>NC_137834.1:40859330-42114330 GCF_948465745.1 Chenopodium album | reverse complement strand
TCCCATAATGCCGTAGTCTAACTTTTTAGTGCCATAGACAATTTAGCGCACAATTAGACCCTTGTCAGGATGCTCGAATCCTCACTTGGCACCCTTGTGCCTTAGTTTCCTCACACACTGTAAGTGGAAGTAGGGTGCTATTGAGCTGCAAATATATACTTTGTAAGGTCTAGCTCTCTCTTTACCTTAAATGAATATTATTCAATAAAATAATTTTTGTTTAATTAAAATAATTCTAGTTCAATAAAAATAATTTTTAATTAGTATAGATCAATTACCTCAAAGAACAAATAAATATAAAAGTACTCTAAAAATAATTTAAGCTTACCAAAATTCTTTAATTTCAAATACAAAAATTTGTTAAAGATGTATAAATAATTAAGTTCAGCAAATATTTGTTGTGGAGATCGAACCGAGCCTTATCAATGACTTTCATGATTATTAACTTGTATGCTACATAGTGAAATTTTCATATTTAATTTTAAATAAAGTTATACGATAATACACTTTTTTTGTATATGTCTCGTGTATGAAATATTGAAATTGCCTCATTCTAATTCACGCCTTTTTTACGTAGTATTTTTTGTGGTAAATTATGGGAAAGGAATCTACCATCGAGCACAATATCATTTAATAAGTGACTTATAGAATTCTGATGACCAATATTTTTCACCCTATGAAATCTCCACTCTCGAGATCTTACTTGCCAATTGCCACACATATTTCATAAACAAACTCTACCTTGGTTACCTACAAATTCTTCCAAACTCAACTTTAACAGCTCGGTACAACATAATTTAGCAGCAATATGAAACATCATTTCAGACACAAACCGACAATCTTAAATGCCCTCGAAGTTTTAACCTTGGTAAAACTACATGTTTCATAGCTATGGCATCTACTCTACACAAGGCATCCTTCTTGAGATTGAACAATAGAACAAAAAAAAAATCTGTATTGAAAACGACAATTTCATATTATTGCAGACAACGTCTTTTCCTCAACGATTTTAGTTGGGGCTTCAACATGTATATCGTGTGGGTAATCAAACATTTGATTGATTGAATAGCTGACGTAGTTCATTTAGTTTAATTCTATCTAACGTATCAAAAGTTCTTGTGTGATGTTGGTCTTCTTCAGTTTCTAATAAAATGACAATAATTAAATATTACAACCGCAATACTTTCTCCGTTTATTTTTTTAAAGGCAAATTTGTCAAAACAAAACTTTTTAAATGTGCCAATTTGCGAAAAAAAATCTTTTATAAGTTTTATCATTAAAAAAAAAACCCGAAGTTAAAAAAATTTTGTTTAAAGAAACCTAATACCACTAATTCACTTGATTAACATCTAATCTCTTCTAATTACTCTCTAACTTTCACTTAACTATTAAATAATTAAATTAATTTATAAAATAAAAAAAAAAACACCACCATCACTTTAACCACTAGCCCAGCCACCCTTCTCCTTTTCTCCTCCCCTGGTAGCAGCTCCCTCCCACCACCCAATTAAATCACTCCCTTCGAATCCAATTCCCACCACCACCCCCTTCTAAAAACCACCATTTTCTCTCTCTTCCTCCATTAATGGCGGTCGTTGAGAGAGACCCTCAAACCACCTGCAACTCCCGCCATTTATAACCTTTTAAAAGCACCATTTATCTTTGCAAACCACCTCCTCACTCATTTATCTTGTCAAAATTGATAAATTGAATAACTTTTGATTGTAAATGGTTGAATGTTGATGGTGGTTGAAGAAGGGGAAAAAGTGAAGTAAAAGAGGGAGGAAGAAAACAAATCCCCTCTCCTTGTCGAGGTCGAGTTCGAGTGGATGTCTATGGGTGGAATTTCGGGAATTCCGATCGAGTGGGTGTGGCCGGGGTGATTTTCGCTGCTGAGGTGGTGGGTAGGTAGGCTGTCGGGGTTAGGGTTTAAGGAGGGGGGTTGGCCGACAGTTCAGACCGTTTGGAGGTGGTGGGTAGGGCCGTAGGTGAGGTTTCGGGGTTTAGGGAGGGTTACGTTGGAGTTACGTCGCCAGTGACGGGAGATGCTGCAATGGGAGGAGGGCCAGGTGGCTGTCTGGAGGTTAAGTGGTGGGGGTGGTTTTTTTTTTTTTTTTTTTTTTTTAAAAAAAATTTATAAATTAATGGGATTTTATCACTAGTACCCTTAAAGATTTGACTTTTATCAATGGTATTTATTAGTTAAGTGAGAGTTAGAGAGTAATTAGAAGAGATTAGAGGTTAATCAAGTGAATTAGTAGTATTAGGTTTCTTTGAACAAAACAAAAAATAACTTTGGGTTTTTTTTTTACGATAAAGCTTTTAAAAGGTTTTTTTTTCGCAAAATGGTGCCTTTAAAAGATTTTTTTTTAACAAATTTGCCTTTTTTAAAATAAGTGTTACACTTTCCTTTTTTTTTTTTTTTAACAAAAAACAATTATTTTTTTTTCTTTTTTCATGGTCTCCATCCAAACCCACTAAGGCCCCGTTCTTTAGAGCCGTTCTGTTCTGCTCTGCTTTGCCCTGCTCTATTTTGCTCTGCTCTGCTCAAAAGAAATCTGCTCTGCTCTGCTCGGTTCTACTTAATTTTCAAATGATAATTAATAATAACAACAATAATAATTAATATTCAATAATAATATTAATATTGTATTGATGATAATAATTTATCATTTTGAATAACTATAATAATAATAATAATAATTATTATTATTATAGTAGTAGTAGTAGTAGTAGTAGTAACATTAATAATACAACAACAAGATTAATAATAATAAGCAACAACAACAGCAACAACATTAATAATAATAAGCAACAACAACAGCAACAACATTAATAATAATAAGCAACAACAACAGCAACAACATTAATAATAATAACATTAATAATAGTATTAATAATAATGTTGAAATCTGCTCTGCTCGGCTCGGCTCTGCTTTACTCGGCTCTGCTGAAATTTAATCTGCTCTGCTGACCCTTGCTCTGCTCTGCCCAGAAGCTCAAAAGAACAGGGCCTAACTTACCCCACTTACCAATACGCAGTAAATTTTTTCACTTTTGCTACCACTCAAATCTCTTTCACTTTTGTTACCCATCTAAAATTTTAATTTATTTTGCTACCACCTAAAATCACATAATTTAAAATTCACTATCACTAAACAGAATCAGTAAGGTTTTTTTTAAAACTATTTAAAAAATATATATAATAATAATAAAAAAAAACCCAGCCACCCTCATCTACCTAGCCCCTCTCGTCATCCACCCTCCCCCCGCCAACAGCCGGCGCCCAAAGCTTTGGCTGATCCGACGACCCCACCCCACTCCCTTTCCCCCCACCTACGCAGCCCAACCCCCTCCCTTTCTTGCTGCCCCAACCCTAACCCCAAACAGAAACCAACCGGAATCAACCTAAACCTCCCAATTCGCCTTACTAGAATCGCCCCCTCCCTATTCCTACCATCGGAATCGAACCGTCCTCCCCTTCCCGTACCCTTTTCGACCACCCCTAGCCTAAACCACCACACCAAAACCACCATAAGCGAAACCCTAAAATCAGTTTAGGGTGGTTTCGAATTCGAGCTGGTGGTTTACGGTTAAAGGTGCCGATTTTTTGGGGAAAGATATTGAGGTGGGGTGGCTAATTCCGGCCAAAGCTTAGGCTTTGGCCGCCTGCAGTGGGGAGGGGGTGGTTGATGGGGAAGGGCTAGACATTTTTTTTGTTAGGTTTTTTTAATTATTTAATTTTTTAAAAATTTTTTGGTGGCTGACGGGGAGGCGGTTAGGGTGGATGAGGAGGGAGTGGTGGCCAGAAGGTGACAGTGAGGGTGGTTGGATCTCACTAACGGAAATAATATTAAGCGGTAGGAATCTTAAATTATGTGATTTTAGGTGTTAGCAAATAAAATAAAATTTTAAATGGGTAACAAAAGTGAAACAAGATGTTTGAGTAATTGTTTTTAGGAAATTTTAAATTTTAATTGGTACCTCGAAAATAACCCCAATTGAATTTTCGCACCTGTTTAAATTTTTTTTTTTAATTTTATTTTATATTTTGGTACCCATCAAATGTAAAAAATTATAGGTTTTAGTACCTCCGTCCATATTCCGTTATCTAATTATTTAATAATTTAATTTATTTTAAAAAAAGAAAACTTTAAAAAATAAAAAAAAAACTTAATAAATAAAAAAAAAACCCAACCAACCACTACCACCCCTCCCCCCTCCCCGTCAGCCACCCTTCCCCCTCCCCGTCCCGGTTATTGGTGCCCAAACATTTCCCCCGGCGCCGGCGAGCCTACCTCCTCCCTTTCCCTCCTTCGATCTCAGCCACTAAACACCGTACACCGCCGTATAGCTGCCCTCCAAAACAACCACCGTTGGCCGAAAAAAACCCCCTCCCTTGTTCACCGGATTCCTCCCTCCCCTGAAACAACTACCCTCCCTTTTTTTCCGCCCCCCAAACCCTAATACCCACCTTAAACAACCCGAAAAACAAAACCCGTTTAGGGTTTTTAAGCAACCTAGAAAATGAGTTGTTTTTTGGGTTGTTTCAGGTGGTTTTGCGAGGATGTTTCAGGTGGGTTTTGCTGGTGCGTGTTGCAGGGGGTAATATTGGTGGTGGTGGTGTGATAGAGCGGCGAATTGGAGGTGAATTAGGGAGTTTCGAGTGGTGGTGGTGGTGGTGGCGGCTGAAGTGTGTTCAACATCTTTGGTGACTGTGGGCTGCGTGCCTGGCCGCAGCGGTAGGCTGCTGTGGCTGAGCTTCAGCTTGGCCGCGGCAACAGGCTGTTGTGCACCTGATATTTGGTTTTTTGGTGGCTGGAAGGTGGTTATCGGCGTTGCCGAAAGCCGTTCATGGAGGGGGGGGGGGGAGGGAGGCTAAGGGTGGCCGCGAGGTGGTAGGACTATGGCTAGGCGCCTAGGCCCCACTAACGGAAAAGTTAACAGAAAATAAACGGAGGTACCAAAACCTATATTTTTTTACATTTGATGGGTACCAAAATAAAAAAAAAGTTTTAAACGAGTTCGAAAATTCAATTCGGGCCATTTTTAAGATACCAAAATTCAAAATTTTCCTTTTTTATTTACAAAGACACCAAAACAGACCGTTTCAAATAGTGGGTTGATTTCATTTCATCATCGTTTTCTCCGTTTCACTATTTTCCCTTTCTGTTTTCTCCTTTCTCTCTCCTCTTTCCCTTTTTCCCAATTCCTTCAATTTCCAATACTACAACTTCTCCATCAACACTCCTTCTTACCAATTTCCCCTCTTTCTCTCTCTTATTAAGGTAATTTACTTTTCCATATTCATTTTTCCCACCATTTTTTGCTAGTTTTCCTTGAAGATCGATCTATTTTCTTCCATTTTTGTTGTGATCATTGTAATTATTGACTGTTTTTTGTTTGGTTTATTGGATCTGAATTAGGGTTTCGATTGCATTTTAGGGTTTTCGATTTCTTCGTCGGAAATATGGCGAATAGAGTAGATCACGAATACGATTACCTCTTCAAGATCGTATTGATCGGTGATTCTGGTGTTGGTAAATCTAACATACTTTCGAGGTTTACGAGGAATGAATTTTGCTTGGAATCTAAATCCACCATTGGTGTTGAGTTCGCCACTCGTACTCTTCAGGTTCGTCTTTTTCTCTCTTCACAAATCTGTTGATTTTGCATACTACTTTTGATTTCTTATATTATATGATATGTTGTTGATAAGCTTATGGAAATGATTATGATTTGGATTGGTATTTTGCTTTGTTTTTGCTATATATTCGATCTCAATTTCATATGGTAAAGCTCAATAATAGTTGATCGTTTGAATGTGCTAGTTCTATTGATTGGTATACGCTAGAAATAATAGATGAGCGGTCTGGTTTTCGAGCCTTACGAGTGTCCGATTATGATGGTTCTCTTAATCTTTTTGTTGAAGCTCAAGGTATAGTTGTAGTTGAATTATTCCTTTTGATTGAGGCCTTAATGTTCTTTGACTGTTTACATTTTTTGATATGAGATATCAGAATGCTTGGGTTGAGTTTAGAATCTGGCTTGAATTGCTTGAATCGAATGAAATTTACCGTTTTGATGAAGCTCGTTTGAGGATTGTGTATGACTTGGAAGTATCGTGGTGATGGATTTGTTTTCCTTTGCTTTTCATAGTTTTTTTGTTTTTCCATTTCCTCTTGGATATAATTGGAACTATGCTACTTCTTCACTCTCTTGTGGATGGTAGAAGGATTTCCTTTATGCTTGATTTGTTAAGCGATGGCCTTGTAGTTTAAATCTCACATACACTGAAGTTGTTATGCTATCATTGCATATAATTTTTATGGAAGATGAGCTGAATTAAAGGATTGTTTTCGAAGGAATACACGGTGTCTGAGATCATTGATTCATGGAATGAATTGGCCACATAAGCATTGGGTGTTGATTTTTACGTTGAAAGCCGTTGGATTTCTTACCCTTTTTGTTATGTGGGTGTGGGTGTTGGGGGGGGGGGGGGGGTGGGAGTTTTTCTTCAGTTTGTACTGCTGGGGGGGGGGGGAGTTTTTCTTCAGTTTGTACTGCTTTTGTCTCGTCTTAAAGGCTTCTGCAATTGTGTTAGTGGTTAGATTGCCATTTATATGTTGTTTTATGCATTGACCCCCTATATACTTGATGGGTCCTGAGAAAGCATGGTCAACTATCTATTGGGTTTCTCTTCAGTTTGTACTGCTGAAGACTTATTGTCTTGTCTTAAAGGCTTCTGCAATCGTGGTAGTAGTTACATTGCCATTTATATGTTGGTTTTATGCATTGAGCCCCTATATACTTTATGGATTGGGAGAAAGCTTGGTCAACTATCTATTATGCTGCTAGTACTAATGACTTCTTTTTGCACACTAAAACAGGTAGAAGGAAAGACTGTGAAGGCGCAGATATGGGATACTGCTGGTCAAGAGCGGTACCGTGCTATCACCAGTGCTTACTACAGAGGAGCTGTTGGTGCGCTCCTTGTCTATGATATAACTAAGAAACAAACATTTGATAATGTCCAGAGATGGCTTCGTGAACTAAGAGACCATGCAGATTCTAACATTGTCATCATGATGGCTGGAAACAAGTCAGATTTAAAACATCTGAGAGCTGTCGCAGAAGAGGATGGCCATGCATTGGCTGAAAAGGAGGGCCTATCTTTTCTTGAGACATCGGCATTGGAAGCAGTCAACGTTGAGAAGGCTTTCCAAACAATACTAACAGAGATTTACCATATAATTAGCAAGAAAGCTTTGGCAGCACAGGAAGCTTCCAGCAACCTTCCTGGTCAAGGTACGACCATCAATGTTGCTGATGCAGCTGGGAACCAGAGGAGAATGTGCTGCAACACTTGAAGGGATAGTCAGACGTGCAAGAGGATGGCTAGCAAGCATCAGGCTTTCTCCTTTCTTCTCTGTTTTCTTTTACCAAAATTTTCCCTTATTTTTTCATCTTTATTTTTTTTTGGGGGATGAGATTCTGTAGAATACTTTCGATCATTAGTTGTGATGATCGACCAGCTTGTGAAAGTGAAATACACTAGAGTTATTCTTATTAGCCCAGGAGGTTTCCCATTCATTTGTCGATTAGTTCCTTTTCTGTTCACTTGGATCGGAACTAACTGGTAGTGACCTACCCCAAGAATTGATGTCAATGTCACTTAATTATTGAAGGAGGTTTGACTAGAACCTTTCCATTACAGTGAATAGGAAACACCATATCTTGTTGAATTCTTTGGTTCCTCTGTAATAGTTCTTCATTACATTTTACTTGATGTTATCTTTTTGTACTATAATTTAATGACAGTAATTAACATTATGAATTTGTTAAGATTTTTTGCTATATTCCCTCATAGCGTGTATAGTTTTCTTTGAATCTTTCACTATTATACACGGCAATTTGGTACTTTTTCTATGAGTACTAACTAGAATGAGTAAAGGTTGATATACATATGATACATACTAGTTTTGTGCCCGTGCGATGCCTGGGTTGTTTATTGAATTTTAAGATAAATTTTTAATCTATATGTCAAATTTTAAAACATATTCATTGATACAAAATTAGTTAGGAATTGATGTGTTTTTGTGATGATTTAAACTATATAGTAGGCATGTAATGACTAATAATATAACATTGGTGAAAAACATTTCTTGACCCGTAACATGAAATAATGACCCTGTCCGAAATGACTCGTGACCCGACCCGATTGACAGGTCTACACACAGTAATAAAATTATATTAGATTGTAAAGTATATTGTTTTAATTGATTAGAATATATTATAAATAATGGATGTGGTGCATTTTGAGCTAATTCCTTTGCTCCAAAAAAATACTATGATACAAAAAATAAATTTATATGATAATTTATGAGTGTTACAAATTTTTTTTTAATAAAATTATAATTTAATTTATACATACGAAATATTGGTACTTTATCGAAAATAAAACTCTAAATTAACAATTTTATCCTAAAATTCCATCCAAATTTGATTGAAAATAGAATTCTAAATTAACTTTTTTATCTTACAAATTGAATTTTATATAACTCTATCCTACGTGGCGCGACACTTGGCGAAAAGTTGGAACGCCAAGTGTCGCTATTTCGTCGCCTGACTAAAAGTTTAGCTTTGTATATTAGTTATATGATTACCTCCTAGGCTCAAAGTTTGGATTTATGGCCTGTTTTACCGAGCTGAATTAAATTGAAATGAATTGTTTTTGAGAGAAAGAAATTAGGAACTGAACTGAACTGATTAAAGTTGAACTGAAATCAAGCTGAAGAGAACAGATCCTTAGATGCTCGGTTTGGCGATTATCACTCTAATAGTTTGAATTAAACGACCACCATGTGTAGGTAAGGTCCCTGAACTTCTTGAGATGTGAGGTCAGTTTTTGCTTGAGAATCAGAAACTAAGGTAAGTTTCTTCAGAAAATCGTGAATGGAGTTAAACTATTGATATACAGTCCTTCACTTCCACAGTTGTGCTTCAAATTATTGTGACCGAGCCATGTAACCATGGCATGGCCATATTGATATGGAGCCCAAATGCAAAAACCAAGAACTTGACTGCTGTTGATTTTCTCTCTATTACAAATCTTCTGACTATAATTCTGTAAGTTAAAATCCGTTAAAATTCCCTAAGATCAATTAGATAAATTTTACTGATAACAAGGCTACTAAGACTTCCAACATGGTAGAGCTAAGAGTACTGATTATATGTGGGCTTTTTTTGTTGGAATATGCTCCGCTAAGTATTAGTTTGTGTTTGTGATATATTAGTAACGGGTTAGGTTAGTTGGTTAATGTTAGCATGATCAATGACCATGAGATTATGTTCCTTACTTATAGCTTCGTTATTTTACACTATATATATGTCGCTATGTAGTACGTTTTTCAATGGATTGAATTCAACTTTTATGATTCTTTGATTTCTCTCATCTCTATTTATTATTTCAACTTTTTTGGCTAAAAGCCCATACAACTTATGGTGATTATTGAATAATCTTAATGCATTAGAAAACTATAATTCTTAAGATTTTATATAAAGTATTTCTAGTTTAGGTAATGAGAAAATCCAAGTTTCTAATAGTGAAACATGCAAAATTTATACCGGGTAATTAATGTCATTTCGGCTCATCATAAAGCATGGGTGTTTTTGTAACTTCATTCTTTATCCGTTGAAATGAAAATAGAGAAGTTGGACATGGAGAAAACGATAATTAGTCAGTCTTCATCATCTTCATCTTATTCAATAACCTCAACAATAGCATCCAAATTATTGACCCTTCATCAACAACACAACATCAACCCAATTGTTGAGAAATCAATGGTGGAGAGAAATCTCACTTACCCTTAAGGTTAAAGAAAAATTGATAAAAATAGTCCCAACTTTGGATTTTTTTTAAATAATTTGAACTTCGAGGGTCATTCGCTCAAAATGATCCCAACTGGTCACTCAACCTGTTATATCAGGTTAATGTGACACGTGTGACAGGACAAAGTCATATCCCCTAATCAAAAGAATTACCTAAATCCTCTAGCTAAAGCAGATAGGGAATTAGGGTCGAATCCACAGGGAAACAAGTATTTCTATTCCTAATTAATTAATATAATCTAAACTATTACGTAGTCAAAATTATTTTTAAAGGAATTAAACTAAAGAGAATAAATAAACTAAAGCAATTAAGAATTATAGGAATAACAATAAATCAAAGCATAGGGTATAGGTTCACCAATAAATAATATTCCATGGTAAAACACAATAATCAATCATCAATGCATCAATTAATCAAATCATAAAGGGCTTTCGCTATGCATCCCTCGAATCTTGACTTAAGCCTTTATAAATTAACATGTCTATTGAAATTAAGCGTAAACATCAATTCTCATCTCTTGAATTAATATTGCATAACTCATACAATTAAATCAGGCCTAATATAATTGCATAGCATTAAAACAATCAATAGGAAATCAACCAAAGCATTAACAATCAATAATAATAAATTATCCCTTCATATTATTTATGGATCCCCACAACCCTAGAAATAAATCTATTTACACATATTAAGATCTAAACTAAGTAAAGAAAATAAACAAGACATGATTAATCAAAGCAGATAAATTACTGAGAATAAAAGGGGATGAAATCGTTACCAAAGTAAACAGAATTAATGAATTGCATAAACCAAAAGTGTAAAAACAACAAGAGTAATAATTCAAAGCTTAAAACTAAATCTGAGAAATTAACTAATGAAAAGACGTAAGTGAATCCCGCTTAACAAAAGCGTATTTATACTTAAGCTAAAAATCCTAATTAAAAACAAACTAGAAAAACGTCAAAGCTCCTTCAGAAAACACGCGCCTGGTCGGGCGAAAGCCGGGTCCGCCTTTGTGTTAGAGAGTGCTTCGTTCACGCCCGGTCGGGTGCGCCTCTGGGCGAAGCATTCTTTTCTTCCTTCTACCTCGCCCGGCCGGGTGAGCTTCCAGGCAAAGGGCCTTCTTCAATTTAGGCTATTTCCTCTTGACCAAAATCCGGATTTCCTCTTTGGGTCTTTATAGCTCGGTCCAATGTCTCGAATTCTTCTTTGTCGAGCCCTTAATCACCGGTTTGATAACTGTAACCGGTCTTCGGTTATGGAAGATGGTCATATATCTCAAACGCTCTTAGTGGCTCTAATAGGTCCGGAAAAATGCTCCAAATCTGCAATTTCCTATAAAACAATCCCAAATCTATGAAAACACTAGAAAACGCATATTAGTAGTTAAAGTGACTCTGAAGAGCCAAAAATACTCCTAGTTATGACCAAGGGATGGGGGTAAATCACTATATAAAATGAACATATCAAACTCCCCCAAGCTAAACCTTTGCTTGTCCCAAAGCAAAGAGCTCATCAATAAACAAATAAAACATATTTCACCCCAAAAATCAATTAAAACCAAGTATAACCAATTCAAGGCAAGTCCAACAAATATGCATTCAAGTCAACCAATCAATCCATCCAACTACACATCCTCCCTAACAGTTGTCAAATAGAGCAAACCACAAGTGTATATGGAGTTCAAGACTAGTGCTCACACACTCTTCACTATTTTATATGACGGATATAAAATGTATCCAATCGCTCCCCATCCAGCCCATTTATTGTGAACAATGCCCTCCCAAACTCACAACACTCGTGTGTTTAAGAAAACAAGCACTCAACCTAGTAGTCGACTCGAAATATATCAAACTCATTCTTTGCATTAATAAACAACTAATTTCACATCCATATAACTCTATGCACAAAGGTCGGAAGGTCTTCAAAGCTTGTAATGTAAGGCTAGGGTAAAAGGTAGGAAATATTTGGGAAAATGTGAGAGTAAAGTCATGCTTAAGGGAGCCAAATCCTAGTAAATAAAACCAACGTAAAAAACAAATAATGACCAAATCATCTCCAACACAACTCAACTCCACAAAAATTCACCAAACATCCAATTATATCAACAATTCCCAACATTTACAATCTCTCTAACAAAAATATAATAATTAAGAATTGATTGAATTAGATAAACTTTGTACTCTTTAACACTTGAATTTTTCACTTGAAACTCAATTTTCTTTCTTTTGAATAACCTTCACTAAGAACATTTGAACATTGAACAATTTTTTTCTTTTGCTCTTTTTTTCTCCTTTTTTTTCAACATCATGCTATTGTGCAAATAACATGCACACTACAAACTCCCTCACCTCACTCACTAATAGCTCCCCCAAGCCAAACTTGAGACTAGTAACCAATGGGGCAAAAATGGCTTGAAATGTGGCTAATAAACAATGAAAAGTCAAGGCAACAACATGGGTAGCAAGTAGGGTTGTACACAGTTTGGTTTGGACCGTAACCAAACTAGATCAAACCGCATTATAGCGGTTTGGTTTAGTTTATGGTTTGTAAAAATATGGTTTGGTCTCAGGTTTGGGTTTTTTTTTTTTTTTTTTTGTTTTTGTTTTTGTTTGTAAATAAGGTTTATGGTTTGGTTTGGTTTCAATAATTATAAACCAAACCAAACCGAACCGTAAACTATTAAACTGTGTTTTAATATATATATATATATATATATATATATATATATATATATATATATATATATATAATTTTTTAAATAAATTAAATTAATTATTATATATTATAAAATAAATAAAAAAATTAAAAAGAAAAAACATGAAAAATCAAAAGAAAATTATAAGTGTTACGATGTTAGCACTTGATTAGTTGATAGTTATTTTTATTATAACTTTGTAGTATAATTTAATCCCTTTGAGCTAATTAATTAAACTTTATTATAAATTTAATAAGTATTATTTGACAATTTTTAGGAAAAAATGTCGTCTCATCATAAATAGCAAACCAAACCGCACCAAACCGTATTATTATGGTTTGGTTTGGTTTGGTTTCAATACTAATATGGTTTGGTTTGGTTTGAAAAATTAACCTGATCGTATTTTATGGTTTGGTTTGGTTTGGACTTAAATCGCACAAAACCAGATCATGTTCACCCCTAGTAGCAAGAAGGGAACAAATGTATCTGAATTCGTCTGAAGGCCACCTAAAAGAACAAATGCCTTCGTCCTCCTTAATGTGCATAATAATGAGTCATGCAAACATTACTCAAAGTTGCAAACCAATACTAAAATTCATTGACATACCAAAAACTAACACACAATTCCTAACCAAATCAACTAGTCGAGCACCAAATTCACAAATAGTTAAACAAAATTGACCCATATTAGGACATCCAAATAATCAAACATCAAATCATGGCTAACCTATTCACAATACTCATCATCATATACCAACAATCAAAACAATTTTCATGTGTGGGTGTAGACATCTACTTTTGGCCTCGTATCCCGACCGGAAGTGCTATGACGATAAATAAAACCATCTTTGTGTTGGATCAATGTGAAGAATACTTATGGACAACTGATTAAGCCACAAGAATACAAAATACCTAGCCTAACCCAAAATAAAATGAATTACAATCCAATTAACTAAGCACGTTAGAAATTAGGCTTAAACCCGAAGTCTAAACCTAATTTTGACGGACTTAGAGGCGCCTAGGTTAAAAATAAAAGCTGCCGCAGAAAAATCCGCGCGCATCTCAAAGAGTCGCGCTGGTCTTAGGCGCTGATCAAGGTGGAGTAGGTCATTAGGACTACTAACTTAATCAAATTAATTACTTATAAACCTAAACCTTTCATTAAACTAGTTAGGGACAAGTATAGGGTCGCACCACGAGGAAGCACACAAGTTAAACATCAAATCCACTAATGCAAGAGTAAATGGGATTATTTTTTGTTGGTTTTCTTGATTAAGTAAACAAAAGCAATAAAGAAAGAAAGATTAAAAGGATTAAACCAAAGATAAACAACTCTAGGGGTATGGGGGTGTCAAATATGATCAAATATAGATGGACAATGATGATTATCATGAAGAACATGCCATAGAATGCTAAGTTCTACTCAAACAACTCACTTTCATGCAATTTCTTAAGCAAATCAATGAATTAAGTCTTGTCCTAATTGAGATCACTTTCATGCATCCAATTAGTCACTAATCATGGCAAGAGATTAAGAGTGCACAATACATAAAATTCTACTTAAATAATTCTTTTTCATGCAATCATTAAAGTAAAGATGATCTTAATCTAATCCAAATCATTCTCTTGCATTTAGATTAGGGAACATCAAATAATGTGCTACTAAGAATCTCAAGCTATCAAATCATATCTTTCATCAATTTATGGCATGAGTTTAATCAAATCATCATCAATCATCAATATTAACACATGTTTTCCACCCCCTTCCCCTAGCTAAAAACTTAGCCCAGGAAAGAGAAACTAACCATCATAACAAAACCAAACAAGGATTCAATAAGCATAAAACTAAACATGATTGAAAACAAATAAAAACAATACCAACAAGTTCAACTAAAGATATAGATGAAAATAATCAATAACAAAGCAAATAAATCAAACTAAAATAAAGGATAAGAGATTACTAAAGAGGAACTTAATTAAAGATGAAAGCTTGAAACTTTTGCATTGAAATAACCTTGACCAAAATCTTGAATACAATGAAGGAAATCAAAGAATAAACTAATTTCTCTCTCTAGATTAGGGTTAAAATCTCAATAATCATCTCATTACATCCATAAGGGTATTTATACCTCCTCGTTCCCCTAAATAAAGTCTAGGAAAAGAAATAAAATAGCACGGAATACCCAGTAGAGCAGCCGCTCCATTAGGGGAGCGGGCGCTGTAGTGGGTTAAAACATAATCAATGACCCAGGGGACTGGGTGCTCACCCTGATAGGAGCGGGCGCTCCTACAAGGGTGAGCGGTCGCTCCTGCAGGCTGATCCAATTCTTCAAAATCTCTTCATGCTTTACTCTTCACCTCTTCCAAAGCAAACCTAAGTGTAAGAAAAGCCTTGGGAAAGGTAATGCACGCCTTCCATTCAACCTGCTCAAACACTCATACACAAAATAAGAAAAGTAGCGGAGGAAAGAGATAAAGAAAGAAGAAAAAGGGAGGAAACAATAGAAAAGACAAAGCATCACAAAAACGAAGATAAAGCCCTTTGAAAAGGCTCAAACAAGCGCAAATGAGGGGAGAATCCTTACTGAAAAAGGATAATAGAGTGGCATAAATGCCACTCATCAGGCGCGCAACTTATAAGGTTGCGCGTGTGTAGGGAATAATTTTCAAGCGTTAACCCCTTTGCTTGAACCCTACTGTGATCATACACTAAAGTACGGTGGCGTCCAAAAGGGAAGAAGATAGAGCAAAAGAGTCGCCAAAAAGTTTTAGGAACTTGTAAACCGTTCATAGGGTGAAGGTTACACCCCTTAACGATCCAAGAGATCGTCAACTCCATAAGGTCTAGAACCAAATAAGGGTTCGGGGATGAAGGTACAAATCCAACCTAAAAGAGATTGAACCTGCCCTAATATAGGCCTCTACTTTATTCTGATCGTATTCATGTGCGCTTTTTGACTAACATGCAATCAATAGGATTAAGCCTAAACCTATTTATCTATGTTGGTTGAATATTAATGCATAAATAAATCTATTATTGGCGATCACTTGAAATTATAATCACAATAACCCTAAACAAGATTATTAATTATCTTATTAAGCGTGATTACAAGTACAAATTCCCTTTAAACATGCATAAAAGGCGTGTTCAAGCAATAAAAAATATCAAGCAACATAATAAATAATAAAATAATCATGATCATAATAATAATCAAACAATAATCATCATAATAACAATTATACTAATCATAATAATAATCATGTTAATCATAATAATAATAATATTATTCATAATCATGTTCATGTTAACATTAAAGCATAATAATAATAGCAAGATCCTAGGCATGATACTAACAAGATTAATAACAAATCCTAGCATGTCACTAAGCAATAAAAATCAAATCTTTAACCCTAACATGATACTAACAATCATAAATATTAGGAAGAAAATAGGAAGCATCGTAGCAATCATATTTAATATTAAAGCTACCCTAGACATGACACTAGGAATATCATAATAACAATATAAACATGATCTCTACATCATAACATCTGTTTTGGGGGTTTTTGTCCCTTGGGAGAGTTACGTCATGAAGTCTGATCCGGCTGAGCTGTACCGGCAAAATAACGGAGACTCCGGGTGGTTGGAGCTCCGCCTCAGACGGTCAAGTTAGTAACTTGAAAAGGAATAAAGAGAACGGAAATTTAGGTGGGTATCTGCTCGGATTCCAAGCTCAGGTCTTTCTCTGATGTGAGAGAATGCAGGTGTAATAAATGATTGAATGTCTTCCCAAAGTGGGAAATATCTCCCTATTTATAGGGTCCTTGGAAAACTTGCCCCTTTCTAGGTCACTTAACCTACCTTCAGTGGGCTGCGCCGTAAAACGACGCTTCCAGGGATTTGGGCCCTTGAAGGCCGCAATCTCAGAGGTGTATCTGAGGGCGCCAAGTGTCAAGAGGATGTTAGGCCACGTGGGCCATCCTGAGCTCGACACGTGGCTTCCTCTCATTGGTCCACGTGTCTAGGGTATTTTTACCCTAAACATTTGCCCCTCACAGGTTGCACGTGCATATCACGTGGGGCCTGTGACACGTGTAAAATGATTTCTTTTACTTCTGAATTCCAAACACTTCACCTCTCATGGGTGAACAGTAACGGGTAAAATTTTTGAATTTCAAATCAAAAATTTCCCCCCACTTTCACTTTCTATAAATAGAAAGTTACCCTCCCCCTTTTCACACTTTACATTCACATTTGACTTTTTAGTGAGAGAAAGAGGGAGATTCTAGAGAGAAGTGCTCTGCTTCCGTCTGCGTCACAGCAAGTTCAAGCTTCCGAGTGCTAGCAGTTCAACACCCGGTTTACCGGCTGTAGCGGTTTTCAGATTTTTCCAGAGAAAAAGCGAGGTAACCGCCTGTACCATTTTAGCTTTCCTCCCTTTCAATTTGTATACCATTTTTCTCCGCCTGTATACCTAGTTTATTAGAGAATATAAATGAGTTCTCAATCCACCCACTCGGCACTGCTTAGGACACTCAGTCGATCCCCAGGAATGGCTAAGTCTAGAACAGGGGGTGCCTTTGCTGGACTGTCGGAACCGATATGCTCATCTCCGAATTCCTCCCTCTCTGTGTCTATGCAGGACACAATGGCCAGAATGAAACAAACGGCCAGACGGTCTAGGAGCCGGCGCACTATGGAAGTGCCAGCCGATGAGGTGTTCCCAGACGGGGAACAGAGGGATTGGGAGGAGAATGGTTCTGAAGAAGAGGCTCCCTCTACTTCCGGGAGCTCCGGGGTACGAGAGGTAGACGGCGAGGGAGCCGCCTCCTCCAATGAAGCCGACGATGCTGAGGCCGGCCAAGGATCAAGGGCCGAATCCTCCGGCTCCGACCAGGACAATTTTGCGGCTGACTATCAGCAGCCGCCCAAGGTCGCTGACAACCCCAACCCTAAAAGGACCCGGATGCTGCCGGGTAACATTGCCCTCCTTAATAGCGGATTCAGGGCCTTCAAGGAGAAGCATCCCTTTGGAAGGGGTTGGGAGATTATCGTTCCTCCGGCTGATGCCGTAATGGCCTGGGGAGATGACATTGCCCATGCAGACGACTACTTCATCTGCTACGAGGCGGTTATCGAAGCCGGCCTCCGGTTTCCCCTCCACCCCGGGATCAGGAAAATCCTTAAGGGGTACGATCTAGGGGTTTGGCAGCTCACCCCCAATTTGTGGGTGAATATTCTAAGTTACATCGCCGCTTGCGAGTTTCAAAACTTGAACCCTAGCTTTTCTGCCTTTGCTCATATGCACTACCTGAGCAAGGCCCCAGGTGGCCATGGGGCATGGTATACTCTAACCACCTTGCCCCAATACTTGATGACTTTGGACAAAGTGTCCAAATGGTCCGGGTGGAAGGACAAGTTTTATTTGGTCTCCTCCCCCACCCTAAGACACAACCGGACACTGCGCCGGTACAATATTGAGTCGGCTCTTCTTGGACGTAAATGCCCTCTCCCGGCGTTATCTACTAAGGCTTGGGAGCAAATAATGGAGCCGGGATTTTTTGAAATAACAACTGAGCCCATGGGGGATGGGACTCACATCATAGTACCCAAAAACTGGATCCCCCATCCGGACTTCTTCAAGGACCAGTGCTTCTTGTCCGCCTGCGGGCTGAGTACCATGTTTCCCAGGGGTAGAATACTTCTCATCCGGAATGATTGTTATTTTACTTTAATTGCAAACTTGCCATAATTTTCTCTAACTTTAAATTCTTGTTCTTGCAGACGAAGCCTTGAAAATGGTTGATCAGGCAAAGACTCCAGCCAAGTCCGCGGCGCTGCTGCGCAAAGAGTCTGCGCTTGCCAAGAAAACAGCCGTCGAGGCTAAGGATTCCAAAAAAGGCAGGGTAAGACCGCCTGACTTGATGTATTTGCGTATTTCCTTTTCTTTTACAATTTGTCGGTTGGGTATTCTTACCCTTTGTTTATTTCTCAGGAGTCCGTCAAGAAGGTCCCACGATCTTTCTCCAAGCAGCTCAAAAGGCAAGGAGACGATCTGGAGAAGACTCCGGCTGCTAAATCCGCTAGGAAGGGCCCTCCTCCTCCCCAGAAACAATCATCTGCCCAATCCGGTCGTCCAACGACCGGGGGCAAATCACCTGCTGCAATAAAAATTCTGAGCGAAGGCTCGGAACGCTCGCAGCAGAAAGCGCCGGATGCCTCTACGACATCAAAGGGTGGCGAGCCACCTAATGTTGCAGGCGGTGCGGCAACGCCTGGGGAGGAACAGAAGCCGGAGACCCATCCGGGAGCCCAAGGTAAGGAACAGATTGAAATACCTTGGCCACTTGATTTTATGAGAGTCAAGACCATGGTTGATCCCTCTAAGGGGTCGGTCAGCAGCCGGCAACAGATGAGTGCCGACTATGCTGCCTCTATCTCACAGAGTATTACTTTTGATGCAGATCTGACTTATGACGAGCCGGATCTTACGGGTTTTGCAAAACGGATGGTGAGGACCCTCACCCGGTCTGAGAAGAACTCCATACCTGATCTGCAGGTCGTGGACTTCGACCGGATAATGGGTCCACTGGCTGAGGTAATAAACCCCTCCACCTTGATATCTTTTATCTTTAATTCTGCTAAGTAACTCATAAACCGGCTGTTATTGTCTCAGGCGATGCTGAGAGTGGACAGCCTCCGGGGCCCCTTTAGGCGGAACAGGAAGAGGTAAATGACGCCAAACGGAGGTCCCTTGAAAATCTCAGCTCTGCTGAATATTCTGATTATATGTGTAATTTAAAGATTAAAGTAGTAGAGTTGAAACAGGAGGAGCTGATCCGGAGTTTGACGGCTGCAAACGATGAAGCTAACAGCTGGGCTGATGACCTTGACAAGCAACTGAAGGATGCCAAATCAGATCTCAAGGCATTAGAGGATGCTGACAAGGAAAATGCCCAACTTCGAGCAGACGTTAACCGCCTCGATGTTGAGCTTGTCAATCTGTGAAACAAGCAGTCGGACGAGCTTGCCCAGGAACAAAAACGGCTGACAGAGGAGAATGAGCGGGACAACTTAGCCCGGCTGAAGATCACCTGGAACCTCCTTTACCCAGAAATAGACTTTGAGGTCTATAAGCTGAGGTATGATTACGCCTCTGAGGTGTATGATACGCAGCTACTGGGTGATGCTCCCCCGCCTCGCTTCAAAGATTAGGCTGCTGAGCAGGGATACGATGTT
Organism: Chenopodium album; assembly: GCF_948465745.1. Lineage (NCBI taxonomy): Eukaryota > Viridiplantae > Streptophyta > Magnoliopsida > Caryophyllales > Amaranthaceae > Chenopodium > Chenopodium album. The sequence continues at coordinate 42,094,500 of NC_137834.1, read as the reverse complement.
TCTGATACTGAGGAGCCGGCGGATGGGCATAACGAGGGCCAAACCAGCCAAACTCAGTCGGAGCAGCCACCTCAGCCTTAGGCGGGCCTCCCCAAACTTCTGCGACAGTATGCCATTCTTGTTTCTATACCGGCTTGTATGCCGTGTTATGTTGTATTTTTACCAACCATGGGGTTGGGTTAACATTTTATTTCTCTCTTTCTTCACCGGAATTATCCGGTTAACACTTGATCTGGCCTTTGCGCCATGTTAAATATTAATGAAGTATTCTGACCCAGTCGGTAGTTTATACCTGTTTGTGTTTTTGAGTTTCTTTTTCAATTTGAATTTTGCGTATGTTTGCAATTCTTTAATATTTTGCCTATCTTAAAAAAGCATGCGACACTCTGCAATCCGGGTGCTCTTGCCCCTGGGCGGCAGTGTGGTTGGTTTTATTTCAAATTGATTGATTGGCTTGAAAACACTTGATACTAGGAGGAGTATGAAGTGTTTTTAGGCCAATCAATCACAATGGTGATTGCCCCAAACCAAGTACACAGCCGGCCATTAGAACGGGTGCTTTGAGCTTCTTGCCCAGGCGGTTGTATTCTGTCTGGGGTTGACGCGTAGCCATTACACAATCTTTTAGCCCCAATAGGAGGAGTAAGTGTAACTTTGGAATAAATAACCTAAGTAAGAACTTCAGCCGATGAACGACTGATGCCTCAGGGCATCCGGTTTTCGGTAACTTAATCGTGCTTTAGATTATTCTGGTCAGACGACTATGAGCTGACCAATTTGGTCTTTCAATTTTCACCATCTGCGTTGGTACATAGAACCGACAAATAGTCTGTTCTCTGCGACGATTGCAGCCGGAGGGGTGTCGCTGGACGCCTTTGTCCATGTTGGGACAAGCGGTTTTGTAAAATAAGCAACCATCCGGCCATATTGGCCTTTGGTCTTGTTTGAGACCGGTTGTATAGCCACTAAGCGTTTTTGTGCCTAGTTTTTACGCGAACTTAGCTGGTTGAGCAAATAATCCGTCTGGGTATTACCCAGACGGACAAGCATTTGATAATTTACACAAGTATCGAACGTAATTAAAAGGGGTCCATCTGAGCTTTACCCAGGCGGACTAGCAATTATTAGATTACACTAAGTATCAAACTTAGCTATTCAAATGGAGAGTCCGTCTGAGATTTACCCAGGCGGACAAGCAGTTATAATATTCAACTAAACTAAGTATCAAACTTAGTAAGCTTAACACAGGGTCCGCTTGGGTATTGCCCAGGCGGACGAACAATTAAAATGGCAAGATAAATCTGCAAACAAAGTCTGGACTTTCATTGATTGACTTACTGTTTACAAAAATTATTTATTCTCAGAAGTAGTACTTTTTTAGGTTGTCTACATTCCAAGTTCTAGGCAAGCGGCAACCGTCTGGAGTTTCCAGTTGATAAGTGCCGTTCCTGACTTCTTCATAGATCCGGTAGGGGCCTTCCCAATTAGGGGTTAGCTTCCCAGCCTCATTGGCCCTACCGATTGCCTCCATTTTTCGTAACACAAAGTCATCCACCTTTAGAGGACGCTTGTGCACTTTCTTGTTATAAGCTCTGGTCATTCTTAGACGGTATATCTCATGGCGCAGGGCAGCGTTGCCCCTGCGTTCCGGGAGGGAGTCCAATGCTAGTCGCATGGCCTCCCAATTTGCTTCTTCATCATAGTGCATAACTCTGAGAGTTGGCTCGTAATGCTCAATGGGCAAGACAGCTTCAGCACCGTATACCATAAGAAATGGGGTTTCTCCGGTTGCCCCTTTAGCAGTAGTCCGGATGGCTCATAGGACATGAATTAACTCTTCTGCCCATAAACCACCGGCTCTTTCAATTTTCTTTTTTATGCCGTCTGAGATGAGTTTGTTGAAGGCCTCAACCTGGCCGTTTGCTTGGGGTCGGCCGACTGATGCAAAACAGTGTGAGATACCCTGATCTCCCAACCAAGTCTTGAGCTGTGGGGTCTCAAACTGAGGGCCATTATCAAACACCATAGACATAGGTACCCCAAATCGGGTGATGATGTTCTTCCAGATGAAAGAGATGACTTCCTTTGTCTTGATGTTCTTAACTGGCTCAGCTTCTACCCATTTGGTAAAATAATCCACAGCCACCAAAATGTAGCGCTTTCCGCCTGAAGCAGGCGTATAAGGTACTAGGATATCCATGCCCCATTTGGAAAATGGGACTGGGCTGTGGATTGCCGTCAAATCAGTAGCCGGGCGGTGAATAAGAGGGCCAAACCTTTGGCATTTGTCACATCTTTTGACTAACTCTTTAGCATCTGCTTCAAGAGTAGGCCAGAAGTAATGCCGCCTGGCTCTGACGGCTAGGGACCTGCCGCCTATATGAGAGGCGCAGTACCCAGCATGCAATTCTTCGAGAACTTCTTTCCCCTTCTCTGGGGTAACACACTTCAATAGAGGTTTGAGGAAACCCGCCTTGAAGAGTTCTCCGTTTCTCAACTCGAAGTTTGCTGCTCGCTTTTTCATGACGGCTGTCTCCTGTGGTGAATCAGGAAGCTTGTTGTCTGCTAAATATGCCCGGATGCCATCCATCCAGGTAGAACTTCGGTCCAAGATTCCAATGGGCTCTCCATGTATGCTTTTCTTTTCAAGAACATCCCAAAAGACCGACTGAGGAGTGTCACAGCAGGCGGATGAAGCCAATTTGGACAACGCATCCGCCTGGTTGTTGTCTGACCTAGGCACTTGATTCAGACGAAATTCCTCAAGTCCCCCAGCCTCTTCTTTGACTGCCTGAAGGTATTTGATCATAGCCGGATTAGTTGCTTCATATGTTCCCTCATACTGGCTGACGAGCAACTGTGAATCAGAATAGGCATCAAGTTTAGTTGCCCCTGCTGCCTTACACATGCGGATTCCGGCTAGCAGGGCTTCATACTCCGCCTCGTTGTTTGAGGCTTGAAACTTAAAACGCAGTGCATATTCAAATTTGTCCCCCTCAGGAGACTCATATATAATTCCTGCACCACATCCGTTCTTCGTTGAGCTTCCGTCTACATACACTTTCCAAATCTAGTCAATATTATCCGGTTGCACCGGTCGATTCATTTCAACAATGAAGTCGGCAAACGCCTGACCTTTCACTGCCTTTCTAGGTTCAAAAGTGATTTCAAGACTTTGCATTTCAATAGCCCATTTCAACATTCTGCCGGATGACTCCAAAGTAGACATTGGCCGCTTGAGTGGCTGGTCGGTGTAGATTACCACCGGATGAGCCAGAAAATAAGGTTTCAATTTCTTGAAAGCCATATACAGGGCAAGGCCAAATTTTTCTACCATGGGGCACCAGAGCTCAGCATTTTTTAGAACATGGCTAATGAAATAGACCGGAAGCTGAACACCGCCTCTCTTAGCAAGGAGAACGGCGCTGAGGGCATGATCCGAGACGGCTAGGTACATGTATAACACCTCTTTAGGAAGTGGGCTAACAAGCCTTGGCAAAGAGTGCAAGTGTTCTTTCAGCCGTTGAAAAGCCGCCTCAGCATCATCCCCCCACTCAAATCTGGTCTTCTTCCTGATTGCTTGGAAGAAGTAAAGGCATTTGTCACCTGACCGACTGAGGAATCTCCCCAAGGCGGCCAGGCAACCGGTTAGTCTCTGTGCTTCCTTGACAGTGCGGGGTGACTTCATGTCAATCACCGCCTGTATCTTCTCAGGGTTAGCCTCTATTCCCCTTTGATCAATCAGGAATCCGAGAAACTTCCCAGACTCAACACCAAAGATGCATTTCTTAGGATTTAACATAACCTTATGCTGCCTGAGTGTGGTGAAGGTTTCTCGGAGATCAGCAAGGTGATCCGCCTGCTGCTTGGATTTGACTATCATGTCATCAATGTACGCCTCTACATTCCTCCCGATTTGATTAATAAAGACCATATTAATCATCTGTTGGAACGTAGCCGGCGCATTTTTCAAGCCAAACGACATCACAGTGTAACAGAATAACCCCTGATCAGCGACGAAGGCCGTCTTTTCTTGATCTTTCTTCCACAGGGGTATCTGATGGAAGCCGGAGTAGGCATCCATAAAGCTCATCAAGGCATGCCCGGATGTCGAATCGACCAAACTGTCGATCTTAGGAAGCGGATAACTGTCCTTGGGACATGCCTTGTTGAGATGTGTGTAATCAACACACATACGCCAGGTACCATTCGGCTTCTTTACAAGCACAACATTCGCCACCTAGTCGGGGAAATTACATGGCCGAATGAACCCAGCACCCAGCAGCTTTTTAACTTCGGCAGCTGCCACCTGACTTCTTTCCTCGCCGTGATTTCTTTTCTTCTGCCGGATGGGCTTCTTTTTAGGGTCCACGGCGAGTTTGTGGACAACAAGATCCGGGCTGACGCCTGGCATCTCTTCCACTTCAAAGGCAAAAATGTCTTTGAATTCTTTCAGCAGAAGGTGCAAGTCTGCACCCAACTTAGCAAAAGCAATCGTCCCAACCTTCACGGTACGCTCCGGACGGCTGTCGTCCAGAGGTATATCAATGTGTTCACCAGCCGGTTGGGGACGGAGCTCATCTGACCATTCACCGGTCAGTGATTGCTATTTTTTCTCTTTCTTCACCTCCACCAGCATAGGTGCCTTTCTTTTCTTCCCGGCTGTTGGTGGGGCTGGTACTGGATCAGCATCCTTGACATTGTCAAGGTCTATTGGTTCCTGGCCGTCTTGGGCCACAGTATCTTTGACGGCTGAGAGATAACACTCCCGGGCCGTCTTCTGATCCCCATTCAAGGAACCAACAGAGACGTCATCCCTCTCATACTTGATGAGAATGAGGGAAGGGATGATTACAGCCTTGGATTCGTTGAGGGTTGGCCGGCCCAAGATAATGTTGTAGGCAGTCAACTCCTCAACGACCAAAAACTTGACGACCAGGTGTCGCCCTTTTCCTTTCTCACCCAGCCGGATGGGTAGATCGACCCTTCCGACTGGGTAAACCATTCCACCCCCAAAGCCAACTAAGGGGTGGGTAACCGGATGCAAGCTGCTGTCATTGTATTTCAGCTTCTGCAAGCACCGGAGACTGATGATGTCTGATGAACTGTCGGTGTCAATAAGGATCCGTCCAACCAGTTGGTTGGCAACCTTACATTCAATGACGACCGAGTCATCATGTGGGCGGCGAACACTGCCCCTATCCTTCTCGGTGATTAGAACATCCGGGAAGGAGGAGCTTGCAGACACCCGCCCATCATCATCTTTGTCCATCTTTCGAAGATGGCTCTTGGTGCCCCGGATGGTAGGGCCACCACATGAGAACCTGCCTGCTATTGTGTAGACCGGCTCCTTGTCGGTATCCGAGCTACTAGCAGGCTGGGGGGTAGTCTTAGCGGATTGACCCTTATTCTTCTTTTTTGCCCCGGCTGGGGACTTAGATATGTAGGACTTCAACATTCCCTTGTAAGCCAGACGGTCCAACGCCCGTTGAAGGCTGAAGCAGTCGTTGGTGTTATGGCCAACTTCCTCATGGTATTGGCAAAATTTATTTTTGTTCCTTGATTGAATGGAACTTTTCATTGGATTCGGCTTCTCTAGGGACAGCTGGTCCTTAATCTCCATGAGGATGGAGTTGCAGTCCTTATTAAACTCGTACTTTGGGACGTACGGTTTAAATTCTTTCTTCTTCTTCTGGGATGGCTGGTCAGAATCACTAACCGCCCAGATTTCTTATCTCTTTTTACTCTCTTCTTTCTTTTTGGCCGGCTGGGCAGGCCGGCTGTCTTTCTACTTGTCGGACTTCTTGGAAACCGACTGGTTACCAGGCGAGCAGAGGTCAGTAGCTTGAATGTAGCTTTCCGCCTCCCTCAGAGCCGCCTGTAAGGTGAAGGCCCCTTTTCTGACTAGGTCGAACTTAAAAGTCGACCCGTCTCTCAGACCTTTAAAAAATTCTATAAAAGCTACCTCGTCAGACAGTCCTTGAATCTGAATTTTAATCAGATTGAACTGCCTGACATAGGAGCGCAACCCTTCTCTCTCCTCCTGCTTAATGGTGCTCAAGTCCAAGCTTGTTTTCTTAGCAGGGATGTTCATTGAGAAGTTGGAAAAAAATAGGAAGGCAAGCTTCCTAAAACTATCGATGGACCCGGCTGGCAGATTACCAAACCATTGTTGGGCAATGCCCTTCAATGTAGCCGGGAAACACCGACACCAAGTGGCATCATCCAACCCCTGTAGATACATGATGTTGGTGTAAGCCATGAGGTGGTCTTCCGGATCGGTGGTACCATCATAGGTACCAACCAATACATTCTTAACCTTGGTCGGCTGGGCCGCCTCGGTTATATCCCGGGTGAATGCAGAAGGTTGTTCACCCAGGCGGAGCAGACGAAGCTGCCAGTCCAGTGGCTGGACATTGTGATATGCCGCCTGACCTCCGAAGTGAGCCGGCTGCATATAGTAAGGTGGGTACTGACCATAGACCTGAAAAGGTACATATGGTGCAGCCCCAATCATCTGAGGGCCAAAGTGGACGGTATTACCGCCTGTCTGACTCTCATGCAAGGAAGGTGCGTTCCCCGCAGAAGTATTGTTAAAGCTGTCTGGAAAATTCGACGTAGAAGCCGATTCAGACAACTGCTGATTTCTCTTCCGGTTGATAATATCCCGGGCATCAAGAGTTGATTTTTTACTTCCCACCGGCTGCTGAGTCCGACGGGTGTTGTTGGTATTCCTCTTAGGGAGAAGAATTTTTGACCAATCAATGGTCCCGACTGCCTTCTCCTTTGGATGAGGAGTTGGATGCCGCTCTCTGACTGACTTCCCCTTTTCCAGAGGAGTCTTCTTGGCCGACTGGCCTTTACTTGGGCCAGCCCGGCTCTGGGTGATTAGCTCTTTAATTTCACCCTTGAAACTTGTCATGAACCTCATGAGTTCGTCTCGGGTGACAGGTGCTGATCCAGCGGCCGTATGGGTTTCCCCTTCCGGCTGCCCAGGGGGTCGACTTATACCCGCCTTGGAGGCACCCCGCTCCAGAGTGTCTCTGGGCTGGATGCGCTTGATTCTGAGCGAGCCATCATCGGCTGTAAAGGTTTCGACCTGAGGATTCTCATCCTCCTGGTCTGTAAAGACTTCTGGGTCATTGCCTAGACGGTTAAGGGGTGGTACAGACTCTTGAACCATCTTCGAGGTACTCTCCCCACAGACGGCGCCAAATGTTTGGGGGGTTTTTATCCCTTGGGAGAGTTACGTCACGAAGTCTGATCCGGCTGAGCTGTACCTGCAAAATAACGGAGACTCCGGGTGGTTGGAGCTCCGCCTCCGACGGTCAAGTTAGTAACTTGAAAAGGAATAAAGAGAACGAAAATTTAGGTGGGTATCTGCTCGGATTCCAAGCTTAGGTCTTTCTCTGATGTGAGAGAATGCAGGTGTAATAAATGATTGAATGTGTCCCCAAAGTGGGAAATATCTCCCTATTTATAGGGTCCTTGGAAAACGTGCCCCTTTCTAGGTCACTTGACCTACCTTCAGTGGGCTGCGCCGTAAAACGGCGCTTCTAGGGATTTGGGCCCTTGAAGGCTGCAATCTCAGAGGTGTATCTGAGGGCGCCAAGTGTCAAGAGGATGTTAGGCCACGTGGGCCATCCTGAGCTCGACACGTGGCTTCCTCTCATTGGTCCACGTGTCTAGGGTATTTTTACCCTAAACAACATCAATAAAAACCATTAAAGTACTTACTTTGATGCCTTGTACCTCTTTCTAATAACAAAATACACACGTTAGTAACTACAAGGAAAATAATAAACAAAGAATTAAATTAAATAATTGAAAGAAAGATTTGGGACCAACCCCTCAGAAATTAAACCTTTCACGTCTAGGGCGAAGGCAACTTCGAATATGGCTAGGTGTTTCTAGATCTAATGAATGCGGAATTTTGTATGTGAAAAGCAAGGTTTAGAAAAAGAGAAATAAGAAGAGATGAATGAATTAAGAAAGAATTAGAGAATTAATGATTGCGAAAGAAAACTGATTGTTGATGAGAATTCGTGAGAATTGGTGAATGAAAACGGAGTTTTTAATATGTTATTTATAGAGAAATCAGCCAAAAAGATAAAATATCAAAACAGAGCACTTGGCGCACGCAAAACGAGATTGGCGCACGCAAAACAGAGCTGGCACCAGCACCAGCTTATTAGCGCCAATGGCTAGCACCAAGCGCCAATGGCTGGCGCCAGGCGCCAGGCCTGTTTTTGACGCGTTTTCGGAAATCAGATAAGTTTGCCGTACTGGAGGATAAAATCGTATCTTTTCCTCGAAAATGCTTTTTGATTTTAATTAAAACTCTGAACAGTCAACAAAAGTCAATTTATCAATGCTAATTGAATTAGGAATGAAAAGAACCTTCTAGAAGAATCTAGAAGACTAAAATCATTTCTAATTGCATTAGGAATGATAAATCTATATTAGGCCCTCCCCTAGATCATTGGGCCGCATATAAAGCTTAAACCGGGCCCAGTTTAGTAAATTGGCCATAACTTCCTCAATATTCATCGGAATTAGGCTTATAATATATCGTTGGAAAGGTCTTGTCAAACCCCATGCAACTACACTACTATTGGACCCATATCATGGACCAACCAAACTGGATTGGCTATTTTCTGAAAATAAGTTTTCAAAAACAGAGAGAAGAGAAAAGAAATTAAAACTATCCGCAGCACTAGACTTTCCACACTTTCGCTTCATTCGATTATGATTCAACGCAAAAGGTACTCATCACTGGGTTTGGTTTTGGGGAGACACAAATGGGTGTCTACAAAAGCCCCCACTTTTACTGAGTTTGGAAAAACGCAAGTTTCGAAAACGAAAGTCAAAGTATCGATAGGGACGGAGAATGATTAAGAACGTTCTGCGATCCTAAACCACTCTTGTAACGCCGATACCTGCAAACTAGCATTAGTTAAACAGATAAAAGAGTTAAAAAACGTATATCTTGCACCGTCGAGCACACGTCTCTGAAAGTAACCGATTTGCTGCCGCTTTACTGTTGTTTTGATGACCTCCTACAAGCTAGAGAATGCCATCCCGCTTGAAAACCACTACGCCTGTAACTGCTTCCAAATTAGAAGATTGCTTCGCCTGAAACGAACCACCTCCGCATTGATAATATTCCACGTCCAAGGGAATACCATCGAAGATTGCTTCTCTTGAAACAATCCTCAGTTGTTTGTGACTACTCTCCACAATCTAGGGAACGCCACCTTGCTGTTTGTTTTGACGATCTTCCGCAATCTAGGGAACGCCGTCGATCAATGTTGCTACATCTTGAGCCTTTTCTTGAATCATAGTGACAACCTTTCCAATCATAGCAAAAGTCGTCGAAGACCGCCTCATCATGAACTGCTCTTCTCATATCTTGGTGACAACCTCCACAATCTTAGCGAACGCCGTCGAAGACCGCCCATCTCGTGCTATCTTCTCAAATCTTGAGCGACAACCTCCACAATCTTAGCGAATGCCATCCTCAGTTGTTGCGATAATATTCCGAAGAAAATTACAGAAGACCAACACTTGTCGATCCTTAAAGCTCGCTTGAAGTTTGCTTCGGCTATGCCTGTACGTCGACGCTTTAGTTTCTTTGAACCTATATGTCGGTGCTTTTTCTGCTTTTGAATCTGTATGTCAGTGGTTTTTCTGCTTTCAAACCAACATGTCGGTGCCTTTTGCTAATGAGCCAATGCTTAGGCGCTTTAAGCTAAGTGAGACGATCTTTCATCAGGTCGACCACTTATTGTGATTGTAATCAAACTGACTACTTAATCATGTCAAATTGCTTATAGGGGTTAACTGCCGTATCAAGGAACCCGAAATTTCCGTATGAGGTCAAAATCACCTTTCTGAGAGGCTTCAAGCTCTGTCGCTGCTGAAATATCTCAGTCGCCAAGAATTGGAGTAGGGTCTTCCCTATTCTGCTGCACCTGTATTTATTTTGACTATAGAACTTTGCCAATCTCTTTAATTATCTTAGGGTTGACCTAAGGCTTAATTATCTTAGGGTTGACCTAAGGTTTAGCATTGCTTAACTCATCGACTTGACACGACTCAAGGTATAAACTTGACTCGATATGATCGACCCGAGGTTGACTCGACTCAAAGTGAAATGTCACATGTGTTAGACTCAAATCAAGGCGATATGAAACGACATGACTCAATGTGTACATGACTTGTGTGTGCATTGTGATGTGATCGTGCAACTTGAAAAATGCAAAAAAGCAAAAATTTTCCGTCATTTTTGTGGAGGGTACCGACTTTCTCCCAAAAAAGAAATACGCGAAAAAAGAATCGAAGTGTTTGAAGGTGCATATTGAATGAGCTTAGTCAAATGTTGTTTGATACTATCTCTCAAGGTGCAAGGATTAATCCATTCTAGGTTATCTCAACTGTTGACTCCATGATGAAAGTATTTAGGTAACTTAGGCACGGAGGCTAAGCACTTCATACTTCGTGATGCAATGATGATTATGATTGATGAGTGATGTTGATATGACAAGGCATGCTTCAGCGTTGTGTTAAGATTCCATGACAAAGGGTTCCTAAGGGAAGTATTTAGTCATGTATCTGTGATGTGTGTGATAGTGACACTAAAGCTAGGCCACAAGAGCTAAGTGTGTGGAAAATATATTGAAAAGAGTCAAATGGTGGTGACTCTTAGGCTAGGTAAGCTAATGATATAGGGATCAAGCCCCCAAGTCTAGCTCTACGTGAAAAGGGATGAGCACTGGAGATCCCTCGATATGATCATGGTGTAAGTGTGTGAATGTGAATATGAATGCATGTTTATTACGGCCGCACCTCGATGTGAGGTTCCCTACGTATCCGTTAGGAATCAGGCCAAACGTAGCTCTAGCCGAACCTCGCACAAGTATGTGTATACCTCAAAAAGGTCTTTTTAAGGGTTGTAACGTGGTTAGGCTAAAGGTTTGAAGAAGGAGGGAATAAAGGCTCAATACCCTAGATAAACCCCCAAGGTGTGCAACCTTGCTTTTGAATCTTTATATTTATGCTTGAGTTTCTACTCTTTTTTAGCTCTTTTTTATCTTTTGCTTTAGCATCCATTTTATTTTTATATGTGTGGGCAATCCCGATCATGCGTTCTATCACTCACTTGGCATTCATGTTTCTCAGGCACGGTACCGAGCACTCGATAAGAGACACAATCTGGGACGTGTTCATATCGAAGACATTTTGATATCAAAGACATTGGAACACTTGCCCTTTTGTACACTTTTATTTATTTTTTTGCTTTTGCTTATTTTAATCTTTTTAATTACTCAAGCTCTTTTTTAGAATTGCATAAGTTACACACCATCCCATCCCAATGTTAGGTAGATGTAGATTGAAAAAAAAAAGAAAGGTCTATCGTTAGACAAGGATCAAAGTGGTTTATGAAGAAAGGATTGTATATTAGAAAGGTGAAAGGAGATATAATGTGACTACAAGGGGTGCCTTAAATCATTGGTATACCTTGTGCTTAATTCGACATGGATTTTTTTTTTTTTTTTTTTATGCAATATAATAAAATGATCATATATAAGAAAATAAATGCTCATTTTATTAAAAGAAAAGAAAGAAAATAATCTACAAAATTAATCTAAGGAGAATAAAAAGGTGCCTATGCTAGACTTATTGGGGAAAGGGTAAATAAAAAAGAAATAGAAAAAAAGAGGTCACGAAATCTTGTCGTTGAAGCTCGCCTCTTGTCTTGTGTTGTTTTCTTTATCATCACTCGCTCTTCTTGTTAACTGGAGGCATGGGAAGCTTGTTATCTTCAATCAAATGTTGGATAGCCTCCTTTAGCTTCCAACAGATCTCAGTAGCATGACCCCTACCTTGATGATACTTGCAGTGTTCGTCTGGATTCCAACTAGGCAATCTTTTTTCAGGTGCGGGATCTTGAATAGGTCCAATGGGAGTAATGAGTCCTTTGGCATGGAGTCGATCGAAGGCAGTATCGTAGCTCATCCCAATGGGGGTGAAGTCTTTCCTTAGTTGCTTCTTAAATCCTTGGTTCTCCATGGCTAAAACTTCACTGAGATCAAAGGTACTAACATTGTTACTAGAGTGGGCGTTTTCGAAAGAAGAAGGATTGTCGTTCTTCTTTCCTTTCTAGCCACCGTGGTTACTATTGTTAGTAGCTTTTTGCTTTGCAAGGTCATCTTCGATTTCAATTCCGATGTCATAAACGGCCTTGAAAGTATTCAAATTGTGTTGATATTTTAAATGCTTCGAATACTTCTCTTGGAGATTCTTGATAAACATCCTCACAGACTCCTTTTCGGTGGGGACCTCAATCATCTTAGCGGAAGTTTCCCTCCACTTATTAAAGAAAGAAGTAAAACCTTCATTCTCTTTTTGTCTTAGCATCTCAAGTTGTCTATGGTCGGTTTTAACTTGAATATTGCACTTGTACCTATCAACAAAAGCGTTTACTATCGATTCCCAAGTAGAGGTTTTCTCTTTGTCAAGGGAGAAGTACCATTGTTGGCAAACGGTTTCAAGAGATAGTGAGAACAGAGAGGGGAAAACCTTCTTATCGAAACTCTTAATGTTCATTATAGTTTCAAAAGCTCTTGGATGAAAGTAAGGATTATCCGTTGCCTTAAATTTAGGGATGTCAGTGGCGTTGAACTTATGTGGAAGAAGTTCCTTGTCCAGCGAGACCCCTTGTGAACTCATGCCCTGAAATTTATAGTCACTAGACAGCTTCCTCAAACTTTCTTACATGAGGTTCATTTGTTGTTGCTTCACGGGATCATCGACCTTGAGGGTGAGGAGCTTCAGTGTTTCAGTCATGGTAACTAGTTGGTTCCTAAGCTCATTGACTTCTTCTTGAGTTGCCATTATCTTTTTAGCCTTCCTCTTTTGACGAATCGGTTTATCAAAAAGAAAAACTTGAATAAAGAGGTTGTCCTTGATTAATCGCCCTTCTCTCGTCGACCAAGTACTGTGGAAAAGGAATTTGGGGATATTCATTGTTAATTATTTAACTCAAACTTTATTCAACATGCAATGGATGGAGGAAGTGAAGAAAGATTGGAATGGAATGTGAAGGAAGAATGATGGAGGTGGAGGGATATGAAGAATTAGGAATAGAATGTACCCCCAACTCAAATGACGGAAAGACCGACTCATGCATGAACCTAAGACATGGTCATGGTGACATATGCTCGAAGTGTGTGCTAAGACTAGTGAGTGTAGATGGTGCGTTAAGACTCGTGTCATGACCATGTGGCTAGACTATGTGACTAGACTCGATTAAAGACTAAGTTAAGACCTCACGTATATGCATTAAACTGGATAGGCTGTGGTATTTTATTCATAACTTTTTGTGTGTGACTCCGATTGGGACGAAACTAACGCCAAATTAAAGATAAAACTCGGGGATACAGATCCATAGGTTGTAAGACTCGTAGTTCTTCCTAGAACTCCGGCTATGACCAAAACAAGTTGACGCTTGTGCAGTATATGGGGATAAAAATCCGGGTTGACTTAAAGCAACCATGACTCGATTTTATGTTTATTTATTAGCTCAAATTAATTAATTGATTAATTAAACAAATTCCTTTAGTCATTAATTAGTTTATTTAGTCTTAACATAAGTCAAACAAACGGTTAGGAAAAATCACATAGAGTATGCACAACAAATAATGCACAATTAGTCAAGTAGGCACAATATGATGCAATGAGTTTGCAACCTAACCATGGCTCTAGTTCTCTAAAGTTCGGGATATGGTTTAGTCAATAGAGGGTCCATGGTTAATTGTCCAAATGCACCGCGCGGAAGCCTAACCGTGAAGGGTTGGCGCGAGTGGATGGGACACCGCGAGTTTTAGAAAAAACTCGCTTCCATGGTTTGGTGAATTCAACATTCTCGGATGTACCCTTTGTTGCACAGAGCGTTCAATAGGGTAGATGGAGCATGAATTCCCAGAGGGTTATGTCCATATGTAGAACACATATGGGTTTCAGAAAAGTGAGAAAAAATTCAATCAGGAAGTAGGATCAAGCAAACAATACGAAAAACCGGTCGAAAGTAGAACGCATATTTCTGGCTCGGTATTGGGGGAGGTTGGCGCCAACAATCAGAGACTTGCGCATGTAGCGCCTGGCGCCAATGCTGGCGTTTGGAGCTACGGCTAAAATGTTGGCACCAATGCTCTGGTCATTGGTGCTACTTCCCACATGCCTCAGCAGCTTTCTGTGCTCAATAAAATTTTCCAGTTTCGCGCGGTGTTATTTCGGTCCTAGTTGTGAAAGATATTTCTCAAATTTCCTACGTGTAAAATCCTATGTTTTTAACTCATTACGGATGGTCTTTCCAATGAGATCTTTTTTATGCATATGACAATAATGTTAATCAAAATTTTGCACATGAAATACTTAGAACGTTTCGAATCTCATCCACTCATTCTAAATCATTGCCGAAACAAATTCAGGAATTAAAATAGAAATCCTCCCCAGCGGAGTCGCCAAAAACTGTAGGGAATAATTTTCAAGCGTTAACCCCTTTGCTTGAACCCCACTGTGATCATACACTAAAGTACGGTGGCGTCCAAAAGGGAAGAAGATAGAGCAAAAGAGTCGCCAACAAGTTTTAGGAACTTGTAAACCGTTCACAGGGTGAAGGTTACACCCCTTAAAGATCCAAGAGATCGTCAACTCCATAAGGTCTAGAACCAAATAAGGGTTCGGGGATGAAGGTACAAATCCAACCTAAAAGAGATTGAACCTGCCCTAATAATAGGCCTCTACTTTATTCTGATCGTATTCATGTGCGCTTTTTGACTAACATGCAATCAATAGGATTAACCCTAAACCTGTTTATCTATGTTGGTTGAATATTAATGCACAAATAAATCTATTATTGGCGATCACTTGAAATTATAATCACAATAACCCTAAACAAGATTATTAATTATCTTATTAAGCGTGATTACAAGTACAAATTCCCTTTAAACATGCATAAAAGGCGTGTTCAAGCAATAAAAAATATCAAGCAACATAATAAATAATAAAATAATCATGATCATAATAATAATCAAACAATAATCATCATAATAACAATTATAGTAATCATTATAATAATCATGTTAATCATAATAATAATAATATTATTCACAATCATGTTCATGTTAACATTAAAGCATAATAATAATAGCAAGATCCTAGACATGGTACTAACAAGATTAATAACAAACCTAGCATGTCACTAAGAAATAAAAATCAAATCTTTAACCCTAACATGATACTAATAATCATAAATATTAGGAAGAAAATAGGAAGCATCGTAGCAATCATATTTAATATTAAAGCTACCCTAGACATGATACTAGAAATATCATAATAACAATATAAACATGATCTCTACATCATAACATCAATAAAAACAATTAAAGTACTTACTTTGATGCCTCGTACCTCTTTCTTATAACAAAATACACACGTTAGTAACTTCAAGGAAAATAATAAACAAACAATTAAATTAAATAATTGAAAGAGAGATTTGGGACCAAACCCTCAGAAATTAAACCTTTCACGTCCAGGGCGAAGGCAACTTCGAATATGGCTAGGTGTTTCTAGATCTAATGAATGCGGAATTTTTTACGTGAAAAGCAAGGTTTAGAAAAAGAGAAAGATGAAGAGATGAATGAATTAAGAGAGAATTAGAGAATTAATTATTGCGAATGAAAACTGATTGTTGATGAGAATTCGTGAGAATTGGTGAATGAAAACGGAGTTTTTAATACGTTATTTATAGAGAAATCAGCAAAAAAGATAAAATATCAAAACAGAGCACTTGGCGCACGCAAAACGAGATTGGCGCACGCAAAACAGAGTTGGCGCCAACACTAGCTTATTGGCGCCAAGCGCCAATGGCTGGCGCCAGGCGCCAGGCCTGGTTCCAGGCACCAATGCATGGAGTCAGGCGCCAGGCTTGTTTTTGACGTGTTTTCGAAAATCAGATAAGTTTGCCGTACTGGAGGATAAAATCGTATCTTTTCCTCGAAAATGCTTTTTGATTTTAATTAAAACTCTGAAAAGTCAACAAAAGTCAATTTATCAATGCTAATTGAAGAATCTAGAAGACTAAAACCATCCCTAATTGCATTAGGAATGATAAATCTATATTAGGCCCTCCCCTAGATCATTGGCCCGCATATAAAGCTCAAACCGGGCCCAGTTTAGTAAATTGGTCATAACTTCCTCAATATTCATCGGAATTGGGCTTATAATATATCGTTGGAAAGGTCTTGTCAAGCCCCATCCAACTACACTACTATTAGACCCATATCATGGACAAAACAAACTGGATTGTCTATTTTAATAAAATAAGTTTTCAAAAACAGAGAGAAGAGAAAGAAATTAGAACTATCCGCAACACTAGACTTTCCACACTTTCGCTTCATTCGATTATGTTCGACGCGAAAGGTACTCATCACTGGGTTTGGTTTTGGGGAGACACAAATGGGTGTCTACAGCGTGACACCTTGCGCATCCTCTAGTGATGCGCTCGCGGAAGATTAAGAATTTTATAAAAATATAAAATCAAATCTTACCATAATACTACGCGCAAGACGTACCGTTGCACTACCCATAGCAGCGCACCTGAATCATTTACGTTAGGCATGCGCATGCAACCCATTCAGATGCGCGCAACACATACTGCGGTAGAACAGTCATAACCCTAAACACACCCATTCTCTACATATAGATCGAGGCTTAATACGAGGCTCAAACAGATAGAAATTAACCTGAAACTCTGGAAGAAACTTTGTGAACTTGTGTACTCTCAACCCTCTTATCCTAAACACGCACCCCCTTTATTATTTGTTACTATGGTGGAGGTTCCTGAACAAGCAGTCCATAAGTGTTCTAAACGAATATCTAACAAAGAAAAGTGGTAAATTTCTGAGCACTTAGATCAATCATGTTTTCTTTTCTTTTTTAAACAACCTTTGATTAATTAGTGTTGTTTGACCACTTTAAACAAACTATTAATTAATTTATTTCACATAGTTTCTTTCGTTAAATAAAGAATTGAATTGAATAATTAATTGTTTTTTTGGTCACTTAAGACAAGGCGAATATTGTTTATTTATTGTTCTTTTCACGAATATAATTAAATAAAGAATAACGACTTTGCAATGTAATTCCTACGTGATTAATGCTTGTAAATAAAATCAACTAACTTAGTTTTTAGGTATCGCGTTGCATATATTGTTTGGTAATAAAATTGTGAAAAAGGATGAGCTAGTAGAGGCCGCACTAGGGCTAGAATAACAATTCCCCCCTAAAGAGAACGTTATTTTGGTACCCTCACTCCTAAACTAATTTTTGGTATAAGTAGATCAATTTGGGCATGGGTAAACTTAAAATTTGTGCTAAATATCCCTTGAACTCTACTTGGGAGAAAGACATGAACGAGTTTTATGAGTTTTTCAGAAACTCATTGGTGACTCCTTACTAGTTTCCTGCTAAAAAGCATAATGATAGGATCAACTATAATTCAAGGTCCCTAATGGGTGTCATAAATGGCATGATGTGTCTATTTTATATAGTATTTTACCCCCGTCCCTTGGTCATAATTAGTAATGTTTTTGGCTCTTTAGAGCCACTTATATTAGTAATTGGTGTTTTCTAGTGTTTTCGTAGATTTGGTTGACTTTTGCAGGGATTTGCACTTTTGGAGCATTTTCTCGAGATATTTTGGAGCAATCACGAGCACTGGAGAAGCACGACAAGTTTTTATAGCCCAAGGCCGGTTAGAGCCATCGAACCGGTGATTAAGGGCTCGGTATATGTGATACTAGGGCATTTGGACCGAATATTCAAGAACGAAGTGGAAACCCAGATTGGCCCGAAGAATAGGAGCCCAATCGTAGTCTAAATTGTGGCCCAAGAGAGCCGCACGGCCAAAAAGGCTGGTGCCCGGAGGTGCGCCTGGCTGGACGAGAGAAGCAAAGGTCGGCACCCGGTGACGCTCCCGGTCGGGTGCAAGAAGCGTACTGATGGGAAAAAGGCGCGCCCGATCGGGCGCGTGTAATTATTAGGAGTTAATTTCGTCGATAAAGTTTGTTTTAGTTTAGGATTTGTACGGAGTATTAATACTTCTCTGTAAAACGATTTTAGGATCTTCTTACTCTCTTCTTTACTCTCTTAATTACTTTTCTTAGATTTTTCTCTCTCTACTAAGCTTTTAGATTAGTTTCTCTCTCTTATACCTTTGTTCTTAATCTATTCTTAATTCCAGATTTATTTTGGTAACGAATTTTCTTCTCTTAATCTTAGTGTTTACTTTATTCTTTTGATCATGTCTTGTTTTATTGCTTTGATTAGTTTAGTTTTTATTTTGTGTGAGTAGTTTTATTTCTAGGGTTTGTGGGGATCCATAAATAATATGAAGGGATAATTTGTTGTTGTTGATTGTCAATGCTAGATTAATTTCCTATTGATTGATGTAATGCTTTATGACTAGATTAGGCCTGATATTTTATGCATGAGTTTAACAATATTGATTTGAGATTCGACAGATGAGAATTAATGTTTAGGTCTAGTTTCAATAGGCAGGTTAATTTATAAATGGTTAAGTCTAGATTCGAAAGATGAGATTTAATACCGGTAAATTAATTGTTTGATTATAATACATAGCGAAAGCCCTTTATGATCTGATTAATGTATGCATTGATGATTGATTATTATGTTTTACCCTGGAATATTATTTATTGGTGGACCTATGTCCTAGATCCTTTTATTCATTGTTTTCTCCCTATTCTTGATCTTCGTAGTTTGGTTTCATATTAAAATTCACATATTTATAATTTAGATTACTTTAGTTAATTAGGAATAGAAAGACTCGTTTCTCTGTGGATTCGACCCTACTTCCCTATCTACATTAGTTAGAGGATTTAGTAATTACTTTTGATTTGGGGATACGACTTTACCCTGTCAAAATTTTTATAACAAGTATTATCCTGCAGAGAGAACAACCGTACTACGGAGTGCGATTCAGAACTTTGCCCAAGAAGCCGATGAATCTTAATATGAGGCTTGGGAGAGGTTTAAGGACCTACAAAGAGAATGCCCCCACCACAATTTAGCACAATGGCAGTTAATCCAAGCCTTTTACAATGGCATTGGAAATTCTTCTAGAATAATTTTAGATTCTGCAGCTAGTGGGAGATTTATGAATCTTAATGTTGATGATGCAAGTCAGGTTATTGAAGATATGGCGATACATAATTCCCAATATGGGAATCCTAGAGGCTTTGCCAACAAGGGGAATCATAGTGTTGACTCTGTATCCTTTTTGCAAGCTCAATTGACCTCTATTTGCGAAAAATTAGATAATCTTAGCACTGCTAATGTAGCTAATGTTTCTGCAATTAATAGTAATGCTAATGAGGCTTTTTGTGAAAATTGTGGAATTATAGGTCATTGTGAACAAGATTGTAGGACTTCCGTGGAGCAAGTTAATGCCTTTCAAGCTTATAGGAAGAATAACACATACAATCCTGGGTATCGGAATCATCCGTACCTTTCCTACCGGAGTACTTATGTTCAAAATCCACCAGCACAAGAACCACAGGCGCCACAACAACAACAACAGAAATATTACCATCCCAATGCTGGCCAGAAAACCCAATCACAATAATCCTCCTCATCTTCCGACCCATCTTTGGTGGAAATTAGAGCGATGTTGGTTAATATGCAGAAGCACATGGAGAATAGAGATGCGCAAATTGATTCAATTCTAGCACACAATAAAATCGTAGATAATCAAATTGCGCAACTTTCCGCTACTCTACAAGCCCGCCAACATGGAGCTCTCCCGGCACAGCCGACCAAGCCAACGGATCAAGCCTATGAAATTACTCTAAGGAGTGGTTCAAACTATGAAGGGCCCCCTATGCCCAGAGTTGATGAACCTGTTTTATTAAATAATGCTAATCTTGATTCCATTAAACCTGATAATGTAGCTAGTAGCCCTACAGGGTTAAAGCATAGTACTAATATATCTAATTCTACATTGCAGGGTACGACTCCAGAGAAGGTGGCTACTCCAGATAAGAGCAACAATGCTCCGAAGCCAATTATCAAACTTCCATTCCCTAATCGTCAACTGAAGACAAACTTGGATAAGAAGTTTGGTAAGTTCCTGGAGATGGTAAAAGATTTGAAGGTAACAGTTCCCTTCACAAAATTAATCACAAAAATTCCTTCATATGCAAAATTTATGAAAGAAATATTGACAAGAAAAAGGTCTATTAGTGAGGTAGAGACAATAGCTTTCACTGTAGAGTGTAGTGCCGTACTTCAGAATAAATCTCCACCTAAATTAAAAGATCCGGGTATTTTTTCTATCCCTTGTCATATAGGCAATCTAATGATAGATAATGCATTGTGTGATTTGGGTGCTAGCGTTAGTGTCATGCCATTATCTGTGTATTCCAAGTTGAATATGGGTAAATTAAAATCTACTAATATTACTCTACAAATGGCCGACCGTTCTTTCAAATACCCCTTAGGTGTTTTAGAGGATGTCCCCGTTAGAGTAGGTAAATTTTATATACCTGTTGATTTTTTTGTTCTTGATATGGCTGAGGATTTGCAAACCCCAATTATTTTGGGTAGACCATTCCTTAACACTGCAGGAGCAATCATAGATGTGAGAAGTGGTAAGTTAACACTATCAGTAGGGGATGATAAAATTGTTTTCAATCTTAATAATACCCCTAAAAGCCCCATGACAGAGGAGAAATGCTTTAGTGTTAATGTGGTTGAGAATTATTCTAACAAGCCCCAAGCTCTTGAAAAAGATCCCTTCGATTGTCTAGTCCTGCTGCTTTTGCAGCTGAGTCTAGGTGGAGGTTTTCTTTTTACAGTCTGCATGAGTGGTGTTTCTTGCTTGCAGGTTTGTCCTGCTTTGTGTTTGTTCTATGTTCCTAGGCTTAGTTTCCAGAACCCTTCCTAGAAGGTGGCTGGAAACTTGAGCTCAGGTTGTTCTTGTCTCTTTTTCCTGAACCCTTGCTAGAAGGTGGCAGGAGATTGAGCTTGAACTGTTTGGTGGTTGGTTGGCCTGTTTTTTCAGGTCTTGTGGAGTTTGGTGTCTGTTATAACTTAGGTCTTGTAAGTTGTAACTTTTCCTTTTGGTAATAAAATTTCTCATATTTTCCAAAAAAAAAGATCCCTTGGAGGCGGTATCTTGTGTTGCATCCCTTTCAGATGAGATAGACAAATGGCAGAAGGAAGTTGATGCAATAGAAAGAGTACTCTACACTGTTGGTCTTGGTTTTGAGGACGAAAAGGTGGAATCAATCAAGCAAGTTGTGCAATTTGAGCCTACGGTAAGTGTTCCGTTAAATCGAGTTGCAAGTGTTAAATGTAATGACAATTTGAAGCAACCCTCGATCAAAGAAGGATCTTTAGTGCGTAGCATTGAAGACCTCCCAATCCAAGTCAAGGAGGATCCACCAGAAAAAGTGAATTGGCGTCCCACAGGGCATGTCAGGAAGCCGCGTCGTAGCCAAAACACCGCTCGACCGGGTGAGAAACCGCCCGATCAAGCGTTAGGCAGAGGGTCCTAGTTTTTGTAATTGGTAAGAAGGTCGTGCGGGACCTAGATAAACCAGCGCTTTGCGGGAGGCAACCCGTATTTTAATGCTTTTTAGACTATTTTCTCTTTCTTTTTCTTATGAGAGGAGAGATGAGGGAATTTAATGAGTTCTATGAGTTTTTGTACAGTTTTGAAGGAAAAGAGTTAGCCAAAATTTGAAGAAAAGAAGAAAGTAAGAAACTCGACAATTGGCCTCGGGCCCGACCGGGCGAAGCTCGCCCGACCGGGCGCGAGAGCTAGGCTTCAAAATCAAGTAATTTAGCCCGACCGGGCGCGAAACTCGTCGTATACGGACATAATTGTCCGCCCGATCGGGCGAATCTCGCCCGACCGGGCGCGAGAAGAGGCGAAAATTTGAGCGTTAAATCGCCTGACCGGGCGAAGGGCGCCTGACCGGGCGCGAGAGTTGAAGCAAATAGGGTACATCAGATCGCCCGATCGGGTGAATGCCGCCCGACCGGGCGAGAGAGCACAATAGAATTACAAGTTCAGATCGCCCGACCGGGTGCGAGATACCCGACGCACCTTTTCTTCTCTTTCTTCGGTTTTCTTCCTTCATTTCTTCTTTCCTCCATAACTTTCTCTCTCTAAAACTCAAATTCTCTCTACCTTCTCTATAAGAGTTCTTCTCCAATTCTCACCCAAATCCAAATCTTTTTACATATTTTTAATCCCCTCTTCACCCTCTACATTTCTATATAAAAATTTTCGAATTTCTTTCAAATTAATTTTCATACCCATTTCTACCATGGCTTCAAAGAGGGCTCGATCTATTTTCGGTAGGAGTTCTAGCTCGAGGGAGGAGTATGACCCGGATTTACAACTCCCGTACTGGCTGACGATCCGCATTGCTAGCCAGGAGCAAAGGGAGCGGCTAGAACACCTAGTCGGGCGCGAGGTAATTCCTTCACGGTGGTTACACCGCCCTACTTTAGAATCGTATGGTTTGTATGATTTTGTGAAACGATTTTTAAATGACATAGGCATGAGAAAATTTGTTGATATGCACTATCCTACTTACTGTGAATTGACTTGTGAATTCTTGTCTTCTTTAAAAGTTGTAAATATTAGAAATGGGCCGAATTTAATTTTTAGGTTGAACAATAGAAATATTAGTTTAACATTTGTGGAATTTTGTAAATTGTTTGAATTGAATTCTAAATTACCATTCCAATGGCATGCTGATTACAAAATGGGTGACATTTATCACGCTCTGACTGGTTTGCCTACTCCCGACCCCCAACATGCTAGTACCAAACCTATTCATCACCCTGTCCCAAAAATCTGGCAAAGATTTGCGGGTTTGTGTTTTTTAGGTAGGAACGAGCCCCATAACGCCCAAACTAACGAGCTAGCTGTTATAGGTCACTATGTGTCTGGGTTTGGGAAATTGAACATAGGTAGGTACATTATTCACCACTTGAGCAGACATGCCACGGCCAGTACCCAATCTCGCACCCCCATTCATATAGGAGGCCTTATCACTAGAATAACAGTGAAAAAGTAGTGATAAGGCCGGTTTTGTTTAGGATAGACCCCACCAACTGACCAACTTTGGACCAAATACCTATATGACTGCTAGGTATTTTGAGGAGTTGGGGTGGGTACGACCGGATACTGAGCAGACACCCCACTGGTGTATTAGGACTGGGACCGAGCAGCCTTTACCCATCTTTCCCCTACCTAGTCCTGACTTGACCGCTTTTCCCCCAGGGCAACCATCCTACACATATGACCTTTTAGTTGCCAACGCTAGGGGGAAAGAACCACCAGTTCCTCCACCAGTTCCACCACCGCAGCCTCAGCTTCAGCCCGAGGTGGCGTTTTCTCCACCTCGCATGTCCCTCATGTTGACTCTGACCCAGTTTGGGACCTTCAGAGTATAGGTCAGGCCTTAGGACGTATACAACATTCCTACACTGACCTTAGGAGGATGGTAGGCTCTATAGACCAGAGGTTAGGGTATCTGGAGAGGAACCAGGATAGAGCTCTCTACCATATGTACGATGATTATGCTCGTCGGGGAAACATTCCCGACGATGCTATTTACCCTGACTGGTTTTAGCCTCCACCCTAGGGATACGATAGGGATCCCACTGCCCATGGTATTTACACTGACTATTCTGCCTTCCATGGGTACGGCCAGCACATTCCTTTCGGGGGACCGGCGGGGGGGGGGGGGGAATTTTCATGCTGATTATTTTGGTGGTAGCTCTTCTGGTGTAGGTGGTGCAGGTGGCAGCGGAGGTGCAAGGTTCTGCCACATGGATGAGGATGATCAGGACTGTACTCTATATTTTTATACATTTTTTTTTATCAATATACTTTCTTACCTTCCAAAAAAAAAGAGGATGATCAGGACTAGCTATGCTGGGCTAGTTCCCGAGCCAATGAGGACATTGTCTGATTCTGGCTTGGGGGAGATTTTGGATTTGGTATCTTTCTTTTTCCCTTTTCTTTTATTTTTGGTGTGTTTTCTTAGGTTAGATTCATTGTTTTCTAGGTTAGTTTTATTGCTTTCTTATATATGAAAAATACAAAAAAAAAATTGAAAAATGCGTTCCAATGAATTGTTAATCATGATTCCCTGTGCCCCTTACTTGAGAAAAATTGTTTTGATTCTTGGTTATTGATGATAAGTGTTGGGGATTAGTTGATCATGATTTGATGTTTGATTGCCTAGAAACTTTAACATGCGTCAATTTTGCCCAACTACTTGTGAATATAGTGCTTGACTCGTTGATTTGGTTAAGAATGTGTGTTAGTTCCTGGTATGTCAATGAATTTGAGTATTGGTTTGCAACTATAAGTAATGTTTATATGATTCATTATTATGCACATTGAGGAGGACGAAGGCGTTCATTCTTTTAGGTAACTTCCAGATGATTTTAGATACATTTGTTCCCTTCTTGCTACCCATGTTGTTGCCTTGACTTTTTGTTGTTTATTAGCCACATTACAAGCCTATTTTTCCCCATTGGTTACTAGTCCCAAGCTTGGCTTGGGGGAGCTATTAGTGAGTGAGGTGAGGGAGTTTGTAGTGTGCTTATTATTTGCACGATTTGGGTGAGATTTGAGAAGTTGTTTGTTTTTTATCATGTTTATTTTTGATGAATTTGAGAGTTATATTTTCTTGAGAAAAAATAAAGCATGAAGTTATGAAAAAAAAGAGAAGTTCAAGAAAAAAAAGGTGGAAAAAAAAAGTGAACTTCAATAAAAAAAGCAAAAAGAAAAAAATGTTCAATGTTCAAATGTTCTAGTTGGAGGTTGATAAAAAGAAAAAAATTGAGCTTCAATGAAAAATTCAAGTTTGAAAATAAAGTTTGTTTATTCACTCCAGTTCTTTATTATTATATCTTATGAGTGAAATTGTAAGAGTTGGAATTGTTTATATTGTTTGGAGTATATTTGGTGGATTGATGTCAGAGTTGGTTATGTAGGAGATGTTGATCATTATTTATTTTGATCATGCGTTTTATAAGGATTTGCTCCCTTTAAGCATAGCTTTTCTCTCACTTATTTCCAAATGATTCCTACCCTTTACCCTAGCCTTACATTACAAGCTTTAAAGACCTTCCGACCTTTGTGCATAGAGTTGTATGAATGTGAAAGTGTTGTTTATCAATACAAGTTATGATTTGACATATTTCGAGTCGACTAGTAGGTTGAGCGTTCATTGTTTTATACACACGAGAGTGTGAGTTGGGAGGGCATTGTTCACATAAAGGGGTTGGTTGGAGAGGGATCGAGTACATCATTTACTCGCCACATAAATAAGAGTTGAGTGTGTGAGCACTAGTCTTGAATTCTATATGCTCTTGTGGTTTGCTCTATTTGACAATTGCTAGGGAAGAAAGGTAATTGGATGGATTTGTTTGGTTGATTTTAAAGCATGTTTATTTGATTTACCCTGAATCGTTTGTGATTGATTTTTACTTTTTGGGGTGAAGCATATTTATTGATTCATTGATGAGATCTTTGCTTAGGGACAAGCAAAGGTTTGGCTTGGGGGAGTTTGATGTGTCTATTTTATATAGTATTTTACCCTCGTCCCTTGGTCATAATTAGTAGTGTTTTTGGCTCTTTAGAGCCACTTTTATTACTAATTGTTGTTTTCTAGTGTTTTCGTAGATTTGGTTGACTTTTGCAGAGATTTGCACTTTTGGAGCATTTTCCCGAGATATTTTGGAGCAATCACGAGCACCGGAGAAGCACGACCAGTTTTTATAGCCCAGGGCCGGTTAGAGCCATCGAACCGGCGATTAAGGGCTCGGTATATGTGATACCGGGGCATTTGGAACGAATATTCAAGACCCGAAAGGAAACCCAGATTGGCCTGAAGAATTGGAGCCTAATCGTAGTCCAATTTGTGGCCCAAGAGAACCGCCCGGCCAGAAAGGCTGGCGCCCGGAGGCGCGCCTGGCCGGATGAGAGAAGCAAAGGTCGGCGCCCGGTGACGCGCCCGGTCGGGCGCAAGAAGCGTACTGATGGGAAAAAGGCGCGCCCAATCGGGCGCGTGTAATTATTAGGAGTTAATTTCGTCGATTAAGTTTGTTTTAGTTTAGGATTTGTACGGAGTATAAATACTTCTCCGTAAAACGATTTTAGGATCTTCTTACTCTCTTATTTACTCTCTTAATTACTTTTCTTAGATTTTTCTCTCTCTACTAAGCTTTTAGATTAGTTTCTCTCTCTTATACCTTTGTTCTTAATCTATTCTTAATTCCAGATTGATTTTGGTAACGATTTCTCTTCTCTTAATCTTAGTTGTTTACTTTAATCTTTTGATCATGTCTTGTTTTATTGCTTTGATTAGTTTAGTTTTTATTATGTGTGAGTAGTTTTATTTCTAGGGTTTGTGGGGATCCATAAATAATATGAAGGGGTAATTTATTGTTGTTGATTGTCAATGCTAGATTAATTTCCTATTGATTGATTTAATGCTCTGTGACTAGATTAGGGCTGATCTTTTATGCATGAGTTTAACAATATTGATTTGAGATTCGACAGATGAGAATTAATGTTTAGGTCTAGTTTCAATAGGCAGGTTAATTTATAAATGGTTAAGTCGAGATTCGAAAGATGAGATTTAATACCGTTAAATTAATTGTGTGATTATAATACGTAGCGAAAGCCCTTTATGATCTGATTAATGTATGCATTGATGATTGATTATTATGTTCTACCCTGGAATATTATTTATTGGTGAACCTATGCCCTAGATCCTTTTATTCATTAT
Source organism: Chenopodium album (assembly GCF_948465745.1). Lineage (NCBI taxonomy): Eukaryota > Viridiplantae > Streptophyta > Magnoliopsida > Caryophyllales > Amaranthaceae > Chenopodium > Chenopodium album. Next base: position 42,067,591 of record NC_137834.1, on the reverse strand, counting down.
TTTCTCCCTATTCTTGATCTTCGTAGTTTAGTTTCATATTCAAATTCACATATTGGTTACTTTATAATTTAGATTACTTTAGTTAATTAGGAATAGAAAGACTCGTTTCTCTGTGGATTCGACCCTACTTCCCTATCTACATTAGTTAGAGGATTTAAGAATTACTTTTGATTTTGGGATACGACTTTACCCGCGTCAAAATTGAAAGCGCTTGAACATTACCGTTTCTTTGGGTTCGACCCTTGCCTTGCCTCCATACTTGTATTTAGGTTTGTTAAGTGTTTATAAATTTAGTTTGACCGAGGGAGGATTAGTCAACGACCTAGTCTCACCCCTCGTCAATCCCCCAAACATTTAGGAATATAAATCCTAATACACCCTAACAAGTGTAAAGTCCTAGGCATTTAAAGGGCCATGGGCATATAAGGAGAAGGATCCCATACGATGGGCAGACCCTCCTTACAGTGGCGACTCCACTAGGGACTTAGAGGTTACAAGATTAGTTTTTAGTTATTGTCCAAGGTTTCCAACACTAGGTTTCCTATAGATTGTAATGAGAATTAACTTGGATAATCTCTAGTTAGATAGCGAGACTTGAACGCATAATATCTTCCTTTTTCGCAAAAGTAAAAACCAAACAAGCAACATTGCACCATGCATAATCATAGCACATTATAACCCATGGGGATTGGCTCATTGATTAGGGTTACCAACACTGGACTTCTACCTCGAAATCAATAACAATCATCCCACCCATATCGCCAACAAAATGTTCGGAGGACTAAGCCATGAGTCAAAATGTTGAGTAATTGATTTGTGCATCGTCTCTTAAGATATGGTACCGTTGAACACCCAAGCTTTTAACTAATAGAAAGGCATTATGTGGATCTTGGCTTACGGTATGTGTAGACACCCAAATGTGTCTCCCAAAAACCAAACCTAGTGATGAATACCTTTCACGTCATTTGATTATCGAACAAAGTGAAAGTGTAAAAAGTCTAATGACGTGGTTGTTTTTATCAAAATATCTCTCTTTTTGTTTTTGAAAATGTGCTCTATTTATGAAAATAGCCAGTCCAATTTAGTTTGGTCCATGAGAAGGGTCTAATAATACTGTATTTGGAATGGTCTCAAAAAGAGCTTTCTAACGATATATTATGAGCCCAGTTTCGATGAATGATGAGGAAGTTATTGCCAAAATACTAAATTTGGCACAAAATGAATTTTATATGCGGCCCAATGATCTAGAGGAGGGCCTATTAATTATTATTCCTAAAGTTATTAGAATTGATTTAATCTTCTAGAATAATCTAGAAGATTCTTTTAAATTCTAATAGGATTAGGACTGATAATTATAATTTTAAAGAGTTTTATTTGGAATAAAATAAGTGTTTTATGATAAACTTGATTTTAATTTGATGAACGTGGAATTTGCTGCTTAATCATATTAAGAAGAGGATTCTGCGACAAAGCGCGTTTATTTTCTAACTCAGCGCAAGACGACAAGACTGTCGCCTGGCGCTAATACCTGTCGCCTGGCGCTGGTACCTGTCATTTGCGACATGAGGTCATTTATTCCGAATGGAACTTGAATGCTTTTCGATCGGGTTCCGGACTATTTTTCTATAAATAGGGTCCTTGACCCTCGTTTTTATTCATTCACAATCATCAACAATCTCTATTCTCTCTCTAAAGCTAGAAGCTTACTCTCTCTATTCTTTTTCTAAACCTTCTCTATTACAAAATTCAGCATACATTTGTTCTAGACAAACCTACCCAAGTTCGAAGTTGCCTTCGCCCTAGACGTGAAAGGTTGATAATTTTTGAGGGTTTGGTCCCAAATCCCTATTTCAATTATTTAATTTAATTGTTTGGTTTTAATATTTTCCTTGAAGTTACTAATGTGTGTATTTTGTTATTAGAAAGAGATACGACGCATTCAAGTAAGTAATTTAATTGTTATTCTTTTGATATAGAAATCATGCTTTAATTATTTTGATTCATAGTATCATGTTAGGATGTTTTTATTGGTTCCTAGTATCATGTTTTGGGTGATAAATTATATTTATAATATCATGTATGTTTCTATGATGCTTCCTATTCTTTCTAATGTCATGTTAGTATCATTTTAGGGATAAATATTTGATCTTTATTGTTTAGTGACATGATAGGATTATCTTGTTAGTATCATGCCTAGGATCTTGTTAATATTATTATGCTTTTATGAGATTGAGAATATTATTATAATGATTGTTATGATTATGTTGCTTATTATTGTTTTTTATTGTTTGATCACGCCTTTTATGCATGTTTAAAGGGAATTTTTACTTGTAATCACGCTTAATAAGATAATTAATAATCTTGCTTAGGTTAATATGATTATAATTCAAGTGATCGCCAATAATAGTTTTGTTTGTGCATTAATATTCATTCAACATAGATTAAACAGGTTAAGAGTTAATCTAATGATTGTATGTTAGTCACAAAGCGAACGTGAATATGAGAAGAATAAAGTAGAGGCCTATTATTATGGCAGGTTCAATATCTTTTAGGTTGGATTTGTACCTCCATCCCCGAATCCAGTCATGGTTCCAGACCACTATTGAGTTAGCGATCTTATGGATCGTGAAGGGGTGTAACCTTCCCCATGTGAACAGTTTATAAGTTCCTAAAACTTGTTGGAGACAGCAAGAACCAAGGTAGGAAGAGGGATACCACCCACCACACAATCCAAGCCGTCAGCTAACACCTCATGCTAGGAGACAGCACTAAAAACAGGCTTCTTCCCACTACATACCAGGCAAGCTAAAATGACCAAGCCTCAACCATGAGCCAACCTCCACCAAATAAAACAAAGAAAAACACCTTCCAACAGCATCACCATAAAATCAGCGTGGTAATAACCCCGTAGTCAGCATGCCAGGACAGAACAATATCATACATGCAATACAAATCAGGACAAAGGATCGTAGCCAAGAACCATCAGCTAACATCACAAACACAAGGGGCTCAAGCAAACCAGAATAGCATAAGATGCCGAGGAAAAGATAGGTCAACAACTATCACAAAATAAGAGGCATAAAAGGAAGTCCAGACAGAAGCAAGAAACAAGGTAGCAATAGGAGAAACACCCACCATACAACCCAGGCCATCAACTAGCACCTCATGCTAGGAGACAGCATTAAAAACGGGCCTCAACCCACTACACACCAAGCAAGCTAACAAGACCTAGACGTAACCATGACAACCCACCTCCAAAAACTATCCACCATCAATAGACATAATCATAATATCACAGCTAAATAACAACCCAGAAACCAGCCTGCTAGGACGACAGTACGACAAGCATACAATAGAAAACAGGATAAAAGATCGCTACCATGAATCATCACCCAACAACACTAATCACTAGGAAGCCTAAGCTGAAAAAAAGTAACAAAATACATCTAGTCAGTAGTTACAACCAAATAAGCAATTCCCATTTTAACAAAGATAACAAAAGGGAGGCAAATAATAACTATTCAACCTTCCTTTTACAATTAAAGAACATCAGGGGAGCTGCAAGACTCTTTTACTCTAGCTTCCTTCCCTTTTGACGCCACCATGCTTAAGTGTATGATCACAGTGGGGCTCAAGTGTGGGATGCTTAAAATATTCCCTATAGTTTTTTGGTGACTCCACTAGGAAGGATTTCTATTTTAATTCCTAAAATTTATTTTGGCAATAATTTAGAATGAGTGGATGAGACTCGAAAAGTTCTAAGTATTTCATGTGCGTAATATTGATTAAAATTATTGGCATAAGCATAAAAAAGGTCCGCATTGGAAAGACCATCCGTAATGCGTCAAAAACATAGGATTTTTACATGTAGGAAATTAGGGAAATATCTTTCACAACTAGAATCAAAATGACGCTGCGAAAAATTAGAAACTTCAAGAACAAAAAGCTTTTGAGGCATGTAGGAATTAGTGCTGAGAAAACATTGTCATCGCCATGCGATGGCTCTGTCGCCTGGCGACAACATCTGTCGTCTGGCGACAGAGTCATAGTCTAGTGACAGGCACTGTAGTCTCGCGCCGAGTTCTTCTAATATCGAGCCAGAAATCTACCTTCTTGTTTCAACCAGTTCTAGTACTCTTTGCTCAGTTTTACTTCCTGATTGAGTTTTTTCCCCTTTTTTCTAAACCCATATGTGTTCTACATATGGCCATAACAATCTGGGAATTCACGCTCCATCTACCCAATCGAACGCTCCTGGAAATGAAGGGCACATCCAAGTTTGTTGAATACACCAAACTGTGGAAGCAAGTTTAACTCTCGGGGTCCCATCTATACGCGCTAACCCTTCCAAAGGTAAGGCTTCCGCGTGATGCATCTAGACTCATAACCATGGACCCTCTTTGACTAACCCATATACTCGAACATTAGAGAACTAGAGCCATAGTTAGGCTGCAAACTGTAACACCCCAATAATTCTCTCTTTAAACCTGTGAGGACCCTGAACAATATTCAAGAGAATTACTGGTGTGCTACCACCACGTGTTCAAACGTTAAAGCTTTTTCAGAAATTAGCAGCGGAAAAACTAAATCAATTATATATAAGTTTCAAAACCAATAACCAAAACCAAACTAAATCTTACAACTTGGAACCATTAAGGCCCTTATTCAAAACTCAAACTAATAGAAATAGTATGAAAGTAAAGTTAAGTTTAAATAACTCTCAAAGTAAATAACAATAGAAATAAGAAAAGCAACCAACACTCCACTCAATATCCCACCATCTAGAAACGGATGCTGCATGTGTAAGAACCTGTGATTAATCTGCTCCTCAATATTACAAGTGTAAAAATTGGATCGTCACACGGTCATTGAAAAGCGAAGGCCAGGACCAAAGAAAGACACACAAAGCACGCAATCAGCAAAGTTGAGTACATACAAGCTGAAAAACATAAAAGAAATTCCTAACATGCTACTATTAATCAATCATCACACATCATTAGTTTATAGACTCGACACATGACTAAACTATTTATATTACTAAGACTCCATTAATTAATAATAGGTAAATCATCATTTTATTTATTGGATTACGTAATAGACAAGGTTGTCCAACCCATGCTCCATTTGGAACATCAATAAAAGAAAAACCCCATGCCTCCTTTCGAAAACATCAATAAACATCCAACGACCATGGGCGCGACTCCGTGAACGTAGTTAGTATGAGATCTCACCTAACTCCTAGTTTTTAAAAATATTTGAAATAAGAGACTCGTAGATCAGACGACCCCGAGAAAAGTGCACGACTAATACCCTGTGTACCCCAACCCCTGATTGTCATTACTCCAGATGTGCACCAATCCAGAGTTTTATTGCTCATCCATCTTGCACTTTACGTGATTTACAGGTTTGGACTTGGTGATGAATCATATGCATAACAATACAAACATTCCAATAACAATTCAATCAAGCAAGGTAAGTTTGCAATTTCAATTCTTGATTTATTAGTGACAAGCAACATTTATTATTTAATCCTTTAACTAACTCGGTGTATAAACACCTTGAGTGCATAAGGCACCCCACAAACTTAACCTCGTCATATAAGACTTAAATTCTTCCTTTACTCATCCTGTTTGCATAATCATGAATGAGTAATAAATTAATCATTATGTTGACCTTAAGTTTTGATGATGACTCAAAGAACCACTACTAGAAAAAAATTAATTTTCTGCTATTAATTTGTTGCATTTTATGCATTTCGCTGCAAATTAAAGTGGGTTTTACACATAGGTACTATTAGTATAATTAATTTTCAGGGGTTTTTTCATTGAACTGCTGCAAATCAATTATCTTACATTTACCCTAGCCCGGTATAGTATCCCCTCTATTCCTTAGCCGCCCTACTCGTTCATTATGTTATTTCTCCCTCTTCCACCTTCATCTTCTCTCACTTACCTCACCGGCTGATTGCTCACCAATCTCACCGGAAATTCTACTTTGTCACTCACTCTTATCGACACTTCTGGTTTCTCACTCACTCACCCGAGTACCCACTCATCACCTACTCACCTTTGTCGGTGTTCACTCGCCGACTATCACTCTAACGGCTTGATGAATACCCACAGATATAACGGCTAACCTACGTCCTCACCACCACCTTCACTCGCCGACTATCACTCTCAAAGCTAAGGTAACTAATTGTATTTTTTATTTCCTTAACCTTAATTGAGAATGAAGTAGGGAGTCACAAATTTTTGAGAAATTCCCTCGTAAAATGCGATTAGGGTATTACTGCTGTGATAATTGAAGAGGTGAATGTTGATTTGAATTTGTGAAGAGTTTGATTTCAGCATGTTTGAAATCTAGAGCTTGATGAATACAATTGCTTTAGTGTGCTATGTTTTGAAAAGATAATCGGTTTTTCCAATTTTAAATAGATTTTTTAATTTTATGCCATTCATATGTACTCGTATTATGTTTAAATTTAATTTAAAGCAGTTTTCCTTGTTTGTCAATTCTCTTTATCATGCACCCATTTAATTGTGTCCTGCTTTGGCATTTTTGGAGGCTGATTGTTCACTTGTAGAAATTATAATATGATACATTGTTGTGCTGTTTATCTACTAAATTGGAAGGTCATAGAGCACATGTTACCTCTGTTATTATGGTTCCTAGTTAAAGTAAGATGAATTGATGAAGCTAATTGTTACTGGATTTTTGTTGTGATTGTATTAATGAAGACATGTGATATTATGTTTGTCACCCTATTTTTTTCATGCTATAAAATTATATCATTATTTATGCTTCTTTGTAGTGAATTGATTTTCTTTAATTTGAAAGTTTTTTGGGAGTGTGTTATCTAATTGTGAAATTTTTGCTACTGATTAAACAAGTTTATTTTGGTGGTGAATTAGTATTTTTTTTTCTTTTATTTTAATTTGGTCAGACATATATTGGAATCAAATTGAAATTTTTTTAGTTGTGTTGCTTCGGATATTTGTTTCTCAACCTAGAATGGTTTTGTGATATTGGGGAGGAGAGATGGAGGACAAAGAATGTGTTAGAGAGAGTTAAATAAGGAGGATTTGAGAGCATTAGACTTGTGGGATGAGAGGGTAAAGGAAAGCCCATTGATGTAATAACGAACATGCTTCTCAAACTTGTTATAACTTTAAGGTTTTGTTTTAATTTAACCAAATTTAATATAGAATATTTGCTAATTATATGCAGGATAAAAGATATAAATTTTGGAAGTGATACTGTCAAACGATGATCACATAGTAGTTTACTTTAGTACCAGGTGGAATCCTTCACCCAAGGGAAATTGAACATCTATAAAAGGTAGCTCAAAGGTGCCGATGCTGTTGCCTGTGTTGTTGTAGTTGCTGCTGCTCGTGTTGTTGTTGCTGCTACTGCTACTCGTGCTGTTGTTGCTGCTCGTGCTGTTGCTGCCTATTTGACGACCTAGCTGTTGCTGCCCAATTGACACCATTGCTGCTGTTGCCTTCTTTACTTCTTTTGTTATTAGATCTAAGAGTTCGTAATATTGTCTGTTGTGGCTAGCTCCTGCTGTATTATGTTAAGCAACTATAATTTCTAATGCTGTCCAATTGTAATTTTTATTTTTATGATGAAAGTGTACTTTTATAGGCTATTATTAATGAAAATATAATGTTTACAATTGCAAATAAGATTTCAGTCTTTTTTTCTTTGCTATTTGTTGAATATCAGACTAGCAGCAGGTTTGATAAATAAAAACCCATCTATTTTAATTGTAAAAAAGTATTTATTAGCAGGGGTTAATGGCATTAACCGCTGCAAATCAATGAATTGATTTGCTGCAGTTGTTAACCGCAACAAATTATTTAATTAATTTGCTGCCCTGACGGTTTGCTGCCACTCTAAAAACGCAGCAAATAAATCATTTTCAACTGTAGCAAATAAATGTTTTTCTTGTAGTGAACCTAAGCAAACCCATATAAGTTTAACTTTCGTTTCTAGCTTTGATTAACGATAGGTTTATGCTATGGCAATCTTGAGTAAGAAGGGAGGATGGAACAAGATCTAAGTTAGCTATGGGAGGATAAAGAAGTCAATCACAAGTCGTGTTCCTTTAGTGAGGAACTGAAGCTCCAGAGTTGAAGCTTCGAAGGCTAGTTCCTTGAGTGAGGAACTGAAGTTTCAGAGTCGAAGCTTCTCAGAGTGACAGGAGTCTAATGTATTTTATCTTTACTTTAGGCTACTTGTAATTATGTTACGTACAATGATTATTGATAGGATTTAAGTGGATTTAATTTTATTCGATAAAGATTTTATTTTCCATATTTTAACTGATTTAATTTCGAAAATATCTTTTATGTTAAAATATCTTTTTGGATTAAAAAGATTTTCTATTTTGATCTTTTCTTATTCTTTGGAAAATCTGACTTGGAAAATATTCTTTCAAACGTGTGTTTTACCTTGTCAAAAGAAGTTGAGAAAAATAAGGAAGCCAGTAAAACTACTTCCTTATAATTCGATTGACTTGCTGCCCAAGCTCTCACCAACTGCACTTCCTAGTTTTATGGAAGTTGTGGATTAGTGGAGATTAAGGAAAAACGGCAATGTTTTAACTTCCTTCTCTGCCTATAAATATATTTAGTTTTCTGTTTAGAAAAATACACTTGAGCATTACAGTCTTTTAGCTTTAAAAAGAGTCATTATCCACTTAAGTCGTTGAGTGTCTTTGTACTTAGCAATTTAAAGTTTAATCTTGAGTTGTATTGGGATAGAGTTTGGGGAAACTCTAAGAGTGTTTTATTGCTTTGAGTGAAGCAAGGAGAAAGAGAGAGTTAGAGAGATCAACTGATTGAGGGATCAGTTGAAGGGAGCTTGAGTTCGTTGCGGAACTTGAGTTTAGAGTCTTAATTTGTAATAGGTTGTTTTCCCTATTATTATTAAGAGTTGAGTTTAAAATCCCTTGTGGTCGTGGTTTTTCTTCTTGATTAGGGCCAAGAAGTTTTCCAAGTAAAATCTCTCTTTGCACTTTTAGTTTTTGTTTGAGTTCCTTTATAAATTCCGCAAAAAATACCCTAGTTCCTCTACAATACAATTCATCCCCCTCTTGTATTGTTCATTCGAGTCAACACATTACACCAATCACATACCTTTTCCTCTAAGCGCACCTTGCATAATTAGAGCACAAATAATACTTGCAATATAAAATAGTGCACATCATATGAAATTCACAATATATAACCAAACAATTTAACCATGTCATCCCTAAACATGATGCTAAGTTCTCGATCCGTCCTTAAACATGCACCTAAAAGCAAGGTTTCGTAACTTGCACGTACCTTGTGTAAACAATTCGGTTGGCCACTTTAAAACTAGAAGTCCCCTTCTTACAAAGTCCTCTCCTAAACCAAACAGTGAGAAATACATCAATACCCAAGCAAATAATTTTACAGCAATACTAGACTACTTTAAAACCTCTTAAATCATCAAAATAAAGCTTTTAGATTGTTCCCCTTAATCAATAATAATAATAAATTTATATGATAAAATCATGAAAATATAGCGTATAATATAAGATTACGGCAAGTTTAACTTACTAACATATACTGAAAATATATTTTATTAATAGTTTTTGCAATCCAAATAATCTATACTTATCATATTGCATAAATAGTTGTTTAAAATGTATATAAGCATTCTAAAACTTTATTTTTGGCTCAAAACTAATAAAAATCAGATTATATAAAATCTGAAAATTAATTTAAATTATAAATTTCAAACTTTTGAAGATCTACATTCATAATTCAATAATTAGAATAGTGTATTACACATTAAACCTTAAAACCCTTCAAATAAACAACATAAAACTCAAATTTCACAAAATATATAAGGAATAATGGAAACTAATAATCCCACCTTTTTCATTTATACTCAAAACAATCCCACCATTTCCAAATCTGGAAACAATCTCACCTTTACCATCATCTTCCCAAAACGATCCTTTTTACTTATAACCGGATTATCAGGTTAATTTTTTTTATAAATTTTTTATTTTTTATATATCTCCTCCGTCATACCTCTCACCTCCCCAAACCATTTTAATTGTAACCCACCATAGCTGCCACCACCAAACCTCTATAACCACCATCATCAAACCTCCATAACCACCGCACCCGCACACTCGCACCCCCAAACTCCCACTCTATCTCTCACCTGATCTAAATACGTGACCACCGTGCCCCCTAAACCCGACACCCCCACCACCCACGAAACCACCTACTTAATATAAATTGAGTACCTGCATAATATAAGTGTTCCCACTACCACTAGCACCATAAGCAAAGATAGTAGCATTGCACCCATGATAAATCATTAAATCCCTACAATTAACGGCTTCACTTCTCTTCCAAAAATCCATATAACATTATCATCTTCTTCCCCAAAAATCCATCTCATTTGTACCATTATTGTTGACTGAACACGTAATTTGAAGAATTATACCTTGATAAAATTCAACATCCCGACCCACCACCCACAAAACCCCCTAAATCCGACCTCCCAGCCACCATGAAACACCTAAACCGACCTACCCCAGATTCGAAACCCAACTGCACCCTTAAACGGCAGGTTTTGTTTAATATTACAATTATTCAGATATGAATATTACTCGTACAATTATTAGTGGTTGACGACGGGGAAAGGGTTTTGTTGTTCGACGGGATAAAGGGTTGCTCTGGCGGGGGAGGGGGTTGCTCCGGTTGGTGTGTTATCGGGGAAGGGTTGTAATGCTATATTGTTATTTTTTGTTTTTATTTTTTATTTTTTTTTTAAAAAAAAACCAATTAAAAAGTAACATGTGGCCAGTAACCTTCTCCAACAGGTTCCCAATTTAATTATCCGGTTAAAGGCTTATTTTGAGAAGATGGTGTTAAAAGGTGGGATTGTTTCTAGATTTCAAAAAGGTGGGATTGTTTTGAGCAGAATTAGCAAAGGTGGGATTATTAGCTTCTATTTTTCCAATATATAATCTGAAAATTAATTTCAAGTATGAAATCACAGGTTTTGGCATTATGAAACCATAGTATTGATAATTAAGTTGCCTAACACGTTTTTAAACCCTAAAACATGAAAAATCAATATTTAAACCCTAAATTATACATAACATAAAATCTGAAATTTTGTATCATAAATTAAACATACTAAAACTCATAAATTCATAATCTTTTATAATCTAAACATACTATCAAACCATAATAATATAATTTAGAACAAAATTTTAATTAAAGGTTGAAACTTTAAACAATTTAATTAAGATAATAAAGCAATAAAAATAAAGGAAGAGAGGAAAAAGAGGGGCGAACGGTGGTGCGTCGAGTGGCCGGAGGTGCGGCTGGGCGGCGGTGGTGGTGGTGCGGCGGGTGCTGCGGCAACAGCTTCAAGGTTTCTCTCTTTTTTTTTTTTTGTTGTTCTGAATCGTGAAGCAGGAAGGAGGAAAAATTGAGGGTTTTATTTAATTTTTTTTTTTTTTTCTGTTTTCACGTGAAAAGGAGAGGAAAGAAGTGAGGATTATTTTTATTTGGGTTTTAATTCTCCAATTCTATTAGGAGTAGAATTTGGTTAGTTTGGGATTGAATGAGAATTAATTTTGGGCCAGTATACTTAAAAAGGGAGTTGTAAATAGACTAAAACTTAATGGTTTAGTAAAATCTTATTATTTTTACATTAAATTATTCGTACTTATAAAACTAAGATTAAAATATTTGTATAAATAATAAATAATTATATTAGAAAAATATGGGGGATTACACAAACTCATTGCATCATATTGTGCTTACTTGACTACTTATGCATTCCTTGCTTGTTCATAACCTATATGTGTTTACACTAACCGTTTGTTTGACTTGTGAATGAGTCTAAATAAACTAATTAATGACTAAAGGACTTTGCTTAATTAATTAATTAATTAATATAAATGATTAAAGTCTAAATAAATTGATCAAACTTGACTTAGTACGACTTTAGGCTTGTCCCTTTAGAGTAAAATACTGGAAAAAGTCCCAGACTAATGTTACAGCAATGGCGCAAAGGTTTGGACTATGGCACCACGCGTTGGTGTTTAGCGCCAAGCGACAATGTTGTTTTCTGGTGCTGGTCTTTAACGTGTGGCGACTGTCCTGTTGCTCCGACGATAGTCCAGTTTTCTGCTCGAGTCTTCATGACGAGCCTAATTAATCAGTTTAACCAGTTTCTTAATGACTATAGTAATGTTTATTCCTTAATTAAGTCTAAGCACATAGTCCTATGGTCTCACACAAGAGTCAAAGCATGTCACTTGCACTCACTATTAAAGCGCACACACAATATGTACGTCGCACTTTGACCATGCTTAGAGAGTCTTGTATGCGCATGTTTTCCGTTATTTTTTTAGAGGGGTAAGTCGAATATTAATCCTCCAATTAAACCTTACTTGTTTGAACCTTTACTTGATTCTCAACCATACTTGTTTGAACCCTTGTTTGAACCTTTACTTTATTTACAAAAAAATGCACCCTATTTTTTCTTTTTGCTTTTTAAAACCAATAAAGTCAAAGTCAATTTGAGTAAAGTCATTAAAACAAATAAAATGGTTTAATTACAGCGCTTGGTCAAGAAAGGAAGGACGATTAATCAAGGACAACACCTTTGTTCAAGTACTACTTTTTGGTAAACCAATCATTCGGAAAAGAAAATCTAAGAAGATAATGACAACTTAAGAAGAAGTCAACGAACATAGGAAAGACGTGGCTAACATGACTAAATTGATGAAGGCTATGGCTCTTCAATCAAATAAATGACCCTTTGATGCAACAACAAATGGATCTCATGGAAGAAAGATTGAGCAAACTCTCCAATGACTATAGGTTTAAGGGCATTAGCTCACAAGGGGTCCCAGTAGACAAGGATCTTCTTCTGCAGAAGTTCAATGCCAATGACATTCCTAGGTTCAAGGCAATTGTATACACCCAAATGTGTCTCCCCAAAACCACACCCAGTGATGAATAACTTTCACGTAATTTGATTATCGAACGAAGTGAAAGTATGAAAAGTCTAGTGATGCGGTTGTTTTTATTAAAATATCTCTCTTTCTGTTTTTGAAAATATGCTCTATTTGTGAAAAAATTCACTCAAATTAAGTTTGATCCATGATAAGGGTCTAATCATAGTTTAGTTGGATTGCGCTCGAAAAAAGCTTTCCAACGATATATTATAAGCCCAATTCCGATGAATAATAGGAAGTTATGACAAAAATACTAAATTGGCCCAAAATGAATTTTATATCGGCCCAATGATCTAGAGGAGGGCCTATTAATTATTATTCCTAAAGTTATTAGGATTGATTTTAATCTTCTAGAATAATCTAGAAGTTTCTTTTAAATTCTAATAGAATTAGGATTAATTATTATTATTTTAAAGAGTTTTATTTGGAATAAAATAAGTGTTTTATGGTAAACTCGATTTTTATTTGATAAATGGGGAATTTTCTGCCTAATTATACTAAAAAAAGGATTCTGCATGCAAAGCGTGTTTATTTTCTGACTCAGCGCAAGGCGACAAGCCTGTCGCCTGGAGCTAATACTTGTCGCCTGGCGCTGGTGCTTGTCGTCTAGCGCTAACGACTAGAGATTTTTTTTTTTCGAATGGGACTCGATTTCTTTTTGATCGATTTCCGGACTATTTTACTATATATAGGGTCCTTGACCCCTATTTTAGAATCACTCACAATAAACAATCTCTATTCTTTCTTTCGCTAAAGTTAGAAGTTTATTCTCTTTCTATTCTTTTTCTGGACCTTCCCTCTTACAAAATTCCGCATACATTAGTTCTAGAGACACCTAGCCAAGTTTGAAGTTGCCTTTGCCCTAGATGTGAAAGGTTGATAGTTTATGAGGGTTTGGTCCCAAATCCTTATTTCAATTATTTAATTTAATTGTTTAATTTAATATTTTCCTTGATCAAAGTTACTAACGTGTGTATTTTGTTATTAGAATGAGATACGAGGCATCTAAGTAAGTAATTACTTTAATAATTATTTTGATATAGAAATCATGCTTTGATTATTTTAATTCCTAGTATCATGTTAGGATGTTTTATTGATTCCTAGTATCATGTTAGGATGTTTTATTGATTCCTAGTATCATGTTTAGGGTAATAACTAATATTTCTAATATCATGTATGTTTATATGATGCTTCCTATTCTTTCTTTGAGATTATTATTATTATTATTATTATTATTATTATTATTATTATTATTATTATTATTATTATTATTATTATTATTATCAAAAACAAAAGGCATACAACCTACAATAAATTAGTGGGAAGCCGAGATACAATCTGGGCCCCCACTCCTCTAGCTATAGCAAATCCTACCCTAGTGAAGATATGAGCTGCAGCACGAGCCCCAATGTCTTGCGTCATCGAGAACCTCTGAATCCGCTTCAGTAACGCAACACCCTCCTTCTCTAATTCCCCAAGCGAAGAAAAGGAGAAGGGAATGAAACCATATCCAATCGCCTGACATCGAGCTTCATACTTAACCCGCTTCCGATGAGCAGCATCAGCCACAACCCGCCCAGGAATAAAGTCAGATAGCCCTGACTGTGTCAAAGGAGAAGACCCTGTCAAATCAATACAGACATCGCGACCACGATCCCATGAATAAAGTAACACATCCGCAGGTCTGAGGGCCTCGTCGTTCCCTCCAGCCAACCCAATGTCAACCTCTTTTCTCGCTGAAATCCCAGAACGATAACAAACATCAACAAGGGTATCCCGAACAACATTATGCCGATGTTTAATACCCACAATACCAGCACAAGACACCGCGTGATCACCGAAAATATCTCCAGCAAAAACCCTCGAACAAGCAGAGCACGACGTCGAGATAGAGAACAATGGAACACCCAACCGATAGGACAACACACAGCGATAAGTCTTGGCGTTCATCGTCTGACCCAACCCCGAAATAGGAACCGCCCGAAGCCAAGCAGAGGTGTGATCACCCTGCTGTGATTTCCACAATGCTGATTGTCGAGGAGTTAAAGAATAAGCAGATTCTGCAGAAGCGGTAATCTTTGTGAAATACATATCTGCCAATTTCTTCATGAGTTTAGGGGCAGCGACCTCACTCGGATTACTCAAAATGTCAGACTCCACTATTCCATTAAACAGACACAACGCATCCTCAAAGGCTCGTCCAAGACCAACAATGCCAGTATGCCGAAGAAGTTGTGTCTGCAACCCAGCAGACTGCAACCGAGAAGCAAGAAAAGCATAGTGACGAACATCACCTGCAGAATAAACACCAAGCCCTCCAAACGCAAATGGTAAGGTGGCAAGCCGCCACTGCCAATCACCAAACCCAGGCCCCGAAGCGGTAACAATACGCTCCAAGGAAGATCGAAGAGCTCCATCAAAAGTGCGCTGAGCTACCTCAAAAGTACTAGGAGGACAAGTACGTAATGCAAAGTAGAGTTTTGAAACTCCAGTACATGCCCTAAGTAACAACAGTTCACACTGAGGATCATCTAGCATAGCGACCTTATCCATAAGGGCAATGGTCTTGGTCACCCTCTGCATCACAAGCTCACCACAGAAACCAGAATCGGAACTAGCGGGACCTCCAAGCAACCTAACACCACGCAAAGGTCGAGCAATATTAGGCGGAAAGACACCCACCAGCCTGCTTCGAGG
Organism: Chenopodium album; assembly: GCF_948465745.1. Taxonomy (NCBI): domain Eukaryota; kingdom Viridiplantae; phylum Streptophyta; class Magnoliopsida; order Caryophyllales; family Amaranthaceae; genus Chenopodium; species Chenopodium album. The sequence continues at coordinate 42,051,864 of NC_137834.1, read as the reverse complement.
GTCTTCCGTAGGCCAGAAAACTTCAGTTTTTTCCACGTTAAGACATAACCCAGAACGAGGTCCTTCCTCCATAATCAACTGCAGAACTTGCCCCACCACCAAAGTGTCTCCAATAATCGTGCCGTCATCTAAATACCAAGCCTGAAGACATACATCAAAAGTCTCTCTAATTTTACACACCAGAGGTTGTAAAACCAAAGAAAAAAGCAAAGGACCAAGGGGATCACCCTGCTGCACCCCTTGAGATGACCATAAGGTTTGGTCCCCATAGTACAACCTGGCTGGATTAGAATAGCAGAATTCAACCCATCGCGAAATGCCTGGACAACGGCGACGTACCTCACTTAACATGACCGAACGATCAACCAGATTGAAGGCATTTTGAAAATCCACCAACAACATAGATAGACCCACATCAGAACCACGATCCTCAATTAACCGATTCACCGCATGAAGAATTGCCTCACCACCTGAAGAAACCCCAACACCAAATTGAAGGCCATCAAAGTAACTCCCTAAAGACTGACCAACCATAACAGCACCCACCTTCGAAACGAGACGCCGCCAAACCGTACCCACAGCAATAGGACGGATACCACCACCGGGCTTGACAAGTGGCGTAAGAGGAGCACTAGCAATGTACTCTCCTAATTCCATAGGACATCTTCCAGCTAGAAAGATATTAACCACCCCGGTAATAGAGTCAACCAACTCATCTGAGACTGCCACAGCTGCACCACTTAAGCAATCCATAAGATGTTGAGCACGCAAACCATCCCTACCACATGATGTGCCACGGGGGAAGCTCTTAATCCGATCCAAAACAACAGCAGAAGTCGTTACGAGATGAAGGTGATCAATAGGTATATCAGGCAAGGATGGAGCTGGAGATGAAGGGTGCTTGGACAGTAAATCCGCAAGAGTGGCGTCATTATAAGGAGCAACGCCTGAAGAAGAAAGAACCCGAACTGCAGCAGTGTAATGGCCATCGCAAATCTTCCTACGACACTGCTTTATATTACGCTCCTCCAAATCAAAGTCCTCATCATCAACCACCGACAAAGTAGGAGATTCCTCCGCCAAAATTTCCCTCACAAGCTGCAAATTACCACCCGCTACATTCCAAGAACAAATAGCACGGGAAATACTCTCTTCCTGATGCCGACGTCTTACCGCAGACCGAGACTCACGACTACTCCGAGGGCGAAAGATTTTAAGGATGCAAAGAGGTAACACCAACAAAGAGACCCAATTAGAAATGTCATCAGGCTTAGAGATCACCTTATCAAGAGCACCTTTCAGAACCCGAGAAAACCCCAAACGACACTTGGGAGGGATAGACTTAACAGTGCGAAACCCCTTAGAGAAAAAACAATCAAGGAGAGCCACATCAAAACCACCGTTATGATCTCGCACCTCACCATCCACATGACCAACTCGAGCAGGAGAAGAAGGAGCTTGCGGCTTGGTGAAATTATGAAGCACAAAACGAACAATACCATCTCCTTCATCAGGGGGCGAAACATCCTCATCCCTATCATGACGACACTTAGAACGAAACGTGTGCGTTTTATAGCAAACTCCACATAACCAAATCCCCATACGCCTAAAAGTAACTTCTGCCTCATTATAAACTGCTAAATTAGAAGTTAGAGAATGTCGGGTGATATCTCGCGCACCGATACAACAATGACGATCACTAAGATGCCTAATTAGAGAACGTCGAGTAAGGCCATTTCCACTCCCATCTTGACAACCACTAAGACCCACAAAGGGACAATGAAACTTCACAACGGCAGCCGACATAGATGACTTGCACCACCCAAAACTGAAATACGCCCAAAAGAGCACCAGAACCCAAAACTGCACCCAAGAGCTGCCGAAACTAGACAAGAAACTGCACCAGAAACTGCTGCAAAAACAGCACCCAAAACTGCTCCAAAACAGCCCCCAATATCGAAAAATCACTGGAAATATTGATCACCGAAACCCAAAATAGAAACCAACGAAGAACCTCCGCTGAACCACTACAAAAACACACCCAAAAAACCACTGAACCGACTGCAGAATCCACCTGAAAAGCACCAGAAAACCCGCTAGAAACGCACCAGAAAACAACCAAAAAAACCTTCCCGAAACTGATCAAAAAAAACGGCTACCAAACTGCCCAAAAACTGACCAGAAAACTGACCAGAAAACAGCAAGCAAAATGCCTGAAACACACCAGAAAACGCACCAGAAAAAAACCCAAAAACCTTCCCGAAACTGATCAATAAACGGCTGCCAAACTACCCAAAAACCGACCAGAAAACAGACCAGAAAACAGCAAGGAAATACACCCAATTTTCGCCTGAAAATCGCCTGAAATTGCACCCAAAAACACCCAAAACTGCCCACAAACTGCCAGAACAAACCAGAAAATAGACCTGAATAGAAAGCCGCTTTATGACGATCACAGAACCCGACGCTGCACCAAAAATACACCAGAAAATTCGCCTGAAAACCGCCAGGAAACTGCCTGAATTACGCCCTAAAACAACACCAAATTGAACGAGAAAACAGAGTCGTTGCTGCCCCTATATATGCCGGACCACCGCTGCAGAAGCCGCCGATGAACCTGCCGGAAAACTAACGTGGAAACTGCCGGATTATTGACGAGGACGAGAAACCTGATCGCACCCTAATCGCACCCTAATCGCACCCTGCCGGATTATTATTATTATTATTATTATTATTATTATTATTATTATTATTATTATTATTATTATTATTATTATTATTATTATTATTATTTGTTGTTATTATTATATTATTATTTATATTTCTTGATCACACCTTTTATGCATGTTAAAAGGGAATTTCTACTTGTAATCACGCTAAATAAGATAATTAATAATCTTGTTTGGGGTAATATGATTATAATTCAAGTGATCACCAATAATAGATTTGTTTGTGCATTAATATTCAACCAACATAGATAAACAGGTTTAGAGTTAACCTAATGATTGTATGTTAGTCAGAAAGCGTTCATGTCTATGAGAAGAATAAAGTAGATCCCTATTTTTAGGGCATGTTCAATCTCTTTTAGGTTGGATTTGTACCTTCATCCCCGAATATCCAGTCATGGTTCCAGACCACTATGGAGTTAGCGATCTCATTGATCGTAAAGGGGTGTAACCTTCATCTTGTGAATGGTTTACAAGTTCCTAGAACTTATTGGCGACTCTTTTATTCTAGCTTCAATTCCTTCCCTTTGGACGCCACCATGTTTAAATGCATGATCACAGTGGGGCACAAGTGTGAGATGCTTGAAATTCCCTACTGTTTTTTGGTGACTCCATTGGGGAGGATTTCTATTTTAATTCCTAAAATTTATTTTGGCAATAATTTATAATGAGTGGATGAGACTCGAAAAGTTCTAAGTATTTCATTTGCGTAATTTTGATTAACATTATTGGCATAAGAATAAAAAAGGTCCGCATTGGAAAGACCATCCGTAATGCATTAAAAGAATAGGATTTTTACACGTAGGAAATTAGGGAAATATCTTTCACAAACGCTGCGAAAAACTGGAAAATTCAAGAACAGAAAGCTGCTGAGGCATGTAGGAACTAGTGCTGAGAAAACAGCGCAATCGCTATGCGACGACTATTTCGTTTGGTGACAGTAATTGTCGTCTGGCGACAGAGCCATTGTTGTGTGATGGGCACTGTAGTCGCGCACCGAGTTATTCTGATGTCGAGCCTGAAATCTACATTCTTGTTTCGACCAGTTCTAGTACTGTTTGCTCGGTTTTACTTCCTGATTGAGTTTTTTTTTTCCTTTTTTCAAAACCCATATGTGTTTTAAATATGGGAATAACCCTCTGGTAATTGACGCTCCATCTACCCAATCGAACGCTCCTGGCAACGAAGGGTAAATCCGAGTTTTTTGAATTCACCAAACCGTGGAAGCGAGTTTAACTCGCGGGGTCCCATCCACACGCGCCAACCCTTCCAAAGGTAAGGTGTAAGGAATATTTCAAGCATTATCCCTAGCTTGAATCCCACTGTGATCATACACTTAAGCATGGTGGCGTCTAAAGGGAAAGAAGATAGACCAAAAGAGTCGCCAACAAGTTTTAGGAACTTGTACACCGTTCACGAGGTGAAGGTTATACCCCTTAACGATCCAGGAGATCGTTAAATCCAATAGGTCTGGAACCATGACTGGTAGTTTGGGGATGAAAGTACAAATCAAACCTAAAAGAGATTGAACCTGCCCTAATAATAGGCCTCTACTTTATTCTGATCGTACTCATGTGCACTTTCTGACAAACATGCAATCAATAGGATTACCCTACACCTGTTTATCTATGTTAGTTGATTATTAATGCACAAACAAATCTATTATTGGCGATCACTTGAATTATAATCACATTAACCCTAAATAAGATTATTAATTATCTTATTAAGCGTGATTACAAGTACCAAATTCCTTTTAAACATGCATAAAAGGCGTGATCAAGCAATAACAATAAATATCAAGCAATATAATAAATAAAAATAATAATAAACATGATAATCATAATAATAATAATAATAATAATAATAGTAATATAAAAATAATAATCATCATCAAAATAATTATAAATCATAGAAATAATCATTTTCATGTTAAAGCATAATAATAGCAAGATCCTATGCATGATACTAACAAGATTAATAACAAACCCTAGCATGTCACTAAACCTCAAAGATCAAATATGTAGCCCTAACATGAGACTATCATGAATATTAGGAAAAGAATATAGGAAGCATCGTAGGAATCATAATAAGCATATTTGATATTATAACCTTTTCCCTAAACATAATACAAGGAATCATTCTTGTCATTCAAAACATCAAGCATCCTAACATGATACTAGGAATCATAATAACAACCTAGATATGATTTCTATATCATAATAATATTAAAATCAATTAAAGCACTTACTTGTATGCTTCGTATCTCTTTATAATAACAAAATACACACATTAGTAACTTCAACGAAAATATAAAATCAAAGAATTAATTTAACTAATTGAAATAGAGATTAGGGACCAAACCCTCAGAAATATCAAACCTTTCACGTCTAGGGCGAAAGCAACTTCGAACTTGGCTAGGTGTGTCTAGTGCTAATGTATGAGGAATTGTTTTTGTAAAAGGCTAGGCTAGAAAGAGGGAGAGAGAATCAAGAAATTCTTGATGAGAGTTGATGATTGAAAAAGGGGAGATATGACCTCTATTTATAGAGAAAAAAGAGGGTCGAAGAATAAGAAAAGAATCCGAATTTGAATCGACATAAAACTCGATGGACATCAGTTTTTGCAGATTTTGTTTTTATCATATCTTTTGATCCAGAAGTCCAAATAAGGCATATAATATGTCGTTGGAAAGCTCTTGAAGTATACTTTCTAACCCAATTAGAATCGGATAAAAATCTTTTGTTGATAAAAAAATATGGACGAAATAGTAGGACAGTGTCAGTTTTGGATAGAGTTTCATATCTCATTCATATCTTTTTCGTTAAAACTCGGATTTAATATTATAATATATCATTGGAAAGATAATTTCAAGATATATCAAACTATATAAAATTTGGATAAATATTATGAGGCACAAAAATAAAATCTGACTATCTTTGAACATCTTTAAATTCGAATGGAATTAGGATTTAAGAAAAGGAATGTTTTTATTTAACTCAAATTCTTTAATCTTATCTTTTCAAAAAGTATAATTAAGATCTTTTAAAAACTTATAGAAGCTTCTAATTAATCCTAATTAGTTTAGGAATAGGATTATACCTTTGGACCCTCCACATGATCATTGGGCCGTAGGTAAGATCCGGTTCGAGCCCAGTTTAGTATTTTTGCCATAACTTCCTCATTATTCATCGGAATTGGGCTTATAATATATCGTTGGAAAGGTCTTTTCAAGCCCCAACCAAATAAACTATTATTGGACTCATATCATGGACCAAACCAAACTGAAATGCACGTTTTTCAAAAATATAGTAAGAAAATAAATATTTTCAAAAACAGAAAGAAGAGATATTTTAATAAAAAAAAGAAAGAAGAGATATTTTAATAAAAACTTCCTCATCACTAGACTTTTTACACTTTCACTTTGTTCGATAATCAAATGACATGAAAGGTATTCATCATTGGGTTTGGTTTTGGGGAGAGACAAATGGGTGTCTACTGAAGCCCCCACTTTGACTGAGTTTGGAGAAACGCATGTTTCGAAAACAAAAGTCAAAGTATTGATAGGGACGGAGAATGATTCAGAACGTTCTGCGATCCTAAATCATTCTTGTAACGCCGATACTTGCAAAACTAGCATTAGTTAAAACAGATAAGAGAGTTAAGAAACGCGTATCTTGCACCGTCGAGCACACGTCTCTGAGGGTAACTGATTTGTTGCTGTTGCATTGTTGTTGTTGTGATAACCTTCCGCAAGCTAGGGAACGCCATGATGCTGTTTGTTTTGACGATCTTATGCAAGCTAGAGAATACCGCCTGAAGACTGCTACGCTTGTAACTGCCTCCAATTCCGCCGTGATAGTCTTTGAATAGACCACTGCTTGTTGATCCTTAATGCTGCTTGAATTTTGTTGTTGATGCTTTGGGTGATGACAATCCTCTTCTCTTTGGGAATAGTTGCCAACACAACTCTTGTATGATGTATGACAATCCGATTTAGGGAAAGTTGTCAATGTCATGTAACAATCCATCCTTTGAAATGTTGCTACAATGAAGTGACAATCCGTATCTCGGAAAATTTTCCAAAATCCAATTTTGGGAAAAGTTGCCAATGCTTCGTAACAATCTGTCATAAGAACTTTGCTACGATCGACAATCCACGTCTTGGAATATAACTCTTGAAAGCACTACAAGAAAATGGCTTATTTCCGATGGCCTATAAAAACCGTCGGAAAATTTTAAAACTCCGATGGTTCAGAAACCCCTCGTATTTTTCCGATGGATAAAAAAATTTCCGATGGATTTAGCCATCGAAAAATTACGATGGTTTATTAAGCCGTAGGAAATAATAGTTTTGCCATTGCTTTTTTCCATATGAAATGTGTTTTTTAAAATTTAAAATTCGAAAAAAGAACTTTCGATGGTTAATTAACCATAGGAAATTTCCGACGGCGTATATCAAATGGAAAAGCCATCAAAATTTATATTTCCGATGGTTTATATCCATAGGAAATATAATTTCCGATGGCTTTTATCCATAGGAATAGCCGTCGGAAATGTGTTGAACTTAAAAAAAAAAAAACCCCTCAGATTCATTTGGGCATTTTCGAACAAAAGGAGAAGGAGAGAGAGAGAGAAGGGGAAGAGAGAGAAGGAAACTCTGCGCTGCTGCCCCTCCACCACTGCTTCCCCTCCGGCGCTGCTCCCCATCCGCTGACGCTCCTCCTCCCCCTCAACTCGTCAATCGTCGGCCACTAGGTAACCCTCTTCCTTTCGACTTTTTTTTAATTTCCTTTCTTATGCTAACCGAAAATCCTCCACCACCTCAGACCACCCACCGCCGCCCACCAGCTCACCATCTCCCTCCAGCAGACCTTCGTTCGTCGGCCACTAGGTAATTCTATTTTTTACTTTATTTTTTTTAGTTTTAATTAATTACCCATAAACCCTAAGTTTTGTAATTTTAATTTTTTTATTCACTCTTTTTTAAGGATTTGTAGATTTACTGTGTTTGCTCCTCAAAAAATAGTTCAAATTCAAAGGTTAGTGGTTATTATTTCCAATGTACTTATAGTTTTATATGTATGTTAGTTATTAGTAGAAAAAATGGTACAAATTAATTTATTTTTGGTGTGTTTTGGGGATGAAACAAATTAATTGTGTAGAAATTCATTATAGAATCAAATCTCATTCAAAAAAAGTTTAGGGTTTGTTACTTTATAAATTTAAAATGCAGAGTTTCATACATGATGCTAAACACGAATGTGAGGCAATAATAGATTGAGCAGTTATCAATGTAAGAAGATAAAGGAACATATAACTTATAAATGCTATTAGTTAGGTTTCGTAGAAGTGATTTGTGGTTGAAAGGAAATTATTTAAATTGAATGATGTTAATGTTTGCTCTGCCAAGTTCATTGCATGAGTATATCTACTGTCATGTCAGAAGAATAAGAAGGTGCTTTGGTTAGAAGATTAGGATAGTGCTTTGAAGTTATGCTAAGATCTTGGTTGATGTTTTAGCTTAGGTTACATGACATTTAAGTTAAATCATATGAAAATATTTTGGCAAACAAAGGGATAAGAACTTAAGAAGACACTGCTGAATTTATTTTTTTGACACATTTTAACGTTGATGGCTTGTGTAGATTTGTCATAGGTTGATGTCTTTGATAGTGCCTCTTTAGTATAGCAGCAATTGTTTTTAATACCTACTCAGTAACTTTTAACTCCCGAATATGTAGTTAACTTAATTCTTTATTAGCTTTTTACTCCTCAATATGTATATAAACCTCAAAAACTTTTCTAGTAAATGTTAGTTTAGTTTATATATGTTAGTTTAGTTTATAAATGTTAGTTTATTAACTTGATTCTTTATTAACTTGAGGTTTAGTTTATATATGTTAGTTTAGTTTCATTATATGTTAGTAGATTGTTGAGTTTATATATGTTGCTATGTATGCTAGTCTAGTTTAAATATGTTGTTATATATAGTAGTTTAATTTTTACTATATGTTATTAATTTTATTTTATATGTATTTAGTTTAGTTCATATACACATATATAATTATATATGTAAGTAACTTGTTTATATGCATTTTAAATGTCATTGTGGATCTTGTAATCATTTTTTGCACTATTGTTAGTTGTTTTGTGACTAATGTGATTACATGCATAAGTTGTGTAGAAGTTGTAATCATGAAAAGAAGGGAGCGTAGTTGGATGTATGACAGGTTGGATGGGCATAAGCTTAAGCCTGAGTTTTCGAAAGGGGTTGATGAATTCATGAAGTATTGCAAAGATCATCCTGAGAACAGTAACCCCAATGAAGTTAGATGCCCTTGTGTCAAATGCAAGAACTTACGTCTCCATGATCCGGACACAGTTAAAGTTCATTTGTATGGCAAGGGTTTTGTAGATGATTACCATGAGTGGATGTGTCACGACGAAGGGTTTCCCGATCCCCCCCAAGACCATTCTAATACATATCGTGAAATGGTTGTGGATGCTCTTGGTTATGATCAAGACCAACTAGGTACGGGAGATTTGAACGATCAAGAGGAGGAGCCAGACACACAAGCAAAGCAATTTTTGGACATGTTGAAGGCAGCTGATCAACCTCTATACGAAGGGAGTTCTATGTCTGTGTTAGAGATGGCCTCTAGAATTACTAGCCTAAAGTGTGAGTATAACTTACCGCACAGGTGTGTTGATGGATTTGCTTCTTTGATGAGTGAAGCAATTCCTAACAACAACCACATGGGCCAAACATTCTATGAGGTGAATAAAATTGTTAAGGGATTAAAGCTTTTTCATAAGAAGATTCATTCATGTCCGAAAGGTTGTATGTTGTTTTGGAAGGAGGATGAAGAGTTTTCTACGTGCAAGGTGTGTGGTAGCGATTGATACAAGAGGACTTCTAAAGGGAGTTTAGTGCCTTTGAATGTCCTAATATATTTCCCTATCACACCAAGATTGCAAAGGATGTTTGCAACTAAAAACATTTATGAGGAAATGACTTGGCACTCTAAGAATCCTCGAGTCCAGGGCACAATGGCACACCCCAGTGACAGTGAAGCATGGAAACACCTAGATAGGTCCTTTCTCGAGTTTGCCTCTGAACCTCGCAATGTTCGTCTTGGGATGTGTACAGACGGGTTTGCTCCCCATGGTAATTTTGGGGGTCAATAATCTTGTTGACCGGTCATTTTGACCCCTTATAACTTGCCTCCATCTATGTGCATGAAAAGAAAATTCATGTTCCTTTCCTTGCTGGTTCCCGGTCCTAGAAATCTAAAGGGAAATTTAGATGTGTATATGCAACCACTTATTGAAGAGTTGAAACAGTTATGGGAAGTGGGTGCAAATACTTATGATATATCAAGGAAACAAAATTTCAATCTTCAAGCAGCCATTTTATGGACTATTAGTAACTTCCCTGCTTACGGTATGTTGTCTGGATGGTCTACAGTCGGTAAGAAATCTTGCCTGTATTGCATGAAAAGAGCAAAGCGTTTTGGCTTGATCATGGTGGAAAAGTTTCTTGGTTCGATTGCCACCGCCAATTTCTTTCTTCCGATCACCCATTTCGAAAGAGTAAAACTATATTTTGTAGAAACAAAGTGGAAATTGGAGAACCTCAACACATCATGTCAGGGGAAGAAATGTGGGAATGTGTCAAAAACCTTCCAAAGGCAACTAATGGCCCAAAAGCACTTAAAAGGTTGAAAAAGGCGAAAAAGGGTTGGTTTAAGCAAATCACTCTTTGGGAACTTCCGTATTGGAAGCATCTGCTCGTTCGTCACAACCTAGATGTCATGCACATTGAAAAGAATTTTTTCAATCAACTCATTTACACTTTTATGGACGTGGAAAAGCATACGTGTGACACTCCAGCCGCTAGAAAAGACATTGCTAAGTATTGCAAACGACCACAACTCCATCTTGAGGAGGATGATAGAGGGAAAGAGACCATGCCAAAGGCTCCATTCTCTCTTGACAAGGCTCAGAGAAAGGTTTTGTGTGAGTGGGTTCGTCTACTAAGGTTTCCCGATGGTTATATGCTTCGAACCTTAGTAGATGTGTTGATTTGCAAGCATGTAAGCTCCATGGGATGAAAAGCCATGATTGTCATGTGTTTATGGAAAGGTTTTTGCCAATTGCTTTGAAAGAGTTGTTGCCTACCCATGTTTGGAATGCAATTATTGAGATTAGTCAATTCTTTCGCGACTTATGTTCCTATACAATCAAAGTTAGTGATGTGGAACGATTAGAGGAAAACATTGATGAGATTCTTTGCAAGCTTGAAAAGATTTTTCCATCCTCATTCTTTATCTCCATGGAGCACTTACCAATGCATTTGCTGTTATAGAGAAAGTTATGTGGTCCCGTTCAATATCGATGGATGTATCCATTCGAAAGGTAACATTATCTTATTTTCAAAGTGCATCCTTTTAAACATTATCAACTCATTTCTCTATATATTTATACTCATAACTAGTTTACACTTTTATAATTAAAACTTTAGGTTCCTTAGTCATATAAAAAGGAAGATCGGTAACAAGGCCCGTGTCGAAGGTTCAATATGCAACGCCTACCTTACCGAAGATATTGCAAACTTCTGCTCACATTATATTACTTTCAAGAAACCATTGACACCAAAACAAGAGATCTAGGCCGAAATGTCAATGCTGATGTTGACCCCATCTTCAATGAAGATGAAGTCCCTGAACTATTCTCGGTTGATAGCGGTCGAGTGCCAAATGAGGGGAAAACTCGTTTTTTAGATGACAATGAACTTGAGCGGGCTCACTTGTTTGTGTTATCAAACAGCGGAATTTTAGGTGAATATGAAAGGTAACTCCATTATTAACACAATAATTTACAAAAAAATGATTGACTTAACAACACCAAACACTTGATCTCCACCTAACAGAAGGTTTGAGGACCATATTCTTAGTACCCAACCTTCTTTGCGTAGAGAAGAAGTAATGGAAAAATTTGAAGTTGATTTTCCGGATTGGTTTCATAAAAAGGTGATTGATCCATTTCAAAACTAAAATTATTACGATAAGTAGATTTTCCACCGTCATTTCAATAACACTTTGTTATGTTCAATCATCATACATTGATAGGTGGTTGAAGAAAAACCAAGATCCGATGTCTTGCAAGCTTTGGCTATGCGTCCTTTCAAGCGTGTACGCACTTGAAGTCAAATATTTGTCAACGGATTCAATTTCCATACATATGATTATGGCAAATTCAATCACTATGAATTATGGTGTTGGTGTGTCAAGTGCGGATGGAGGAGAGTATTTTGGTATTTTAGATGACATAATAGAACTTGTGTATAGAGGCCCAAGAGAGAGTACAAGACTATGTTGCTGAAGTGCAAATGGATGGACTCTATTAGAGGTATGAACATACATGAACACTACAAACTTGTGGAAGTAAATCATACTAAGAAATACCCGAAATACGACCCATTTGTCTTAACTTACCAAGTTAGTCAGGTGTAATTTGCATCATACCTGAGCTTGAAAAGGGATCGACTTCAATGGTGGGCTGTTTTTAAGACTCATGCGAGGTCGGTTGTCGATGCTCCAGTGGACTTATTCTTTTTACAGGAAACCACAGTTGAAGAATCTTCAACATTATGTCCACCAAATGATATTCCTGACTACGACTCGCTAACTGATGATGAGGATTAATTAGAGGACGATGACATGGTATCCGATGATGAAGATGAATCTAGCGTAGGTTCTAGTGATAGCGAGGAAGAAGAGGTCGCTGATTTCTTTTTTGATGAAAGTTCTGATGATGTTAGTAGTGATGGTGATAGTGATCTTAATGATACTGTTGATGAAAGTGATTAGACGTACTATGATCCTAATGTTGTTTTACGTACATTAAATGATGTATTTCCACTTGTGTTTTGTTTTTGAAGACTCAAACTTTAATGGAAATGTAACTTATGTATGCCGTTTAAATGCCTTGTAATGTTAGCGTATTTGAATATTATTATTATTATTGGATTTGGTTACTAATGTCTGTTTCAGGATCAGGTATGGCTGGTGGCAAGCGAGTGAAAGGGACCAAGAAGCGAAAGTCACGTGAACACCCTCCTTATCATTTAGAAGATAGTTAGTTGGTCCCTACTTGTACAACTCAAGAGGACGATAGTGATGAGGAGGAGGAGGCAGTGAACTTGGGTGACACTAGTGTTCCTAACACCCAGACCCAATCTCAAACCCAAACACAGTTGCATCATACGTCAACAGTTTTGCAGGGGAAAACCTCTAACCCGTCTGGTAGGTTGGCCTTGGATCCTTCTAACCTGTGGTAAGTAGTATAACTGAATTTGTAGCTTGTTATTATTAATTCAAATGAATTTGATACTTTATATACATCACTATCTCATATTATGTTACATATTTGATTTTTGTATATGGTAGAATCGAAGATGAACCTGTGAAAAAGGTTGTCTCTCGTTCAATACAAGGCTACTACCGAGAACCTTAGCTTGGATGAATTACGGGGAGGTTGATGCTGGCACCAAATCACATTGGTGGAACTTGTTTAGTGTACGATATTTTTTTTTAGAAAATAGGTAGTTATACACATACATACATACATTCTCTTTTCTAGTAAAGTGTGCTAACCAAATGGTAGTTGCAATTGCAGAAAAAATTCACATGGCCACCTGAGTTGGAGGACCAAGTGAAGAGGAGATTCAACATGAAGGCTAGTGAGAGAATACGAGATATGTTCTACACAGTCACAAAGAAGATGAAAGGAGCAAAACCTTACTGGGTGAATGAAGACCTTCACAAGAAAATGATGGCTATTCCAAAAGAAAAATGAAACTCATAAAAAGAGGTCCAAGCAGAACAAGTTGAATAGGAGAGGTGGTTCCATGTCAAATGTGGTTGAGCCATCCCACTTTAAAGGTTCCATCTCGGCAGCACATCATGCTAAGAGGATGGTGAGTGGCATACTACTTAGGAAGCTTTGTTAATTAGTATGTCATAATAATTTGTATGATTTAATGACATTTTGTGTTTGGTTATTTTAAAGGCTTTGAAAGATGGAGGCAAGTTGACATCAGCCCCTGAACTTTTTTTAAAGACTCACTTCAAGGACATACCTGGGAAAGGAAAGGTTCCTGCTAATGCTAAGTCCAAGCTGATTGCGGTAATAACTTATACATAATCGAATTTTATTCAACTTTTTTTTTCATAAATAAGGAACTAGAACACTCAAATGCAGAACATTTCATAAAATTAGGATGGCGTAACCTCAAATTCTAGGCTTAGTTGAGATCATTTAAGTCATAAATGTATGTAAGTGTCATGTTAGAGGCTTGAATCAACTTGTTTGGCTAATATATAGAGAATTGGGAAATGAAGAAGGTGTTTACCTCTAATTTGACTTCGAATGAGCCTATAGAACTCAAACTTGGGTAGTTCACTATATTTACTTGTTTGACTTATAAAAACTAAATAAATACATTTATTATGCACATAAGAGGCCTTAATTGAATCATTTCACGAAATAAAAGGATTATGGGCATTGTAGAAGCTCATAGGGTGACTTTAAAGCCCTTTGAGGTATACAGATGGAGTAACCTCAAATGCTAGGCTTAGTTGAGATCATTTAAGTCATAAATGTATGTAAGTGTCATGTTAGAGGCTTGAATCATCTTGTTTGGCTAATATATAAAAAATTGGGAAATGAAGAAGGTGTTTAACTCTTATTTGACTTCGAATGAGCCTATAGAACTCAAAACTTGGGTAGTTCACTATATTTACTTGTTTGAACTTATAAAAACTAAATAAATACATTTATTATGCATATAAGATCCCTTAATTGAATCATTTCATGAAATAAAAGGATTATGGGCATTGTAGAAGCTCATAGGGTGACTTTAAAGCCCTTTGGGGTATACAGATGGCGTAACCTCAAATGCAAGGCTTAGTTGAGATCATTTAATTCATAAATGTATTTTATTGTCATGTTAGAGACATGAATCAACTTGTTTGGCTAATATATAAAGAATTGGGAAAGGATGAAGGTGTTTACCTCTAATTTGACTCCGAATGAGCCTATAAAGCTCAAAACTTGGGTAGTTCACTATATTTACTTGTTTGAACTTATAGAAACTAAATAAATACATTTATTATGCACATAATATCCCTTAATTGAATCATTTCACGAAATAAAAGGATAATGGGCATTGTAGAAGCTCATAGGGTGACTTTAAAGCCCTTTGGGGTATAGAGATGGCGTAAACTCAAATGCTAGGCTTAGTTGAGATCATTTAAGTCATAAATGTATGTAAGTGTCATGTTCGAGGCTTGAATCAACTTGTTTGGCTAATATATAAAGAATTGGGAAATGAAGAAGGTGTTTACCTCTAATTTGACTTCGAATGAGCCTATAGAACTCAAAACTTGGGTAGTTCACTATATTTAATTGTTTACACTTATAGAAACTAAATAAATACATTTATTATGCAAATAAGAGGTCTTAACTGAATCATTTGACGAAATAAAAGGATTATGGGCATTGTAGAAGCTCATAGGGTGACTTTAAAGTCCTTTGGGGTATAGAGATGGCGTAAACTCAAATTCTAGGCTTAGTTGAGATCATTTAAGTCATACATGTATGTTAGTGTCATGTTAGAGACATGAATCAACTTTTTTGGCTAATATATAAATAATTGGGAAAGGATGAAGGTGTTTACCTCTAATTTAACACCGAATGAGCCTATAGAACTCAAAACTTGGGTAGTTCACTACATTTACTTATTTGCACTTATAGAAACTAAATTCATCTTTTATGTTAACATTTGCAATTCAAAATTACAAGAGACCTATCAAAAGAAACTGGAGGAAGCAACTAGTCAAGGGGTTGAAAAGAGCCCGAATCAGCTGTATTAGGAGACCGTAGGTGGGCGGAAGAAGGACCTTGTTAAGGGTCTTGGACAAAGTGGAGAGTTCTACTATGGCACCCCTCAAGGGCGAGGAATCTGTTCTTCCGGGCAGTACACGCCGTCCATTGTAACTCAGATGCAAGAACAATTTGAACAGAGGGTGCAAAGCATGCGAACTGACAAGGAGGCCAAGATTCAGTCTCGAGTCGAGTCTCAAGTGCAAGAGCAAGTTGCGGCCCAGGTCCAGGCCCAAGTTTCTACCCAGATTGCTGCAATGGAGAGACGGAACAAGGAGATTATGGACGAGATAATGAACCGCCTATGTGGATTCAACAACACTATTTGTTCTACATTGCAGCCTCAGCATTGGGACCCTCGAGGCGACTTGGGCAGCGGTGGAGGTCATGCTACTATAGACACCTAAAAATGTCTCCTCAAAATCAAACCCGATGATGAACAACCTTTCACCGTCACTATTGGTCGGGTTCAGTATTTAATCCCGAGAGTGCTTAAAAAATCGTATTGAATTAAATTCAATTTTTTGATAGTCCATGGATCAGTCTTGATGTTTGGTCAAAGCATAGATTTTTTAATTTCAACCCAAACCTTTTTTTATTTTATTATTTATTTTGGCCCAAACCTTTTATTTATTTTATTTTCTTTTTTTAGCCCAAATAATAATAAATCAGAAATGGCCCGAAATTATCAATCGGCACTTAAAATGCTACCCGAAATTAGGGTTAAAAATGAATTTAGACAAAAAAATTACCGCGTCACGGCAATAGTCCACCGTGTCACGAGAAACTGTCCCGTCTGACGGTGGGATTTCCCGTGACACGGGAAACCTGCTGTGACACAGGAGTTTCCGTGTCCGTTCCGCGGAAACCCTTCACGCGTTTTATTCCCCGTACCCTAAAATATTTCCCGCGTCACGGGAATTTTTCCTGTCTGACGGTGGGAATTCCCATGTCACAGTACACAGTGTCGTGTCGCGGTATACTTTTTTAGGGTTTTTTTTTTTTTTTTATCATTTTAGGGTTCCGTGTGTTCCCTCAGCACATTTTTTTTCTATAAATACCCCCTCATATCTGATGTACGGGGCAGGAATTAATTCACTATTTTTCACTCTTCTATGCTCTAGCCTAAACACTAGCCTACCCTTCTTCTTTCAAAATTCCTTCTTCAAGTACTCCAAGGAGTCCATACTTTACTCATGGTTCTGTCCTTAAGCTAAGGCGTGAAAGGTAGAACTGTTTGAGGGTTTGGCCCCAAATCAATTCTATTTAATTTAATTTAATTTAACTATTGTTTTATTATTATTTCCTTGAAGTTACTAACTCGTTTATTATTTTATAGTTGCAAGCAAACAGAATCAAAGAAAGAATTATGTTCCTTTTATTTCTATTATTTTTTCTAACGATTTTATATTGTTGGAATTATGGTTAAATTGCTTCCAATATTAATGTTTATTCTATTATTATTTATGATCATCATATTGCATGTTTAAAGGGAATATGTAATTGAAAATCACGCCTAATAAGATGATTTGGACAACCGGTTTAGGTTCCTTTTTAATCTTGTTTTTTAATTCAAGTGATCAAAAATATTTTAGAATTATGTGTTGCATTAATATTAAACCAATTTAGCTTAATAATAGATTGGAGCAAATTGAATCTTTGTTTGTATGCCTTTGAGATCGCAGGAATCACTTTTCACTATAAGAATCGAGTAGAGGCCAATACGGGCGAATGTGACTCCATAACTCACTTCGTACCATCATCCCCGATCCTCCTGTCGTGGTTCCAAACCATATGAAGTTAGTAATCTCATGGATTATGAATAGGGTGTAACCTTCACGGGTCAATCGTTGTTGCCTTTCGTTGTCCCTTTATCGTGGTTGCCTTTAATGATCCGTGAACGGTTTACAAGTTCCTTAAAAACTTGTTGGCGGCTCCCTACTTTCCTTGTCCATAATCGTATACGTCAATTCCCACTTCCTAAGAGTGCCAAGCATATTCACACATGCTTTTAACGTAGGCGCACTTCAAACGACGCCTACAATTTGGCGACTCCACTGGGGAGGATTCTTGGTTATTTATCTATTTGAGTAATTGGTATTTAATTAAGATGAGTGGATGAGACTTGAAAGATTCTTGAAAAATATTCCTGTGATTAATTTGGCATTGTTGCATAAGCAAAGACTTTTTAACATCGCATTTAGGTCTGTCCCATAGGAAAAATTGAATAACTTGATTGCGTACGAAGGAAAACAGGGCATCAGTCTGATTTTCTGACTGCCGTGCCATGGCAGAATCTGCCGTGTCACGGCAGTCGTAAAATCAGTCTGGTGGCTTGTTTTCTCTTCTCACAGTCAACTTCCTTCGATTTTTCTAAAAACGTGTGTGTTCTACATGCGTCTTAGCCCTGGGGGATTTAAGCTCTTTCAACCCAAAAACGCACATGGCAATAAGGGTTCATCCGAGTTATTAAATCTACCCAAACCATGGAGTCGAGTTCGATTTCATCACGAACTTGCGGAGCCGCCTGTTGGCATACACTCTCATGGGAGGCTGCCTTGCTAACGCGTCCAAACTCTTAACCATGGTACCCTATTGACCTTAGGTTGCGAACTATTCTTTGCATCATTGTGCCTACGTGTTTATGTTTGGTCGTTTTGATCCTAACGATCTTTCTTTGTCTATGGTGGATTATTTTATGACTAACGATTGCCAATGGACCGTACTCACTTAGTAATTAGCGCAAAAAAAAAAAAAAATTTCGTGCCACGTCAGCATCCACTGTGGCACGGGAAAGTTCACCGTGTCACGGCAATTTCCACCGTGCCACGGTGGATTTCCAAAAAAAAAAAAAATCCCCCGTGCCACGTCAGCATCCACCGTGTCACAGGAAAGTTCACCGTGTCACAGTGGATTTCCAGGAAAAAAAAAAAAAATTCCCGTGCCACGTCAGCATCCACCGTGTCACGGAAATTTCCACCGTGACACGGTGGATTTCCAGCACCAAAAAAAAAAATTCCCGTGCCACGTCAGTATCCATCGTGGCACGGGAAAGTTTAACATGGCACGGGAAAGTTCACCGTGTCACGGTAATTTCCACCGTGGCACGGTGGATTTTAAAAAAAAAAAAAAAACCCACCGCGTCACGGTAGCTTGTACCGTGACACGGTACAGTTTTCCTTGTCACGGTGCCCTTGAAATAAGTCCAGTCAGCTTTTTTTTTAAGTCTTCCGTGATAATTTGGTCCTCGCGTCAGTCATTTTGGTTATTGTTCACATGTCTAGCCATACGATCATACCACGAGTCTTATAACATCACTTAGTCACTCACGCGTCAAGTGTATTCCACACACTTTCTTTATGTTCCGACTCGAGTCGTGCACCAGGTCGTTTATGATCGTATACTAGGTTTATGCACCCTTTTTTTCATAATAAAAAAATGAGTGGAGTTTTCTCACCTGTTTTCAAATGTCTATTTTTTCCTTCCTTTCCTATCTTGAGCAATGAGTCAAACAATTAAGTGAATTATTTTATTCCACAGTACTTGGTCAAAGAACAAGGATAGATTAATACGGTTCAAGGATAGATTACCGCAACAATCTCTCAGATCTAATAGGCGTTCAAAGAGAACTTTGCCATCTCCACATTACTTATCACCTTTCAATGGCCACTAAAGAAGATATTGAGAACATCAACAAATCCATTGAGGCACTGTCTGCCATGATGCAAACCCTTACCACTAAGATCACTACCATAACAAGGTCACTGTTTCCACCCTTGACAAATTGAAGGAACAAATGAGTAAGATTTATGAGGATTTCACTTATGTGGAACGGCCTCCCACTCCTTTGGATGTGAAGGACAGACTCCCTGAAAAGTTCTCCACGGCTGATATTCTAAAGTTCAAGCCTACTAACAATCCAATATTCCAATTGAAGGCGTTCTCTGCAACCATGGCTCTTAAACGATTGGACGTAACACTCTTCCCTACGGTGTTCCTTCTCTCCTTAGAACATGCTTGCCAACAATGGTTTTATTCCCTAGATGCCAAGCATACTGCGACTTGGCAAGATGTCACCGACAGTTTCATGAATCGTTACAAGTGTAACACTCAGACTAAAACTTCTGAACATGAACTCTCCATTCTCAAACAAAAAGAGAATGAAGGCTTCACCGCTTACCTGAACAGGTTGAGGGAAACAACTTCACTCTTGGTAGATCCTCCCAAAGAAAGAGAGGTTGTTCGCCTCTTTATTCAAAATCTGATTCATAAATATGGGGAACATCTCAAATTTCTTCCACTGAACACTTTAGAAGCTATATACGACATCGGCATCAATATCGAGGATGAGCTAATAAAGACTGCTGGTAGTAACAATAATAACACTTGGAAAAACAAGAAGAACGACCATCCTTCTTCTTCGTCTTCTAAGCACGAAAATACTACCAACAATATAAGCCAAGTTGATCTCAATGAAGTGTTAGCTCTTAATACTCCATTGCCCAAGAAGAAAAGAACTTACACTCCTTTAGGAATGACTTATGATGCGGCCTTTGATCACCTTTACAGTCAAGGCTTGATCACACCTATTGGGCCATTTCCAGAGCCAAAACCTAAAGAAAGGAGCGCCAAATGGAATCCCAATGCCCATTGCAAGTACCATCAAGGAAAGGGCCACACTACGGAGCAATGTTGGAATTTGAAGGACGTCATTCAAGACTTGGTGGATGCAAACAAACTTCATGTCCCTCCAGGTGGCAAGAAGTAATGAACACAAGGCGCACAACAGATCCTTCGTGCAAGATTTCATGATTTCTTTCTTTATCATTTATCTCCATTCCCCCATTCATGTCTAGCATAGGTTTTCCATTTTGAATTTTTATACGTTTCATGTGTTTCGTTCACCTTTTCCATTAATAAAATGAGCAAATTTCCTTTACATCTCGATCATAGAATTTTTCATTCATTCATTCATTCTCAAAAAATTAAAAAAAAAAATCAATTACCGAACTAAACCCAAGGTACACCAATGACTTGAGGCACCTTTGCAACCCTGTCATTCCCTGTTAACCGTTCAATCACATTCCATTTCTTCATCAACCATTTTGAGCCTCGTCTAATGTTTGGCCTTCATTTCTTCAACCCACATTTACTTAACCCTGGGATTGGAAGATGTGTAATAGTATAACATTCAAAAAGCAAGTAGGAAAAAAAAAAGCAAGTAAAAAAAAAAAAGCAGCAAAGCAACAATAAAACAATGTCTAAAGGCAAGTGTTCCAATGTCTTTGATATGAAAACGTCTCAAATTGCGTCTCTCATCGAGTGCTCGGTACCGTGCCTGAGAAACATGAATGCTAAGTGAGTGATGGACCGCATGATCTGAGATTGCCTACATTGATTCAAAAGAATAAAAAATAAAAAATAAAATCAAAGCAAAAAAAAATGTTGAAAATAAACTTGCAAAATTCAAAATTTTAAAATTCACAATTACACATCTTAGGGGCTTCTCTCGGGTCTTGAGCCTTTTACCCCTTTCTTCCTTAAAACATCAACTTAACCACATTAAAACCCTTGAAAGACCTCTTTGAGATGTACATACACTTGTGCAAAGTTTGGTTAGAGCTACGTTCGGCCTGATTCCTAACGGATACGTAGGCAACCTCACCTTGAGGTGCGGCCACATTCATATTCATATCTATGCATGATCGAGTCAAAGAATATCCAATGCTTATCTCTATATCCCTACTCATTTAGCGCTAGACTTGGGGGCTTGAACCCACATCACATTTGCTTACCCAGCCTAAAGAGTCATCATCTTTGACTCTTCACACATATATTTCCATCACCATAACCTTTGTAGCCTCACCTTAGTATCACTTTAACACACTTCTTTCACACATACATATCCATATCATTTTTCCCTTAGGAACCCTTTATCATGAAATCTTGTTTCCCTACCGCGCATGCTTCATCATCTTTCAAGACAACATTCACCAGAAGAAACGTTGTATACTTTCTTAGCTTCTTAACTTGAGCAATGTTCATTGTTTCATGCATCGCATAATGTACTGAGTAACATTTCTATATCAATGATTTGTAATAATACAAAGAATATCGTTCTTAGCTCCTTGACCTAAGCAACGTTCATAATAACTTCATCTATATACGTGCTTAGCTTCCAGACCTAAGTGACGTTCAAGATCGCTTATTTACACCATATATGATGCATAGCTCCATGACTTAAGTTCATTCATCTATCGTGTCACATGATGTAATTGTCCTTAGCCTCCTGGCCTAAGAACATGAATCATGCATACATTATTTTCAGGACAAGCAATTCAATCCATACGATTCATTTCGTCTTGCTCAAGGAGGAAATTCAAAACTTCTTCCCTTTTTCGTTATTTTATTTTGGGGAAGTTCAAAAACTTTTTAAAATTTTTGATCGAGGGAAGTTTGAAAATAAAATTTCATTTTTCACGTCTTTCTTTTTCGGGAGAAAGTCGGTACCCTCCACTCGTCTCATGACAAAAATGATGGAAAATTTTTGCTTTTGCATTTTCGGTTTCTTGTTTCTGCACACACACACTCAAACTATATACACACAATCACAAGTCATACTCATGTCATGTCATGTCATGTCAAGTCAAAATTGGTCAAGTCAATCATAGTCTATACGAGTCCCCTGGCAAATTTTATTTTGCAGGTCTCATTAACAGCCCACGTCCAGGGACAAGCGAACCATCTACAACCCACGTCCAGGGATAAGCGGACCATTTACAACCAGCCCACGTCCGGGGACAAGCGGACCATATACAGCCCACGTCCGGGGAAAAGCGGACTATTTACAGCCCACGTCCAGGGACAAGCGAACCATCTACAACCCACGTTTAGGGACAAGTAAACCATTTACATCCCACGTCCGGGGACAAGCGGACCACCATCATTTCAGGGCGCAAGGTTCTCGATACACAGAGACTTGCAATCTCATCATATGTCGACTTTCCTCAAGCATGTAAAGTATTATCCGGTGGATTTCTTCAAGCATAGAAAACCGCCAAATTCATATGTTGGCTTTCCTCAAGCATGGAAAGTATTATCTGGTAGATTTCTTCAGGCTTAGAAAGTTACCAAATTCATCAGTCGGCTTTCCTCAGGCATGGAAAGCGTTTCAACAAACGTCATCCGGTGGATTCCTTCAAGCATAGAAAGCTGCCAATCTCATTTGTCACCGATACACTAGTGCCAGATCCGTATTCTATCCTTTTACTCTTTTATCTGTGGAATTAACATTTTTCTGCAGGTATCTGTGTATACAGAGTGCTTTAGGATCGCAGAACGTCTTAAATCATTCTCCGTCCCTATCGGCTACTTTGACTATCGTTTTTGAAACTGACGTTTCTACAAACTCAGTCAAAGTGGGGGCTTCTGTAGACACCTAAAAATTTCTCCTAAAAACCAAACCCGATGATGAACAACCTTTCACCGTCATTATTGGTCGGGTTCAGTATTTAATCCCGAGAGTGCTTAAAAAATCGTATTGAATGAAATTCAATTTTTTGATAGTCCATGGATCAGTCTTGATGTTTGGTCAAAGCATAGATTTTTTAATTTCAACCCAAACCTTTTTTTATTTTATTGTTTTATTATTTATTTTTGCCCAAACCTTTTATTTATTTTATTTACTTATTTTCTTTTTTTAGCCCAAATAATAATAAATCAGAAATGACCCGAAATTATCAATCGACACTTAAAATGCTGAACGAAATTAGGGTTAAAAATGATTTTAGACGGAAAAACGGACAAAAAATTCCCGCGTCACGGCAATAGTCCACCGTGTCACGAGAAACTGTCCCGTCTAACGGCGGGATTTCCCGTGACACGGGAAACCTGCTGTAACACGGGAGTTTCCGTGTCCGTTCCGCGTAAACCCTTCACGCGTTTTATTCCCCGTACCCTAAAATATTTCCCGCGTCACGGGAATTTTTCTCGTCTGACGGTGGGAATTCCCGTGTCACGGTACACAGTGCCGTGTCGCGGTATACCTTTTTAGTGTTTTTATCATTTTAGGGTTCCGTGTGTTCCCTCAACACATTTTTTCTATAAATACCCCCTCATATCTTATGTACGAGGCAGGAATTAATTCTCTATTTTTCTTTCTTCTATACTCTAGCATAAACACTAGCCTACCCTTCTTCTTTCAAAATTCCTTCTTCAAGTACTCCAAGGAGTTCATACTTTACTCGTGGTTCTGTCCTTAAGCCAAGGAGTGAAAGGTAGAACTGTTTGAGGGTTTAGCCCCAAATCAATTCTATTTAATTTAATTTAATTTAATTATTTTTTTAGTATTATTTCCTTGAAGTTACTAATTCGTTTATTATTTTTTAGTTGCAAGCAAACAGAATCAAAGTAAGAATTATGTTCCTTTTATTTCTATTATTTTTCTAACGATTTTATATTGTTGGAATTATGGTTAAATTGCTTCCAATATTAATGTTTATTCTATTATTATTTATGATCATCATATTGCATGTTTAAAGGGAATATGTAATTGAAAATCACGCCTGATAAGATAATTTGGACAACCTGTTTAGGTTCCTTTTTAATCTTGTTGTTTAATTCAAGTGATCACAAATATTTTAGAATTATGTGTTGCATTAATATTAAACCAATTTAGCTTAATAATAGATTGGAGCAAATTAAATCTCTGTTTGTATGCCTTTGAGATCGCAGGAATCACTTTTCACTATAAGAATCGAGTAGAGGCCAATACGGGCGAATGTGACTCCATGACTCACTTCGTACCATCATCCCCGATCCTCCTTTCATGGTTCTGAACCATATGGAGTTAGTAATATCATGGATAATGAATGGGGTGTAACCTTCACGGGTCAATAGTTGTTGCCTTTCGTTGTCTCTTTATCGTGGTTGCCTTTAATGATTCGTGAACGGTTTACAAGTTCCTTAAAAACTTGTTGGCGGCTCCCTACTTTCCTTGTCCATAATTGTTTACGTCATTTCCCACTTCCTAATATTGCCAAGCATATTAACACATGCTTTTAACGTAGGCGAACTTCAAACGACGCCTACAGCTACGGAAGCTTGTGTCTAACTTCTAGTTGTGCATAGTTTGCAGTTTGTAAATATAACTAATAGAGAAAGATTAGTTTTACCACTTTGTATATAGCTAATCTACTCTAATCTAATATTATCTAATGTATGAACCTATTATGCATATTTACGTATTTGTATATTATATTATTATTTTATGTGCCAGGTTTGCCTAACAGGTCACTTGTGCAGGTTATATATATAAAACGACAAAAGTGTTCATATATTTGTTATTGAAAAAACAGGATTTTCCTATGGCTGTTGGCCATAGGAAATTTCTGATGGTTTAAAGCCGTTGGAATATTGAATATTTTCCGATGGCTGAAAACCATAGGCAATTTCCTATGGCTTAAAAACCATCGGAAAATACAGGATTTTCCTACGGTTTAAGCCATAGGAAATTTACGATGGCTTAAAACCATTGGAAATTTCCTATGGCTTAAACCGTAGGAAAATGCTGTATTTTCTGATGGTTTTTAAGCCATAGGAAATTTCCTATGGTTTTAAGCCATCGGAAATAAGAGAAATCCGTTGGCTTAAAAACCATCGGAAAATCCATCGGAAATATGATTTACGACGATTTTTCCATCGGAAAAGTAGGATTTTCCGACAAAGGAATTTCCGACAGACATTTTCCGATGGAAAACCGTCGGAAATCATATTTCCGATGGATATCGAGGTATTTCCGATGGAAGAAAACCATCGGAAATTAGCCATTTTCTTGTAGTGAAGCAATCCACCTTGGAAGCTTGCCAATGCTATGTGACAATGCTTTTAGGAAAATATTGCCATAATTGACAATCCGTGTCTTGGAACATTTGCCAAAAAAGAGTCGATCGACAATCCACTTCGGGAAAATTTGCCACTTGCTAAAATGAATGACAATCCACGTTGAGGAACTTTTGCCAAAATTTATGATGAGTAGAGTCCTACGACAATCCTTTGGGAAATTTTGCCATAGGGAACTGGGTGTATGACAATTCAATCTCGGAAAACTTGTCGTAGATCCATGAATGTATGACAATTTGAACTTGGAAAAACTTGCCAAACAAAGAAGGAGCACGACAATCCACGCTTGGAAACTTTTCCAGGGATGACAATCCAATCTTGAAAAATTGTCGTTTGAAGAAGATGCGCGACAATCCATATTTTGGAAATATTGTCAGTTGGACATGACAATCCAATCTTGGAAAAATTGTCGTATAAGTGAAGCGCTTGCTTTTGAACCGATGCCTTGGTGTTTGTAATGAGCCAATGCTTAGGCGCTTAAGCTAAGTGAGACACTTTTTTGTCAAGTAAATCACTTACTACGATTGTAATCGAGCCGACTACTAACCATGTCAATTTTCTTATAGGGGCTAACTGGCGTACCAAGGAACACGAAATTGCTTTATGAGGTCAAAATAACCATTATGAGATGCTTCGAGCTCTGTCGCTACCGAAGTATCACTGGTGCCAAGAATTGGCTCTATCGCCAAACACTGGGATCTAGCGCCAAGCGCTGAACTTTGTCACCAAATGACAGATGTTGTCGCCAGGCGACAACCTTGTCATCTGTCGCTGGAGTCGGGTCTTCCCTATTCTGCTCTTGTTGCTGCTATTACTTGGTTTTGCTTTGAACTTTGAGCTTGGTTGTTTCCTTTCAACCAAATCCGCTCAAATCTTTTGTAAATTAAAGCTCTTCATCTCTAATATACTGATCTATGTAACTCCTCTTATCTTGGAGGAATCTCCTATGTCATATTTGCGGTTTTTTTCAAAAAAATCTGGGAATGTCCTCGCTTGCTAGGATGCACCTGCATTTATATCTTTGACTACAGGACTTGGCTTATCTTTCTTTAGGGTTGACCTAAGACTTAGTGTTGACTCAATGTGATAACACGACATGACTCAATGTGTACATGACTCGTGTGTGCATTGTAATGTGATCGTGCGACTCGAAAAATGCAAAAAGGCAAAAAATTTTCGTCATTTTTGTGGAGGGTACCGACTTTCTCTCGAAAAAGAAAGACACGAAAAAGAATCGAAGTGAAGTTTTTTGAAGATGCATGTTGAATGAGCTTAATCCGTTAACGTTGTCTCTCAAAGTACAATGATTGTAACATCTTAGACTATCCTAGTTGACTCGATAATGAAAGTATTTAGGTAACTTAGGCACGGAGGCTAAGCACTTCATACTTCGTGATGCAATGAAGATTGATGAGCGATTATGACATGACAAGGCATGCTTCAGCGTTATGTTAAGATTTCATGACAAAGGGTTCCTAAGGGAAAGTATATTTGGTCATGTATTTGTGGGGTGTGTGAAAGTGACACTAAAGTTAGGCCGCAAGGGCTAAGTGTATGGGAAAATATTATTTCAAGAAGAGTCAAATGATGGTGACTCTTTAGGCTAGGTAAGCTAATGATAGATGTAAGGATCAGGCCCCCAAGTCTAGCTCTAAGTAGATAGGGATGGG
This sequence comes from Chenopodium album, assembly GCF_948465745.1. Taxonomy (NCBI): domain Eukaryota; kingdom Viridiplantae; phylum Streptophyta; class Magnoliopsida; order Caryophyllales; family Amaranthaceae; genus Chenopodium; species Chenopodium album. The sequence goes on along the minus strand of NC_137834.1, from coordinate 42,024,620 downwards.
CATTGGAGATCCCTTGATATGACCATGATGTGTGAATGTGAATGTGAATATGAATGCATGTTTATTACGGCCACACCTCGATGTGAGGTTGCCTACGTATCCATTAGGAATCAGGCCGAACGTAGCTCTAGCCGAACCTCGCACAAGTGTGTGTATACCTCAAAAAGGTCTTTTTAAGGGTTGTAACGTGGTTAGGCTAAAGGTTGAAGAAGAAGGGGATAAAAGGCTCAAGACCATAGATAAGCCCCCAAGGTGTGCAACTTTGCTTTTGGAATATTTGTATTTTCATGCTTGAGGTTTAGCTCTCTTTTTTTTTGCGTTATTTTTATTTTGCTCTCTTCTTTTTTTTTGCTTTTGCATTTTTTTATTTTGAACCTTTTTGATAAGTGTGGGCAATCTCGATCATGCGGTCTATCACTCACTTGGCATTCATCTTTCTCAGGCACGGTACTGAGCACTCGATAAGAGACGGAATCTGAGACGTGTTCATATCGAAGACATATTCATGTCAAAGACATTCGAACACTTGCCCTTTTGTACACTTTTATTTATTTTTATTATTTTTTACTTTTTGCTATTTTAATCTTTTAAAGTCACTCAAGCTTTTTATGAAATTGAAAATTGCATAAGTTGCACACAATCCCATCCCAAAGTTAGGTAAATATGGGTTGAAAAATGAAGAGTCTATCGTTAGACGAGGCTCAAAGTGGTTTGCCAACAAAGGATTGCATATTTGAAGGGTGAAAGGTGATATGATGCGTGTAGACACCCATTTGTGTCTCCCCAAAACCAAACCCAGTGATGAATACCTTTCATGTCATTTGATTATCGAACAAAGTGAAAGTGTAAAAAGTCTATGGTTGAGGAAGTTTTTATTAAAATATCTCTTCTTTCCGTTTTTGAAAATATTTATTTTTTTACTCTATTTTTGAAAAACATGCATTCCAGTTTAGTTTGGTCCATGATATGAGTCCAATAATAGTGTAGTTGGATGGGGCTTGAAAATACCTTTCCAACGATATATTATAAGCCCAATTCCAATGAATAATGGGGAAGTTATGGCAAAAATACTAAACTGGGCTCGAACCGGATCTTACCTACGGCCCAATGATCATGTGGAGGGTCCAAAGGTCTAATCCTATTCCTAAACTAATTAGGATTAATTAGAAGCATCTATAAGTTTTTAAAAGATCTTAATTATCCTTTTTGAAAAGACAAGACTAAAGAATTTGAGTTAAATAAAAACTTTCCTTTTATAAAAACTTTCCTTTTCTTAAATCCTAATTCTATTCGAATTTAAAGATGTTCAAAGACAGTCAAATATTATTTTCGTTCCTCATAATCTTTATCCAAATTTTATATAGTTGGATATATCTTGAAATTATCTTTCCAATGATATATTATAATATTAAATCCGAGTTTTAACGAAAAAAGATATGAATGAGATATGAAACTATATCCAAAACTGACACCGTCCTACTATTTTGGCCATATTTTTTTTTATTTACAAAATATTTTAATCCGATTCAAATTGGGTTAGAAAGTATACTTCAAGAGCTTTCCAACAACATATTATATGCCTTATTTGGACTTCTGGATCAAAAGATATGATAAAAACAAAATCTGCAAAAACTGTTGTCCATCGAGTTTTATGTCGATTCGAATTCGGATTCTTTTCTTATTCTTCGACCCTCTTTTTTCTCTATAAATAGAGGTCATATCTCCCCTTTTTCAATCATCAACTATCATCAAGAATTTCTTGATTCTCTCTCCCTCTTTCTAGCTTAGCCTTTTACAAAAACAATTCCTCATACATTAGCACTAGACACACCTAGCCAAGTTCGAAGTTGCTTTCGCCCTAGACGTGAAAGGTTTGATATTTCTGAGGGTTTGGTCCCAAATCTCTATTTCAATTATTTAATTTAATTGTTTGATTTTATTATTTTCCTTGAATTTACTAACGTGTGTATTTTGTTATTAGAAAGAGATACGAGGCATCCAAGTAAGTGCTTTAATTGTTTGCATTGTTGACTATGATGCCATAGTAGACAAAATGCTTAATAAGATTCAATGCTGGAGTAGTAGGAATTTGTCTTATGTTGCTAGAACAGTTCTGGTTAATGTTGTTCTTATGAGCTTGCACACTTATTGGGCTCAGTGTTTGTTGCTCCCTAAGACTGTGATGCTCAGAATTGTGCAACTTTGCAGAGCTTTCTTATGGGATGGGAAGGCTGTTCTGAGTAGAGCTCCTCCCCTGGCCTGGGCCGGGATTGGGTTTGCAGACCTAAAAATGCTGGTGGTCTGGGAGTTAAAAATTGTTTGTTGTGGAACAGGGCAGCTATTGGCAGCTATGTTTGGAAGATTGCCAAGAATACTGAGTTCTTGTGGGTAAAATGGGTGCATTCAGTTTACCTTAAAGGGCAAGATTGGTGGCATTATACTCCTAAGAGAAGTGCTGGGTGGGGGTGGAAATTGATGTGTAAGGTAAAGGAGGAGCTAAAATAAGGGTTTACTAGTAATATGTGGCTCAGCAAGCAATACAAAATTGTTGATTGTTATAAGTGGTTGCAGGGAAATATGGATAAGGTTCCCTGGAGCAAATGGGTTTGGAACAAGTTTAATGTTCCCAAACATTCTTTTATAATTTGGCTGGCAATGTTGGGGAGGCTCAAAACTAGGGACAAGCTTGCAAGGTTTGGGGTCTGTTCTGATGATCTATGCCTTCTTTGTGGTGATGAGACTGAAACTGTTGCCCATTTGTTTTTTGCTTGTAAGTACAGTAAGAGATGCTTGATTGGTGTGTGCAATTGGCTAGGCATTGGGTTGCAACATAATAGTATTGGTGAGGCCTGGAAGTGCTGGGAGAAGTTGGGGAAAAACAAGATTCAGAGCAGCTTTTATCTTGCCACTTTGAGTGCTGCTATTTACAACATATGGCTAGCTAGAAATCATGTGTTCTAGCAGCATGCTGTTATTCACCCTGAGGTGCTGGTAAAGGCAATCAGAAGAGAAGCTAGTGGAAGAGCTCAGCAGCTTATTGATGTTAGATGGAAGACAGAAGACTGTAAATGGTTGTTTCAGCTCAGACATATGCTGTAACTGTTGTTTAGTATCTTTTGTGGTGTTTTTGTGTTGATAGATTTTTGTATGGTTTTGTTTGTGTTTTGTTTCCTGAGTTCTGCTCCTCCTGAGCCCTTCTTAGAAGGTAGCAGGATGTGTGTGGCTCTCAGAAGAGTTGCCTGGATTACCCTCTTCTCCCTGCCTGTAGGTGGTTGAGTGTTCTCTAGGCTTCTAGGGGCTGGTGTGGGCTTTTTAGCTCTTGTGTAGTTTGTGGTGCCTGTTTCAGGCTTTGTTTGTACAACTGTACAGTTTTTATTGTGTTAATATAATTGCTTACTTACCAAAAAAAAAAAAATTGTTTGCATTGTTATTATGATATAGAAATTATGTCTAGGTTATTATAATTCCTAATATCATGTTAGGGTGTTTTGATCTTCCTAGTATCATGTTTAGGGTAATAACTATAATTTCTAATATCAAATATGACAATTATGATTTATGCGATGCTTCCTATTTTCTCTTCCTAATATTCATGTTAGTATCATGTTAAGGTTAAAGCTTTGATTTTTAATGTTTAGTGACATGCTAGGGTTTGTTATTAATCTTGTTAATATCATGCCTAGGATCTTGCTATTAATATTATGCTTTAACATGATTATTTTAATTAAGATTATTATGATATTTATTATGATTATTATTATGTTGCTTTATTTATATTATTATTATTGCTTGATCACACCTTTTATGCATGTTTAATGGGAATTGGTACTTGTAATCACGCTTATATAATAAGATAATTAATAATCTTGTTTAGGGTTAATATGATTATAATTCAAGTGATCGCCAATAATAGTTTTGTTTGTGCATTAATATTCAACCAACATAGATAAACAAGTTTAGGGTTAAACCTATTGATTGCATGTTAGTCAGAAAGCGCACATGAATACGAGAAGAATAAAGTAGAGGCCTATTATTAGGGCAGGTTCAATCTCTTTTAGGTTGGATTTGTACCTTCATCCCCGAACTACCAGTCATGGTTCCAGACCTATTGGAGTTGACGATCTCTTAGATCGTTAAGGGGTGTAACCTTCACCATGTGAACGGTTTACAAGTCCCTAAAACTTGTTGGCAACTCTTTTGCTCTATCTTCTTTCCCTTTGGACGCTACCATACTTTAGTGTATGATCACAGTGGGGTTCAAGCTAGGGGTTAATGCTTGAAATATTCCCTACAAGGTGGCTATAAGAGGTGCCTCAAATCATTGGTATACCTTGTGCTTAGTTTGACATGTTTTTTTTTTTTTTAATGCAATGATTTGAGGCACTTCTTATAGCCACATTGTAGGGAATATTTCAAGCATTATCCCTAGCTTGAACTCCACTGTGATCATACACTTAAGCATGGTGGCGTCCAAAGGGAAAGAAAATAGAGCAAAAGAGTTGCCAACAAGTTTTAGGAACTTGTAAACCGTTCACGAGGTGAAGGTTACACCTCTTAACGATCCAGGAGATCGTTAACTCTAATAGGTCTGGAACCATGACTGGTAGTTCGGGGATGAAGGTACAAATCCAACCTAAAAGAGATTGAACTTGCCCTAATAATAGGCCTCTACTTTATTCTGATCGTACTCATGTGCGCTTTCTGACTAACATGGAATCAATAGGATTACCCTAAACCTGTTTATCTATGTTTGAACCTTTACATATTCTAAAAAATATACACCTTATTTTTGCTTTTTAAAAATATCTCTCTTTCTGTTTTTGAAAATATGCTCTATTTGTAAAAATAGCCAGTCTAATTTAGTTTGGTCCATGATAAGGGTCTAATAATAGTGTAGTTGGATCGGACTCAAAAAGAGCTTTCCAATGATATGTTATAAGCCCAATTTCGGTGAATAATGAGGAAGTTATGACCAAAATACTAAATTGGGCCAAAAATGAATTTTATATGCGGCCCAATGATCTAGAGGAGAGCCTATTAATTATTATTCCTAAAGTTAATAGGATTGATTTTAATCTTCTAGAGTAATATAGAAGGTTCTTTTAATTTCAATAGAATTAGGATTAATAATTATTATTTTAAAGAGTTTTATTTGGAATAAATAAGTGTTTTATGATAAACCCGATTTTAATTTGATAAACGAGGAATTTGCTGCTTAATTATATTAAGAAGAGGATTCCTTGGCAAAGTGCATTTATTTTTCTGACTTTGCGCAAGGCGACAAGCCTGTCGCTTGGCGTTAATACTTGTCGCCTGGCGCTGGCGCTGGCGCTTGTCGTTTGGCGCTAACTCCTGTCGTTCGCGACATGAGGTTTTTCTATTCCGAATGGGACTCGATTTCTTTTTGATCGATTTCTAGACTATTTTCTATAAATAGGATCCTTGACCCCCGTTTTCAAATCACTCACAATCAACAATCTTTATCCTTTCTCTCTCTAAAGCTAGAAGTTTATTCTCTCTCTATTCTTTTTCGAAACCTTCCCTCTTACAAAATTCCGCATACATTATTTCTAGAGACACCTAGCCAAGTTTGAATTTGCCTTACTAATGTGTGTATTTTGTTATTAGAAAGAGGTACGAGGCATCAAAGTAAGTACTTTAATGTTTTTATTGATGTTATGATGTAGAGTTCATGCTTAGGTCGTTATTTTGATTCCTAGTATCATGTCTAGGGTAATTTTAATATCAAGTATGATTGTTACGATGCCTTTTATGTTCTTCCAAATATTTATGATTGTTAGTATCATGTTAGGGTTAAAGATTTGATTTTTATATGCTTAGTGACATGCTAGGGTTTGTTATTAATCTTGTTAGTATCATGCCTAGGATCTTGCTATTATTATGCTTTAACATGATTATTTTAATTATTATGATTGTTAACATGATTATGATCATTATTATTATTATGATTATGTTGCTTGATATATTTATTGTTATTGCTTGATCACGCCTTTTATGCATGTTTAAAGGGAATTAGTACTTGTAATCACGCTTAATAAGATAATTAATAATCTTGTTTAGGGTTAATTTGATTATAATTCAAGTGATCGCAAAAAATAGATTTATTTGTGCATTAATATTCAACCAACATAGATAAACAAGTTTAGGGTTAATCCCATTGATTGCATGTTAGTCAGAAAACGCACATGAATACGATCAGAATAAAGTAGAGGTCTATTATTAGGGCAAGTTCAATCTCTTTTAGGTTGGATTTGTACCTTCATCCCCGAACCCTTATTTGGTTCAAGACCTTATGGAGTTGGCGATCTCTTAGATCGTTAAGGAGTGTAACCTTCACCCTGTGAACGGTTTACAAGTTCCTAAAACTTGTTGGCGACTCTTTTGCTCTATCTTCTTCCCTTTTGGACGCCACCATACTTTAGTGTATGATCACAATGGGGTTCAAGCTAAGGGGTTAACGCTTGAAATTATTCCCTACAATAAGTAATTAAATTAATTAATAACTCACATTCTGCGCGTTCCTTTAAATTGCTACATCATGAATAAATTGTTAGTAACTTCAATAAAAAATATAAATCAAATTGAAACAATTAAATTAAATAAATAGTGGAGTTGATTTAGTCCAAACCCTCAATTAATTATACCTTTCACGCCTTGGTTTAAGGACGGAACCTCGGGTCGAGTATGGACTCCTTGGAGTGCTTAAGGAAATAATGGTGTAATTAGAAATATAGGTTTAAGGCTTAGAATATGAGAGAGAGAAGAGAATGATTTTTGGTGTAAAAGAAAGGAAGAGAGAATGATTTTGTGATCAAACTTGTTGATGATTGAAAATGGGGAGATATGAACTCTATTTATAAGGAAAAAAAAGGGTCGAAGAATCAAGATAAGTTCCGAATTAAATCGGAATAAAACTCGATAGACTGCAGTTTTTTTTGTTTTTGTTTTTAACATATCATTTGATCCAGAAATCGGAATAAGATAAATACGATATCGTTGGAAAGATCTTGAAGTCTAATTTCTAACCCTATTAGAATCAGATTAAAATATTATGTAGAATAAAATATATGGACGAAATAGTGAGACGGTGTCAGTTTTGGATAGAGTTTGATATTTCATTCATATCTTTTTTCCGTTATAGCTCGAAAGATATTATAATATATCTTTGGAAAGATAATTTCAAGGGCTATCCAACTATAAAATATTTGGATAAAAACTATGAGGCACGAAAATAATATCTGTCAATATTTTAACGTCTTTCAATTCGAATAGAAATAGGACTTTCAAAAGGTGGAATTTTATTCAATTTCAAACTCTTTAATCTTATCTTTTCAAAATGATAATTAAGATACTTTAGAAACATATAGAAGATACCAATTATTAATAATTGGTTTAGGAATGGGATTAAATAATTTGGACCCTCCACATGATCATTGGGTCGTAGGTAAGGTGGGCTTAGGTTTGGTTTGGGCTCAGTTTAATATTTTGGCCATAACTTATTCGTTATAACTCGAACTTGGGCTTATAATATATCGTCGGAAAGCTCTTTTCAAACCCCATACAACTATTCAATCATTGGTCTCAGATTATGGACCAAAATAAGCTGGACTAAACGTTTTTATAAAAAGGACCCGAACAGAATGATTTAAAGGATACGAAATGAATTATTTTAGATTTAAAGGCACGAAAAGAGGAAAATAATTTATGGTTTGGGGAAATGGGATAGGAATTGAATTAGTTTATGAAATGGAAATATGGATTTAAGCACTCCAAAGATTAAATACTCAACCTGACCAATAATGGCGGTGAAAGGATGTTCATCATCGGGTTTGGTTTTGGGGAGACATTTTTAGGTGTCTACAGAAGCCCCCACTTTGACTGAATTTGTAGAAGCGCCAGTTTCAAAAACGATAGTCAAAGTAGTCAATAGGGGCAGAGAATGATTTAAGACGTTCGGCGATCCTAAATCACTTTGTATACGCCGATACCTGCAAAAAAATGTTAATTCTATAGATAAAATAGTAAAGAGATAGAATGCTTATCTGACACTAGTGTATCGGTGACAAATGAGTTTGGTAGCTTCCTATGGTTGAAGGAATCCACCGGATGACGTTTTGTTGAAACAATTTCCATGCTTGAGGAAAGTCGACTAATGAATTTGGCAGCTTTCTATGCTTGAAGAAATCTACCGGATGGTACTTTCCATGCTTGAGGAAAGTCAACATATGAATTGATGGTTTTCTATGCTTGAAGAAACCCACCGATAATACTTTCCATGCTCGAGGAAAGTCGACTGATGATTTTAGCTGTTTTCTATGCTTGAAGAAACCCACCGGGTTAGATACTTTCCATGGTTGAGGAAAGTCGACATATAATGTAGTCGCTAACTTCTTTGCTTTGGGAGATGACAACGACTGACAATTTTCCATGCTTGAGTAAAAATTTGTCTAATAAGATTGCGAGTCTCTGTGTACCGAGAACCTTGCGCCATGAAATGATGGTGGTTCCATTGTCCCCGAACGTGGGTTGTAGTTGATTCGCTTATCCCCGAACATGGGTTGTAAATAGTTCGCTTGTCCCCGAACGTGGATTGTAGATGGTCCGCTTATCCCCAGACGTGGGCTGTAGATGGTCCGCTTGTCCCCAGACGTGGGCTATAATTGGTTCGCTTGTCCCCGAACGTGGGCTGTAGATGGACCGCTTGTCCCCGGACGTGGGCTGTAGTTGGTTTGCTTGTCCCCGAATGTGGGCTGTAAAACGTTCGCTTGTCCCCGAACGTGGGATGTAATTGGTTCACTTATCCCCGAACGTGGGTTGTAGATGGTCCACTTGTCCCCGGACGTGGGCTGTAATTGAAACCTGCAAAATAAAATTTGCCAAGGTACTCTTATAGATTATGATTGACTTGACCAACTGACTTGACCAAGCTTGACTTGACATGACATGACTTGTGATTGTGTGTGTATAAGTGTGTGTGCAGACACAAGCAATCGAAAATACAAAAGCAAAAATTTTCCGTCATTTTTGTTACGATTAGAGGGTATCGACTTTCTCCTGAAAAAGAAAAGCGTGAAAAAAAGTATTATTTTTTAACTTCCCTCGATGAGAAAATTTTGGAAAAGTTTTTTTAATATCCCCAATAGAAAAGACATGAAAAAGGAAAAAGTTTTAAACTTCTTCTTCGAGCAAGACGAAATGAATCACATGGATTGAATTGCTTGTCTTGAAAATAATGTATGCATGATGCATGTTCTTAGGCCAAGAGGCTAAGGACAATTACATCATGTGACACGATAGATGAATGAACTTAGGTCATGGAGCTAAGCCTCATATATGGTGTAAAGAAGCAATCTTGAACATCACTTAGGTATGGAAGATGAGCACGTATATAGATGAAGTGATTATTGCATAATGAATGTTGCTTAGGTCAAGAATATAAGCACAATATGCTTTGTATCATTAAAAATCATTGATATATAAATGTTGCTCAACACATTATGCGATGCGTGAAACAATGAATATTGCTCGGGTCAGGAAGCTAAGCAAGTACACAATGTTTCTTCTAATGAATGTTGTCTTGAAAGATGATGAAGCATGCACAATATTGAAACAAGATTTCATGAAAAAGGGGTCTTAAAGGGAAAGATGATATGGCTATGTATGTGTGCAAGAAGTGTATGAAAGTGATACTAAGGTGAGGCTGCAAAGGCTATGGTGAGGGATCGGAAATAGATATGAGAAGAGTCGAGATGTGACTCTTTAGGCTAGGTAGGCTAAATGATGTGGGTTCAAGCCCCCAAGTCTAGCTCTGGTTGGATAGGGTTATAGGGATAAGCATTGAATATTCTTTGGCTCAGTCATGCATATGAATGTGGTCGCACCTCAATGTGAGGTTGCCTACGTATCCGTTAGGAATCAGGACGAAAGTAGCTCTAACCGAACTTTGCACAAGTTTATGTACATCTCAAAGAGGTCTTTCAAGGGTTGTAGTATGGTTAAGTTGATGGTTTAAAGAAGAAAAGGGTACAAGGCTCAAGACCCAAGATAATCCATATGATGTGTAATTGTGAATTTGAAAATTTTTTATTTTGCAAGTTTATTTTATTTTAATTATTATTTTTTGCTTTTCGTTCTTTTTTTTTTCATTCTTTTGAATCAATGTGGGAAATCTCAGATCATGCAATCCATCACTCACTTAGCATTTATGTTTCTCAGGCACAGTACCAAGCACTCGATGAGAGACGCAATTTGAGACGTGTTCATATCAAAGACATTGGAACACTTGCCCTTAGACATTGTTTTATTATTTCTTTGCTGCTTTTTTTACTTGTTTTTTGAATGTTACACAAGTTATACATCTTCCAATCCCAGGGTTGAGTGAATGTGGGTTGAAAAAATGAAGGCCAAACGTTAGACGAGGCTCTAAGTGGTTGATGAAGAAATGGAATGTGTGCTTGAATGGTTAACTGGGAATGAATGGGTTGCAAAGGTGCCTCAAGGCATTGGAGTACCTTGTGTTCAGTTCGGCAATTATAGTTTTTTTTTTTTTTTTTTTTTTTTTGTTTTTTTGTTTTTTTGTTAATGACATGATCGAATGCAAAGGAAAGAAATGTTCATTGATGGAAAAGGTAAGAAATATAAGGATAAGGAGAACTTATGCTAGACTTATTAGGGGAAAAGGTTGAAACAAAAGAAGAAAAAAGCATAAAATCTTGTATGGAAAACTTGTCTTGTGCTTTGTCTTCATGGTTGCTTATGAATTACTTGTTACCTCCAAGAGGGACAAGAAGTTTGTTATTAATGATGCTTTGATTGGGAGAAAAGAAGGAAGGAATGACGTTCCCCTTATTTTCCAACTCTTGCTCAGTGATTCTTGAACTCGAGTACTATGGAACAAAATGAGCTCACTTAATGCATTGAATCAATAATCGGATTGGAAAGGAAGGGTGTATGAAAGAATTTTGAAAACCGATGGGAAATACTCCACTTATTCCTGATACGACGGAGAACGACGCATGCATGGTCCCAATATACGATCATAAAAAATATAGTGTATTACTCGAAGACAAAGTGTGTGAAACAACTCAATATGTGTGATTAGCTGAGTTTATTAAGACTCATGGTATGATCGCATGGCTAGACATGTAACGGTATGAAAAACAAAGGACCCAATGACCAAATAGCACGGAAGACTAAAAGACAAACTAACTTGATTAATTTTGTCCAATTTTAATGTTTATGCTATTTACTAGGTGAAAACGGTCCATTGGTAATCGTTAGCCATAAATAAGATCAACCACAATCAAAGACAAAGAACACATGTTAAGGTTAGCACAAAAAATCAATCACAAGAAACTAGGAAGAGGACTAGAATTCTAGAAGAGTTATAACTCATGGGTATATAAAAAAATAAATAAAAATAAAATCTATAATCCTATGTTATACGAGTTGACATGGATTAAAGGACTTGGCTAAGACAAGCTTGACACGAAAAGATAAAAAAAAAATAAAGAAGAAAAAAAAAAGTTGACGCTAAAAAGACACCTGAACTGGACAGTCTGTAGTATATCGGTTATAAATTTTGATCTGTGACTCTGATTTGGACGAAACCAAATTCAAATGAAAGATAAAACTTGGGGCTACAGATCCAGAACTCTGGCTATGACCAAAACAAGTTGACTCTTGTGCATGATACGGAAATAAAAATCCGGGTTGACTCAAATTTAAAAAAAAAATCTATGACTCGAATCTAAAAACAATGAAAAGGGTATGATAAGAGAAAAAAAATAATTAAAAAAAATGTCAATAAAAAAATTCACATATAAGCACATCGTCAGGCATGATGCAATGAAGTTCGCAACCCAAAGTCAAGTTTTATGTTCGACTATGATCAAGCTTATTTCGGTGTCAAAGGGTACCATGGTTAAGAGTTTGGACGCGTTAGCAAGGCATCCTCCCTTGAGGGTGTATGCCAACAAGCAGCTCCGCGAGTTCGTGATGAATCGAACTCGACTCCATGGTTTGGGAGGATTTAAAAACTCGGATGAACCCTTATTGCCATCAGCGTTTTTGGGTTGATAGAGCTTAAATCCGCCGGGCTAGCCACATACGTAGAACACGTACTATTGTGGAAAAATAGGTAAGCCAAAATGCATATGCATATGTGACAATGCCAATTAAATCGCATGAAAATAATTCAAGAATCTTTCAAGTCTCATCCACTCATCTCAATTAAATACCGATCACTCAAATCGATAAATAACCAAGAATCCTCCCTAGTGGAGTCGCCAAATTGTAGGCGTCGTTCGAAGTGCGCCTACGTTAAGCATGTGGTGAATATGCTTGGCACTCATAGGAAGTGAGAATTGACTTATACGATTAGGGAAAACGATTAGGGACAAAGCAAAGTAGGGAGCCGCCAACAAGTTTATAAGGAACTTGTAAACCGTTCACGGATCATAAAAGGCAACCACGAATAAGGGACAACCAAAAGCAACAACGATTGACCCGTGAAGGTTACACTCTATTCATAATCCATGAGATTACTAACTCCATATGGTTCGGAACCACAAAAGGAGGATCGGGGATGATGGTACGATGTGAGTCATGGAGTCACATTTGCCCGTATTGGCCTCTTCTCGATTCTTATACTGAAAAGTGATTCCTGCGATCTCAAAGGCATACAAACTAAGATTCAATTTGCTCCAAACTATTATTATACTAAATTGGTTTAATATTAATGCAACAAATAATTGTAAAAGTTGTGACCCCTTGATTAAACAATAAGATTAAAAAGGAACATAAACTGGTTGTCCAAATTGTCTTATTAGGCGAGATTTTCAATTACATATTCCCTTTAAACAAGCAATATGGTGATCATTCAAAAATATAATAGAATAAACATTAATATAGGAAGCAATGTAACAATAATATCAAGAGTCAAATCAAATATAAAGTAACCCAATTATGATACTAGCGATATTAAAAATAAAAAAAGTAATTAAATTAAATAATTACTCACATTCTGCGCGTTCCTTTAAATTGCTACATCATGAATAAATTGTTAGTAACTTCAATAAAAAAATATTAATCAAAGTGAAATAATTAAATTAAATAAAAAGTGGAGTTGATTTAGTCCAAACCCTCAGTTAATTATACCTTTCACGCCTTGGTTTAAGTACGGAACCTCGGGTTGAGTATTGACTCCTTGGAGTGCTTAAGGAAAGAATGGTGTAATTAGAAATATAGGTTTAAGGCTTAGAATATGAGAGATAGAAGAGAATGATTTTTGGTGTAAAAGAAAGGAAGAGAGAATGATTTTGTGATCAATCTTGTTGATGATTGAAAAAGGGGAGATATGAACTCTATTTATAAGGAAAAAAAAGGGGTCGAAGAATCAAGATAAGATCCGAATTAAATCGGATTAAAACTCGATATACTGCAGTTTTTTTGGTTTTTGTTTTTATCATATCTTTTGATCCAGAAATGGGAATAAGATAAATAAGATATCGTTGGAAATCTCTTGATGTCTACTTTCTAACCCAATTAGAACCAGATAAATATATGGACGAAATAATGAGAGGGTGTCAGTTTTTGATAGAGTTTAATATTTCATTCATATCTTTTCCGTTATAGCTCGGAACTGATATTATAATATATTATTGGAAAGATAATTTCAAGGGCTATCCAAACATTAAATATTTGGATAAAAACTATGAGGCACGAAAATAATATCTGTCTATATTTGAACGTCTTTCAATTTGAATAGAAATAGGACTTTCAAAAAGAGGAATTTTATTCAATTTCAAACTCTTTAATCTTATCTTTTCAAAAATGATAATTAAGATATTTTAGAAACGTATAGAAGATTCCAATTGGTCCTAATTGGTTTAGGAATGGGATTAATAGCGGTGAAAGGTGGTTCATCATCGGGTTTGGTTTTGAGGAGACATTTTTAGGTGTCTACAAATGTCGATCAACCTAGTCAGCTGACAAATTATCGACAAAAGCTGAGTACGGACAAGACTGCGCATACATGTGAAGGTTCGCCGCAAGATGGTCCCCCACAAGGTAACGTAGTCTCTCGTCTAACCCCTTAATGACCTCCTAGCTACGAGCTCACCTCCGACAGGAAAAACCGTAATCATAGAGAAATCGTAAGGGGTAATCGTCATCTCACCCCAGAAAAGTGTTGGTGGAATCCCACCAAAACTCCATTAATCCACGAAGGAAAGACGACGACGCAGGCTGAATCGATAAATCCCGAAGACTTGCAGCTGGGAGCTGATTCCCGAAATCTCCACAACCTCCTTAACCACCTCGTGAAAACTCTCAAAACAACCTCGCCGATCACTAGAGCCGTATAGGCGCATGCTAGGCTCACTCTAAAAAGAAGGAGAGAGAAAGGCACAAAAGAGAGTTAAAAAACTTGTTTTGAAGAAAAAAGAAAGAAAAAAAAACGGAGGCACAAAAGACTCACTCTAATCGAGACATGATGATCTGGGTCCCACTTGAGGACCCTAGGGTCCCAATTAGGAGGATCCTCCCAAAGCACATCCTCCAAGCGACAACAATTAGCTCCTACGCATCGCTCCCGAACCTCCTCTCGAGGATGGGTCACCCTCTTTCGAGGGTGAACCGCCTCGTCAAGCACGGGATCTCCTAGAACCTCCTCAGCATTGACAAATGGAGGCGAGTCCATGCTATGAATGGACAAAGTTTCTTTATTAGTTTATTATAAACTAAGCTAATATACATGTTCTGGATCCATTTCTGCAGCATAACCCTTACCGAAAGGGCAAAACATAAAAATCGAATGCCACCCATGCTAGGGGGCTAATATACCTGCAGTTAAACTTAGTAAATGGGGGCTTCTAACACCAAAAAAGTCATCTTATACCAGTTTTAACTAAGCATTCAAGGGATTATGTTCCAAAATCTCAAAGAATCAACTATGCCTAGGCGAATAATAATAAGAACAGTGCAATTATCATCTACCAAACAATCTAGAAGTTCAAACATGGCAAAAATAAAGCTAAGTATACACTTCGTGCCAATTTTCAGATTCAAAATTTTCAAAACATTATTCATGAAGATATAATTAGTTCTAATACTATAATTACTTCATAATCAACAAGTATAACAAATATGAGCAACAAAAATAACAAAAAAAAAAAAACCAAATTCGAAGGAAAGTGTAAAAAACATACTTAAATAAAGAAATGCTCATACAAGGTTCAATACTTAGCCATTTTTCATGAAATTTGTTGCAAAACACCCCTTAAACATAGCACAATAGCATGGAAAAAATAATTTCAAGAATAATGGGCCGGATAAAAAACTCCAAATTCAAACATTGGGGTTTAAAGGTTCAAAAACACCCAAATTCCGCCAAAAACGAACGAATTTAAACAAAAAAACTTACATTGGATAGTGGCAAATGTGAATTAAGGGTGAGATCTACTTCCTTTGGCTTTGGAAAATCGCAAAAAATGAGCTTTTTAGAGAGAGAGAGGGACAAAAATGGCGAATGAAGAAGGAGAAGAGAGTAAAATGAAAATCGTGCTCAGCGATTTCTTTTTACTGACTTAAATGTCGCGCGCAACTGAAACAGTTGCTCGTGAAAGACCAGCGCAACTCAGAACGATGCGCGCGCCTGCCCAGCGCGACCCACTGAGTTGCGTGCGGATCATGGTCACTAAAATGACCGGTATCTAGATTTTGATCCGTTAGATTATTTTCAAACGCTTTTTGCTCGTCATTAGACGTAATGGCGCGCAAATTATCAAAATCTTTTTAAATTTCTTTGCATTTTATAGTTTTTTTTCTTCTTTGATATTTTTTGCATCATTTTGCATGCACACCGTGCGTTGTGCCTTCCCTAAGCATACATTTTGAACGTTTTTCGTAAAAGTGTCTAAAGACATTCCGTAGTGGTGCTTTACGTAAAAGCTCCCATAGACAGGTTTGTGTAGACACCCATTTGTGTCTCCCCAAAACCAAACCCAGTGATGAGTACCTTTCGCGTCGAATCATAATCGAATGAAGTGAAAGTGTGGAAAGTTTAGTGTTGCGGAAAGTTTTAATTTCTTTTCTCTTCTCTTTGTTTTTTAAAACTTATTTTAAGAAAAAAGCCAATCCAGTTTTGTTGGTCCATGATATGGGTCTAATAGTAGTGTAGTTGAATGGGGCTTGACAAGAGCTTTCCAACAATATATTATAAGCCCAATTCCGATTAATATTGCGGAAGTTATGGCCAATTTACTAAACTGGGCCCGGTTTGAGCCTTATATGCGGCCCAATGATCTTGGGGAGGGCCTAATATAGATTTATCATTCCTAATGCAATTAGGAATGGTTTTAGTCTTCTAGACTCTTCTAGAAGGTTCTTTTCATTCCTAATTCAATTAGCATTGATAAATTGACTTTTGTTGACTTTTCAGAGTTTTAATTAAAATCAAAGAGCATTTTTAAGGAAAAATACGATTTTATCCTCCTGTACGGCAATATTTATCTGATTTTGAGAAAACGCGTGATTTTCTGAATCAGCGCCAAACGCCATCTGAAGCACCTGGCGCTACGCTTGGCGCTTGGCGCCAGCTTTGGCGCCTGGCGCTGATGTTGGCGCCTGGCGCCAATAGCCAGCGTTGGCGCTGGTTCAGTTTTACGTGCGCCAAGACTCTGTTTTGTTATTTTATCTTTTTGGTTGATTTTCTTTATAAATAACGTACTAAAAACTCCGTTTTGGATGGCTAGTTTTCATCTAAAATAACCAGTTTTCATCTATAATCATCTAAAACCAGTTTTCATCTATTCTAATTCTAAAACCAGTTTTCACCAATTCTCATCAATTCTTATTTTATAACCAGTTCTCTTCTATAATAATTCACCAACTCTCATCAAGATTTCCTTGATTACTCTCTGTCTCTTTTTCTAAACTAGCTTTTACATACAAAATTCCGCATTCATTAGATCTAGAAACACCTTGCCATATTCGAAGTTGCCTTCGCCCTAGACGTGAAAGGTTTAACTTCTGGGGGTTGGGTCCCTAATCTCTCTTTCAATTATTTAATTTAATTATGTTGTTTCATATTTTCCTTGAAGTTACTAACGTGTGTATTTTGTTATTAGAAAGAGGTACGAGGCATCCAAGTAAGTATTTTGATGGTTTAATTGATGTTAAGATATAGAAATCATGTTTAGGTTGTTATTATGATTCCTAGTATCATGTCTAGGGTAATTTTAATATTAAATATGATCGTTATAATGTCTTTTATGTTCTTCCTAATATTTATGATTGTTAGTATCATGTTAGGGTCAAAGTTTTGATTTTTATTGTTTAGTGACATATTAGGGTTTGTTATTAATCTTGTTAGTATCATGCCTAGGATCTTGCTATTATTATGCTTTAACATGATTCATAATTATTTTTATAATTGTTTTGATTATGATTATATTTATGATTATTATTATGTTGCTTGTTTATATTTATTGTTATTGCTTGATCACACCTTTTTATGCATGTTTAAAGGGAATTTGGTACTTTTAATCACGCTTAATAAGATAATTAATAATATTGTTTAGGGTTAATTATGATTATAATTCAAGATATCACCAATAATAGATTTATTTGTGCATTAATATTCAACCAACATAGATAAACAGGTTTAGGGTTAAACCTAATGATTGCATGTTAGTTTGAAAGCGCACAAGAATACGATCAGAATAAAGTAGAGGCTTATTATTAGGGCAGGTTCAATATCTTTTAGGTTGGATTTGTACCTTCATCCCCGAACCCTTATTTGGTTCAAGACCTTATGGAGTTGACGATCTCTTGGATCGTTAAGGGGTGTAACCTTCACCCTGTGAACTGTTTACAAGTTCCTAAAACTTGTTGGCGACTCTTTTGTTCTATCTTCTTCCCTTTTGGACGCCACCGTACTTTAGTGTATGATCACAGTGGGGTTCAAGCTAAGGGGTTAACGCTTGAAATTATTCCCTACAGTTTGTCATTTTACTGTACTAGCGTTATTAATGTCAGGATTTTCTTTTTTTTTTTCACGTCCACGGCAAAAAGGAAGGCGTCATCATGCAGTGTAAAATGCAAGGCGTTATCATATAATGTAAAATTGTATGGCGTAGGTGTTGCGTAAAATATCACTTCTTCCCCATCTTTCCGAGATCTACCTCCTTGAACTAAAAGGTATTACTTTTCTTTAGGCGTTAGCTCACGAGTCGAAAGGCACGCTGAACCATTTAGGAACAGACACTTCTTGATTGGAAGGAAATAATGTAGTTAGTGCGCTTACTAGCTTACCAGACAGTTAGGGTGTCGTCCACCCCCTGTATAAAGAGCGACGAGACCATGTCGCACCTATGTAGTCACATGCCCCCAGTCTTGAGACACGTGTACTCATCTTGTGGACAAAACTACTGAGAGAGTTGCCGATTTTCTTCTTTCTCACTAGATTTGGATGTATGCCTCTAGTCCCGAGACATGTATTTCTATCTTGTGGACATCGAGTATTGCGTTTTAACAAGCGAATTGTCAAGAACTCTATTCCTTTTGCGAAATCCAAAATGCTTAAGCTGCGAAAACCGAAACATTATTTTTATCATCTTTTCATATTGTTAAAATCACGCTAAAGTTTCAATGACATATCGAGGGACTTTAGACCAATGATGACATGATTGGGAGGAAATCATCCCCTTTTTAATCCTTTTTAAATCGATCTCTTCTCATGACATGACATCACCAAGTACACCTTTACTTGTAAAAGGGTTCTATAATTGCAAAGGATCAATCTAGATTCTTTAGCGGGTTAAGACATAGAAAATACTTTTTCTAGCCGTAATAGCTACTTGTTTCAAACACTAAGCGAATTCAGGATCGTTTCGACATCCTTAACATTTCTAAAAGATTCTCTATTCTTTGAGAACTTCGCTGAATAAGTCTCGGACTTATTTTCTTCGTTACTTTGATTATCTTCTATCTTAAACTCGATCAAAGTGGGGGCTAACTGTAGAAATCTACTTTTGGCCTCCTGTCTCAACAGGAAGTGCAATGACGATAAATAAAACAATCTTCGTGTTGGATCGAAGTGAAGAATGCTTATGAAGATTAGCTAAACCGCAAAGACACAAAAAGACTAGCCTAACCCAAAACAAATACAAAACCAGGTCCAAATAACTAAACCCGATCATAATTAGGCTTAAGCCCATGCTTAAGACCCAATAATGACGGATTTAGAGGCGCCTAGGTTAAAATTACTGTTGTTGCAGAAAAATCCGCACGCATCTCAATGAGTCGCGCAAGTCTGGCGCGCGCAACTAATTCAGTTGTGCGCAACACCCAGCGCAACTTCTAGAGATGCACTCGCGAAAGATTCAGAATTTTATAAAAATATAGAATCGAATCTTACCATAAAACCGCACGCAAGACATTCAATTGCGCTACCCATAGCAGCGCAACTAAATCACTTGCGCTGGGATGCCACGCGCAACTCATCAAGATGCGCGTGACACCTGCTTCAGTATTATGCTTAAAACCCTAATTGCACCCATTCCCTATAAATGGGGGCTTAATATGAGGCTTAAACAGACAGAAATTAACCTAGAATCCTGGCAGAAATTCTTGTGAACTTGTGCTACCAAACCTTCTTTTCCTAAACACTCACCCCTCTTAGTTTTTGTTACTACGGTGGAGGTTCCCGAACAAGAAGGAGTCCATAAGTGTTCTAAACGGAGATCTCGCAAAGAGAAGTGGTAAATTCTCGAGCACTTAGATCAATCACATTTACTTTTCTTGTTTAAAAGAACTTTAATCAATAAAATAGTGTTGTTTGACAACCTTAAAAGGACATTTAATTAATCGATTCCACATATTATCTTGTGTTAAATAAGATTAGAATTGAATAATTAATTGATTGATTGATCACCTAAGCTAAGGCGGATCTTGTTTATTTTTGCTCCTTTCACGAATTTGAATTAAATAAAGAATAACGACTTTGCAATGTAATTCCTACGTGATTAATGCTTGTAAATAAAATCAACTAACTTAGTTTTAGGTATCGCATTGTATATATTGTTTGGTGATGAAATTGTAAAAAAGGAAGAGCTAGTAGAGGTTGCCCTATGGCTAGAATAGCGATTCTCCTTTAAAGGGAACGCTATTTTAGTACCCTCGCTCCCGAACTCATTTTTGGTTTATGTAGAACGATTTAAATTGTTTTGGGTTTTGATTTTAGTATAAAGATTATATTTTTAGTATCATTATATTTTGATGGTATAAAGATTATAAATTTCAAATTATAATTGTTGTTTTAATTTTCAGATTTTATGAATTATAAACCTAGGGTTTTAATTTGTTTAAATTGGGATTTTAGGGTTCTTATAATTAATTAATTTTGGGCTTTTGTTCCTATTGTATTTCTAATAATTAATTAAGCATAAAAACATGTTTTTAATGAAGTTTTAAGGAGTTTTAATCTAAATTATATTGCTGAAAATTTGGTTAAGTATTAATTTATTGTTGTTGCTTGTTTTCTAGGAAGTGATTATTCCTTAGGAGACTTTTAAGTGATTAGAAGTGGCACAAAGGATTTTTTACACGAGGTACGTACATTTCTACTTCGTTGTAAGTAGTATCATGTTTAGGTACCAAAAGAAAAGAACTTAGTTTCATATTTAGAGAACACTTTGATGGAAATTGTTTTGTTATACATTTGATTTATGCATGTGCTTATATTTATGAGACATGTTTTGGTGAATTGATTATGTTTGTACGGAATTATGGATGCAAGCATGTTGAATTATATTGGATTAATTGTTTGTATGGATTGTTGATACAAACATATTGGATTGGTTTGTTAACCACATTTGGATTATTAAAGGATTGGAATTGAATGGTGTAAGTGGAATGAATTTATTAATTATTCCACAAGGTTATTATTTATTTATTTATCTATTACTCAATCATGACTTGTTAGTATGTTGGGTAAAGGTGTATTATTAAGCCAAAATGGCTAGATGGGTTGACTATGTTCAACAATTTGGGTAATTTGGAAGTTCAATGGAAATAAAGGTCAATTTGTGATGTGATCACCATTGTCCTAAATAAGATTAAAAGTGAATTGATGTATGATTGTTATGTATGGTCTTCTTGAATGGGTCGGTTATTAATTAAAATTGTAATCACGTAAAGTGAAACATGGATGAGCAATAAAACTCTGGAAAACGTGAAGTTCTAGAGTATTGATAATTATGGGTTGGGGTACACGGTGGTAGCCCGTGGTTTTTCGAGGCTTGTTTGATCAACATGTCCTCTTTTCTTTTGGTATTTAAATTTTATTTTATAATGAAAGTTAGATGGGATCCTATACTAAATTTGTGAGGATGGAGGCGCGCCCATTCTTGCATTGCGCTAAACTTTTATTTTAAATGGTCATTTGGGACCAAAATGATTTGGTGGATTGGGCAACCTCGTCTATTTCTTACTCCAAATTGAATTAATCAAACTAAATACAAAGAGTCAAGTGTTTGGAATTGGTTAGTAAGTATGTTGAGTCAATTGAATTGTCTAAGTGTAGAATCTTGATTAATGAATTTGTGTTGCATGTTTATTTACTTTAATTAATTGATCATGCTAGGTTTGGTACGTTGTAGCTTGTATGTACTCAGCTTTGCTGATTGCGTGCTTTTGTGTGTGTTTTCTTTTGGTCATGGCCTTCGCCTTTCAATGACCCTGTGATGATCCAATTATTACACTTGTATTATTGGGGAGCAGTATTGCACAGGTTAGCTTGATGATGTGAAGTTCGGTGATTTGACACACGCATTGTCAAGGGATTGGTGTGATTGAGAGTATTCGTTCTTTGTGTTGAACTTATTTATGTTTTACTATGTTAATTATGTTTTGGGATTTTGAATATTGGTGTGATTTAATAAGGGCCTTTATGGTTCCAATTTGTAAGCTTTGACTTATTGGTTTTCTAAATTATATTATTTTTAGATTTAAGTTGGATTTTCGCTGCAATACTTTTATAAAGCCTTAACGTTTTTAACACGTGACGGTAGCATGCCAATGGTTCTCCTTTATTTTTTATTTAAAGTAAGTGGTTTGGAAATAAGAGAATTATTGGGGTGTTACATATTACTTACAATCAAATATCAAAATCAAATCCCATAACTCATAACTAATAATTTGATTCAAGCATAGATTAATTTTTAACAATAAAGATTGAATTTTTTTTTAAACTGAAAAAGGGGAGGAGGAAACACGGCAGCCACCTGCTGCTGGCTGCTGGCAGCGGCGGCCACCTGATGCCGGCGGATGACGCTGCTGGCGACGGCGGCCACCTGCTGCCGGTGGTCGACAGTGGTGGGGGAAAGGGCAGCCGTAAAAAAAGAAAGGGGAAGGGGAAAAAAAGAGAAAGAAAAGAAAGAAAAATAAGGAGAAGGGAGAGAGAAGTTTACCTTGGGTTTTCTCCACTCAAGGCAAAGTTGATTTCCCTCGTAAGTGGGATATTTATACCCCTTCTCTACTAACTATTTCCCTAAACTTCCCTCTTTTAATTTTCCTTTCCCTTCATTAATAAAATTTATTGAAATCATATTTTCCTAAAATAAACCCCCACTTTTATAAAAAATTAATTAAATAAACTTTCCCTTTTTATAAATTATTTGCAAACTTATATGGAATAAATAATTAAAATACCTTAATTAAAACATTAAAATTATTTAAATACTTTTACAAAATACATATTTTAAATAAAATACGTATAAAAATACGTGGTATTACAGTCTACCCCTCTTAAAAAAAGTTTCGTCTCGAAACTTGGGGAACGAAATTCAAATTTTTTTCCTCTTTTTTTATAATATTGATGTACTTTTTATCAATGCTTTACCCTTTTGTGTCTCTTCGAGAACACAATTACTCAAAATACTTGGTAGAAATTGTGCAAAAGCACAAAAAATAACTAAAAACATTAGGAAAAAGCACAAAATTCTACCGCATTCTACCCCCTCAAGGAAAACGAGCTACGCCTCCGTAACTCAACATACCTGAAACAACTCTAGGTATTTCTTTTTCATTTCATCTTCTGCTTCCCAAGTGGCTTCCTCATATTCTTGGTTTGACTAAAGTACTTTCACAATCTTAACATTCTTATTGCGTGTACTACGCACTTTACCATCAAGGATCTTGACAGGTATCTCTTCATAGGGTAAATTTTGATCTAACTCAATGGTTTCAGGTTGTAACACATGGGATTTATTAGGTATGTCTTTTCTGAATTGAGACACATGAAATACGTCATGTACTTTACTAAGCTCCATAAGTAAGGCCAACCTATAAGCTACTTTGCCTATTCTTTACAGTATTTCATATGGTCCAATGTATTTTGGGCTAAGCTTTCCTTTCTTCCCAAATCTCATCACTTCTTTCATTGGTGACACCTTTAACAATATTTTATCACCAATTTAGAACTCTTCTTCTCTACGCTTCAAGTCTGCATAGCTCTTTTGGCGATCTTGAGCTGCTTGAATCTTAGCTTGAATTTCCCTTACTTGCTTTACTGTATCCTCAATCATTTGAGGCCCTAGAATCATTGTTTCACTAATGTCAATCCAACAAATCGGACTATGACACTTCCTCCCATACTGGGCCTCAAATGGAGCCATTCCTATGCTCGCATGATAACTATTATTGTAGGAAAATTCAATTAAATCCAAGCTATCTTTCCACCCTCCTTGAAAGTTTATTACACAAGCTCTCAACATGTTCTCCAAGGTTTGGATGGTTCTCTCGGTTTGTCCATCTGTGGCAAGGTGAAACGATGTACTCATCTTAAGTGTTGTACCAAAATTTTGCTATACACTTTTCCAGAATTTTGAAAGAAACCTGGAATCTCTATCAGACACAATATCCTTTGGAACTCCATGTAGCCTCACAACATGTTTGATGTAAGCTTTTGCAAGCTACTCCATCTTTCAAGTCTCCTTCATTGGTATAAACACTGCGGATTTTGTAAGTCTATCCACCACCACCTAAATGGTGTCATTTCCACTCTTTGACTTAGGGAGGCAAGTCACAAAATCCATTGAAATGCAATCCCACTTCCATCCGGGGATTTCCAATGGCTGCACCGCCCCTTGGGGTCTCTTGTGCTCTATTTTAACCTTTTGGCAAGTTAAACACTTTGCTACAAATTCTGCAACCTCATTTTTCATTCTAGGCCACCAAAACATCTTTTTCAAATCCTTGTATAGTTAATCCCCTCCTTGGTGTACTGATTACGGTGTATGGTGACCTTCCTCCATCAACTTCCTTTTTATTTCCTCACATTTCTGTGGTACGCACTATCAATATTTGTATCTCAAACTCCCATCTTTATGAATTTTGAAGTCTCTAGCTTTTCCTTGCTTAATTTTCTCGCGAATCGTATCCAACTTCACATCCCCCTCTTGGTTTGCTTGTATCTCATCAAATATGGTTGGTTGGATACTTAGGTTCGCAAGAGTACCTGCTGGTACTCCCCATTCTACACCTTCTAAATTCAATTTCATCATTTCTCTAAACAACTCATTAACTAATACTAAGGTGTTCAGTCCATGACTTGTTTTACGACTTAGAGCATCCGCAACTACATTTTCTTTTCCCTAACGGTATTGTATATCTAAGTCATAATCCTTCGTATACTCTAACCATCTTCTCTAACGAGAGTTCAGGTTTTTTTGGGTGAAATTGTATTTCAAGCTCTTATGATCTGTATAAATTATACATTTCACTCCATATAGGTAATGGCGCCAAATCTTTATTACAAAGATGATGCAGCTAATTCTAAGTCATGAGTTGGGTAATTCACTTCATGGGTCTTTAATTGCCTCGATGCATATGCAATCACCTTTCCATTTTGCATAAGCACACACCCTAAGCCATTCTTTGATGCGTCGCTATACACATCATACACCCCACTATCATCTGACAATGTAAGCACTGGTGCTGTGACTAGTTTTTGCTTCAGCAATTGGAATGCTCCCTCACACTTATCATCCCACTTGAACTTCTTATCCTTCTTCATTAGGGTAGTCATAGGTTTAGCAATCTTAGAGAAATCCTTAACAAAATGCCTATAATACCCTGCTAAACCTAAGAAACTTTGCACATCATATACTGTTTAGGGTGTAGGCCAACTCTTAACAGTTTCAATCTTGGCTTGGTCTACTTCTACCCCTTCTTTAGACACAAAATGACCTAGAAATGCTACCTTTTCGAACGAAAATTCACACTTAGAGAATTTTGCATAAAGGTGGTTTTCTCTTAGTGTTTGCAGAATTTCCCTTAATTAGGTGTTCTGCATGCTCTTCTTTGCTCTTTGAGTACACCAATATATCATCTATGAACACTACCAAAAACTTATCCTTAAATTGATGAAACATCCTATTCATCAAATCCATAAAAATTGTCAGTGCATTGGTCAATCCAAATGACATAACTGTGAACTCGTAGTGTCCATATCTTGTCCTAAATGCAGTTTTAGAGATGTCCTCATCTGCAAACCTCAATTATTGATACCTGGACCTCAAATCAATCTTTGAATACACTATAGCACCCTTTAACTGGTCAAACAAATCATCAATTCTTGGTAGGGGATATCTATTCTTTATGGTAACTTTATTTAATTACCTGTAATCAATACACTACCTCATGCTCTCATCTTTCTTTTTCACAAATAGAACTGGCGCTCCCCAAGGAGAAACGCTTGGTCTAATGTATCCCTTTTCTAATAAATCCTACAATTGCTCCTTCAACTCACTCATTTCTGCGGGTGCCATTCGATATGGTGCTTTCGATATTAAGGATGTTCCTAGAACTAAATCTATGGTAAAGTCAATTGCATGCCCTCTTAGCCGGCATTCAAAGAATCTCATCTGGAAAATCATCCAGAAATTCATTGACTACTTTTATATCTTCTGGTTTAGTCACTTGCTCATGATCTATATTTCTAACACTACAGAAGTATACTGGATGCCCCTTCTTCATGTACTTTGCCAATTTTTGCACAGATATTAACCTTGGGCACTTGGTTTCACCACGCATCCAATAAGTCAATGACTCATTCTCACTTGTGGTCATTTTCACTTTCTGCGATCGACAACTGATCTCAACATTGTACTTACTCAACCAATCCATTCCCAGAATGAGATCAAAGTCACTCAACCCAAACTCAATGAGGTCAGACAGGAATACTTTCCCTTCTATTTCTAAAGGCACATTTCTAAAGGTTTTGGTACATTTTACTACCCCACCCGTAGGGATGGTTATAGGTAGGTCTACTACTTCTACTGATTTTAAACAGTCTGTAAGCTTTGAAACAATACCCTTAGAAACAAAAGAAAAAGTTGCACTAGAATCAAACAATACATTAACAGGAATAAAGTTAATAGAAAAAGTACCAGTGATAACATCTTTCGTGGAATCAACCTCATGCTTGCTCATAACGTTCAGTTTCCCTGCAGCTCCACCTTTCTGTTGGTTGTTCCCACTGTTATTATTATTATTCTTTACTCCATTCGGTTGTGCTCCCTTATTCCCAATAAAGTTGTTGTTGTTGTTCCCTTGAAAATTCCTCAGATTTCCTCCCGAATTGTTATTCTTTCTATTCCCATTGGTATTCTTGGAGAAAAACTCGTACTCCTTATGCCCAAGTTTATTGCAAGCGCGACAAGCAACTAAATTGCTTTCGCAATTGTAGGGAATAATTTCAAGCCTTTAAAATCCCACTAGCTTGAACCCCACTGTGATCATACACTAAAGTACGGTGGCGTCCAACAGGGAAGAAGATAGAGCAAAAGAGTCGCCAACAAGTTTTTAAGGAACTTGTAAACTGTCACGAGTTAAAGGTTACACCCCTTAACGATCCAAGAGATCGTCAACTCCATAAGGTCTAGAACCAAATAAGGGTTCGGGGATGAAGGTAAAAATCTAACCTAAAAGAGATTGAACCTGCCCTAATAATAGGCCTCTACTTTATTCTGATCGTATTCATGTGCGCTTTTTAACTAACATGCAATCAATAGGTTTACCCTAAACCTGTTTAATCTATGTTGGTTGAATATAATGCACAAATAAACTATTATTGGTGATCACTTGAAATTATAATCAAATAACCCTAAACAAGATTATTAAATATCTTATTAAGCATGATTACAAGTATCAAAATTCCCTTTAACATGCATAAAAGGTGTGATCAAGCAATAACAATAAATATCAAGCCACATAATAATAATAATAATAATAATAATAATAATAATAATAATAATAATAATAATAATAATAATAATAATAATAATAATAATAATAATAATAATAATAATAATAATAATAATAATAATAATAATAATAATAATAATAATAATAATAATAATAATGACAATAAAATTATAGCAATAATAAAAATTATAATCATAATCATGTTCATGTTAATATTAAAGCATAATAATAATAACAAGATCCTAGGCATGATACTAACAAGATTAATAACAAACCCTAGCATGTAACTAAGCATTAAAAATCAAATCTTTAGCCCTAACATGATACTAACAATCATAAATATTAGGAAGAACATAGAAAGCATCGCAGGAATCATGATAAACATATTTACTATTAAAATTACCCTAGACATGATACTAGGAATATCATAATAACAATTTAAACATGATCTCTACATCATAATATCAATAAAAAACCAATAAAGTACTTACTTTGACGTCTCGTACCTCTTTCTAATAACAAAATACACACGTTAGTAACTTCAAGGAAAATAATAATCAAAATAATTAAATTAAATAATTGAAAGAGAGATTTGGGACCAAACCCTCAGAAATTAAACCTTTCACTACGTCTAGGGCGAAGGCAACTTCGAATATGGCTAGGTGTTTCTTGGTCTTGTGAATGCGGAATTTTGTATGAAAACAAGGTAAGAAAGAATTGAATGTTTTTAGGAGATAAATGAATTAGAGAATGCTAAAGAATTAATGATCGTTGATGAAAGCTTGCGAATGAAGAGAATTGGTGAGAATTGGTGAATGAAAACGGAGTTTTTGATACGATAATTATAGAGAAAATCAGCCAAAAAAGATAATTTAACAAAACAAAGTCTGACACTCAGGAAACAGAGCTGGCGCCAACCCTGGCTAGCTGGCGCCAGGCACCAACAGCTAGCGCCTGGCGCCAAGGCCTGGGGTCAGACGCCAGTCTTGATTTTAACGCGTTTTCGAAAATCCGATAAGTTTACCGTACTGGAGGATAAAATAATATAATTTCTTCGAAAATGCTATTTGATTTTGATTAAAACTCTAAAAAGTCAACAAAGTCAACT
This sequence comes from Chenopodium album, assembly GCF_948465745.1. Lineage (NCBI taxonomy): Eukaryota > Viridiplantae > Streptophyta > Magnoliopsida > Caryophyllales > Amaranthaceae > Chenopodium > Chenopodium album. Next base: position 41,996,221 of record NC_137834.1, on the reverse strand, counting down.
TATCTATGCTAATTGAATTAGGAATGAAAAGAACCTTCTCTAAGATTCTAGAAGACTAAAACCATTCCTAATTTCATTAGGAATGATAAATCATATTAGTCCCTCCTCTAGATCATTGGGTCGTACATAAAGCTCAAACCGGGCCTAGTTTGGTAAATTGGCCATAACTTCCTCAATATTCATCGGAATTGGGCTTATAGTATATCGTCGGAAAGGTCTTTGCAAGCCCCATCCAACTACACCACTATTGGACCCATATCATGGACCAACCAAACTGGATTGGCTGTTTTCTTAAAATAAAGTTTTTAAAAGCAGAGAGAAGAGAAAAGAAATAAAAACTTTCCGCAACACTAGACCTTTCCACACTTTCGTTTCATTCGACTATGATTCGACGTGAAAGGTACTCATCACTGGGTTTGGTTTTGGGGAGACACAAATGGGTGTCTACAGAAGCCCCCACTTTGACTGAGTTTGGAGAAACGCAAGTTTCGAAAACAAAAGTCAAAGTAGCGATAGGGACGGAGAATGATTCAGAACGTTCTGCAATCCTAAATCAATCTTGTAACGCCGATACCTGCAAAACTAGCGTTAGTTAAACAGATAAAAGAGTTAAGAAACGCGTATCTTGCACCGTCGAGCACACGTCTCTGAAAGTAACCGATTGTTGCTGCTTTACTGTTTTGATGACCTCCTGCAAGCTAGAGAATGCCATCCCGCTTGAAAACCGCTACTCCCGTAACTGCTTCCAAATTAGAAGATTGCTTCGCCTGAAACTATCCTCCTCCGCAATGATAATATTCCACATCCTAGGGAATACTATCGAAGATTGCTTCTCTTGAAACAATCCTCAGTTGTTTGTGACAACTCTCCATAATCCAGGGAACGCCACCTTGCTATTTCGATGTTCACTCGTCTCTGAACAAAGAGCTTCCTTTTGATACGTTCACGCGCCTCTGAACAAAGAGGTTTTTTTTTATATGATCTTCTAAATGATGTGTCCACGCGTCTCTGAACGAAGAGTTTAATAATAGGATGCCCACGCGTCTCTGAGTAAAAGAGCTTGAAAATAGGAAATGTCCACGCGTCTCTGAACAAAAGAGCTTGAAAATAGGGAATGTCCATACGTCTCTGAACAAAAGAGCTTGAAAAGGATTATCCACGCGTCTCTGAACAAAAGAGCTCGATTGATATGCCCACGCGTCTCTGGAGCAAAAGAGCTTTTGATGGAAATGTTCACGCGTCTCTAAACAATAGAGCTTCGGTGCTTGAATGTTTGTTGCGATAATGTTCTGAAGAAAAATTTCCGAAGACCAACGTTTGTCGATCTCTAAAGCTCGCCTGAACTTTGCTTTCGCTAAAACCAGTATGCCGGTGTTTCCGTGATGAGCCCATTCTTAGGCGCTTCAAGCTAAGTGAGACGATCTTTCATCAGGTCGACCACTTATTGTGATTGTAATCAAATTGACTACTTAATCATGTCAAATTGCTTATAGGGGCTAACTGGCGCACCAAGGAACCCAAAATTGCTGTATGAAGTCGAAATCACCTTTCTGAGAGGCTTCGAGCTCTGTCGTTGCTGAGATATTTTTGGCGTCAAGAATTGATTCTGTCGCCGAACGCTGTGATAGGGTCTTCCCTGTTCTGCTACACCTGTATTTATTTTAACTATAGAACTTTGCCAATCTCTTTAATTATCTTAGGGTTGACCTAAGGTTTAGCGTTGCTAGACTCAATAACTTGACACGACTCAAGGTATAAACTTGACTCGCTGTGATTAACTGACTCGAGGTTGACTCGACTCGAAGTGTAATGACACATGTGACTCGTGACCCGTGTATGCATTGTAATGTGATCGTGCGACTCGAAAATGCAAAAAGCAAAAATTTTCCATCATTTTTGTGGAGGGTACCGACTTTCTCCCATAAAAGAAAGAAGCGAAAAAGAAAGAAGCGAAGTTTGAAGATGCATGTTGAATGAGCTTAGTCAAATGTTGTTTTATATTATCTCTCAAGGTGCAAGGATTAATCCATCCTAGGCTATCTCAATGGTTGTCTCAATGATGAAAGTATTTGGGTAACTTAGGCACGGAGGCTAAGCACTTCATACTTCGATGTAATGACAATTGTGATTGATGAGTGATGTTGATATGATAAGGCATGCTTCAACGTTGTGTTAAGATTCCATGACAAACGGTTCCTAGGGGAAGTATATTTGGTCATGTATCTGTGATGTGTGTGATAGTGACACTAAAGCTAGGCCACAAGGGCTAAATGTGTGGAGAAAATATTATTGAAAAGAGTCCAATGGTGGCTCTTAGGCTAGGTAAGCTAATGATGTAGGGATCAAGCCCCCAAGTCTAGCTCTAAGTGAATAGGGATGAGCACAGGAGATCCCTTGATATGATCATGGTGCAAGTGTGTGAATATGAATGCATTTTTATTACGGCCGCACCTCGATATGAGGTTGCCTACGTATCCGTTAGGAATCAGGCCGAACGTAGCTCTAGCCGAACCTCGCACAAGTGTGTGTATGCCTCAAAAAGGTCTTTTTAAGGGTTGTAGCGTGGTTAGGATAAAGGTTTGAAGAAGAAGGGGATAAAGGCTCAAGACCCTAGATAAGCCCCCAAGGTGTGCAACCTTGCTTTTGAATCTTTATATTTATGCTTGAGTTTCTACTCTTTTTTAGCTCTTTTTTATCTTTTGCTTTAGCATCCATTTTATTTTTATAAGTGTGGGCAATCCCGATCATGCGGTCTATCACTCACTTGGCATTCATGTTTCTCAGGCACGGTACCGAGTACTTGATAAGAGACGCAATCTGAGACGTGTTCTTATCGAAGATTTTTCATATCAAAGACATTGGAACACTTGCCCTTTTGCACACTTTTATTTATTTTTGCTTGCTTATTTTTTGCTAATTTAGTATTTTGAATCACTCAAGCCTTTTTAGAATTGCATAAGTTACACACCATCCCATCCCAAGGTTAGGTAGATGTAGGTTGAAAAAAGAAAGGTCTATCGTTAGACGAGGCTCAAAGTGATTTATGAAGAAAGGATGTATAATTGAAAGGTGAAAGGAGATATGATGTGGCTACAAGGGTTGCCTCAAATCATTGGTATACCTTGTGCTTAATTCGACATGATTATTTTTTTTTATGCAATGCAATGTGATGATCATATATAGGGAAATAAATGCTCATTTTTATTAAAGGAAAAGGAAAAAAGACTACAAAAAAAAATCTAAAGGAAAAGAAAAGGTGCCTATGCTAGACTTATTGAGGGAAGGGTAGATAAAAAAGAAATAGAAAAAAGAGGTCACAAAATCTTGTCGTTGAAGCTCGCCTCTTGTCTTGTGCTGTTTCCTTTATCATCACTCGCTCTTCTTGTTAACTGGAGGTATGGGAAGCTTGTTGTTATCAATCAAATGTTGGATATCCTCCTTTAGCTTCCAACAGCTCTCAGTAGCATGACCCTTACCTTGGTGGTACTTGCAGTGCTCGTTTGAATTCCAACTAGGCAATCTTTTCTTAAGTGGGGGATCTTTAATAGGTCCAATGGGAGTAATGATTCCCTTGGCATGGAGTCGATCGAAAGCATCATCGTAGCTAATTCCAATAGGGGTAAATTCCCTTTTCGGTTGCTTTCGATTACCCATGGCTAGGATCACACTAAGGTCGAAAGTACCAACACTATTACTAGAGTAGGTGTTTTCGGAAGAAGAAGGATAGTCGTTCTTCTTCCCTTTACAGCCACTGATACTATTGTTACTAATCTTCACCTTCTTGTCGCGCGGAGGAACATGAAGGAGATTTGAAACAATGAGATCTTGAACACGATCTTTGAGGGCGAGACATACTTCGGTGGTGTAACCACGACCTCTATGTTATCGACAATAAGAATTTGGATCCCAATTGGGAAACCGTTTTTCAGGTGGAGGGTCTTGACTGGGACCAATGGGGTGGATAAGATCTTGATTGTGAAGACAGTCGAAAGCTTCATTGTAAGTCATTCTTATTGGTGTGTATTCTTTAATGGTCCGTTTTGCTTGTGGCTTAGGAGCATTGAGTTCTTCATTAAACCCTTGGCGAGAATTTTGTTCAATGGCCATCACCCGATTTGCTAATCCTTCTACCACATTCAAGATCATGGCAATGACATCTTGCAGTTTTCGAATGTCCTCTTTTAGACTTGACGAGTCTTCCTTGGTATTATGTAAGAAAAGACTTTCATCCTCCTCAATTATAGCCACTTCATCGAGAGAGGTTATATAAGTTGTCTCGATAATAGGCTCTCCTACCGGTGTGATAAGAAGTGATGGATCAAAGGATGCTTGGTCATCTTCGATGGCTAGAATCTCGGAAGTTTCATTGTTATCGATCAGATCTTGAATAGCTTCTTTGAGTTTCCAACACTCTTCAGTGTCATGACCCTTTCCTTGATGATATTTGCAGTGCTTATTAGGGTCCCACTTAGGTGGCCTAGCTTCTGGAACTGGATCTTTGATGGGCCCTATGGGCATGACTAGTCCTTTGTGATGTAGCTTCTTGAAAGTCGTTTCATAACTCATACCAAGTGGAGTGAACACTCTTTTTGATCTTTGGATTCGTGGTTTAGAGGCGTTCATGGCATGTACTTCATTAATGGGAGAGGAAGAAGAAGGATGGTCGCTCTTCTTTCCTCTCGCACCATTATCTTTCAGAAGGTCATCTTCAATGTTAATGCCTATATTATAGACAGCTTTGAAAGTATCTAAATTGTGTTGGTACTTTAAGTGCTTTGAATACTTCCCTTGGAGATTCTTGATAAACATCCTCATAGATTCTTTTTCGGTAGGAGCCTCAATCATCTTAGCTAAAGTTTCCCTCCATTTATTAAAGAAAGAAGTAAAGCCTTCATTCTCTTTTTGTCTTAGCATCTCAAGTTGTCTATGGTCGGTTTCAACTTGGATATTGCACTTGTACCTATCAACGAAAGCGTTTACTATCGATTCCCAGGTAGAGGTTTTCTCTTTGTCAAGCGAGAAGAACCATTGTTGGCAAACGGTTTCAAGAGATAGTGGGAACAGAGAGGGGAAAACCTTCTTATCGATACCCTTAATGTTCATTATAGTTTCGAAAGCTCTTAGATGAAAGTAAGGGTTGTCAATTGCTCTGAATTTTAGGATGTCGTTGGCGTTGAACTTCTGCGGAAGAAGATCTTTGTCCACCGAGACCCCTTGTGATGTAAGCTCTTGAAACTTGTAGTCGCTAGACAACTTGCTTAAACTCTCTTGCATGAGGTCCATCTGTTGTTGCTTCACGGGATCATCGATCCTAAGTGCGAGAAGCTTCAGTGTCTCAGTCACAGTAGCCAGTTGGTTCTTAAGATCATTGACTTCTTCTTGAGTTGCCATTATCTTCTTAGCCTTCCTCTTTTGACGAATTGGTTTATCAAAAAGTGAGACTTGAATAAAGAGGTTGTCCTTGATTAATCGCCCTTCTCTACTCGACCAAGTACTGTGGAAAAGGAATTTGGGGATACTTATTGTTAATTATTTGACTCAAACTTTATTCAACATGCAATGGATGGAAGAAGTGAAGAAAGATTGGAATAGAATGTGAAGAAGATTTAGGTGGAGGGATATGAAGAATTAGGAATAGAATGTACCCCCCCAACTCAAATGACGGAAAAGACCGACTCATGCATGAACCTAGGACATGGTCATGGTGACATATACTCAAAGTGTGTGCTAAGACTAGTGAGTGTAGATGGTGCGTTAAGACTCGTGTCATGACCATGTAGCTAGACTATGTGACTAAGACTCGATTAATAACTCGACAAGGTGTTATTGACAGCGAAAATTAACCGAATTAATTAGCAAACTGGTTAATTAGACCCTAGGTGATGACTCGACAAATAATCCAAACTGTCGGCCAAGCGACAGGACTGGCGTCACACCATGGAGCTTGGCGCCAGACAACATAGCTGTCGTAAGGCGCTACACTCCACCGTGTGGCGCTACAGCTCAGACCTTGGCCCCAATATTGGAATTTCGGTCTGGGACTGTTTTTGGTGTTATTAGTCAACTAGGGTATGCCTAAAGTCGTACTAGGTCAATTCCGATTAAAAAATTAGACTTTATTGACTCAAATTAAATAATTAATTAATTAATTAATTAGGCAAAGTTTTTTAAGTCATTAATTTATTTAATTTCAACACAAGTCAACAAACGGTTAAGAGAAACATAGAATATATATGCACAACAAATAATGCACAATTAGTCAAGTAGGCATAATATGATGCAATGAGTTTGCAACCTAACCATGGCTCTAGTTCTTTAAAGTTTGGGATATGGTTTAGTCAATAGAGGGTCCATGGTTAATTGTCCAGATGCACCGTGCGGAAGCCTAACCGTGAAGGGTTGGCGCGAGTGGATGGGACACCGCGAGCTTTAGAAAAAAATCGCTTCCATGGTTTGGTGAATTCGACATCTCGGATGTACCCTTTGTTGCACGGAGCGTTCAATCGGATAGATGGAGCATGAATTCCCAGAGGGTTATGTCCATATGTAGAACACATATGGGTTTCAGAAAAGTGAGAAAAAATTCAATCAGGAAGTAGGATCGAGCAAACAATACGAAAAACTGGTCGAAATTAGAACGCATATTTCTGGCTCGGTATTGGGGGAAATTGGTGCCAGCAAACAGAGACTGGCGCCATATTTTAATTGTAGCGCCTGGCGCCAATGCTGGCGTTTGGCGCTACAGCTAAAAGTCTGGCGTCAAGCTCTGGCCCTTGACGCTACTTCTCACATGCCTCAGCAGCTTTCTGTGCTCGATAAAATCTTCCAGTTTCGCGCGGTGTTATTTCAGTCCTAGTTGTGAAAGACATTCCTCAAATTTCCTACGTGTAAAATCCTATGTTTTTGACTCATTACGGATGGTCTTTCCAATGAGATCCTTTTTTTGCATATGACAATAATGTTAATCAAAATTACGCACATGAAATACTTTGAACTTTTCGAGTCTCATCCACTCATTCTAAATCATTGCCGAAACAAATTCTGGAATTAAAATAGAAATCCTCCCCAGTGGAGTCGCCAAAAACTGTAGGGAATAATTTCAAGCCTTTAAAATCCCACTAGCTTGAACCCCACTGTGATCATACACTAAAGTACGGTGGCGTCCAAAAGGGAAGAAGAGTCGCCAACAAGTTTTTAAGGAACTTGTAAACCGTTCACGAGGTCAAGGTTACACCCCTTAACGATCCAAGAGATCATCAACTCCATAAGGTCTGGAACCAAATAAGGGTTCTGGGATGAAGGTACAAATCCAACCTAAAAGAGATTGAACCTGCCCTAATAATAGGCCTCTACTTTATTCTGATCGTATTCATGTGCGCTTTTTAACTAACATGCAATCAATAGGTTTACCCTAAACCTGTTTAATCTATGTTGGTTGAATATAATGCACAAATAAACTATTATTGGTGATCACTTGAAATTATAATCAAATAACCCTAAACAAGATTATTAAATATCTTATTAAGCATGATTACAAGTATCAAAATTCCCTTTAACATGCATAAAAGGTGTGATCAAGCAATAACAATAAATATCAAGCAACATAATAATAATAATAATAATAATAATAATAATAATAATAATAATAATAATAATAATAATAATAATAATAATAATAATAATAATAATAATAATAATAATAATAATAATAATAATAATAATAATAATAATAATAATAATAATCATGACAATAAAATTATAGCAATAATAAAAATTATAATCATAATCATGTTCATGTTAATATTAAAGCATAATAATAATAGCAAGATCCTAGGCATGATACTAACAAGATTAATAACAAACCCTAGCATGTCACTAAGCATTAAAAATCAAATCTTTAGCCCTAACATGATACTAACAATCATAAATATTAGGAAGAACATAGAAAGCATCGCAGGAATCATGATAAACATATTTACTATTAAAATTACCCTAGACATGATACTAGGAATATCATAATAACAATTTAAACATGATCTCTAAATCATAATATCAATAAAAACCAATAAAGTACTTACTTTGATGTCTCGTACCTCTTTCTAATAACAAAATACACACGTTAGTAACTTCAAGGAAAATAATAATCAAAACAATTAAATTAAATAATTGAAAGAGAGATTTGGGACCAAACCCTCAGAAATTAAACCTTTCACTACGTCTAGGGCGAAGGCAACTTCGAATATGGCTAGGTGTTTCTTGGTCTTGTGAATGCGGAATTTTGTATGAAAACAAGGTAAGAAAGAATTGAATGTTTTTAGGAGATAAATGAATTAGAGAATGCTAAAGAATTAATGATCGTTGATGAAAGCTTGCGAATGAAGAGAATTGGTGAGAATTGGTGAGAATTGGTGAATGAAAACGGAGTTTTTGATACGATATTTATAGAGAAAATCAGCCAAAAAAGATAATTTAACAAAACAAAGTCTGACGCTCAGGAAACAAAGCTGGCGCCAACCCTGGCTAGCTGGCGCCAGGCACCAACAGCTAGCGCCTGGCGCCAAGCCTGGTTCCAAGCGCCAAGGCCTGGGGTCAGACGCCAGTCTTGATTTTAACGCGTTTTCGAAAATCCGATAAGTTTACCGTACTGGAGGATAAAATAATATAATTTTTCGAAAATGCTATTTGATTTTGATTAAAACTCTAAAAAGTCAACAAAGTCAACTTATCTATGCTAATTGAATTAGGAATGAAAAGAACCTTCTCTAAGATTCTAGAAGACTAAAACCATTCCTAATTGCATTAGGAATGATAAATCATATTAGGCCCTCCTCTAGATCATTGGGTCGTTCATAAAGCTCAAACCGGGCCCAGTTTGGTAAATTGGCCATAACTTCCTCAATATTCATCGGAATTGGGCTTATAGTATATCGTTGGAAAGGTCTTTGCAAGCCCCATCCAACTACACCACTATTGGACCCATATCATGGACCAACCAAACTGGATTGGCTTTTTTCTTAAAATAAAGTTTTCAAAAACAGAGAGAAGAGAAAAGAAATAAAAACTTTCCGCAACACTAGACCTTTCCACACTTTCGTTTCATTCGACTATGATTCGACCTGAAAGGTACTCATCACTGGGTTTGGTTTTGGGGAGACACAAATGGGTGTCTACAGCAATCCCTCCCAGGGTGATTATTCCTACACCTTTTGCAAAAATAAGTCCTTTTATTCTTGTTTTTTCTTTGGTTATGGTTTCTAGCTCCTCCATTGTTATTACGTACTCCCTGACGATTATGACCTTGGATTATTATTGTTGTGAAAGTTATTGCTACTATTATGATAATTCTGCTTCTTAAAATTGTTCAGGTTTCCCTGTTGGTTACCAAAAACTTGCCCCACCTCCTTTCTCTTCTCTCTTCCTTCTATCTCGGCTAACTCCTCCTTTTCTTCTCCTCCAACGCATAAAGATGTGCGGCCCTTCCATACACTTCATCCAAGGTCTCAAACACTTTCCCGCACAACAGTAACTGCAAATCAGTAGTCAGACCACTCTCAAAATTTCCTAGCCTTTGCTTTCTCTGTAGTCACATATTCCTCAGCAAAACGGGACAACTCAATAAACTTGGTGTAATACTCTGTGACTGACATCTTCTCCATTCTAAGGTTTGAAAACTCCTCAGCGTTTTGCTTCTGTAAAAAGCTAGGGTAAAACTTGTCTCTTACCTTCTCTTGGAACTTAGTCCAATTGAATCCAGGTAATGCTCTAATGGTAGCTTTATTCTGTTGCCACCAAAGGTCAGCTTCACCCCTAAGATAGTAAGTAGCACAGCCTACCTTAGAATTCTCTAGGCATCCTACTGCTCCAAACAGTTTCTCAAACTCCCTCAACCAGTTTTCTAATATAGTAGGGTCAGGCTCTCCTTGATAGGTTGGTGGCTTACTCTGAGCCACCTTCTTAAAAAGTTCCCCTTGAGCATCCCAATTACCAGTTGAGTTTCTTGCCAGTTGTTGGACAACTGCTGCCAATTGCCTTATTACTTAGCTAAGTTCACCCCCATCATTATTAGTGCTACTTCCTCCTGCCATCTTTCTTCTCCTGAATTAAAAGAATAAGGTCTATATTAAACAGGGTTTAGGTTAGCTCCCAAGGCATACACTCACCTATAAAATATCACCCTTAAAACATAAACAATAAATTAGAAGCTCGCAAATTTTGGGATATAAGTACTAAAATTTCCAAAATTTGTAGCTTTATCAATTAATTATTTATTGCTAACTAACCATACATTTAATAAAGCATCACATAAATAAATAAGTAAAATAATCCCCATGAACCCTCAAGGTTGAAACTATGCATTGAATTAAATTGAGTAAGGTTGAATTGAACAAGGATGTCCTTTTGGATTAGTCGGGGTTTGACTTTCGTTGACTTTCTCTCTTCTTCCTCTTCTCCATGGTTAATCGATTTTGATCGGTTTCTTCATCAATCTTGAGCTTTGATGGCTAAGAAGAAGAAGCAGAACAATTCTACACCCCAATTAGTACAACATAGAAGTTCTACTGATGAAATTTTACAGAATTTGCGAAACTCAGGTACAACTTTTGTTCCAAGCCCGATTCTGTAGGTAGACGAGCTTGTCACTCCGGCGCCGACACTGGTCAATCCGGTCTGTGGTTCTATTCCCCGGAGTGATGCTGAAACTATTGCCCTATTTGCTGAAGCCATTGCTAGACCAACATCTTCGAGTTTCAGTAAAACAGTACCTAGGGTTTCTGTGTTTATTGTTCCATTGGATGCTGAAGCTGCTGCTCATCGATCTGAACCAGCTATCCCTGATTCTCACTCTGTACCTCCCCTGGAACAGAACTCACACAAGGATGGTGAAGATCGAAGCTCATTCTCTGGGAAGTTAGCTGCTAAGGGAGCTTTCCTGTTCTTCGTTGCTCTGGTTATTCAGAATGGGAAGCAGGTTGCCCAGCTTAAGGAATCTGAACTTTTGGAAGGTAAAAGGAAATGGTCTAATGCTTTAGTTTTTTATGTTGTTGGTCATTACCCTACTATTGATGATGTTCATCGTTTCATAGTTCAACAATGGCATCATGTGAAAAAACCAGAAATTTTTTGGCATGACGATGTGCATTTTATCATTAATTGTTTCTCAGTTAGTGATAAGGATACTATTCTTTGCTCTAGTCCGCATATGTTCATGGGAAAACCAGCAATCATTAAACCTTGGAGTCCTAAATTTTATTTTGGTGCTGAGATTTTGAGAACTATTCCTTTATGGGTTAAGTTCCCAAACTTACCTTTAAATTGCTGGGGTCCTGAAAATCTTAGTCGTATTGGTAGTTTGCTTGGTGTACCAATTTGCTCTGATGAATGTACTACAAGACAACTAAGACTTTCTTTTGCTAGAGTTTTAATAGAAATTGATGTTACCAATCCATTGCCTAAATCTGTGTTTGTGGAAAGCCCCTCGAAGGAAACTCTGGAACTTAAGGTAGTTTATGAATGGACTCCACCCTTTTGCTCTAAGTGTAATAAAGTGGGACATGATTGTTCTGTTAAAGTGCCATCAGCTCCTAAGCATTCGGTGACTGCAGCTCCCAAGCAGTCAATAACTGCAGCTCCTAAAGTGCAGCAAGTCTGGGTTGCTAAGCCTAGTCAAGCTCCTCCTGTTGTTGATGTTGATGCTTCTGTTCATGGGAAATCTATTATCACCCCACAGGTTCATACTTCTCAAAACTCAGATGAGGGGTGGAGAATAGTTGGAAGGAAGACAAAAAGTCAGCAAACTAGGGTTAATCAGCCTGCTTCTACCTCTAATGCTTTTGTTGCTCTATTTGCAAATGAAATGGATGGTGCAGGTGGTTTCACGATAAATCCAAGCGGGGGTGAGGTTAATCCCCCTTTGGTGTCATGATTTACTCTATATGGAATGTTAGGGGCCTGAATGACCCTGGCAAAGTTGCCTCTGTAAGGAGGTTGCTTCATTCTCATTCAGTTGATGTTATTGGTCTTCCTGAAACAAAAATCAAATCAAAAAATGTTCTCACTTACGAGAAGAAGTTTGGCTCTTCTTGACTTTGGATGTGCAATTATGATCATTCTCCTAAAGGGAGGATTTGGCTTGGTTGGAATGCAAATAGAGTAACTGTCAATGTCTTGAAGATTCATGAACAGTTTATTCATTGTAGTGTCTCTTCTAAGGATCTTTCTACTCAAATTCATCTCACTGATGTCTATGGGCTTCACTCTATTCATGATAGGCTTCCTATGTGGGAAGGAATTAGGAACATCTCTATTAAGCATTCTCCATGGCTCTGTGCTGGTGATTTTAACTCTGTTCTTCATACTTTAGATAGGCTTCATGGTTCTGATGTCACTGATTATGAGATTAGAGATTTCCAGAGTTTGGTTGATGATTTGGACCTTACTGAGGTTAAGAGCAAAGGAGCTTTTTACTCTTGGTGAAATAAGGCTCACACTGGTCCTAGAACTATCTCTAGGATTGATAGAGTCTTTGGTAACCAAGCTTGGCTGGCCTCTCATGGGCATATTGAGACTGTCTATCTTCCCCCTTCCTTATCTGATCACAGTCCTGTTCTGTTGGATATTTGTCCTGCTCCTGCTGGGAGAGGTAGACCTTTCAGGTTTTTAAACTGCATTGCTGATCATCCTGATTTCCTTGATACTGTTTCTCAGGCTTGGTGTTCTGGTGGTTCTGTTTGGAAGAAGCTTAATTCTGTGAAGTCTAGTATCAAGTCTCTTAATAGCAAGCAGTTTGGCAACATTCAGGAGAAGATTGATCAAGCTAATGTTGAGCTTGCTGGAATTCATAACTTAATGGCTTAGAATCCTGATGATTTGGATTTATATGTTAATGAATATGATGCTATTAAGGTTGTCAAACACTGGAATGATATTCAAGAAAGCATCTTCAAACAAAAATCTAGGATCAACTGGATTAAGCTTGGAGATGGAAATTTTCATTACTTTTTCTCAGTGATGAAGAATAGACAAGCAAGGAACAGAATTGACTCCATCTTTGACTCTAACCAGGTTTTTCTTAAGGATCCGGATGCTATTTCTCATGAAATTATCTCCTTCTATAAGTCTCTTTGAGGGGACTCAGGCTCCTTGGCTTCCTGCTGTTGACCTTGTTACTATGAGGAGGGGTAAACAGCTTAGCTCTGTGGCTCAGAGCTATCTCATTCAGCATGTCTCTCATGCTGAAATTGATGCTGCTCTTAAGGGAATTGATAGCACTAAAGCTCCTGGTATTGATGGCTTTAACTCCTTTTTCTCTAAGAGAGCTTGGCATATTGTGAAAGATGATATTTATGCTAGTGTTATTGATTTCTTTACTAAAGGGACCTTGCCTAAGCAATGGAATTGCACAACTGTCACTCTTGTTCCTAAAATCCCTAATGCTTCCCATGTTAAGGATTTTAGACCTATAGCTTGTTGCACTATGGTTTATAAGCTCATTTCTAAGGTCATAACTGCTAGACTTGCTGCTATCATTGGTGAGGTCATTGATGATGCTCAAGCACGTTTCATTCCAGGCAAGCACATTGGTGACAATATCCTTCTTGCAACTGAGTTGATCAAAGGCTATGATCACAAATTTATTTCACCTAGATGCATGGTTAAGGTGGATTTGAAGAAAGCCTATGATTCAGTTAAGTGGGGATTCTTGATTACTGTTATGCGAGAGCTTGATTTTCCTCAAAGATTTATTAGCTGGATCTGGACTTTTCTTACTTCTGTCTCTTATTCTATTCTTATCAATGGTTTTCCTACCCCTCCTTTTGAAGCTAAGAAAGGTTTAAGACAAGGTGACCCTATGTCTCCCTTTCTTTTTTCTATTGGTATGGAATACCTTTCCAGGTGCCTTGATGAGCTTAGGTTAACTTCTGATTTTAACTTTCATCCTAGATGTGAAAAGTTAAACCTAACTCACATGATGTTTGCTGATGATCTATTGATGTTTTCTAGAGCAGATAGTGTTTCTGTTAAGCTTCTCTTCCAAGCTTTCTTGAAATTTTCTGGTGCTTCAGGGCTTTCTGCTAATCTTGATAAAAGTGAAGTCTACTTTGGGGGAGTTTCTGTTGATGTTCAGTCAGAGCTGAAAGAGCTTCTTGGTGTTTCTCAAGGTTCTATTCCTTTTAGATATCTTGGGGTCCCTCTCTCTTCTAAGAAGCTTACTATTGCTCAGTGTAGGCCTTTGGTGGAGAAGGTGACTGCTAGAATCCAAGGGTGGATGGCTAAACACTTTTCCTATGCTGGGAGGCTTCAGTTGGTGAAGAGTGTGTTGTTTGGTATTCAGACATATTGGGCTCAAATCTTTATCTTGCCAAAGAAAATTCTGAAAGAGATCGAGGCTAGATTCAGATGCTTTCTTTGGACTGGATCCTCTGCCCTTGCTAAGAAATCTTTGGTTGCTTGGAATTATGTCTGCCTTCCTAAAGTCTGTGGTGGCTGGAACTTGCTTTCTCTTCCTGAGTGGAATAAAGCAGCTGCCACTAAGTTACTTTGGGATATTGCTCACAAGGCTGATAATCTTTGGGTTAAGTAGGTCCATATCTATTATTTCAAGCATAAAGATTGTTGGACCACTCCTACCCCAGCTAAATGCTCTTGGTTTTTTAAGAAGATTCTGAGTTGTAGAGATATTGTGAATGATCAAGGGGGATGTGATGGTTTCATACAGGGCAAGAAGATGAAAATCAAGAAGCTTTATGCTGCTATTAGGCCTCAAGTTCCTAAGGTTCCTTGGAAGAGGGTCATTTGTCATAACTTAGCAACTCCTAAAAGTGTATTTATCTTGTGGCTAGCTTTGTGGGATAGGCTTGTCACTAAGGATAGGTTGCTACAATGGCACATCTCTTGTGATCCAAGGTGTTTCTTTTGCTTGAATAGAAATGAAAGTGTTCAACACTTATTCTTTGATTGTGAGTACTCTAGACAGGTTTGGAATAAGGTGTTAAGTATCTTACATGTTTCCAAGCCTGTTCAACAGTTTGGTGATGAGATTGAATGGTTGAAGAAAATCTGCAGAAGTTCTAGATTGAAAAACAAAGTGATCCAAGTTGCCTTCACTGAAACAGTCTATGGTATTTGGATACAGAGGAATGCAGTTTTGTTCACTGGTTGTTGCAATCCTATTGATGTCCTAGTTAGGGATATTTTCTTTCATTCAGCCTGTAGAATCCCAGCGGGAAGCAAATACTTGATTGCTTAGTTGGTTTATCAGGGAGCTGCTTCTGCTGTTGCTGGTTTTGTTGCTGATGTTGCTGAATTCTGTTACTGTTGCTGTTTCTGTTGTTGCTGCTGTTTTCTGTAGCTGCTTCTGTTTTCTATTGCTGTTGCTGAATTATGCTGCTATTGTTGATTTTTGTTGCTGTTGCTGAATTCTGTTGCTGTTGCTAAATTCTGTTGCTGCTGTTGAATTCTGTTACTGTTGCTGGTTTCTGTTTCTAATGTTGTTTTCTGTTGCTGTTGCGATTTCATGTTGATGTTGCTGAATTCTGCTGCTGCTGTTGGTTTATGTTGCGGTTGCTGACTTCTGATCTGCTGTTGTTGATTTCTGATGCTGAGCTGTTGCTGTTTCTGGTCAGCTGTTGCTGGGTTTTATTGTTGTTTCTGCAGTTGCTGTTTTGGCAGGCTGGTTCAAGCTTGCTGCAGTTTGGTTTGGGTGGCTGCTGCTGCTGTTTTTATTTTGCTTTTCTGCTGTTTTTCTTAGGCAGCATTTAGCTCTTTGTTATACTTTTCTGGTGCTTAGCTTGGTTGCTTTCTCTAAGTTTATGTATTACCTTCTTTTGTCTAGTCCTGTTGCTTTTGTAGCTGAGTCTAGGTGGAGGTTTGCTTTTATACAGTTTGTAGGGGTGGTGTTTCTTCTTTGCAGGTCTGTCCTGCTTTGTGCTTGTTTTTGTGTTCCTGGGCCTTGTTTCCATAACCCTTCCTAGAAGGTGGCTGGAAGCTTGAGCTCAGGTTGTTCTTGTCTCTTTCTCCTGAACCCTTCCTAGAAGGTGGCATGAGATTGAGCTTGAACTGTTTGGTGGTTGGTTGGCCTGTTTTGTCAGGTCTTGTGGGGTTTGGTGTTTGTTATAACTTAGCTCTTGTAAGTTGTAACTTTTCCTTTTGGTAATAAAATTTCTCATATTTTCCAAAAAAAAAAATTGAGTAAGGTTTTGGCAATTCGGAATAGAAACACGAGTTGGATAATTTGGAGTTGGAATTACTTGTTGTGATTGAAATGAATTGAATTTACAGAAATAAGAAAAGAAATAAAGTGGAATTTTATTAATACAGAGAAAGAATAAAGTACTGAAATAAAAATGGGTTTTAATCACTTATGAATTCTCATAAGTTCACTGAGTCCTTGTGGACATGCCACTTATTACTTAGACCGAAAACAATCCTAATGCAGAAAATAAACTAAGAATTATTTAATGGAAAGAAATTTTAGGAATCTAAACCTTTCGAACATTGTCTGTTTTGTCAGTAGATTGTTTGTAGCTAGCAGGATCGAATTCAGAATCATCTGTCTCCTCCATTGGTTCAGGAATCTCAAGTTCGGGTTCTAATTGTACAAATTCCCCCTCTTTCTCCTCATCAGATGAAATGTCTATTATTATTGGAGTTGGAGGTGGATTAGGATCAGAAATCTCCATAAGCGAGCTATCTCCCTCTTGTTGTCCTTCATTTTCAACCTGATTTTCCCCTGAAGAAGAAGACAAAGAGGAACTCCCTGACTGATTACTAGGTGGAGGATTAATCCATACTGGATTGTTATAGTAGTAGTCAGGGTATGGAAGATGTAAGTGTTAACAATGAGCTTGATCCACTCTTACAAGGTAACTAGTCAGGAATAATCTGGATACCAATGGCCATGATAATCTTTGTATTTATAGTAATTTGGGATATCTCCTGGAAGGTAAAAATCAGAAAATCTTTCTTTGACAGCAATGTAAGGGGGCTCTTCTATAAAGCAATGGATAATCATCGCTGAGATGTGGTCAGGGGTGTCATAAACTCTGTCCCATAAGACATTACTCATATAGGAACAAAAGTATCTGATCTTTTCTACATAATCGTAGGGGTGTTCATTATATTTCTTAACGAGTGTGCCCAACTGAGTGAATTTGCCAGGAAATATTGGCATCCTGTAAAGGAAAATACTTAGAAAATAATTCCCTTCCCAAAATAAAATAAAATAAAATAAATAATACAGTCTTTGCAGAAAATTAAGTTTGGTTTTCAATCATACAATCTTTAAAGGTCACATTTAATAATTCACATGTTGTATGCTTTCATCTTCAAACATTTAGTCATACAACATGCTTGAACACCTTAAAATAAAAATTATGCACATAGGGAAAAAAATTTAAATTCTAGACTATATGCCCTTTCTTTTCCTACCCAAGCTCACCAACATGATAAAAGCTTTTAACACATACTTATATTACCTCAATCCTTGCTTCCCTGCACAATGAACAAACTAAAAAAGAAAAAAACATTATTACCCTCCTTTTTAAAAAAAATCGAAATCAAAAGGGAAAAAGGGGCCAATATTCGACCCTCCCTAAAAAAAAAGTTTTGGACACCCCAAAAATAAAAAAAAAAGTAAAAAAAAAAAATTGGGTGTTGTAGGGAATAATTTTAAGCGTTAATCCCCTTGCTTGAACCCCACTGTGATCATACACTAAAGTATGGCGGCGACCAAAAGGGAAGAAGATAGAGCAAAAGAGTCGCCAACAAGTTTTAGGAACTTGTAAACCGTTCACGAGGTGAAGGTTACACCCCTTAACGATCCAAGAGATCGTCAACTCCATAAGGTCTTGAACCAAATAAGGGTTCGGGGATGAAGGTACAAATCCAACCTAAAAGAGATTGAACCTGCCCTAATAATAGGCATCTCTTTATTCTGATCGTATTCATGTGCGCTTTCTGACTAACATGCAATCAATAGGATTAACCCTAAACCTGTTTATCTATGTTGGTTGAATATAATGCACAAATAAATCTATTATTGGTGATCGCTTGAATTATAATCAAATTAACCCTAAACAAGATTATTAATTATCTTAATAAGCGTGATTACAAGTACAAATTCCCTTTAAACATGCATAAAAGGCGTGATCAAGCAATAACAATAAATATCAAGCAACATAATCATAATCAATAATAATAATATTCATAATCATTAAAGCAATAATCATAATAATAATCATCATAATAATAATTATAATAATCATAATCATAAAAATAATCATAATAATGTTAAAGCATAATAATAGCAAGATCCTAGGCATGATACTAACAATATTAATAACAAACCCTACCATGTCACTAAGCAATAAAAATCAAAGCTTTAGCCCTAACATGATACTAACAATCATAAATATTAGGAAGAACATAAAAGGCATCGTACTTTTAATCATACTTGATATTAAAATTACCCTAGACATGATACTAGGAATATCATAATAACAATCTAAGCATGAACTCTACATCATAACATCAATGAAAACCATTAAAGTACTTACTTTAATGCCTCGTACCTCTTTCTAATAACAAAATACACGCGTTAGTAACTTAAAGAAAAATAATAAACAAAACAATTAAATTAAATAATTGAAATAGAGATTTGGGACCAAACCCTAAGAAATTAAACTTTTCACGTCTAGGGCGAAGGCAACTTCGAATATGGCTAGGTGTGTCTAGTGCTAATGTATGAGGAATTGTGTTTGTAAAAGGCTAGGCTTAGAAAAGAGGGAGAAAATCAAGAAATTCTTGATGAGAGTTGGTGAATGATTATAGATGAAAACTGGTTTTTAGATTCAAAACTGGTTATCGAAAACGGAGTTTTTAATACGTTATTTATAGAGAAAATCAGCCAAAAAGATAAAATATCAAAATAGAGTCTGGAGCACGTAAAACTGAACCAGCGCCAACGCTGGCTGTTGGCGCCAGGCGCCAACAATAGCGCCAAGCGCCAATGCTAGCGCCAGGCGCCAAGCGTGTCAGGCGCTACAGCTGGCGTTTGGCGCTGATCTGGAAAATTATGCGTTTTCTTAAAATTAGATAAAAATTGTCGTATAGGAGGATAAAATCGTATTTTTTTCTCAAAAATGCTCTTTGATTTTAATTAAAACTCTGAAAAGTCAACAAAAGTCAATTTATCAATGCTAATTGAATTAGGAATGAAAAGAACCTTCTAGAAGAATCTAGAAGACTAAAACCATTCCTAATTGCATTAGGAATGATAAATCTATATTAGGCCCTCCCCTAGATCATTGGGCCGTATATAAGGCTCAAACCGGGCCCAGTTTAGTAAATTGGCCATAACTTCCTCATTATTCATCGGAATTGGGCTTATAATATATCGTTGAAAAGCTCTTGTCAAGCCCCATCCAACTACACCACTAGTGGACCCATATCATGTACCAACCAAACTGGATTGGATGTTTTCTTAAAATAAGTTTTCAAAAATAGAGAGAAGAGAAAAGAAATTAAAACGTTGCGCAACACTAAACTTTCCACACTTTCACTTCATTCGATTATGATTCGACGTGAAAGGTACTCATCACTGGGTTTGGTTTTGGGGAGACACAAATGGGTGTCTACAGGTGTCCCTTTTTTAAAAAAAAAATTTCGGACCCCTTAAAAAAAATATTTGGTCCTATTAAAAAAATAAAATAAGAACAAAAATTAAAATAGATTACTTTAACATTGCATGATTAAATAAGCATTTGGCCAAGTTTAAAACATAGTATTTTTAAAAAAATGTTTTTGGTTTTAGTGGTAATTTTAAAAAGCTCAACCAAAGCTCCCAAATACCACTTTGTAACACCCTAGAAATTCCTTTATTTTAAAATACTTGTTTTGCCCTGTATAAAAATTAAAATAGGAATATCTAAGACATTACTGCCACCGTGGAAACGGTTAAGGCAAACATCAAAGATACACAGCGAAAGACTAATTTTTAAAACCTTTTCAAAACAAATCAACTTGAAAAGTCAAGCAACGAAAGTAAAGTCAACCATAGTCAAATGAGGTAAAACGAAAATCAACCTACAACTTGGAACCATTAAAAGGCCCTTATACATTAAAACCAAACCAAATCCAAAACTTGATGTTAGCTCCACATATAAATAATAACATAAATAATTAAAGCAGAAACACATGGTAAACTAATAGAAACTAGCATGATTCGCTCTTCACTCATGCCCCGTCATGAATATGCTTCAATACCTAAAGAGTTTATCTCTACTTGTTTCCACTACTCTCCATTAAAAATGGGTCATCAAAGGGCCAAGGTAAAGACATGACAAAAATACACAAACAGACACAATCAGCAAAGCTGAGTACATAAGCATAATCAAACACACTAACATGATTTCACTTATCAACACACACTTACCTCATTGCACCTGTTACAGGCACACACACACAACAACCATCAAGACTTAACAACTAGACACTTAACAATTTATTTAGCTTTGATCACGCATCGAACGGGTTTCCAACTCTACCTCCCCCAAATTAATTGAGGTTACCAACACGGGAGCTAACCGTGCTAGCATCAAAACCACACATAGGTGGCAGAATTCCTGAGCATAATAATAAATAAAAGAAAAGTACAGCTGTAGACACCCAAATGTGTCTTCCCAAAACCAAACCCAGTATTGAATACCTTTAGTTGGGTCCATGATATATTCTAATAATGGTGTAGTTGGATGGGGCTTGAAAAGACCTTTCCAATGATATATTATAAACCCAATTCCGATGAATAATGAGGAAGTTATGGCCAAAATACTAAACTGGGCCCAAATCTCATCTTACCAACAGCCCAATGATCATGTGGAGAGTCCAAAGGTCTAATCCTATTCCTAAACTAATGAGGATTAATTAGAAGTTTCTATAACTTTCTAAAAGATCTTAATTATCCTTTTTGAAAAGATAAAATTAAGGAATTTCAGTTAAATAAAAACTTTCCTTTTTTAAAACTTTCCTTTTCTTAAATCCTAATTCTATTCGAATTTAAAGATGTTCAAAGAAAGTTAGATATTATTTTCGTGCCTCCTAATATTTATCCAAATTTTATATGGTTTGATAGATCTTGAAATTATCTTTTCAATGATATATTATAATATTAAATCTGAGCTATAACGAAAAAGATATGAATGAGATACAAAACTCTATCCAAAACTGACAACCTACTACTATTTCAGCCATATCTTTTTATCTACAAAATAATTTAATGTGATTCTAATTGTGTTGGAAAGTAAACTTCAAGATCTTTCCAACGACATATCATATGACTTATTTGAACTTTTGTATTAAAAGATATGATAAAAAAAAATCCGTAAAAACTGCTATCCATCGTGTTTTATTTTGATTCGAATTCGGATTCTTTTCTTAGTCTTCGACCCTCTTTTTTCTCTATAAATAGAGGCCATATCTCCCCTTTTTCTATCATCAACTCTCATAAAGAATTTCTTGATTCTCTCTCTCTTTCTAGCCTAGCCTTTTACAAACACAATTCCTCATACATTAGCACTAGACACACCTAGCCAAGTTCGAAGTTGCTTTCACCCTAGACGTGAAAGGTTTAATTTCTGAGGGTTTGGTCCCAAATCTCTATTTCAATCATTTAATTTAATTGTTTGATATTATTATTTTCCATAAAGTTACTAACACATGTATTTTGTTATTAGAAAGAGGTACGAGTCATCCAAGTAAGTGCTTTGATAGATTTATTGATATTGTGATTTTTAGAAATCATGTCTAGGTTATTATTTTGATTCCTAGTATTTTTATTATGATTCCTAGTATTATGTTTAGGGAAAAGGTTATAATATCAAATATGCTTATTATGATTCCTGCGATGCTTCCTATTTTCTTTCCTAATATCATAATAGTATCATGTTAGGGTTAAAGCTATGATCTTTATTATTGGGTGACATGCTAGGGTTTGTTATTAATCTTGTTATTACATGCCTAGGATCTTGATATTATTATATTTTAATATGATGATGATGATTTTTATTATAATTATTATGATTATTTTTATTATTATTATTTTGATTATTATTATGTTGCTTGATATTTATCGTTATTGCATGATCACACATTTTATGCATGTTTAAAGTGAATTTTTACTTGTAATCACGCTTAATAAGATAGTTAATAATCTTGTTTAAGGTTAATTTGATTATAATTCAAGTAATCGCCAATAATAGTTTTATTTGTGAATTAATATTCAACCAACATAGATAAATAGGTTTAGGGTAAATCCTATTGATTACATGTTAGTCAGAAAGCGCACATGAATACGATCAGAATAAAGTAGAGGCCTATTATTAAAGCAGGTTCAATCTCTTTTAGGTTGGATTTGTACCTTCATCCCCGAACTACTAGTCATGGTTCCTGACCTATTGGAGTTGACGATCTCGTGGATCGTTAAGGGGTGTAACCTTCACCCTGTGAACAGTTTACTAGTTCCTAAAACTTGTTGGAGACTCTTTTGATCTATCTTCTTTCCCTTTGGGCGCCACCATGCTTAAGTGTATGATCACAGTGGGGTTCAAGCTAGGGGTAATGCTTGAAAAATTCCCTACAGTTTTTGGCGACTTCACTACGGAGGATTTCTATTTTAATTCAAATGTGTCACCCCAAAACCAAACCCAGTGATGAATACCTTTCACGTCATTTGATTATCGAACAAAGCGAAAGTGTGAAAAGTCTAGTGATGAGGATGTTTTTATTAAAATATCTCTTCTTTCTGTTTTTGAAAATATTTCTTTTCTTACCCTATATATGAAAAACGTGCATTCCAATTTAGTTTGGTCCATGATATGGGTCCAATAATGGTTTATTTTGATGGGGCTTGAAAAGACCTTTCCAATGATATATTTTAAGCTCAATTCCGATGAATAATGAGGAAGTTATGCCAAAATACTAAACTGGGCCCAAATCTGATCTTACCTACGGCCAAATGATCATGTGGAGGGTCCAAAGATCTAATCCTCTTCCTAAACTAACTAAGATTAATTAGAAGTTTCTATAAGTTTCTAAAAGATCTTAATTATCCTTTTTGAAAAGATAAGATTAATTAATTTGAGTTAAATAAAAACTTTCCTATTTTAAAACTTTCCTTTTCTTAAATCCTAATTCTATTCAAATTTAAAGATATTCAAAGATAGTTAGATATTATTTTTGTACCTCATTATCTTTATCCAAATTTTATATGGTTGGTTAGATCTTGAAATTATCTTTCCAATGGTATATTATAATATTAAATCCGAGCTATAACGAAAAAGATATAAATGATATACAAAACTCTATCCAAAACTGACACCCTTCCACTATTTCGGCCATATCTTTTTATCTACAAATTACTTTAATCTGATTCTTATTGAGTTAAAAAGTAGACTTCAAGATCTTTCCAACTACATATCATATGACTTATTTGGACTTATGGATCAAAAGATATGATAAAAACATAATCCGCAAAAACTGTTGTCCATCGAGTTTTATTTCGATTCAAATTCGGATTCTTTTCTTAGTCTTCGACCCTTTTTTTTCTCTATAAATAGAGGCCATATCTCCCCTTTTTCAATCATCAACTCACATCAAGAATTTCTTGATTCTCCCTCTCTTTCTAGCCTAGCCTTTTACAAACACAATTCCTCATACATTAGCACTTGACACACCTAGCCAAGTTCGAAGTTGTCTTCGCCCTAGACGTGAAAGGTTTAATTTATGAGGGTTTGGTCCCAAATCTCTAATTCAATTATTTAATTTAATTGTTTGATATTATTATTTTCCTTGAAGTTACTAACGCGTGTATTTTGTTATTAGAAAGAGGTACGAGTCATCCAAGTACGTGCTTTAATTGATTTATTAATATTATGATTTTTAGAAATCGTGTCTAGGTTATTATTTTGATTCCTAGTATCATTTCTAGGTTGTTATTATGATTCCTAGTATTATGTTTAGGGAAAAGGTTATAATATAAAATATGCTTATTATGATTCCTGCGATGCTTCCTATTTTCTTTCCTAATATCATAATAGTATCATGTTAGGGTTAAAGCTTTGATCTTTATTATTTAGTGACATGCTAGGGTTTGTTATTAATCTTGTTAGTATCATGCCTAGGATCTTGCTATTATTATGTTTTAACATGATGATGATGATTTTTATTATAATTATTATGATTATTTTTATTATTATTATTTTGATTATTATTATGTTGCTTGATATTTATCATTATTGCTTGATCACACATTTTATGCATGTTTAAAGGGAATTTGTACTTGTAATCACGCTTAGTAAGATAATTAATAATGTTGTTTAAGGTTAATTTGATTATAATTCAAGTGATCGCCAAAAATAGTTTTATTTGTGCATTAATATTCAACCAAAATAGATAAACAGGTTTAGGGTAAATCCTATTGATTACATGTTAGTCAGAAAACGCACATGAATACGATCAGAATAAAGTAGAGGTCTATTATTAGGGCAGGTTCAATCCCGTTTAGGTGTTATTTGTACTTTCATCCCGAAACTACCAGTCATGATTCCAGACCTATTGGATTTGACGATCTCCTGGATCATTAAGGGGTGTAGCCTTCACCCTGTGAACGGTTTACAATTTCCTAAAACTTGTTGGCGACTCTTTTGCTCTATCTTCTATTCCTTTGGACGCCACCATGCTTAAGTGTATGATCACAGTGGGGTTCAAGCTAGGGGTAATGTTTGAAATATTCCCTACAGTTTTTGGCGACTTCACTGGGGAGAATTTCTATTTTAATTCAAATGTGTCTCCCCAAAACCAAACCCAGTGATAAATACCTTTCACGTCATTTGATTATCGAACAAAGCGAAAGTGTGAAAATTCTATTGATGAGGATGTTTTTATTAAAATATCTCTTCTTTCTATTTTTGAAAATATTTCTAATCTTACCCTATTTATGAAAAATGTGCATTCCAATTTAGTTTGGTCCATGATATGGGTCCAATAATGGTGTATTTGGACGGGGCTTAAAAAGACCTTTCCAACGATATATTATAAGCCCAATTGCGATGAATAATGAGGAAGTTATGGCCAAAATACTAAACTGGGCCCAAATCTGATCTTACCTACATCCCAATGATCATGTGGAGGGTCCAAAAGTCTAGTACTATTACTAAACTAATTAGGATTAATTAGAAGTTTCTATAAGTTTCTAAAAGATCTTAATTATCCTTTTTTAAAAGATAAGATTAAAGAATTTGAGTTAAATAAAAACTTTCCTTTTCTAAAACTTTCCTTTTCTTAAATCCTAATTCTATTCGAATTTAAAGATATTCAAAGACAGTTAGATATTATTTTCGTGCCTCACAGACTTTACCCAAATTTTATATGGTTGGATAGATCTTGAAATTATCTTTCCAATGATATATTATAATATTAAATCCGTGCTATAACGAAAAAAAGATATGAATGAGATACAAAACTCTTTCCAAAACTGACACCCTTTCACTATTTTGGCCATTTCTTTTAAACTACAAAATATTTTAATCTGATTCTAATTTGGTTAGAACGTAGTCTTCAAGATCTTTCCAACGACATATCATATGACTTATTTGAATTTCTGGATCAAAAGATATCATAAAAACAAAATCCGCAAAAACTATTGTCCATCGAATTTTATTTCGATTATAATTCGGATTATTTTCTTAGTCTTCGACCCTCTTTTTTCTCTATAAATAGAGGCTATATCTCCCCTTTTTCAATCATCAACTCTCATAAAGAATTTCTTGATTCTCTCTCTTTCTAGCCTAGCCTTTTACAAACACAATTCCTCATACATTAGCACTAGGCACACCTAGCCAAGTTCAAAGTTGGCTTCGCCCTAGACGTAAAAGGTTTAATTTCTGAGGGTTTGTTCTCCATTCTCTATTTCAATTATTTTATTTAATTGTTTGATATTATTATTTTCCTTGAAATTACTAACGCGTGTATTTTGTTATTAGAAAGAGGTACGAGGCATCCAAGTGAGTGCTTTAATTGATTTATTGATATTATGATTTTTAGAAATCATGTCTAGGTTATTATTTTGATTCCTAGTATCATGTATAGGTTGTTATTATGATTCCTAGTATTATGTTTAGGGAAAAGGTTATAATATCAAATATGCTTATTATGATTCCTGCAATGCTTCCTATTTTCTTTCCTAATATCATAATATAATCATGTTAGGGTTAAAGCTTTGATCTTTATTGTTTAGTGATATGTTAGGGTTTGTTATTAATATTGTTAGTATCATGCCTAGGATCTTGCTATTATTATGTTTTAACATGATGATGATGATTTTTATTTTAATTATTATGATTATTTTAATTATTATTATTTTGATTATTATTATGTTGCTTGATATTTATCGTTATTGCTTGATCACACATTTTATGCATGTTTAAAGGGAATTTGTACTTGTAATCACGCTTAATAAGATAATTAATAATCTTGTTTAAGGTTAATTTGATTATAATTCAAGTGATCACTAATAATAGTTTTATTTGTGCTTTCTTATTCAACCAACATAGATAAACAGGTTTAGGGTAAATCCTATTGATTCCATGTTAGTCAGAAAGCGCACATGAATACGATCAGAATAAAGTAGAGGCCTATTATTAGGGCAGGTTTAATCTCTTTTAGATTGGATTTGTACTTTCATCCTCGAACTACCAGTCATGGTTCCAGACCTATTGGAGTAGACGATCTCCTGGATCGTTAAGGGGTGTAACCTTCACCCTGTGAACGGTTTACAAGCTCCTAAAACATGTTGGCGATTCTTTTTCTCTATCTTCTTTCCCTTTGTAAGCCACTATGCTTAAGTGTATGATAACAGTGGGGTTCAAGCTAGGGGTAATGCTTGAAATATTCCCTACAGTTTTTGGCAACTTCACTGGAGAGGATTTCTATTTTAATTCAAATGTATCCCCAAAACCAAACCCAGTGATGAATACCTTTCACGTCATTTGATGATCGAACAAAGCGAAAGTGTGAAAAGTATAGTGATTAGGATGTTTTTATTATTATATCTCTTCTTTCTGTTTTTGAAAATATTTCTTTTCTTACCCTATTTATGAAAAATGTGCATTCCAATATAGTTTGATCCATTATATGGGTCCAGTAATGGTGTAGTTGGATGGGGCTTGAAAAAACCTTTCCAACGATATATTATAAGCCCAATTCCGATGAATAATGAGGAAATATTGGCCAAAATACTAAATTGGGCCCAAATCTGATCTTACCAACGGCCCACTGATCATGTGGAGGGTCCAAAGGTCTAGTCCTTTAACTAAACTAATTAGGATGAATTAGAAGTTTCTATAAGTTTCTAAAAGATCTTAATTATCCTTTTTGAAAAGATAAGATTAAAGAATTTGAGTTATATAAAAACTTTCCTTTTTTAAAACTTTCCTTTTCTTAAATCCTAATTCTATTCGAATTTAAAGATATTCAAAAACAGTTAGATATTATTTTCGTGCCTCATAATTTTTATCCAAATTTTATACGGTTGTATAGATCTTGAAATTATCTTTTTAATGATATATTATAATATTAAATTCGAGTTATAACGAAAAAGATATGAATGAGATACACAACTCTATCCAAAACTGACATCATTCCACTATTTCGGCCATATATTTTTATTTACAAACTATTTTAATCTTATTTTAAGTGGGTTATAAAGTAGACTTCAAGATCTTTCCAACGACATATCATATGACTTATTTAGACTTCTGGATCAAAAGATATGATAAAAACAAAATCCGCAAAAACTGTTGTCCATCGAGTTTTTTTTAGATTCGAATTCTGATTCTTTTTTTAGTCTTCGACCCTCTTTTTTCTCTATAAATAGAGGTCATTTCTCCCCTGTTTCAATCATCAACTCTAATCAAGAATTTCTTAATTCTTTCTCTCTCTTTCTGGCCTAACCTTTTACAAACACAATTCCTCATACATTAGCACTAGACACACCTAGCCAAGTTCGAAGTTGCCTTCGCCCTAGACGTGAAAGGTTTAATTTATGAGGGTTTGGTCCCAAATCTTTATTTCAACTGTTTAATTTAATTGTTTGATATTATTTTTTTCTTGAAGTTACTAACGCGTGTATTTTGTTATTAGAAAGAGGTACGATACATCCAAGTAATTGCTTTAATTGATTTATTGATATTATGAATTTTAGAAATCATGTCTAGGTTATTATTTTGATTCCTAGTATCATGTCTAGGTTGTTATTATGATTCCTTGTATTATGTTTAGGGAAAAGGTTATAATATCAAATATGCTTATTATGATTCCTGCGATGCTTCCTATTTTCTTTCCTAATATCATAATAGTATCATGTTAGGGTTAAAGCTATGATCTTTATTATTTGGTGACATGCTAGGGTTTGTTATTAATCTTGTTAGTACATGCCTAGGATCTTGCTATTATTATATTTTAACATGATGATGATGATTTTTATTATAATTATTATGATAATTTTTATTATTATTATTTTGATTATTATTATGTTGCTTGATATTTATCGTTATTGATTGATCACACATTTTATGCATGTTTAAAGGGAATTTGTACTTGTAATCACGCTTAATAAGATAATTAATAATCTTGTTTAAGGTTAATTTGATTATAATTCAAGTGATCGCCAATAATAGTTTTATTTGTGCATTAATATTCAACCAACATAGATAAACAGATTTAGGGTAAATCCTATTGATTGCATATTAGTCATAAAGCGCACATGAATACGATCAGAACAAAGTAGAGGCCTATTATTAGGGCAGGTTCAATCTCTTTTAGGTTGGATTTATACCTTCATCCATGATCTACCAGTCATGGTTCCAGACCTGTTGGAGTTGACGATCTCCTGGATCGTTAAGGGGTGTAACCTTTACCCTGTGAACGGTTTACAAGTTCCTAAAACTTGTTGGTGACTCTTTTGCTCTATTTTCTTTCCCTTTGGACGCCACCATGCTTAAGTGTATGATCACAGTGGGGTTCAATCTAGGGGTAATGCTTGAAATATTCCCTACAACAGCGTCTTATACTCCAGTAGAAGTTATGGTTAAATTTAAAACCCCATAACTCCCCCCATATGTTCATACTCAAGGTATATACGTTCCAAGAGTTTTGGTGCGTAATCTCTTTCACTTTACGTTATTTACCGATTATTAAACTTGGTGATGACTCTCAAATCATAATTATTTAATCAACAATACTTATTCAATCAACCAAATATACCAATTTAATTCTTGAATAATTAGTGACCACATAATATTTAATGTTGAACCCTTTTTAATTCTACCTCAGTGTCAAAGACACCTTAAACACATAAATCGCCACAAATCCTATCCCTCGGTGTTAGAAACACCTTAAGTCCACTAAGGCACCAACATACAATTTATTCCTCGTGTACTTAGACACTTATATAGCTCATTTTTCATGCTTCTAGCATCAATAAAAAATTATATGGACTATATTAAAATTCCTTTTTTATATTCCAAGCCAAATTAAACATGTAGTTTAATTAAATATGCATTCTAATATGCCATAAATAAAAGTGTAGTCCATACAACCATGCTAAAAATATAATTTTCCATTCCATAATCCATCACAATTAAATCATGCTTCACAATTCAATCACCAACATAAAAAATTCACAATTTCCAACAAAAAACCTTAGCATGATACTACTTAAGATTAATTTGAGGCAAGCCTAGCATGATACTGTATCACCAAAATATGCCAAGTACGCGTACGTACCTTGAATATAGGGGAATTAAAATCAACTCTACACAAATCTCCTACAATTTAAAATCATATAGGAGAATTAAAATCCACTCCACATAAATTTCCTGCAATAAATACTATTATAAAACCCCTCATAATTTAATTAAAACATGTTGAAATTATATTTAGAACATCATACTTTAGTCCCAATTAATGGGTAATTGAAATTTCTTAAAGAAACTTAATTTTAAATGCTCTACTAAAAATTCCAGCACTAAATTTTAATTAAAACTTGCTGTAATTAAGCCATAAACACTTTAATCATAAATCTAAACCATAAAACATTAAAATCCTTCAATAATTCATAAATCAAGAACCTAGGGTTTCAAAAATTGGGGCTTTTTAATCTATAACTCTTAAAAGCCAAATTGGTGAAAAAATGGGATCTTCATTCCTATTCTTATGAACAGTGCTCTACCCCTTTTGCCCTTAAAAAAGTCCCTTTACAAAGTGGAAAGACTATTTACTCCTTATTGTACGTGTGTCTTGTACAGCTGCCACATGCATGTTGAGGCTTCTCATCTTTGGCTTGCCACGTGCGGGCGCCTTTTTTCCTTTGCCAGCCACGTTGACCTTACTTCTCTTCCATGGTGGATCGTCTTGCCTTCTCTTTCATGGTGGACGGATGCTGAAATTGCTACCTCCTGTTTTTTAAAATTCTTTAATGGTTGAAGTAGTTGCAGCGACTGTAAATTAGTAGTTGTTCATCACAAATTCATTGTATTATTATTTTCTCTAATTTTAGGCTTATGGGCTTAGCTGTGATGTAATTTTAGGCTGATTCCATTTTTGATTACTTTGTACAGAACTTAAAATCATTATTTATTACACTCTCAGTGTTAATTTTGTTTAATTCTTGCTTTTAATTACTTACTAATTTTGTATGCTTTGAAAAATGAAATTTATAAATTATACACTAATTTTTGTTTTTCTTTGGATTTATCAGTTTGTTGGTAAATTATACACTAATTTTTGTTTTTCTTTGGATTTATCAGTTTGTTGGTGTTGGTAATTTGAGAAATTTTAAGTTTGGAAATTTTGTTACAAATCTTGGCAATAACCATTTGCTTTAATTATGTGGAATAACCACTTAGGTTATGTCACAATTGATATTTTTGAAAAAATTTCTTAAGCTATTAGATTTGTCGGTATTAGTGCTCTACATGCATTTGGATTTTAGTCTTGGGCAAAATTTGATCTATTTTATGTTAAGATATATGTTCCATATGCTTTTTGCATTCATAGATTTTGATTAGCCTAATGATGAAAATACATCTTTTTAACTGCTGGTTAAAAGGTTTGCTCATCTCTAAACATTTGCTTTTGTTGTTCACATTTTTTCATGCTTTTGATTGATTTAGTTTGTTTTGCTTTAGTTTAATGCTCATTTTCCTTGATTGCTTATTAACTATATTTGATTTTTTGCTTATGATGGGAGGGGGATTTTTACACTATATTTAATCTGTCTGATTTGTTTCATAATTTTTGCATTGATGTTTGTATGTTAGAATTAGGGAATATGTTATTTGATTAACCTACAGAAATTTTTTTAAATTTGTTGGTATTGGTGCTGTATAAACATTTGAATTAAAGTATACGGCAAAATTTGATCTATTTTGTGTCAAGATATATGTTCTCTATGCTTTTTGCATTGGCATATTTTGATTTCCCTAATGATGGAAGTACATCTTTTTACCTATTGGTCAACAGATTTGATTATCTCTAAAAAATTGCTTTTGTAGTTCACATTTTTTCATGTTTTTTGGAAGTGTAGTTTGTTTTGCTTTAGTTTAGTGTTAATTTAGCTTGTTTTCTTATTAACTCTATTTAATTTTCTGCTAATTCTGAGAGAAAACTTTTTACAAGGCACCTAAATTATCTGATTTGTTTCAGAATTTTTGTATGGATGCTTGAAATTTTCAATTAGGCAATATATTATTTGTTTAGTCTCATTATGGATATTCCATTTGTTTTAGATGTTCACACGGTTTGGTTTGCTTGTTGTTGTGGCCGTTTCTTGTTAACTGCTGTGTAATAGGATTGTCTGTTGGGTTCACCTGTGTTTTGCTATATCCTTATGTGCATGCTTTAGATTACCAATGTTAAAATGAGTTTGAGGGTATATTTGTTGTTGTATTACAGCTGTGTAATCATGCTTACCAAGTGGGATTTAGGTTTCAAAAGTTACATTTTACTTCCTATATAAAGGAAGTTGCTTCTGTTCTTCTGGCTCAGCAAAGGAAAGGGTATGAACAGTACAAGAGAGAGAAATATAACAGAAAAAACTTCAGTTGAGGTAGTGTTTAATTGCCTCCATGATTTTGGTGCTCTGAATATTTGATCATGTTAAATTCATGTACATTGTATTAAACTAAAGAGTATGACTATTGTATTAAACTTGAATTGACACTTTGGACATTGTATACAGCTATTTGTATTGACTTGGATGTATAATATGACCTGTTAATTATCTTAGCTTATACAACAAAAATGCTCTGGCCAATTCTAGCCATAACTTATGATCACTCTAATTGTTTTCTGCGGTTTAGATGGGTATTTTATTTAGGTTTCTAAGAAAAGAAAATATGTTGTGGTTATGGTGATGGCAACAATTGTTGGTGTTTGTGGTTTTTCTTTACATTTCTTTACAAAAAAGGGGATGCTTGCTAATTACACAATCTTTCCTAATTAAATAATTAAAGCTTTTTAAAGTTCTTATGATTTCAGTTGTTTAAGTGTGCCCTTTTTTTTGTGTTCAAGTCTTTTTAAAACTTGGTGTCATGCAATGGTACATCTGAGGATCATGATTTCTAAGGCTTTGGTTTAGAACCATTAGTTCTACAATCTTTTACAGTTTTCATTTTTGTCTTTATGTAGATTAAATTTGAGCACATACTATTGAAGTAGAAATTCTGTATTTTGGTTATAGATTTGTGATGCCTGGTTTCTGTTTTGTTGGTAGGTGATTTGAATCGCGTTTTTTTATTTCCTTGTGCTTCACAAGCTGCTGTAAGTTTACATGTGCTGCTTGCTTACTATTATTTGTTGTCAATATAGTCATGCTTTAGTGTGTGTTTTTTTAGTTGTGATTATTTGCTATTCTTATATATATTGTTGTTTTCATATATATACATTTACATAATCTCATGTTGTTATTCTCTTTGATTGTTAACTGTCTAAGCAAGTTTTTAGTTATTTGTATGCTTGGTTTATGCTGAAACCTTTATTTGTTGCAGGCTTAATATATATGTACCTATTGTTTTGGTTGAGTTTGTTAGCTGTAAGAGCTTGTGTCCCTAAATTTTTGGTCTTATTTTAAAGTCTGTGTTGTTATGATGTGCGGTCATTAGGAGGCTTTCTAGATTAGGTGAATAGCATGTTTTAAGTTTGGCTGGGATGTTGGACTGCAATGTAAGGTTATCATTTCTCTACCTAGATCCTACTCTAGCCCACCTTCTGATGTGATACATTGATCGTTCGCACAGGTTATGGGGTCAGAACCACTCAAAGTGGTCATTTCTTTCCAGAGCTTACTCAACCAGGTTGTTGGGTTTCTTGAGGTTACCGGCTCCGACCTATAGCCTGGCAGGCGATGATAAGAATGCTGTCAACATAGAGTTGGTCACTGATTAAATCTTGACACCTTATATCTTTGAAGGTGGTGTTGATGCTACATTGGATGCCTCTCGTGAACATGCTGCTGAGCAAACTATCCGCTTTCTGAGAGCACAATATGGGATGCATATTGTTGACATCACTTCAGAGAATATTTATAAGCTGGATCAGTGTGCTTTTTTATATGAAATGAAGCACATTGCCTTGGAGTCACTCAACAAGCCCACATCTAATGGTCGAACTAAGTGTCATGCGATACTTGTTAAGAAACAAAGTGCCAACTGCATCACC
Source organism: Chenopodium album (assembly GCF_948465745.1). Classification (NCBI taxonomy): domain Eukaryota; kingdom Viridiplantae; phylum Streptophyta; class Magnoliopsida; order Caryophyllales; family Amaranthaceae; genus Chenopodium; species Chenopodium album. The sequence goes on along the minus strand of NC_137834.1, from coordinate 41,962,453 downwards.
ATTGACTACATTGATGTCCTGCGGGTCGTTGCAGTAGCAACTAAGGCTAGAGTTTCTGGCATAGAAGTGGTTGAGCTAGTCGCGGATAAGTGGGTGTCCTGGCTGAAAATATACACTCCTTATAGTGTTGGAATGGAGTGCATTTGTAGCTCCCTCAATGGGACTTGTAAGGGTGCAAAGCAAGATGCTGCAAAGAGAGGCGTGAAGTTTCTGCGCAGTTTTTTCAATGTGGACATCGTTGACCTGAACTATGGCTATGCTGTTTATTCTGGCATCAAGTGTTCATTGGCCAGGGAAAGTTACATGGCTGTAAGGGAACGTGTTCTCGGAAAACAAGGGGAATTGCATTTGGCTCCCTTCCTTGGTGAAACTAACTGTTTGACACCCAAGTCTGGTGACAACAAGATCCCAACTCCTGCACTCCCTCCGGCCGCCCCTCGCAAGCCAAGGGCTTCCTCTTCTTTTGGCAACAGGCCTCGGGCACATTCAGCTTCGATTCCAAGTCTTATATTTGTTCCAGTCCCAGCTGATTTAGGATTAGTTTTTAAGCGTAAGAAGACTTAAATTAGTTTACTTTTATCCCTGTGGTATCTACGCAACTATGTTTATGCTGCTGATTAAATATTTTGTGGGCACAACCACTAAGGTTTCTATGTAGCTTTTGTTTGCTTTATTTATGCCTTATTTTGCTAGACTATGGGATGTAAGAATTTCACTTGCAGCAGCTATGTTCTATGTAATGCACTGTTCTTATTTGAAGTGAATGAAATTATCGATGTTATATTTGGTTGGAAATTTGGATTGCTCATTCTTAATTTACAAATGTCAATTGTTTGGTGCTTCATACCATGTTTAACTAGCCTTGCTAAGCATGAATTCATGCTTTACTCCTCAGTCACATATACTATTGCTACAAGAGAAGTTTTAGACAGGAGTAGCTGTTTAAATGGGTATGTACATTTTAACCAAGGGGTGGGGAAACAAATTAAGAAGTGAAAAAAAGGTGTTTAAGTCTAAGCAGATTTTGTATTGGGATTGGAATTGCACTTAAGACCATTACGGCCATTACTCTTATGACTAATATATGAACACTTTGCCTTCCAGATAAGCAGGAAGAATATGCAAATTATGTTAGGAAACGTTCTAGCAAGCGTTCACAAGCGATTGATGCTCATTCTGAGCCAGTTTCAGTTAGGTTAGAATATGTGTGCAAAATCTGTTATCTGTATTATATACTATGGGTAAGTTTTGACTTGAGGATTTGTTTTTGCATTTGTGAATTTAGTGAGGTAGGCGAAACCAGTGAACAGGGAGCTCTGCGAAATTCAGGCACCCAATCAACATCTTCCAAAACAAAACCAAAAAAAAAAAAGGAGCAAGAAGACTTTCCTTATGTTTTTTAATTTGCAAATTGTAGCTAACAATCTTCATTTGGGGTTCTTAATAGAAACAAAGACTGTTGCTTGTGATACCTTACAGGCAACATCAAGCCTTTCCATAGATAGCTCAGTAAGGTTGTGACATCTTTGCTATTTGAGTATATCTATTTTAATCTTGTAGGCACGTTTGCATTAACCTTTCCTTTGTTCTTTGTGTATTTAGTGAGTTTGGCGAAACCAGTGCACAAGGCGCGCTGAGAAACACCAACAAAAACAAAAAACAAGTAAAAAAAAAAAACAAAGCCAGCCAAAAAAGAAAAAACCAGTGAGTTTTTAGTTGTTTTTACCTTATATTCTCCAATGTTAGTAAGAATATCATATTTAGTGTTCTATTTTCCAGAGGACCCGGCTGCTGCTGTTGGCCAACCACTGCCATTGGCCCCTTTACAACTGGAAGCGCCTCATTATTGTCTAAAATGTGGAGCTAAGAAGTTTCAATACGAGTGGCTTCACTTTTGTTGTGGCAATGGGAGTATTAGAGTTGCTACAAATGATATTCCTCCTGAACTTCATCGGCTTTTCACATCTCAAGATGAAGATTCATTGCATTTCAAAAAATATGCTCGTATGTATAACAATTTGTTTGCATTTTGCTCACTTGGAGGCAAAACTAATGCTAGCTCTGAGAAAGGGATCTTCGTCTTCTTACTACATGGTCAGATTTATCACCACTTGCCAGATTTGCTACCTGAAAATGAAGTTCCTAAGTACTTGCAACTTTATTTTTATGATGCACAGTTTGAAGCTGCACGCAGAACGAAAATTTTTTCCTGAAGTTAGAGAAGACATAGTGAACATTCTTATGCGTGTGTTTAGTACAAATCCTTATGCTCGCTTCTTTAGATCGTTACGAGAGCTTTCTATAACTGAAACTACACAAATAATCATTAATCAGAGCACAGTTTTAGATCAACGTGTGTATAATGCACCTTCCACTAATGAAGTTGCTGCTATATGGCCAGAGAGTGTTTCTTCCAGTCAATCTAATAGTCGATACATAGTTGTACCAGGCAAATCCAACGAGTCTCATCGAATATATCACTATTATGGATGCTATGATCCATTGCAATATCCTCTTCTATTCCCATGTGGTGATTGTGGTTGGGCACAAGGTCTTTGATAGGATTACGTAAATGCACAGCAGCAGGCCTTAATGGAGGTTGACCCTGTTTCTTCATGTGTTGTTCATACTGAAGAGGATTTGCTGGCAGAGGAAGCAAGACGTAAGTTCTACATAATGACTTATTCTGATTCCATAGTTCAATACTTTTCCTTGCTTACATAGCCAGATTAATAAGCAAGTTTTTTTAAAAAATACAGGTGCATCAGACAATTCAGGGAGCTCTAGAAGACATGTATCCCCCCGGGAATACTATTCCTTTAAGATACAAATAAGGCCAGGAAACATGCTTCTTCGGGGAGGGCGTTGTTTTCAACAATACATTGTGGATATGTACGTTAAAATTGAAAACACAAGGCTTAATTTTTTTAGGCAAAATCAGCAGACAATCAGAGCTGATTTGTATCAAGGAATTTTGGATACAGTTGAAGATGGAGAGACAAGTGCCAACAACATTGGCCGACGAGTTATACTGCCTCCCACCTTCATCATTGGTCCACGGGACATGAAGTGAAGGTACTTAAATGCCATGGCTCTTGTACAATGCTTTGGGAAGCCTGATTTGTTTGTGACAATGACGTGTAATGCCAAATGGCCTGAGATAGCAGCTGAGCTAGCTCCTGGAGAAGGTGCATGTGATCGCCCAGATATTGTTGCTCGGGTTTTCAGAGCAAAGTTAATTGCTCTGAAAAAAAAAATAATGGAAGATATAGTCTTTGGAAAAGTTGCAGCTATGGTATATGTTGTGGAGTTTCAAAAGAGGGGCCTGCCCCATGCTCACTTCCTGATTATCTTAGAAGATGCATACAATTTAAAGGGACCTTCTGATTATGACAAATTCGTTACTGCAGAAATCCCTTCACTTGAATGTCCTCAGTTACGCAAAATTGTTCTTGGCCATATGATGCATGGTCCATGCGGCATTTTAAATCCTAAATGTTCAAGCATGATAAAAGAACATGGCAGTGAATTTATCTGTAAGTACAGCTACCCTAAGCCATATTTAGAAGAGACCACGACAAATGAAGATGGTTTTCCAATGTACAGAAGAAGGAACACTGGTGAACATGTACGCATTCGTGGTGCCAATCTTGATAACCGCTGGGTTATACCTTATAATCCATACTTATCTATGCTATTCGACTGCCATTTAAATGTTGAAGTCTGCTCCACCATTTAAGCGGTCAAATACCTGTACAAGTATGTGTACAAGGTCATGACCGTGTCTCTTTCAATGTTGTTAGCCAACAGAATCAAGGTGTTGATGAGATTAATGATTTCCAGTCTGGTAGATGGGTTTCACCATGTGAGGCAGCTTGGAGAATTTTTGGATTTGACCTCATTGAGATGACTCCTTCTGTGCAGCTTCTTCCAGTTCACTTGCCAAATATGCAGACTATTTATATGAGGTCTCATGAGCAACTAAATGCTGTTGTACAAGATGAAAAAAGAAGCACTACTGCCTTGACAGAATTCTTCAGACTAAATGCAACCATCCCTGGAGGCACAGGATATCGGTATACATAAATAATTGCACATTATAGATGGGAAGCGAGCAAGAAAGTGGGGGTTAAAAGAAGCTACAAAAAAAAAATGTTGGCCGGATGGCTTTTGTGAGCCAAGCAGAAGGAGAACGCTTCTTCTTGCGTTTATTGCTTAGCAAAGTCATTACCCCTGTCTCATTTGATCATCTTAAAAATTTAAATGGAGTGCTCTACTCTACCTTCCAAGAAGCTGCAATCAAACTTGGGTTATTTCAGGAAGACAATGCAGTCACATTATGTTTGCAAGAAGCATCGAAAGCACAGATGCCTTCAGCATTGAGGCAGCTTTTTGCAACTGTGTTGATCTTTTGCCAAACAAGCAACCCAAATGCTCTCTAGCTGCAGGTTTATGCTTCACTCTCTGAAGATTTTAAGCATCAAAATCCTAACTATCCCGATAAAGTTATGGAGTTAACTGTAAGGGATCTTGAGAAAAACTTAGAAGCCATGGGGAAGTCATTAGAAGATTTTGGCTTAGTCCATTTGATTGAATAAGAAAGCAATGAAATACGCATTACAAAGGATATTGAGGATGCACTTGAAGCACCTATTCCTCTAGAGTGCATTGATTGTCGAGAGAAGTTAAACGAAGCTCAAGCGAATGCATTCAATAGCATTATGGCTCATGTTAATGAAGAGAAGTCTGGTTGTTTCTTTGTTGATGGTCCATGTGGCATAGGAAAAACATTTCTTTACAATTCTTTGTGTGCTGAGGTATGCTTAGCAGGCAAGATTGTGCTTCCAACAACGACATCAGGTATCGCTGCTTCTAATATTCCCTCTGGCAGAACAGCTCATTCTAGATTTAAGATTCCACTAGATTCATAAATGTCACTTGCTTGTGATGTTCCAAAACAAGGAAGCTTAGTTTCTTTGATCAAGGCAAATGCTCTAATAATTTGGGATGAAGCTTCCATGGCTAGCAAAGAGAACATAGAATCTTTGGATTTGTTGTTGCGCGATCTTTGCCACCCTAATCAGCCGTTTGGTTGCAAGGTAATTGTCTTCAGAGGAGATTTCGGGCAAGTTCTGCCGATTTTGCCCCATTGTTCCAAAAGAGAAGTTGTTGGTGTTAGTATAGTAAGCTCATACATTTGGCCTCTTTTAGTCAAATTTTGGCTAACAGAGAACATTAGAGCTAAAGAAGACTTGCCCTATTCTGCTTTCCTCCTAGCCTTGGGGAATGGCCAACTACAATCAGCTGAAAGTGCTTATGTTCAGCTGTCTGAACACATAGTTCAGAACATAGATGTAGATGAGAATCCAATTTCTGTTTTTAACTGCAAAGATTTTCCCAGAAATCTCTAATCCAACATTTGATAGTGGCATATTCAATGAAAGAGGAATCCTCACACCAATGAATGAGGGAGTTGATACCATAAATGACTATTTGATTTAGCGCTTTCCTGGCATACCTACTGTCTATTTAAGCTACAACTCAATCCTTGATGATAGTTGTAGCCTCTATCCAACAGAATTCTTAAACACACTTTGCCCAGGAGGGATGAGTCCACATCAACTTGTGCTTACGGTTAACAGCCCTGTAGTTTTATTACGAAATCTGGCACCATCTAATTGAATGTGTAATGATACTCGCCTAATATGTAGGCACTTCCTTCCTAATTTAATTATTTGTGAAATAGCAAGTGGACATTACAAAGGAACGTTTTATTTTGTTCCCCGTGTAAACTTAAGGCCTTTAGCTTCTTCTAAGTACCCTTTCCAGTTTGAACGGAAACAATTCCCTCTCAAACTCAGTTTTGCTATGACTATAAACAAGTCTCAAGGGCAGACTCTCAATCGTGTTTTAGTGTACCTTCCACAACCATGCTTCTAACATGGTCAGTTGTATGTTGCTCTCTCACGTGCAAAAAATCTAAAGAGGTGACAGTGTATACAGCTTAGCTGTCCGGTTCTGTTTCATCAACAACTGTTCGGAATATCGTATCTTATGATGTTTTGAGGCTAGCCAATATCATCTAACTAGATTCATTATAGATAACGTTGGGCTTATGACACATACTCTTTTATATATACATCTGCAGCAATTTGGTTGTCAACTATCATATTATATGAAGGCTTATGTTTATATCTTTGTTTTGCAGTTGTTCCAGAGATTAGTAATGCATATTGCTCCTTCAGGATAGGCTTTAGTACGTGTAGTTCGTGCATATTGCAGTGGTTTTTCTTTGCAAAAACACGGATTGGTCTGACAAGTTTTACAAATTCTACCTTTAGTAGTTATTTTATAACAACATACTTTCTCCTACTCTTTTATAAAAGGAAAAATTATGAACATATGTTGTTATTTTTTTTAGATGCCTTGGCCTTGCTATGCAGCAACAGCACATTGTTTGCAACTGTTTGTATATGGCGTAATTATTTTGATATATTTTTATTTGCATATTTCTCTTTTCATTATTTACCTAACATATAGTGTGAAATATAAAGGTACATACATTTCATACTAAGTTTATTATTTTTTTTTAAAAAAAAAAGGATATATTTGAAAGATCTTCCAGAAAGCAGCTTATATAATCACTTACTTCAAATTATATTGAACAAAATAATAAAGTAGAGAGTTTCAGCTAAAATCAAATACTATTTTTAGAGTTCCAAGGATTAGCAGATATGTTATCAAAAAGTTTTGCAATATTTATAAGTCCCAATAAAACTTCAGCATTGAAATATATGTTGGTTAACCAAGTATCATCATGGTATGTTTGTTTCCAGTGGACAATATACACTATGGTTTTCCAGCCAATCAGAACACTTCCCCTTTTTAAAAAATGTAAATTTAAATGCTTTCCTTGTTCTATTTAAGAGAACCTTGTTCATTTCAGAACGTTTGCCTCATTTCTCTGATAAAAATAGTATTTTTGTAGCTGGTTGCTCATACCTTTGTGATGTTAAGGTATGTGCATTAATGTTTTTGTTTTCATGTCTTTACATCATTTAGTTCTTACTTGTCTTCATTTAATAGCATGCCTTCATTAATGGTTTTGATTGTTATTACTCAATTAGTATCTTTGTTGCACTTCTGTTCACTATGATGCTTCTATACTTTGCCACAATAAATGCTCCTCTGAATGCACACTGGTTGAATTACTAGGCTTGTATTGTTTCCAACTTAAAGCAAGTCTTCTTTAATTTAATTCACTATAAAAGATCTATATTTAAGATTCCTAGGTTGTTTACCAGTATATGGTTCATATGGTTTCTGTTAAGAACCACATTGCTATGTTTCTAACAGAATTCTCAACAACTTCTGTGTTTTATCTTCTATTGTCTGATAAAATTGCTTAGCTCATTTTTGAAAGTGAAACTTAATTATTACCTCTGAATTTAGAAAATTTGTGCTACTAAGGATGTATTTCATATATCTAAGAAAATTTTCTGGAAAATCAAAACCCTGTGTCCTTTTCAGTTTTGGCCATATATGTGTTACATATTTCACTAATGCTAAAAAACATGTTGTTTGAAATGTGCAAGTTGTCTGAAATGAAAAAAGTTCTCTTAATATGCCAATCAAAACACTTCCCCTTTTTTATAATTTTTTAATTATTTAGGTAATGTTAAAAAACATGTTACTTGCACATTAGAAATCAGACAACTTGATTTCTGAACAAACTTTTGAAGCATTTTAGAACAAGGTTCACTAATGACCACAATCAAATGATCCTATAAAGCCTATAAGATTGTTAATCTGTGTAAGATAACCTTTCCTTGTATGCAAATGAATTATATGAAACCTTGATATGTGCCTCTAGATAAGCTATCTCCCAAAAACAAGAAGTACAAGATTAAAGTTAAGGTGAAGGAGAAGTCTCTGGCAAAATATCCAGAAGGCAAGAAGGCTTACCAAAAACTTGTGTTTGAAGACGATGAGGTATATATAATGCTCTGAATATTTGTTGTGTAATTAGCTAAAGAAGTTAGGCATGTTCTAATTCATTTTTGTGTTGTGCTGTTAGGGGAATGAAATGAGAAGAACCCTGTTTGAAGATGACATTGAGAACTTTAAGACTGTTTTGGAACACCAGAAAGAGTACATCATATCAGATGCACCAATCAGGAATACCAATCCCATGTATCGTCACAAAGAAGGTGACTACTATCATATTATATGAAGGCTTATGTTTATATCTTTGTTTTGCAGTTGTTCCAGAGATTAGTAATGCATATTGCTCCTTCAGGATAGGCTTTAGTACGTGTAGTTCGTGCATATTGCAGTGGTTTTTCTTTGCAAAAACACGGATTGGTCTGACAAGTTTTACAAATTCTACCTTTAGTAGTTATTTTATAACAACATACTTTCTCCTACTCTTTTATAAAAGGAAAAATTATGAACATATGTTGTTATTTTTTTTAGATGCCTTGGCCTTGCTATGCAGCAACAGCACATTGTTTGCAACTGTTTGTATATGGCGTAATTATTTTGATATATTTTTATTTGCATATTTCTCTTTTCATTATTTACCTAACATATAGTGTGAAATATAAAGGTACATACATTTCATACTAAGTTTATTATTTTTTTTTTAAAAAAAAAGGATATATTTGAAAGATCTTCCAGAAAGCAGCTTATATAATCACTTACTTCAAATTATATTGAACAAAATAATAAAGTAGAGAGTTTCAGCTAAAATCAAATACTATTTTTAGAGTTCCAAGGATTAGCAGATATGTTATCAAAAAGTTTTGCAATATTTATAAGTCCCAATAAAACTTCAGCATTGAAATATATGTTGGTTAACCAAGTATCATCATGGTATGTTTGTTTCCAGTGGACAATATACACTATGGTTTTCCAGCCAATCAGAACACTTCCCTTTTTTAAAAAATGTAAATTTAAATGCTTTCCTTGTTCTATTTAAGAGAACCTTGTTCATTTCAGAACGTTTGCCTCATTTCTCTAATAAAAATAGTATTTTTGTAGCTGGTTGCTCATACCTTTCTGATGTTAAGGTATGTGCATTAATGTTTTTGTTTTCATGTCTTTACATCATTTAGTTCTTACTTGTCTTCATTTAATAGCATGCCTTCATTAATGGTTTTGATTGTTATTACTCAATTAGTATCTTTGTTGCACTTCTGTTCACTATGATGCTTCTATACTTTGCCACAATAAATGCTCCTCTGAATGCACACTGGTTGAATTACTAGGCTTGTATTGTTTCCAACTTAAAGCAAGTCTTCTTTAATTTAATTCACTATAAAAGATCTATATTTAAGATTCCTAGGTTGTTTACCAGTATATGGTTCATATGGTTTCTGTTAAGAACCACATTGCTATGTTTCTAACAGAATTCTCAACAACTTCTGTGTTTTATCTTCTATTGTCTGATAAAATTGCTTAGCTCATTTTTGAAAGTGAAACTTAATTATTACCTCTGAATTTAGAAAATTTGTGCTACTAAGGATGTATTTCATATATCTAAGAAAATTTTCTGGAAAATCAAAACCCTGTGTCCTTTTCAGTTTTGGCCATATATGTGTTACATATTTCACTAATGCTAAAAAACATGTTGTTTGAAATGTGCAAGTTGTCTGAAATGAAAAAAGTTCTCTTAATATGCCAATCAAAACACTTCCCCTTTTTTATAATTTTTTAATTATTTAGGTAATGTTAAAAAACATGTTACTTGCACATTAGAAATCAGACAACTTGATTTCTGAACAAACTTTTGAAGCATTTTAGAACAAGGTTCACTAATGACCACAATCAAATGATCCTATAAAGCCTATAAGATTGTTAATCTGTGTAAGATAACCTTTCCTTGTATGCAAATGAATTATATGAAACCTTGATATGTGCCTCTAGATAAGCTATCTCCCAAAAACAAGAAGTACAAGATTAAAGTTAAGGTGAAGGAGAAGTCTCTGGCAAAATATCCAGAAGGCAAGAAGGCTTACCAAAAACTTGTGTTTGAAGACGATGAGGTATATATAATGCTCTGAATATTTGTTGTGTAATTAGCTAAAGAAGTTAGGCATGTTCTAATTCATTTTTGTGTTGTGCTGTTAGGGGAATGAAATGAGAGGAACCCTGTTTGAAGATGACATTGAGAACTTTAAGACTGTTTTGGAACACCAGAAAGAGTACATCATATCAGATGCACCAATCAGGAATACCAATCCCATGTATCGTCACAAAGAAGGTGACTACTACCTGTCTTTTGGAGGCACAACTGCAATTCAATCACTCAATCCCAATTCAGGTCCTATTATGCCAAAATATACTTCCATTGCTGAGGTCCCACCTACAAGCAGTGAAGATGATCGCTATGGTAATACATATTGTGTGTTTTTGTATTTATCTTTTTATTGCACCTTATTTCTTAGCCCTTACTATGTGACTCATGTGTAGACATTCTTGGAGTCATTGTGCACTTGGAAGATACACGCAAGAAAAGGACGAGCAATGGTTATGAATTTGATGTACGAGACATTGTTGTTGTGGATGACAGTGTGCAAAGGTTTTTATACATTAACACATACATTCAAGCACATAATACTTATTTATATGTTCTCTTTTAATAGTGTTTGGTATATATGCAGGATGGCCAATGCTCTTGTTATTTTTGTGTATGGAGAGCTGGCTACTAAAGAGTGTGCCAAATTAGCTGCTTGGTATGATTCTTTCATGGTTGTCAGTTTCCGCCATTTGAAAGCAGCCACTCATGGAGGTTAATTCAAACTCAAAATACTTTAATCATGTAACCTTTACTATATTATGCTTAATTTTTCATTTTACTTCATAGGATTCTCCTTGGCATCTTCTATGTCCACAGTAATTGATCCTGAGCCAACTGGGCCTGAAGTTAATGCACTGAAAGCTTGGTAAGCTTATTAGATCTTCATAGTTAATTTGTTCTCTAGACATTTGAGTAATAGTTGTTGCTTTGCATGGGACAGGGTACTGGAAAATGAGGATCGTCTTGCTGATCATGTGGCGCATCAACTGCAGTCCAGGGAAGTTAGCGGTGCAAATGTTCTTAATTCAGTTGAAGATCTAAAAAAGAAAACAGTAATGAAACAAGCATTTTTTTTATAGCTACAAATTAAATATGACATCCAATAAACCATTATGATGTTTATTTCTTCATTTACAGCCTCTGACAACTACTGCACATGAACGCCACTGGCTCAATGTCACAATACCGACTGCACGTAAGGAAGATGTTATTGCTTATGTTGGATGCACTGTTTGTGGAAACCACTGTGACAATGTTGAAGCAGTTAAATTTTACTGCGATAATTGCAATGATACCTGCACTACAGAAAAGAGGTCAAGTAACCTCTCACATAATCACAGCTTGAAGTCTGCTCTATTGCTAACTAAATTCATCTCCTTATAAGGTCAGCATCACCTTCTATGCGGCCGATGATACTGCAAGTATTCGGCTGACTGCATATGGGAAGCCATGTGAAAAGTTATTTGGCCTTAAAGAAGCAGAACTGATCGAAAGAAGGTAAGGTCATCCAATATGCTACTCCTGCTCACCTACTTACTGTCCAAATCATTTAAGCAAAACAAAACCACACCTAAATTAACAAATGTCCTTTGATATGCAGATGTCACGCTGGGATGGTTTTGAAGACTTAGCTGCTGCACTTAAACAAAACCCAGTGAAAGTTGAAGTTGGGCCAACCGGTGCAATTAAGAGAGTTGGCTATCTCAAATGGGTTATCAAATCGGTTGTTAGGGAAGAAGTCATAAATACCAAGGCGGCTGCTACGCAAGAAGCTATGATTACCAAGGCAGCTGCTACGGAAGAAGTCATGAATACCAAGGCGGCTGCTACGGAAAAAGTTATGAATGTGAAGTCAACTGCTACGGAGGAAGAGGTCATGAGCCCTAAGTCAACTGCTACGGAAGAAATTAGAAAAGACAAGTTAGTTGTTACGAAAGAAGCCATGAATACCAAGCTGGTTGCTAAGAAAAAAGCCAAGAATGCCAAGAACTAAGGCTTCTTGTAAGAACACGTTATATCGAACAAGAGTAGCTTGTCATTTTGAACGTGTTCTTGCTAGACACCTTTTGAAACAATCTTAGGTTCCTTTTGCACAAGTCACTTGAAATGATTTTATGCTCCTTAAATGCTCTACCATGTGAACTTTTATATATTTTGTGTACCTAAGTAGCTGCTTATATATGTCTATCATGTCTAGCATCAAAACTAAAACCTAATGGGTGTACTTTTAAATTATGATCATGATGAGCAGACACATTTCAAATCAAGCAACTCTTGCTTGTATGTCCTGTTCCTTAGTAATAGATTATTGAATATTAATCTTCTTATTCTAATTCATTCAGCCAACTTTCTCCTTGCAATTATTCTTATTTCACTGAACAAAATCCTCTACTGTCGAGCCTTTGTTGGTGGTCTTACTCCTCTAGGCTATGCATGTTCCTAATGAGATATTCAAAGCATCCTAAGTGTTACTATGCTTTCAATTATCACATTAATTTGGTTCCTACTAAGATACCAATTGGTCTAATATATCTAATTATATTTTACTTAAAATGTTAGTAATTTTGCCTAAAACACATATAGAAATCATCAACTACTTACATTTAGCCATGCCAAAGTGAAGAATAGAATAGTTTACTCAAAATGTAACACATGTTTTGTTTTGGGTGTTTTTGTCCCTTGGGAGAGTTACGTCACGAAGTCTGATCCGGCTGAGCTGTACGTGCAAAACAACGGAGACTCCGGGTGGTTGGAGCTCCGCCTCCGACGATCAAGTTAGTAACTTGAAACGGAATAAAGAGAACGGAAATTTAGGTGGGTATCTGCTCGGATTCCAAGCTCAGGTCTTTCTCTGATGTAAGAGAATAAGGGTGTAATCAATGATTCAATGTGTTCCCAAAATGGGGAAATATCTCCCTATTTATAGGGTCGTTGGAAAATGTGCCCCTACCTAGGTCACTTGACCTAGATTCTAGTGGGCTGCGCCATTTTACGGCGCTCCTAGGAGTTTGGGCATTTGAAAGCCGCCATTTCAGAAAACATATCTGAGGGCGCCAAGTGTCAAGAGGATGTTGAGCCACATGGGCCATCCTGAGCTTGACATATGGCAACCTCTCATTGGTCCACGTCTCAAGAGGATGTTGAGCCACATGGGCCATCCTGAGCTCGACACGTGGCGACCTCTCATTGGTCCACGTGTCTAGGGTAAAAATACCTTAAACATTTGCCCCTCACAGGTCCCACGTGCATGTCACGTGAGGCCTGTGACACGTGTCCACCTTTCATAGGTGAACAGTAACGGGTAAAATTTTGAATTTCAAATCAAAATTTTCCCCCCACTTTTACTTTCTATAAATAGAAAGTTACCCCTCCTGCTTTTCACACCTTACGTTCATATTGACTTTTTAGAGAGAGAAAAAGAGATTTCTAGAGAGAGTTTCCTCTGCTCCCGCCTGCATAACAGCAAGTTTCAAGCTTTCGAGTGCTAGTAGTACATCACCTGGTTCACCAGCTGAAGCGGTTTTCAGATTTTCCAGAGTCAAAGCAAGGTAACCGCCTGTACCATTTTAGCTTTTCTCCCCTTCAATTTACATACCATTTTTTCCGCCTGTATGCCCGGATTCTTTTAGAAAATAGAAAATATAAATGAGTTCCCAATCCACCCACTCGGCACTGCCTAGGACACTCAGCCGATCCCCCGAAACGGCCGAGTCTAGAACAGGGGGTGCCTCTTCTGGACTGTCAGAACCAATATTTTCATCTCCGAATTCCTCCCTCTCTGTGTCTGTGCAGGACACAATGGCCAGAACGAAACAAACGGCCAGGCGGTCTAAAAGCCGGCGCACCATGAGAGTGCCAACCGATGAGGTTTTCCCGGAAGGGGATTCGAGGAATTGGGAGGAGAGCGGATCTGACGAAGAGGCTCCCTCTACCTCCGGGAGCTCTGGAGTAAGAGAGGCGGGCGGCGAAGGAGCCGCCTCCTCAAATGAAGCCGGCGACGCTGAAGCCGGCCAGGGATCAAGGACGGAATCCTTCGGCTCTGACCAGGGAGATTTTGCGGCTGACTATCAGCAGCCGCCCAAAGTTGCCGACCATCCCAACCCCAAAAGAACCCGGATGCTGCCGAGTAACATTGCCCTTCTTAATAGCGGGTTCAGGGCTTTTAAAGAGAAACATCCATTTGGAAGGGGTTGGGAAGTTATTATCCCTCCAGCTGATGCTGTGATGGCCTAGGGGGACGACATTGACCACGCAGATGACTACTTCATCTGCTATGAGGCGGTTATAGAAGCCGGCCTCCGGTTCCCCCTCCACCCCGGGATTAGGAAAATCCTCAAGGGGTATGATCTGGGAGTTTGGCAACTCACCCCTAATTCGTGGGTGAACATATTAAGTTACATCGCCGCCTGCGAGTTCCAAAACTTGAACCCCAGCTTTTCCGCCTTCGCTCATATGCACTACCTGAGCAAGGCCCTAGGCGGCCATGGGGCATGGTATACGCTGACTACCTTGCCCTAATATCTAATGACTTTGGACAAAGTGTCCAAGTGGTCCGGGTGGAAGGAAAAGTTCTATTTGATTTCCTCTCCAACCCTAAGACACAACCGGACACTGCGTCGGTACAATACTAAGCCGGCTCTTCTTGGACGTAAATTCCCTCTCCCGGCACTATCTACTAAAGCCCGGGAGCAAATCATGGAGCCGGGATTTTTTGAAACCACAACTGAGCCCATGGGGGATGGGACTCACATTATTGTTCCCAAGAACTAGATCCCCCATCCGGACTTCTTCAAAGATGAATGCTTCTTGTCCGCCTGCGGACTGAGTACGATGTTTCCCAGGGGTAGAATACTTCTCATCCGGAATGATTGTCTTTTTATTCTTATTGTAAACTTGCCTTGATTCTTTCTAACTTTAAAATTCTTGTTTTTGCAGAAGAAGCCCTGAGGATGGTTGACCAGGATAAGACTCCTGCTAAATCTGCGGCGCAACTGCGCAAGGAGGCGGCCCTTGTCAAAAAGGCAGCCGTCGAGGCTAAAGACACGAAGAAAGGCGGGGTAAGACCGCCTGACTTTATGTTTGCATTTTTTTTATATATATATATACCGGTTGGGTATACTTATATTTTGCTTCTTTCTAAGGAGTCCGCCAAGAGAATCCCTCGATCATTCTCCAAGCTTCTCAAAAGGCAGGGAGATGATCTGGAGAAGGATCCGGCTGCCAAAGCCGCAAGGAAGGATCCCCACCAGAAGCAAAGTTCTGCCCAATCCGGTCGTCCAACGACTGGGGGCAAATCCCCTACTATTCAGAAGAAACTGAGTGAAAGCTCAGAACAGCAGAAAGCGCCGGAAGCCTCTACGGCATCGAAGGGTGGCGAGCCACCTAAGGTTGCAGGCGGTGCGGCAACCACTGGGGAGGAGAACAAGCCGGAGACCCATCCGGAAGTTCACGGTAAGGAACAAACTTAAATACCTTGGCCACTTGATTTTATGAGAATGAAGACTAAGGTTGATTCTTCAAAAGGGTCAGTCAGCAGCCGGCAACGGATGAATGCCAGCTACGCTGCTTCTATCTCACAAAGAACTACTTTTGATGCAGATCTGACTCCTAACCTGCCGGATCTCGCAGGCTTTGCGAAGCGGATGGTGAGGATCATCACCCGGTCTGAGAAGCCCTCCATACCTGATCTGCAGGTCGTGGACTTCGACCGGATAATGGGCTCTCTGGCTGAGGTACATAATTCCTCTATCTTGATGTCTTTAATCTTTATTTTGAATAAGTAACTCATAAACCGGCTGTTATTGACTCAGGCTATGGTGAGAGTGGACAAGCTCCGGGGTCCCTTCAGGCGGAAGCAAGAAGGGGTAAATGACGCCAAACGGAGGGCCCTAGAAAACCTCAACTTTGCTGAACATTCTGATTATATGTGTAATTTAAGGATTAAAGCAGTAGAGTTGAACAAGGAGGAGCTGATGCAAAATTTGACGGCTGTAAACGATGAAGCTAACATCCGGGCTGATGACCTTGATAAGCAGTTGAAAGATGCCAAATCTGATCTCAAGGCATTAGAAGATGCTGACAAGGAGAATGCCCAACTCCGGATTGACAATGACCGCCTGAGGCTTGAGCTCATGACCCAGCGCAATAAGCAGTCAGATGAGCTGGCCCGGGAGCAGACCCGGCTGACTGAGGAGAATGAAAGGGACAACTTGGCCCGGCTGAAGATCACCTGGGGCCTCCTCTACCCAGAAATAGACTTTGAGGTCTATAAGCTGAGGTATGATTACGCCACTGAGGTGTATGATGCCCAGCAACTGGGTGATGCTCCTCCGCCTCGCTTCCAAGACTGGGCTGCTGAGTAGGGATATGAAGTCTCTGATGATGAGGAGCCGGCGGATGATCATCAAGAGGGCCAAGCCAGCCAAACTCAGCCGGAGAAGACTCCGCCTCAGCCTTAGGCGAGCCTCCCACCTTTCTGCGGCGGTATGCCAATCAATGTTATTTACCGGCTTGCATGCTGTGTTTTGTTGTATCTTTTTACCAACCATGGGGTTGGGTTAACATTTTTACTTTCTTTCCTCACCGGATGTGTCCGGTTAACAATTATTCTGGCCTTTGTGCCATTTTAAATATAAATGAAGTATTCCGACTCAGTCGGATTTTATATATGTCTGTTTTCAATTTGAATTTTTCATGTGTATGCAATTCTTTAGTATTTTGCCTAACTTAAAAAAGCATGCGACAATTTGCAATCCGGGTGCTCTTGCCCCTGGGCGGCTGTGTGGTTGGTTTTATGTCAAGCTGATTGATTGGCTTGAAAACACTTGATACTTGGAGAAGTATGGAGTGTTTTTAGGCCAATCAATCACAATGGTGATTGCCCCAAACCAAGTGCACAGCCGGCCATTAAAACGGGTGCTTTGAGCTTCTTACCCGGGCGGTTATATTCCGTCTAGGGTTAACGCGTAGCCATTACACAACCCTTTGCCCCAATAGGGGAAGTGAGTGCAACTTTGGAATAAATAACCCAAGTAAGAATTTCTATCAATGACCGACTGATGCCTGTGGGCATCCGGTATCTGGAAACTTATTCGTTCTTCATAGGTTATTTTGGTCAGACGGCTATGAGTTGGCCAACTTGGTCGTTCAATTTTTGTCGTCTGCATGGGTACGTAGAACCGACAAGTAGTCTGTTCTCTGCGACGATTGCACCCGGAGGGGTGTCGCCAGACGCCTTTGTCCATGCTGGGACAGGCAATTTTATAAAATGAGCAACCATCCGGCTATTTTAGCCTCTGGTCTTGTTTGGGACCGGTTGTATAGCCACTAAACGTTTTTGTGCTTAGTTTTTAGTCAGTATTGAATTTACACTAAGTATCAAACTTAGTTTTTTAAACAAGCGGGTCAGTATGGGTATTACCCAGGCAGATAATCAGGCAGTTTAATAAACAAAGTATCAAACTTAAATAAACAAAGGATCCGAGTAGTACCCAGGCGATCCAACGAATATAACCTTTACTAGGTGTCAAAATCAGTTAGGTAAGGAAGAATCCGCCTATGTATTACCCGGATGGACAATTAAACAATAACTCGATTTTGCAAACAGAGTCTGAATCTTCATTAATTGACTCACTATTTACAAAAAGTTTACAATCTCAGAAGTAGTACTTTTTTAGGTTCTCTACATTCCAAGTTCTAGGCAGACGCCTGCCGTCTGGGGTTTCCAGGCAGAAGGTGCCATCCCTTACTTCTTCATAGATCCGGTAGGGGTCTTCCCAATTTGGGGTTAGCTTTCCCAGCTCATTGGCCCTACCGGTTGCCTCCATTTTTCGTAACACTAAGTCGTCTACTTTCAAAGGACGCTTGTGTACTTTTTTGTTGTAGGATCTAGTCATTCTCAGACGGTAAATCTCATGACGCAAGGCGGCATTGCCCCTGCGTTCTGGGAGTGAATCCAATGCCAGGCGCATTGCTTCCCAGTTTGCCTCTTCATCATACAGCATGACTCTGAGAGTCGGCTCGTAATGTTCGATGGGCAAGACGGCTTCAGCACCGTAAACCATGAGAAATGGGGTTTCACCGGTTGCCCCTTTCGCGGTTGTCCGGATGGCCCATAGGACATAGATTAATTCTTCTGCCCATAAGCCACCGGCTCTTTCTATTTTCTTTTTAATGCCGTCTGAGATGAGTTTGTTGAAGGCTTCAACTTGGCCGTTTGCTTGGGGCCGGCCAACAGATGCAAAATAGCTTGAGATCCCCTGATCTCCCAACCAAGTTTTTAGCTGAGGCGTCTCAAACTGAGGACCATTATCAAACACCATAGACATAGGTACCCCATACCGGGTGATGATGTTCTTCCAAATGAAGGAAATTACGTCTGAGGTCTTGATGTTTTTAACCGCCTCAGCCTCCACCCACTTGGTGAAATAGTCCACAGCCACCAAGATGTAACGCTTTCCGCCTAGAGCAGGCGTGTAAGGACCTAGAATGTCCATACCCCATTTTGCAAACGGGATTGGGCTTTGGATGGCCGTCAGATCAGTAGCCGGACGGTGAATGAGTTTACCAAACTTTTGGCACTTGTCACATTTCTTCACCAATTCCTTGGCGTCTGCCTCAAGAGTGGGCCAAAAGTAATGTCGTCTGGCTCTGACGGCTAGGGACCTGCCGCCTATATGAGAGGCGCAGAATCCCGAGTGCAAGTCTTCGAGAACTTCCTTCCCCTTTTCCGGGGTGACACACTTCAACAGGGGCTTAAGAAATCCTTGCTTGAAGAGTTCTCCATTTTTCAACTCGAAGCTTGCAGCTCGCTTCTTCAGGACGGCTGCTTCCTGTGGTGAATCAGGAAGTGTACCGTTTGAAAGATAGGCCCGGATGGAATCCATCCAGGTGGAGCTTCGGTCTAAGGTTCCAATGGGCTCTTTATGTATGCTTATCTTTTCAAGAACTTCCCAAAAGACCGACCGAGGGGTATCACAGCAGGAGGATGAAGCCGATTTGGACATGGCATCCGCCTGGTTGTTATCTGACCTGGGCACTTGATTCAGACGGAATTCCTCAAGTACCCCAGTCTCTTCCTTGACTGCCTGAAGATATTTGATCATAGCCGGATGAGTTGTCTCATATGCTCCTTCATACTGGCTAACGACCAACTGTGAATCAGAATAGGCGTCAATCTTTGTTGCCCCTGCCGCCTTACACATGCGGATTCCGGCTAGCAGGGCTTCATATTCCGCCTCATTATTTGAGCCTTGAAACTTATACCGCAGTGCATATTCAAATTTGTCCCCCTCTGGGGACTCATATATAATTCTTGCACCACAGCCATTCTTCGTTGAGCTTCCGTCTACATACACTTTCTAAACCTGGTCAAAATTGTCCGGTTGCACCGATCGGGTCATATCAACAATGAAGTCGGCAAACGCCTGACCTTTCACTGTTTTTCTAGGTTCAAAAGTGATTTCAAGACTTTGCATTTCAATAGCCCATTTCAACATTCTTCGGGATGACTCCAAAGTAGACATTGGCCGCTTGAGGGGCTGGTCGGTGTAGATTACCACCGGATGAGCCAGGAAGTATGGCTTCAATTTCTTGAAAGCCATATACAGAGCAAAGCCAAATTTTTCTACCATGGGGTACCGGAGCTCAGCATTTTTAAGACATGGCTAATGAAATAGACCGAAAGCTGAACACCGTTTCTCTCAGCAAGGAGAACGGCACGGAGAGCATGATTTGAGACGGCTAAGTATATGTATAACACCTCCCTAGGAAATGGACTAACAAGTCTTAGCAAAGAGTGGAGGTGTTCTTTCAGCCGTTGAAAGGGCGCCTCGGCCTCATCTCCCCATTCGAACCTGGTCTTCTTCCTGATTGCTCAGAAGAAATAAAGGCATTTGTCGCCTGACCGGCTGAGGAATCTCCCCAGAGCAGCCAGGCAACCGGTTAGTCTCTGTGCTTCCTTGACAGTGCGGGGTGACTTCATGTCAATCACCGCCTGTATCTTCTCAGGGTTAGCCTCTATCCCCCTTTGATCAATCAGGAATCCGAGAAACTTCCCAGACTTAACACCAAAGATGCATTTCTTAGAATTTAACATGACCTTATGCTGCCTGAGTGTGGTGAAGGTTTCTCGGAGATCAGCAAGGTGATCCGCCTGCTATTTGGATTTGACTATCATGTCATCAATGTAACAGAATAGCCCCTGATCAGTGACGAAGGCCGTCTTTTCTTGATCTTTCTTCCACAGGGGTATCTGATGGAAGCCGGAGTAGGCATCCATAAAACTCATCAAGGCGTGACCGGCTGAAGAGTCGACCAGACTGTCGATCATCGGAAGCGGATAACTGTCCTTAGGACACGATCTGTTGATGTCTGTGTAATCAACACACATGCGCCAGGTCCCATTCGGTTTCTTAACAAGGACCACATTGGCCACCCAGTCGAGTAAATTACAAGGCCGAATGAACCTGGCGTCTAGCAGCTTTTTGACTTCGGCAACTGCCGCCTGACTTTTTTCCTCGCCGTGGTTTCTTTTCTTTTGCCGGATGGGCTTCCTTTTGGGGTCCATGGCGAGTTTGTGGACAGCGAGATCCAGGCTGACGCCTGGCATCTCTTCCACTTCAAAGGCAAAAATGTCTTTGAATTCCTTCAGCAGAAGGTGCAAGCTTGCACCCAAGGTAGCATGAGCAACCATCTCAACCTTAACAGTACGTTCTGGACGGCTGTCATCCAGAATGAGATCAACGCTTTCACCAGCCGGTTGGGGACGGAGCTTATCTGACCGTTCACCGGCCAGTGATTGCTATTTTTTCTCTTTTTTCACCTCCACCAGCAGAGGTGCTTTTCTTTTCTTTCCGGCTGCTGGTGGGGCAGGAGCTGGGTCGGCATCCTGGACATTGTCAAGGTCTATGGGTTCCTGACCGCCTGGGGCCACGGTATCTCGGACGGCTGAGAGATAACACTCTCGGGCCGTCTTCTGATCCCCATTCAGGGAACCCACAGTGCCGTCATCCCTCTCATACTTGATGAGCATGAGAGATGGGATGATTACTGCCTTGGCTACGTTGAGAGTTGGCTGGCCAAGGATGATGTTGTAGGTAGTCAACTCCTCAACGACCAAGAATCTGACGACAATATGTCGTCCCTGGCCTTTCTCCCCCACCCGGATGGGTAAGTCAATTCTACCGGCTGGGTAGACCATCCCACCCCCAAAACCAACCAAGGGGTGGGTGACCAGGTGCATGCTGCTGACATTGTATTTCAGCTTTTGCAGGCACCGGAGTCTGATGATGTCTGATGAGCTGCCGGTGTCTATAAGGATCCGTCCAACCAGCTGGTTGGCAACCTTACATTCAATGACCACCGGGTCATCATGAGGGCGGCGGATGCTGCCCCTATCCTTCTTAGTGATCAAGACGTCTGGGAAGGAAGAGCTGGCAGACGCCTGCTCATCATCATCTTTGTCCATCTTTCGAAGATGGCTCTTGGTGCCCCGGATGGTAGGGCCACCACATGAGAACCCGCCTGCTATAGTGTAGACCGGCTCCTTGTCGGTATCCGAGCTACTAGCAGGCTGGGGGGTAGTCTTGGAGGACTGACCCTTGTTTTTCTTTTTTGCCCCGGCTAGGGACTTAGAAATGTAGGACTTCAACAGCCCTTTGTCAGCGAGACGGTCCAATGCCCGCTGAAGACTAAAGCAGTCGTTGGTGTCATGGCCAACCTCCTCATGGAACTGACAAAATTTATTTTTGTTCCGTGACTGGACATAACTCTTCAAAGGATTCGGCTTCTCAATGGACAGCCGCTCCTTTACCTCCATGAGGATGGAGTTGCAGTCTTTGTTAAACTCGTACCTGGGGACGTACGGTTTAAACTCTTTCTTTTTCTTCTGGGACGGCTGGTCAGAGTCAGTAACCGCCCAGACTTCTTTTCTCTTCTTGCTCTCCTCTTTCTTTTTAGTCGGCTGAGCAGGCCGGTTGTCTTTCTGCTTGTCAGACTTCTTAGAGTCCGACTGGCCTCCAGGCGAGCAGAGGTCGGTAGCTTGAATGTAGCTTTCCGCCACCCTCAGGGCCGCCTGCAGGGTGAAAGCCCCTTTTCTGCCTTGGTCGAACTTAAAGGTCGACCCGTCTCTCAGACCTTTGAAAAATTCTGTAAAAGCTACCTCATCAAACAGCCCCTGAATCTGAATTCTGATCAGGTTGAACCGCCTGACATATGAGCGCAACCCTTCTCTCTCTCCCTGCTTAACAGTGCTCAAATCATTGAGAAGTTGGAAGCAAACAGGAAGGCAAGCTTCCTGAAACTATCGATGGACCCGGCTGGCAGATTGCCAAACCATTGTTGGGCAATGCCCTTCAATGTAGCCGGGAAGCATCGACACCAAGTGGCATCATCCAACCCCTGCAGATACATGAGGTTGGTGTAAGCCATGAGGTGGTCTTCCGGATTGGTGGTACCATCATAGGTACCAACCAATACATTCTTAACCTTGGTCGGGTGGGCCGCCTCGGTTATCTCCCGGGTGAACGCAGAAGGCTGTTCACCCAGGCGTAGCAGACGAAGCTGCCAGTCCAATGGCTGGACATTTGGATATGCCGCCTGACCCCCAAAGAAGGCCGGCTGCATGAAGTGAGGGGAGTACTGCCCGTAAGCCTGAGTAGGCACATACGGGACAGCTCCAATCATATGAGGGCCAGAATGGACGATATTACCGCCTGTCTTACTCTCATGCAGGGAGGGTGCACTCCCTGCAGAAATGTTGTTGAAGCTGTCTGGAAAGTTCGATGTTGAAGCAGACTCAGACAGCGATTGGTTTCTCTTCCGGTTGATGATCTCCCGGACATCAAGAGTTGATTTTTTACTTCTCACCGGCTGCTGAGTCCGGCGAGTGTTATTGGTATTCTTCCCAGGAAGGAGAATTCTTGACCAATCAATGGTCCCGGCTGCCTTCTCCTTTGGATGAGGGGTGGGCTGCCGGTTTCTGACTGACTTCCCCTTCTCTGAAGGAGTCTTCTTCGCCGACTGACCTTTACTTGGGCCAGCTCGGCTTTTGTTGATCAGCTCTTTAATTTCACCCTTGAAACTTGTCATGAATCTCATGAGTTCATCTCGAGTGACAGGGGCTGATCCAGCTGCCGTTTGGGTTTCCCCTTCCGGCTGCCCAATGAGTCTGCTTTGACCCGCCTGGGAGGCACCCCGCTCCAGAGTCTCTCTGGGCCGGATGCGCTTGATTCTGAGAGAGTCGTCTTCGGCTGTAAAGGTTTT
The DNA here is from genome assembly GCF_948465745.1 of Chenopodium album. Taxonomy (NCBI): domain Eukaryota; kingdom Viridiplantae; phylum Streptophyta; class Magnoliopsida; order Caryophyllales; family Amaranthaceae; genus Chenopodium; species Chenopodium album. Next base: position 41,939,109 of record NC_137834.1, on the reverse strand, counting down.
GACCTGAGGATCTTCATCCTCATGGTCTGTAAAGACTTTTGGGTCTTCGCCCAGACGGTTAGGGGGTGGTACAGACTCTTGAACCATCTTCGAGGTACTCTCCCCACAGACGGCGCCAAATGTTTTGGGTGTTTTTGTCCCTTGGGAGAGTTACGTCACGAAGTCTGATCCGGCTGAGCAATACCTGCAAAACAACGGAGACTCCGGGTGGTTTGAGCTCCGCCTCCGACGATCAAGTTAGTAACTTGAAACGGAATAAAAAGAACGGAAATTTAGGTGGGTATCTGCTCGGATTCCAAGCTCAGGTCTTTCTCTGATGTAAGAGAATAAGGGTGTAATCAATGATTCAATGTGTCCCCAAAATGGGGAAATATCTCCTTATTTATAGGGTCGTTGGAAAATGTGCCCCTACCTAGGTCACTTGACCTAGATTCTAGTGGGCTGCGCCGTTTTACGGCGCTCCTAGGAGTTTGGGCCTTTGAAAGCCGCCATTTCAGAAAACATATCTGAGGGCGCCAAGTGTCAAGAGGATGTTGAGCCACATGGGCCATCCTAAGCTTGACACATGGCAACCTCTCATTGGTCCACGTCTCAAGAGGATGTTGAGCCACATGGGCCATCCTGAGCTCGACACGTGGCGACCTCTCATTGGTCCACGTGTCTAGGGTAAAAATACCCTAAACATGTTTCAACTTCAATATTACATCCAACATATTTCAAGCAAAAATACTTTAAATTAGTAAACTTATTAGCAATATCCAACCAAAATATCTATATAACTTAATTATTAAGCATCGAAATTAGATTAGTTATATAAGCTAAAGCATTAGAATCATTACAAGCATAACCCAAAATGGATTCTAGCCATTACTTAGAGCAACAAACTAAGATCAAAAGTACTTTAAACAACTACATGGTCCCTAAATTACTACCTACTTAAACCTATATAATCTACTTAAAGACTCTAATCAGAGTCAAAGCCATATGCGTCATCATCACTTTGAGAGACCTCTGGGGAGTGATAATGGTATGGAACACCAGAGTCATCCTCAGATTGATCCTCTTCGTTCTGCTGCTCTCCATCTTCTTCCTCTTCATCTTCTTCATTCTCGTCCTCTAACCCCCCTTGCTGCAGCCCTTAGTGTCCTGGCTGCACATCATTGGCATTTCCTCCACCAATTGCAGGGTGTACTTGAACTTCTTCAGCCCCAACAATAACTGATGAGGGCATAACTTGCTTCTCTACAGTCTCCTCATCACTTATGTCCATCTCAGCCTCCCCACTTTCAACCCCATTTTCTTTAACCTCATTAACCTTACTGCATTTATGCCACTTTTCATCCTTTTTCTCTAAGGATTCTCCCCTCATTTGCACTTCTTTGAGCCTTTTTAAGCATTTTTCCCTTAGTTTTGTCTTTCCCTTTACTTTCGCGTGTTTCTTTTCCCTTTTTCTTTTTTGTTGTTTTTTTTTCTAGCGTTTCTTTGTTGTTTTGTAGGTTCTTGGCCTTTTTGGATGAACTTTGGAATGCATGACGTGCCATGGAGAAGGAGCATGAAGATCAACAGAAGCTGAAGGAAGGAAGAATCAAGTAGGTTCGGCCGAACCCCCTGAAGGTGTGACCGAACCAAGGTGTAGCCGAACCTGCTCAGTGGTTCGGCCGAACGTCGAGGCAGGGACAAGATGCAATTTGGCAATATTGCAGGAGTGGTCGAACCACAGAAGTTCGACCAGACCAAGATCAGGAAGGTTCGACCAAACCTACCCATGGTTCGGCCGAACCTACCCTGTAGTCCGGTCGAACCTTCCCATTGTTCGGTCGGACCTCTCCTTTTCTCAGATGGCTCTGTACGGACTATATAAGTCCCATCTTAGAACGTTTTGATGTAATTAGATGAACTTAGTTTTAATTTTCTGCACTTTTTAGCTTAATCTAGAGAGAAAAACACTATTAGTCTTCATTGGTAGAGAGAGAAAGTGTGGTTTTCTTCATTGATGAACTTAGATTTTGAAGAAGGAGTTTGTTTAATCCTTTGTAGACCTTCATCTTCAATTAATGAGCAATCTCTTACTCTTTCTCTTTACCTTTGTTTTTTATTTTCCTTCTTTGCTTTGATTTTCCTTCTTTGCTTATTGATCATGTTGATGCTTGTTGATTTGATGATTGATATTGTCTTCAATATGATTTGTGAGTAGTCACTTAGCCAAGGGTGTGGGGATGGTGTAGTTGCTAATTGTGTATGCTTATAATGTTGGGGTTATGTTAATGGTGATTAAAGTCTTTGCATGCTTGATATTCTTTGATCTTCTTGCAAGTGCACATTGTTAGTTGATTAAAGGTGAATCTTTGCTAACAAGGAACGGAAGTTGACTTAGTTGAGATTCATTACTATCGATATTTCTTTGATTGCACCTTCTAATATATGGTTCTAGTGTGGAAACATAGAGGCTATGTTAGGAGAAACCGATTAACCCCGGAAGGCAGTTAGATTGGGCCTTTTTTCGATATTCATGCATGTTTAGTTTGCCATTGATTTACTACTTTGTTATTGCATGATCAAGGGGCAACTACATCTACCTATTTCCCTTGGTGCTTAGTTATATTAATTTTAATCCATTTCGTTCTTAGTTTAATCTCTTAGTTATCCACACTTCTTGTTCCGAGATACCTTAGACTCTAGGTAATGAATGTGGTGTTTATGCATTTCTCCCTATGGTTCGACCCCTCTACTTGCCCTATATTTGTAATAGGTTGAGTCGAGTGTTATAAATTGTATTTGATTTAGGTGTAGTTGTTTGATGACGCAATTATTCCTTTGTCAAATTGGCGTCGTTGCCGGGAAGACGACTTCCATTGCTATTTCATTGCTTGTTTGAGACTATCTCATGTTTTATTTGTTAGTGTTTGCTAATTTTGTTACTTGTCAGTGATTACGTTCTTCTTAGCTTTGTCGTATGAACAGAGGACGAACCCGCTCAAGATCTTTGATTCCCATCGATCCAGAGCTAGAGAGGTCTTTGTCCCTACTTCGAAGAGAAGCAAGAGCAAGGAGTAAAAATTCTCACACTCCAACGAGAGAAGTAAGAGAATTAGAAGATACTCCACCCTCTTCACCCTCAAGTGAAGAATTAGATAGCCCTAACTCATCATCGAGTTCGGAAATCAACCCTTTCTCAACCTTTAAGTTCGAGAGTGAAAAAGGTACTAAAATGGGAGAGAATACGCCTTTGAGACGTCTTGGGGCCCCCGAAGATTTTAGAGCGCAAAGTGGGATCCTCACTCCTACTACTCAAGCCAACAATTTCGAGATCAAGCCTAATTTGATTGCTTTGATTGAGATGAAACAATTCTCGGGTGGAAAGTTTGAGAGTCCTCATGAGAACTTGAAAGAGTTTGTGAAATATTGTGACACAATCAAGGCCAATGGAGTGACTCAAGAATATATTCGCCTCAAAATGTTTCCATTTTCGCTAATTGGGAGAGGTCTAGAATGGCTAGAGAAGGAGGTGCCCCCTAATTAATTCTCTCACAACATGGGACCAAGTGACTACGGCTTTCTTGAGGAGGTTTTATAACCATAGGAAGACCGCCGAGGCTCGGTCTTTTATTCAAGGTTTTCGCCAAAAGAGTGGTGAGTCTCTAAGTGCGGCATGGGAACGATACAAAGAGCTTCAACGTCAATGCCCACACCATGGGATACCCAAGTATCAACTCATTCACACTTTCTATGGAGGTCTCACACCTCAAGGAAGAACAAGCCTAGACGCCGCGGCCGGCGGTCCAATCATGAACAAAGGAGAGCATGAAGTGGAGTGTATTATAGAGGAGGCCGCAAAGAACTATGATGATTGGTACGAAGGAGAAAGGGATGCTACTTCTAGTAAGGGTGTTTATGCATTGGAGCAAGCCAACGCAATCAACAACCTTTCTACCCAAATCTCAAAAATGATCAACAAAATGGATGAATTGATGAAAGAAAGGTCCAACCCTCATGGTAATACCTCCCCTTCAACCAAGGGAGGCAATGGTATGGATACTTCCTCCTCCTCTTCTTACAATAATATGCCCCAAGGATGCATGTTTTACTCTAATTGTGAAACCTATGATCATGATACCTCTCATTGTGTATATGCTTGTGAAGTTCAACCCCCTTCCCATGAACATGATGATAATATGGAAAATGTCAACACTCAATGGCTCATTGGGTTTTTCACCCTCATTCTCTATCTCCATCTCTTCTTGAGTGTTGAAAAGGAAAAAAATGTTGAGGTGCCCAAGGAAAAAGAAGCCACCCCCTTGCCCCTAAATCGCCAACCTAGAGAGGAGAAGCTACCCTTTCCACAACGATTTGTGAGAGCTAAACTTGATGCCCAATTTGGGAAGTTTTTGGAAGTCATTAAGAATTTGCATATTTTCGTCCCTTTTGTTGATGCTATGAAGCAAATGCCCCACTATTCCAAATTTTTGAAAGACCTTTTGAGTGGGAGAAGGGAGTGTGAGACGGTGAGTTTGACCGCCAATTGTAGTGCAATTATTTCCAACAAACTTCCTACCAAATTGAAAGATCCGGGTAACTTTTCCATCCCTTGTTCTATCAATGTCATTGAATTTGATAAAGCCTTGTGTGATTTAGGAGCAAGTGTGAGTCTCATGCCCTATTCCGTCTACCAAAAGCTTAGTGTAGGAACCCTCTCCCCCACTAACATTACTCTCCAACTAGCGGACCGTTCCGTTAAGTTCCCCATGGGCAAAGTTGAGGACATTTCCCTTAGGGTAGGAAAGTTCACATTCCCCGTGGATTTCTATGTGCTAGAGATGGATGAGGATGAGAGGATTCCTATAATTTTGGGTAGACCATTTCTAGCTACTTCTAGAGCTATCATCAATGTGAAGGAGGGGAAGATATCCTTGAAGATTCACAATGATTCTATTGAGTTTGATTTGAATAATGTCATGCAACAACCCTCCTCAAGTGGTGAATGCTTTAGGGTAGATGTTCTTGATATTGTTCTTAATGAATTTTCTCGCTCCCACTTGCATGCTACTAATGATCCTCTTGAAAGTGTGTTGTTGAATGAATCAAAGATAGGTACTCACAAAGAAGACATACAATTCTATGAGGATTTGCTTGAGGAAAGCAAGAAGGAGTGCAAGGATGCGAGCATGGAAGAAGAGGCTCCTTACATTCATGACCTCTTTCAAGTTGAAGAAAGAGAATTGAGCCCCAATGGTAAGGGAGCACCAAAGGTAGACTTGAAACCTCTACCTTTGGGCTTGAGTTATGCATTTCTTGGTCCCTATGAGTCTTTCCCCGTGATTGTAAATTCTAACGTAACGGAGGAGCAAACCTCCCTCTTGATCAATGTTTTGAGAAAACACAAGAAAGCTTTGGGTTATACCATTGATGATATCAAAGGTATTAGTCCATCTTTATGTATGCACAAAATTGATTTAGAGGGAGATGCCAAACTCGTTATGCAAAGGCAAAGAAAGCTTAACCCTTCCATGCAAGAGGTTGTGCAGAAGGAAGTGGCTAAGCTTCTTGATGCGGGAATTATTTACCCAATTGCTCATAGTGATTGGGTATCTCCCGTGCAAGTTGTGCCTAAGAAAGAGGGCATGACGGTAGTGAAAAATGATCATGATCAACTAGTACCCACTAGACTTGTTACCGGTTGGCGCATGTGTATTGACTATCGCCAACTTAACACAAGTACATTCAAAGATCATTTTCCACTACCGTTCATTGATCAAATGTTGGAAAGGCTTACAAAGCATTCCTTCTATTGTTTCCTTGATGGTTACTCGGGATTTTTCCAAATCCCGATTGACCCCAAGGATCAAGAGAAGACGACTTTCACATGCCCCTACGGTACTTATGCGTATCGTAGGATGCCTTTCGGGCTTTGTAATGCCCCCGCAACATTCCAACGTTGCATGATGTCCATTTTTAGTGATAAGATTGAGGATGAGATAGAAGTCTTCATGGATGACTTCTTCGTTGGAGGAGCCACATATGAAGATTGTCTATCTCATTTATCTCATTGCTTAGAAAGGTGTGAGAGGGCTACTCGTGTTGAATTGGGAAAAGTGCCACTTTATGGTGGAAAGTGGGATTGTTCTTGGGCACAAAATTTCCCATGCCGGCATTGAGGTTGATAGAGCCAAGGTTGAGGTCATTGAAAAACTTCCTCCCCCCACCAACGTGAGGGAAGTGAGGTCTTTTCTTGGCCATGCAAGGTTCTATCAGCGCTTTATAAAAGATTTTTCAATGTTTTCTTAGCCTCTCACATCCCTATTGCAACAATATAAGGAGTTTGTGTTTGATGATGCTTGTCATAAGTCCTTTTGTAGGTTGAAAGAATCCCTTTGCACCGCTCCTATTGTCCAAGGTCCGGATTGGTCTCTTCCATTTGAGTTCATGTGCGATGCAAGCAACGAGGCCATTGGATCGGTTCTTGGACAACGAAAGGATAGGAAACTTCATGTCATACATTATTTGTCTAAAACTCTCAATGATGCCCAACGAAACTACACAACTACCGAGAAGGAGTTCCTAGCGGTTATCCATTCATTTGAGAAGTTTAAAACCTACCTCATTCGTTCTAAGACAATTGTGTATACCGACCACGCGGCTCTCAAATATTTGATAGGGAAGAAGGAAGCTAAACCAAGGTTGTTGAGATGGGTTTTAATCCTCCAAGACTTCGATTATGAGATGAGAGACAAGAAGGGAGCCGAGAATGTGGTGGCGGATCACCTTTCAAGGTTGGGCGGTGCAAGGTTTGAAGATGATGGCTTGCCAATAGAGGACGCTCTAATAGATGATGTGTTATATGTCCTTGAAGTGAAATCGGAGCCGTGGTATGCGGATATTGTGAATTACTTAGCTTGTAGTGCCGTATCGCCGGATTTCACTTCGCAACAACGTCGAAAACTCAAGCACGAGGCCAAGAGATACATTTGGGATGATCCCATTTTATTGAAGAGAGGGGTCGATGGTTTGTTGAGGAGATGCGTCCCGAACGACGAGGTTCAAAGTGTTCTCCATATGTGTGACTCTTCTTCTTGTGGTGGGCATATGAGTGCTCAAAAGACCGCCTCAAAGATCCTTCAATCTATGCTCTTTTGGCCTTCTCTATTCAAGGATTCTTGGATATTTTTCAAGACTTGTGATAGATGTCAACGGATGAGGAATATTTCTAGAAAGGATGAAATGGCGCAAAACCCCATCCTTGAGCTTGAAGTTTTTGATGTGTGGCTATAGACTTCATGGGCCCTTTCATTTCTTCACATGGGAACAAGTATATTTTGGTTGTCGTTGACTACGTATCCAAGTGGGTGGAGGCCGTGGCTTCTCCAACAAATGACTCTAAGGTGGTGGTCAATCTTTTCAAGAAAGTGATCTTTCCGAGATTTGGTGTTCCAAGAGCAATAATTAGTGATGGGGGATCGCATTTCAAGCACCACACCTTTGTTCGACTACTTGATAAGTATGGGGTGTCTCACAAGCGAGGGCTTGCTTACCACCCTTAAACGAGTGGTCAAGCGGAGGTCACCAATAGAGAGCTTAAGGTGATTTTGAAGAAGACGGTTGCTAGGACGAGGAAGGATTGGTCCTCCAAACTCATTGATTCTCTATGGGCTTATTGGACCGCCTTCAAGACTCCGATAGGGACCACCCCCTACAAGCTCGTCTATGGAAATAATTGTCATTTGCCCGTGGAGATGGAGCATCGTGCTCATTGGACAATCAAGCAAGTCAACTTAGATCTCCATAATGCGGGAGAACAAAGGCTTCTAGAGTTGCACGAGTTAGAGGAGTTGAGGATGAATGCTTATGAGAGTGCAAGTATGTACAAAGCGAGAACCAAAGCTTGGCACGATGCCCAAATCATCAAGAAAGACTTTGTCAAGGGGAAAAAGGTGCTCCTCTTCAACTCGCGATTGAAACTCTTTCCGGGAAAACTACAATCAAGGTGGAGTGGGCCGTACATTGTCATGGAAGTGTTTCCATATGGAGCCTACGAAATCTCCCAAGACGGCCACTCTCCTTTCAAAGTCAACGGTCACCGTCTCAAGCCCTATTATGAAGGATTCCCAAGTGATGAACCGATTTCTGTGACACTTCTTGATGTGCATCGTCAATTTGACCCTCCTTAATCAACTCAAGGAACGTTGAGCTAACGACGTTAACCAAAAGCGCTTTCGGGAGGCAACCCGAGTTTCTAACCCTTTTCTACTTTCTTCCTTTCTTGTTGCTTTTATCTTTCTATCTACAATTTTGGATTGTTAGGATTTATGAGTTTTGATTGTGTTGGGATTTTTGATATGCTTTGCATCTAGCATGATTGTATGGTGTTTAGATGTGTGTTAAGGACGATTTTTACTTGTGCGATTTTTTAAGGGAGTTTGGCCGAACCACTTTATCTTCGGCCACTACAGCATTTTTAAGGAATTATGGCAGCATTCTACTAAAGGGATCAAATTTGCATTTTGACAGAAGGTTCGACCGAACCTAGGGATGGTTCGACCGAACTTTTATTTTAGTTCGGCCGAACTGTCCTTGGTTCGGTCACTCCTCAATTTTTGAAAAATTTCAAGTCCATTCTGCCAAAATTTGAAAAATCAAGTTCCAGTTGAGGTTCGACCGGACCTTTTGATGTTTCGACCGACCTTGTTCTGTAGTTCGACCGAACTGTCCCTAGGTTCGGTCACTCCTCCATTTTTGCAAAATTGTTGTAACATTCTGCCAGGATTTGAAAAAATTGATCTGCAGCTTAGGTTCGACCGAACCTGGGTTATGTTCGACCGAACGTTTACTGTAGTTCGGCCGAACCAGGGGTATGTTGCTGCCATTTTATTATTGCTGCTGATTTTCGTGGCTTATCACTCCCATTTTCGCATCTCCCCTTCTCCATTCTCCTCCTTCTCACTCTAAACCTCCATTACAACCCCTCTTACAACCTCAAATCTCCATCAAAATCACTCCAATATTCACTTTTTCTCACTTATTTTCCATCCTCTACTCAATTTCTACAATTCTCCACCAAAAATTCCTCATAAAAATCCCATCTTTTCATTTTCCCCAATTTCAAGGGTTTGAGTGCTTTGGTGTTTTTGGGTTTCTACTCGCTTCCAATCAATTGTGGTATGGTTTTCCTAGCTTTTGCAAGTTTATTTCTTCAATTTCTCATAGTTTTACCATGTTTTACATGTTTAAGTATGAATTGTGGTATTCTTGAAATTGTTAGTAATAACTTGTTTGATTCATGTGGTTCTTTGGATTTACTTGTTGCAAATGATTGGTTAGTAATAACATGCCTTGGTTCTATTTTGATCTCAATGTCTTTACTTATGAATGTTGATTTCATACTAGGGTGTTCATGTTATCTTTTTATGATTGATAAATTCATGAGTTGGATGTTGTTGGAGATTTTTATTCATTGTTTTGGTTTGTTTTTTATGGTTTGATGAATGGTTATCATGAAAATTAGGGGACATCATGCGAAATTTCACCTAGACTTTGTTAGGACTCATATAGGAATGACATAGGAATTCTTATTCAAGCCTTGGTTCAAATGTATTCATGCATGCCTTGAATTGTATACTCTCATGCATACACTTTTACCCTAGCTAGCTTCTTAGCTTCTTATGTCATTTCTTATCAATTTGTTCTAATGATATGCTCTTGGTGAATTTGTAGAATCAAAATGCTCGGCAAAGGCAAAGGAAAGTCAAAGAGGAAGAGAGTGGGAGAATCTTCAGGACCACAATTCCCACCTCCTCCCGGCATCAATGATCACGACATTGTTGCTTCGGACGAGCAATTTTAGCCCATCTATGAGTCACTCATCAAGCGTCCAATCCGTTCTACAAGATTCTTTTGCCCCACAACTTTGAGGAAGCTAGGTATTTTTGATGAGGAGGTCAGGTTGGCTCAAAACTTTGGATGGGGTGACTTCATTCACCTCCACGCTTACACTTACGAGCGTGTAACTTTGGAATTCCTTGCCTCTCTTTGCAAGGAAGTCATTGAGCCGGAAGATGTTGATGAGGATCCTCAACTTATGATCCACTTTAGAATGTTCAACGAGGATCACTCTTTAACCAAAAGTGAGCTAAATGAGATATTCTTTTGGCATGCCACCGGACTTGATCACCCATCCGAAATGGCCTCCACTCATCGCATACCTTACAACGAGCAAGAGTGGTGGAGGAGTATCACCAACAAGGATAGGTTTCAAACTAATGCCTCAAAGGTCAACAATATCATTCACATAGCCTTGACGTATTTTGTACGGCTTCTCCAATATGCCGTGTTCTTCAAAGCAAACCTCGGCTCCATGGTAAAAGATGAGGTTGCTTGCCTATTCTTGGACGATAACCCTCAGCGGCTCAAATTTCAATGCCCTTCCACCTTCATCCAACGACTCTTGGATACTAGGGATAACCGTCTCGGTGATGAGATCTTCATGGGTGGCCTGATTACTATTATTGCTCTCTCTTTGAAGAATGGAGCATAAAAAGATCAAATTGAATTGCTCCCACCCGTGCACCAATCCCGAGAGGAGCTCACCGACGAGTCCCCTCCCTATGCTCTTTCCATAAGCGCCCTTCGTCACAACCGCTTCATCAACTACACCACTAGCAAGCGCCGATTCATCCTCTTGGTCGATAGGGAGATAGAGTGGTGTGTCCTCCCGGACCCCACCCTCACTACGGTGGACCACTCCGCTCCTCTCAAATGGAAGATCCCTCAGCAAAACATCCCCAATGAGCTGAGATGACCTAGAGCCCGGGGTGGAGTTCCTCAACCTCCACCGGTCCCCCAAGCAGAGCAATTCGTCCCCCCTTTCACGGGGGAGGTGAGGCATCTTCCTCTTCTTCCATTCCTCCTTTTGATTTAAATGCCCTTCGTAGTACCCTCGATGATATCCGTCAAGACAATTAAGCTTCCATTGAACAATGGGGGTACTACGCGAGGGCAAATTATGACAATCTTGTGCAAGCGGGCATTCAAGCGCCCTATGTGAACTACCCTTACCAACCTCCTCAAGAGGGTCCGGTCAATCATTGGGGACCCTATGACCCTCAAAACCCCACCCCCCCCCCCCCTTGCTACGCCTATTGGGAAGGTCCCATCGACCCTACCCAACGCGTTGACACCCCACCATACGACCCCTATCGTCCGGGTGGGTGCGATCCGGCTTATGACCCGGCATCCACATCTACCCGTACTCTTTTTGATGGCGGTTGGGGTGACCAAGGGTGGCCCTATAAGCACTTCGACCAACCCTTCCACCCTTTCATGGATACTCCCGGGTTTGATCCTGACAACCCCCCTCGACCTAGGGGGAAGGAGATGATAACCCGTGATGAGGGTTCCCTTCCCCCCCCCCCGGTCTTCTAACTTGTAACTTTTTCTCGGGACGAGCAAAAGAATAGTGTGGGGGAGGATGTCCTTTTGGTTGGTTGAAGTGTACATAGGAGGGTAGAGTGGTAGGGTATTAGCTTGCACATAAGGAGGATAGTGAGGATAGTGGCCTTGTAATTGTTGATGGCGTTGTGATGGTGATGTTATGATGGTCATGTTGTGATGGTGTTGTGATGAGATGATGATGTTGTGATGATGATGGTGATGATGATGATGTTTTATGATTATTTTTGCTGATTTCTGATGATTTTCTTTGATGATTCTTGAGTTTTTGTAGGTGGAGATGCTCCCAAAAAAAATCCAAATCCCCTTAATCCAAACTTTGTAGATAGCCTTTTATTTATTTTTTTCTTCTTTTTGTATATTTCTTTAGTCTTTCTCTTTGTTTTCTAACTTTTTCTTGTTTTGCTGTAGTTTCTTTTGTTTGGCTCACCTTTCTTGAAGCTTGAAAGCGGAGATGAAGGACGTTAAGAAGCAACACTAGCTCCCTTGGTGAGATTGGATATATTACCTTGTCTTCTATTTCAAGCGGCATTTGGTGAGACCTTTCATCTTTTTCTTTTTCTTTGAGTGCTTAGTTTAGGTCTAGTTTAGGAAGAGTTGAATGGTTCGAGGTTGATTGATTTTGGTTCTAAGGAACCTGGGATCGTTGATGTTGATATCAACGATCACGTGTATGTCGATTGGGATTTATTTGATTTACATGCCTCGATTATGAACCTTTTTAATTTCTTCCTCTTTCTTGTGTGTTTTTCTTGTTCTCTTTTGTGTAACAAGCATGACTATGGCAAGTTGAAATATTTTTTATGTGGGTTTGCTCATTCATTTGGATTTGAGAATTTGTGTGCCTTTTTGATGACATGTCTTTGAATGCTTACCTTCCTAGTTGATGAGGGTTTACATGGTTTGAGAATGCTTAAGGTTGAATTAGACACATTATAAGCTAAGGTAGCCCGGTTTAGAACTTTTGAGGACGTTTGAACCCCTAGTTCACGGGAAAGTAGTAAGATGGTGTTGCTCTCCGTAGTGAATAGGATTCCCTTTGTTGGTATTTGCTTATTTTTATCCCGTGTGAGCGTCATTTGTTCTAGCCTTCATCATTCTTGTGAGCGGCGCTTGGATCCTTAACTATGCATGTCTTAATCTTTGTGTTGGTATTTAGCTCCCGAGATCGTGACCAAACAACTTTAAAGGAGGAAGAGGGCATTTCTTCTCATTTTTCTTTGTTTTCTTTGTGTTTTGTTACAAATTTGGTTTTCATTTTTACATCCACCCACTTGCTAACCAATTTGGGCCTTATTCCCCTTTCTTGATCTAGCCATATTACAAACCTATCGACCTATGTTCTACTAATCCTTGTAGTTAGTGAAGCATTGGCTTGTGAGGTTTGAATTTGAGAGTGTTGGTTTTGGGGCAAGAAAGTTGTGAATATTGGTTCAAGTGAGATTTTGGAAGTTTTTCATGAAAGAAAATATTTGCAAAAAGTTTGTGAGGAAGGATGCAACGTATGAAGACAAAAAGAAAAAGAATTTGAAAAAAAAGGGGGTGAAAGAAATGAAAAAAAAAAGAAAGAGAAAATGATGAGAGAAATGGAGTAATGTTGTGAAATTTTGTATTGAAGGTTGCAATTTGAATTTAGGTTCAATTCTTAGGTTGTTCTTGAGAGATGGCCACTCTTTTGCTTCACTTAGGATTTACCACCAAAATTTTCAAATTAATTCCCAACTTTAACCCCTAGCCATGACAATACAACCCGAGTTAAGACCCTTGGACTTGAAGGAGTGCGGCCAAAGAATGGTGGAGGGAGATAGATTTCAATCCTATGGAGAGAGTGTGCATAGTTGAGATGTCGGGATAACCTTATGATTCCACATAAAAATTTATTTTTCCGGTTCCCTCGAGGAATCATGAGGAGCTAACTTGGGGATGATTTGAAGCTAGTGGAGAGAACACGGACCGTCTTGGTTAGGGCTAGGGCGGAGGATGAAATCATTAGTTCTCTACGCTTAGCTTAGGTTTGTCTCCTTCAACCATGAGCATCTTAGAATGTGTTCCCCCTCTTTGATTTGAGAAAAGTAAGCATTCTTTGATTCATGTCCCTATGTTGGAGTCCATTTGGAGCATTTCCCATCGTGAAGCTTGATTGATTTTCTTAACCCTTGTCATATAATGCTTGTTGTGTGTGTTGTCTTTTTGTTTTAGTATTCCTTGGTTGAGGACAAGAAAAAGGCAAGTGTGGGGGATTTTGATGAGTGGCATTTATGCCACTTTTCCATCCTTTTTCTCTAAGGATTCTCCCCTCATTTGCACTTGTTTAAGCCTTTTTAAGCATTTTTCCCTTAGTTTTGTCTTTCCCTTTCCTTTCGCGTGTTTCTTTTCCCTTTGTCTTTTTTGTTGTTTTTTTTCTAGTGTTTCTTTGTTGTTTTGTAGGTTCTTGGCCTTTTTGGATGAACTTTGGAATGCATGATGTGCCATGGAGAAGGAGCATGAAGATCAAGAGAAGCTAAAGGAAGGAAGAATCAAGTAGGTTCGGCCGAACCCCCTGAAGGTGTGACCGAACCAAGGTGTGGCCGAACCTGCTAAGTGGTTCGGCCGAACGTCGAGGCAGGGACAAGATGCAATTTGGCAATACTGCAGGAGTGGTCGAACCACAGAAGTTCGACCAGACCAGGATCAGGGAGGTTCGGCCAAACCTACCCATGGTTCGGCCGAACCTACCCTGTAGTCCGGCCGAACCTTCCCATTGTTCGGTCGGACCTCTCCTTTTCTCAGATGGCTCTGTACGGACTATATAAGTCTCATCTTAGAACGTTTTGATGTAATTAGATGAACTTAGTTTTAATTTTCTGCACTTTTTAGCTTAATCTAGAGAGAAAAACACTATTAGTCTTCATTGGTAGAGAGAGAAAGTGTGGTTTTCTTCATTGATAACTTGGATTTTGAAGAAGGAGTTTTTTCAATCCTTTGTAGACCTTCATCTTCAATTAATGAGCAATCTCTTACTCTTTCTCTTTACCTTTGTTTTTTATTTTCCTTCTTTGCTTTGATTTTCCTTCTTTGCTTATTGATCATGTTGATGCTTGTTGATTTGATGATTGATATTGTCTTCAATATGACTTGTGAGTAGTCACTTAGCCAAGGGTGTGGGGATGGTGTACTTGCTAATTGTTCATGCTTATAATTTTGGGGTTATGTTAATGGTGATTAAAGTCTTTGCATGCTTGATATTCTTTGATCTTCTTGCAAGTGCACATTGTTAGTTGATTAAAGGTGAATCTTTGCTAACAAGGAACGGAAGTTGACTTAGTTGAGATTCATTACTATCGATAGTTCTTTGATTGCACCTTCTAATATATGGTTCTAGTGTGGAAACATAGAGGCTATGTTAGGAGAAACCGATTAACCCCGGAAGGCGGTTAGATTGGGCCTTACTTCGATATTCATGCATGTTTAGTTTGCCATTGATTTTCTACTTTGTTATTGCATGATCAAGCGGCATCTACATCTACCCATTTCCCTTGGTGCTTAGTTATATTAATTTTATACCATTTCGTTCTTAGTTTAATCTCTTAGTTATCCACACTTCTTGTTCCGATATACCTTAGACTCTAGGTAATGAATGCGGTGTTTATGCATTTCTCCCTGTGGTTCGACTCCTCTACCTGCCCTATATTTGTAATAGGTTGAGTCGAGTGTTATAATTGTATTTGATTTAGGTGTAGTTGTTTGACGGCGCAATTATTCCTTTGTCAGCTGCAAACATCTGTCCCCTAACATTATCTTTCCTTCTAACAAGGAAATTCCTACACCAGTCATCAAAAGGGGAGTCATCATCACTTCCTGCCATGGAAAAATTTAAAAGAAATGTGGAGGAAGAAGGTTTTAGCAAAAGAGGCTTTTTGTAATTACAGAGAATTGCACCTTTGAAAAGAAAAAATAGAAGAAGGAAGGTTGAAATGAAAAGACACTTGTGAATACAGAGAAGTGATGGGGATGATGGCTTTTATTACATTGTCGAGTCGTCAGTTATATTGTGTCTTTTCGAGTATCTTTCAAAGCATACAAAAGGAAGAAGTTGTATTGTTTTATAATATTATGCACATAAATCAAGAACCGCGGTAGATTGAAAAAACTGAGTACCCAATTTTATTATACACCTACATGAGCATTTTTCAAAAATACACCTAAAGTTAATTTCTTATTTTTCAATGTAAATACAAATATCATGTAATAATTTAACTCGACAATTAAAGATAATCATCTAAATTATATAAGACACAATTCAATCTTTTAAATAATTCACCTCAAATATCAAAATATATATTATTAATTCAACAAACATATTTACTTCGACTTGTTTCATTTTTATTAAATTTCCCCAATATTTTTTTTAAAAAGAACAACAAAAAAAATGATAACTTATGGGGAAATAATTTAATACCCCCAATTTAAAGTGGATTTGGGCCAGCTACATTTTTCATTGGATAAAGTTTGGGCTATGTACATACTTAGCCCTATTAAGCTAACACATTGTAACTAGTAGAATATATCCATCAACTCAACAAATTGAAGACCTTATTTGCATCCTAAATGTTTTTGAATAAGAAATTAGA
The DNA here is from genome assembly GCF_948465745.1 of Chenopodium album. Classification (NCBI taxonomy): domain Eukaryota; kingdom Viridiplantae; phylum Streptophyta; class Magnoliopsida; order Caryophyllales; family Amaranthaceae; genus Chenopodium; species Chenopodium album. The sequence goes on along the minus strand of NC_137834.1, from coordinate 41,923,060 downwards.
CACATTCACCAAATTAAAATGTTGTTCTAAAATATTATCATAACATTCGGCTTGTTGATTTATAACCAATTTATCAATCCCGGTTGACAAATTGATGCGCGCGCATCGCGCTCGTGCACCAACACTAGTTAAAACATAAATCTGAAAATTAATTAACATATTACTTATAATAAAACATCAAAATCAAATCCCAAAACTCATAATTAATAATTAGATTCAAGCATAGATTAATTTTTAACAATAAAGATTGAATTTGTTTTTTAAAAAAAAAAAAAAAAAAAAACCGAAAAAGGGGAGGAGGAAACACGACGGCCACCTGCTGCAGGCGGCTGATGTTGTTGGCGCCAGCGGCCACCTGCTGCCGGTGGTCAGCAGTGGTGGGGGGAAAGGGTAGCCGAAAAAAAAAGAAAGGGGAAGTGGAAAAAAAAAGTTTACCTTGGGTTTTCTCCACTCTGGGCAAAGTTGATTTGCCTCATAAGTGGGATATTTGTACCCCTTCTCTACTAACCCTTTCCCTAAACTTTCCTCTTTTAATTTTCCTTATCCCTTCCCTAATAAAATTTATTAAAATGATATTTTCCTAAAATAAATCCCAACTTTTATAAAATAATTAATTCAATAAACTTTCCCTTTTTATAAAATATTTGCAAATTTATATAGAATAAATAATTAATACCAAAATTAAAACATTAAAATTATTTAAATACTTTTACGAAATACATATTTTAAATAAAATACGGGTTATTACACGAGACCCCTTCCCAAGTTTGGCATTGATTAGGATGCCTAATGTGCTCCATTTGAAGCTTAAGCATGGAGAAGTGCAAGTTCCTTTAGACCTTTGACCGTGCTTTCAAGCCGTGGGGGCACGAATTCTCATGTTGAACCCACAATCATATAGTTTTCGGTTTTCCTTGTACCATGTTTATCAAGCGCATAGAGAGGAGCGCACAAGGACCATCAAAATGATGGTGAAGGGGGCTGCCTTATTCCCAGGAGCGGGCGCGCGCGACTATGGCGCGGCCGCGCGGCCTGGTGGCGCAAGCGCGCCTTTCTGGATCTCTGTTCCTTACCCAATTTTGCGCGGTCGTGCTCCCCCTGGTAGTTGGTCGCGCCTATACGGGTCAATTTTGGACGATCTAACTAATTTCTCTTTGTTAGTTTTACGATATTTAGATTTTCCCTCTATTCTTAGAGGGAGAAAGAATTCTTTTATAATTAGAATAGAATTAGATTAGATTTTGTAGAGAGAGAAACTCTAAATTGTAGAGAGAAGTTCTTGATTGATGATTAAAGATTGATGATTCTAAGTATTTTCTCCATTGATTTGAAGCAATTTTGTAAGGATTTCTTTTACTTTAATGCAATCTTTAGCTTTTGATTTCAATTAATTTGTTAATTGTTCAAGTCTATTGATTTTAGCTTGATTAATATGATGATGAGGAATTTGTTGTTTAACTTAGTTTTGATATTGATTTCCATGGATTGTGAGTAGTTTTCTTGCTAGGGTAATGGTGAAGCATATATGAGTAATGGATTTATGCTAATTGGGGGAAATTGATGGAGTTGATGTTGTGATTAAATTGGTTGATTGATTATGTGCATGTGTGTGTTTAATTTAGGAGTGATCAACCTAGTTACTCGCACTAGATTGCATTGAAAGTTCACATTGATACAGACAATTGATTTGTGGCTTGCATTTGTCGATTGAGTTGGTTTGTAAAGTTCCTAGCTAGAGTCTCTCATAGTTGGCGCTAGTTTGACGTCTAGGAGATTAGCCTACCATACTCTCTTTATTGCTTAATTGATTTTTCCTCGCAACACTCGACTTAGTCAATTCCAATATGAATCAGTTGTATTCATTGCAAGTATATGTGGATCCTAAACCCTAGTGTTTGATATATTTGATTTCATCTTGATTGTTTGATTGTTGTAGAATATACACACCTTACTTCATTACTTCGAGATAGCTAAGCTTTAGCATTAGTATTCACCTCCCATTCCTAGTGGTTCGACCCTCCGCTTACTCCTATGCTAGTTATAAGGGTGTGTTTAGTGAATACAAATTTTGTTTGGCCAAGGGAAGATTAGTCCAACGACCTAGTCTCAACCATTGATCAAAATGGCGCCGTTGCCGGGGAGTGGCATAGTTGTTTGCTATTGTTGTTGAGTCTATTTCACTAAAATTTGAAAATACAAAAAGATTTTTCTCTTTTGGCTACATTTGTAGTCGTGTTACTAATATTTTCCTTTGAGTTTGTGTGTACAAGTTAACATAGGAGAAGTCCCAAGGGTTACATTGAAGGAGTTAGGTACTCCAGGTGCATACAAGTATGAGAACGGGATTGCTCCATTATTGATCCCGGATAGTAATTTTGAAATCAAACCGGCAATGATAACTTTGATTGAAAGGCGGAAATATAATTGAGGAGTAAATGAAAGTCCTCTAAATCATCATAAGGAATTCGAGAAATATTGCAACACAATTAAGGTGAACGGGGTTGCTCGAGAATTCATAAGGCTTAAACTACTTCCTTTCTCTCTAATTGGAAGAGCTCAAGAATGGCTAGATAAGGAAGTGAAGCCTAATTCTTTGAGAATTTGGGATGAAGTCACCAAAGAATTCCTTTCCCGTTTCTTCCCTCAAAAGAAAACGGCGGAGGCAAGATCTTTGATTCAAGGTTTCAAGCAAAGGTCTAGTGAAAGCCTCTATGAAGCATGGGAGATATACAAAGAGTATCAACGCAAGTGTCCTCACCATGGAATCCCCACTACCTAATCATTCAAATTTTTTATGGCGGTTTAAGTCCTCAAGGGAGGTCAGTTCTTGATGCGAGAGCCGGAGGCCCAATCATGAACAAGACCGATGAAGAGGTTGTAGATATCATTGAGGATGTAGTTAGACACTACATGGAATGGCAAGATGATGAGAAAGAGCCGATAAACAAGAGTAGCACTACGGGATGCTTTATTGAACAACTCAATGCTATCAACAATTTGTCAACTCAAATTTCAGACTTAGGGAAGGAGGTAGTTTCTATCAAGTTTAAGCTCGAGAGTGCAACCTCATAAGCACCGATTCTTCCCTACCAAATTAATGGGAGAGGTACATCTTCTTCCCTTAACTCTCTTCCTTCTTCTTGTTGCATGGTTAGAGAATGTTGGTCTTGTGATTTGTGTGGAATGAATGACCATGAAGCTTCTATTTGCCCTAATGTTCCTTGTGATGAATGTGTTGGGAATGAGAATGAACATGTGAATTTTGTTGCTAATAACAATGTTGGACCTAGATTTGATGCTCAAAGGAATGTTGGAAATAGGAATTATCACAGCCAATGGAACTATGATAATTATAACCAAAATAGTGGTTATAGAAACCGTGGAATCCAAGGGATTTGTGGTAGCTATAACAAACATGGTTATAATGGTCAAAGTCATGGCCAAGGATATGGGGCTTATAACCAAGGTTATAGTAACCATAATCACGATTGTGGCTAAAATCAATGTAGAGGTAATTGGAGTAAGCAAAGTAGGGGAAATCTTCAAACGAATGTTTAAAGAGTTACCCCACTTGGATTTTTTCCAAATACCCAAGGGCAAAGTGATAATTTTTATGATCAACCATTTTCCTCTAGGAGTTTCTTGGAGGATGTCATAGAGGAGCAAGCCAAATTGTTGAACACCTACATGACCCTAAGCAATGAGAAGTTTAATGACATGTTAACTTACCATAAGGGGTTGGAGACCCAAATTTCTCAATTGGCTAGTGAGTTTAAGGAATTTACAAATATTTCTTCTTTAACTTCACCAAGCTTAAATCCTAAGAGCCCTATATTGTGACTAGGAGTGGTAGGGTCCTTGAGAGTGAGGTTTCTAAGAAAAGTGATGCTAAAGAGAGTCCTAGCAAGAGTCAAATTGAGAATGAGGGAGATGAGAACCCTTTGGTTGAAGAAGTCACTAAGGAACAAGTTGAGAAGGTGAAAGAGAAAGAAAAAGAAGTCTACAAGCCCAAGCTCCCTTACCCCCAAAAGTTTAATAGGCACAAATTAGACGAGCAATTTGGGAAATTTATAGAGATGCTTAGACAACTTCTTCTTATGCTTCCTTTCACCGATGAGATAGAACAAATGCTAAATTATGCAAAGTTCCTTAAGGAAATCTTGAGTGGAAAGAGGACATGTGATGTGGCGGAAATGGTTAACTTGACTGAGAATTGTAGTGCAATCGTAATGAACAAATCCCACCCAAGTTAAAGGATCCCGGAAACTTTTCTATCCCTTTTGCTATTTATAAAATGTAAATTGATAATGCTTTGTGTGACTTAGGAGCTAGTGTTAGCATTATGCCATACTCGGTTTATCAAAGACTAGAGAAAGGAGAACTTTTACCTACCAACATTACCTTGCAATTAGCCAATAGATCAATTAGGATTCCATGGGGTAAGGTAGAGGATGTTCCCGTAAGGGTAGGAAATTTCATCATTCCGATAGATTTTGTGGTCCTTGACATAGATGAGGATTCCACAATTCCTATTATTCTTGGTAGACCATTTCTTGCTACTTCGGGTGCTTTGATTGATGTCAAAAGTGCTAAGATTTCACTTAAAATTGGAGATGAGGGAGTTTAATTTAATTTTAATGAAAGTATGAAATATCCTTCTTCAACTCTTGAGAATTGCATGAGAGTTGAAATTTTAGACAATCTTGTACATTCAATGCATGAGCACTTGCTCACAACTAATGATCCTCTTGAGTGTGTTTCGTTGAACAAGGAAAATATAGGTGCTCCTAGCAAGGAAATGGCTTTGTATAAGAATTTGTTAGATGGGAGTGTTGAAGGAAGTGATGAGCAAATATGCATGAAAATCTCAAGCAAAGAGGCTTTGGAAGCGGCTTCAACCAAGAAAGGTTAAGGTGTTCCCATGGTAGAGCTCAAACCTCTACCATTACACCTTAGGTATGAGCTCTTAGGCCCAAATTCTACTTACCCCATGATCGTTAGTGCATCTTTGAGTGAAAGTCAAGCTCAAGCGTTATGCAGTGTTTTGAGAAGGCACCAAGGTGCTTTGGGTTATACCATTGATGACCTCAAAGGTATAAGCCCCGCTTTATGTACACACCACATAACCCTTGAGGAGGGTGCTCTTCCTTTTATTGAACGACAACAGAAATTACATCCCCAAATGGGGGAGGTAGTGAAGAAATATATTACCAAGCTTTTAGATGCGGGAATAATATTCCCCATCTCAAGCTCTAGGTGGGTCAGAGCCGTTCATATCGTTTCAAATAAGGGAGGCATGACCGTCGTGAAGAATGAAAAAGGTGAGCTTATTCCGACAAGGACGGTCACTGGTTGGCAAATGTGTATAGACTATAGACGTATAAACACATCCACCAAGAAAGATCACTTTCCCCTTCCTTTCATTGATCAAATGCTTGAAAGACTAACGAGGCACAAGTAATATTGTTTCCTTGATGGTTACTCGGGATTTTTCCACACTCCTATTCATCTCGATGACCAAGAGAAAACTACTTTTACTTGTTACCTTTACTTATAGGAGAATGCCATTCGGCCTTTGCAATGCTTCCGCCACTTTGCAACGGTGTATGATGAGTATCTTTGGAGACATGTTGGAGGAGGAGATGGAGGTGTTTATGGATTACTTTTTCGTAGGTGGAGTTTCCTTTGAGGCGTGCCTTGAAAATCTTGAAAAGTGCTTGGCAAGGTGTGAGAAGGTGAACTTGGTGTTGAATTGGGAAAAATGCCATTTTATGGTTGAAGAAGGCATAGTCCTTGGGCACAAAATTTCTCACAAAGGCATTGAGGTGGACAAGGCAAAGATTGAGGTTATTGAAAAGTTTCCACCTTCGGTTAATGTGAAGGGTGTGAGATCATTTTTAGGCCATACCGGGTTCTATAGAAGATTCATCAAGGATTTTTCTTTCATTGAAAGGCCTCTCAATGATCTTCTTCAAAAGGATGTGGAGTTTGTGTTTGATGATAAGTGTTTGGAAGCTTTCAACAAGTTAAAGAAAGCTTTGATTTCTACTCCCATTGTCCAAGCCCCTAGATGGGATTTACCCTTTGAGTTGATGTGCGATGCAAGGGATACGCTGATGAGGGTCATTTATGGCGCTCAAAAGAATAAGATTTAGGTCCTTTTTCTATATTTTCTTTCTAAATTTTCATATAATTTTTCTTAGTTTTCCATTTTAATAACTCATTTAGGGTTTTAATTAGTTTTTCATGATTTTAGTCCTTAATTCATAGTTTTAGTTTTATTTCTTTTATTTTTACTTTATTTATTTCCATGGTATTTATTTTATTTTATTTGTCTCTTATTTCTCCCTCATGTTCGGTTGTTCGTGTACGTGATTGCTCGGGACAAGACGCGATTCAAATTGTCATTTTCGGAGTTCCGATGTTAAAGCTCGATGTTTTCGAGGTTTTAGATTCAAAATCAATTAAGTGTTGCAACATAACCCAGCAGCCATGATAGCCGCAGACGCAGGTCTTCAAGCTGCGGGCGCGGGTTTTATTGCACTAAAACAGCAGAATCGACCAGGAACTCTCTGCGGTCTGGCCGCGGGCTCACCGCGGGCGCGGGCGCGGCCGTCGTGCCCTACTCCAGCGCAGCTCCCCTGTTCACGCACTTCCCCTACTCCCGCATTTTAACACACACTTTTCACCACAAATCAGCCTACAACCAGCCGCAATAACCACCCTCCAATCACGACCAATATCCCGCAACAATCAGCCACCAGTAGCAGCTGCAACCAGCCACCACAACTCACCAAATCATGCGTAACACAAACCGCAATTAACACTGAATCAACCTTGCACTCCAACCCAGTTAACGCACCACCTGTTGGGCCCGTATTATCACACGACCCATTGTACTTAGGGCACCAATCCAAGGCCAATAAATTAGCAAGAATACACAAAACGGCTTGATTGAAATAAACAAGGAAAGCAGCATCAAGCATATCAATCAAGAAGATACTTGCCAAAGATACACCTACAGAGCAGGAAATAAGATAAATCAAGAAGATCTTATACATTTTGTTTAGGGTAAAAATACCCTAGACACGTGGACCAATGAGAGGAAGCCACGTGTCGAGCTCAGGATGGCCCACGTGGCCTAACATCCTCTTGACACTTAGCGCCCTCAGATACACCTCTGAAATTGCGGCCTTCAAGGGCCCAAATCCCTAGAAGCGCTATTTTACGGCGCAGCCCACTGAAAGTAGGTCAGGTGACCTAGATAGGGGCACGTTTTCCAAGGACCCTATAAATAGGGAGATATTTCCCACTTTGGGGACAGATTCAATCATTTATTACACCTGCATTCTCTCACATCAGAGAAAGACCTGAGCTTGGAATCCGAGCAGATATCTACCTAAATTTCCGTTCTCTTTATTTTCTCTCAAGTTACTAACTTGACCGTCGGAGGCGGAGCTCCAACCACCCGGAGTCTCCGTTATTTTGCAGGTACAGCTCAGCCGGATCAGACTTCGTGTTGTAACTCTCCCGAGGGACAAAAACACCCAAAACATTTGGCGACGTCTGTGGGGAGAGTACCTCGAAGATGGTTCAAGAGTATGTGCCACCCCCTAACCGTCTGGGCGATGACCCAGAAGTCTTTACAGACCATGAGGATGAAGATCCTCAGGTCGAAACCTTTACAGCCGATGACGGCTCTCTCAGAATCAAGCGCATCCGGCCGAGAGACACTCTGGAGCGGGGTGCCTCCCAGGCGGGTACAAGCCGACCCTCTGGGCAGCCGGAAGGGGAAACCCAAACGGCCGCTGGATCAGCCCCTATCACCCAAGACAAACTCATGAGATTCATGACAAGTTTCAAGGGTGAAATTAAAGAGTTGATCACCCAGAGCCGGGCTGGCCCCAGTAAAGGCCAGTCGGCCAAGAAGACTCCTCTAGAAAAGGGGAAGTCAGTCAGAGAGCGGCAGCCAACTCCTCATCCAAAGGAGAAGGCAGCCGGGACCATTGATTGGTCAAAAATTCTTCTCCCGAAGAGGAATACCAGCAACACCCGCCGGACTCAGCAACCGGTGGGAAGTAAAAAATCAATTCTCGATGCCCGGGAGATCATAAACTGGAAGAGAAACCAATCGCTGTCTGAGTCGGCTTCAACGTCGAACTTTCCAGACAGCTTCAACAACTTTTCTACAGGGAGTGCACCCTCCTTGCATGAGAGCCAGACAGGCGGTAATACCGTCCATTATGGCCCTCATATGATTGGAGTTGTACCGTACGTGCCTACTCAGGCTTACGGACAGTATTCTCCTCACCTCATGCAGCCGGCTCTCTTTGGAGGTCAGGCAGCATATCCAAATGTCCAGCCATTGGACTGGAAGCTCTGTCTGCTGCGCCTGGGTGAACAGCCTTCTGCGTTCACCTGGGAGATAACCGAGGCGGCCCAGCCGGCCAAGGTTAAGAATGTCTTGGTTGGTACCTATGACGGTACCACCAATCCGGAAGACCACCTCATGGCTTACACCAACCTCATGTATCTGCAGGGGTTGGATGATGCCACTTGGTGTCGGTGCTTCCCGGCTACATTGAAGGGCATTGCCCAACAATGGTTTGGTAATCTGCCAGCCGGGTCCATCGATAGTTTCAGGAAGCTCGCCTTCCTGTTTGCTTCCAACTTCTCAATGAACATCCCTGCTAAGAAAACAAGCCTTGATTTGAGCAATGCTAAGTAGGGAGAGAGAGAAGGGCTGCGCTCATATGTCAGGCGGTTCAATCTGATCAGAATTCAGATTCAGGGACTGTTTGATGAGGTAGCTTTTACAGACTTTTTCAAGGGTCTGAGAGACGGGTCGACCTTTAAGTTCGACCTAGTCAGAAAAGGGGCTTTCACCTTACAGGCGGCCTTGAGAGAGGCGGAGAGCTACATTCAAGCTACCGACCTCTGCTTGCCTGGTAACCAGTCGGACTCCAAGAAGTCCGACAAGCAGAAAGACAACCGGCCTGCTCAGCCGGCTAAAAAGAAGGAAGAGAGCAAGAAGAGAAAAGAAATCTGGACGGTTAGTGATTCTGACCAACCGTCCTAGAAGAAGAAGAAAGAGTAAACCGTACGTCCCCAAGTACGAGTTTAACAAGGACTGCAATTCCATCCTCATGGAAAATAAGGACTGGTTGTCCCTAGGGAAGCCGAATCCAATGAAAAGTTCCATTCAATCAAGGAACAAAAATAAATTTTGCCAATACCATGAGGAAGTTGGCCATGACACCAACGACTGTTTCAGCCTTCAAAGAGCGTTGGACCGTCTGGCTGACAAAGGAATGCTGAAGTCCTATATTTCTAAGTCCCCAGCCGGGGCAAAGAAGAAGAATAAGGGTCAGTCCTCTAAGACTACCCCCCAGCCTACTAGTAGCTCGGATACCGACAAGGAGTCGGTCTACACAATAGCAAGCGGGTTCTCCTTTGGTGGCTCTACCATTCGGGGCACCAAGAGCCATCTTCAAAAGATGGACAAGGATGATGATGAGCAGGCGTCTGCAAGCACCTCCTTCCCAGACGTCTAAATCACTGAATAGGACAGGGGCAGCGTCCGCCATCCGCACGATGACCCGGTCGTCATTGAATGTAAGGTTGCCAACCAACTAGTTGGAAGAATCCTTATTGACACCGGCAGCTCATCAGACATCATCAGCCTCCGGTGCTTGCAAAAGCTGAAATACAACGTCAGCAGCATGCATCCGATCACCCACCCCTTAATTGGTTTTGGGGGTGGGATGGTCTACCCAGCCGGAAGAATTGACTTACCCATCCGGCTGGGAGAGAAGGGCCAAGGATGACATATTGTCGTCAGATTCTTGGTCGTTGAGGAGTTGACTGCCTACAACATTATCCTCGGCCGGCCAACCCTCAACGTAGCCAAGGCAGTAATCATCCCGTCTCTCATGCTCATCAAGTATGAGAGGGATGACGGCACTATTGGTTCCCTGAATGGGGATCAGAAGACGGCCCGAGAGTGCTATCTCTCAGCCGTCGGAGACACTGTGGCCCCAGGCGGCCAGGAACCAATAGACCTTGACAAAGTCAAGGATGCCAACCTAGCGCCTGCCCCACCAGCAGCTGGGAAGAAAAGAAAGGCACCTCTGCTGGTGGAGGTGAAGAAAGAGAAAAAATAGCAATCATTGACCGGTGAACGGTCAGATGAGCTCCGCCCCCAACCGGCTGGTGAAAACATTGATCTTGTTCTGGACGACAGCCGTCCGGAGCGTATTGTGAAGGTGGGGACGGTTGCTCATGCTACCTTGGGTGCAAGCTTGCACCTTCTGCTGAAAGAATTCAAAGACATTTTTGCCTTTGAAGTGGAAGAGATGCCAGGCGTCAGCCCAGATCTCGTTGTCCACAAACTCGCCGTGGATCCTAAAAAGAAGCCCATCCGGCAAAAGAAAAGAAATCACGGCGAGGAAAGAAGTCAGGCGGCAGCTGCCGAAGTAAAAAAGCTGTTGGATGCTGGGTTCATTCGGCCATGTAATTTCCCCGACTGGGTGGGGAATGTTGTGCTTGTAAAGAAGCCGAATGGTACCTGGAGGATGTGTGTTGATTACACAGATCTCAACAGGGCATGTCCCAAGGACAGTTATCCGCTTCCTAAGATCGACAGTCTGTCCATTCAACAGCCGGGCATGCCTTGATGAGTTTTATGGTTGCCTATTCCGGCTTCCATCAGATACCCCTGTGGAAGAAAGATCAAGAAAAGACGACCTTCGTCACTAATTAGAGGCTATACTGTTACACGGTGATGCCGTTTGGTTTGAAAAATGCGTCGGCTATGTTCCAACGGATGATTAATACGGTCTTTATTAATCAAATTGGGAGGAATGTAGAGGCATACATTGATGACATGATAGTCAAATCCAAACAGCAGGCGGATCACCTTGCTGATCTCCGAGAAACCTTCACCACACTCAGGCGGCATAAGGTTATGTTAAATCCTAAGAAATGCGTCTTTGGTGTTGAGTCTGGGAAGTTTCTCGGATTCCTGATTGATCAAAGGGGGATAGAGGCTAACCCTGAGAAGATACAGGCGGTGATTGACATGAAGTCACCCCGCACTGTCAAGGAAGCACAGAGACTAACCGGTTGCCTGGCATCCTTGGGGAGATTCCTCAGCCGCTATGGTGACAAATGCCTTTACTTCTTCTAAGCAATCAGGAAGAAGACCAGGTTTGAATGGGGGGATGAGGTTGAGGCGGCTTTCCAACGGCTGAAAGAACACCTCCACTCTTTGTCAAGGTTTTGTTAGTCCACTGCCTAGAGAGGTGTTATACATGTACCTAGCCGTCTCAGATCATGCCCTCAGTGTCGTTCTCCTTGCTGAGAGAGACGGTGTTCAGCTTCCAGTCTATTTCATTAGCCATGTCTTAAAAAATGCTAAGCTCCGGTACCTAATGGTAGAAAAATTTGGCATTGCCCTGTATATGGCTTTCAAGAAATTAAAACTGTATTTCCTGGCTCATCCGGTGGTAATCTACACCGACCAGCCCCTCAAGCGGTCAATGTCTACTTTGGAGTCATCCGGTAGAATGTTGAAATGGGCTATTGAAATGCAAAGTCTTGAAATCACTTTTGAACCTAGAAAGGCAGTGAAAGGTAAGGCGTTTGCCGACTTCATTGTTGAAATGACACGACCGGTGCAACCGGATAATATTGACCAGGTTTGGAAAGTGTATGTAGACGGAAGCTCAACGAAGAACGGTTGCGGTGCAGGAATTATATATGAGTCCCCTGAGGGGGGACAAATTTGAATATGCACTGCGGTTTAAGTTTCAAGCCTCAAATAACGAGGCGGAATATGAAGCCCTGCTAGCCGAAATCCGCATGTGTAAGGCAGCAGGGGCAACTAAAATTGATGCCTATTCTGATTCACAGTTGGTCGTCAGCCAGTATGAGGGAGCATATGAGGCAACCCATCCGGCTATGATCAAATACCTTCAGGCAGTCAAAGAAGAGACTGGGGCACTTGAGGAATTCCGTCTTAATCAAGTGCCTAGGTCAGATAACAACCAGGCGGATGCGTTGTCCAAATTGGCTTCATCCGCCTGCTGTGACACTCCTCGGTCGGTCTTTTGGGAAGTTCTTGAAAAGAGAAGCATACATGAAGAGCCCATTGGAATCTTAGACCGAAGCTCTACCTAGATGGATGACATCCGGGCATATTTAGCAGACGGCAAGCTCCCTGATTCATCACAGAAGACAGCCGTCTTGAAAACGCGAGCAGCAAACTTTGAGTTGAGAAATGGAGAACTCTTCAAGGCGGGTTTCCTCAAACCTTTATTGAAGTGTGTTACCCAAGAGAAGGGGAAAGAAATTCTCGAAGAATTGCATGCTGGATACTGCGCCTCTCATATAGGCGGCAGGTCCTTAGCCGTCAGAGCTAGGCGGCATTACTTTTGGCCTACTCTTGAAGCAGACGCCAAAGAGTTAGTCAAAAGATGCGACAAGTGCCAAAGGTTTGGCCCACTACTTCGCCGCCCGGCTACTGATCTGACGGCAATCCACAGCCTAGTCCCATTTGCCAAATGGGGCATGGATATCTCAGGTCCTTATACGCCTGCTCTAGGCGGAAAGCGCTACATTTTGGTGGCTGTGGATTATTTCACCAAATGGGTAGAAGCTGAGCCGGTTAAGAACATCAAGGCAAAGGATGTCATCTCCTTCATCTGGAAGAACATCATCACCCGGTTTGGGGTACCTATGTCTATGGTGTTTGATAATGGCCCTCAGTTTGAGACCCCTCAGCTTAAGACTTGGTTGGGAGATCAGGGTATCTCACATTGTTTTGCATCAGTTGGCCGACCCCAAGAAAACGGCCAAGTTGAAGCCTTCAACAAACTCACTTCATACGGCATTAAGAAGAAAATAGAAAGAGCCGGTGGCTTATGGGCAGAAGAATTAATTCATGTCCTGTGGGCCATCCGGACTACTGCAAAAGGAGCAACCAGAGAAACCCCATTTCTTATGGTATACGGTGCTGAAGCCGTCTTGTCCCTTGAGCACTATGAGCCGACTCTCAAAGTTATGCTCTATGATGAAGAGGCAAATTGGGAGGCCATGCGGCTGGCATTGGACTCCCTCCCGGAACGCAGGGGCAACGCTGCCCTGCGCCATGAGATATACCGTCTGAGAATGACTAGAGCCTACAACAAAAAAGTACACAAGCGTCCCTTGAAAGTTGACGACTTAGTGTTACGAAAAATAGAGGCAACCGGTAGGGCCAATGAGCTGGGGAAGCTAACTCCAAATTGGGAAGGCCCCTACCGGATCTATGAATAAGTACGGGATGGCACCTACCGCCTGGAAACTCCAGACGACAGGCGCCTGCTTAGAACTTGGAATGTAGACAATCTGAAAAGGTAATACTTCTGAGAAAGTAAATTTTTTGTAAACAGTGAGTCAATTAATGAAAATTCAGACTTTGTTTGCAAAATTGATATATTGTTTTTTGATTATCCATTTGGGTACCACCCAGATGGATTCTTCATTTACCTAACTAAGTTCGATACTTAGTAAAAGGTTACATTTGTTTGACCGCCTGGGTAATACTCAGATGGATCCATTGTTTATTTAAGTTTGATACTTAGTATGATTGCATGTTCATCTGGGTAATACCCAGACAAGCTCGTTTGTTTAAACAACTAAGTTCGACACTTGGTGTAAATTCAATGTTGTAATAACTATTGGCCAATGCTGCGATTAAAAACTAAGCACAAAAACGCTTAGTAGCTATACAACCGGTCTCAAACTAGACCAAAAAAAGGCCAATATGGCCGGATGGTTGCTTATTTTATAAAACCGCCTGTCCCAACATGGACAAAGGCGTCCGGCGACACCCCTCCGGGTGCAATCGTCGTAGAGAACAGACTATTTGTCGGTTCTACGTACCCATGCAGACGACAAAAATTGAACGACCAAATTGGTCAACTCATAGTCGTCTGACCAGAATAATCTATGAAGAACGATTGAGTAACCGAGTACCGGATGCCCTGAGGCATCAGTCGGTCATCGGCTGAAATTCTTACTTAGGTTATTTATTCCAAAGTTGCACTAACTTCCCCAATTAGGGCAAAAGGTTATGTATAATGGCTACGTGTTAACCCCAGACGGAATATAACCGCCTGGATAAGAAGCTCAAAGCACCCGCTTTTATGGCCGGCTGTGCACTTGGTTTGGGGCAATCACCATTGTGATTGATTGGCCTAAAAACACTCCATACTTCTCCTAGTATCAAGTGTTTTCAAGCCAATCAATCAACTTGAAATAAAACCAACCACACAGCCGTCTAGGGGTAAGAGCACCCGGACTACAAACTGTCGCATGCTTTTTTAAGTTAGGCAAAATATTAATGAATTGCAAACATAACGCAAAATTCAAATCGAAAATTCAAAACACAAACAGGTATAAAAGAACCAACTGAGTCGGAATACTTCATTAATATGGCTCAAAGGCCAGAAGTTGTGTTAACCGGAGTTACATCCGGTGAGGAAACAAAAAAGAAAATGTTAAGCCAACCCCATGGTTGGTAAAAATACAACAAAACACGGCATACAAGCAGGTCAAGAAATAAAATGGCATACTGCCGCTGAAGTTTTGGGAGGCCCGCCTAAGGCTGAGGTGGATGCTGCTGCTCCGGCTGAGTCTGGTTGGTTTGGCCTTCGTTATGCTCATCCGCCGCCGGCTCCTCGTCATCAGAGATTTCATATCCCTGCTCAGCAGCCCAATCGTTGAAGCGCGGCGGTGGAGCATCACCCAGTTGCTGGGCATCAGACACCGTAGTGGCATAATCATACCTCAGCTTATAGACCTCAAAGTCTATTTCTAGGTAAAGGAGGCTCCAGGTGATCAGCAGCCGGGCCAGCTCGTTTCTGCTCTTGGGCCAGCTCGTCCGACTACTTGTTGCGCAGATTGATGAGCTCGACCCTCAGGCGGTTATTGTCTGTTCGGAGTTGGGCGTTCTCCTTGTCAGCATCTTCTAATGCCTTGAGATCTGATTTGGCATCTTTCAGCTGCTTATCAAGGTCATCAGCCCGGCTGTTAGCTTCATCGTTTGCAACCGTCAAACTCCGGATCAGCTCCTCCTGTTTCAACTCTACTGCTTTAATCTTTAAATTACACATATAATCAGAATATTTAGCAGAGTTGAGGTTTTTGATGGCCCTCCGTTTGGCGTCATTTACCTCTTCCTGTTTCCACCTGAAGGGGCCCCGGAGTCTGTCCACTCTCAGCATTGTCTATGACAAGAACAGCCGACTTATGAGTTACTTAGCAAAATTAAAGATAAATATGTTAAGGTTGTGGGATTCACTACCTCAGCCAGTTGGCCCATTATCCGGTCGAATTCCACAACCTGCAGATCAGGTATGGAGTTCTTCTCAGACCGGGTGAGGGTCCTCACCATCCGTTTTGCGAAACCCGCAAGATCCGGCTGGTCAGAAGTCAGATCTTCATCAAAAGGAATACTCTGTGAGATAGAGGCAACGTAGTCGGCATTCATTTGTTTCCGGCTGCAGACCGACCCTTTAGAAGGATCAACCTTGGTCTTGACTCTCATAAAATCAAGTGGCCAAGGTATTTCAATCCGTCCCTTACCTTGGGCTTCCAGATGCTTCTCCGGATTCTGCCCCTCCCCAGGCGTTGCCGCACCGCTTGCAACAATAGGTGGCTCGCCACCCTTCGATGTCGTAGAGACATCCGGCGCACTCTGCTGCGAGCGTTCTGAGCCTTCGCTCAGTTTTTTCAGCACAGCAAGGGATTTGCCCCCGGTCGTTGGACGATCGGATTGGGCAGATGATTGTGTATGGGGAGGAGGAGGGCCCTTCCTGGCGGCTTTAGCAGCCGGAGTCTTCTCCAGATCATCTCGTTGCCTTTTGAGCAGCTTGGAGAAGGATCGTGGAACCTTCTTGATAGACTCCTGAAAAATAAACAAAGGGTAAGTATACCCAACCGTAAAAGGAAAAAAAATGCAAACACATAAAGTTAGGCGGTCTTACCCCGCCTTTCTTGGAATCCTTAGCCTCGACGGCTGCCTTCTTGGCAAGTGCCGCCTCTTTGCACAGCAGCGCCACGGACTTAGCCGGTGTCTTCGCCTGGTCTACCATTCTCAAGGCTTCGTCTGCAAGAACAAGAATTTATAGTTACAGAAAATTATGGCAAGTTTGCAATTAAAATAAAATAACAATCATTCCGGATGAGAAGTATTCTACCCCTGGGAAACATGGTACTTAGCCCGCAGGCGGTTAAGAAGCACTCGTCCTTGAAGAAGTCCGGATGGGGAATCCAGTTTTTAGGAACAATAATGTGAGTCCCATCCCCCATGGGCTCTGTTGTTGTTTCAAAGAATCCCGGCTCCATTATTTGCTCCCGGGCCTTGGTAGATAGTGTAGGGAGAGGGCATTTACGTCCTAGAAGAGCCGGTTCAGCATTGTACCGGCGCAGTGTCCGGTTGTGTCTTAGGGTGGGGGAAGAAACCAAATAAAACTTGTCCTTCCACCCGGATCATTTGGACACCTTGTCCAGAGTCATCAAGTATTGGGGCAAGGTAGTCAGAGTATACCATGCCCCATGACCGCCTGGAGCCTTGCTCAAATAGTGCATATGAGCGAAGGCAGAGAAGTTGGGGTTCAAGTTTTGTAACTCGCAGGCGGCGATATAACTTAGGATATTCACCCACGAGTTGGGAGTGAGCTGCCAAACCCCTAGATCGTACCCCTTGAGGATTTTCCTAATCCCGGGGTGGAGGGGGAACCGAAGGCCGGCTTCGATAACCGCCTCGTAGCAGATGAAGTAGTCATCTGCATGCTCAATGTCATCTCCCCAGGCCATTACGGCATCAGCCGGAGGAACGATGATCTCCCAACCCCGTCCAAAGGGATGCTTTTCCTTGAAAGCCCTGAACCCACTATTAAGAAGGGCAATGTTACCCGGCAGCGTCCGGGTCCTCTTGGGGTTGGGGTTGTCAGCGACCTTGGGCAGCTGATGATAGTCAGCCGCAAAATTGTCCTGGTCAGAGCCGGAAGATTTGGCTCTTGATCCTTGGCCGGCCTCAGCATCGCCGGCTTCATTAGAGGAGGCGGCTCCCTCGCCGTCTACCTCTCTTACCCCAGAGCTCCCGGAGGTAGAGGGAGCCTCTTCGTCAGATCTGCTCTCCTCCCAATCCCTCTGTTCCCCTTCTGGGAAAACCTCATCGGCTGGCACTCTCATAGTGCGCCGGCTCCTGGACCGTCTGGCCGTCTGTTTCGTTCTGGCCGTTGTGTCATGCATAGACACGGAGAGGGAGGAATTCGGAGATGAGCATATTGGTTCCGACAGTCCAGAAGAGGCACCCCCTGTTCTAGACTCAGCCGTTCCGGGGGATCGGCTGAGTGTCCTAGGCAGTGTCGAGTAAGTGGATTGGGAACTCATTTATGTTCTCTAAAAAAGCTGGGAATACAGGCGGAAAAAATGATATTCAAATTGAAAGGGAGGAAAGCAAAAGTGGTACAGGCGGTTACCTCGCTTTTTCTCTGGAAAAGTCTGAAAACCGCTACAGCCGGTAAACCGGGTGTTGAACTACTAGCACACGGAAGCTTGAACTTGCTGTGACGCAGACGGGAGCAGAGAATCTCTCTCTAGAATCTCTCTTTCTCTCTCTAAAAAGTCAATGTGAACGTAAAGTGTGAAAAGGACGGGGGTAACTTTCTATTTATAGAAAGTGAAAGTGGGGGGAAAATTTCTGATTTGAAATTCAAAAATTTTACCCGTTACTGTTCACCTCTGATAGGTGGACACATGTCACAGGCCCCACGTGATATGCACGTGGGACCTGTGAGGGGCAAATGTTTAGGGTAAAAATACCCTAGACACATGGACCAATGAGAGGAAGCCACGTGTCGAGCTCAGGATGGCCCACGTGGCCTAACATCCTCTTGAAACTTGGCGCCCTCAGATACACCTCTGAAATTGCGGCCTTCAAGGGCCCAAATCCCTAGAAGCGCTGTTTTACGGTGCAGCTCACTGAAAGTAGGTCAGGTGACCTAGATAGGGGCACGTTTTCCAAGGACCCTATAAATAGGGAGATATTTCCCACTTTGGGGACAGATTCAATCATTTATTACACCTGCATTCTCTCACATCAGAGAAAGACCTGAGCTTGGAATCCGAGCAGATATCCACCTAAATTTTCGTTCTCTTTATTCTCTCTCAAGTTACTAACTTGACCGTCGGAGGCGGAGCTCCAACCACCCGGAGTCTCCGTTATTTTGCAGGTACAGCTCAGCCGGATCAGACTTCGTGTTGTAACTCTCTAGAGGGACACAAACACCCAAAACACATTTCAAAGATATTCTGAATATATTTGTAAACCCTAGATATCCCTAGGTATAAATAACAAGAATTAGACATTTTAACATTCATGTACGTTCTCATATACTTAAATATAAACAATTGGCTCTACTTTTATGTACGGAACTGCGTCCTTACTGAACAGGGAGGTCTATCCTTACTCAGTATTGTATCTCTAAACTCATCTTCTTTATATAATTGAATATTTACTACTTATTGATTTATTATCGTTCTTAGTTATTTTATATGCTGTTGGTAGAATGATTGTTATTACCCCTCAAACCTAGCAAATTATTAGATACCCTTATTGAGATTTGCCTAAACAATTTGGCGCCCACCGTGGGGCTGATAATTAATTAACCTACCAATTCGCCAAAAAACCAAGACAAACACCATGACTGGGCAACCAGTACCTTTTACTATTGCCGAAATTAATGAAGGAATGAACGCATTCCGCCAAACTTTAGACCAGCAGAAAAGCCAAATTGAAACGCTGCTGGCTCAAAAGGTCCAAACTGAAGCCAAACTCACCAGCCTTACCAAACAAAATGAAGCCCTTCGCAGCCAAATACAATCAGTTGCGTCTAAAACCGTTAACACCAGAAAGAGCACTGAAAGTATAGCCATGCAGCTCGACATGTCTGCAACCTTTCACACCCCTAACGGGGAAAAAGGATCTAACAACAGGGAAGCAACCCTAGATCTAGACTTTTTGGATGCAGGAACCCCCAAGAAGGACAATCAGGAAGGAGCCGAAGAGGGAAAATTAGAAAAGATGGTCAAGGAATACCTCAAGACAATCGAGGCCAAAATCGCCAAAATTCCTGGAATGCCAAAACCCATGGAAGAAGAGGCAGCAGATGGCTCTATAGAATCCCCATTCTCATAAGAGATCGCCATGGTAGAGGTCCCAAAGAGGTTCAGCACGCCCAATATGACCATGTATGATGGAACAACAGACCCTGATGAGCATGTATCCCTTTACAAACAGAAGATGATGACAAGCTCAATCCCTAGAGACATCAGAGAGGCTATCATGTGCAAAGGCTTTGGAGCCACGCTATCAGGTCCAGTTCTAACTTGGTTCATTAATTTAGATAATGAGAAAATTCGATCTTTTGCAGGAATGGTGAACCTATTCAAGGTCCAGTTTGCTAGCAGCAGAAAAATCGAAAAGCAGTCTTCAGATCTGTACCGTGTTGTGCAGAGACATGGTGAATCCTTGAGAGATTATCTTAACAGGTTCAACAGGGAGAAGATTGGAATACATAAGTGTGATGCTCCCACAACAATGGAAGCGTTCAGAAGAGGATTGCTAGACCATAGTGAGCTTTACAAGGAGTTGACTAAATATCCCTGTACAACCTTTGAAGATGTACACGCCAAAGCTATGGCTCAAGTCAGATTTGAGGAAGATGCATATGCAAGAAAGACTCCCGAGCCAGATCGCCAGTCAAGAAGGAACAACAATTTTCCTAGAAGGGATCATCGATTCAAGCCGTATCAGCATTCCCGCTTTGATGAGGGAACAGTCAATGCTATCGAAGAAGACTTTTTTGATTGGAGGGAAGATCCTAAACTCCCACCTAAGTTACATGAGTATTGCTTCAACGTTAACCCTGCAGGAGTAATTAGGACCTTAAATAAGATGGGAGATACTGTGTAGTGGCCCAGAAAGAGTGACAGGCCTGGAGAGAAGAAAGATTCGTCCAGATGGTGTGATTTCCATTCAGATATCGGTCACACCACTGATGAATGTGTCGCGCTCATAAAGGAAGTTGCATACCTTCTTAAAAAGGGCTACCTCAAAGAGCTCCTTCTAGATAAATCTAAAGCTTCAGAGAGGGAAAGAGAATCTAAGCAAGGAGGTCTTCCTCCTCCGCCTCCAATTGTAAAAACCATCTGTTTCATATCAGGAGGATCAGAAGTATGTGGCTTAACGTATTCAGCAGCAGAGCGGCATGCAAAGGAGAGTAATAAAGATCAACCTGACAAGAGGGAGAAATCCAAGATAGACATTCCCATCATGTTCGAAGAAAGCGATGTAGTAGAAGGCCATCATGACGGCCTAGTGATTTCACTCCCAGTTGGAAACTGCATGATCAAGCGAATCCTAGTGGACAATGGAAGCTCTGCAAACATCATCATGCTTGACACTCTGAAGCATATGAACATAGACGAAAAGAACATCGTCAACAAGTCGACAATGTTAGTGGGATTCAGTGGGGAAACCAAGAAAACAAGAGGAGAGATTACATTGGCCACGTACGCAAAAGGAATCAACCTACAGGTCAATTTCCTAGTGATTGACACTCTGTCTTCGTACAATATGATCTTAGGCAGACCTTAGATACATGAGATGAAAGCCATCCCCTCTACATACCATCAAGTCATTAAGTTTCCTACTAGGTGGGGTATTCAAGAGATTAGAGGAGATCCCAGGGAAGCCAAGGAATGTTACAAGATCGCACTAAAAGCAACATCTGCAGAAAAGAGTTCAGCATAGCAATCAGAGGGTCAGCTGGGCCAAGAAAAGTTAAGCATAACAGAGGAACAAGAAGCTACAGAAGTCCAGTTAAACCCCAAACATCCAGACCAAAAGGTCAGGATAGGATCAGAATTGAAGTCAGAACTCAGACAACAAATATATGACTTCTTAGAAGAGGAAAAAGATGTATTCGCTTGGACCCATGAAGACATGAAAGGCATCTCTCCAGACGTAATTACTCACAAATTGAATGTAGATCCACTACATACACCAGTAAAGCAGAAGAGAAGGAAATTTGCGCCAGAAAGGAACAAGATTATTAATGAGGAAATCTAGAACCTATTGAAGACTGGAAAAATCAGAGAAGTAAAGTACCCAGAATGGCTTTCTAATGTAGTAGTAGTCAGAAAGAAGAACGGAAAATGGCGCATCTGTATAGACTTTGCAGATATCAACAAGGCATGCCCAAAAGACCCGTTCCCTTTACCTCATATTGATGCCATGGTAGACGCCACAACAGGGCATGAGTTACTATCCTTCATGGACGCGTACAGTGGTTACAATCAAATCCTCATGCACAAGGATGACCAAGAGAAAACCGCTTTCATTACTAGTCAAGGATTATATTGCTACAAAGTAATGCCTTTTGGATTGAAGAACGCAGGAGCAACATATCAAAGGTTGGTGAACAAGATGTTTGAAGAGCAAATAGGAAATACAATAGAGGTCTACACAGACGACATGGTAGTAAAGTCCAAAAAGGCGGAAGATCACGTCAGAGACCTTAGACAAGCATTTGCCATCCTGAAACAGTACGGCATGAAGTTGAACCCCATAAAATGCACATTTGGAGTACAGTCAGGAAAGTTCCTGGGATACATGGTTACCCAAAGAGGAATAGAAGCCAGCCCAGACCAAGTCAAAGCCATCCTAGATCTAGAGCGACCAAAGTCGAAGAAGGAAGTACAGAGCTTAACAGGGAAAATTGCAGCATTGAATAGGTTCATTTCAAAAGCTTCAGACAAGAACAGAGCCTTTTACAAAGTATTGAAGAAGCATAAGGAATTCAAATGGGAACAGGAGCACGACGAAGCATTTCAGAAGCTGAAAGAATACTTGGCCAACCCATTGATTCTCTCTAAGACTAAGGAAGGAGAACCACTCCAGCTATACCTCGCAGTGTCTGAAGGGACGATCAGTGCAGTCCTCACAAGAGAAGAAGACAAGGAGCAATTCCCAATCTACTACGTAAGCAAAACCCTACTCAGTGCGGAAGCAAGGTATGCGTCATTAGAGAAGATCATTTTAGCCTTAGTTACTGCTTCAGTGAAGCTACGCCCATACTTTGAAAGCCACTCCATACGAGTACGCACCAACTACCCCTTCAAAGCTATCATGAGAAAGCCAAAATTGTCAGGAAGGATGGAGAAATGGGCCTTACATTTGAGTAAGTACGATATACAGTACGAGCCCAGGACAGCAATCCAATCACAAGCCTTGGCAGACTTCGTAGCAGACTTCAGCCCAACTCTTGAGGAAGAAGCGCAAAAAGAAGTATTGGCACTACAGGAATCAAAAGCTACACAAAAGTGGATACTCCACACAGATGGCGCAGCAAACATACGCGGAGTAGGCCTAGGAATAGTACTGACATCACCCCAAGGAGACAAGATAGCACAAGCAATCAGGTGCTACTTCAAAGCCACCAATAATGAAGTTGAATACGAAGCGCTGATCACAGGATTAACCGTTGCAAAGGACATGAAGGTACAACATCTAGAGGTAATTTCAGACTCCTTACTCATGGTAAATCAAGTCAACGGAGAATATGCAGCAAAGGATGCCAGGATGGTAGCCTACGTGGAAGTCACAAAGAGGCTCATTAAAGAGTTCAAGGAATTCAAGATAGATCAAGTACCCAGAAACTTGAACACTGAAGCACACGCACTAGCAAACTTGGGATCAAACATCAACCTAGAAGAATTTGGAGCTATCCCCCTAGTGCACGTACTTTCTCCAGCCATAGAGAAAGAATCGATTGTGAGCATCTACAAAGTTCAAGAAAACCTCACATAGAAAGAAAGCAGCAGCTGGACAGCACCACAGAAAGAATACCTCTTGGACATGACGAAACCAACAGGGAAAGTAGCAGCTCAAGCACTTGCTCAAAAAGCCTCCAAGTATTGCCTAATTAGCAATGTACTCTTTAAGAAATCTGCAGCAGGCCCCTTCTTACGATGCCTGGAAGTAAAGGAAGCACAGCAAGTTTTACAGTCTTTACACAGTGGAGAGTGTGGTAATCATTCTGGAGTAAGGAATTTAGCCAACAGAGCACTTAGAATGGAATACTACTGGCCCAGTATGAGAAAGGATGCAGCAGAATTCGCCAAGAAGTGCATAGCATGCCAGAAGCACGCACCCTTGACGCACAGGCCATCAGAAGAGCTACACCCAACACTGACACCTTGGCCATTCATGAAGTGGGGAATGGATATAGTAAAGTTTCCTCCATCATCAGGATAAAGAGTATACTTCTTAGCAATGACAGACTATTTTTCAAAATGGATCGAAGCAGAAGCATACAAGGAAATCAAGGATAAGCACGTCATATCGTTTATAAAAAGAAACATCCTAAGTAGATTCGGGGTACCAGCAGAGATCATTATAGACAATGGATCACAATTCATCAGCAATAAGACTACAAAGTTCTGTAAGGAATGGAACATCTCCCTCATCACATCCACACCTAGGTACCCACAGGCAAATGGACAGGCAGAATCAAGCAATAAATTCCTCATAGGTAACATGAAGAAAAGGCTGGAAGGTGCAAAAGGGAAATGGGCAGACGAACTACCCAACATATTATGGGCAGACAGGACAACCCCAAAAGGCGCTACAGGCCACACCCCATTCTCGTTGGTGTACGGATGTGAATCAGTGATCCCAACAAAGGTAGAGGTCCCCACAGCAAGATACGGGTTAATGACAGAAGAAAGGAATCAAGCAGAACTAATTCACAACCTAGACACAGTGGAAGAACTTAGAGAAGACGCAAGAATGAGAATGGCAGCATATCAGCAAGAAGTAGCAAGATCTTTCAACAAGAATGTCAGAACAAAAGTCTTCAAGTTGGGAGATTGGGTTCTCGGAAAGGTATACGAAAATACCAGGGAAATGAACGCAGGGAAATTGGCACCCAACTGGGAAGGACCTTACGAGATCATTAAAGTAGTAGGCAATGGAGCCTACAGACTCAGAAATGCAGAAGGAAAAGAGGTACAACGAAGCTGGAACGCAGCACACTTAAAGCTATATCATTTCTGAGGAGCGAAGGTACGTAGTTATCATTTCGATTTTATCTCTTTCTACAAAAAAAAACAAAAAAAAAAGAAAAAACAGAAAAGCACAAAAATCTCCAACAGCCAAAATCAGCACGAAAGGTACTCCTCTTTACTCACACTTTGTCAATTCAATTTATGATCATTACGACTACTGACTTTGGCATCGGAGGGCCGTTGGGGAAACCCACGGCCACCCCTCACATTATTCTATTTTGCAAGGAACAACACCTATACTGCTAGACAAGAGCACAACAGGTCATCACATGGCAAAGGTTAATCATCCTTGCAAGGAACAAACCAACTGTCCTCACAGAAGAAGCAAACACATGTAAGCAACACTACATTCATATTACAACTGTAATACAACTGTAATACAACTGCAATACAACTGCAATACGACCGTAAGACAGAAATGATACAGTAAGAAACATAAATACAGATCAACATAGCAAAAGAGGCAGAATTACTTAGTTGCAAAGCAACAAAACAGACAAATTATCCGGCTACAAAAGTGTAGCACAAAGACAAAATAAAAATTATCCAACTGCACTAAGGTAGTAAAAACAAACATCCTTCTTTAAGGTGACACAGCACCATTGAAACTAATTCTCATCCATGTTATCAGCAGGGACCACTTCCTTAGCAACAGGCTTTGTACTCTCCGGGACATCCCTGACCTCGGCGTTGTGAGGAGATTTCACTTCCTCATCAGCATAGCTCAGCAACAATGTGCCAGGAGCAGCAGTCCCTGCAGGAAATGCAACCCCAAAAGCAGCCTTATCAGCATCATAATCCCAGGCCTCATGCTTTTCTTGCTGAAACTCCTCCATCATTTCAAGACGAGCTTTCCCAAAGTAATACGCTGCAGCATCAACAACCTCGTTTCCAGCCTCCTTCAAGGTCCTCTTCAGCCCATCACGTTCAGTAATGCATTCCCTATGCCTAGCACGTTCAGTCTTCAGAGCATCAGTAGCAGCCTTGTACTTGTCAGAAAGAGCATCACGCTCCTTCTTCATAGCCTCATACACTTGAGTAAACTCTGACACCTTGCCTAGTACGCCCAAACAAGACTGAAGGCTCTGCATGATACGGAATCAAGTAAGAGATGCGCAATCCGATATAACCATGTTTATTAAATTTTTGTTTTTTTTTTCGGAGTATACCATACCTGGAAAGACTGCACAGCAGCCTCTTGAGAAAGGTCAGCGAAAGTCTGCGAGGACTGGCGATCCTTGAAGGACGGAAACAATAGGGTATCCACATGCGGAGCCAAGGAATCAAAAGAGAAATCAGCAGCATCAACATCAATAGGTACCTCCAACTTCCTCTTAAGGCCAGTGCGAGGTGGAGGTGGAGGAGGACCGCTCTTTGGAGCTACCGTTTTAAGAGGAACAACCTCAGTAGTTTGAGGACAGGAGCGATGTTTAAGGCGGCCTAAGAGAGAGGACGAGCTAAGAAGGTCATGAGACCTTAGTGACCTTGAAGTATCTACAAGGAACATGGCAGGATTCAAAAGAGGATACAACAAGGAACATAACAAATGCATACAACAAGGAACATAACAAACATACTCAACAAGGTACATAACCACCTCAGAAAGGACAAACAAATTGAGAACCAAGTAAATCATTAACAAGGGCGAAACAAATTTGCAACAGGATACATCTACAGGGAACAACACAACAAAAATCGCAAGCACATTAGAAAAATGAAGAACATACCTTGAGACATAGTTGGGGCAACTTTCTGCTCAGAATCAGAATCGTCCAAGGACTTGATCAGGATAACCGCTTCTGACTGCGTCAATTTGATGAAAGATCTCTCGTCTGCACTCAACTCGTACAACTTGTCTATCAGGGACGGAGACTGAGAACGCTGCTTCAATTTACTCACTGCAACCATCAAGCAAATAAGCCCAAATCAACAAAGAAGGAGAGCAAAACACAAGAAAATGAGAAAACAAAATACCTTCAGCCTCAATAGTGTCAATTAAAAAGTCACAATCACCACCCAACGAATCAATCCTCACAAAGAAGAACTTGTGATACCACTTCTTGTCAAACGCCTTCTCCAAGTCAGTCACCAAAGGACCAACACCATCCTTCAAACGAAGACCAACCCGACCCTTACCACTGGTCCTAATAGTATAAGGATAACACAAATCCCTCACATCAAGTTCTAAACCCAATTTCGCACTCAGCAAATCCAAAATTCTCAAAACCCTCCAAGTTTGGGGGCAATAACTGACAAGGTGAAACCCTAACCCTAGAGAGAAATTGACGAACAAGAGGAGAAAAAGGGAAAGTATGCCCAATTGCAAAGGGATACTCAAAGAAGCACACCCAACCAGGGGCAGTCCAGTCAGCCCTCTCCCTAGAAGATGGGATTTTCACCACAACCCCATCAGGGAATCACGCAACAGCAGAGATGCTCTGAATTTCTTCTTTCGTTATGGTGGAAGGATAAACATCCTTAGCAGGGAATACGTTCTACGCCACCAAAGACGGCTTCTTCACACCCTCATCCACCCCAGCAAACACCACTTTTACATGATCACCCATCACAAAACAAAAAGAAAACAACGAAGTAAAGAAACAGAGGAAACAGAGAAGAGAGAGAAAATACCTGGTGAAAACTGAAATTGGGGCAAAGCAATGAAGTGATTAGACAAGAGCCTGCACACCCAATAAATACCAAAAAAAGAAATAAATCGCCGTGAATGGTTATCGAGGAAGTTGCTTTAAAACTGCCATCACGTTTCCTATTTTGCTAACCGTTGAAATAATTTCTGAAAAATTCAAAATCCTTCCAACGGCTTTTTAGGTAATTTTCACTTCCAAATACTTGAAAATAAAAATTAGGGGCAATTGTTGGGCCCGTATTATCACACGACCCATTGTACTTAGGGCACCAATCCAAGGCCAATAAATCAGCAAGAATACGCAAAACGGCTTGATTGAAATAAACAAGGAAAGCAACATGAAGCATATCAATCAAGAAGATACTTGCCAAAGATACACCTACAGAGCAGGAAACAAGATAAATCAAGAAAATCTTATACATTTCAAAGATATTCTGAATATATTTGTAAACCCTAGAGATCCCTAGGTATAAATAAGAAGAATTAGACATTTTAACATTCATGTACGTTCGCATATACTTAAATATAAACAATTGGCTCTACTTTTATCTACGGAACTGCGTCCTTACTGAACAGGGAGGCCTATCCTTACTCAATATTGTATCTCTAAACTCATCTTCTTTATATAATTGAATATTTACTGCTTACTTATTGATTTATTATCGTTCTTAGTTATTTTATATGCTGTTGGTAGAATGATTGTTATTACCCCTCAAACCCAGCAAATTCTTAGATACCCTTATTGAGATTTGCCTAAACACCACCTTCGCACCACCCTCCAGCCGAATAAATCACTCCCTGCTACGCCACCTTTCTCCACCGCAATAGCCACTCCAGCCAGCACCAATTACGCCGCAACAACCACCACCTTTCGCACTTCCAATTAAAGTCGTTGATCTTGATTAATTTGGTAATCAAATGGTTGTGATGGTGCGTGAGAAGCATGGGATAATTTCCCATTTAAGTGCAGCGAAGTATGGAGCTTGATAATCGAAAATTTGTAATGGTGTGTGATTGGTGATGCGCAAAGCAGGGGATAATTTTCCATTTACAAGAGCAGCAATTATCGAATCAGTGGAGTTCATTTTCCCCTTTTAATTTTGATTTGTTTTTTTTTATTGTTCTTTCCTTTAATTCTTTTAGTTTCCTTTTATTATTATTATTTTTCTTTTTCTTTTCTTTTCCTTTCTTATTTATTTTATTTTCTTTTTCTTTTTTTTTTATTTTCTTTTTCTCTATAATTTTCTTTTAACCTTGTAATTATAAATACCCATTTTTGGGTTAGAGAGAGAAACAATTAGAAATACAATTACAATTAGAATTAGAATTAGGCCACATATTTCTTAGCTTAGTTGAGAGCTTCTCTCTCTAGATCTAGGGTTAGTTTTAGGAGTAGATTTTAGAGAGAGAAAGTGAGGAATTTAAATGGCTATTTGAGAGGTTGAAGATTCAAGATGACAATTGTATTGAAGATCTCCATTATCAATCAATGAAGATTTCTCACTCTCGCTCCTCTTTATTGCTTTATTCAATTTCATGTTTGTTTGAATTGATTTTGATGTTTAATGCTTTATTAGTGTAATTGTTCTTGATATATTGTTGATTCTTGATTTCTTTAGTTGATTGTTGTTAAATGATGATATTTGAGTAGTTGTTGGCTAGGAATAGGGTGAAACTTGTATGATTGATTAATTGTGATTAATTTGGGAATTATGTTGATTGATTGTTGAGATTAAAGTGATTAATGAAGGTTTGCATGTGTGTACTTCGATTAGGCCTTGAGAATTATGCTAGATTGCATTATAATTGCTAATGACACGAACAATTGATTTAGGAATTGCAATTATCGATTGGTTTTGATTGGGATTCTCTTAGTTTGTTATTCATAGTGAACCCTAGCTTAACAATGAGGAGATAGCTCTTGATTCCAAATGATAGCTCTTATCATTAGTCTTCACAACCTTTGATTGGCATGATCTTTCCAAGTTGTTGCATTTGACATGATTAATTGTTAATCCCCGTTCCTAGTGTTTTATTTCCTTGGTTACTTGTTTTGTTAGTTGTTAGTATTCTATCTTACCTTCGATTTCGACCGCTTAGGCGCATAATTGAAAGTGCTTGAACATTACCGTTCTTTTGGGTTCGACCCTTGACTTTTCTATATACTCCTATTTAGGTTTGTTAAGTGTTTATAAATTTAGTTTGACCGAGGGAATATTAGATAACGACCTAGTCTTTGTGTATACTTTTCTTTTATTTGATTTTTGTTTGTTTTGTGAAAATAATAATAATAATAATAATAATAATAATAATAATAATAATAATAATAATAATAATAATAATAATGGCATGTCTTCCATTTTCTCAATATAGCAATGAGCCTTTTGTGAATATTTCATTAGACTTGAGGGATTTTTGGACTATAATTGTTGTAATATTTGGGAGGCTTGTGAGATTTGTTATTTTGGTTTGAATGAGCAAACTAGAAATAAAGTTGAATGCATGCATGATGGTGAATTTAGAGCATTGTCAATTGATAATGCTTGGGATTTTTATGTTTGGTTTGCTAGGGATGTCTATAATAGGGGTAATCATGTTTCTAATATTGATGTGCAATGTTTTGATTCTTCTAATATTAGCATGAATTCCCATGATTTGTTACATGATCCCTTAAGTGAACCAAGAACACATGATTTCAACTTTATTTCCCCCTTTTGTTCATGATGATGAGGTGCATGCTCAAGTTGATGTTAATGGTGTGTTTCAATATTCTTCATTACTTACTATGCCTTCTTGTGATGTGCTTCGTTCCCTTAATGATGAATCTCATGTGTTTGATTGTGCCCCCACTCTCCAATGTGATGTATATGCTCATGAACTTAATGTTGATTCTTCTAATCTTGGTTGTACTTCTTCTTCTCTTGTTGAGCCTCAACCTTCTACATCTTTTGAATATCTTGTTGATATATTTGAGTCTCAAATTAGGCACATTGAACTTGATAACGATCTTGGGCCTAGTAAGGAGATGATTCTTCAATCTATGAGAGGTCAATTAGAGATAATGAAAAAGAATGAGGAGCGTCTTGAGGAGGGAAGGAGAAGAAAAGAAGAGTTAGAAAGCCAATTGTCATCCTTGATGCGTGTTTGTGAAAAATCCCAATTTAATGAGTGTGTTGAGGATGATGATGATGATTTTGAGCAACCAAGAGAGTGTCAGGATCCCATTGGTGAGCATTTAAGTGATGGTGAAGGAGTTGAGAATGAAAAGAGTATTGATTTTGAAAATCCTAACCCTCTTTCCCATCTTGATGAGTCTCAAGTGCATGATTGTGATCCTTTTATCCATGAGTATTTGGATTCGTTTGAGGTTATGACCAATATGTTTATTGAGTGTCAAATGAAAACCCATAGCCTTTTGAGTGAGTTCATTAAGAATGCTTCATGTGATAGGGATGAGTTTGAAATGAAT
This sequence comes from Chenopodium album, assembly GCF_948465745.1. Taxonomy (NCBI): domain Eukaryota; kingdom Viridiplantae; phylum Streptophyta; class Magnoliopsida; order Caryophyllales; family Amaranthaceae; genus Chenopodium; species Chenopodium album. The sequence goes on along the minus strand of NC_137834.1, from coordinate 41,892,761 downwards.
TTGCATCCATTCATGCATGGCTTTGAGACTTTAGGCTTTAAGGAAGTTGAGAAAGTTGTTGTTCATGATTGTAGTAAAGGGGATTATGTAGGTCCTCTTGGAAGTTGGATGTTTGAGGGAGATGATGATCATGAGTGTTCTTCTTTTGTGGATTTTATGATTGATTTTCATGCTCTTATTGGTGATTTGAGGCATGGTGGTGAGGAAGAGTTCATTTGTGAGACCATAGCCCCTATTTCCTCCTCTCATGTCCCTTTTTCAAGCGATTTCAACCACATCCCCTACACTCCTATATCCCTCCCTTCCTTTGTTGATGAGCCTATTGGGGACCCCCTTGTCTATGATGATTTTCATTTCCCTCATTTGTCTTATATTGAGGAAAAGGGTGATGTAGCCACCCAAAAATATTTTGAGGAGAGTTTGCCTTCTTCTTCTTCTTCTTTTTCATATTCTTATTTTGTTGAATTTTCTTTTGATTCTTCTTCCTTTTCTTAGCATGTCTCTCCTCATTTGCGTGCACTATCCTTGTTGACATACTCTTCCCATCATTTGCCTACCTCTTATCATATGAAATGTGTAGTAGTGCATTTGACAAGCTCTTGCGTGCGTTAAATTGTAATTTTCTAGAGCGGTCAAGCTTGGACCTTAAGCAAGCCTTTCTCAGGAAGTAACCCGTGTTTTATTGCTTTTATTTTATTTTCTTTTTAGAGTAGATTTTCTCTCATGGAAATGTTTGTGTGCCTTTTTCTAGGTACATGACTTGAAGATATACTTTGGTCCATTGGTTTGAATCAAGAATCAAGGAAGTTTGACTCCTATTTTTGCTAGCGTATGGAAGATAAGGTTCAATTCTTGAGGAAATTAGCTTTGAAAGGTTTAATTTGGTCATTTGCGGGTATTTACACCCACCTAAATTCGGTGATATCTTTCCTTGCTCTCTCTATCTAATGGTTGATGCCTTGTTGGACATGTGTTGGTATTGTTTGATTAATCTCCTTGTTTTCTCCTCCCATAGATTATTTGATTTATGTTTGAGTGTAATGTCTCATTCAAGCTTGGGGGAGGGTATTCTATCATGTTTGGTGGGATATTGATCCATATATGCTATACACCTTTGTATATGCTTTTCCATGTTCCTTTATTTTAAAAATTCCCAAAAAGATTTTTGTTTCTATCAAGGCAAATTTGCAATGTGTTTTTATTTTGTTCTTGGTTTGGACATAATACTTTTGGACTTGTATTGTTGAATACTTTTCTTCTTAAATGGTAATGGTGTGCACGGTTTCAGAGTACGCTTGGTTGATTCTAGGATAAAGCATGCCAAGGTAGTTGGTTAGAACTAATGGGAGCATGTAACTGAATTTTACTTGTTTGTGGCATGTTGGTAGTTGCTTCCTATAGTCGAATTGACACCAATAGTGAGTTTTTGCTACATCCATGTGAGGTTCATTATTTATCAAGCCTTCAACATATAATTTCATGAGCGACATGGATCCTTGACTATTGCGGACCTAAACTAGAATCTTGACTCATAATTCTCAAACACGAGACCGAGCCATCTAATGAGGACAAAGGCATCTTTTCAGGGTGATAATTTTTCTTTTCTAGGTTAATTTTCTTTCTTTTTTAGTTCATTGGATTTACATTTGCCTTCTCGCTAACCATTTGAGTCTTTTCCCTTCTTTTCAAGCCACATATTTAGATCTTGAGCCTTTTGTTTCATTTTCGTTTCCATTCTTCGTTTTTGTGAAGCAATTGATCATTATTGTTGGAGTTTGTGGTGGAGGAGTTTGGATATTTGGTTCTCTTGAAAGCAAGTTTATGTTGTGATATTTGTGCGAATAATGGCAAATGAATGATGGAAAAAGCCGTCCAAAGTCAAAAGAGGCAAGGACATAATAAATGCAAAATTGTAAAAGCCGTCCTAAGTTAAAAAGGCATGGACAATTGCTTTGAAAGAAATGAAAATTAAAAAAAAAAAGAAATGAAAATAAGAAAAATCAAAAATATTTTGATGTGATTGTTTTCCCCTTTTCAAGTATTGAGGACAATGCTTCCTTTAAGCTTGGGGGACAAGCGTTTACGCTTTTTGTATATATGATTGTGGTTATAGCTTTGAATAAGATTGGGGGTGTTAGTTTGTTTTTGTTTGGTAACTTCTATATTATGGTGTTGAGGATTGATCACCCTTTGCTTCACTATTAGGAATACCTCCAAATTTTAAAATTTTAGGCCTACCCCTAACCTTTTTCCCTTAAGTTACAACCTTTGGAAAACCCCTTTTGACCAAGAGGTTGAGTCACATATATGGGGAGGGCATTACGAGTTAAAGCCTAAGGAGAGGGGATGCATTGTCAAGACGTCGAGTAGCCCAAAATTATCTTTTTTTCCGGTTCCTTCATGGAACTTTTGAAATGCTCATTAGAGGAAGATATGAGACTAGTAGGGAGAACGCGGTAAGACCGTTTTGGGATGAAAGTGGATTGCAAAAACTAGTTCCTATGCTTGGCATATTTATATTTCAATCAACCTCGGGTTTCTTGAAACGTGCACTCCCTTACTTGTTTAGAAAGATTTGCATTCATTTGTGCTTGTACATTTGGAAAAGTCCTTTCATGAACATGTGTTTGCTCTTCTTTTCTTTTGATTTCCTTCTCATGCTTTGCCTTGTTTGTATTATTATGAGAGTTATAGGTTAATCTCTTAGGAAACCTTTACGAGAGCATCACTCGTCCTCTAGGGCGATCTAGGGGTTTAAATGGCTTGTCTTTACTTGCTAAAATTGACCGTGATTTCTACGAAAGCGAGTTAGTGTATATTCCCATCCTCTCTAGTTTTCTTGTTTCTTTCTTCACATGATTAATGTCATCATTTTTCCCTTGGGTTGGATTTTGTTTTGCTCGAGGACGAGCAAAAGTTTAACTTGGGGGGAATTTGACGAGGGTCATTTATTGCGCTCAAAAGAATAAGATTTAGGTCATATTATTATATTTTCTTTCTATATTTTCATATAATTTTCTTAATTTTCCTTGGTTTTCAATTTTAGTAACTAATTTTTGGTTTTGATTAGTTTTTATTAGTTTTTCATGATTTTAGTCTTTAATTCATAGTTTTAGTTTTATTTCTTTTATTTTTACTTTATTTATTTCCATTGTATTTATTTTATTTTATTTGTCTCTTATTTCTCCGTCATGTTCGGTTATTCGTGTACGTGATTGCTCGGGACAAGACGCGATTCAAATTGTCATATTCGGAGTTCCGATGTTCAAGCTCGATGTTTTCGAGGTCTTAGATTCAAAATCAATTAAGTGTTGCAACATAACAACCAACAAGTCTCACACAACCCAGCAGCCATGATAGCCGTGTGCGCGGGATTTGTTGCACCAAAACAGCAAAATCGACCAGGAACTCTCCGCGGCTAGCAGCGGGCGCGGCCCAAAACCCGCAGGCGCGGGGTCCATCACCGCGGGCGCGGTCGTCGTGCTCTGCTCCAACGCAGCTCCCCTGTTCACGCACTTCCCCTTCTCCCGCATTTTAACACACACTTTTCACAACAAATCAGCCTATAACAAGCCGCAATAACCACCCTCCAACCACCACCAATATCCCGTAACAATCAGCCACCAGTAGCAGCCGCAACCAGCCACCACAACTCACCAAATCATGCGCAACACAAACCGCAATTAACACCAAATCAACCCTGCACTCCAACCCAGTTAACGCACCACCTTCGCACCACCCTCCAGCGGCATAAATCGGTCCCTGCTTCGCCACCTTTCTCCACCGCAATAGCCGCTCCAGCCAGCACCAATTACTCCGCAACAACCACCATATTTCGTACTTCCAATTGAAGCCGTTGATCTTGATTAATTTTGTAATCAAATGGTTGTAATGGTGCGTGAGAAGCTTGGGATAATTTCCCATTTAAGTGCAGCGAAGTATGGAGCTTGATGATCGAAAATTTGTGATGGTGTGTGATTGGTGATGCGCAAAGTAGGGAATAATTTCCCATTTACAAGAGCAGCAATTATCGAATCAGTGGACTTCATTTTCCCCTTTTAATATTGTTTTGTTTTTGTTTTATTTTTCTTTTGTTATGAAATATTTGTGGATATCCATTATCCTCCTTTGTATCATTTCGGAACAATCTAGATCTAGGGTTATCTAATCAAACCCGAATATATTGTATGTATATATACACCTTATCATATGGAATAATATACCTAGATTTATTCTTTCCTCAATTCTTCTCTTATTCTTTTTATTTCACAACACGTTATCAGCACCATAGTTTTACCCGAATATCATATTAAAGATCGTGATTGTACCTTGATAATCTTGCCAATTTGATTGAAAAAAAAATAAAGGTACGATTTTCCTCCTAATGGTTTGTTAGTCACCTATATATTCAGTGTTAATTTGAAATTTACTTTTGTATTGGTACAATCTATCGGAGTTTTTTTTTTTTTTTTTTGGTTGATTTGCTAAACTTAAAAAGATTATTAATGGTTGAAAGATGTCTAAAGGCATAATTTTAATGTGTTGTAACTCATATTTTGAATTTTTGGCTCTTGGGGTTCTCGACTTTTTCAGTGTAAAATTCAGTAAAGTGTATTAGGAATTTTTGGTACATATTTTGTATGAGATTTATTGTGCAACTATAGATAATAATAATTTTTAAATTGAATTTCGTCAGTATCCATGAACTAGTGAATTGCTTTGATTAAATTCATTTGCTTACACGGCTAATGGTTTGCATAATCGTTCTTTATGGGAAATATTGATCTGATACTGTATTGCGATGCGGTACATTATTGATTGATTTCATTGTTTTTGATCAAATGATTATCATGTATGATTTATGAGATATATTATTTATATAATGATACCATAATCCTAAGCATAATAGGATGATTGGTTATTGTGAGGTCACGCTAGTAATATCTATGGGAACTTTACTCCTAATTTGTTACTCTGTATTTATCATATTCATATTAGATTTATTATAAGGAATCTTAAATCTTAAATAAGTCTAAGAGCTATAATATATATCGTATGCTAAAATTGTACTCCGTATAAATCTTTTTATTTGGTACGACTCATTATATCAAATTATAAAATATATTTGTTTAGTGATAGAATACACTGATGTTATAAAGGATAATATTTTCATATATTCTTGAACTATCGTTTTGGTATGATATCTTCGTTTTGGTAGGCCATTATATCCTTTATTAAGTATATCTTTTATTAGGAAACTAACGGCCTTACGAGCAAGGTACATCAATAAACTCTAAACATTGTGCGTAATATTGTGCTTGTGTTTTACTTGACTCCAATAATTTCTTCTATAGTAGTTTTTTTTTTTTTATGACTTCATAGCATAAATTTATATTTCATCAATTGCTTTATAGGATAAATCCCTTTTGTAGCACAATAATGGATAGTAAAACTTCTCTATTTTTTTTGTTGTTGTATGGTAATGTGTAATTGAATCAAAGCAAAGGACTCGTTAATTTATAATTAGAAGATCATAATTGAGAATATATGAGTTACTATTGCAATTATTTCTAATTATTCCTCCGTTGGAGTTTTCTTTGTATTGCTTTATACTACCTCTAGTGAATGAAGATGTAAATGAGGAATAATTACTTCCATACGACCATACTAGTTAACATATGTTTTTGTTACATGATTAATTGATTATGTCATATGCCAAGTTATATTATTATGTTACCTTGTTTAGGCATGATTTATGATTATCGTTGCTTTCTTATTATAATAAATCATGGTATAAGTATTTACAGTGAGATGTTTGATTTTATTATTTTGATCGCATATGGAGCATTTGGTCATTGCCTCATGTACATGCATATTATAATTGACATTAACTATGTACCATGATCATATTATTAGTAACCTTATAAGAGGGTACTATTATGAAACATTAACACGATGATATAAGTATTGATTGATGTGTATATTGAATTTAATTTGTGGTTATTATAGATACCACACTTTGGGTGAGTATTAATGATTCATAAATTACTAGTTTTTTTTATTCCCAAATATGAATGAGAAATAATTGTATGATTGAGATGATATATGCATGTTTTCATGATGAATATAATTCAAGCAAAAGTTATACGATCTACGTATTAAACATGATTGCACAATATATATTTGAGCAAAAGATGGATTACATTGTGGAAAACTTGCTTGAAAAATGTATTTATTATGCCCATAGTGTTAAAAAAAAAAATTTAATATAAAGATTAATAAAATTGGGCAAGAGTTACGAGTAAGAGTTTATAAGAATAATTTTATTATAATTGATACATGCATTGCTAAAAGAATTTATGGCTTGAGAAGAGAATGGATTTAAAGATCGTTGGACTAGTTTTATACCCCCATATGCAAGGATTAGGGGGAGATAATGTTTATTCCATTGTTTTTATGTAATCCTTGCATGGATAATTAAATATGTTAATGGTCAGTTTGGTACATACACTAGCCTAAATATAAATAATTTATTTAATAGAGGTGCCCACATGATAATCAAATATTTAGAAAGATATCATCCTGAAGATGGATATGAATAAATATCATTACCTATATACTAGCTATAAATGTACATATTAAGTTGATGTCCTAGTTGGACAAGATCAGTTGCTATTGAACTAGCACACCTGAAGTGTGGTAATGTAAAAGGTTACAACGATAAGAATCCTTGGAAGAGGAAAGAAGCAGTAATTGACAATGACAATTTTGAGAAAGTGACACATTTTATGTATCTCTTGAAGAGATCATTTCTAATACATTAAATGTGATATGATTATATAAAGTACTCCAGAAGAGTATAAAATGTTGTCCAATAAGGTCAACATGTATCAAGATTACAATAAATGCTCCAGTGGAGTTACTGAAGTATGAGTATTAGTTTATTGTCTTGCCAATTGTAGAAAGAAACACATTGGTGTACTTATATCACATCATATTCATGGCCATGCATAAAGTATCTCTAATAAGGTGATCACCAATATTATAAAACTGACCATAATTTAAGTACTAAAGCAAAAGTGATTGGATGTGATAATTAATAATTAGGCCATCCGGGGTATAATAAATTCCCGTTATGAAAACCTGAAGTTTCATTTGATATGAAAGAAATAATGTGATGACGCTCTCTCATGTTAAATATATGAAATAAATTGAATGGCAAGACATAACATTGAGATTGAGCTATATTTAGATTGTGATTTTAATAGTTTGTGTAAAAGGAAAAGTTCAAGAGATAATATATTGGTCAATCTGAATAATTGGTGACCAGAAGTTCACTAGAATAATTTATATGTTGACAAATATTAGGTGACCAAAAGCTCACCACGTACAAATAATATGTGAAAATTTTAAGTAACTAGTATTACTATCAATGTTTCTAGTGATCCCAAAGATCACCACCTAGTGAAATTACAAAAAAAAAAAAAAAGTTTATATTTGTATAACAATTCTCTTGATTGGGGCTATTGTATGTCAGCACATAAGAAATAGAAAAGAAGGAAATTCAACTGCACAACATATGTCTCCCCATTGATGTTTAATTATTGATCTCCTGAAGAGAACAAATTGTGAAAGATTTAATAATAAATACATATGTATTATGCAATGTATAGTTAATGAAGAAATAATTTAAAATTGCTCTCTAGAAGAGATAAAAGCTTGTTTTAATATAATTATTCTGAGAGATAAATTTTGTTGATTATGATCCTCCCATGAAATGAATTTTATTGTAAATTTGTATACTAAGTTGGTGAAGAACTGTGATGCCCCTATATATGAGATATTTTACCAACTTAGGGGGAGAATTGGAGTAAGTTGGCAAAAATTAATTAAACTGATGATCCCTATATAAATAATGGTAATTTGAAATGTTTTCTAGCCAACTTTCGTCCATATGCTATCAAGATATGTTGCACATTTATGATTTGATTTGTATTCAGTTATGACTCATGTTGCATATCGTTGAAGATACATTTCGGTCATATTAATTATGTGTATACATTGAGATAAAATCTTGCCAGTTGTACTTGAATCACTAACCTGAAGTGTAGGTTGTATATGATCGGTTCCAAAATAAAGATATGTTTAATATATATGATATTTGGCAAGATAGTGCAGTTAACACTAATAGTGTAATAGTATATAAATACCAAAGTGAATGAAATACCCTAAAAGTGGTATAGATATCTGAATTATTATTATAGATGGCCTATGATGTAAGAAAAATTATGATGGTACCAATGAAAAATGTATTCAGATATCATTGTCAAAATAGCATGCAAATTTAAATTGTACCTTGAGGAATTATATGATGATACCGGTACATGATGGAACCGATAAATAATGCATATGCATGATATAATGGACTAGTGAATAAGGGATCTGGAATATATGTCCATTTTAATGTCAACATAATGATAATAATAAAATTTTATCATGGACCAGAAGTCCAAAGAAATATGGATTTTTAAAATCCACACTGTACAGTGTCTTGCATTATTTCGAGTCTTATTTATGTTCATATGCATGTGTGAGTCTTAGGTTATTGGATTATTCATTGCATATGTTCGAAGTTGTAAATGCATTACTCATTGTATAAGTTGTTTATCATATTTTTATATATCATATTGCATGCTTTATTTTCTATATAATAATTGTGGTGTATGTCAATGTTCATTCAAAGTATAGTAAGACATATTTACAACTTTGATGGAAAATTAGAAAGAAATACTTATGTTCCTATGGGCTTATACTTGTGATGAAAATATTGAAAACGTCGATTTAATAACATGTTGTGAATCATGTAAGAAGAGTTCTTGAAGAACTTATATACGACGTTTTTAAATAATCAGTCCTACAAATTTTTGAATATTACAATTATCAAACTCTTGAAAATTTTATGTGACTACATCATTGACATCTCAACATGAATTTTGAGTATATAAGAGTTAGTGAGATTTACTATTTCTATACTTAGAAAAATTATCGTGTAGTTAATTATGAAACTTCTAAAGAAACGGGATACTTATGCGTGAGACTGTTTCTTATGGTCTAGAAGAACCATGATTAATGTATATAATTGCATATGTTATATTATAATTCATATGAGATTGAAGAACGACATTAATAATGTCAAGTTTTGTCTATTAATGAATGTTTGATCAAATAATAATTATCAATTTCTATTATTAACGACTTCCAGAAGAAGTCATAATTGCATAAGTTTAATTTTTAGAGATAAACACATGTATGTGAAATGAAGACACTTCACATGTTCACGTGAAGACCTGAAGAATTGAAGATGCAACTTCAACTTAGGAGAGTCGAAGATCAACGGATGATACTTTATTTACTACATATTAGAAGATATCCAAACATATTGGATTTATCGTTGCGGTACTAGAAGATCTCAAGTACAGTTATGTATTCATCAGGGGGAGAAAATACGCGCTGCACTCTTTTTCCCTTGACCATGGTTTTGTCCCAAATTGGGTTTTCCTGGTAAGGTTTTTAATGAGGCGGCATCTCAAGCGTATTACGAAGAATGATGTACTCTTTTTTCCTTCACTATGTTTTTATCCCACAGGGTTTTTCTTAGTAAGATTTTAATGAGGCACAGTCTTCGATAATGGACATCCAAGGGGGAGTGTTATGAAATATTTGTGGATATCCATTATCCTCCTTTGTATCATTCATCTAGATCTAGGGTTATCCAATCAAACCCTAATATATTGTATGTATATATACAACTTATCATATGGAATAATATACCTAGATTTATTCTTTCCTCAATTCTTCTCTTATTCCCTTTATTTCACAACATCTTTCCTTTAATTTCTTTTAGTTTCCTTTTATTATTATTATTTTTCTTTTTCTTTTCTTTTCCTTTCTTATTTATTTTATTTTCTTTTTCTTTTCTTTTATTTTCTTTTCTCTTTAATTTTCTTTTAACCTTGTAATTATAAATACCCATTTTTGGGTTAGAGAGAGAAACAATTAGAATTACAATTACAATTAGAATTAGAATTAGACTAAATATTTCTTAGCTTAGTTGAGAGCTTCTATCTCTAGATCTAGGGCTAGTTTTAGGAGTAGATTTTAGATAGAGAAAGTGAGGAATTTCAATGGTTATTTGAGAAGTTGAAGATTCAAGATGACAATTGTATTAAAGATCTCCATTATCAATCAATGAAGGTTTCTCACTCTCTCTCCTCTTTATTGCTTTATTCAATTTCATGTTTGTTTGAATTGATTTTGATGTTTAATGCTTGATTAGTGTAATTGTTCTTGATATATTGCTGATTCTTGATTTCTTTAGTTAATTGTTGATAAATGATTATATTTGAGTAGTTGTTGGATAGGAATTGGGAGAAACTTGTATGATTGATTAATTGTGATTAATTTGGGAATTTTATTGATTGATTGTTGAGATTAAAATGATTAATGAAGGTTTGCATGTGTGTAATTTGATTATGCCTTGAGAATTATGCTAGATTGCATTGTAATTGCTAATGACACGAACAATTGATTTAGGAATTGCAATTATCGATTGATTTTTATTGCGATTCTCTTAGTTTGTTATTCGTAGTGAACCCTAGCTTAAAAATTAGGAGATAGCTCTTATCCCTAGCTTAACAACCTTTGATTGGCATGATCTTTCTAAGTTGTTGCAATTAACGTGATTACTTGTTGATCCCCGTTCCTAGTGTTTTATTTCCTTGGTTACTTGTTTTGTTAGTTGTTAGTATTCTATCTTACCTTCGATTTCGACCTAGTTTAGGCGCATAATTGAAAGTGCTTGAACATTACCATTCCTTTGGGTTTGACCCTTGACTTGCCTCTATTCACGTATTTAGGTTTGTTAAGTGTTTATAAATTTAGTTTGACCAAGGGAAGATTAGATAACGACCTAGTTTTTGCCTCGTCACACGGCCATTGGAGGAGTTTTAGGTCAAAGAGTTGATAAAAATCTTCATGACATTTATTATATGTCAAAAACTCTTAATGGCGCTCAACGGAATTACACTACAACGGAGAAAGAGTTTTTGGCTACTGTTCATTCCTTTGAAAAATTTCGTTGCTATTTGTTAGGGTCAAAAACAATTGTGTTCACCGATCATGGGCCCTAAAATATCTTTTTGGGAAGAAGGAATCAAAGCCAAGGCTAATTCGTTGGGTGTTAGAGCTTAAAACTTTTGACCTTAAGATTAGAGATAAGAAAGGAGCGGAGAATGTTGTAGCGGATCATCTATATAGACTTGAGAATTTTCAAGTTCAAAATGATGGGTCTCCCATTGAAGATAGAATGTTAGATGATTTTTTGTATGCTATAGATGTGAAGGAACTCCCGTGGTTTGCCGATTTGGTGAACTATCTTGCTTGTGGGGAGTTTCCTCCCTCATTTTCCAAGAATCGGAGAAAAAAGCTCAAGAGGGAGGCTAGGCATTATGTATGGGATGAACCAGTTTTGTATAAAAGAGGTGTTGATGGGTTATTGAGGAGATGTGTTCCAAATGAGGACTTACCTAGTGTATTGAAGATGTGCCACTTGAATCTGAGTGGTGGTCACATGGGTGTTTCAAAAACGGCTTCAAAGGTACTCCAATGCAGATTGTGGTGGCCAAATCTCTTTAAGAATGTTTGAGAGTTTGTCAAGAGTTATGACCGATGCTAAAGGACTGGAAACATTTCAAAGAGGAATGAGATGCCATAACAACCTATACTAGAGTTGGAGATTTTTGATGTATGCGGAAAAGACTTCATGGGTCCTTTTCCTACTTTATATGGTGTAGACACCTAAAAATGTCTCCCCAAAACCAAACCCGATGATAAACAACCTTTCACCGCCATTATTGGTCGAGTTGAGTATTTAATTTTTGGAGTGCTTAAATCCATATTTCCATTTCATAAACCAACCCAACACCTATCCCATTTCCCCAAACCATAACTAATTTTCCTCTTTTCGTTCCTTTAAACCCAAAATAATTCATTTCGTGTCCTTTAAAATCATTTATTTCGTGTCATTTTTATAAAAAAATTTAATCCAGTTTATTTTGGTCCATAATCTGGGTCCAATGATTGAATAGTTGGATGGGGCTTTAAAAGAGCTTTCCAACGATATATTATAAGCCCAAATCCGAGTTATAACGAATAAGTTATGGCCAAAATATTAAACTAAGCCCAAACCGAACCTAAACCCACCTTACCTACGACCCAATGATCATGTGGAGGGTCCAAATGATTTAATACAATTCCTAAACCAATTAGGATTAATTAGAAGCTTCTATAAGTTTCTAAAAGATCTTGATTATTGATGAGGGACATTTATGTCACTCTTAGGAGTAGTTTTAGAGTCATTTTCGTGTTTATTTTATCTTATTTTCCCTTTCTTTCTCTTGTTTTCTCTTTAATAAAGTTTCTTGTTTATTTGGTAGTGTTGGAGCGTTTTAGTTTATTTTCTTTATTTTATTAGCTTTAGTCTATTTTCGTATTTTATTTCACTTTATTTGCTTGTATAGTTTTTGTCTTTATTAGTTTTAGTCTTATTTCTCTTATTTCTATTTTACTTTTATTTATTTTAATTAGTTTGGAGTGTTTTTCACATTTTATTTGTTTGTGTTTTATTTAATTTTGTTAGTTTTAGTTTTAATTCTCTCACTTCCTATTTTAGTTTATTTAGTTTTATTTTATTTATTTCATTCCTTTTTGTCTTGATTTCTCCTCGGTTTTGTGTGTAGGGGTTCGGGTTTTATGTCAAATGGGTTCGGGTTCCAAGTTGAGTCAAACGCCAACCAAACCTGCTGCCCCTTATCCATCACCGCACCCTTCATTATCCTACACCACACCATCAGCAACAACAACAATTCCCCTGCTCCTCTTTCCCATCCAATCAGCCAACAACAATTACCACCAACCCATTTACCATCACCAACAGCCACCACGTACTTCACCCCGCAGCACCAGCCACCACAAAACCACCTGACCACATCACAACCAACACACACGAGCCGCAGCAGCACCAACACAAACAAACCGCAACCCAGCCTCACAACAGCCCGCATCACCCCGCAACGCCACCAGTCCAACAGCATCACAACCAACCATCTGACCACCAACTGCAACCCCGCAAACACCCCACACACCACCACTCACCTCCCTTTCCCCCTACTACAATTCGCACCATTGCCCCGCAACAGCAGCCACGCAATTACCAACACCACCAACACCAACGCAATCCGCAACAACACCAACGCAATCCCCAACACCACCAACACCAACGCAATCAGCCGCACCTAAACCAGCAACATCAATCCACCAATTCACACAAGCATTTCGGCCCCTCAATTTAAGCAAAAATCAGATTAAATTTTGATTTTAATCAAGTTCGAGCATACCGTTTGTGGTTCGGTCGAAGTTCGAGTCAGAGACTTTGTGGGTTTCGTTAATCGAAGAGGAGTGGTCGAACATACCCATGGTTCGACCGAACCAACCCCGTAGTTCGGCCGCACCAACCCATGGTTCGACCGAACCGCTTCACGAGCTATGCACGCGAGTTTTAATGAAAATTGGACGGCCACGATCTTGGATGCTTGATGAAGATGATGATGATAAGCGGTGATGATTGATTATTTTGATGCGTGGTGATGGTGATGAATGGAAATCGGGGAGCTGATAGTTTTTGGGGAATTGATGGGTTTTGGTTTTCTTTTTTCTTTTTCTTTTATTTTTTATTTCTTTTCCTTTTCCTTTTCTTATTTCTTTTCTCTTTTGTTTTCTTTTCTCTTTTATTTTCTTTTTATTTCCTTTTCTTTCTTTATTTTATTTCCTTCTTTTATTTCTCTTTTTTTTCCTAGTTTTTTTAGCTTAGTATAAATACCCAATTTTTGGGGTAATTAAAAACATTCAAGAACTATCTATTCTTCTCTCTAATTAGTTTTAGGTTAGGTTAAGATTAGTCTTCTTTGGTAGAGAGAGAAAGTGAGGTTTTCTTCATTAATGAACTTAGATTTTGAAGAAGGAGCTTGTTCAATCCTTTGTAGACCTTCATCTTCAATTAATGAGCAATTTCTTACTCTCTCTCCTCTATTTTTATTTGTTTATTTTGATTATTATTTTAGTTTTTTGGTATTGCTTGTTGATCATGTTTATCCTTGATTGTTTGTTAATTAATCTTGTTATCAACATGATTAGTGAGTAATTTCCCCATTAAGGGGATGGTTGTGGTGTAGTTGGACCTTGAGCATGTTCTAGGGTTTGGAATTGATTTATTTGTGATTAAAGTCTTTATATGCTTGATATTCTTTAATCTTCTTGCAAGTGCACATTGTTAGTTGATCAAAGGTGAATCTTTGCTAACAAGAAACGGAAGTTGACTTAGTTAAGGTTCATTACTATCGATAGTTCATTAATTGCACCTTCTAATATATGGTTCTAGTGTGGAAACATAGAGGCTATGTTAGGAGAAGCCAATTGACCCCGGAAGGCGGCTAGATTGGATCCTTTATTTCGATATTCGAGCATGTTTAGTTCATAATTTATTCAATTTCTATGCCTTTGTTTATGTTCAAGTGAATGCTATACCTAAACCATTTCCCTTAATGTTTTATTTCTTGTTTTAGCATTTTTAGGCTTTAGTTTATTTATCTCCTATTCCGGACTAGCTTGATTGTCGATAACATTTGGTGGTGTTTAATCGTTCTCTATGGTTCGACCCCTATGCTTGCCTTATACTCGTATTAGGTTTGTTTAGGTTGTATAAATTGTATTTGATCTAGGGATAGACAATTGACGACGCGTTTATTCCCTTGTCAAATTGGCGCCGTTTCCGGGGAATGGCTTCCATTACCGTTATGTTATCTTATTGAGACTAGTCCATTGTATATATTTTCTTTTGATTTGTTTTTGTTCTCTTTGTTTTGTTTTTGAAAAATGGCACATTTTTCTTTTCCTCAATATGATGATGAGCCTTTTTGTGTCTACTTCCATAGACTTGTGGGGTTTTTGAACTATAATGGTTGTAATCCTTGTGAAGCTTGTGAGATTTGTTACTATGGCATGAATGAACAAACGAGATATGAAGTTGAAAGTAGGTTTAATGGCAAATTTCAAGCATTATCGGTTCATAGTGCTTGGAGCTTTTTTGTATGGTTTGCTAAGGAAGTACGCAATAGGGCATGTAATGTTGCTAATTTTGATTCTCAATGTGATAATAGTTCTTTTAGTGGCATGCATCCCCATGATTTGTCTTGTGATCCTATTTGTGAACCTAGTACAAGTGATTTCAACTCTTTTTCTCGTATTGTTGATAATGAATCTCATTTGCTTGATTATGCCCCCTCTCCCCAATATGATGATGCTCATGTTTATAATGTGAATGATCCTCCCTCCTCATCTTCTTGTTCTTACATGGCTTCAAATGATTTCCCTTATGCTTCTAATGAGTCCTTTTATGAGGGTAATTCTATGGAAAGTTTGAAGGAAGAGAAGATAATGAGGATAATGGAGATGATGGAGAAGTATAACAAGATGAGGGAAGTTGAGAATAGGGAGACGGAAGCTAGAATGAAGATGCTTGAGAGCCAAATTCTCCAACTAGCCAACTCTCAAGAAAATGCCCTTCCTTCTTCTTCTCTTCCCCATATGAGTGAGGATCTCATTAGAGAGCATTCGAGTGATGGTGAAGGAGTTGAAAATGAAAAGAGTGTTGATTTTGAAAATCCTAATCCTTCTTCCCATCTTGATGAGTCTCAAGTGTATGTTTGTGACCCTTCAATCTATGAGTATATAGACTCTTTTGAGGTAATGTCCCACATATTTTTTGAGAGTCATATGAGGACTTATAGATTATTGGATGATTTAATCGAGAATGCTTCTTGGGACTTAGATGAGTTTGAGATGAATCTACCTCCCTTCATGCACGATTTTGGGACCTTGGGTTTTGAGATAGTTGAAGGAAAGGTTGTATATTGTGGTGAAAAGGAGGATAAGGTTGACTCCCTTGGAGTTTTTGAGCTTGAGGGAGGTGTAGATCGTGAGTGCCCTTCATTTGAGGATGCTATGATTGATTTTCATGCTCTCATTGGCGATGTGAGACCTTGTGGTGAGGGAGTAGCTACCCCTTTTCCCGTTTCTCATACCCCTTTTTCTCTAAGGTTCGACCACATCCTTCCTTACCCTACTTCTCTCCCTTCATATCTCAAACAACCTATTGGGAAGCCGCCCTCTATGGATGATTTTCATGTCTCTCATTCCATCATCATTGAGGAAGAGAGGAATTTTGTCAACAAAAAAATATGTGATGAGGATTTGCCTTTTTCCTTTTCTTTCCACTATTCTTTTCCTTCTTCTACTTCTTACTTTCTTGAGTTTCCTTTCGATCCTTCTTCTTATTTCTTTTGGCATCTCCCTCTTCACTTGCGTGCAATGATTTTGTTGCACGTTCTTATTCCGTCATTTGCCTATTTACACCCCCATGAAATGTGTAGTAGTGCATTTGACAAGCTCTTGCGTGCGTTGAATTTTTATTTCCTAGAGCGGTCTCGCTTGGACGTTAAACAAGCCTTTGCGGGAAGTAACCCGTGTTTTATTGCTTTCATTTTCTTTTGTTTTTAGGTTAGATTTTCTCACATGGACGTGTTTGTGTTCCTTGCTAGGTACACAACTTGATATACTCTTGCGCATCGGTGATGATCAAGAATCAAGGAAATGTGCCTCAACTTACCTATCATGTGGAATTCAAGCCTTATTTGTAGAGATTATGGCTCATATGAGGTTATTTCGGGTTTTTTGTGTGATTTTGCATTTATCCCATATCTGGTAATATCCTTCTTTTCCCTCTCTCTCTTACTTATCGTGACTTGAAGATCATGTGTTGGTAATGTTGGATTAATTTTTCCTTGTTTTCCCCTCCTTGGTTTCATTGTTTATGATTTGAGAGCTTGGTTTCATTCAAGCTTGGGGGAGGGTATTCTATCATGTTTGGTGGGATGTTGATTCATATATGCCATGCACGTGAGTATATGCATTTCCATGTTTTTCATGCTTTTGGAAAATCCAAAAAGATTTTTGTTTACTTCAAGGCAAGTTTAGCAAAATTGTGTTTTGTTTGTTCTTAATTGGGCATTATATCTTTTGGATTTGTTTACTCTTGAATGCCTTTCTTCCTATGTGGTTAATGTGTGCACGATTTGAGAGTGTCATTGGTTGACTCTAGGATATTACATGCTAAGGTAGCCGGGTTGAGAACTTTTAGGAATCCATGAAGCCCTAGTTCACGGGTATGTGGTGAGATGGTGTTGCTCTCTATAGTGGATTTGGCACCCTTAGTTGGTATTTGCTTAGTTATAATCTCGTGTGAGGTAACATTGTTCTAGCCTTCATCACTTTGTTGTGTGGCGCATTTGGATCCTTAGCTATGCATGTCTTGATCCTTGTTTTGACTTATAGCTCCCAAGATCGTGACCGAAGCACTCTAGGGGAGGAAAAGGGCACTTCTTTCTCATTTTTTTTTCTTTATCTTCTTTTTGTTTTGTTACAAATTTGATTTTCTATTTTGCATAAACCTACTTGCTAACCAATTTGAGCCTTATGTTTCCCGCTCTTGTTTAAACCACATTACAAACCTAATGGCCTATGTTTACCAACCTTTTAGTTAGTGAAGCATTGGCATGTGAGGTTTAAGTTTTGAGTTGTTGATTATAAACAAGAAGCACTATGAGATTTGGTTAGAGTTGAGCTTGTAAAGAAATATGCAAATTTATGAAAATCAAGTGAAGTTTCAAGAAAAAGTCGTCCAAAATTAAAAAAGGCAAGGACAATGAATAAAGTTAAAAAAAAAAGAGAAAAAATTGGAAAAGAAACAAAAACAACAAAAATATTTTAGATGGATTCATTTTCTTCCTTAGTCTAAGCATTGAGGACAATGCTTTGTTCAAGCTTGGGGGGAATATTGTGTGTTGATGTTGAATAAGCTTGGGGGAATGGCATTAGTGGTATTTTTGCTTGATATTTAGTGAATTCTTGAGTTATTTTTGAGTGTCGGCCGCACTTTTTGCTTCACTTAGGAATTATAACCAAATTTTAAATTTTTTTTACCCCGCCTTAACCCTTAGCCTTACGTTACAACCAATAAAAAGACCCTTAGACTCTAGTGGTTTAGGTCAATAGAACGGTGGAGGGAGATAGACTTCAAATCTATGGAAAGAGTATGCATAGTTGAGACGTCGGGATTACCTTCTCAAAGTTTTTCATTTCTTTATCTTTTTCCGGTTCCTTTGTGGAATCTTGAGAAGCTAGCTTAAGGGTTGATTTGAAGCTAGTGGAGAGAACGTGGCCCGATTGGTTGGGGCTAGGGTGGATTGAGTCCTAAGTAGTTCTCTATGCTTAGCATGTGTTATGTTTCAATCAACCATTGACATCTTGGAACTTGCATACATTTGTCCATTTAGAAAGGTTTGCATTCATTAGTACTCGTCCTTATTTCTTGTCCATATATGAGCTTGTGTTTCGCTTTTTCTCTTAGTGTTCCTTTTCCTTTTTCCTTTTGTTGCCTTGCCTTGGTTTTTGTCGAGAGTTGTGGGTTAAACCTCTTAGGAAACCCTCACTAGAGCTTACTCGTCCTCTTTGGCAACATAGGGGTTTAAAGGGCTTGATGCATACGCTAAATGCATCCGTGATTCCTACGGCAGTGAGTTAGTGTACATTCTTTCTCTTTGTTTCTATTTTGTTTCTTTTGCCTTTAATAATTCCATCTTGTTCTCTTTTGCCTTAGCTTTGCTCGAGGACGAGCAAAGGTTTAGCTTGGGGGAATTTGATGAGTGACATTTATGTCACTCTTAGGGAGTAGTTTTAGAGTCATTTTCGTGTTTATTTTATCTTATTTTCCCTTTCTTTATCTTGTTTTCTCTTTAATAAAGTTTCTTGTTTATTTGGTAGTGTTGGAGCGTTTTAGTTTATTTTCTTTATTTTATTAGCTTTAGTCTATTTTCGTATTTTATTTCACTTTATTTGCTTGTATAGTTTTTGTCTTTATTAGTTTTAGTCTTATTTCTCTTATTTCTATTTTACTTTTATTTATTTTAATTAGTTTGGAGTGTTTTTCACATTTTATTTGTTTGTGTTTTATTTAATTTTGTTAGTTTTAGTTTTAATTCTCTCATTTCCTATTTTAGTTTATTTAGTTTTATTTTATTTATTTCATTCCTTTTTGTCTTGATTTCTCCTCGGTTTTGTGTGTAGGGGTTCGGGTTTTATGTCAAATGGGTTCGGGTTCCAAGTTGAGTCAAACGCCAACCAAACCTGCTGCCCCTTATCCATCACCGCACCCTTCATTATCCTACACCACACCATCAGCAACAACAACAATTCCCCTGCTCCTCTTTCCCATCCAATCAGCCAACAACAATTACCACCAACCCATTTACCATCACCAACAGCCACCACGTACTTCACCCCGCAGCACCAGCCACCACCAAACCACCTGACCACATCACAACCAACACACACGAGCCGTAGCAGCACCAACACAAACAAACCGCAACCCAGCCTCACAACAGCCCGCATCACCCCGCAACGCCACCAGTCCAACAGCATCACAACCAACCATCTGACCACCAACTGCAACCCCGCAAACACCACACACACCACCACTCACCTCCCTTTCCCCCTACTACAATTCGCACCATTGCCCCGCAACAGCAGCCACGCAATTACCAACACCACCAACACCAACGCAATCCGCAACAACACCAACGCAATCCCCAACACCACCAACACCAACGCAATCAGCCGCACCTAAACCAGCAACATCAATCCACCAATTCACACAAGCATTTCGGCCCCTCAATTAAGCAAAAATCAGATTAAATTTTGATTTTAATGAAGTTCGAGCATACCGTTTGTGGTTCGGTCGAAGTTCGAGTCAGAGACTTTGTGGGTTTCGTTAATCGAAGAGGAGTGGTCGAACATACCCATGGTTCGACCGAACCAACCCCGTAGTTCGGCCGCACCAACCCATGGTTCGACCGAACCGCTTCACGAGCTATGCACGCGAGTTTTAATGAAAATTGGACGGCCACGATCTTGGATGCTTGATGAAGATGATGATGATAAGCGGTGATGATTGATTATTTTGATGCGTGGTGATGGTGATGAATGGAAATCGGGGAGCTGATAGTTTTTGGGGAATTGATGGGTTTTTGGTTTTCTTTTTTCTTTTTCTTTTATTTTTTATTTCTTTTCCTTTTCCTTTTCTTATTTCTTTTCTCTTTTTTTTTCTTTTCTCTTTTATTTTCTTTTTATTTCCTTTTCTTTCTTTATTTTATTTCCTTCTTTTATTTCTCTTTTTTCTCCTAGTTTTTTTAGCTTAGTATAAATACCCAATTTTTGGGGTAATTAAAAACATTCAAGAACTATCTATTCTTCTCTCTAATTAGTTTTAGGTTAGGTTAAGATTAGTCTTCTTTGGTAGAGAGAGAAAGTGAGGTTTTCTTCATTAATGAACTTGGATTTTGAAGAAGGAGCTTGTTCAATCCTTTGTAGACCTTCATCTTCAATTAATGAGCAATTTCTTACTCTCTCTCCTCTATTTTTATTTGTTTATTTTGATTATTATTTTAGTTTTTGGTATTTCTTGTTGATCATGTTTATCCTTGATTGTTTGTTAATTAATCTTGTTATCAACATGATTAGTGAGTAATTTCCCCATTAAGGGGATGGTTGTGGTGTAGTTGGACCTTGAGCATGTTCTAGGGTTTGGAATTGATTTATTTGTGATTAAAGTCTTTATATGCTTGATATTCTTTAATCTTCTTGCAAGTGCACATTGTTAGTTGATCAAAGGTGAATCTTTGCTAACAAGAAACGGAAGTTGACTTAGTTAAGGTTCATTACTATCGATAGTTCATTAATTGCACCTTCTAATATATGGTTCTAGTGTGGAAACATAGAGGCTATGTTAGGAGAAGCCAATTGACCCCGGAAGGCGGCTAGATTGGATCCTTTATTTCGATATTCGAGCATGTTTAGTTCATAATTAATTCAATTTCTATGCCTTTGTTTATGTTCAAGTGAATGCTATACCTAAACCATTTCCCTTAATGTTTTATTTCTTGTTTTAGCATTTTTAGGCTTTAGTTTATTTATCTCCTATTCCGGACTAGCTTGATTGTCGATAACATTTGGTGGTGTTTAATCGTTCTCTGTGGTTCGACCCCTATGCTTGCCTTATACTCGTATTAGGTTTGTTTAGGTTGTATAAATTGTATTTGATCTAGGGATAGAAAATTGACGACGCGTTTATTCCCTTGTCAATTATCCTATTTGAAAAGATAAGATTAAATAGTTTGAAATTGAAAAAAAACTTTTCTTTTTTAAAATCCTATTTCTAACCGAATTGAAAGATGTTCAAAGATAGACAGATATTATTTTCGTGCCTCATAGTTTTTATCCAAAATTTATATGGTTGGATAGCCCTTGAAATTATCTTTCCAATGATATATTATAATATCAATTCCGAGCTATAACGGAAAAGATATGATTAAAATGTCAAACTCAATCCAAAACTGACACCATCTCACTATTTCGGCCATATATTTTATTCTATGAAATATTTTAATCTGATTCTAATTGGGTTAGAAAGTAGAGTTCAAGATCTTTCCAACGATATCTTATTCATATTATTCTGATTTCTGGATCAAAAGATATGATAAAAACAAAAATCGCAAAAACTGTTGTTTATCGAGTTTTATTCCGATTTAATTCGGATCTTATCTTATTTTTTCGACCTCTCTTTTTTCTCTATAAATAGAGGTCATATCACCCTTTTCCAATCATCAACAACCTTGATTATTAAATAATTCTCTTCTCCCTCTTTAGCCTAAACACTAGCCTCCCCATTCTTTCACTATTCCTTCCTTTAAGCACTCTGAGGAGTCCATACTTAACCCGAGGTTCCGTCCTTAAACCAAGGCGTGAAAGGTATAATTAACTGAGGGTTTGGACCAAATCAAATATATATTTATTTAATTTAATGTTCATTTACTTTATATTTTTTTATTGAAGTTACTAACAGTTTATTCACGATGTAGCAATTTAAAGGAACGCGCAGAATGTGAGTAATTAATTAATTTAATTACTCTTATTTTATTTTAATATTGCTAGTATCATGATTAGGGTTGTTATTATTATTATTATTATTATTTGATTTGGCTAACACTATTATTGTTAAATTGCTTCCAATATTAATGTTTATTCTATTATTATTTTTTATCACCATATTGCATGTTAAAGGGAATATGTAATTGAAAATCACGCCTAATAAGATAATTTGGACAACCGGTTTAGGTTCCTTTTTAATCTTGTTATTAAATCAAGTGATAAAAATATTTTAGAATTATATGTTTTATTAATATTAAACCAATTTAGCTTAATAATAGTTTGGAGCAAATTGAATATTTTGTTTGTATGCCTTTGAGATCGCAGGAATCACTTCTCACTATAAGAATCAAGTAGAGGCCAATACGGGCGAATGTGACTCCATGACTCACTTCGTATCATCATCCCCGATCCTCCTTTCGTGGTTCCGAACCATATGGAGTTAGTAATCTCATGGATTATGAATGGGGTGTAACCTTCACGGGTCAATCGTTGTTGCCTTCGTTGTCCCTTAATAGTGGTTGCCTTAAATGATCCGTGAACGGTTTACAAGTTCCTTAAAAACTTGTTGGCGGCTCCCTACTTTCCTTGTCCCTAATCGTATATGTCAATTCCCACTTCCTATGAGTGCCAAGCATATTCACCACATGCTTTTAACGTAGGCGCACTTCGAGCGACGCCTACAATTTGGCGACTCCACTGGGGAGGATTCTTGGTTATTTATCGATTTGAGTGATCGATATTTAATTGAGATGAGTGGATGAGACTTGAAAGATTCTTGAATTGTATTCCTGCGATTTAATTGGCATTGTCACATATGCATATGCTATTTAGGTTACCTATTTTTCCACAATAGTACGTGTTCTACGTATGTGGCTAGCCCGGAGGATTTAAGCTCTATCAACCCAAAAACGCTCATGGCAATAAGGGTTCATCCGAGTTTTTAAATCCACCCAAACCATGGAGTCGAGTTCGATTTCATCACGAACTCGCGGAGCCGCCCGTTGGCATACACCCTCAAGGGAGGCTGCCTTGCTAACGCGTCCAAACTCTTAACCATGGTACCCTTTGACACCCAAAAGCTTGACCATAGTGGAACTTAGATCTTGACTTTAGGTTGCGAACTTCATTGCATCATGCGTGACAATGTGCTTATATATGCATTTTTTTTTATTGATTTTTTTTTATTAAACTCTTTTTTTTTAAGAGTCGAGTCATAGATTTTTTTTAAATTTGAGTCAACCCGGATTCTAATTCCCGTATCCTGCACAAGTGTCAACTTGTTTTGGTCATAGCTGGAGTTCTAGAAAGAGTTACGTGTCGTGCAACCTATAGATCTGTAGCCCCGAGTTTTACCTTTTATTTCGAATTGGTTTAGTCCCAATCAGAGTCACAGATCAAAAGTTATCACCGATATACTACAGCATGTCCAGTTTAGATGTCTTTTTAGCGTTATTTTTTTTTATTTTATATTTTTAAAAAAAATTCGTGTCAAGCTAGTCTTAGCCAAGTCCTTTAATCCGTGTCAACTCGTATAACATAGGATTATAGATTTTTATTTTTATTTATTTTTTTTATACCCATGAGTCATAACTCTTCTAGAATTCTAGTCCTCTTCCTAGTTTCTTGTGATTGAGTTTTTGTGCTAACCTTAACATGTGTTCTTTGTCTTTTATTGTGGTTGATCTTATTTATGACTAATGATTGCCAATGGAACGTTGTCACCTAGTAAATAGCATAAACATTAAAATTGGACAAAATTAATCAAGTTAGTTTGTCTTTTAGTCTTCCGTGCTATTTGGTCATTGGGTCCTTTGTTTTTTATACCGTTTACATGTCTAGCCATGCGATCATACCACGAGTCTTAATAAACTCACCTAATCACACATGTTGAGTCATTGCACACACTTTGTCTTCGAATAATGCACTATATTGTTTATGATCGTATACTAGGACCATGCATGCATCGCTTTCCGTCGTAATAGGAATGGGTAGAGTATTCCCCATTGGTTTTCAAAATTCTTTTATACACTCTTCCTTTCCAATCCGAGTATTGAGTCAATTCATAAAGTGAGCTCATTTTGTTCCATAATACTCGAGTTCAAGAATCACTAGGCAAGAGTTGGAAGAATAAGGGGAACGTCATTCCTTCCTTCTTTTCTTCCAATCAAAGCATCAGTAATAACAAACTTCTTGTTCCTCTTGGAGGTAACAAGTAATTCAAGCAACCATGAAGACTAAGCACAAGACAAGTTTCCATACAAGATTTCATGCTTTTTTTCTTTTGTTTTTAACCCCTTTCCCCTAATAAGTCTAGCATAGGTTCTCCTTATCCTTATGTCTATATGCCATGTTCCATCAATGATCATTTCTTTCCTTCGCTTTCGATCATGTCATTCGCCAAACAAAAATAAAATAAAATAAATAAAATAAAATCAATTACCGAACTAAACACAAGGTACACCAATGACTTGAGGCACCTTTGCAACCATGTCATTCCCTATTAACCATTCAATCACATTCCATTTCTTCATCAACCACTTTGAGCCTCGTCTAACGTTTGGCCTTCATTTCTTCAGCCCACATTCACTTAACCCTGGGATTGGAAGATGTGTAATTGTATAACATTCAAAAAGCAAGTAAAAAAAAAAAAAAAAACAGCAAAGCAACAATAAAACAATGTCTAAGGGCAAGTGTTCCAATGTCTTTGATATGGACACGTCTCAAATTGCGTCTCTCATCGAGTGCTTGGTACCGTGATTGAGAAACATGAATGTTAAGTGAGTGATGGACCGCATGATCTGAGATTGCCTACATTGATTCAAAAGAATGAAAAAAAATGAAAAGCCAAAAAAAAAAAAAAAAAAAAAAGTTGCAAAGTCCAAATTTTCAAATACACAATTACACATCTTGGGGGCTTCTCTCGGGTCTTGAGCCTTTTACCCCTTTCTTCCTTAAACCTTCAGCTTAACCACATTACAACCCTTGAAAGACCTCTTTGAGGTGTACACACACTTGTGCAAAGTTCGATTAGAGCTACATTCGGCCTGATTCCTAACGGATACGTAGGCAACCTCACATCGAGGTGCGGCCACATTCATATTCATATCCATGCATGATCGAGTCAAAGAATATCCAATGCTTACCCCAACCCATTTAGAGCTAGACTTGGGGGCTTGACCCACATCATTTAGCCTACTTAGCCTAAAAAGTCATCATCTTTGACTCTTCTCGCATCTCTTTCCATCGCCATAACCCTTGCTGCCAGCCTTAGTATCACATTCACGCACTTCACTCACACATCCATATCCATATAATCCTTCCCTTTAGGAAACCTTTATCATGAAATCTTATTTCCTTACTGCGCATGCTTCATCATCTTTCAAGATAACATTCATTAGAAGAAACGTTGTATACTTGCTTAGCTTCCTGACCTGAGCAATTTTAATTGTTTCATGCATCGCATAATACGTTGAGAAACATTTATATATCAATGATTTTTAATCATACAAAGCATATCGTTCTTAGCTCCTTGACCTAAGCAACGTTCATTATGCAATAATCACTTCATCTGTATACGTGCTTAGCTTCCAGTCCTAAGTGACGTTCAAGATCGTTTCTTTACACCATAAATGATGCTTAGCTCCAAGACCTAAGTTAATTCATCTATCGTGTCACATGATGTAATTTTCCTTAGCCTCCTGGCCTAAGGACATGCATCATGCATACATTACTTTCAAGAAAAGCAATTCAATCCATGCGATTTATTTTGTCTTGCTCAACGAGGAAGTTCAAAACTTCTTTCCTTTTTTCGCGTCTTTTCTTTTGTGGAAGTTTAAAAAAACTTTTTCAAAATTTTCTCATCGTAGGAAGTTCGAAAATAAAAGTTCAGTTTTCACATCTTTCTTTTTCGGGAGAAAGTCGGTACCCTCCACTCATGACAAAAATTGACAGAAATTTTTTGCTTTTGCATCTTCGTTTGCTTGTGTCTGCACACACACATATACACACACACACACACACACTCACAAGTCATGCACATGTCATGTCACATCAAGTCAAACTTGGTCAAGTCCGTGGTCAAGTCAATCACAGTATATACGAGTCCATTGGCAAATTTATTTTTGCAGGTCTCAATTACAGCCCACGTCCGGGGACAAGAGGACCATCTACAGCCCACGTCCGGGGACAAGCGAATCATTTACAACCCACGTCCGGGGACAAGCGGACCATTTACATCCCACGCCCGGGGACAAGCGGACCATTTGCAACCAGCCCACGTCCGGGGACAAGCGGACCATCTACAGCCCACGTCCGGGGACAAGCGGACCATTTACAACCCACGTTCGGGGACAAGCGGACCATTTACAGCCAACGTTCGGGGACAAGCGGACCATTTACAACCAGCCCACGTCCGGGGACAAGCAGACCATCTACAGCCCACGTCCGGGGATAAGCGGACCATTTACAGCCCACGTCCGGGGACAAGCGGACCATTTACAACCAGCCCATGTCCGGGGACAAGCGGACCATCTACAGCCCACGTCCGGGTACAAGCTGACTATTTACAGCCCACGTCCGGGGACAAGCGGACCATCTACAGCCCACGTTCGGGGACAAGCGAACCATCTACAGCCCACGTCCGGGGACAAGCGGACCACCATCATTTCACGGCGCAAGGTTCTCGATACATAGAGACTTGCAATCTCATCAATTGTCGACTTTCCTCAAGCATGGAAAGTATTATCCGGTGGATTTCTTCAAGCATAGAAAACCGCCAAATTCCTTTGTCGGCTTTCCTCAAGCATGGAAAGCATTATCGGTGGATTTCTTCAAACATAGAAAAACGCCAAAATCATATGTTGACTTTCCTCAAGCATGGAAAGTATCATTTGGTAGGGTTCTTCAAGCTTAGAAAGCTACCAAACTCATCTGTCGGCTTTCCTCAAGCATGGAATGCGTTTGAACAAACGTCATCCGGTGGATTCCTTCAAGCATAGGCAGCTTCCAAACTCATTTGTCACCGATACACTGGTGTCAGATACGTATTCTATCCTTTTACTCTTTTATCTGTGGAATTAACATTTTTCTGCAGGTATCGGCGTATACAGAGTGATTTAGGATCGCAGAACGTCTTAAATCATTCTCCGTCCCTATCGACTACTTTGACTATTGTTTTCAAAACTGACGTTTCTACAAACACAGTAAAAGTGGGGGCTTCTGAAGACACCTAAAAATGTCTCCCCAAAACCAAACCCGATGATGAACAACCTTTCACCGCCATTATTGGTCGGGTTGAGTATTTAATTTTTGGAGTGCTTAAATCCATATTTTCATTTCATAAACCAACCCAACTCCTAGCCCATTTCCCCAAACCATAACTAATTTTCCTCTTTTCGTGCCTTTAAACCCAAAATAATTCATTTCGTGTCCTTTAAAATCATTTATTTCGTGTCCTTTTTATAAAAACGTTTAATCCAGTTTATTTTGGTCCATAATCTGGGTCCAATGATTAAATAGTTGGATGGGGCTTTAAAAGAGCTTTCCAACGATATATTATAAGCCCAAATCCGAGTTATAACAAATAAGTTATGGCCAAAATATTAAACTAAGCCCAAACCGAACCTAAGCCCACCTTACCTACAACCCAATGATCATGTAGAGGGTCCAAATGATTTAATACAATTCCTAAACCAATTAGGATTAATTCGAAGCTTCTATAAGTTTCTAAAAGATCTTGATTATCCTTTTTGAAAAGATAAGATTAAATAGTTTGAAATTGAAAAAAAACTTTTCTTTTTGAAAATCCTATTTCTAACCGAATTGAAAGATGTTCAAAGATAGACAGATATTATTTTCGTGCCTCATAGTTTTTATCCAAATTTTATATGGTTGGATAGCCCTTGAAATTATCTTTCCAATGATATATTATAATATCAATTCCGAGCTATAACGGAAAAGATATGAATAAAATGTCAAACTCAATCCAAAACTGACACCGTCTCACTATTTCGGCCATATCTTTTATTTTATAAAATATTTTAATCTGATTCTTATTGGGTTAGAAATTATAGTTCAAGAGCTTTCCAACGATATCTTATTCATCTTATTCCAATTTCTGGATCAAAAGATATGATAAAAACAAAAATCGCAAAAACTGATGTCTATCGAGTTTTATTCCGATTTAATTATGATCTTATCTTGTTTTTTCGACCTCTCTTTTTTCTCTATAAATAGAGGTCATATCACCCTTTTCCAAGCATCAACAAGCTTGATCATTAAATAATTCTCTTCTCCCTCTTTAGCCTAAACACTAGCCTCCCCATTCTTTCACTATTCCTTCCTTTGAGCACTCTAAGGAGTCCATACTTAACCCGAGGTTCCTTCCTTAAACCAAGGCGTTAAAGGTATAATTAAATGAGGGTTTGGACCAAATAAAATCTATATTTATTTAATTTAATGTTCATTTACTTTATATTTTTTTATTGAAGTTACTAACAGTTTATTCACGATGTAGCAATTTAAAGGAACGCGCAGAATGTGAGTAATTAATTAATTTAATTACTCTTATTTTATTTTAATATTGCTAGTATCATGATTAGGGTTGTTATTATTATTATTTGATTTGGCTAACACTATTATTGTTAAATTGCTTCCAATATTAATGTTTATTCTATTATTATTTTTTATCACCATATTGCATGTTAAAGGGAATATGTAATTGAAAATCACGCCTAATAAGATAATTTGGACAACCGGTTTAGGTTCCTTTTTAATCTTGTTATTAAATCAAGTGATAACAATATTTTAGAATTATATGTTGTATTAATATTAAACCAATTTAGCTTAATAATAGTTTGGAGCAAATTGAATATTTTGTTTGTATGCCTTTGAGATCGCAGGAATCACTTTTCACTATAAGAATCAAGTAGAGGCCAATACGGGCGAATGTGACTCCATGACTCACTTCGTACCATCATCCCCGATCCTCCTTTCGTGGTTCCGAACCATATGGAGTTAGTAATCTCATGGATTATGAATGGGGTGTAACCTTCACGGGTCAATCGTTGTTGCCTTCGTTGTCCCTTAATCGTGGTTGCCTTAAATGACCCGTGAACGGTTTACAAGTTCCTTAAAAACTTGTTGGCGGCTCCCTACTTTCCTTGTCCCTAATCGTATATGTCAATTCCCACTTCCTATAAGTGCCAAGCATATTCACCACATGCTTTTAACGTAGGCGCACTTCGAGCGACACCTACATATGGGAATCGAGGATGATCCATATATTTATCCAGTAATTGAAGTACTGCAACGTGATCACAAATATGGGGAGTGCAAGTGGTGGAGGCATATCTCGATTGAGGATTCATATCTCCCTTAATATTCAAAATCGGCCTCAATCATTCATGCGGCTTTGAGTTTAGCCGACTTCTTACCTTTGCCTTTTTTTCCAAGGAGTCCCTTGGTGCTACCTCTCGAGAGGAGTTGAGTTGGTTGTGGCTAGCGGATAAGCTATTTGAGGATGGGGTGGCGGTCATTGACTATGCTTCGCATTTGCTTGATCGTTTCATCGATATCAGAGACAGTGTTTTCCTCTCCGAAAGTATCCAACTAGGGGGAATGATTACCATCTTTATTCTATCCCTCAACAAGAGGTATGAAGCAATGCTCGAGTCTCTTTTACCGGTCCATGATAAAAGAGAGAAAACCCATTCCCACTTCCTAAGCATCTATGCCTTGATAACTCAACAATTTCTGGAGCGCACTACTAAAGACAACTTGTTCATTTGGAAAGTTACAAAGACAACGGATTGGTGCCCCATCCCTCACCCCGAGGCTATGGCTAGATGTTTACACACCCCTCTCCCATGGAGACCCAACAAATGGCCGATCAATCAAGCCCTTAAGAGAGCTCCGTTGCCAAATCCCCGCAACAATCCATATCTCCCTCTTGCTCCCTCTTCATCCCGGGGAAGTACATCCTTGATTCCTCCTTCTTCTTCTTCTTCTTCTATTTTTGACTTGTCTATTTTGCATGCAAAGATCGATTCAATTACAAATGTTTTAAATTGGTCACCTTTGGGGAATGATTTTATATATTTTCCTTGAAGTTACTAACGTGTGTATTTTGTTATTAGAAAGAGGTACGAGGCATCCAAGTAAGTGCTTTAATTGCTTTATTAATATTATAATATAAAATTAATGTTTAGATTGTTATTTTGATTCCTAGTATCATGTTAGGATGTTTTATTGCTTTTCCTAGTATCATGTTTGACAGGCTCAAGTCATATTCACCAAATCAAAAATAAAACCTAAATCCACTAACTATGTAGATAGGGAAGAAGGGTTGAACCACAGGGAATCAAGTCAATTTATTCCTAATTAATTAAAAGCAATCTAAATTATCAAGCAACAAAATTATTATTAAAAGGGTAATTAAACTACTAAAAGTAACAGTAGGAAGGAATAAAAGTAAGAGGTAAATCAATGAAATAAAAGCCTAGGGCATAGGTTCACCAATAAACAATATTCCAAGGTAAAACATAACAATAAATCATCAATGCATCAATTAATCAGATCATAAAGGGCTTTCGCTACGTATTACAATCACAGAGTTAATTTACTAGTATTAAATCTCATCTCTCAGTTTTCATAATCAAATGAAAGTAAAACACATTCAGAAACACATTCAGAGAGAGAAGCTAGAGAGAGAAGCTCTGATCTGTGATATGTGATCTGTGATTTTCATGTTAGTCTGATCTGAGGTTGGTTTCTCACTCAGCTCTGATTATCATGGCTAAGAAGAAGAAACAAGCTACTCCACTCCCTCGATCTCCTGCTTTTGGATCTCTCTCCCCTACTAATCTCAATCGATTGAAGAACTTGAATGTGAACACTATCCCTGAGGTTGAAGATGAAACTGAGCTGGTTTCTCCACTAGCTCATCTAGTCCACCCATCAGGAGGAAGGATTACTAAGGCTGAACTGAAGATTCTTGAGGATTCCTTTGCTGCTACTCAGTTGCAGAAATCCAATGAAGTGGTTCTTAGGGTTTCCCCGGTTACTGTTCCATTGCCTGAAGCTACGAGTGTGCAACCAAATGATGCGATTCCGGTTGTTTCTGGGTCTACATGTCATCCTGAACACCCTGGATCATCAAATCAAGCCAAGAATTCTGAGAATTGGTCGAGTTTGTTTCGAGGTAAACTGACTGCTAAGGGTGCTGCTCTGAACTTTGTGGCACCTATTTTGAAGAGTGGCAAACCTGTAGCTCAAATACAAGCAGAGGAGATTGCAGCAGGTAACTCTAAATGGTGCAATGCAATTGTCTTCTATGTTGTTGGCTTTTATCCCACAATTGCTGCTGTTCATAAGTTCATTGCCCAAAACTGGAGTAATTTTGCTAAGCCTGAAATATTTTGGCATGGTGATGGTTATTTTATAATCAATCTGTGTTCAAGTGATGATAAGAATGTTGTTCTAAGTTCAGGACCTCATATGTTTAATAATAAGCCTGCTATTGTTAAGCCATGGACTGATAACTTCAATTTTCAAGCTGAGATACTTAGAACTGTGCCTTTATGGGTTAGATTTCCCAATTTGCCATTGAATTGCTGGGGTGCTGATACTTTAAGTAGAATTGTTAGTACAATTGGGGTGCCCTTGTTTGCTGATGAATGTACTACTAGGAAACTCAGAGTTTCCTTTGCTAGAGTGCTTATAGAAGTTGATATAACTAGGCCTCTCCCTACTAGTGTTACTGTTGAAAGCCCTGTGGGTGAAACACTTGAGTTGAAAGTTCATTTTGAATGGTCTCCACCCTTTTGTAAGAAGTGTGACAAAGTGGGGCATAACTGTGCTGCTCCTAAGGCTAAGCCTATTCATAAACAGGCTGTAGCTCAACCAGTTAAACCCACACAAGAGAAGATCTGGGTTCAGAAGCAACCTGTTCCAGTTCCAGCTGCTGAACAAGATCAGGGAAATGATCAAACTGCTGATGTTCAGCCTATTATTACTCCTGCTCATACCTCTTTTGCTGCTTTTTCGGATGCTGATTGGAGAGTGGTAAGCAAAACATCAAGGTCTCATGCTGTAGCTCATCAGAATGCTCCTAGAACTAATAATGCTTATTCTACTCTGCTGGAAGATGAGATTGCTGATATAATTCCTAACGGGGGATGGTAATCCCTCTCTAGTGCCATGATTATTACAACCTGGAATATTAGGGGTCTAAATGACCCTAATAAGGTGATTGCTGTTAAGCAGTTACTTAATGATCATTCTATTGATGTTATGGCTATTCTTGAAACTAAAGCTAAGTTGCGGAAGTTTGAAGCTATGAAAAGGAAATTTGGAAGAGCTTGGGAGTGGGTTTGTAATTATACTTACTCTCCCAAGAGTAGGATCTGGGTTGGCTGGAAACCAGATGTTGTGTCCCTGGATATTAATGCAGTTGATGAACAATTCATTCATACAGTTATCACTACTAAAGATCTACAGCATCAGGTTGCCTGCACCTTTGTCTATGGCCTGCATTCTATTCAGCATAGGTCCTCTATGTGGGCTGGAATCAAAGCTTTAGGTAATATTCAGTTACCCTGAATTTGTAGTGGTGATTATAATTCTATCCTCTCTTCAGATGATAGGTTTAATGGTAATCCAGTCACTGATTATGAAGTTAAGGATTTCAAGGGCTTTGTGCTTGACTTGGAGCTTGTTGAAATTAAGAGCAAGGGCTCCTTCTATTCTTGGAATAATAAGGGTCATGGTATGGATAGAACTGCTTCTAGAATTGATAGAGGGCTGGTCAATGAGGCTTGGTTGTTGGCTTATGGTCAGACTGAGGCAATTTACCTTCCTCCCTCTCTCTCAGATCACTGCCCTATTCTAGTTGATATTACTCATTCAGTTGCTGGAAAAGGCAAGCCATTTAGATTTCTAAATTGTCTTGCTTCTCATCAGGAGTTTATTGCAGTTGTGTCTTCTCATTGGGATATTGCTGTTACTGGGAATCCTATGTTGCAGGTTTGGAAGAAACCGAAGTCTGTCAAAACTGGCCTTAAGAGTCTAAACACTAAGCATTTTGCTAAAGTTACTGATAGACTAGAAGAAGCTAGACTCTCTTTAGCTGAGATTCAGTCCCAGTTAGCAGAGGATCTTACTAATAATTTTCTCCAAGCTCAAGAAGCTACTAGAATTGAAGAAGTGAAATATTGGATGAATACTTATGAGAGTATTTTAAAGCAGAAATCTAGAGTGGATTGGATCAAGCTTGGAGACTCTAATTCTCATTATTTCTTTTCTGTCCTTAAGCAAAGGCAGAACAGGAATAGAATTGACTCCATTTACAATACTGATGATATTCTGCTTAAGGATCCTGTTATGGTGCAAGATGAAATCATTGGCTTTTATAAGAAGTTGTTGGGGTCTGCTGCTAGCACTTTACCAGCTGTTGATATTGCTGTGGTTAGGGCTGGGAAACATCTTACTTCTGAGGATATTGCTAATCTTTCTTCTCCTGTTTCTCACTCTGATATTGATCATGCTTTAGCTAGTATTGGAGATGGTAAAGCCCCTAGTATAGATGGGTTCAATGCTGTGTTTTTCAAGAAAACTTGGAATCATGTGAAAACTGATATTTACAAAGCTGTTATGAATTTCTTTGACACTGGTGTGATAGAGAAGTCTTGGAGCTATACTACTCTCACTTTGGTCCCAAAAATTCAGAACCTTTCTTATGCAAAAGATTACAGACCTATAGCTTGCTGTACTCTAGTTTATAAATTGATCTCTAAGGTCATTACTGCTAGATTAGCAAAAGTTGTTGGGTCAGTTGTGAATGATGCTCAAGCTGGTTTTATACCTGGGAAGCACATTGGTGACAACATAATGCTTGCTACAGAATTGATTAAAGGGTATTCTCATAAATATGTTACCCCTAGATGTATGTTGAAGATAGACTTAAGGAAAGCTTATGACTCTGTGGAATGGAGCTTCCTTAATACTATGCTGGGTGAACTTGGTTTTCCTAACAAGGTTATTGACTGGATTATGGGGTGCATTACTTCTGTTTCTTACTCAGTTATGATCAATGGTTACCCTTCTGCTCCCTTTCAGGCAAGGAAAGGGCTAAGGCAAGGTGATCCCATGTCCCCTTTCCTCTTTGCTCTATGTATGGAATATCTTTCTAGGTGTCTGCAGGACATGACTAAGAATCCATATTTTAACTTTCATCCTAGGTGTGAAAAACTTGGGATTACCCATTTGATGTTTGCAGATGATCTTTTGCTGTTTGCTAGAGCTGATTTGTGTTCTGTTCAGCTTCTTTTCAAGGCTTTTCAGAAATTTTCTATGGCTTCAGGATTATCTGCAAATCTGGATAAAAGTGATGCCTATTTTGGAGGTATCTTAGATCAAGAGAGAGTTGAGATTCAGCAGGTTCTTGGGATGGCTAATGGCTCTTTGCCTTTTAGGTACTTTGGTGTACCTCTTTCTTCTAAAAAGCTCACTATCTCTGAATGTAGGCCTTTAATTGAAAAGGTTACAGGCAGAATTGACACTTGGGCTACTAAACACTTATCTTATGCTGGAAGACTTCAATTGGTTAAAAGTGTTTTATTTGGAATCCAAGCTTTTTGGGCTCAAATTTTTGTGTTGCCAAAGAAAATTCTCAAGGAAATTGAGTTCAGATTTAGATGTTTCTTATGGACTGGGAAAGGTAACCCCACAAAGAAAGCTTTAGTGGCTTGGAGATTTATGTGCTTACCTAAGTCTTGTGGTGGCTGGAACTTAACTTCTTTAGAAGAATGGAACAAGGCTGCTATTACCAAGATACTTTGGGATCTTGCTAGTAAATCTGACAATCTATGGGTTAAATGGGTTCACATATACTATTTTGCTGGGAAGAATTTGTGGACTACTCCTATTCCCAAAAAAGCATCTTGGATTTTGAAAAAGATCCTTGCTTCTAGAGATATTGTGAACAACATAGGTGGATGGTCAAATGTTACTGTAAATGGTAAAATGCAGATTAAGAAGCTTTACAGTATCATCAAACCTCATGGTCCTAAGGTTCCCAGGAAGAGAATCATTTGTAATAATCAAGCTTTTCCAAAAAGCATTTTTATCACTTGGCTTGCTGTATTGGGCAGACTGGTTACTAAAGATAGGCTGTTGGCCTGGCAAATTCACTGTGATGCTTGCTGTTTCTTCTGCAATAATGCAAATGAAACTGTGAGCCACTTGTTTTTTGACTGCAATTACTCTAAAGTAATTTGGACTGTAATGTTACAGATCTTTGGGTTCAGTAGACCTGTGCTAAGTTTTTCTACTGAGTTGACTTGGATTTCAAAGTATTGCAGAAAGACTGATGTTAGAAGTAAACTTATTGTCATGTGCTTCTCTGAGACTGTTTAAATTATATGGCTGCAAAGGAACTCTTTGATGTTTACAGGCAACTGTAAACCAACTTCTGAGCTGATTAGGGAGATAATCTTTCTTGTGGCTTGCAGATGTAATAGCTCTGATAGATATATGATGTATTCTGTCTTGTTTTGTTGTCTTGGTCCTTGCTCTTAGTACCCTTCCTAGAAGGTGACTAAGTCTTGAGTCCAGTTAGTGTTTCCGGTTCTACCTAGAACCCTTCCTAGAAGGTGGCTAGGCTGAACTAGATTCTGGTTTTTGTTTGTTTTGTTGGCTCTGTTGGGTTTGTGGTGTTTGGGTGTTACAGCTTAGCTTTATTGTAAGTTGTAATTCTTCTTTTGGTAATAAAATTTCTATTTACCAAAAAAAAAAAAAAATTTCATCTCTCGAATCTCGACTTAAACATTTATAAATTAGTCCGCCTATTGAAACTAAGCCTAAACATCAATTCTCATCTCTCGAATCTCGAATCAATATTGCTAAACTCATACAATTAAATCTGGCCAAACCTAGTTGCATAACATTAAAACAATCAATAGGAAATTAATTAAGCATTGACAATCAACAATCATAAATTACCCCTTCATATTATTTATTGGATCCCCATAAACCCTAGAAATAAAACTACTCACACATAATTAAATCTAAACTAAATAAAGCAATTAAATAAGCCATAAGAGAATAAAGAAATAATATTGTTGAAATTAATATAGAAGAAATCATTACCAAAATCAATGGAACTACAAAGTTGAGCAAGAACAAATTAGTTGAGAGAATTTTAGATAGAGAAAATAATCTAAGTAGAGAGAGAAAGTCTAAAAGAGAAGGTAAACAAAAATTCCGTACTTAAATCGTACTTAAAAAACTCTAAAAACAATCCTAATTAAAAACTAAGAATTCGGCAATCAGGTGCCTCCAAACACACGCGCTCGATCGGGCGAAGGGCCGCCCGATCGAGCCCGCCTTTTTCTTCACGCTTCTCCTGGGCAGCCGCGCCCGATCGAGCTAGTGCTCACCCGATCGGGCGCACCTTGAACGATGGCTCCTACTGCCAGCCCGCCCGATCGGGCGTAAGCTTGCCCAATCGGGCCCGGTCTCTTCCTCGAGGCTTGGACTTCGATTGGGCTTGATTCTTCGGCCCAATCCGGATTTCCCCTTCGGGTCTTGAATACTTGGTCCAAATGCCTCGGTATCACACACCGAGCCCTTAATCACCAGCTCTAACCGGTCCTGGGCTTCAAAGATGGTCGTGTCCTCCTAATGTCCGTAGTTGCTCCATGAAAAACCGGGAAAACACTCCAAATGTGCAATTTCCTACAAAACTCAAGCAAAACTATAAAAACACTTGAAAACAACAATTAGTAATAAAAGTTGCTCTAAAGAGCCAAAAACACTACTAATTATGACCAAGGGACGGGGGTAAAATACTATATAAATTGGACACATCAAACTCCCCCAAGCTAAACCTTTGCTTGTCCCTAAGGAAAGAGCTCATCAATGAACATATAAAACACGCTTCATCCCAAGTAAACAAAATCAAGCACAAACGATTCAAGGAAAATCTAATGAACATGCTTCAATGTTAATCAATCTTATTCATCTAATTATTCTTCCTCCGCAACAATTGTCAAGTAGAGCAAACCACATGAGCATATAGAATTCAAGACTAGTGCTCACACACTCAACTCTCATTTATGTGTCGAGTAAAAGATGTACTCGAACGCTCTCCAACCAACCCCTTTATACGTGAACAATTCCCTCCCAACTCACACTCTCGTGTGTTTAAAAAGATGTACACTCAACCTACTAGTCGACTCGAAATATGTCAAATCATAACTTGCATTCATAAACAACACTTTCACATTCATACAACTCTATGCACAAAGGTCGAAAGGTCTTTAAAGCTTGTAATGTAAGGCTTGGGTAAAGGGTAGGATAAATTTAGGAAAAAGTGAGAGAAAAATCATGCTTAAGGGAGCCATATCCTAACAAAACCCAAGGTCAAAAAAACAAGTAATGACCAAATCACTCCAATCACAACTTAACTCCACAAAAGTTCACCAAACAATCCCATATATAACAACAATCCCAACACTTACACATTCACTCACAAAATATGATAATAATAAATAGAGTGAATTAAAACAAACTTTGAACTCATTCTTTTTCTCTTTTTTTTTTTCCTTTTTTTTTCAAACTTGAACTTTTTTTTTCTTGAGCAACCTTCACATAGAACATTTGAACATTTGAAACAATTTAATTTTCTTTACTCTTTTTTTTTTCTTTTTATCTCACATTGGAATTTTCAACTTTGAAACACAAACTTTCAACATTTTTCCAATCACAAAATCCAAATCTTCTTTTAATCCCACATTATGCAGATAAAGTGCACATCAGAACTCCCTCACCTCATCAATTAATAGCTCCCTCAAGCCAAGCTTGGGACTAGTAACCAATGGGGCTCATATAGACATGTAATGTGGCTAAATAATCAATAAAAGGGCACAAGCAACAACATGGGTAGCAAGAAGGGAACAAATGTATCTAATATCGTCTGAAGGCTACCTAAAAGAACAAATGCCTTCGTCCTTCTCAATGTGCATAATATTGAGCCATACAAACATTACTAATAGTTGCAAACCAATACTCAAATTCCTTGACATACCAGGAACTATCACACAATTCCTAATCAAATCAACTAGTCAAGCACTATATTCACAAACGGTTGGAAAAATTGACGCATGTTTAGGCATCCAAACAATTAAAATTCAAATCATGATCAACAAATTCACAAACCTCATTATCATATACCAAGAATCAAAACAATATTTTCCAAGTATGGGACACAGGGAAGCATCATTTACAATTCACTGGAACGTATTTTTGGATTTTTTTTTTCAATTTTTGTGGATTTTTCATATAGGAAAGCAATAAAAACTACACTAGAAAGCAGTAAAATCTATACTAGAAAGCGATAAATAGAGAAAAGAGAGAAAGAGTTACCATATGTACAAGATATCTCCCCCCAAGCCAAATCAAGCAATGCCCTCATTGACTTGGGGGTGTAGCTAGGAGAAGCTACTCCTCGTCTTCATCCTCATCCATCCTCTGATAGCCTCCTCCAAAGCTTGAGCCGGGACCTCCATGGCTCGTACCAGCACCACCATAACCCGAACCACCTGCAAAGTAGAAAGGGTATACATTTCCCCCCATCCCACCAAAAGGAGCATCAGCCCCATAACCATGGATTGAAGAGTAGTCCACATAAGTGCCATAGGCTCCAGGGGTCGAATACCCTCCTTGGGGGTATTGGAACCAATCGGGAACTAGAGCCTCGAGGGGAATAGCCCCTCGGCGTGCATAATCATCATACATGGGATATAAACCCCTCCCAAGGTTCCTCTCTAGATGCCCAACCCTCCTATCTAGAGAACCTACTCTAGAGTCTAGGTTTTTCACCATACCCTCCACTCTCCCTCGCCCTCTCTCAATCCGGTCAAGTTAGCTCCTAAAAGCCGAAAAGTCATATGGGGCATGAGGGTCTATGTTGTAATCAACGGAGGAGGTGGGGATGCCATATGTGTAGGGTTAGGGTGGTGGATGATATTGGGTGAAGGGTGGGGCGGTGGTGAATGGTGAGCCTCTTGAGCCTCTCCTTGAACGTCTAACTCAAAGGTGTAGTCAGGCTTTCCCTTCTCAAATTTGGTGAAGGCGGGGTTGGGTAGCTTAAAAGCTTGATCTCTCCTACCCGACTCCCGGTGGACTATCCACCATGTCTCACCTCCCATGGGTTGCACCCAGTTAAGGCCTTCTAAGTAGGCTAGGTCCATAAGGGTAGAACCCTCCACTTTCCTATGGCCGGTCGGGGTCCATCCTAGGTGTTTTACCGCTATATGGGTAACCAACCCCCCAAAATAGATAGGCGCCCTAGACCTACCCCCCTCGGCCGCATTGGTCGCCCTTTGGAAATGTTGGGCTATCCTATGCTGTATGTTTAGTTTTTCAGCATTGGGGATCATGTAGGAGGCCAACAATTCAAGCTCATCCCTCCTAATGTTTGCCGGTTCATGCCTACCAAAGATTGTGAGGCCGGCAAACCTTTGCAAAAACTTTAGGACAAGATGTTGAATCCACGTCTCCTTGGAATGTTAGAGGTTGGTTAAACCCTCCCCGGTGAGTCTCTTATAGATCACGGCAATGTGGTCTTGGGAGGGTTCAATGGGTTTATCAGATTTTAGCTCAAACAATTTTCCAAATTATTTTAAAGTTAAACCCACATAATTGTTTAGCTATCGGAATTGAACATGATTAATCAAAGCATTAGTTTTAATCACTTTGAAACTAGAAACAAATTCTAAAGTCAAATAATCATAAGTGTCATAATGCATTTGAAAAAATCCACTCATTCCAATACCCTTGAACAATTCTTCTACCGGTTTATCAAGCCCTAATCTAGACAAAGTAGGGTGGTGAACAAAACGTGTAGAGATTACCGACCTCTCAATGAGGTTAAGCATCCTAGTGCGTTGCTCGGTCGAGGTGATGACTACTTCGTTCCATCCCAGAATTTGAAGCTCCAGGTCAACCATCGGTTGTTGTTGTTGCCTCGACACTCACCCCTTTGTTGTCTTGATCTTTTGGAAGCCATTTTATGTATGAATGGTAGGAGTTGAAGCTTTCTCTCTTTAAGGGTTTTGAGAATTCTTGAGAGAAAGTGATAGAAATTTAGTGGGGATTGTAGAGGAAGGTGTAAGGATGAAGAATATGTAAAAACTATGGAGTTTTGATGGATGAATTTGAGGAGATCTTGGAAGGAAAGTGAGTTTGAAGGTGTAGAAATGGAGGTTTTAGAGAGAGAAAGTGTGAATGAAGAAGAAGGAATAAGGAGGAAAAAGAAATTAAGGGAGGAGAAAAGAAAATACAGCATCCGGCCAAAATAGGCGCGCCCGATCGGGCGAAATAACGTATTCTGGAATTGCATAGTTGCGCGCCCGATCGGGCGACCTCCGCCTGATCGGGCTCAAACTTGAACAAAAAATTCGCCCGACAAATCTTTTTCCTTCACTCGATTTCTCCAAAAATCTGCCCGATCGGGCGAATTTCCCTTGATTTTTCTTCCTCACTTGCGCGCCCGATCAGGCGAAATTATGCTCCGACAAATCATCATTTGCACGCCCGATCGGGGCTCCTTGCCCGATCGGACACATTTTCGCTCAATTTTGACCCTTAGGTGCGCGCCCGATCGGGCCCGTGCCCAAATCGAAGGTTTATTCTTCTGACTTTTTCTCTTTAAATCTCCTTACTTATTGATCTAATACCTGTACATAAACACTTTTGAAAGGTAAAATTGCACCCTCCTCACCTCTCTAAAAAAAATAAAAATAAAATAAAGGAAAAACTAGTCCAGAAAGCAAGAAATACGGGTTGCCTCCCGCAAAGTGCTGGTTTATCTAGGTCCCACACGACCCTCTTACCACATTGAAGCTCAAGATGAACCGGAACTGCTTAGGTGAAGTATTTCAACCGCACCAATCGTAGCCCCCTCATGATATAGCTTAAATCTTTGGCCATTAACCTTAAACTCATTACCATGCTCATCGAATAACTCCACATAACCAAATTTGTTAGCCCTTTTGACAGTAAAAGGACCCAACCACCTTGACTTCAACTTTCCTGGGAATAGTTTAAGTCTAGAGTTGAACAAAAACACTTTATCACCTTATTTGAACTCTCTCGGAAGGATCATCTTGTCGTGCCATCTCTTTGTCTTATCCTTGTAGACACGAGCACTATCATAGGCCGTCAACTTAAACTCATCAAGTTGGTTAAGTTAAAGTAACCTCTTTTCTCCCACTAGTTTAGTATCCAAATTGAGCTCCTTAATAGCCCTATATGCCTTGTATTCTAGTTTCGTGGGAATATGACATGATTTACCGTATACAAGTCTATATGGAGTAGTACCTATCGGGGTCTTAAACGCAGTTCTGTATGCCCAAAGGGTGTCATCCAGCTTATCGCTCCAATCTTTCCTTGATTTTTCCACCACCTTCTCTAGAATGGCCATGATCTCACGGTTGGAAACTTCAACTTGGCCACTAGTTTGGGGATGGTAGGTGTAGGCGTCGCTCGAAGTGCGCCTACGTTAAAGCATGTTGTGAATATGCTTGGCACTCATAGGAAGTGGGAATTGACATAATACGAATAGGGACAAGGAAAGTAGGGAGCCGCCAACAAGTTTTTAAGGTACTTGTAAACCGTTCACGGATCATAAAAAGGCAACCACGATAAGGGACAACGATAGGCAACAACGATTGACCCGTGAAGGTTACACCCCATTCATAATCCATGAGATTACTAACTCCATATGGTTCGGAACCACGAAAGAAGGATCGGGGATGATGGTACGAAGTGAGTCATGGAGTCACATTCACCCGTATTGGCCTCTACTCGATTCTTATAGTGAAAAACATTCCCGCGATCTCAAAGGCATACAAACAAAATATTGAATTTGCTCCAAACTATTATTAAGCTAAATTGGTTTAATATTAAAGCAACACATAATTCTAAAATATTGTGATCACTTGATTAAACAACAAGATTAAAAAGGAACCTAAACCGGTTTTCCAAATTATCTTATTAGGCGTGATTTTCAATTACATATTCCCTTTAAACATGCAATATAGTGATCAATAAATAATAATAGAATAAACATTAATATTGAAAGCAATTCAACAATAAATTGTTAGTCAAATCAAATATAAAATAAGCTAATCATGATACTAGCAATATAAAATAAAATAAGAGTAATTAATTTAATTAATTACTTACATTCCGCGCGTTCCTTTAAATTGCTACATCATGAATAAACTGTTAGTAACTTCAATAAAAATATAAATCAAATGGAAATTAAATTAAATAAAAAGTAGAGTTGATTTGGTCCAAACCCTCGGTTATTTGTACCTTTCACGCCTTGGTTTAAGGACAGAACCTCGGCTTAAGTATAGACTCCTTGGAGTGCTTAGGGGAATTATTATGGAAGAATAAGGAGGCTAGAAATTAGGTTAAAGAGGGAGAAAAGAATGATTTTTGGTGTAAGGTGAGAGAGAATGATTATTGGTGCCCCGAACTGCAGAAAGGGGGGGTCCTATTTATAGGGAAAATGAGCAGAGGGAACACGCGGAACCCTAAAAAGATAAAAACCCTAAAAAATAATACCGTGTCACGAAAAAGAGCACCGTGACACGGTGGCAGGCACCGTCAGACGGGGAAAGATCCCGTGACACGGGGAAAAATTGAGTGACGCGGGAAATAATTAGGTTACGGGAAGTGAAAACGCGTTTAGGGATTACGCGGAAAAAACACGGAGCAATCCCGTGGTACGGGATGTGCACCGTGACATGGGAAGAAATGCCGTGACACGGAATTTTCCACCGTGGCACAGTGCAGTATGCCGTGTCACGGTGTAAAAAGTACGCGGAAATTACACGGAATATCCCCGTGTCACGGAATGGGCACCGTGACACGGGAAATTGCACCATGACACGGTGCAAAATCCCGTGACACGGGAGAAAATTTTGCAGAATTACAAAAATCGGCACCGTGTCACGGGAATAAGTCCCGTGACACGTCAGCTTTTGCCGCGTCGCCGCATTTTTGCTGCTGCACGGTAATTTCAGTTTTTTACCCGTTTTTAAAATAATCATGACTTTTGATCCGTAACTCGGAATAAGGCATATAATATATCGTTGGAAAGCTTATCAAGTCTACTTTCCAACCCAATTAAAATCAAGTCAAAATGATATGTAGATTTGATGATATGGTCGTTAGGCCGAGGTTAGTGTTTTGCTCATATCTTTTTCGTTATAGTTC
The DNA here is from genome assembly GCF_948465745.1 of Chenopodium album. Lineage (NCBI taxonomy): Eukaryota > Viridiplantae > Streptophyta > Magnoliopsida > Caryophyllales > Amaranthaceae > Chenopodium > Chenopodium album. The sequence continues at coordinate 41,849,258 of NC_137834.1, read as the reverse complement.
GGAATTGGGCTTATTGTTTAGGGTATTTTTACTCTAGACACGTGGAACAATGAGAGGTTGCCACGTGTCGAGCTCAGGATGGCCCATGTGGCTCAACATCCTCTTGAGACGTGGACCAATGAGAGGTTGCCATGTGTCAAGCTCAGGATGGCCCATGTGGCTCAACATCCTCTTGACACTTGGCGCCCTCAGATATGTTTTCTGAAATGGCGGCTTTCAAAGGCCCAAACTCCTAGGAGCGCCGTAAATCGGCGCAGCCCACTAGAATCTAGGTCAAGTGACCTAGGTAAGGGCACATTTTCCAACGACCCTATAAATAGGGAGATATTTCCCCATTTTGGGGACACATTGAATCATTTATTACACTCTTATTCTCTTACATCAGAGAAAGACCTAAGCTTGGAATCCGAGCAGATACCCACCTAAATTTCTGTTCTCTTTATTCCGTTTCAAGTTACTAACTTGATCGTCGGAGGCGGAGCTCCAACCACCCGGAGTCTCCGTTGTTTTGCAGGTACAGCTCAGCCAGATCAGACTTCGTGACGTAACTCTCCCAAGGGACAAAAACACCCAAAACATTTGACGCCGTCTGTGGGGAGAGTACCTCGAAGATGGTTCAAGAGTCTGTACCACCCCCTAACCGTTTGGGCGAAGACCCAGAAGTCTTTACAAACCATGAGGATGAAGATCCTCAGGTCGAAACCTTTACAGCCGAAGACGGCTCTCTCAGAATCAAGCGCATCCGGCCCAGAGAGACGCTGGAGCGGGGTGCCTCCCAGGCGGGTCCAAGCAGACCCACTGGGCAGCCGGAAGGGGAAACCCAAACGGCAGCTGGATCAGCCCCTGTCACTCGAGACGAACTCATGAGATTCATGACAAGTTTCAAGGGTGAAATTAAAGAGCTGATCACCAAAAGCCGAGCTGGACCAAGCTAAGGTTAGTCGGCGAAGAAGACTCCTCCAGAGAAGGGGAAGTCAGTCAGAAACCGGCAGCTCACCCCTGATCCAAAGCAGAAGGCAGCCGGGACCATTGATTGGTCAAGAATTCTCCTTCCTGGGAAGAATACCAATAACACTCGCCGGACTCAGCAGCCGGTGAGAAGTAAAAAATCAACTCTTGATGCCCGGGAGATCATCAACCGGAAGAGAAACCAATCGCTGTCTGAGTCGGCTTCAACGTCGAACTTTCCAGACAGCTTCAACAACATTTCTGCAGGGAGTGCACCCTCCCTGCATGAGAGTCAGACAGGCGGTAATACCGTCCATTCTGGCCCTCATATGATTGGAGTTGTCCCGTATGTGCCTACTCAGGCTTACGGGCAGTACTCCCCTCACTTCATGCAGCCGGCCTTCTTTGGGGGTCAGGCGGCATATCCAAATGTCCAGCCATTGGACTGGCAGCTTCGTCTGCTACGCCTGGGTGAACAGCCTTCTGCGTTCACCCGGGAGATAACCGAGGCGGCCCAGCCGGCCAAGGTTAAGAATGTATTGGTTGGTACCTATGATGGTACCACCAATCCGGAAGATCACCTCATGGCTTACACCAACCTCATGTATCTGTAGGGGTTGGATGATGCCACTTGGTGTCGGTGCTTCCCGACTACATTGAAGGGCATTGCCCAACAATTGTTTTGCAATCTGCCAGCCGGGTCCATCGATAGTTTCAGGAAGCTTGCCTTCCTGTTTGCTTCAAACTTCTCAATGAACATCTCTACTAAGAAAACAAGCCTTGATTTGAGCACTGTTAAGCAGGGAGAGAGAGAAGGGCTGCGCTCATATGTCAAGCAGTTCAACCTGATCAGAATTCAAATTCAGGGGCTGTCTGATGAGGTAGCTTTTACAGACTTTTTCAAAGGTCTGAGAGACAGGTCGACCTTTAAGTTCGACCTAGTCAGAAAAGGGGCTTTCACCCTGCAGGCGGCCCTGAGGGAGGCGGAAAGCTACATTCAAGCTACCGACCTCTGCTCGCCCGGAGGCCAGTCGGAGTCTAAGAAGTCTGACAAGCAGAAAGACAACCGGCCTGCTCAGCCGGCTAAAAAGAAAGAGGAGAGCAAGAAGAGAAAAGAAGTCTGGGCGGTTACTGACTCTGACCAGCCGTCCCAGAAGAAAAAGAAAGAGTTTAAACCGTACGTCCCCAGGTACGAGTTTAACAAAGACTGCAACTCCATCCTCATGGAGGTAAAGGACCGGCTGTCCATTGAGAAGCCGAATCCTATGAAGAGTTCTGTCCAGTCACGGAACAAAAATAAATTTTGTCAGTTCCATGAGGAGGTTGGCCATGACACCAACGACTGCTTTAGTCTTTAACGGGCATTAGACCGTCTGGCTGACAAAGGGCTGTTGAAGTCCTACATTTCTAAGTCCCCAGCCAGGGAAAAAAAGAAAAACAAGGGTCAGTCCTCCAAGACTACCCCCCAGCCTGCTAGTAGCTCGAATACCGACAAGGAGCCGGTCTACATTATAGCAGGCGGGTTCTCATGTGGTGGCCCTACCATCCGGGGCACCAAGAGCCATCTTCGAAAGATGGACAAAGATGATGATGAGCAGGCGTCTGCCAGCTCTTCCTTCCCAGACGTCTTGATCACTGAGAAGGATATGAGCAGCGTCTGTCGCCCTCATGATGACCCGGTGGTCATTGAATGTAAGGTTGCCAACCAGCTGGTTGGACGGATCCTTATAGACACCGGCAGCTCATCAGACATCATCAGCCTCCGGTGCCTGCAAAAGCTGAAATACAATGTCAGCAGCATGCACCCGGTCACCCACCCCTTGGTTGGTTTTGGGGGTGGGATGGTCTACCCAGCCGGTAGAATTGACTTACCCATCCGGGTGGGGAAGAAAGGCCAGGGACGACATATTGTCGTCAGATTCTTGGTCGTTGAGGAGTTGACTGCCTACAACATCATCCTTGGCCGGCCAACTCTCAACGTAGCCAAGGCAGTAATCATCCCATCTCTCATGCTCATCAAGTATGAGAGGGATGACGGCACTGTGGGTTCCCTGAATGGGGATCAGAAGACGGCCCGAGAGTGTTATCTCTCAGCCGTCCGAGATACCGTGGCCCCAGGCGGTCAGGAACCCATAGACCTTGACAATGTCAAGGATGCCGACCCAGCTCCTGCCCCACCAGCAGCCGGAAAGAAAAGAAAAGCACCTCTGCTGGTGGAGGTGAAAAAAGAGAAAAAATAGCAATCACTGGCCGGTGAACGGTCAGATGAGCTCCGTCCCCAACCGGCTGGCGAAAGAATTGATCTCATTCTGGATGACAGCCGTCCGGAACGTACTGTTAAGGTTGGGACGGTGGCTCATGCTACCTTGGGTGCAAGCTTGCACCTTCTGCTGAAGGAATTCAAAGACATTTTTGCCTTTGAAGTGGAAGAGATGCCAGGCGTCAGCCCGGATCTCGCTGTCCACAAACTCGCCGTGGACCCCAAAAAGAAGCCCATCCGGCAAAAGAAAAGAAACCACAGCGAGGAAAGAAGTCAGGCGGCAGCTGCCGAAGTCAAAAAGCTGCTAGACGCCAGGTTCATTCGGCCTTGTAATTTTCCCGACTGGGTGGCCAATGTGGTCCTTGTTAAGAAACCGAATGGGACCTGGCGCATGTGTGTTGATTACACAGACCTCAACAGGGCGTGTCCTAAGGACAGTTATCCGCTTCCGAAGATCGACAGTCTGGTCGACTCTACAGCCGGTCATGCCTTGATGAGTTTTATGGATGCCTACTCCAGCTCCCATCAGATACCCCTATGGAAGAAAGATCAAGAAAAGACGGCCTTCGTCACTGATCAGGGGCTATTCTGTTACACGGTGATGCCGTTTGGCTTAAAAAATGCGCCGGCTACGTTCCAACGAATGATTAATACTGTCTTTGTTAATCAAATTGGGAGGAATGTAGAGGCATACATTGATGACATGATAGTCAAATCCAAACAGCAGGCGGATCACCTTGCTGATCTCCAAGAAACCTTCACCACACTCTGGCGGCATAAGGTCATGTTAAATCCTAAGAAATGCGTCTTTGGTGTTGAGTCTGGGAAGTTTCTCGGATTCCTTATTGATCAAAGGGGGATAGAGGCTAACCCTGAGAAGATACAGGCGGTGATTGACATGAAGTCACCCCGCACTGTCAAGGAAGCACAGAGACTAACCGGTTGCCTGGCTGCTCTGGGGAGATTCCTCAGCCGGTCAGGCGACATATGCCTTTATTTCTTCCAAGCAATCAGGAAGAAGACCAGGTTCGAATGGGGAGATGAGGCCGAGGCGGCCTTTCAACGGCTGGAAGAACACCTCCACTCTTTGCCAAGACTTGTTAGTCCATTGCCTAGAGAGGTGTTATACATAAACTTAGCCGTTTCAGATCATGCTCTCAGTGCCGTTCTCCTTGCTGAGAGAGACGGTGTTCAGCTTCCGGTCTATTTCATTAGTCATGTCTTAAAAAATGCTGAGCTCCGGTACCCCATGGTAGAAAAATTTGGCCTTGCTCTGTATATGGCTTTCAAGAAATTGAAGCCATACTTCCTGGCTCATCCGGTGGTAATCTACACCGACCAGCCCCTCAAGCGGCCAATGTCTACTTTAGAGTCATCCGGAAGAATGTTGAAATGGGCTATTGAAATGCAAAGTCTTGAAATCACTTTTGAACCTAGAAAAGCAGTGAAAGGTCAGGCGTTTGCCGACTTCATTGTTGAAATGACCCGACCGGTGCAACCGGACAATTTTGACCAGGTTTGGAAAGTGTATGTAGACGGAAGCTCAACAAAGAACGGCTGTGGTGCAGGAATTATATATGAGTCCCCAGAGGGGGAAAAATTTGAATATGCACTGCGGTTTAAGTTTCAAGCCTCAAATAATGAGGCGGAATATGAAGCCCTGCTAGCCGGAATCCGCATGTGTAAGGCAGCAGGGGCAACAAAGATTGACGCCTATTCTGATTCACAGTTGGTCGTTAGCCAGTATGAAGGAGCATATGAGGCAACTCATCCGGCTATGATCAAATATCTTCAGGCAGTCAAGGAAGAGACTGGGGTACTTGAGGAATTCCGTCTGAATCAAGTGCCCAGGTCAGATAACAACCAGGCGGATGCCTTGTCCAAATTGGCTTCATCCGCCTGCTGTGATATCCCTCGGTCGGTCTTTTGGGAAGTTCTTGAAAAGAGAAGCATATATGAAGAGCCCATTGGAACCTTAGACCGAAGCTCCACCTGGATGGATGCCATCCGGGCCTATCTTTCAAACGGCACACTTCCTGATTCACCACAGGAAGCAGCCGTCCTAAAGAAGCGAGCTGCAAGCTTCGAGTTGAAAAATTGAGAACTCTTCAAGGCAGGATTTTTTAAGCCCCTGTTGAAGTGTGTCACCCCGAAAAAGGGGAAGGAAGTTCTCGAAGACTTGCACTCGGGATTCTACGCCTCTCATATAGGCGGCAGGTCCCTAGCCGTCAGAGAGCAGACGACATTACTTTTGGCCCACTCTTGAGGCAGACGCCAAGGAATTGGTGAAAAAATGTGACAAGTGCCAAAAGTTTGGTAAACTCATTCACCGTCCGGCTACTGATCTGATGGCCATCCACAGCCCAATCCCGTTTGCAAAATGAGGTATGGACATTCTAGGTCCTTACACGCCTGCTCCAGGCGGAAAGCGTTACATCTTAGTGGCTGTGGACTATTTCACCAAGTGGGTGGAGGCTGAGGCAGTTAAAAACATCAAGACCTCAGACGTAATTTCCTTCATTTGGAAGAACATCATCACCCGGTATGGGGTACCTATGTCTATGGTGTTTGATAATGGTCCTCAGTTTGAGACTCCTCAGCTAAAAACTTGGTTGGGAGATCAGGGGATCTCAAGCTATTTTGCATCTGTTGGCCGGCCCCAAGCAAACGGCCAAGTTGAAGCCTTCAACAAACTCATCTCAGACGGCATTAAAAAGAAAATAGAAAGAGCCGGTGGCTTATGGGCAGAAGAATTAATCCATGTCCTATGGGCCATCCGGACAACCACGAAAGGGGCAACCGGTGAAACCCCATTTCTCATGGTTTACGGTGGTGAAGCCGTCTTGCCCATCGAACATTACGAGCCGACTCTCAGAGTCATGCTGTATGATGAAGAGGCAAACTGGGAAGCAATGCGCCTGGCATTGGATTCACTCTCAGAACGCAGGGGCAATGCCGCCTTGCGTCATGAGATTTACCGTCTGAGAATGACTAGAGCCTACAACAAAAAAGTACACAAGCGTCCTTTGAAAGTAGACGACTTAGTGTTACGAAAAATGGAGGCAACCGGTAGGGCGAATGAGCTGGGAAAGCTAACTCCAAATTGGGAAGGCCCCTACCGGATCTATGAAGAAGTAAGGGATGGCACCTTCCGCCTGGAAACCCAAGACGGCAGGCGTCTGCCTAGAACTTGGAATGTAGACAACCTAAAAAAGTACTACTTCTGAGATTGTAAACTTTTTGTAAACAGTGAGTCAATTAATGAAGATTCAGACTTTGTTTGCAAAATCGAGTTATTGTTTAATTATCCATCCGGGTAATACCCAGGCGGATTCTTCCTTACCTAACTGAGTTTGACACTTAGTAAAGGTTATATTCCCTGGACCGCCTGGGTACTACTCGGATCCCTTGTTTATTTAAGTTTGATACTTTGTTTATTAAACTGCCTGATTATCTGCCTGGGTAATACCCAGACTGACCCGCTTGTTTAAAAAACTAAGTTTGATACTTAGTGTAAATTCAATACTGACTAAAAACTAAGCACAAAAACGTTTAGTGGCTATACAACCGGTCCCAAACAAGACCAGAGGCTAAAATAGCCGGATGGTTGCTCATTTTATAAAATCGCCTGTCCCATCATAGACAAAGGCGTCCTGCGACACCCCTCCGGGTGCAATCGTCGCAGAGAACAGACTATTTGTCGGTTCTACGTACCCATGCAGACGGCAAAAATTGAACGACCAAGTTGGCCAACTCATAGCCGTCTGACCAAAATAACCTATGAAGAACGAATAAGTTTCTAGATACCGGATGCCCACAGGCATCAGTCGGTCATTGATAGAAATTCTTACTTGGATTATTTATTCCAAAGTTGCACTCACTTCCCCTATTGGGGCAAAGGGTTGTGTAATGGCTACGCGTTAACCCCAGACGGAATATAACCGCCCGGGTAAGAAGCTCAAAGCACCCGTTTTAATGGTCGGCTGTGCACTTGGTTTGGGGAAATCACCATTGTGATTGATTGGCCTAAAAACACTCCATACTTCTCCAAGTATCAAGTGTTTTCAAGCCAATCAATCTGCTTGACATAAAGCCAACCACACAGCCGCCCAGGGGCAAGAGCACCCGGATTGCAAATTGCCGCATGCTTTTTTAAGTTAGGCAAAATACTAAAGAATTGCATACACATGAAAAATTCAAATTGAAAACAGACATATATAAAATCCGACTGAGTCGGAATACTTCATTTATATTTGAAATGGCACAAAGGCCAGAATAATTGTTAACCGGACACATCCGGTGAGGAAAGAAAGTAAAAATGTTAACCCAACCCCATGGTTGGTAAAAAGATACAACAAAACACGGCATGTAAGCCGGTAAATAACATTGATTGGCATACTGCCGCAGAAAGGTGGGAGGCTCGCCTAAGGCTGAGGCGGAGTCTTCTCCGGCTGATTTTGGCTGGCTTGGCCCTCTTGATGATCATCCGCCGGCTCCTCATCATCAGAGACTTCATATCCCTGCTCAGCATCCCAGTCTTGGAAGCGAGGCAGAGGAGCATCACACAGTTGCTGGGCATCATACACCTCAGTGGCGTAATCATACCTCAGCTTATAGACATCAAATTCTATTTCTGGGTAGAGGAGGCCCCAGGTGATCTTCAGCCGGGCCAAGTTGTCCCGTTCATTCTCCTCAGTCAGCCGGGTCTGCTCCCGGGCCAACTTATCCGACTGCTTGTTGCGCTGGGTCATGAGCTCAAGCCTCAGGCGGTCATTGTCAATCCGGAGTTGGGCATTCTCCTTTTCAGCATCTTCTAATGCCTTGAGATCATATTTGGCATCTTTCAGCTGCTTATCAAGGTCATCAGCCCGACTGTTAGCTTCATCGTTTGCAGCCGTCAAACTCCGGATCAGCTCCTCCTGTTTCAACTCTACTGCTTTAATCTTTAAATTACACATATAATCAGAATGTTCAGTAAAGTTGAGGTTTTCTAGGGCCCTCCGTTTGGCGTCATTTACCTCTTCTTGCCTCCGCCTGAAGGGACCCCGGAGATTGTCCACTCTCACCATAGCCTGAGTCAATAACAGCTGGTTTATGAGTTACTTAGTCAAAATAAAGATTAAAGACATCAAGATAGAGGAATTATGTACCTCAGCCAGAGAGCCCATTATCCGGTCGAAGTCCACGACCTGCAGATCAGGTATGGAGGCCTTCTCAGACCGGGTGAGGGTCCTCACTATCCGCTTCGCAAAGCCTGCGAGATCCGGCAGGTCAGGAGTCAGATCTGCATCAAAAGTAGTTCTTTATGAGATAGAAGCAGCGTAGCTGGCATTCATCCGTTGCCGGCTGCTGACTGACCCTTTTGAAGAATCAACCTTAGTCTTGATTCTCATAAAATCAAGTGGCCAAGGTATTTCAATTTGTTCCTTACCGTGAACTTCCGGATGGGTCTCCGGCTTGTTCTCCTCCCCAGTGGTTGCCGCACCGCCGGCAACCTTAGGTGGCTCGCCACCCTTCCATGCCGTAGAGGCTTCCGGCGCTTTCTGCTGTTCTGAGCTTTCACTCAGTTTCTTTAGAACAGTAGGGGATTTGCCCCCAGTCGTTGGACGACCGGATTGGGCATGACTTTGCTTCTAGGGGGATCCTTCCTTGCGGCTTTGGCAGCCGGAGCCTTCTCCAGATCATCTCCCTGCCTTTTGAGAAGCTTGGAGAATGATCGAGGGACTCTCTTGGCGGACTCCTAAGAAAGAAGCAAAATATAAGTATACCCAACCGGTATATATAAAAAAATAATAATAAAAAAAATAAAAATGCAAACATAAAGTCAGGCGGTCTTACTCCGCCTTTCTTCGTGTCTTTAGCCTCGACGGCTGCCTTTTTGACAAGGGCCGCCTCGTTGCGCAGTTGCGCCGCAGATTTAGCAGGAGTCTTATCCTGGTCAACCATCCTCAGGGCTTCTTCTGCAAAAACAAGAATTTTAAGGCTAGAAAGAATCAAGGCAAGTTTGTAATAAGAATAAAATGACAATCATTCTGGATGAGAAGTATTCTACCCCTGGGAACATCGTACTCAGTCCGCAGGCGGACAAGAAGCATTCATCTTTGAAGAAGTTCGGATGGGGGATCTAGTTCTTGGGAACAATAATGTGAGTCCCATCCCCCATGGGCTCAGTTGTGGTTTCAAAAAATCCCGGCTCCATGATTTGCTCCCGGGCTTTAGTAGATAGTGCCGGGAGAGGGCATTTACGTCCAAGATTCAGTATTGTACCGGCGCAGTGTCCGGTTGTGTCTTAGGGTTGGAAAGGAAATCAAATAGAACTTGTCCTTCCACCCGGACCACTTGGACACTTTGTCCAAAGTCATTAGATATTGGGGCAAGGTAGTCAGCGTATACCATGCCCCATGGCCGCCTGGGGCCTTGCTCAGGTAGTGCATATGATCGAAGGCGGAAAAGCTGAGGTTCAAGTTTTGGAACTCGCAGGCGGCGATGTAACTTAATATGTTCACCCACGAATTAGGGGTGAGTTGCCAAACTCCCAGATCATACCCCTTGAGGATTTTCCTAATCCCGGGGTGGAGGGGGAACCGGAGGCCGGCTTCTATAACCGCCTCATAGCAGATGAAGTAGTCATCTGCGTGGTCAATGTCGTCCCCCCAGGCTATCACAGCATCAGCCGGAGGGACAATAACTTCCCAACCCCTTCCAAATGGATGTTTCTCTTTAAAAGCCCTGAACCCGCTATTAAGAAAGGAAATGTTACTCGGCAGCATCCGGGTTCTTTTGGGGTTGGGATGGTCGGCAACTTTGGGCGGCTGCTGATAGTCAGCCGCAAAATCTCCCTGGTCAGAGCCGGAGGATTCCGCCCTTGATCCCTGGCCGGCTTCTGCGTCGCCGGCTTCATTTGAGGAGGCGGCTCCTTCGCCGTCCGCCTCTCTTACTCCAGAGCTCCTGCAGGTAGAGGGAGCCTCTTCGTCAGATCCGCTCTCCTCCCAATTCCTCGGATCCCCTCCCGGGAAAACCTCATCGGCTGGCACTCTCATGGTGCGCCGGCTTTTAGACCGCCTGGCCGTTTGTTTCGTTCTGGCCATTGTGTCCTGCACAGACACAGAGAGGGAGGAATTCGGAGATGAGCATATTGGTTCTAACAGTCCAGAAGAGGCACCCCCTATTCTAGACTCAGCCGTTCCGGGGGATCGGCTGAGTGTCCTAGGCAGTGCCGAGTGGGTGGATTGGAACTCATTTATATTTTCTATTTTCCAAAAGAAGCCGGGCATACAGGCGGAAAAAATGGTATGTAAATTGAATGGGAGAAAAGCTAAAATGGTACAGGCGGTTACCTTGCTTTGACTCTGGAAAATCTGAAAACCGCCTCAGCCGGTGAACCAGGTGATGTACTGCTAGCACTCGGAAGCTTGAAACTTGCTGTTATGCAGGCGGGAGCAGAGGAAACTCTCTCTAGAAATCTCTTTTTCTCTCTCTAAAAAGTCAATATGAACGTAAGGTGTGAAAAGGAGGGGGGGAAACTTTCTATTTATAGAAAGTAAAAGTGGGGGGAAAATTTTGATTTGAAATTCAAAATTTTACCCGTTACTGTTCACCTATGAAAGGTGGACACGTGTCACAGGCCCCGCGTGACATGCACGTGCGACCTGTGAGGGGCAAATGTTTAGGGTATTTTTACCCTAGACACGTGGACCAATGAGAGGTCGCCACGTGTCGAGCTCAGGATGGCCCATGTGGCTCAACATCCTCTTGAGACGTGGACCAATGAGAGGTTGCCATGTGTCAAGCTCAGGATGGCCCATGTGGCTCCACATCCTCTTGACACTTGGCGCCCTCATATATGTTTTCTGAAATGGCGGCTTTCAAAGGCCCAAACTCCTAGGAGCGCCGTAAAATGGCGCAGCCCACTAGAATCTAGGTCAAGTGACCTAGGTAGGGGCACATTTTCCAACGACCCTATAAATAGGGAAATATTTCCCCATTTTGGGGACACATTGAATCATTTATTACACCCTTATTCTCTTACATCAGAGAAAGACCTGAGCTTGGAATCCGAGCAGATACCCACCTAAATTTCCGTTCTCTTTATTCCGTTTCAAGTTACTCACTTGATCGTCGGAGGCGGAGCTCCAACCACCCGGAGTCTCCGTTGTTTTGCAGGTACAGCTCAGCTGGATCAGACTTCGTGACGTAACTCTCCCAAGGGACAAAAACACCCAAAACACTTATGATATATGGTTGGAAAGCTTATTTAAAGGCCTATCCAAAAAAATAATAATTGGATCAAAATTGTATAGCCATAAAATCAGTTTCTCTCAGTTTTGCGATGTGGACACGAAAAGTTGAAAATAGGTTATGGTTTAGGGAAATGAGCTAGAAATTGGATTGGTTCATGAAATATATTGGATAGAACATGGATTTAAGCACTCCAAGGATTAAATACTCAACTCGACCAATAATGGCGGTGAAAGGTGTTCATCAACAGGTTTGGTTTTGGGGAGACATTTTTAGGTGTCTACAGAAACCCCCACTTCGACTGAGTTTGTAGAAACGTCAGTTTCGAAAACGATATTCAAAGTATCCGATAGGGACGGAGAATGATTAAAGATGTTCTGCGATCCTAAATCATTCTGTATACGCCGATACCTGCAGAAAAATGTTAGTTCTACAGATAAAAGAGTAAAGGGATAGAATGCTTATCTAACACCAGTGTATCGGTGGCAAATGAGCTTGGTAGCTTCCTATGCTTGAAGGAATCCACCGCATGACGTTTGTTGAAACGCTTTCCATGCCTTAGGAAAGCCGACTAATGAATTTGGTAACTTTCTAAGCCTGAAGAAATCTACCAGATGATACTTTCCATGCTTGAGGAAAGCCGACATATGAATTTGGCGGTTTTCTATGCTTGAAGAAATCCACCGGATAATACTTTCCATGCTTGAGGAAAGTCGACAGTCCGCTTGTCCCCGGACGTGGGCTGTAGATGGTCCGCTTTTCCCTAGACGTGGGCTGTAGATGGTCCGCTTGTCCCCAGACGTGGGCTGTAGATGGTCCGCTTGTCCCCGGACGTGGGCTGTGGATGGTCCGCTTGTCCCCGGACGTTGGCTGTAGATGGTCCGCTTGTCCACGGATGTGGGCTGTAGATGGTCTGCTTGTCCCCGGACGTGGGTTGTATATGGTCTGCTTGTCCCCGGACGTGGGCTGTAGATAAGACCTGCAAAATAAAATTTTCCAAGGGACTCGTATATACTGTGATTGACTTGACCAACTGACTTGATCAAGTTTGACTTGACGTGACATGTGTATGACTTGTGATTGTGTGTGTCTTGAGTGAGTGTGTGCACTGACACAAGCAATTAAAAATGCAAAAGCAAAAATTTTCCGTCATTTTTGTCATGAGTGGAGAGTGGAGGATACCGACTTTCTCCCGAGAAAGAAAGACGTGAAAAATGAAGTTTTGTTTTTGAACTTCCCCAAAATAAAAGTCATGATAAGAAAAGGGAAGAAGTTTTGAACTTTCTAGTTGAGCAAGACGAAATGAATCACATGGATTTTCTTCTTGTCATATTAAACTGCCCGTCTTGAGTATAATGTATGCATGATGTATGTTCTTAGGCTAGGAGGCTAAGGATAATTACATCATGTTACACGATAGATGAATGAACTTAGGTCATGGAGCTAAGCATCATATATGGTGTAAAGAAGCGATCTTGAACGTCACTTAGGTCTGGAAGCTAAGCACGTATATAGATGAAATGATTGATGAGTATTGCATAATGAATGTTGCTTAGGACAAGGAGCTAAACACGATATGCGATGCATGAAACAATGAATTTTGCTCAGGTCAGGAAGCTAAGCAAGTATACAATGTTTCTTCTAATGAATGTTGTCTTGAAAGATGATGAAGCATGCACAGTGTTGAAACAAGATTTCATGAAAAAGGGTTCTTAAAGGGAAAGATCATATGGATATGGATATGGATGTGTGAGTGAAGTGTGTGAATGTGATACTAAGGGTGGCTGCAAAGGCTATGGTGATGGAAATTTATGTGAGAAGAGTTAAAATGGTGACTCTTTAGGCTGGGTAGGCTAAATGATGTGGGATCAAGCCCCCAAGTCTAGCTCTAGATGGATAGGGTCACAGGATTAAGCATTGGATATTCTTTGACGCGATAATGCATATGAATGTGGCCACACCTCAATGTGAGGTTGCATACGTATCCGTTAGGAATCAGGCCAAACGTAGCTCTAACGGAACTTTGCACAGGTGTATGTACACCTCAAAGAGGTCTTTCAAGGGTTCTAATGTGGTTAAGATGATGGTTTAAGGAAGAAAGGGGTATAAGGCTCAAGACCCGAGAGAATCCCCAAGATGTGTAATTATGAATTTGAAAATTTTGAATTTTGCAAGTTTATTTTCAACACAATTTTTTTGCCTTGATTTTTTTTTTCTTTTTTTTTCCACTCTTTTGAATCAATGTAGGCAATCTCAGATCATGCGGTCCATCACTCACTTATCATTCATGTTTCTCAGGCACGATACCAAGCACTCGATGAGAGACGCAATTTGAGACATGTTCATATCAAAGACATTGGAACATTTGCCTTTAGACATTGTTTTATTGTTGCTTTGCTGCTTTTTTTTTTTTACTTGCTTTTTGAATGTTATACAATTACACATCTTCCAATCACAGGGTTAAGTGAATGTGGGTTGAATAAATGAAGGCCAAACGTTAGACGAGGCTCAAAATGGTTGATGAAGAAATGGAATGTGATTCAACGGTTAATAGAGAATGACAGGGTTGCAAAGGTGCCTCAAGTCATTAGTGTACCTTGGGTTTAGTTCGGTAATTGATTTTTTATTTAATTTTTTTTTGAATAAATGAATGAATGAATGAAAAATTCTATGATCGAGATGTAAAGGAAAATTGCTCATTTTATTAATGGAAAAGGTGAACGAAACACATGAAACATATAAAAATTCAAAGTGGAATCCCTATGCTAGACATGAATGGGGGAATGGAGATGAATGATAAAGAAAGAAATCATGAAATCTTGCACGAAGGATCTGTATGCCTTGTATTCATTACTTCTTGCCGCCTGTAGGGACAGGAAGTTTGTTTGCATCCATCAAGTCTTGAATGACGTCCTTCAAATTCCAACATTGCTCCGTAGTGTGGCCCCTTCCTTGATGGTACTTGCAATGGGCATTGGGATTCCATATGGCGTTCCTTTCTTCAGGTTTTGGCTCTGGAAATAGTCCAATAGGTGTGATCAAGCCTTGACCGTAAAGGCGATCAAAGGCCGCATCATAAGTCATTCCTAAAGGAGTGTAAGTTCTTTTCTTCTTGGGCAATGGAGCATCAAGAGCTAACACTTCATTGATATCAACTTGGCTTATATTGTTGGTAGTATTTTCGTGCTTAGAAGACAAAGAAGAAGGATGGTCGTTCTTCTTGTTTTTCCAAGTGTTATTATTGTTACTACCAGCAGTCTTTATTAGCTCATCCTCGATATTGATGTCGATGTCGTATACTGCTTCGAAAGTGTTCAGTGGAAGAAATTTGAGATGTTCCCTATATTTATGAGTCAGATTTTGAATAAAGAGGCGAACTATCTCTCTTTCTTTGGGAGGATCTACCAAGAGTGAAGCTGTTTCCCTCCACCTGTTCTAGTAAGCGGTGAAGCCTTCATTCTCTTTCTGTTTGAGAATGGAGAGTTCACGTTCAGAAGTTTTGGTTTGAATGTTACACTTGTAACGATTCATGAAACCGTCGGTGACATCTTGCCAAGTCACAGTATGCTTGGCATCTAAGGAATAAAACCATTGTTGGCAAGCATGTTCTAAGGAGAGAGGGAACACCGTAGGGAAGAGTGTTAAGTCCAATCCCTTAAGAGCCATGGTTGGAGAGAACACCTTCAAATGGAATATTGGATTGTCAGTAGGCTTGAACTTTGGAATATCAGCAGTGGAGAACTTTTTAGGGAGTTTGTCCTTCACATCCAAAGGAGTGGGAGGCCGTTCCACATAAGTGAAATCCTCAAAAATCTTACTCATTTGTTCCTTCAGTTTGTCAAGGGGGGAAACAGTGACCTTGTTTTGTTCCATGGTAGTGACCCTAGTGGTAAGGGTTTGCATCATGGAAGACAGTGCCTCGATGGATTTGTTGATGTTCTCAATGTCTTCTTTAGTGGCCATTGAAAGGTGATAAGTAATGTGGAGATGGCAAAGTTCTCTTTGAACGCCTATTAGATCTGATAGACTGTTGTGATAACGACTCGAACCATATTAATCTATCCCTGTTCCTTGACCAAGTACTGTGAAATAAAATAATTCACTTAATTGTTTGACTCATTGCTCAAGATAGGAAAGGAAGGAAAAAAAATAGACATTTAAAAACAGGTGAGAAAACTCCACTAATTTTTTTTTATGACGAAAAAAGGGTGCATGAACCTAGTATACGATCATAAACGACCTGGTGCACGACTCGAGTTGGAACATAAAGAAAGTGTGTGGACTATACTTGACTCGTGAGTGACTAAGTGATGTTATAAGACTCGTGGTATGATCGTATGGCTAGACATGTGAACAATAACCGAAATGACTGACGCGAGGACCAAATTAACACAGACGACTTAAAAAAAAGCTGACTGAACTTATTTCAAGGGTACCGTGACACGGAAAACTGTACCGTGTCACGTGACAAGCTGCCGTGACGCGGTGGTTTTTTTTTTTTTTTGCTGCCAGGTCCACCGCGCCACGGTGGACTGTACCGTGGCACGGGATTGTTTACCGCGCCACGGGAAACTCCACCGTGCCACGGTGGATGCTGACGTGGCACGGGGATTTTTATTTTTTTTATTTATTTTTTTTTTATTTTTTTTTGGAAATCCACCGTGTCACGGTGAAAATTTGTTGTGACACGGTAGAGTTTCCTATGGCGCGGCAGTCTCTATTTTTTTTTTTTTCTGCAGGACCACCGCGCCACGGTGGACTGTGCCGTGTCACGGGAATGTTTACCGCGGCACGGGAAACTCCACCGTGCCACGGTGGGTGCTGACGTGGCACGGGAATTTTTTTTTTTGGAAATCCACCGTGTCACGGTAAAAATTTGTCGTGACACGGCAGAGTTTCCCGTGGCGCGGCAGACGTTTTTTTTTTTTTTTACTAATTACTAAGTGAGTACGGTCCATTGGCAATCGTTAGTCATAAAATAATCCACCATAGACAAAGAAATATCGTTAAGGTTAGGATCAAAACGACCAAACATAAAACACGTAGGCACAATGATGCAAAGAATAGTTCGCAACTTAAGGTCAAGTTCTATGTTCGACTATGGTCAAGTTTATTTGGTGTCAATAGGGTACCATGGTTAAGAGTTTGGACGCATTAACAAGGCAGCCTCCCTTGAGGGTGTATGCCAACAGGCGGCTCCGCGAGTTCGTGATGAAATCGAACTCGACTCCATGGTTTGGGTGGATTTAATAACTCGGATGAACCCTTATTGCCATGAGCGTTTTTGGGTTGATAGAGCTTAAATCCCCCGGGGCTAAGACGTATGTAGAACTGTAGACACCCATTTGTGTCTCCCCAAAACCAAACCCGGTGATGAGTGCCTTTCACGTCGAATCATAATCGAATGAAACGAAAGTGTGGAAAGGTCTAGTGTTGCGGAAAGTTTTATTTCTTTTTCTCTTCTCTCTGTTTTTGAAAACTTTATTTTAAGAAAACAGCCAATCCAGTTTGGTTGGTCCATGATATGGGTCCAATAGTGGTGTAGTTGGATGAGGCTTGCAAAGACCTTTCCAACGATATATTATGAGCCCAATTCCGATGAATATTGAGGAATTCATGGCCAATTTACTAAACTGGGCCCGGTTTGAGTTTTAAGTACGACCTAATGATCTAGGGGAGGGCCTAATATAATTTATCATTCCTAATGCAATTAGGAATGGTTTTTAGTCTTCTAGAACATTCTAGAAGGTTCTTATCATTCTTAATTCAATTAGGACTCTTCAGAGTTTTAATTAGATCAAATAGCATTTTCGACTGAAATTATATTATTTTATCTTCCAGTACGGTAAGTTTATCAGATTTTCGAAAACGCGTTGAAAGCCGATTTGGCGTCCAACCCCAGGCCTTGGCGCCTGGAACCAGGATTGGCGCCAATGAGCCAGGGCTGGCGCCAAAGTGGTTTTGTGGTCTTCAGACTCTGTTTTGATAAATTATCTTTTTTGGATGATTTTCTCTATAAATATCGTATCAAAAACTCCGTTTTCATGGACGGATTATCAATATTCATTCACCAAGAATCTTCAATTCTCTTTTTTTAAATCATTCATTCTTTCTTTTCTAAAACTTTGCTTTTTAATACAAAATTCCGCATTCGCAAGATCTTGATACGCCTAGCCATATTCGAAGTTGCCTTCGCCCTAGACGTGAAAGGTTTTAATTTCTGAGGGTTTGATCCCAAATCTCTCTTTCAATTATTTAATTTGATTGTTTTGATTATTGTTTTCCTTGAAGTTACTAACGTGTGTATTTTGTTATTAGAAAGAGGTACGAGGCATCCAAGTAAGTACTTTAAGTGCTTTAATGGTTTAATTGATATTATGATGTAGAAATCATGCTTAGATTGTTATTTTGATTCCTAGTATCATGTCTAGGGTAAATTTAATATCAAGTATGATTAAAAGTACGATGCTTCTTATGTTCTTCCTAATATTAATTCATGTTAGTATCATGTTAGGGTTAAAGATTTGATTTTTATTGCTTAGTGACATGCTAGGGTTTGTTATTAATCTTGTTAGTATCATGCCTAGGATCTTGCTATGCTTTAACATGATTATAATTATAATTTATGGTTATCATGGTGATTGTGATTATTTTAATGATGATTATTTTATTATTGTTATTAATGTTATTGATTATTTATTATGTTGCTTGATATATTTTTTATTGTTATTGCTTGATCACCTTTATTGCATGTTTAAAGGGAATTTGTACTTGTAACCACGCTTAATAAGATAATTAATAATCTTGTTAGGGTTAATGTGATTATAATTCAAGTGATCGCCAATAATAGTTTGTTTGTGCATTAATATTCAACCAACATAGATTAAACAGGTTTAGGGTTAACCTATTGATTGTATGTTAGTCAGAAAGCGCACATGAATACGAGCAGAATAAAGTAGAGGCCTATTATTAGGGCAGGTTCAATCTCTTTTAGGTTGGATTTGTACCATCATCCCCGAACCCTTATTTGGTTCATGACCTTATGGAGTTGACGATCTCTTGGATCGTTAAGGGGTGTAACCTTCACCTCGTGATGGTTTACAAGTTCCTTAAAAACTTGTTGGCGACTCTTTTGCTCTATCTTCTTCCCTTTTAGACGCCACCGTACTTTAGTGTATGATCACAGTGGGGTTCAAGCTAGTGGAATTTTAAAGGCTTGAAATTATTCCCTACAGTTTTTGGCGACTCCGCTGGGGAGGATTTCTATTTTAATTCCTGAATTTGTTTCGGCAATGATTTAGAATGAGTGGATGAGACTCGAAAAGTTCTAAGTATTTCATGTGCGTAATTTTGATTAACATTATTATCATATGCATAAAAAGGTTCTCATTGGAAAGACCATCTGTAATGAGTAAAAAACATAGGACTTTACACGTAGGAAATTTGAGAAATGTCTTTCACAACTAGGACTGAAATAACACCGCGCAAAACTAGGTGATTTTATTGAGGACAGAAAGCTGCTGAGGCATGTGGGAAGTAGCGTCAGGGGCCAGAGCTTGGCGCCAAACATTTAGCCGTAGCGCCAGACGCCAATATTGGCGCCAGGCGCTACAGTTAAAATTTGGCGCCAGTCTCTGTTTGCTGGCGCCAATTTCCCCCAATACCGAGCCAGAAATATGCGTTCTAATTTCGACCGGTTTTTCGTATTGTTTTCTCGATCCTACTTCCTGATTGAATTTTTTCTCACTTTTCTGAAACCCATATGTGTTCTACATATGGACATAACCCTCTGGGAATTCATGCTCTATCTACCTGATTGAACGCTCCTGGCAACAAAGGGTACATCTGAGAGGTTGAATTCACCAAACCATGGAAGTGAGTTTTTTCTAAAAACTCGCGGTGTCCTATCCACACGCGTTAACCCTTCACGGTTAGGCTTATATGCAGTGCATCTGGACAATTAACCATGGACCCTATATGACTAAACCATATCCCGAACTTTAGAGAACTAGAGCCATGGTTAGGTTGCGAACTCATTGCATCATATTGTGCCTACTTGACTAATTGTGCATTATTTGTTGTGCATATATATCCTATGCTCCTCTTAACCGTTTGTTGATTTGTGTTGAGATTATAATTGATGACTTAAAGAACTTTGCCTAATTAATTAATTAATTAATTTGAATCAACAAAATTTTATCTTTTAATCAGAATTGACCTAGTACGACTTTAGGCATACCCCAGTTGACTAATAATATCGAAAACAGTCCCAGACCGAGGCTCCAATATTGGTGCCAAAATCTGAGCTGTAGCGCCACTGTATGGTGTGTAGCGCCAGACATTTACTAAAAAGTCTGGCGCCAACCACCATATTGTGACGCCAGTCCTGTCGCTTGGCCGACAGTTCGGTTTATTTGTCGAGTCATCACTTAATGTCTAATTAACCAGTTTGCTAATTAATTCGGTTAATTTTCGCTGTCAATAACACCTTGTCGAGTCATTAATCGAGTCTTGGTCACATAGTCTAGCCACATGGTCATGACATGAGCCTTAACATGTCACCTACACTCACTAGTCTTAGCACACACTTTGAGTACACATCACCATGACCATGTCGTAGGTCCATGCATGAGTCGGTCTGTCCGTCATTTGAGTTGGGGGGTACATTCTATTCCTAATTCTTCATATCCCTCCATCTAAATCTTTCTTCACATTCTTCCATCTTTCTTCACCTCCTCCATCCATTGCATGTTGAATAAAGTTTGAGTCAAATAATTACAATAAGTATCCCCAAATTCCTTTTCCACAGTACTTGGTCGAGGAGAGAAGGGCGATTAATCAAAGACAACACCTTTGTTCAAGTCTTGCTTTTTGATAAACCGATTCGTCAAAAGAGGAAGGCTAAGAAGATAATGGCAACTCAAGAAGAAGTAAATGAGCTTAGGAATCAATTGGTTACCATGACTGAAACACTGAAGCTCCTCACACTTAAGGTTGATGATCCTGTGAAGCAACAACGGATGGACCTCATGCAAGAAAGCTTGAGCAAGCTATCTAGCGACTATAAATTTCAGGGCATGAGTTCGCAAGGGGTCTCGCTGGACAAGGAACTTCTTCCGCATAAGTTCAACGCCACTGACATCCCTAAATTCAAGGCAACAGACAACCCTTACTTCCATATAAGAGCTTTTGAAACTATAATGAACATTAAGGGTATCGATAAGAAGGTTTTCCCCTCTCTGTTCCCACTATCTCTTGAAATTGTTTGCCAACAATGGTTCTTCTCCCTTGACAAGGAGAAAACCTCTACCTGGGAATCAATAGTAAACACTTTCGTTGATAGGTACAAGTGCAATATCCAAGTTGAAACCGATCATAGACAACTTGAGATGCTAAGACAAAAAGAGAATGAAGGCTTTACTTCTTTCTTTAATAAATGGAGGGAAACTTCCGCCAAGATGATTGAGGTCCCCACTGAAAAAGAATCCGTGAGGATGTTTATAAAAAATCTCCAAGAAAAGTATTCAAAGCACTTAAAATATCAACACAACTTGAATACTTTCAAGGCCGTCTATGACATAGGTATCGAGAT
This sequence comes from Chenopodium album, assembly GCF_948465745.1. Classification (NCBI taxonomy): domain Eukaryota; kingdom Viridiplantae; phylum Streptophyta; class Magnoliopsida; order Caryophyllales; family Amaranthaceae; genus Chenopodium; species Chenopodium album. The sequence goes on along the minus strand of NC_137834.1, from coordinate 41,828,220 downwards.
CGAAGATGACCTCGCAAAGCAAAAAGCTACCGATAATAGCAACCACGGTGGCTGGAAAGGAAAGAAGAGCGACAATCCTTCTTCTTCCGAAAACGCCCACTCTAGTAATAATGTTAGTACCTTTGACCATAATGGTGTCTTAGCCATAGATAATCAAGGATCTAAAAGGAAACCCAGGCGAGAGTTCACACCCATTGGAATGACCTACGATGCTGCTTTCGATCGTCTCTATGATCGAGGATTAATCAAACCTATTGGCCCTACCGAGGATCCAACACCAGAAAATCGATCTTCGAGATGGAATCCAATTTCCTATTGTAAGTACCATCGAGGAAACGGTCATACCACCGATGAATGCTACAGGTTTCAAAATCTCATTCAAGACCTCATAGAAGCAAACAAGGTCCCATTGCCTCTAGTTAGCGAGAAGACTGGGTGATGATGAAGCGAACAACACAAGACAAGAGGCGAGCTGCAATGACAAGATTTCATGACCTCTTTTTTTTCTAGTTCTTTTCATTTTTTCCTTTCCCCAATAAGTCTAGCATAGGCATCTTTCTTTTCCCTTAGATTAATTTTTGTAGATTCTTTATTTATTTTCTTTTAATAAAAATGAGCATTTATTTCCTTGTATATGACCATCACATTGCATTGCAAAAAAAAACAAAAAAACAAAAAAAAAAAAAAAAAAAAAAAAAAAAAGCAAAAAAAATGAGCATTTATTTCCTTGTATACCAATGCTTTGAGGCACCCCTTGTAGCCACATCATATCTCCTTTCGCCTTTCTAATTTACAAATCCTTTCTTCATAAACCACTTTGAGCCTCGTCTAACGATAGACCTTTCTTTTTTTCAACCTACATTTACCTAACCTTGGGATGGGATGGTGTGTAACTTATGCAATTCTAAGCTTGAGTGAATCCAAAAAAAATTAAAAATAAGCAATGATAAAAAATAAATAAAAGTGTACAAAAGGGTAAGTGTTCCAATGTCTTTGATATGAAAGTATCTTCGATAAGAACACGTCTCAGATTGCGTCTCTTATCGAGTGCTCGGTACCGTGCCTGAGAAACATGAATGCCAAGTGAGTGATAGACCGCATGATTGGGATTGCCCACACTTATAAAAATAAAATGGATGCTAAAGCAAAAGAAAAGAAAGAGCTAAAAAAAGAATAGAAAACCTCAAGCATGAACATACAAATATTCAAAAGCAAGGTTGCACACCTTGGGGGCTTATCTAGGGTCTTGAGCCTTTATCCCCTTCTTCTTTAAACCTTTAGCCTAACCACGTTACAACCCTTGAAAAGACCTTTTTGAGGTATACACACTTGTGCGAGGTTAGGCTAGAGCTACGTTCGGCCTGATTCCTAACGGATACGTAGGCAAACTCACATCGAGGTGCGGCCGTAATAAAAATGCATTCATATTCACATTCACAGACTTACACCATGATCATATCAAGGGATCTCCAATGCTCATCCCTATTCACTTAGAGCTAGACTTGAGGGCTTGATCCCTACATCATTAGCTTACCTAGCCTAAGAGTCACCACCATTTGGCTCTTTTCAATAATATATTTTTCCACACACTTAGCTCTTGCGGCCTAGCTTTAGTGTCACTATCACACAGTGCACAGATACATGACCAAATATACTTCCCTTAGGAACCCTTTGTCATGAAATCTTAACGTTGAAGCATGCCTTATCATATCAAAATCACTCATCACTCATAATCATCATTGCATCGAAGTATGAAGTGCTTAGCCTCCGTGCCTAAGTTACCCAAATACTTTCATCATTGAGTCAACCATTGAGATAGCCTAGGCTGAATTAATCCTTGAACCTTGAGAGATAGTATCAAACAACATTTGACTAAGCTCATTCAACATGCATCTTCAAACTTTTGATTTTCTTTTTCACGTCTTTCTTTTTCGGGAGAAAGTCGGTACCCTCCATAAAATTCGAGTCAGTCAATCATATCGAGTCAAGTTTATACCTTGAGTCATGTCAAGTCAATGAGTCAAGCAACATTAAACCTTAGGTCAACCCTAAGATAATTAAGCCTTAGGTCAACCCTAAGATGGTTAAAGAAATTGGAAAAGTTCTATAGTCAAAAATAAATACAGGTGCAGCAGAATAGGGAGGACCCTACTCCAATTCCTAGCGCCAAAGATATCTCAGCAACGACAGAGCTCGAAGCCTCCCAGAAAGGTGATTTCGACCTCATGCAGCAATTTCGGGTTCCTTGGTACGCCAGTTAGCCCCTATAAGCAATTTGACATGATTAAGTAGTCGGTTTGATTACAGTCTAAGTGATCGACCTGACGAAAGATCGTCTCACTTAGCTTAAGCGCCTAAGTATTGGCTCATTACAAACACCAAAGCATCAGTTCAAAAGCAAGCACTTAAACGACAATATTTCCAAATATGGATTGTCGCGCATTCTTATTAAACGACAAAGTTTTCCAAAAATTGGATTGTCATCCCCAACTGACAATATTTCCAAAAACGGATTGTCGTGCATCTTCTTCAACGACAATTTTTCCAAGATTGGATTGTCATCTCTGGCAAAGTTTCCAAGCGTGGATTGTCGTGCTCCTTCTTTGTTGGCAAGTTTTTCCAAGTTCCGATTGTCATACATTCATCGGCTCGTTGGGAAGTTTTCCGAGATTGGATTGTCATCTCTGGCAAAGTTTCCCAAAGGATTGTCGTAGGTCTCTACTCATCATAAATTTCAGCAAAAGTTCCTCAACGTGGATTGTCTTCAGCAAGTGGCAAATTTTCCCGAAGTGGATTGTCGGTCGACTCTTTTTTGCAAATGTTCCAAGACGCGGATTGTCAATTGTGGCAATATTTTCCCAAAAGGATTGTTGCATAGCGTTGGCAAATTTCCAAGGTGGATTGCTTTCAAGAGTTATATTCCAAGATGTGGATTGTCGATCGTAGCAAAGTTTTTATGAAAGATTGTTACGAAGCATTGGCAACTTTTCCAAAAATTGGATTTTGGCAAATTTTCCGAGGTACGGATTGTCGCTTCATAGCGTTGGCAAATTTCCAAGGATGGATTGTTACATGGCATTGACAACTTTCCCTAAATCGGATTGTCATACATCATACAAGAGTTGTGTTGGCAACTATTCCCAAAGAAAAGAGGATTGTCATCACAGCAAAAGCACCGACATACTGGTTCACAAGCAGCAAAGCGCCGACGTACTGGCATAGCAAATATTAAAAAGCAGTGATCTTTTCGAAGACTATCACAGCGGAAAAAAAAAGCTCTTTGTTCAGAGACAAGTGAACATCGAAACAGCAAGGTGGCGTTCTCTAGATTGTGGAGAGTTGTCACAAACAACTGAAGGTAATTTCAGGGCAAAATTGTCTTTGATCATAGTTCCTGAGGCATGGAAGATGATCATAATGCGGATGAGAATTATTTCAAGAGAAATAATTTTCGATGATGTTCCCTTGGACGTGGAATATTATCACAGCGGAGGAGGAAAGTTTCAGGCGAAGGAATCTTCTAATTTGGAAGCAGTTACAAGGCGTAGCGGTTTTCAAGCGGGATGGCATTCTCTAGCTTGTAGGAGATCATCAAAACAACAAGGATACAGCAACAATCGGTTACTTTCAGAGACGTGTGCTTGACGGTACAAGATACGCGTTTCTTAACTCTTTTATCTGTTTAACTAATGCTAGTTTTGCAGGTATTGGCGTTACAAGATTGATTTAGGATCGCAGAACGTTCTGAATCATTCTCCGTCCCTATCGTTACTTTGGCTTTCGTTTTCGAAACTCGCGTTTCTCCAAACTCAGTCAAAGTGGGGGCTTCTGTAGACACCAATTTGTGTCTCCCCAAAACCAAACCCGGTGATGAGTGCCTTTCACGTCGAATCATAATCGAATGAAACGAAAGTGTGGAAAGGTCTAGTGTTGCGGAAAGTTTTATTTCTTTTTCTCTTCTCTCTGTTTTTGAAAACTTTATTTTAAGAAAACAGCCAATCCAGTTTGGTTGGTCCATGATATGGGTCCAATAGTGGTGTAGTTGGATGAGGCTTGCAAAGACCTTTCCAACGATATATTATGAGCCCAATTCCGATGAATATTGAGGAATTCATGGCCAATTTACTAAACTGGGCCCGGTTTGAGTTTTAAGTACGACCTAATGATCTAGGGGAGGGCCTAATATAATTTATCATTCCTAATGCAATTAGGAATGGTTTTTAGTCTTCTAGAACATTCTAGAAGGTTCTTATCATTCTTAATTCAATTAGGACTCTTCAGAGTTTTAATTAGATCAAATAGCATTTTCGACTGAAATTATATTATTTTATCTTCCAGTACGGTAAGTTTATCAGATTTTCGAAAACGCGTTGAAAGCCGATTTGGCGTCCAACCCCAGGCCTTGGCGCCTGGAACCAGGATTGGCGCCAATGAGCCAGGGCTGGCGCCAAAGTGGTTTTGTGGTCTTCAGACTCTGTTTTGATAAATTATCTTTTTTGGATGATTTTCTCTATAAATATCGTATCAAAAACTCCGTTTTCATGGACGGATTATCAATATTCATTCACCAAGAATCTTCAATTCTCTTTTTTTAAATCATTCATTCTTTCTTTTCTAAAACTTTGCTTTTTAATACAAAATTCCGCATTCGCAAGATCTTGATACGCCTAGCCATATTCGAAGTTGCCTTCGCCCTAGACGTGAAAGGTTTTAATTTCTGAGGGTTTGATCCCAAATCTCTCTTTCAATTATTTAATTTGATTGTTTTGATTATTGTTTTCCTTGAAGTTACTAACGTGTGTATTTTGTTATTAGAAAGAGGTACGAGGCATCCAAGTAAGTACTTTAAGTGCTTTAATGGTTTAATTGATATTATGATGTAGAAATCATGCTTAGATTGTTATTTTGATTCCTAGTATCATGTCTAGGGTAAATTTAATATCAAGTATGATTAAAAGTACGATGCTTCTTATGTTCTTCCTAATATTAATTCATGTTAGTATCATGTTAGGGTTAAAGATTTGATTTTTATTGCTTAGTGACATGCTAGGGTTTGTTATTAATCTTGTTAGTATCATGCTTAGGATCTTGCTATGCTTTAACATGATTATAATTATAATTTATGGTTATCATGGTGATTGTGATTATTTTAATGATGATTATTTTATTATTGTTATTAATGATATTGATTATTTATTATGTTGCTTGATATATTTTTTATTGTTATTGCTTGATCACCTTTATTGCATGTTTAAAGGGAATTTGTACTTGTAACCACGCTTAATAAGATAATTAATAATCTTGTTAGGGTTAATGTGATTATAATTCAAGTGATCGCCAATAATAGTTTGTTTGTGCATTAATATTCAACCAACATAGATTAAACAGGTTTAGGGTTAACCTATTGATTGTATGTTAGTCAGAAAGCGCACATGAATACGAGCAGAATAAAGTAGAGGCCTATTATTAGGGCAGGTTCAATCTCTTTTAGGTTGGATTTGTACCATCATCCCCGGACCCTTATTTGGTTCATGACCTTATGGAGTTGACGATCTCTTGGATCGTTAAGGGGTGTAACCTTCACCTCGTGATGGTTTACAAGTTCCTTAAAAACTTGTTGGCGACTCTTTTGCTCTATCTTCTTCCCTTTTGGACGCCACCGTACTTTAGTGTATGATCACAGTGGGGTTCAAGCTAGTGGGATTTTAAAGGCTTGAAATTATTCCCTACAAGAACACATACGTTTTTTCAGAAATATCAAAGGAAGTTGACTGTGAGAAGAGAAAATAAGCCACCGGAATGATTTTAGGACTGCCGTCACACGGCAAAAATTCCCGTGCCACGGTACTGTGCACCGTCAGACGGTGCACTGTACCGTGACACGGCAGTCAGAAGATCTGACTGGTGCCCTGTTTTCCTTCGTGCGCAACCAAGTTATTTAATTTTTCCTACGGGACAGACCTAAATGCGACGTTAAAACGTCTATGCATATGCAAAAATGCCAAATTAATCACAGGAATTTTTTTTCAAGAATCTTTCAAGTATCATCTACTCATCTTAATTAAATACCGATCATTCAAATCGATAAATAACCAAAAATCCTCCCCAGTAGAGTCGCCTAATTGTAGGCGTCGCTCGAAGTGCGCCTACGTTAAAGCATGTTGTGAATATGCTTGACACTCATAGGAAGTGGGAATTGACATAATACGATTAGGGACAAGGAAAGTAGGGAGCCGCCAACAAGTTTTTAAGGAACTTGTAAACCGTTCACGGATCATAAAAAGGCAACCACGATAAGGGACAACGATAGGCAACAACGATTGACCCGTGAAGGTTACACCCCATTCATAATCCATGAGATTACTAACTCCATATGGTTCGGAACCACGAAAGAAGGATCGGGGATGATGGTACGAAGTGAGTTATGGAGTCACATTCGCCCGTATTGGCCTCTACTCGATTCTTATAGTGAAAAGCATTCATGCGATCTCAAAGGCATACAAACAAAATATTGAATTTGCTCCAGACTATTATTAAGCTAAATTGGTTTAATATTAATGCAACACATAATTCTAAAATATTGTGATCACTTGATTAAACAACAAGATTAAAAAGGAACCTAAACCGGTTTTCCAAATTATCTTATTAGGCGTGATTTTCAATTACATATTCCCTTTAAACATGCAATATAGTGATCAATAAATAATAATAGAATAAACATTAATATTGAAAGCAATTCAACAATAAATTGTTAGTCAAATCAAATATAAAATAACCTAATCATGATACCAGCAATATAAAATAAAATAAGAGTAATTAATTTAATTAATTACTTACATCTCGCGCGTTCCTTTAAATTGCTACATCATGAATAAACTGTTAGTAACTTCAATAAAAATATAAATCAAATGGAAATTAAATTAAATAAAAAGTAGAGTTGATTTGGTCCAAACCCTCAGTTATTTGTACCTTTCACGCCTTGGTTTAAGGACAGAACCTCGGGTTAAGTATAGACTCCTTGGACTGCTTAGGGGAATTATTATGGAAGAATAAGGAGGCTAGAAATTAGGTTAAAGAGGGAGAAGAGAATGATTTTTGGTGTAAGCTGAGAGAGAATGATTATTGGTGCCCCGAACTACAGAAAGGCGGGTCCTATTTATAGGGAAAATGAGCAGAGGGAACACGCGGAACCCTAAAAAGATAAAAACCCTAAAAAATAATACCGTGTCACGGCAAAGAGCACCGTGACACGGTGGCAGGCACCGTCAGACGGGGAAAGATCCCGTGACACGGGGAAAAATTGAGTGACGCGGGAAATAATTAGGTTACGGGAAGTGAAAACGCGTTTAGGGATTACGCGGAGAAAACACGGAGCAATCCCGTGGCACGGGATATGCAACGTGACACATCATTTTCCACCGTGGCACAGTGCAGTATGCCGTGTCACGGTGTAAAAAGTACGCGGAAATTACACGGAATATCCCTGTGTCACGGAATGGGCACCGTGACACGGGAAATTGCACCATGACCTCGATGCAAAATCCCGTGACACGGGAGAAAATTGTGCAGAATTACAAAATTGGGCACCGTGTCACGGGAATAAGTCCCGTGACACGTCAGCTTTTGCCGCGTCGCGGCATTTTTGCTGTTGCGCGGTAATTTCAGTTTTTACCCGTTTTTAAAATAATCATAACTTTTGATCAGTAACTTGGAATAAGGCATATAATATATGGTTGGAAATCTTATCAAGTATAATTTCCAACTAAATTGGAATCAAGTCAAAATGATATGTAGATTTGAAGATATGGTCGTTTTAGTGGAAGGGTGTCGGTTTTAGGCCGAGTTTAGTGTTTTGCTCATATCTTTTTCGTTATAGCTCGGAATTGGGCTTATGATATATGGTTGGAAAGCTTATTTAAAGTCCTATCCAAAAATAATAATTGGATCAAAATTTTATAGCCATAAGATCAGTTTCTCTCAGTTTTGCGATGTGGACACGAAAAGTGGAAAATAGGTTATGGTTTAGGGAAATGAGCTAGAAATTGGATTGGTTCATGAAATATATTGGATAGAACATGGATTTAAGCACTCCAAATATTAAATACTCAACTCTACCAATAATGGCGGTGAAAGGTGTTCATCATCGGGTTTGGTTTTGGGGAGACATTTTTAGGTGTCTACAGTAGGCTAAACCTGTCCTATGGTAAACGCCATACTTTTTGAGGAGGGTATCTAACTTCCGCTCATGAAAGTGAGATCCTCCGTCACTGATTATAGCTCTAGGCACTCCAAATCTTGGAAATATAGTCTTCTTGAAAAGTCTGTGGACCACCTTGGCATCATTAGTAGGAGTGGCAATGGCCTCGACCCACTTGGATACATAATCAACGACGACAAGTATATAGCGATTCCCGTTTGAAGAAGGGAACGGTCCCATGTAATCAACACCCCAAACATAAAAAATTTCAAATTCTAAGATTTCAGTTTAAGGCATCTCATGCCGCCGCAAAATGTTGCCAGTCCTCTGGCAAGAGTCACAAGCCTACACAAAAGTGTTAGCATCCTTAAGCATAGTAGGCCAATAGAAACCCGACTCATTAATCTTGGCCACCGTTTTGGTGGGGCCATGATGTCCTCCATATGGTGAGGTGTGGCAACTAGTAAGCACACCGTGAACTTCCCATTCGGGAACACACTTGCGAAATAATCCATCTGCACACTCACAAAACAAAAAAGGATCATCCCAAAAATAATGTTTAGGAATTTCTTTTTCTGTTGGTAGGACAAGTCAGGAGGTAGAGTACCACCCACTAAATAATTAGCAACATCAGCATACCAAGGGTGTTGCTCTACAACTGCATACATGTTGTCGTCAGGGAAAAAATCATCTATAGGAAGAGAATCCTTACCCTCATCATACCTGATACGTGACAAGTGGTCTGCCACTACGTTCTCTGCTGCCTTTTTATCCTTTATCTCAATATTGGAATCCTGGAGCAAAAGAACCGAACGGAGTAGCCTAGGCTTTGATTTCGCCTTGGCTATCAAGTACTTCAGAGTTGCATGGTCAGTTAAATCAATAACTTTAGAACCAGCAAGATATGATCTAAATTTTTCTAAAGCATAAATCACAGCAAGAAACTCCTTCTCCGTGGTGGCATAGTTAACTTGGGCTTCATCCAAAGGTTTACTTGCATAATAAATAGCATGCAAAACATTGTTCTTTCTCTGTCCGAGCACGACTCCTAGTGCAAAGTCACTTGCATCACACATAATCTCAAAAGGTAGATTCCAATCGGGAGCACACATGATGGGTGCCAATATCAAAGTCTGCTTAATCATATTAAAAGCCTCAAGACACTCATCAGTAAAAATAAAAGGGGCATCCTTAAGTAAAAGCTGAGTGAGTGGTTTAGCAATTTTAGAAAAATCTTTGTTAAAGCGACGATAAAACCCCGCATGACCTAAGAAACTTCTAACTCCATTAACATTAATTGGGGGAGGTAATTGCTCAATCACTAAAATCTTAGCCTTGTCTACTTGTATACCCTTATCAGATACAATATGACCTAGGACTACACCCTCTATCACCATAAAGTGACATTTCTCCCAGTTTAGTACCAAATTACATTCTTCATATCGTTTAGAAATTTTAGCAAGATTTATTAAACATGCATCAAATGAAGAACCATACACGCTAAAATCATTCATAAAGACTTCCATGAAAGACTCTATGAAATTAGAGAAAATGCTCATTATGCAATGTTGAAAGGTAGCGGGGGCATTACATAAACCAAAGGGCATCCTACAATATGCAAAAGTACCATAAGGGCATGTAAATGTAGTCTTTTCCTGATCTTCAGGGTGAATTGGAATTTGGAAAAATCCCAAAAACCCATCCAAATAGCAAAAGAACTTATGATTAGCTAACCTCTCAAGCATTTGATCTATAAAGGGAAGGGGGAAGTGGTCCTTTTTAGTGGCGATATTTAGTCTACGATAATCAATGCACATACGCCACCCTGTAACAGGTCTAGTGGGAATCAATTCAATTTTTCTCGTTTTTGATCAAAGTCATCCCACCCTTCTTAGGCACCACCTGTACTGGACTTACCCACTTGGAGTCAGAAATAAGATAGATAATACCTGCATCAAGTAATTTCATAACCTCTTTCTTGACTACTTCTTGCATATTAGGATTCAACCTTCTCTAAGGTTGAATGCAGGGCCCTTAGTTGTCCTCTAAATGGATCATGTGCATACAAAAATCAGGGCTAATACCCTTGAGATCATCAATACTATACCAATTGCTCTTTTATGGGTTTGAAGGACCCCTAGAAGTTGGGAAGTTTGTAGGTCATCAAGTACAGTACTGATGATCACAGGGTATAGTTCCTACTCATCAAGAAATATATATTTTAAATGAGAAGGGAGAGGTTTTAGTTCAAGTTTCTTGACCTCTACAGGTTTTGATTCCTGAACTAAATTTACTACCTTCATTTCCTCTTTGGGGTCTAACTCTTTTAGGGAAAGAGCTTTTTCAATAGCATGTACTCCATTACCCCAGACGCTTGCATTATCTGCAGATAAATTTCCACAAAGAATTTCCTCCAAGGGATCCCTTGCAAGAACCTGTGGTAAGCTATCATCACAAATATCATCCATTATATCTATTACATCAATAAAACAACAATTATCCTCTAACTTTCCCTAAATTAAAATAACATTATCATCACCAACAGAAAGGGTTAGTTTACCATTTTTGACATCAATAATGGCTCCTGCAGTATGGAGGAAAGGCCTACCTAATATAATTGGAATTTGTGTATCCTCAACCATGTCTAAAACAAAAAAATCAACAGGGATAAAAAATTTACCAACTCTGACAGGGACATCCTCTAAAATACCTAAAGGGTACTTAACAGAACGATCTGCCATTTGCAAAGTTATATTAGTAACTTTTAAATCACCCATATTAAGTTTAGCACAAACAGACGATGGCATAACACTTACAATGGCACCCAAATCACACAAAGCTTTATCAATGAAAACATTTCCTATATGACAAGGGATAGAGAAACTACCAGGATCCTTTAATTTAGGAGGGGATTTATTTTGCAATAAAGCACTACATTCCTCTGTAAAAGCTACAGTTTCTACCTCATTAAAGGCCCTTTTCCTAGTCAGAATATCTTTCATAAACTTAGCATATGCAGGAACTTGAGTGATTAAATCAGTGAAAGGAACTGTTACTTGCAAGTTTTTCACAACCTCCAAGAACTTACCGAATTGTTTACCAAACTTAATCTTCAATTTTCTATTAGGGAACGGTAGTTTGATAGCTGGGCTCTGCACATATCCTCCCTTATCTTGAGATTTACCCTGCAAAGAAACATTAGAAGGGTTAGTATCTTTTTGTAACCCTGCAGGGTTAGCAGGATTAGCGTTTGGTATAGAGGAATCTGGATCAGGAACAAGTCCATCTTCCTTTGGCATAGGAGGTCCATCATAATGTGAACCACTCCTTAGAGTGATTGCATTGGCATGATCTGTGGGATGGATTGGTTGCAATGGTAGAGCTCCCTACTGACGAGTTAGTAGGGTAGATGAAAGTTGCGCAATTTGATTATCCATGATTTTATTATGAGCTAAAATTGAATCAATTTGTGCATCCCTACTCTCCATATACTTTTGCATGTTGGTAAGCATTCCTCTAATTTCTGTTATAGCGGGGTTAGAAGATGAAGAGGGTTGTGCTTGGTTTTTCTAGCCAGAATTAGGATGGTAATATTTCTGCTGTGGTGGAGGTTGCTGTTGTGGTTGTTGTGAAGGTGGAGTGTTTTGTACATTGGTACTCCGGTAAGAAAGATATGGATGGTCCCGGAGATTAGAATTATAAGAGTTGGATTATGGGTTATTTTGCCTATAGGTTTGAAAGGCATTAACTTGTTCCTACAATCTTGCTCCCAATGCCCTACAATTCCACAATTTTCACAAAAAGCTTCATTGTTAGCAACAGTAGAAACATTAGCTACAGAGTTAGGAGTAGCAGTAAGATTATCTAGTTTCTGACAAATAGATGTTAACTAAGCTTGCAAAAAGGATACGGAATCAACATTATGTTTTTCTTTATTTGCAAACCCTCTCGGATTCCCGTTTTGGGAATTGTGTATTGCCATATCTTCGATAACCTGTCCTGCATCGCCCACATTTAGATTCATGAATCTCCCACTAGCTGTAGAATCTAGAACTGATCTAGATGAATTTCCAAGTCCATTGTAAAAAGCTTGGATCAATTGCCATTGTGCCAGATTATGGTGGGGGCATTCTCTCTATAAATCCTTGAATCTCTCCCAAGCCTCATGTAAGGTTTCATCGGCCTCTTGGGAGAAGTTCTAAATAGCACTCCTTAGTACAGCTGTTCACTTTGCAGGGTAATATTTATTATAAAAATTCAAGGTAAGAGTTTCCTAGTCAGTAATACCAAGTGCAGTTCTATTCAAACCATTAAACCACAATTTAGCTTTTCCACATGATGAAAAGGGAAAAAGAATCTCCCTAATTTGGTCTTGCGTGACCCCGGCTTGTCTAATGGTGTTGCAATATTGGCAGAAATCTGCAATGTGAAGATTAGGATCTTCACCCTTAGCTCCACTAAATTGCTTCCTCTCTATCATGGTGATAAATTGGGGTTTGATTTCAAATTGCACTCCATCAAGGGCCGGAGTGGGAGTAAGGTGTGGAAAATCTGTGAGCTTTGGCTGCGAGTAGTCACTGAGCTTCTTTGATACCGCCATCTTTGATTTCGTATCTGAAGGAATTTTTGAGTTACTAGAATCAGTTGGAGGGTCTCTTCGATTATTGTTTTCCTCAAAACCCACCAGGATTTGTCTATAAAGATTCTTTTGCCTATGAAACGAGCGCTCGATCTCAGGATCGAATGGAATGTAACCTGATCTGGAACACCTGGGCACAAAAAAAGAATTAAAAGACAAATATGAGAATTGCCTCAAAGAACTGACGTTCTCTAAGACAAGAGGGGATAATCTAGACTACAAAAATAATCAGAAAATAAAAATAAAACAATTTCCCTGGCAACGGCGCAAAAATTTGACAGGCTCAAGTCGTATCACCAAATCAAAAATAAAACCTAAATCCACTAACTATGAAGATAGGGAAGAAGGGTCGAACCACAGGTAAACAAGTCAATTTATTCCTAATTAATTAAAAGCAATCTAAATTATCAAGCAACCAAATTATTATTAAAAGGGTAATTAAACTACTAAAAGTAAGAGTAGGAAGGAATAAAAGTAAGAGGTAAATCAATGAAATAAAATCCTTGGGCATAGGTTCACCAATAAACAATATTCCAAGGTAAAACATAACAATCAATCATCAATGCATCAATTAATCAGATAATAAAGGGCTTTCGCTACGTATTACAATCACATAGTTAATTTACCGATATTAAATCTCATCTCTCGAATCTTGACTTAACGATTTATAAATTAGTCCGCCTATTGAAACTAAGCCTAAACATCAATTCTCATATCTTAAATCTCGAATCAATATTGCTAAACTCATACAATTAAATCTGGACAAACCTAGTTGCATAGCATTAAAACAATCAATAGGAAATTAATTAAGCATTGACAATCAACAATCATAAATTACCCCTTCCTATTATTTATTGGATCCCCATAAACCCTAGAAATAAAACTACTCACACATAATTAAATCTAAACTAAATAAAGCAATTAAATAAGCCATAAGAGAATAAAGAAATCAAATTGCTGAAATTAATAGAGAAGAAATCGTTACCAAAATCAATGGAACTACAAAGTTGAGCAAGAACAAAGTTGAGAGAATTTTAGAGAGAGAAAATAATTTAGGTAGAGAGAGAAAGTCTAAAAGATAAGGTAAACAAAAATTCCGTACTCAAATTGTACTTAAACAAATCTAAAAACAATCCTAATTAAAAACTAAGAATTCGGCAATCAGGTGCCTCCAAAAACACGCGCCCGATCGAGCTCGCCTTTTTCTTCACGCTTTTCCTGGGCAGCTGCGCCCGATCGGGCGTGCCTTGCACGATGGCTCCTACTACGCGACCGCCCGATCGGGCGTAAGCTTGTCCGATCGGGCCTAGTCTCTTCCTCAAGGCTTGGACTTCGATTGGGCTTGATTCTTCGGCCCAATCCGGATATCCTCTTCGGGTCTTGAATACTTGGTCCAAATGCTTTGGTATCACACACCGAGCCCTTAATCACCAGCTTTAACCGGTCCTGGGCTTTAAAGATGTTCGTGTCCTCCTAATGTCCGTAGCTGCTCCATGAAAAACCGGGAAAACGCTCCAACTTTGCAATTTCCTACAAAACTCAAGAAAAACTACAAAAACACTAGAATACACCAATTAGTAATAAAAGTGGCTCTAAAGAGCCAAAAACACTACTAATTATGACCAATGGAGGGGGGTAAAATACTATATAAATTGGACACATCAATGTTTAGGGTAATAACTAAAAATTCCTAATATTAAGTATGATTGTTGTGATGCTTCCTATTTTCTTTCCTAATAGCATGTTAGTATCATGTTAAGGCTAAAGCTTTGATCTTTATTGTTTAGTGACATGCTAGGGTTTGTTATTAATCTTGTTAGTATCATGCCTAGGATCTTGCTATTATTATTATGCTTTAATAAGATTATGATAAGTATGATTATGATTTGCATTATGATAATTGTTATTATGATTATCATGTTGCTTGATGATTATTTATTGTTATTGCTTGATCACACCTTTTATGCATGTTTAAAGGGAATTGGTACTTGTAATCACGCTTAATAAGATAATTAATAATCTTGTTTAGGGTTAATTTGATTATAATTCAAGTGATCGCCAATAATAGATTTTATTGTGCATTAATATTCAACCAACATAGATTAAACAGGTTTAAGGTAAACCTACTGATTGCATGTTAGTCAGAAAGCGCACATGAATACGAGAAGAATAAAGCAGAGGCATATTATATATTAGGCCAGGTTCAATCTCTTTTAGGATGGATTTGTACCTTCATCCCCGAACTTCCAGTCTTGGTTCCAGACCTATTGGAGTTGACGATCTCCTGGATCGTTAAGGGGTGTAACCTTCACCCTGTGAACGGTTTACAAGTTCCTAAAGCTTGTTGGCGACTCTTTTGCTCTAGATTTCTTCCCTTTGGACGTCACCATGCTTAAGTGTATGATCACAGTGGGGTTCAAGTTTGGGGTAATGCTTGAAACATTCCCTACAATATGTTGTTGGTCTAGTTCTTGACATTTGTTTTCATGATGGTTGTTTGTTTCCCGATTGGATGATATTTCTCTCTGCTCTATGATTCTCTTTCTCTGCTTCTCTGATCATTTTTGCCACTTCTGATATTTTTTTATTTTGTTTGGAAGTTACTAACATTTATCTTTTTGTATATAGTTTTCTTTTCTCTCTTGGTATGTTATCCTTGCTTTTTTCTTTTGGAACATCCTGACGGTCTGCGTTTCCTTTCTTCTATACTCATTAGCATTGCTTGGAATACCTGGTGATATCTTTCTTTTTCTTTTCTACCTTTTTCTTTCTTGATTGCATAGAATAGGTTTAGATTAGAATGAGTTGATTGTTCGAGGATGTTTTCCTTGTAACACCTAGCGTGTTTGGGGTCATTGGCGTTGTTGCCGAATGACCGATTGTTTGACGATTGGGTTTTACTTGTGATTGCTCTCATTCTTGTGATTTTCTCTCTAAGTTTCCTTTTCTTTCCTTGATTTCAAAAAAAAAAAGAAATAAATAAATATAAAGAAAAATAACAAATAAAATAAATAAAATTTTGAGGCTATATTTTTCTTTTTGCTTGTTTAGCTCTTATCTTTGGACATTTTACAATTCGGGTTTTGCCTTTGAATGTGTGCTTTCCTATGTTTTATCGGTGTGCATGCTTTGAGAGTATTCACGGTTGAATATAGGATAGGGTATGCTAAGGTAGCGGTTTAGACCTTTTAGGGCCTTGAAGCCGGATTCTTTTGGTTTGTGGTAAGACGGAGTTGCTTCCTTTGGTGGATTTAACAACTTTAGTAAGTTTTTGCTACAACCGTGAGAGGATTCTTCTTTTTCAAGCCTTCATCATATTTTGATTTTGCGGCGTGGATCCTTGGCCTTTGCATTCCTAATCTTGAATCTTAACTCATAATTCTCGAACACGAGACCGAACAAACTAGGAAGGATAAAGGCAACTTTTCGAGGTGGTAATTTTTCATTTCTAGGATTTTCTTCTTTCTTTTTAGTTTATTGGGTTTACATTTGAGCCTTTCCCCTTCTTTTCAAGCCACATCTTTAGAACTTTGAGCCTTTTGTTTCTTTTTGTTCCCTTTTTGGTTTTTGTGAAGCAAATGGTCATGTTTTTGGAGTTTGTGGTATATAAGGTTGGATAATGGTTCTATTTGTAAGCAAGATTGTCTTTTGTATATATTGTGAATAATGGCAAATGAATGATGGAAAAAGACATCCAAAGTCAAAAGAGGCAAGGACATAATAAATGCAAAATTGAAAAAGCCGTCCAAAGTTATAAGAGGCGAGGACATTTGCTTTGAATATATATAAAAAAAGGGTGAAATGTGAAAATTCAAAAATATTTTGATGTGATTCTTGTCCCCTTTTCAAGCATTGAGGAAAATGCTTCCTTTAAGCTTGGGGGAGAAGCGTTTACGCTTTTTGTATATTTGCTTGTGGATATAGCTTTGAATAAGCTTGGGGGTGTTAGTTTGTTTTTGTTTGGTGACTTCTTGGTTTTGTTGTCGAGATTTGGCCAATATTTTCTTCATAACCTAGGTGTACCACCAAATTATAAATTTAAGGCCTACCCCTAACCTTTTACCCTTACGTTACAACCTTTGGGGAAGTTCTTTCGACCTAGTGGTTCAGTCACATACCGAGGGAGGGCATTATGAGTTAAAGCGTAAGGAGAAGGGATGCAAGGTCAAGATGTCGAGAACCCTCAAACTTTATTCTTTTCTGGTTCCTTTGAGGAACCACAGAGACGCTTACTAAGGGAAGATTTGAAGCCATTGGGAGAACGCGGTTAGATTGGTTGGGATGAAAGTGGATTGTGCCTCATTAGTTCTCTATGCTTAGCATACCTTATGTTTCAATCAACTGTGGATATCTTGAAGCATGTATACCCCTATCATATAGAAAAGTGTTCATTCACTTGCATTTGACCGTTTGTGAAGATCCTTATCAAGAGCTATTTGTTTGAATTTTTTTTTTTCTTTTAATGATTTTGCCTTGTTTTATTTCAAAGAGTTATGATTTAAGCTCTTAGGAAACCTTTACAAGACCTCACTCGTCCTCATAGGTGACTTTGGGGTTTCAAGGGCTGGTTATAGCTAAAAACAACCGTGATTCCTACGTTAGTGAAACTTAGTGTATATTCATATCTCATGTCTTTCTTTTTTTTTCTTTTTTAATAAGTCTTTCATCCTTATTCTTTCCTACTTTGTTTTGCTAGAGGACGAGCAAAAGTTTAGCTTGGGGGAATTTGATTAGTGTCATTTATGGCACTCATTTGTTCTCTTTTAGGATGATTTTAGATTGCTTTTATAGCTCTTTTCTTTCCTTTTTCTTTAGTTTTGCTCTTTATTTCTTTAGTTTGCTCTTTACTTAGTTGATTTTCCATTTTCATGCATTTCTTGGTTTTTCTTGTCTTTTTCCCTTTTATTTGTTTGTTTTCTTTCATTTTTCAGGTTAAGGTCGTTATCCAAAGATTCCCGAGTCCCCTTCCCAAGTTTGGCACTGATTAGGATGACTAATGTTCTCCATTTGAAGCTCAAGCATGGAGAAGTGCAAGTTCCTTTAGACCTTAGGCCGTGCTTTCAAGCCGTGGGGGCACGAATTATCATGTTGAACCCACAATCATAGAGTTTTGGGGGATGCCCTGTTCCTAGGCGCGACCGCGCGGTTTGGTGGCGCGGCCACGCCTCTCTAGGTCTCTGTTCCGTACCCAGTTTTGCGCGGCGGTGCTCCCCTTTATAGTTGGTCGCGCCTGTACGGGTCTATTTTGGACGATCAAACTAATATCTCCTTATTAGTTTTACTATATTTATTTTCCCTCTATTCTTAGAGGGAGAGAGAGTTCTTTTAGAATTAGAATATAATTAGGTTAGATTTTATAGAGAGAGAAACAGTAGTTTGTAGAGAGAAGTTCTTGATTGATGATTGAAGATTGATGATTCTAAGTATTTTCTCCATTGATTTGAAGCAAGTTTGTGAGGATTTCTTTTACTTTAATGCAATATTTAGCTTTTGATTTCAATTACTTTGTTAATTGTTCAAGTTGATTGATTTTTGATTGATTTTAGCTTGATTAATATGATGATGTTAAATTTGTTGTTAGCTTA
Organism: Chenopodium album; assembly: GCF_948465745.1. Lineage (NCBI taxonomy): Eukaryota > Viridiplantae > Streptophyta > Magnoliopsida > Caryophyllales > Amaranthaceae > Chenopodium > Chenopodium album. Next base: position 41,809,799 of record NC_137834.1, on the reverse strand, counting down.
GTTTTGATATTGATTTGCATGGATTGTGAGTAGTTTTCTTGCTAGGGGAATGGTGAAGCATATATGAGTAATGGATTTATGCTAATTGGGGGAAATTAATGGAGTTGTTGTTGTAATTAAATTGATTGATTGATTTTGTGCATGTGTGTGTTTAATTTAGGAGTGATCAACCTAGTTACTCGCACTAGATTGCATTGTAAGTTCACATTGATACGGATAATTGATTTGTGGCTTGCATTTGTTGATTGAGTTGGTTTGTGAAGTTCCTAGCTAGAGGCTCTCGTAATTGGCGCTAGTTTGACCTCTAGGAGATTAGCCTACCATACTCTCTTGATTGCTTAATTGATTTTCCCTCGCAACACTCGACTTAGTCAATTCCAATCCGAATTAGTTGTATTCATTGCAAGTATATGTGGATCCTAAACCCTAGTGTTTGATATATTTGATTTCATCTGGATTGTTTGATTGTTTTAGAATATACACACCTTACTTCATTACTTCGAGATAGCTTAGCTTTAGCATTAGCATTCACCTCCCATTCCTAGTGGTTTGACCCTCGACTTACTCCTATGCTAGTTATAAGGGTGTGTTGAGTGAATACAAATTTTGTTTGAACGAGAGAAGATTAGTCCAACGACTGCCCAGGGGGCTTGCTTGTACCCGCTTGGTCAATGTTCCGCTCCCGTCTCTCTTTGTGATAGATGCACTTAGAGATGAAGGACCCATCATGGGCCACATAGGTTTCAACTTCACAATCGTCACTAGATTCATGGTCCGAATTGGACCTCTACATCAACTGTAAGCCGATTGGTCTCTTGAGGCGATACAGGTTCTTATGAAACCATATTTGAGGTACTCTCCCCATAGGCGGCGCTAAATGTTTCGAGTGTTTTTGTGTCCCTTGGGAGAGTTACAACTCAAATACTAGGTTCAACGAAGCAGCCTATACCTGCAAAAGAACAGAGCTCCGGTTGTTCGGAGGTCCGCCTCCGAAGATTAAGTTAGTACAGATTCGGAGTAAAACGTGCAAAAAATAAATATCTTCCCGGATTCCGAGATCAGGTGTTCTTTGTTTTCGAGAGCAATAAATGATGTAATGATTAAAACGTGCCCCAATAAATGGGGGAATCTCCCTATTTATAAGGTACTAGAAAGGCGTGCCCTATCCTAGGGTTTGATGACCTAGGAGTTAGGGCAGCGCCGTTTTGCGGCTCCTTGGGATTTGGGCCTTGAAGGCCGCCACTCCCAGGCGACATATTTGCGTGACATGTGTCAACACATGGAAAGTCCATTTGGACACCTCTTTTTTGTGACACGTGTTGCACTCTCATTGGGACACTTGGCGGGGTAGAAATATCCAAATCACCTTAGAAAAAACAAGTTTAGCATTAGTGTGGGCGACCAAAAAATTACTACATTATATGGTACCCCACATTACTCATGTGATTTTACAACATAATCTGATAAAGTATTTAGTTGAACAACCAGCCGTTTAAGGAAGAATATCCAAATGGTTGGAAATGTTAGCCAAATTCGAACTAAAATATATACCTGTAAAATTAATAAAAGGAAAAGTAATATCCGATTTTCTAGCTCAACATCCTATTTAAACAAGTCATGCACAAACTACTTATATTCCGGATGAAGAGATTCTCATGACACAAGATGGCAAGTGGGTAATGTACTTCGACAGTGTGTCCGAACAAAAAGGATGTGGGGTGGAGTGTTAATCATAAGTCCAGAGGGAGCACATACTCCAATCTCAGCCAAACTAGACTTTGAGGCTAATAATTGATGAGTGTTATTTATGGCACTCATTTAGCCTCCTTTAGAATGATTTTTAATTTCTTTTATGTCTCTTTTATCACCTTTTATTTATATTAGTTTAATTTGATATTTCTCTACTTTTTCTTTAGTTTTTTCCCTATTTTATTACATTTCCTAGTTTATTTTGCCTTTTTCTCTTTTACTTGTTTGCTTTTATTTGATTTTAGTAGAACAGTGATGTTCGAGAAGCTCATTGGCGTTCTCTCAGGGCATACAAAGCTTAGGATGCTACTCGGTTCATCCACTTGAAGCTCAAAAGTGTTAGAGTGCAAGAGCCAAGTCTTCAAGGTCGCGCTCTCATGCTGCGTGGACGTCAAAGTCAGTGTTGAACCCAAGGTGAAGGCCTCTAGTGACTGCCTACCCTAACATGTATCAAGTAGAGTACAGGGGAGCAACAACGACCGCATAATAGGGAAGTGTCCTGCTCCCAAGCGCTGGCGCGCACGAGTCCAGAGCGGGCACGCAGGCCCTATGCACGGCTGCGCAGGTGTGAGGTGCGGTCGCGCACCTCCTCTTCCTCTGTTCCGTACCCATTTTTTAGCAGCCGCGCTTGTAAAGGAAAGCCCGCGCCATTTGGGGTTTTTTTTTGACGTTCAATTAATTCTTCCATTGTCAGTTTTACTATATATAAAATTTCTTCATTTGTAGAGAGAGAATAGCATATGAATTAAATTTGAATTACATTTTGATTAGAATTTTAGAGAGAGAAGCTCAAGATTTTGGAGATTTTGTTCGTAAGTTTTAGAGAGATAAACTTGGTGTTTGATGATTGCTACTTTTTTATCTTCATTCCTCTTTGATATTTATCAAAGTTTTGTAAGAATTCTTTCCTTTTTAATGTAATTTGTTGATTGGTTCTTGCTATATTTTTGAATTTCATTAGTTTTGTTTGATTTTATTATTTATATTTGGATTACAATGTTGATGATGGAATTGATGATTACTTTTGTTATGCTTCTCAAATTTACAATGTGTAGTGAGTAGTTCCTTTTCTAGGGATGTGTGAAGCATGCATTAGTGATAACCTATAGCTAATTTGGGGTTTTTGATTGATTTGATGATGTGATTAAATTGGTTGATGAAATTTGTGCATAAGTTAGATTTAATGAGGAGTAGCTAACCTTGATTATCAAGCTACATTGCTAGTAGTTTTCAATGACACGAAAAAATTGATTTGGAAGCTATTATTATCGATTAATCTTATTTTGCAATTTTCCTTCGAATTCATTTGTAGAGACATCTTCTTAACCCTAGGATATAGCTCTTTGAGTGATTTTGATTGCAAATATCATTTTCCCTCGCATTGCTTGATTGATCAAATTCACGACAAATTAGCAAGTTTATCTTTTGAACATGTAGATCCTAAATTCCCTAGTGATTTTATATTTGAATTCTATTTGTTAGTTTGATTGATTTGATTTGATAGTATAGATTAGACAAACCCATTTTTTTAAGACTTCAAAATAGCTTAACTTAAGACCTTAGCAAATACCGCATTCCCTTAGGTTCAACCCAGACTTACCCCTATACTTAGGGTTGGGTTTGGTTTTGTAAATTTTGTTTTGATCAAGGAATCTTAGACACCAATGACCTAGGTTTCACCCGCATCACTAATAATGCCGCAGAATGTGAATCCTGCATTATTGGATTAGAAGCAGCAAGTAGCATAGGTGTGCAAAAATTAGAGGTATATGGAGATTCAAGTTTGATAATAATTCATATACTTAAAAAATGGAAAATTAAATACTCCACAATGATATTATACCAAGCACACCTAGAGCAACTCACCGAGCATTTTGATTATATAGACTTTAAATATCTCCTAAGGGATGTGAATCAATTTGCTGATACGCTAGAAAAATTAGCCTCAATGATCAACATTTCAAATCACTTACATATGATTCCATATTGTCATTATGCGTTGATAGAAGAAATGAACTAGCTTATTGCGAACTAATAGAGGAAATAAATGAAATCAAAGGAGAAAATACTTGGTATGATCATATCCTCCAATACATTACTCATGGCACATATCCTAAAAATACTTCATCGAAAGACCAAATAGCTTTGAGAACGCTCGCAGCCTAATATGGTTTAGTAAATGGTCAATTATACAAAAAGGAACCTAATGGTCAAAGCATATTGTGTGACGACCAACCTGAATCCACACACCTTATAAAGGATACTCGCAAAGACGTTTGTGGACCTCACATGAATGGAAAAATGCTTCATAAAATAATCTCATGACAAGGGTACTTTTGGTCCATAGTGGAACATGATTGCATATAATATGTTAAAAAATGTCCTGAGTGCCAAATGTTCGCTAATTTACAACACCTCCCACCATTCGAACTATATAACATCACTTCCCCTTGGCCCTTTTAAACTTGGGGAATTCACATAATTGATAAAGTTTCTCCAACAGGAACAGGAGGACACGAGTATGTACTTCTAGCCATCGATTACTTTACTAAGTAGATCGAGCCCGCTTCTTACGTTAACATCACTTTTACACATGTCGCAAAGTTTCTTGAACGAAACATATTTTGTAGATATGGAGTTCCACATGAACTAATTAGTGACCAGGGATCTCAATTCAAAGCGAAGTTGAGACCGTCCTAATGATAGGAATGGTGTCCTTCAAACATGTGTATTATTCTAATAGAATGTTCGGAATTATTAGAAAGCTAATTATTTAGTAAGGTTAATTGATTGGAATGCCTAGGTGGAGGCCGCTTTCGATCAGTAATATTAACGTATAATAATATTACAGCTTAATCTTGACTGAACCCTTTGGGTCACACCCAAGCAACTAACGAGCTGACGCGACGAATTAATTCGGAAGGAATTAATGAGTCACTCGAGTAATTAATATATTTAGACGTCGAAAATTTGAGCTTGGAGCGTCGAATCCGAGCATAGGAAGTCGAGTCGAAATAATAAAGGACGAGACAGTAAAACTACTAATAAATCAATAATTTACCGAAATACCCCTAGGATCGGAATGCCCCGAGAAAACCGATGCTTAGGGGCATTTGGTAAAAGCCGAGGTGGCTAGCAAATGCACCAAACCGAGCCTAGGTTGGTAGGTGTATGCTAGCACACCACGGCAAGAAGAGTGCTAGCCACAGCAGCCGACCATGGGCAGCAGCCGCAACCAAGGCCAGCAGCTAGCTGGGCCAAGGCTGCAGCTGCTAGGCCCTTGGCAACAGCCCAACCGGCTTGGTTCTCCTCTTAGGGTGCCACATGGAAGCCGGACATTGTCCCTTTATGTGTGTAGGTGGCTGGCCAAATGGAGCTCCTTGGGGATCAAGTTTGGTCCCCTCCCCTCCTTGTGGTCCTCACCTAACTCTTCTCCTAAATGTGCCACTTGTTGATTTATTAGTTTCTTGATAATTAATTTTATTTTTGTTTTAAAAATATAAGGAATAATCAATTCTCCCACATTGATGGAAGAGAAAATCTCACTCATGCTTTTCCCTATAAATACCTAAGTTGGGGTATTGGGAAAATCACTTGATTAAGGTGTTAGAAAAGGCATCTCCATTGAGAAAACCTTTAAACAAATATAATTATTCGGGATTAGGTCGGGCTTATATAACCTCTAAGCATTGTACCATTGTCGAGGTCGAGTTGCGGGTGGACTTTCGTTGGAGGTCTTCGTGGGAGCGAGACTTAGAGCTTTCCGAAGTAAGAGCTCTTGTGATTATATTAATTGTGAGTGTGGTCTTGGCTCAGGTTTTCTTCCGCGGTGAGTTGGACTCATCAAGACCTAAAAGCGGTATCGGAGCCTTGCTCATTTATTTTTATAATCTTATTGTTTCAAGGTGTTTTTATGGCTTAATTTTTCTGGTTTCATGTTGCTAATTAGATTAATAGTTCGTTTTTATTATTTTTAAGCCCGTATTAGAGCTGTCTTCAGCCCTAAATCTTGATTTTCGCCCAAAAATAGTGAATTTTGGGTGAAAAAGATGTTCTGGAAATGGTTTACTCTTTAAGGACTGTTTTTTTTAGCCAAAATCTGACCAGAAATGCCTTTTTCGAGGGATTTTTCGTTTTGACGAAATTTTTTAAGTCTTTCTAACCTTGAATCTTAATTTCATATTTATGGTATTTATGTATTCGGTTCTTTCCTTAATTTTTCTGCAATTTTAAACCTCTTTAAGCATGGTTACATGGTAGTATTTGGTGCTTGAAAGATTGGTTCACATTTTCACATAATTGCAAATCCATTGCATTAAGTGTGAAAAATTTGTTCTTTGAGGCTTCTAAGTACTAAAGATTCAATCTTTAATTGTTTTAAATAATAAAAAATTTGAGTTACTAAATTCCATGAATTTTTTGTTGAACTTTTGATTTAATCATGTATTATGATTGGAATCATAAAGTTTGAATCTTGTGATAGAAAATTCATTTATTTTCATATTGGAAGATATAATTTTTCAAGAATTCACAAGTTAAAGTTGGAATCTTTATTTGAATATTTATGTTCATAATTTCAACTCTCCTTTATTTTGTCAAAATCTCATGATTAATTTAAATTAATTAAATTAATAGTGAGTTATTACCCTTGTTCATTTTTTGCACCAAGTTAAACCAATTTTATTAAAGAATGGTTCTTGGAAATAATTTTGGTTATGTGAACCTTAATGAATTTTTTAATTTAGGTTGAACTTGTATTAATTTTTCATTTTGGCTCATTTTATTAATTCTAAAATTAATTTGGAGTTAATTATTTAGTCACGCAAAATTGGGGTTGAAAACCCGGCGTATTGTACAAAAATCAAGGGCAAAATGTCCCTTGGCTAGCCGGGCTGCATAGCAGCCCGAATTTGGCTCCCAAGGGTAGCCTTGAGGAAAATGCGACCTATGTGCGCTGCTTCCATGGCCAGCAAGCACGGCCTGCCAGCCGAAGCAGCAGGAGCAACATGGCACAGCATCAGCGCCGACCATGTGGCCTGGGCTGTTGTGCGTAGGTTCAGCTGTTGTGGTTGCTTGCGTGTGGTTGAGCCTTGTGGTGTGCAATGCTTGGAGCGGCTTGGTGTGCGTGTGGGTGTGCTACGAGTTTGTGGCACTATGCGCACAACTGCAAGCTTGCGTGGCCTTCGTGGCTTGTGCCTAAAGGACGCCCCGTAGGGAGTGCTATGCGTATGCGATATTCTAGGCTATGGGATGGCTGTGCGCATAACCCCTCACTTAGCACTTGTGCCTCCTTGTAAGGCTATGTTAATTTGCAATTTTGCCGTTTTAATTAATTATTTTGTTTTCACTAATTTTAATTAAATTTTGAGGCTACGCCTCGGTTTTGAGCGGCATTGGCAAAATTTAATTTTTGCAAAATTTTGGGTTTACAGACTTAATTAATTGGATTAATTAAGATGGATGCGGAATTTAGTGGGAGCTTCAATTTTAATTGCGCTAAATTACGTAATCGATTAAACAACTTTGACTAATTTTAATTAGGCATTTTAATTAGATTAACGACCTAAATTAGTTACTAGTTTACGTTTGTTTTATGCATTATTACTTGTTTATCATTGTAAAATGCATGGCTCATTCACAAATAGTGAATGGATTAATGGAATGTATAATCTCTCACAGGTTTTATGAAATGACAACTAGTGGGGCCTGATTAGGATAGAAAATACGGACTACGATCCATGATTTATTTTTGTAAATCTAAATACGGTCCGCGAACCATTGAGTATTTTTGTACCTTAATATTTAGATTACTTATAATCGTAGATACTAGTATTTGCATAATTGTGGTCATGAAGACGAAGCTTCTTGGAAGACGAAGCCATGAAGTTGCAAAACTCGTCCCTTGAAGAATTGAAGACTATAGGGGTCATGCTAGTCGCCAAATGCATCTTTATTTATGTTTTTGATATATATATTTATGATTTTATATATATGTGTGTGTGTGTGTGTTTGTGTGTGTGTGTGTGTGTGTGTGTGTGTGTGTGTGTGTGAATTATATGTTAGACACATGTTTAGGATTTCGAATGTTGTGATGATTAAATAACGGTGTGTTTGGAGTGAAGGAAATAGAGGGAAAGGAAGGGAAGCTAAATGGAGATATGGAGTATCTTTCATTTGGATAGCAAATGAGGAAGGGGGGAATTGGAGGGGAGAGAAATGGAAGGATTAAATTGTAGAAAATTTATCCCTCCAACAATGTAGAGATTTGGAAGGAAAACTCACCATTCTTCCCCCCCCCCCCTCCCTTTCCTTTCTCTCCTCTTCTCCTCCCTCCTTTTCTTTACCTTCCCCTTTCTTTATCCAAACAAAATGTAAGTTCACTTAAATCAACCAACATAGAAACCCTAGGTCCCTAAAATATTGATTGAAATTGTCATTCCAAAACAACACTTATCGACCTAATGAGAGTAGTGATGGGCTATGCCAAAGCGAGGCATCACTACTACTCCTTGGGATACGTAAGGCATACCGGGTATGCAAGTTTGTGTTGGTTATAATCAATGATATGAGTGATGGAGTCCTAACATGGCGTGGCAAAGTGAATAAGTTGTTGAGAGAGCATTAGATACGACAATTTATCCAACCAAGAGCGGCTTAGAGCCATTAGCAAAGAGTTGCTTACCTTAGAAGATTGAGTGTTAAGACAAGCCAAAGCATGCTTAACCACTCTTTGTTTCTTTGAATCTTAGAATCGACTTAATTATTCTCACCAAATGAGGACAATTTTAATGTGTGAATAAGACTTTTAAATAAGTTTGATTAAAAATGCATGATTTAATCTTATTTAAGTATTATGAATGGTTTTTCATTTAAAATTCTTTCAATTGTAGAATCATATCTTCAAATAAATCAAACAACCAATTCTCGTTACACTCAATTCTCGATAATGAGAAGTTGAGTGGGCCAAATTTTCTTGATTGGCAAAGGAACTTGCGTATACTTCTCATGCAAGAGCAAAAGGAATATGTCCTTGATGAGGAAATTCCTAAGACTCCAAATGAGGAGATGACTCAGGCTTCAAATTGCCAATCGGGATGTCAAATGCATCATGTTGGGCACAATGTCTCCAGAGCTTTAAAAGATTTTCTTTGAAAAGGAAACAGCTTTTGAGATCATTTTTAAGCTGCAGAACATGTTCCAAGAGCAGGCCCAAACTGAAAGGTTTGAAACCCACAGGCAGATCCTTGAGAGCAAGCTCAAGAAATGAGAGCCAGTAAGCCCACATGTACTCAAAATGATAAGATTATTCGAGAAAATGGGAAGGCTTGATGCAGAGTATTCAACCGAGATGGCAATTGACATCATTCTTCACTCGCTGTGCAATGGCTATGATCACTTCAAGATGAACTATAACATGCACAACATGGAGAAAACCCTCACCGGGCTTCATGGTATGTTGAAGTAAGCCGAGAAAACTCTCAAGGATGAGGAGAAACATGAGATGCTAATGATTAAAAAGGGAAAGTTGTTCAAATTCTCAGGCAAGAAGAAGAAGACCTTTCTACCTAAGTCTAAAGCTACCAAAGATAACAAGGAAAATAAGGTAGCATCTACTTAATCTAATCCAGAATGCTACTATTGCAAGAAGAAAGGACATTAGAAGAGAGATTGCCTCAAGTTAAAGGAAGATAAGAAGAATGAAGTCGTTGCTTCTGGATCAGGTATATTTGTTATAGACTTAAACAGTACTAGCCCAACATCATTGGTATTAGATACCGAGAGTGGCTAACACCTTTGATCCAATTATTAGGGACTAAGGAACATTAGGAAGCTAGCGAAGGGAGAGGTTGAACTCCGGGTCAGCAATGGAGCCAGAATATCAGTCGTATCCGTTGGAACACTCAGTTTGTCTTTGCCGTTGACATCGATTTCGGTTTTGCTTGTTGGAATGAAATAATTGAAATACATGACAAGATTTTTAGGGTGGAATCTAATTATTCCCCTGCTTGTACCCTTGATCTCTGAAGTTGAGAGGTGAGAAGCAATGGACTTTCTTTTGGGGTTAACCATGTTGAGTTTCAAGTTTCATGGTGTAACACCCCAATAATTCTCTCTTAAAACCTGTAAATACCCATAACAAAATCCAAGAGAATTACTAGCGTGCTACCGCCACGTGTTCAAACGTTAAGGCTTTTTCAGAAAATAGCAGCGGAAAACTAAATCAAGTATATATAAGTTTCAAAACCAACAACCAAAACCAAATTAAATCTTACATCTTGGAACCCTTAAGGCCCTTATTCAAAACCCCACAAAAGTAATAAATAAATAAAACCATAGTTTAAATAAATTCAAACTTATGAAAAGAAATAAACTGCGAATAATAACAAACTCTCAACTCAAAATCCAACAACCCTGATGCGAATGCTGCGTATGTAAGAACCTGTGGTTTATCTGCTCCCTAATATTACAAGTGTAAAAATTGGATCGTCACAGGATCATTGAAAGGCGAAGGCCATGACCAAAGAAAGACACACACAAAAGCACGCAATCAGCAAAGCTGAGTACATACAAGCTGCGAAACAAATAAGAAATCCATAACATGCTACTAATAATCAATCATCATGCATCATTAAATTATAAACTCAACGCACGACTCAACTATTTATATTACTAAGACTCCATTAATTAATAATAGGTAAATCATTATTTTTATTCATTGGATTACGCAATAGACAAGGTTGTCCAATCCATGCTCCATTTGGAACATTAATAAAAGAAAAACCCCATGCCTCCTTTCGGAAACATCAATAAACATCCAACGACCACGGGCGCGACTCCGTGAGCGTAGTTAGTATGAGATATCACCTAACTCCTAGTTTTAAAAAAATATTTGAAATAGGAGACTCGTAGATCAGACGGCCTGGATAAAAGTACACGACTAATACCCCGTGTACCCCAACCCCTGATTGTCATTACTCCAGAAGTGCAGCAATCCAGAGTTTTATTGCTCATCCATCTTGCACTTTACGTGATTTACAGGTTTAGACTTGGTGCGTGATGACTCATATGCAAACAATACCCAATATCAATTCAATCAAGTAAAACAACTTTCCAATTTCAATTCTTGATTTATTAGTGACAAGCAACATTTATTATTTATTCCTTTACTACCTCGGTGTATAAACACTTTGAGTGCATAAGGCACCCCAAAGGCTTAACCTCGTCTTATAAAACATGAATTCTTCCTTTACTCATCCTGTTTGCATAATCATGAATGAGTAATAAATTAATCATTGCACCAATCGCATACCTTTGCCTCTAAGCGCACCTTGCATAATTAGAGCACAAATAATACTTGCAATATAAAATAGTGCACAGCATATGAAATTCACAATGTATAACCAAACAATCATTCCCAGTCTTCTCTATACATGATACTAGGTTCTCGTTACGTTCCTAAACATGCTTCTAAAGGCAAGGTTTCGTAACTTATACGTACCTTGAATAAACGAATTGGTATGCCACTTTACTATCTAGAAATCACCTTCAATAAACTCCTCTCCTAAACCAAACAATAATATCTCAATCAATACCCAATCAATCAAATTTACAGCAATAATAACTTACTTTAAAACCTTCAAAATCCAAATCAAACAACACTTTAAAACCTTCCCTTTAGTTAAAATTAAAGGCTTATATATAGTTCTTTAAATTTTCATCATAAAAACCTTAAAATACACTCTTATACGTGAAATTACAGCAAGTTTAAAGTTTAATAAAAATCTTAAAATTATTTTAAAACCCCCTAATAATCTCCCTTTTTAATAAGTGATTAAACCCCTCTTTATAAAACATCAAAAGTAATACTTAGAAACTATTTCCAGCACTTAAAACTTCAATAAAACATATATTTATGCTTAATTAACTTTAAACATAATTAATTTTATTAATCAAACTCAAGGATAATATTTTAAGTATAAAAAAAACTTCGTTAAAATCAAAAACTGTCCGAAAATCATATTTAGAGGCTGAATTTGGCCACGAAAGGGTGATTCTCACTACAAAAGGTAGTGAGTCTTTTTTAAAACGTTGTTTCCACATGGAAAACACTACTTTTTTATTAAAATCGGATGAGTTCGGAATCTAATCGGGATTAAAACGGGATTAATATTAATGAACGGAAATCTAAAAATTAAAACCCGAATTTAAGTGTTCAAAATAATCTGAAATTAAGTTAAACTAATTGTAGGCATCGCTCGAATTGCGCCTACGTTAAAAGCATGTGTGAATATGCTTGGCACTCATACGAAGTGGGAATTGACATAATACGATAAGGGACACGATTAGGGACAAGGAAAGTAGGGAGCCGCCAACAAGTTTTTAAGGAACTTGTAAACCGTTCACGGATCATAAAAGGCAACCACGATAAAGGGACAACGATAGGCAACAACGATTGACCCGTGAAGGTTACACCCCATTCATAATCCATGAGATTACTAACTCATATGGTTCGGAACCACGAAAGGAGGATCGGGGATGATGGTACGAAGTGAGTCATGGAGTCACATTCGCACGTATTGGCCTCTACTCGATTCTTATGCTGAAAAGTGATTCCTGCGATCTCAAAGGCATACAAACAAAGATTCAATTTGCTCCAAATTATTATTAAGCTAAATTGGTTGAATATTAATGCAACACATAATTCTAAAATATTGTGATCACTTGATTTAAACAACAAGATTAAAAAGGATCCTAAACCGGTTGTCCAAATTATCTTATTAGGCGTGATTTTCAATTACATATTCCCTTTAAACATGCAATATGGTGATCAATAAAAAAAATAGAATAACATTAATATTAAAACCAATTTAATCACAATTCCAACAACATAAAATCGTTAGAAGAATAATAAAAATAAAAGGAGCATGACTCTTACTTTGATTCTGTTTGTTTGCAACTACAAAATAATAAACGAGTTAGTAACTTCAAGGAAATAATAAAGCAATAATTAAATTAAATTAAATTAAATAAAGTATGGACTCCTTTGAGTACTTGAAGAAGGAATTTTGAAGTGAAAAGGGTAGGCTAGTGTTTAGGCTAAAGCATAGAAGAGAGAAAATAAAATAAGAGAATTACTCGGTGCCCCGTTCATCAGAAAAGAGGGGGTATTTATAGGGAAAATGTGCTGAGGGAGCACACAGAACCCTAAAATGATAAAAACCCTAAAAAAGTATCCCGTGACACGGTCAAACTGTACCGTGACACGGGAAATCCCACCGTCAAACGATACACTTTCCCGTGACACGGTACATTTCTGGTGTGACGCGGGAAATTTTCAGAAAACGGGATAAAAAACGCGTTAAGGGTTTACGCGGAAAAGACACGGAATGTCTCGTGTCACGGCAGACCTCCCGTGTCACGGGAAATCCCACCGTTAAACGGGAAGGGTTCCCGTGACACGGTAGGTACCTGCCGTGGTGCGGGAAATTCCTGCCTGTTTTTCCGTCTAAATACATTTTTAACCCTAATTTCCTTCGGCATTTTAAGTGTCGATTGATAATTTCAGGCCTTTTCTGACTTTTTATTATTCGGGCTAAAATAAGAAAATAATTAAATAAAAATAAATAAAGGGTTTAAGCCAAAAATAAATAATAAAATAATAAAATAAAGCACTCTCGGGATTAAATACTAAACCCGACCAATAGTGGCGGTGAAAGGTTGTTCATCATCGGGTTTGGTTTTGGGGAGACATTTTTAGGTGTCTACAGAAGCCCCCACTTTGACTGAGTTTGTAGAAACGTCAGTTTCGAAAACGATAGTAAAAGTAGCCGATAGGGACGGAGAATGATTTAAGACGTTCTGCGATCCTAAATCATTCTGTATACGCCGATACCTGCAGAAAAATGTTGATTCCACAGATAAAAGAGTAGAGGGATAGAATACGTATCTGACACTAGTGTATTGGTGACAAACGAATTTGGCAGCTTCCTAAGCTTGAAGGAATCCACCGAGTGACATTTGTTGAAACACTTTCCATGCCTGAGGAAAGCCGACTAAGGAGTTTGGTAGTTTTCTAAGCCTGAAGAAACCTACCAGAAAATACTTTCCATGCTTGAGGAAAGTCGACGTATGAATTTGGTGTCATTCTATGCTTGAAAAAATCCACCGATAATGCCTTCCATGCTTAAGGAAAGCCGATTTGGCGGTTTTCTATACTTGAAGAAAAATCCACCGGATAATACTTTCCATGCTTGAGGAAAGTCGAAAGATGATGAGATTGCAAGTCTCTGTGTATCGAGAACCTTGCGTCATGAAATGATGGTGGTTCGCTTGTCCCTGGACGTGGGCTGTAGATGGTCCGCTTGTCCCCGGACGTGGGCTGTAGATGGTCCGCTTGTCCCCGGACGTGGGCTGTAAATGGTCCGTTTGTCCCCGGACGTGGGCTGTAGATAAGACCTGCAAAAATAAATTTGCCAATGGACTCGTATATACTGTGATTGACTTGACCACTAACTTGACCAAGTTTGACTTGATGTGACATGACATGTGTATGACTTGTGAGTGTGTGTGTGTGTGTGTGTATGTGTGTGTGCAGACACAAGCAAACGAAGATGCAAAAGCAAAAATTTTCCGTTAATTTTTGTCATAAGTGGAGGGTACCGACTTTCTCCCGAAAAAGAAAGATGTGAAAACTGAACTTTTATTTTCGAACTTCCTTCGATGAAAACTTGGAAAAAGTTTTTGAACTTCCCCAAAATAAAATAATGAAAAAGGAAAGAAGTTTTGAACTTCCTCCTTGAGCAAGACGAAATGAATCGTATGGATTGAATTGGTTGTCCTGAAAATAATGTATGCATGATGCATGTTCTTAGGCCAGGAGGCTAAGGACAATTACATCACGTGACACGATAGATGAATGAACTTAAGTCATGGAGCTAAGCATCATATATGGTGTAAAGAAGCGATTTTGAACGTCACTTAGGTCTGGAAGCTAAGCACGTATAGTGATTATTGCATAATGAACGTTGCTTAGGTCAAGGAGCTAAGCACGATATGCTTTGTATGATTAAACATCAGTGATATATAAATGTTTCTCAGCACATTATGCGATGCATGAAACAATGAATATTGCTCAGGTCAGGAAGCTAAGCAAGTATACAACATTTCTTCTAATGAATGTTATCTTGAAAGATGATGAAGCATGCGCGGTAAGGAAATAAGATTTCATGATAAAGGGTTCCTAAAGGGAAGGATGATATGGATGTGGATGTGTGAGTGAAGTGTGTGAATGTGATACTAAGGCTGGCTGCAAGGGTTATGGCGATGGAAATAGATGTGAGAAAAGTCAAAGATGATAACTCTTTAGGCTAAGTAGGCTAAATGATGTGGGTTCAAGCCCCCAAGTCTAGCTCTAAATGGGTAGGGGTAAGCATTGGATATTCTTTGACTCGATCATGCATGGATATGAATATGAATGTGGCCGCACCTCGATGTGAGGTTGCCTACGTATCCGTTAAGAATCAGGTCGAACGTAGCTCTAACCGAACTTTGCACAAGTGTATGTACACCTCAAAGAGGTCTTTCAAGGGTTGTAATGTGGTTAAGTTGATGGTTTAAGAAAGGCTCAAGACCCGAGAGAATCCCCAAGATGTGTAATTTTGAATTTGAAAATTTTGAATTTTGCAAGTTTATTTTCAACTTTTTTTGCCTTTTTTTTTTTTTTTTTTTTTGTTTTGAATTTCTTTTTTTCTCTTTTTTTTTTTATTCTTTTGAATCAATGTAGACAATCTCATATCATGCGGTCCATCACTCACTTAGCATTCATGTTTCTCAGGCACGGTACCAAGCACTCGATGAGAGACGCAATTTGAGACGTGTTCATATCAAAGACATTGGAACACTTGCCTTTAGACATTGTTTTATTGTTGCTTTGCTGCTTTCTTTTTTTTTTTTTTACTTGCTTTTTTGAAGGTTATACAATTACACATCTTCCAATCCCAGGGTTAAGTGAATGTGGGTTGAAGAAATGAGGGCCAAACGTTAGACGAGGTTCAAAATGGTTGATGAAGAAATGGAATGTGATTGAACGGTTAACAGGGAATGACATGGTTGCAAAGGTGCCTCAAGTCATTGGTGTACCTTGGGTTTAATTCGGTAATTGATTTTTTTTTTTATTGAGAATGAATGAATGAATGGAAAATTCTATGATCGAGATGTAAAGAAAAATTGCTCATTTTATTAATGGAAAAGGTAAACGAAACACATGAAACATATAAAAAAATTCAAAGTGGAAAACCTATGTGTAGACACCCATTTGTGTCTCCCCAAAACCAAACCCAGTGATGAGTGTCTTTCACGTCAAGTCATAATCGAATGAAACGAAAGTGTGGAAAGGTCTAGTGTTGCGGAAAGTTTTATTTCTTTTCTCTTCTCCCTGATTTTCAGACACCAACTATTTTCATCATCTACATCTTTCATTCACCAACTTTCTTCATTCACAAGTTTTCTTTCATCAATTCTTAATTTAAAACATTCTTTCTTTAGCATTCATTCTTTCTTGCTTTTTCATATAAAATTCCGCATTCGCAAGATCTAGAAACACCTAGCCATATTCGAAGTTGCCTTCGCCCTAGACGTGAAAGAAAGAGGTACGAAGCATCCAAGTAAGTACTTTAATTGCTTAATTGATGTTATGATCATGTTTATATTGTTATTATGATTCCTAGTATCATGTTTAGGGAAAAGGTTATAATATCAAATATGCTTATTATGATTCCTGCGATGCTTCCTACGTTCTTCCTAATATTTATTCATGTTAGTATCATGTTAGGGCTAAAGATTTGATTTTTATTGCTTAGTGACATGCTAGGGTTTGTTATTAATCTTGTTAGTATCATGCCTAGGATCTTGCTATTTTTATTATGCTTTAACATGATTATGAATATTGTTATTATTATTATTTTAATTATGATTTATGATTGTCATGATTATTTTATTTATAATTATTATTCATGATATTGATTGTTATTTATTATATTGCTTGATTATATATATTTATTGCTTGATCACACCTTTTCATGCATGTTTAAAGGGAATTTGGTACTTGTAATCACGCTTAATAAGATAATTAATAATCTTGTTAGGGTTAATATGATTATATTTCAAGTGATCGCCAATAATAGTTTATTTGTGCATTAAATTCAACCAACATAGATTAAACAGGTTTAGGGTTAATCCTATTGATTGCATGTTAATTAGAAAGCGCACATGAATACGATCAGAATAAAGTAGAGGCCTATTATTAGGGCAGGTTTAATCTCTTTTAGGTTGGATTTGTACCATCATCCCCGAACCCTTATTTGGTTCATGACCTTATGGAGTTGACGATCTCTTGGATCGTTGAGGGGTGTAACCTTCACCTCGTGAACGGTTTAAAAGTTCCTTAAAAACTTGTTGGCGACTCTTTTGCTCTATCTTCTTCCCTTTTGGACGCCACCGTACTTTAGTGTATGATCACAGTGGGGTTCAAGCTAGTGGGATTTTAAAGGCTTGAAATTATTCCTACAGTTTTTGGCGACTCCGCTGGGGAGGATTTCTATTTTAATTCCTGAATTTGTAGAAGGCAATGATTTAGAATGAGTGGATGAGACTCGAAAAGTTCTAAGTATTTCATGTGCGTAATTTTGATTAACATTATTGTCATATGCATAAAAAGGTTCTCATTGGAAAGACCATCCGTAATGAGTCAAAAACATAGGATTTTACACGTAGGAAATTTGAGAAATGTCTTTCACAACTAGGACTGAAATAACACCGCGCGAAACTGGATGATTTTATTGAGCACAGAAAGCTGCTGAGGCATGTGGGAAGTAGCGTCAGGGGCCAGAGCTTGGCGCCAAACTTTTAGCCGTAGCGCCAGACGCCAGTATTGGCACCAGGCGCTACAGTTAAAAGTTGGCGCTAGTCTCTGTTTGCTGACGCCAATTTCCCCCAATACCGAGCCAGAAATATGCGTTCTAATTTCGACCGGTTTTTCGTATTGTTTGCTCGATCCTGCTTCCTGATTGAATTTTTTCTCACTTTTCTGAAACCCATATGTGTTCTACATATGGAAATAACCCTCTGGGAATTCATGCTCTATCTACCCGATTGAACGCTCCTGGGAACAAAGGGTACATCTGAGATGTTGAATTCACCAAACCATGGAAGTGAGTTTTTTCTAAAACTCGCGGTGTCCCATCCACACGCGCTAACCCTTCACGGTTAGGCTTCTGCGCGGTGCATCCGGACAATTAACCATGGACCCTCTATTGACTAAACCATATCCCGAACTTTAGAGAACTAGAGCCATGGTTAGGTTGCGAACTCATTGCATCATATTGTGCCTACTTGACTAATTGTGCATTATTTTTTGTGCATATATATTCTATGTTTCTCTTAACCGTTTGTTGATTTGTGTTGAGACTAAAATTAATGACTTAAAGAACTTTGCCTAATTAATCAATTAATTAATTAATTTGAGTTAATAAAGTCTTTTTTTTTTTAATCGAAACTGACCTAGTCCGACTTTAGGCATACCCCAGTTGACTAATAATACCGAAAACAGTCCCATACTGAAGCTCCAATATTGGCGCCAAAGTCTGAGCTGTAGCGCCACATTGTAGTGTGTAGCGCCAGACATTTTCTTAATTGTCTGGCGCCAACCACCATAATGTGACGCCAGTCTTGTCGCTTGGCCGACAGTTCGGATTATTTGTCGAGTCATCACCTAATGTCTAATTAATCAGTTTTCTGTTTAATTCGGTTAATTTTGCTGACAATTATGCTTAATTGAATCAATGCTCGAGTTTAGGCACTAAGTCCCATGGTCTTACACAAGAGTCCAAACATGTCACTTACACTCAATGCACACACCAACACACATGTTTGACCATGATTAAGAAAGTCTTGTGTGCGCGTTTTTTTTCGTCATTTTTTTTTAAGGGGGGTAAGTCGGATATTAATCCTCCAATAAATAATAATATTTAGTTCCCTAAAAATATGTACATTATTGTTCCCTAAAAATATGTATGTTTTTTAAAAAATAAAAAATAAAAAAGTAAAAACCATAAAGTCAAGTTGATTCGAGTCAAGTAATTAAAACGCGAATTGGCTTAATTTACAGCGCGTGGTCAAGAAAGGAAGGACGATTAATCAAAGATAACCTCTTCGTACAAGTCCAACTTTTCGACAAACCTATAGCCCGCAAGAGGAAAGCGAGAGTTATAATGGCAACTCAAGAAGAAGTCAATGACCTCAAGAACCAACTGGCTACTGTAACTGAGACACTGAAGCTTCTCGCACTTAAGATCGATGATCCCGTGAAACAACAACAAATGGACCTCATGCAAGAGAGCCTAAGCAAGTTGTCCAGTGACTACAAGTTTCAAGAACTCACATCCCAAGGGGTCTCGGTGGATAAAGATCTTCTCCCGCAGAAGTTCAGCGCCAACGACATCCCAAAATTTAGGGCAATTGACAACCCCTACTTCCATTTAAGAGCATTTGAAACAATAATGAGTATCAAGGACATCGATAAGAAAGTCTTCCCTTCTCTGTTCTCACTATCTCTCGAGACCGTTTGCCAACAATGGTTCTTTTCTCTCGAAAAAGAAAAGACCTCTACCTGGGAATCTATAGCAAACGCTTTCGTTGATAGGTACAAATGCAACATTCAAGTCGAAACTGACCATAGAAAACTTGAAATCCTCAAACAGAAAGAGAATGAAGGCTTCACTGCTTTCTTTAACAAGTGGAGAGAAACCTCAGCTAAAATGATCGAGGTACCAAGTGAAAAAGAGTCCGTAAGAATGTTCATTAAAAATCTTCAAGAAAAATATTCCAAACATCTTAAATATCAAAATAACCTTCATACTTTTAAGGCCGTTTATGATATTGGGATCAACATTGAAGATGACTTGGTTAAATCTAAAGCTGCCAACAATAATTCCAACAGTGGATGGAAAGGAAAGAAGAACGACAATCCTTCTTCTTCCAAAACCGCCCACTCAAATAATGTTAGCACCTTTAATCTAGGAGAAGTCCTCGCCATGAACAATCAAGGACAAAAGAAAACATTTAGGAGGAATTTCACTCCTATTGGCATGAGTTATGACACCGCATTTGATCGATTAAATGCAAAAGGTCTTATAACTCCCATTGGACCATTCGGAGATCCACCAGTTGAAAAGAGATCACCTAACTGGAACCCCAATGCACATTGCAAATATCACCAAGGTAGGGGCCATTCTACTGAAAGCTGTTGGAAGCTCAAGGAAGCTATCCAAGACCTAATTTACAATAACAAGCTGTCGTTTCCCCCTGCCAGTAAGAAGCCAAGTATTGACAATGCACCTCTAGCTCATACTTTGGCTATCTCCGATGAAGAAAGCGAAGTTGACGCCTCATCTCTCATTAAGCCTGTCAAAGCAACCAATGTCGAAGAAGGAGAAGAAGAGATCTTTTTCGATGTCGGAGATAACCTTCCGGAACCAGCAAACAAGGAAGACATACAATTTCTCACACTGTTTATGAGGGAGACATCGCAACTATTACGTGAAACTCTCAAAGTTGTGAACGAACTTCACAAGAAATATGATGAACTTCCGTGTCCAAAGGATAAACCTAAAAGAGAATTCACACCCATAGGAATGACCTACGATGCTACTTTTGATCGCCTCTATGATCAAGGACTAATCAAACCTATTGGTCCAACAGAGGATCCAACACCAGAAAAGCGATCTCCAGATGGGATCCCAAATCCTACTGCAAGTACCACCAAGGAAACGGTTATACCACAAATGAATGCTACAGGTTTCAAAACCTCATTCAAGACCTTGTGGAAGCTAACAAGATCTCTTTACCTCTATCTAGCAAGGGAACGACTTATGAGGCAAAGTATTTTCCCTTACAAGTCACCGAAAAACCCAAGAGGAGAAATAGGGTTTACACTCCAATTGGGATCCCATATGCACAAATGTTCGAAATGCTCTCCGAGAGTGGCAAGGTCAAACCTCTCGAAATGAGACCATTTGAATCATTAAAAAGGACAGATAGATATTACTGTCAGTACCATCAGTCAGGAGGGCACACCCTAGAAAACTGCTTCAAATTCAAGGATTTGGTGCAGAAAATGATTGATGAAAAAGAGTTAATCCAAGTTCAACAAGAAGAGGACATAACTGTTAATGGAGTATGGGACAGTGACGAAGAAGATGTATATCTAAAGGACATAGTGGGACCTCCACCTTCTGTATCATACACCACAGACGACATTTGGGCTGAAGAAGACTCATCAATAGGCGTCCTCACAAGATCCGGGTGAATGCAACCTCCCGTTTCAACACAACCTATGCCTATTGTACAACAAGTTCCCATACCTATCATCGAAGACAACGACATCGTTAAACAGTTTAAGAAGACAAAAGTTGAGATGAATGTATGGAAACTCGTGGCAACATCTCAAGAACATAGGTTGGCTGTAATGAATGCCTTGGATAAAATCGGGATAGATTCTGACACCACTCCTGAGGGACTAGCTAACTTCCTCACAAGTGACCTCCCTAGTCCGATTAATCTAATCACCTTCTCTGATAAAGATTTACCCCCAGAAGGTGACAAACACTACAAGGCGTTAAACCTCACGGTAGTCTGCAAAAGGATGAATGTTCCCATGACTCTTGTAGACAATGGATCAGCTATCAATGTTTGTCCACTTAGGACTGCGAGGATGCTCGGCATAAGGGATGAGGATTTAACTCCGTCCACACAAGGAATAAGAGCTTACGATAATACTCGTCGTCAAGCTCTTGGCAAAATAACCCTAAATGTGACGGCAGGAGCAATAGAACATGCTACTACTTTTCAAGTGGTAGACATCAAGGCCTCATTCAATCTGTTGTTAGGACGCCTTTGGCTCCATGATCTAAAGGCCGTCCCTTCATCTCTCCACCAACAAGTGAAAGCCATAGTTGGAGGAATTCCAATCACTATTGACGCTTCGCCGATGAGAATCAAATCAATAGAAAATCCAATCATCAATGTGGAGCACGACGAAGATGACGAAGACCTATGGGGCTTTAACGAAGAAGTATCCTAAATCCAAGAGGATGAAAGGACATCTCTTTGCTACGACCCCCATTCCAACATGATTATCAACACCATGCTGAAGAAACAAGGACACTTCCCTGGGATGACCTTAGGAAAGAAGAAGGGGATAGCAAAATCGGTGGAGTCACCTGGCCTCCCTAAATTAGATACTTTCGGACTTGGTTTCGAACCGACTCGGAAAGATCTCAAGCGAGCCCAGGACAAGTTGAAAGCACGTAGGGACGCTCGCATTCAAAAGAAGGCAATTCTAATGGATCAGTACCCTCTTACGCTTAATGGTCAGTTTATAAGAGAAGGAGAGGACTATCCATGCTATGAATTTCCCGAACCATTTGTTGTAAATGGCATACGAGAACCGAGATTCGAGATTTTCTTGGATTGCTACTTCACTGACGAAATCCCGACTCCCGTCCATAAGGAGAAAGCACCCCCATGCTTTGACTTTAACGTCATGGGATTACTATTTGGGCGAGAAAAGAATGAGCCAGCTTATGAGGAAGATAACTCCTCACTCATTCAAACGGTCCTACAAAGCGAAAACTTCGACCCCTCGAAGCTTATTACTCTAGCCGAAGGATCATTGCAAGGGTGGCGCAAGACTATCAAAGTGACTACTCCGAGTGGAAGGAAGATATCAATCACGACAGGGCAAGGGCCAATGTTCGAAGAATCGTCAGAGTCTGAGTCTGAGTCTGAGTCTTTCCCTTTAGAATCTTCTAGGTCTTTAGCAATAATGCCTCCCCTTCCAATTTCTTCTCCTAGGATAGTTAGTGATCCAGTCCCTGAGGACATATCACTCTTTGATGTAATGATCTCAGAGTATAATAATACTTCTCATTCTCCTTATTTCTCGTGTTCTTCCCTAACCCAAGATGACGAACATTGCTTAGCTAACGACGAAAAAGATAAAGAAATTATTAAAGCAATGGAAACACTTGAAAAGAAAACACCAGTAATTGAAGAGACTGAAACAGTCGACATCTCGAATGATTCGAATAATAAAAGAGAAGTTAAAATCAGACTAACGTTGAATAAACAAGAAAGAACCGATTTAATTAACTTACTTACAGAATTTATTGATGTATTTGCTAGGTCATATGAGGATATGCCAGGCATTAACAGAGAAATAGCTCAACACACTATACCACTAATCCCAGGAATGAAACCTGTAAAACAAAAGTTGCGTCGAATGAAACCCGACGTAACACTTAAAATAAAAGAAGAAGTTCAAAAACAAATAACTGCAGGTTTCATCAAGGTATCCAAATACCCCGAATGGGTCGCCAACGTCGTCCCAGTTCCAAAGAAAGACGGAAGGGTAAGGATGTGTGTCCAAAGGCAAGTCCAAAGGAAGACTTCCCTTTGCCACACATCGATATTCTGGTAGACAACACGGCAAATCACGCACTTCTCTCATTCATGGACGGATACGCAGGGTACAATCAGATTCTCATGGCAGAAGAAGACATGGAGAAAACGACCTTTATCACACCGTGGGGCACTTACTGTTACACGGTAATGCCATTTGGGTTGAAAAACGCAGGTGCTACTTACCAACGTGCAGCAACTGCCTTACTCCATGACATGATGCACAAAGAAGTTGAAGTATATGTTGATGACATGATTGTGAAATCAAAGGACCGTCCAGGCCATCAAGTAGCCTTAAGGAAATTTTTCGAAAGACTAAGAAAATATAATATGAGGTTGAATCCATCAAAATGTGCTTTTGGAGTCACCTCAGGCAAGCTCTTGGGATACGTCATAAGCTCTAGAGGAATAGAGATAGATCCAACCAAGATTAAAGCAATCATGTCAATGCCACCGCCCAAGACCGAGAAACAGATTCGAGGATTTATTGGCCGGTTACAATAC
Source organism: Chenopodium album (assembly GCF_948465745.1). Classification (NCBI taxonomy): domain Eukaryota; kingdom Viridiplantae; phylum Streptophyta; class Magnoliopsida; order Caryophyllales; family Amaranthaceae; genus Chenopodium; species Chenopodium album. The sequence goes on along the minus strand of NC_137834.1, from coordinate 41,786,030 downwards.
ATCAGTAGGTTCATATCAAAACTGACGACGATATGTGAACCAATCTTCAAAAAGCTCAAGAAGAATGTACCAGTAATATGGGATGATGAGTGTCAAAAAGCCTTTAATAGGATCAAAGCCTACCTCACAAACCCTCCCGTATTAGCGCCAGCACTTCCCGGAATACCTCTTAGTTATACTTGACGGTTACCAAAGAGACAATGGGAGCCATGTTAGCACAAGAAGTAGAAAACAAGGAGAATGCAATCTATTACCTAAGTAAGAAGATGCTCGAATACGAAACACACTATACACCACTCGAGAAATTGTGCCTCGCTTTGGTGTGGGCCACAACCAAGTTGAGACATTACATGTTGGTGCATACCGTTTTCGTAGTATCCCGATTGGATCCACTCAAATATTTGTTCGAGAAATCGACACTCAATGGACATATTTCAAGATGGATAGTCAACTTAGCCCAGTTTGATGTGCGGTTTATGCTACAAAAAGCTATTAAAGGATCTGTGGTGTCAGACTTTCTGGCAGACTTTCCAATAGAAGACTCGACACCAATACAAGACAATGAATTTCGAGATGAAGATTTGACTGTCACCGAAGATGATACTTGGACCTTATACTTCGACGGAGCCTCAAACCAAAAGGGATGTGGTGTCGGAGTGCTACTAGTATCACCTAAAGAAGAACACGTCCCAATCTCAATAAAGCTTGATTTCGACGTTACCAACAACGCTGCTGAATATGAAGCATGTGTGGTAGGCCTTGAAACAACCCTGGCATTGGGAGTAAAGAAGCTAAGGATATTCGGAGACTCTTCTTTGATTATCAATCAGATATCCAAAAGGTTGAAAGTAAGGAGCGAAAGCCTAGCCCCTTACCAAACTTATCTGGAAACTCTTACCGATCAGTTAGAGAAGGTAGAATACACATATCTACCTAGAGAAGAAAACCAATTTGCTGATGCCTTGGCAAGATTAGCCTCAATGGTTAGGATTCCCACGGAAATCGAGCAAATGCCTCTAACTATCAAAAAAAGACATAAACCAGCATATATATAGGCTATAGAAGATGACGACTCAGTCCAAGACGAAGAAGAAGAACAAGAAGAAGAACCATGGTACACAGACATACTCAACTATGTCACCAATGGAGGATACCCTCCTCATGCTGACAAAAGAGAAAAACGAGTATTGAGACTTTTGGCTTCTCAATATTTACTCATAGACAACGAGCTACATAAAAGGGTACCTAAAGGTCGAGCTCTCCTATGCGTAGGAAAGGTGGATGCACAAAGAATAATGAGAATGGTTCACGAAGGAATTTGTGGAACCCATGTAAATGGCAAAATGTTAGTCCAGAAAATAATGCGAGACGGGTATTATTGGACTACCATGAATAAGGACTGCCATCAATACGTGAAAAGATGCCCTAAGTGTCAAATTTACGCCAATTTACAACATGTTCCTCCATCTTTGCTCTACACCTACACATCACCATGGCCATTCTCTACATGGGGAATTGACATAATTGGCAAAATCACTCCTCCAGGGACAGGAGGCCACGAATTTATTCTAGTAGCAATTGATTACTTTACAAAGTGGGTTGAAGCACAATCATACGCTAAACTCACTGCAAAACATGTAGCACTCTTTATCGAGAGAAATATCATTTGTCGATATGGAGTCCCACATGAAATGATAAATGACAATGGAACTCACTTTCAAGCCGAATGTGAAGAATTGCTACATAAATATGGTATCCAACATCATCATTCGTCCCCTTATAGACCTCAAGCAAACGGAGCAGTTGAGGCAGCTAATAAGAATCTAAAGACTATCATCGAGAAAATGACAGAAAATTATAAGGATTGGCCTGACAAGCTCCACTTTGCACTGTGGGGTTATCGCACGTCAACAGGAAATACACCATTTTCTTTGGTATATGGAATGGATGTCGTACAACCCGTCGAGCTAGAAATACCATCTCTACGCATTGCGCTAGAGAGTAAACTTGATGAAGTTGAATGGACTAGGGCACGATATGACGAATTGATCCTACTCGACGAAAAGCGACTAGAAGCTCTACATCACACCCAGTGCTATCAAACTCGTATGGCTAGACATTTTAATAAGAAGGTCAAGACAAGAAATATCAAAGTAGGAGATTTGGTATTAAAAGCACTAAGGAAAAATGTTTTAGATCCAAGGGGAAAGTTCAGACCTAATTGGTCTGGCCCCTACATCGTCAAAACAATCCTGTCAGGCGGTGCAGCAAAATTAACTGATATGGATGACAATGAATTCTCAAACATGACCAATCTTGACCAACTTAAAAAATACTACCAATGATTACTTGAGTAGGATACTCAAGAGAGCTACGTTCGGCCTGATTCCTTAGTAAAGGATACGTAGGCAACCCTTTACGGGTGCGGCCACTTTATTTTCGACATCTCCGCGTTCCAGAATCAACTAAAAGTCAACAAAAGTCGGAAAATTATTGGCGTCGCAGAACAGAGTCTGGCGCCAGCCATAAGCCATTAGCGCCAGCCGATGGTATTAGCGCCTGGCGCCAGACCTCAATAGCTGGCGCCAAACTGCAATCACTGGCGCCAATTCAGTAATAAGATCTGGGCGAATTTTGGTGTTTTTCGGAAAATTTTCGACTTCCGTACTCGAAAGATTTCTGGAAAATTAATTCTTTTTTCGATTTTCATTGCTTTAATAAATAAATTTAAAGTAACAATTTAGTTGAAAGCTGAAATTTCATTGATAAAATAAAATTACATTGTTAATGGAATTTAAATAAGGCTGAAATAAATTAACTTTAAATAAAAATTAACAATATAATAAATCTAAAGCTAAGCAATGTTTTAATCTTTCTTCTCCTTTTTAGCTCTTTTCCAATTCTTTTCTGTTTCCTCCTCTTCATCCATTACTTTATCTAGTAGGCATCCTTTAGAGGACCTACATTCAATTTTGGAATAGATTGTTTCCCCTTCAGCTAGCACCCCATGCTTCTTTTCCACCCAAGCCTTTTTGTCCGTGGTGTTAGCTTTCCTTTTCCCTTTGTCTTTAGTAGTATTCTTCTTCTTAGGCATTGTAGGTGTTTTGAATTCAATTCTTGCACCTAAGCGTTCTTTAGCCAGTGTCACCCTGTCACCTAGACGATTCTTCACATCGGTTCTACCCTGATCAATTCAAGACTTCTTCAGCAACCACTTCTTTACATCATTAGGTGAAGAAGGGGGAACCTTTTGGGTAATCACTTCCCATAAAGGTCTAGCGCTCCAGTAAGTGTCAAATCTATCTACTTCCTGAGATACGGGATACTCATAGGGAGGACGAAGGTCCCCGAAAGGAATATTTTGAAGCAAGCCGTATTGTCTTTTTACCCTGCAGGGATAATAATATGTTACATGAGACAAGCTTGGGAGATGGCAGAAAGGTTGCTTGTTAACACCAACCATCCTTTCTATTTTCCACCATGGGATGACCCACTTGATAGCAAAATCACGTGATTCAAAGACTTTTCTCCACCCATGGCGCCCAATTTTAGGGATGCGCTTCTTCCTTCTCACGAAGCAAGTGGGAGTATAATTTTCAATGTCGTTCGGAGGGCTAATTAATCCTAGCCTCTCCATTAGCCACATCTGTAAAAAAATTGCAATGCAAATAAATCATTATTACAATACAAAAATATATTTTTTGATTTCTGTAATTAAAAATATTATTTTTCTACCTGTAATAAAATTGGAGAGCCGCGAAGAGGCGCTTTTGGGTCCCTTTTCAACTCATCTAGACTAATCATAGTCTCTCCAACTATCAATGGCATTGGATTTCTCCATGATTCAATTTGTTCTAGTACAGTGGTTATAATTGGTCGACCCTCGTTATTTTTACCACTACTAAGACAATATTGATTAAGCATGCAAAATAAGAACGCCCTTCTTCTATATATATGAAAAATTTCAGAAAGAGGTTTATCAAAATAATAGCGTGCGAATTCTTTCAAGTTAACTACATTGCCATCTACTATTTTTGATAAATCCCTTTCCTTCAAATTTAAGAAGCGCTCAAAATCCTTATAGTAATATGCATCTACTCTAGGGATTACTACCAGGTCTATTGCAGGGAAGCCTAAGATAGCACCAAATTCCTCTGGCAAAGGGCTAATTTCATCATACCCTATTCTAAAACAATGTGTATTGGTGTTCCAAAATTCTTAAGCGGTATGTATGAAGTCTATGTCTAAATCTACCCCTTTGATGCCATAAATTCCCCCCAAGTGAAATAAATCTAATTCTTTTCTTTCTCTAGCATTAAGAGATCGACACCATTCATGAGAGTATTGGGTGAAGGTTTTAGTGGCTAAAGACATGATTATTATTTTTTCTAAAGAGGAGAATAATTTTTTCACTGGAATTATGAGAAGATTCGGCTGAGCAGGGGGCTATTTATGTACAAATTACGAAGAATTTCAATCTGAATGAAATACGGAGTCAGCGTCAATTAGCGTCAAAGTCCCGACATTGGCGCCACCATCTAGTGCCTGGCGCCACACGCTAAGTGTAGCGCCTGGCGCCACGCGCCACAGTCTGGCGCCAGCTGGCGCCAAGTCAACAGGGCAGCCGCGCGTGCTCAGCTTGCGTTTTGATATTAAACTTGAGTCGGTTAATGACTTTATAGCCACGTTTAATTTTTTCTAAATATCTTTTCTATCTTTTCTTAATTAATTAAATATAGCAATTTTTTTTTTTTTGGATTTTATATTAATTTTCAAAAAAAAAAAAAAAAAAGCATTTTTTCCGTTTTCTTTTCCGTTTTTTTTTTTTTTTCTTTTTGGGGGAGAGAGTCGGATAATATCCTCCATCAATAATAAAAATGACGGAATTTTTGCGCAAAATTGTTATCACACTTCCCTTGCACACACTAACATGCACTAACATAATAATAAACGATCAAATAAATTTACAATAACACAGATAAATACAAAGTGTCTAAATAATGAGTCAAAGGCAAAAGTTCTATAAGTCAAAATAAAATACATATACAGAAACAAACTACGGCGCCGGAGGACGTAGGCCCATCATGCCATAAAACTGCGCCGTACGAGGAGTCACTTCTCCACCAACTCCAGCCTCAGCACCAGCTCCAGTCTCCGTAGGAGGAGGAAAACTCAAGACAGGACCGCTCCAGCCAAGATCAACCTGAGGCTGAGACCACGGAGGCTGCTGCGATGACGAGCCAACCTCGTACATCCCACCACCTCTGAAAGCCGAGGTAGCCTCTCCTACCGGTGCAGCAGGAGCACCCTCAGAAGAAGATCCTGAGCCCTCAGCAACGTCGGCTCGAGCAGCCTCGGAACGACCACCTCTACCTCCTGACGAAGTACGACGACGTCTCGAGCTAGACCACGCCGGATCTCTCCACCCCTCAGGCCTCGTACGGGTGTGAGAAGCGATAGGCTGACCCTGCAAAAAGGAACTAAATCAGAAATAAGGTAAAACTGAAGCCATAAGGCAGAAGTAATAAATGACGAAAGGTTACCTCTTGGATAACATCGTCCCGACGACAGGTAGCCGCGTTCCTCATCCGGACGAGCTGGCTCCAGAAGGCATCTATGCATCGTGCCATAGCCGAAACCACCTCGCGTGAGAACTGTCAGAAAAATAAGTCAGTGAAAATACATGATAACTGAATACAAAATTCTGAATTAAAACTAGGCCTACCCTGGTCTGGTGGCGAGGAATCGACCGCTCCACGAAGCGCTCGCCCTCGGGAGCCGGAGAAATCATCTCCTCGATCGGCCCGTATACCCCCTGGTAGTGAATGGACATACGGGGCGGCACAAACTCAGTAGGACCATTCTGATAAAACAGAAAGAAATCAGTAAGGTATTACTTGGGGGTTATTTAGCGAAAAATAAAAAGCTAAGAATCTTACCCTCACATCCTCAGCCGGTACAGGGGCTGGAGCTAATAAAGGGAGTAACTCCTCAGCGTAACACCGCCCAAGGATCACATGGGACCGCCAGAGGGAACCAGATCCCTCGGCCATGCTCGACAACTATCTCTCGTCGAACATATGACGTGGCGGAGGAACAGGAACGACGAAAACATCAGAAGAGTGTTGTCTAGCAACTCTCTCTCCTAAGTACACAACTGCTCCGTAGGTCCCCAGAAAATAGCGACGCTCAGCAGAGTACTGCGCAGCTAATCCAGGGACTGTCCAACCGCCCCACGGTCGGTATACCACATCAGGTCCCTATAAAAGGTACCAATCAGGCAAGAATATGTCTAAAACACCCTAGAAGAGCAAGATAAATACTAAAAGCCGTACCGAGATGATACGGCTCCGGACACGTGCAGTAGACATGTTCACATGGTGGCCGCCCCAAGAGGCGCTCACCGGATATCCCCTCGGCGATGGTCTCGCCGGCGCAACGGAAGGAAAATACTCGTAGAACCAGATCTACAAAGGTTAAAAGCATGAGTAAATGCTAACTAATATGTAAAGCTAAACTTTACAGGGAGTAATGTTTACCTCTACGACCTTCCAGAAAGCAGACAAAGCGATGTTTGTCCTAAAAGACCGGTGACGACACGAGTCCCTCAGCGCACGAACGAAATCAGCGTAAGCCAAGTTGGCCCAGTCATAAGTCCCGATCCGCTGGAGATCACGGACAGCAGGGAGGTAGTAAAGCAATGCCCTACTACCCCTGTCAGGGGAGAATGTCCCTGACAACAACATCAGCACAAAGATGCGCACCCGCTGCTCTCGGGTGGTCGCATCATCATCAAGAGCCGCTGCCAGCGTCGAGCGGTGAATCCCTCTAGTGCTGAACTGAGTCGTCTCGACCTCATCTCGGGCCCGAATAGCAATCGGCCCCAACAACTCCTCGACCTCTGAAGAAAAGACGTCGATCCCACCGTCGAACGGCAGCGGTACAGAAGTAAACTCCAGTCCTGTGATGAGACTAAAGTCTGTAGGGGTGACCATCATCTCACCCCAGGGAAAATGAAAAGTGTTGGTGGTGTCCCAGAAGAACTCCACCAAAGCGCGCACTACGTGGTGACCCCCGCTGGAGGCGATCATAGCCTCGGAGGTCTCGAACAGAGTAACTAGCCCGCAGGACTCCCATAGGAGTCTCGTCTCACAATCTCTGGCGATGTGCATCCTATACAAATCGCCTAGACCATCACAGCCAGAGCCGTGATGCCGTGTCCTTCCGGGCTCGGTTCCCCGTCTCACCCTCTCAAAAATGTGGTGGACAGGGGCAAAGAACAAAGTCTGCTCATCCCACTCCGGGAACCGACCAAGCGAAGTGGACGGTGTGGTGTCGTCCTCCACGGGCTCATGCTCCCGTCTAGTGTTTCGGGACCGTGAACCTGAGCCTCGTTGTCTAGCCATGCTACATTGTGCAGAATCATCATGAATTAAGGTTCTATAGTATCTAAGGTTCGCCTAGCCGCATGATACTATGTTCGCAAAAAACAGAGTACGTAGTACTAAAACAGAGCACAAAATCAAATTGAGCATGACAATATTTTTTTCAAGCAATCAAACAATTTCTTGCAACACTATGGTGATTATTGTGACAAATTGGACAAGAATTGCTAGCAAAAATGTCAAGAACAAACCACATTGTTCTTCACGACCTTGAGAGGTCCAACAATGGCAGATTGCTCATTTCTTCACCAAATTGAGTCAAATAAGTCTCAAATTACTCCCAAGGAGATATACAAACATAAACAAACAATTTCATGGCATAAAACTTGATAAACAAGGCAAATTGAGCATTATAGAATTCGAATTTTCATGAAATTCGTGAATAAACATGCCAAGAATTCATAAAAACCGGTGTGGGTTTGAGGAAAACTTACATAGATCGAGAATATAGATAAAAAGAGCTTTGATTTGCAACAAATTTGAGCGAATTCGGTTGAGAAACGAGTGAGCAATGATCAATTGAAGCTTTCAGTTTCTTCGAGCAGCGTTCGCGACGAACCAGAGCAAGAAGTGAAACGAAAACGGGAATTTAAAGAGAATCCTGTGCTGGCACCAGTCCCTAGGCATTGGCGTCACAAAATGGGCTTGGCGCCTGGCGCTAATGCCATTAGGCTGGCGCTGATAGATTTTCAGCGACGCCAAAACATCCAGCCACCTGATGAGGTTGTGCTAGCCTTCTGCAATATATTTTGGGTTCCTTGGTACGCCAGTTAGCCCCTATAAGAAATTTGACATGATTAAGTAATCGGCTTGATTACGTAAAGTGATCGACCTGATAAAAGATCGTCTCACTTAGCTTAAAGCGCCTAAGCATTGGCTCATTAGCAAAGAGCACCGACATATAGGTTCAAGAGCAAATAGCACCGACATATAGGTTCAAGAGCAAAGGGCACCGACATACAGGTTCAAAGAAAAAGAGCGCCGACGTACAGGCATAGCGGAGGCAAAGTTCAGGCGAACTTTTAAAAGATCGACAGGCGTGGATCTTCGATAATTTCCTTTGGAAAATTATCGTGTCAATGCAACTGAAGGTTATTTCGAAAGAAATAATTTTTGATAGTATTCCCTTGGACGTGGAATATTGTCAATGCGGATGAGAATTATTTCGAGAGAAATAATTTTCGATAGTATTCCCTTGGACGTGGAATATTATCAATACGGATGGAGATTGTTTCAAGAGGAATAATCTTCGATGATGTTCCCTTGGACGTGGAATATTATCATAGCAGAGAGGATAGTTTCAGGCAAAGCAATCTTCTAATTTGGAAGCAGTTACGGGCGTAGCGGTTTTCAAGCGGGATGGCATTCTCTAGCTTGTAGGAGGTCATCAAAACAACAGTAAAGCAGCAACAATCGGTTACTTTCAGAGATGTGTGCTCGACGGTGCAAGATACGCGTTTCTTAACTCTTTTATCTGTTTAACTAACGCTAGTTTTGCAGGTATCGGCGTTACAAGATTGGTTTAGGATCGCAGAACGTTCTGAATCATTCTCCGTCCCTATCGCTACTTTGACTTTTGTTTTCGAAACTTGCGTTTCTCCAAACTCAGTCAAAGTGGGGGCTTCTGTAGACACCCATTTGTGTCTCCCCAAAACCAAACCCACTGATGAGTGCCTTTCACGTCGAGTCATAATCGAATGAAACGAAAGTGTGGAAAGGTCTAGTGTTGCGGAAAGTTTTATTTCTTTTCTCTTCTCCCTGATTTTGAAAACTTTATTTTAAGAAAACAGCTAATCCAGTTTGGTTGGTCCATGATATGGGTCCAATAGTGGTGTAGTTGGATGGGGCTTGCAAAGACCTTTCCAACGATATATTATAAGCCCAATTCCGATGAATATTGAGGAAGTTATGGCCAATTTACTAAACTGGGCCCGGTTTGAGTTTTATGTACGGCCCAATGATCTAGGGGAGGGCCTAATATGATTTATCATTCCTAATGCAATTAGGAATGGTTTTAGTCTTCTAGAATATTCTAGAAGGTTCTTTTCATTCCTAATTCGATTAGGACTTTTCAGAGTTTTAATCAAGATCAAATAGCATTTTCGAAGAAATTATATTATTTTATCTTCCAGTACGGTAAATTTATCAGATTTTCGAAAACGCGTTGAAATCCAGTTTGGCGTCCAACCCCAGGCCTTGGCACCTGGAACCAGGCTTGGCGCCAGACGCTAGCCATTGGCGCCTGGCGCTAGCCACTGGTGCCTGGCGCCAGTTAGCCAGGGTTGACGCCAATGCTGTTTTGCGATCTTCAGACTCTGTTTTGTTAAATTATCTTTTTTGGCTGATTTTCTCTATAAATATCGTATTAAAACTCTGTTTTCAGACACCAACTATCTTCATCATCTACATCTTTCATTCACCAACTTTCTTCATTCACAAGTTTTCTTTCATCAATTCTTAATTAAAAACATTCTTTCTTTAGCATTCATTCTTTCTTGCTTTTTCATATAAAATTCCGCATTCGCAAGATCTAGAAACACCTAGCCATATTTGAAGTTGCCTTCGCCCTAGACGTGAAAGAAAGAGGTACGAAGCATCCAAGTAAGTACTTTAATTGCTTAATTGATGTTATGATTATGTTTATATTGTTATTATGATTCCTAGTATCATGTTTAGGGAAAAGGTTATAATATCAAATATGCTTATTATGATTCCTGCGATGCTTCCTACGTTCTTCCTAATATTTATTCATGTTAGTATCATGTTAGGGCTAAAGATTTGATTTTTATTGCTTAGTGACATGCTAGGGTTTGTTATTAATCTTGTTAGTATCATGCCTAGGATCTTGCTATTTTTATTATGCTTTAACATGATTATGAATATTGTTATTATTATTATTTTAATTATGATTTATGATTGTCATGATTATTTTATTTACAATTATTATTCATGATATTGATTGTTATTTATTATGTTGCTTGATTATTTATATTTATTGCTTGATCACACCTTTTCATGCATGTTTAAAGGGAATTTGGTACTTGTAATCACGCTTAATAAGATGATTAATAATCTTGTTAGGGTTAATATGATTATATTTCAAGTGATCGCCAATAATAGTTTATTTGTGCATTAAATTCAACCAACATAGATTAAACAGGTTTAGGGTTAATCCTATTGATTGCATGTTAATCAGAAAGCGCACATGAATACGATCAGAATAAAGTAGAGGCCTATTATTAGGGCATGTTCAATCTCTTTTAGGTTGGATTTGTACCATCATCCCCGAACCCTTATTTGGTTCATGACCTTATGGAGTTGACGATCTCTTGGATCGTTGAGGGGTGTAACCTTCACCTCGTGAACGGTTTACAAGTTCCTTAAAAACTTGTTGGCGACTCTTTTGCTCTATATTCTTCCCTTTTGGACGCCACCGTACTTTATTGTATGATCACAGTGGGGTTCAAGCTAGTGGGATTTTAAAGGCTTGAAATTATTCCCTACACTATGCTAGACATGAATGGGGGAATGGAGAAGAATGATAAAGAAAGAAATCATGAAATCTTGCACGAAGGATCTGTGTGCCTTGTATTCATTACTTCTTGCCGCCTGGAGGGACAGGAAGTTTGTTTGCATCCATCAAGTCTTGAATGGCGTCCTTCAAATTCCAACATTGCTCCGTAGTGTGGCCCCTTCCTTGATGGTACTTGCAATGGGCATTGGGATTCCATTTGACGCTCCTTTCTTCAGGTTTTGGCTCTAGAAATGGCCCAGTAGGTGTAATCAAGCCTTGACTGTAAAGGCGATCAAAGGCCGCATCATAAGTCATTCCTAAAGGAGTGTAAGTTCTTTTCTTCTTGGGCAATGGAGTATCAAGAGCTAACACTTCATTGATATCAACTTGGCTTATATTGTTGGTAGTATTTTCCTGCTTAGAAGACGAAGAAGAAGGATGGTCGTTCTTCTTGTTTTTCCAAGTGTTATTATTGTTACTACCAGCAGTCTTTATTAGCTCATCCTCGATATTGATGCCGATGTCGTATACAGCTTCGAAAGTGTTCAGTGGAAGAAATTTGAGATGTTCCCTATATTTCTGAGTCAGATTTTGAATAAAGAGGCGAACCATCTCTCTTTCTTTGGGAGGATCTACCAAGAGTGAAGCTGTTTCCCTCCACCTATTCAGGTAAGCAGTGAAGCCTTCATTCTCTTTCTGTTTGAGAATGGAGAGTTCACGTTCAGAAGTTTTAATTTGAATGTTACACTTGTAACGATTCATGAAACTGTCGGTGACATCTTGCCAAGTCGCAGTATGCTTGGCATCTAAGGAATAAAACCATTGTTGGCAAGCATGTTCTAAGGAGAGAGGGAACACCGTAGGGAAGAGTGTTACGTCCAATCCCTTAAGAGCCATGGTTGCAGAGAACGCCTTCAAATGGAATATTGGATTGTCAGTAGGCTTGAACTTTGGAATATCAGCAGTGGAGAACTTTTCAGGGTGTCTGTCCTTCACATCCAAAGGAGTGGGAGGCCGTTCCACATAAGTGAAATCCTCATAAATCTTACTCATTTGTTCCTTCAGTTTGTCAAGGGTGGAAACAGTGACCTTGTTTTGTTCCATGGTAGTGACCCTAGTGGTAAGGGTCTGCATCATGGCAGACAGTGCCTCGATTGATTTGTTGATGTTCTCAATATCTTCTTTAGTGGCCATTGAAAGGCGATGAGTAATGGAGATGGCAAAGTTCTCTTTGAACGCCTATTAGATCTAAGAGATTGTTGCGGTAATGACTCGAACCGTATTAATCTATCCCTGTTCCTTGACCAAGTACTGTGAAATAAAATAATTCACTTAATTGTTTGACTCATTGCTCAAGATAGGAAAGGAAGGAAAAAATAGACATTTGAAAACAGGTGAGAAAACTCTACTCATTTTTTTATTATGACGAAAAAAAAGGTGCATGAACCTAATATACGATCATAAACGACCTGGTGCACGACTCGAGTCAGAACATAAAGAAAGTGTGTGGACTATACTTGACTCGTGAGTGACTAAGTGATGTCATAAGACTCGTGGTGTGATCGTATGGCTAGACATGTGAACAATAACCAAAATGACTGATGCGAGGACCAAATTAACACGGAAGACTTGACTGACGCGGTTTTTTTTTTTTTTTTTTTTTTGGAAAATCCACCGTGTCGCGGTAGAAATTTGCCGTGACACGGTAGAGTTTCCCGTGGCGCGGCAGACTTTTTTTTTTTTTTTTTTGGCAGGTCCACCGTGCCACGGTGGACTGTGCCGTGACACAGTGGACAGTCCCGTGTCGCGGCAACCATTCTCGTGCCACAGTGGATGCTGACATGGCACGGGATTTTTTTTTTTTTTTTTTGCAGGTCCACCGTGACACGGTGGACAGTCCCGTGTCGCGGCAACCATTCCCGTGCCACGATGGATGCTGACGTGGCACAGGAAATTTTTATTTTTATTTTTATTTTTTGCTGCAAGTCCACCGCGCCACGGTGTGCAAGTCCACCGCGCCACGGTGGACTGTGTCGTGACACGGTGGACAGTCCCATGTCGCGGCACCCATTCCCGTGCCACGGTGGATGCTGACGTGGCATAGGAATTTTTTTTTTTTTTTTTTTTAAAAAAATCTATAATTTTGAAATTCTTCTTGTTTATTGTTAAAGGGAGGATACCATCCGACTTACTCCGAAAAAAAAACGACACAAAAAACAAGATTACCCTAAAATACGGTCAAAAAGTAGTGCACGACTAAAGAAAAAAGTGTGTGAACACGATATGTGAGTGATTAGGTGAGGTTATGGACGCGTGTTTTGACCGTACAACTAGACATGACACCAAACCGGACACAGCATCCACATACGTACGCACAAGAATCAAAAAAAGACTGACAGGACACTTTTCCTGGGCACCGTGTCGCGGTGCTGACTGTCGTGACACGGTGCAGTCTACCGTCGGACGGTAGTGAGCCCCGTGTCACGGCACTGTTCACCGTGGCGCGGCAGAACATGTCGTGACACGGTGCGCAGTTCCAGGTCAGTTTTGTGATTTTTCCAGATTTTAACCGATTTTAGGTGCGTACTAATTACTATGTGAGAATAAAAACCCTCGGTCATGGGTTAAACAAAAGAGTAAACACATGAAGGTTAGCACTAAAAAACCACATAGCATTTAGGCACGATGATGTAAAAAAAGTTCGCAACCTGGAGACAAGATCTATGTTCAACTATTGGTCAAGCTTTGGGTGTCAAAAGGGTACCATGGTTAAGAGTTTGGACGCGTTAGCAAGGCAGCCTCCCTTGAGGGTGTATGCCAACGGGCGGCTCCGCGAGTTCGTGATAAAATCGAATTCGACTCCATGGTTTGGGTGAATTTAATAACTCGGATGAACCCTTATTGCCATGAGCGTTTTTGGGTTGATAGAGCTTAAATCCCCCGGGGCTAAGACGCATGTAGAACACATACGTTTTTTCAGAAAAATCGAAGGAAGTCGACTGTGAGGAAAGAAAATAAGCCACCGGACTGATTTTAGGACTGCCGTGACACGGCAAAAATTCCCGTGTCACGGTACTGTGCACCGTCAGACGGTGCACTGTACCGTGACACGGCAGATTTTGCCGTGGCACGGCAGTCAGAAAATCTGACTGGTGCCCTGTTTTCCTTCGCGCGCAACTAAGTTATCCAATTTTTCCTACGGGACAGACCTGAATGCGACGTTAAAACGTCTATGCATATGCAAAAATGCCAAATTAATCACGGGAATATTTTTTCAAGAATCTTTCAAGTCTCATCCACTCATCTTAATTAAATACCGATCACTCAAATCGATAAATAACCAAGAATCCTCCCTAGTGGAGTCGCCAAATTGTAGGCGTCGCTCGAATTGCGCCTACGTCAAAAGCATGTGTGAATATGCTTGGCACTCATAGAAAGTGGGAATTGACATAATACGATAAGGGACACGATTAGGGACAAGGAAAGTAGGGAGCCGCCAACAAGTTTTTAAGGAACTTGTAAACCATTCACGGATCATAAAAGGCAACCACGATAAAGGGACAACGATAGGCAACAACGATTGACCCGTGAAGGTTACACCCCATTCATAATCCATGAGATTACTAACTCATATGGTTCGGAACCACGAAAGGAGGATCGAGGATGATGGTACGAAGTGAGTCATGGAGTCACATTCGCCCGTATTGGCCTCTACTCGATTCTTATACTGAAAAGTGATTCCTGCGATCTCAAAGGCATACAAACAAAGATTCAATTTGCTCCAAACTATTATTAAGCTAAATTGGTTGAATATTAATGCAACACATAATTCTAAAATATTGTGATCACTTGATTTAAACAACAAGATTAAAAAGGATCCTAAACCGGTTGTCCAAATTATCTTATTAGGCGTGATTTTCAATTACATATTCCCTTTAAACATGCAATATGGTGATCAATAAAAATAATAGAATAACATTAATATTAAAACCAATTTAATCACAATTCCAACAACAAAAAATCGTTAGAAGAATAATAAAAATAAAAGGAGCATGACTCTTACTTTTATTCTGTTTGTTTGCAACTACAAAATAATAAACGAGTTAGTAACTTCAAGGAAATAATAAAGCAATAATTAAATTAAATTAAATTAAATAAAGTAAAATTGATTTTGGGGCCAAACCCTCAAACAATTCTACCTTTCACGCCTTGGCTTAAGGATAGAACCACGAGTAAAGTATGGACTCCTTTGAGTACTTGAAGAAGGAATTTTGAAGTGAAAAGGGTAGGCTAGTGTTTAGGCTAAAGAATAGAAGAGAGAAAATAAAATAAGAGAATTACTCGGTGCCCCGTTCATCAGAAATGAGGGGGTATTTATAGGGAAAATGTGCTAAGGGAGCACACGGAACCCTAAAATGATAAAAACCCTAAAAAAGTTTCCCGTGACACGGTCAAACTGTACCGTGACACGGGAAATCCCACCGTCAGACGGTACACTTTCCCGTGACACGGTACATTTCTGGTGTGACGCGGGAAATTTTCAGAATACGGGATAAAAAACGCGTTAAGGGTTTACGCGGAAAAGACACGGAATGTCCCGTGTCACGACAGAACTCCCGTGTCACGGGAAATCCCACCGTCAAACGGGAAGGATTCCCGTGATACGGTAGTTACCTGTCGTGGCGTGGGAAATTCCTGCCTGTTTTTCCGTCTAAATACATTTTTAACCCTAATTTCCTTCGGCATTTTAAGTGCCGATTGATAATTTCGGGCCTTTTCTGACTTTTTATTATTCGGGCTAAAATAATTAAATAAAAATAAATAAAGGGTTTGGGCCAAAAATAAATAATAAAACAATAAAATAAAAAAGGTTTGGGCTAAGAATTAATTAACAAGTTTGGGCTGAAATTTAAACTATGCTTTTACCAAACATCAAGACTAATCCATGGACTGTTCAAAAATATGAATTTAATAAAATACGATTTTTTAAGCACTCTCGGGATTAAATACTAAACCCGACCAATAGTGGCGGTGAAAGGTTGTTCATCATCGGGTTTGGTTTTGGGGAGACATTTTTAGGTGTCTACACTAATCGGTAGTTATAATCACCAAAATTTCAAAACATCATTACTATAAAAGCCCTAAATCAATTGCTCATAAAAACCCTAAAATAATGATTTTCAATAATTAAAAACCCTAGGTTATAAAATACTAATGAAATTAATTTCAAACAATAAAATTAAAACCCATAAATCAATAATTATAATTACACAAATTAATAAAACTAAGGAGAAAGAAAATAATACTGACCTTTTTGTGTGGGAAATTTTTTGGAGATTCATGGGGTATTTATATTTTATAGGAGAGAATTGTAGGGTAAATAGGAAGATTGGGCCTCATAAAAATAATGGGTCGATTAAGTAAACAAATGGATTAGGCTTGTGTGATTGGACATAAATTGTAGAATAAAGGTGCATAAAATAATTTGTTCAAATAATTTTCGGCCCAGATTAATAATTTGAAACTTTTGAATTTAAATTATGAAAATAACAAATAAATAATATAAATAAAATAAATTTTCATTTATAAAATATTTAAAAATACGGGGGATTACACCTGGATTGGAGGGGAAAAGTTTGAGTTTTTTAATGTTAATTTTCCTCTTTTTTAATGATTCATGAACTAATGTAGTGGGAAAATGTACGGTCTTTTGTTTTAATCTTTTATATTTTTATTGTGGAGTGGTGGTTTTTTTCGTAAAATCAAATTCAGCATAAATTCAAAATAAATAGTGTTGCGAAATACAATATTTTCTTTTTAATTTGTTTTTTTAATTGTTTTTTTAACAAAATTAATAAATTATCTTTGTAATTAGTTAACATTTTTTGATCATGTAATTACTGTGAAGCTGTGTTATAATTAATTCAATACTTTTTTTGTATTTCATTTTAATGTGTTAATATAATAATTGAATCTTGGAATTTAATGTTAATTTAAATATTCGAATCTAATTATTAATTGCTTAACTATTGTTAATTGCTTAAATATTGGTTTGAATTTTTTATATTGTATTTACTAATTAGTAATACAAGTTATTTTTATATTATTTGAGTAATTGC
Source organism: Chenopodium album (assembly GCF_948465745.1). Lineage (NCBI taxonomy): Eukaryota > Viridiplantae > Streptophyta > Magnoliopsida > Caryophyllales > Amaranthaceae > Chenopodium > Chenopodium album. The sequence continues at coordinate 41,768,952 of NC_137834.1, read as the reverse complement.
TTAAAAGTTGGATATTGATGCCCTAAAAAAAAAGATATGTTTTTTTTAAAAAAAAAAAAAAGATATGTTTTTTTTTAAAAAAAAAAAAAAAAGATAAAAAAGTACTACGTATGATTTTGATCAACTACATCAGTGATGGGACTACACAAGGAGGTGTTGCAGTAGCATTACTTGAGGCTACGAATTTGTAGCTGTGTAGTAGGATGGCAGGAGAAAGGGAAGTCAGTAAAGATTGATGGAAGTAGTACCATGCAGGGGAAAGGGAAGTCCGTCGGTAAATGATAAACGAGTACATTTCTTTTTTGACTCAATTCACTCCCTCCAATCCAATCCTTAACTTGTACATCAGCGAAAAAAAATCAAAAGCAACGCAAGAGGGGAAATCCTCAACCCACCCTCTCCCTTCTTTAACAATTGTTCTTAATTTGGATAAAGCTTATCCGAAAAGGTGAGTGACCCGTTATCTGAAAAGGTGAATGACCCATTCTAAACTTTAATTGACCCAATGTTTCAAAGCTGAACCTTATCTCAAGCTAGTTGATCCGGACCCGACTTAAATACTGGAGTTGATGGTTGTAGTAGGTGTAGTTAAAAACATTAGTCATACGATTTAAAATAACTTTTTTTAATAAAATTATGGTGAACACATTCTTCATTGAACTTGAACCTTAACTGTATTGTAATTTGGATTATTTAACCACTTGTTGAGCTGTCAATTTGAATAAACGGGTCGAGTTTTAGTCGAGTTAGTGTGAGTCGGGTCATCTCGGATCATAACATTTGGGGGTAGGGTTCGGGTTGGGTTACGCAGTAGTCTGGTCAAGTCGGGTCATACATCTTATCGGTTTTGGGTTGGGTTTAGGTTAAGGGTTAGAAAAAAATTCGGGTACCCGGAATTGGAACCGGAACCGGTTAGGAACCGGCGGGTCCGGAACCAGAATTGGACCCGTTGGTTCCAATTCCGGGTAATAAATTAAGGACCCAGTTATAACCAATTCCAATTCCAATTCTCAACTTTTTGGAATCGGAACCGATTGGGTACCTGGTTATCTAATATATGCTAAACTGAATAAATTTTAAATAATAAAAATATGTTGAATGTATCTAATTTGTAAATTAAAAAGGTAATATTAATACCTAACATAAATACAAATAGTTTCATGCATATAAAAATATAAGTATTAAACGCTAAAAATGAACCTAACTAAAATAAGAATTATAATTTTTATTTTAATTACATACATAAGTGGGTACTCGGAACCGAAATCGGTACCCGGTGGTTCCAATACCAATTCCTAAATTTTAGGACTAGGTTGAACCAATTCCAATTCCAATTCCAGATTTGAATTTTAGGACCCGATTCCAACCAATTCCAAGTTCGGGTCCTAAAATTTTGACCGGATACCCGATTTTCTCACCCCTAGTTTAGGTCGGATTTAGGTCGGCTTGGTAAAAGGTCGGGTCGGGTCGGGTCGTTCTCGGTTTTGGGTGAAGTCAAATATTGAAGGAATAGAGTTAGGATTCAATTTCAGTTCCAATACCAACATACGATAACAGCCTATACATATTGATTCAATAACAAGTCGGATTGGATTTTGGTCGGGTAATAACAAGTCGGGTTTATTCGTATCCGGTTTGTAAAATGACGGGTTGAAATACGAGTCGCATTTGTAGCTGGTCGGTTTAAGTTCGGGTCGGGTTAGGAACAGGTCGAGTTGAATACAGGTTTTGACAGGTTAAAATGGGTTTGGGTCAATATCGGTTCAAGTTGGGTTCGGTTCATGTCAATAATTTACGGGTTACATTCGGGTCGGGTCGCCTCTATGTCGGTTAATGTTTGGGTTAGGGTCTAAAATACTCAAGTCAACTAGGGTCTAGGGTTGGCTAGGTTGGGTTGGAGTCTCCATTTTTTCGGGTTCAGACGGGTCGGTTATCGGGTTGGGTTAGGGTTGGTATTTCGGGTCAGCTTCTGACACCTCAAACCACCTGTATTCTATTTAACAAACTAGAGTCCACCAGTGCATTTTTTAGTGGATATATAATAAAAAATGTAATTATGAAGTTGTGATTTAGATATGATGGTAGGTTTTGGATTGGTCGGTTACGTTACACCGTAATTAGCTCTGTCAATGCTATTATGGGGTTTCCTTTATCAAACTTTTGGAGGTTACCTCTTCAGTGTTATTGGGGTTACTCGTGTTCAATGGGGTTACTCGTGTTATTCAATTACAGAGCTTGTTCTGTGTTGCAATACGTAGTTACTTGTTGTTGCACCAAATCGCGTCGTTGTCCCCTTTTGTTATTTGTTTTTTATGATTGAAGAAGTGGAAAATGTTTGGAAGAGTAGTCCTTATAAAAATAATTAAAGAATCGAACTGGACCCTAATCCGAACTTGACCCGATCTTAACTTAACCTGGCACCGATTTCATCCGAACTGACCTGACCTAATGATAAAACGAACAGATTCTACAACCCGTGCCGAAATTGACCCGAATCAAGAATCTCACTCAAGAATCAAGCGTTAATGTTTGGGTTCGGGTCTCAAATACTCCAGACTTTGCAGATGCTGCAACGTTTTCTCATTAGCCAACCAATTCTTGCCAATTCATCACCTAATATTAATAATGTTAATAATAATTTTTTTATAAAATAATTAAAGATATATAGGTATGATAAGTCATCGATTATTATTCAATTTTAATTTGCTTCAATTGATATAAACAAAAAAATGACCCGAAATATCTCAGTTATACCCGTTTTGGATTTATCCGGACCGAATGGTAACTGACCTGCAATTCATTCTCCCATATCCGACCCGATTGTAGCATGACAGTTACGCTCCACTCTTAGTTTAAGCTCCAATCAATTAACATAAGTTCATTTTAGTTTAGTTAATAAAACCGTATGGTACCCACTCGTGGAGATAGAGTGTGGTTGAAATAATAGTTCGGTTTAGCCAGAATCAGTTCATTACAGTTTTCTTTAGTTTCAGACACGTTCGTTCGTTTAGAGTCTAGCTGAAATTATCCGTTTACAAAAACTTCAAAATTATATGTGAAACAGTTGATACAATATGGTTGATACACATGCAATTCCAGAATATGTGACCCAAAGACTTCACACACTAGTAATGAGTCAAAATTGATTATCCATTCACACAATCAAGTCAATAACTCACAACCATGATTCCCTGAATTCGTGGTCCTACTCTAAAATTTTGATGGATGACATTAATATTTGCATTTCCTTATACAGAAGTTGCATGTCCTCCCACAAAATTTGCTATGACTCTCTCTCCGGCCATGATGCTACAAATGCTACAAATCTACCCTGCTGACACTAATGCAGTTACTATTTTGGATTGTTTCCCCAAAACAACATCTACTCACATTTTGCTATAAATACCTACCATATTGCATTTTGGTTATTTCATCAATCTTTTTCCTTTTTCCTTTCACCTACATTCTCCCTTTGTTATCCTTTTTGGGTTGATTAACAAGAAAATGGAGTACGACGATTGTCTATGCACAACAATAACATTTACTGAATCAATGAATACACAACTGGTACGTACGTATATTGTCATTTATTTCGTATATAATGATTAATAATTTAACGTATTTATCTTACGGTTGCCATTGTATAGAACCTTCCAGCAGAATGGAGACCATTATTGAATCGAACGGCCGAGACGGTACGGGTCAAGCGAGGTAAACGCGACCGTTCTTGAGACATCAGAATTATGGGGCATACTGTTCCATGCAGTCGACCAATGATACTTACGGACGGATGGGAAACATTCTTTACGGATAACGCTATAGTTGCTGGTGAGATTTTGAAAGTGTACTATGCTACAGGCGGCCTTTTTTACATTTGCGTATATACAGCAGATAATGAGGCGAGGTGATACACATAGACTTAGTCTATGTGTGTTTCTCCACATAGACAATCATTAATATGATGACAGTACATCATTCATGAAAAAAGTAGAGCAGGAGTTTAAAGCGGTAAAATTTGATAGTAAAGCCCGCCTTTGTAATGGAAAGAGAGGGAAATTTAGTGCTCAATGGTACCGAAAAACTTTGGCGCTAAAAATTCATGTAAATAATTATTCCTTAGCAAACCATTGATGAAAATTTAAGGTAAAAATATTTCCAAAGCACTTAGATTTGAAGGTAGGCAATAGTCATCTTCTGGTTTTACACTACACATTGACTTAGTTGACAAACTAAGGTTTTAATTTACAATTAAATGTTGTTCATGGTGATTGCAAAATGAATTCAATGCGTCATTGTTGAGGATAATGATTTATAGGATGTCGATTGACGATGATGGGTTACAAATTTGGATTAATATAATTTAGCTTATCAATTTGTGTAATTTTAAAAAGTGTTATATTTATTTTAGTCTCACATGAAATATTTTAGTATCAATTTGGTTAATGTTGGTATCATTGTATTTAAATTGGTGATGTTAAGTGTTTTGTGTTAATTACAAAGTATTTATATCTAATGGAAAACCTGGAAAACAATTTAAAGAGAATCACTGATCTTAGTGACTTAATGAGGGTATTATGGACTATGGAGTATGATGAGGTTGGTGCTCATATGAGAAACGCTCCACAAATGGGAATGACTTTATTATCAAGACAAGGAGGATTTTAATTTTAGGAATTGTAGTGCCGAGCCGAAATTTGATGGTGATGGTCGTGATAGAAGATTAAAAGGATTGTTGAAGGTTGATAATGGACGACGAGGTTGGGTTTTTGGTGTAGATAGGTAGTTTTCTGGCGTGGGTAGGGGTTTTTTGGGGTCGAGGTTGGGATTTCGAGGTGTTATTATAATGTTTTCTGGCGCGTCAAACAACAAAGGAGGCGAGACGAAGAAAGGTCAGGAAGGAAGGTCTGGTGCCGGTTGTTTTCAGGGGTAAGGGGAGATGATCAACGAGCTGGGGGTTAGGCTGGGTCTGGGCTTCTCAATGGCGAAAAGGGATGGGTGGTGGCTAGGACGTTTTTCTAGGTTTTTTTCCCTTTTATTTTTTAATTTTAGACTAATCATGTGCTGACACGTGGATTGGTTACTTGCTACAACAAGTATTGCTCTATGGGAACGAATGTTGGGGTTCCAAGAAAAAGCACATTTAAAAGATGGAGATTACGAAAATGCGCATGTTAAGGTGGATCAGACGTGCGGGAACACTCTAAGGAATAGAATCAGAAATGAGGTTATTCACAATGCAAGGAATTAAAGTAGGTGTGGCAAGAATTGTAGGGGAAATCGTTTGTGTTGCTTTAGGCATGTAAACCATAAATCTGAGGGTGCACCGGTACGAAGAGTGGAAGAGAGGGACCGTGGAGGTGTGGAGGGATTAAACAAGGGAGAGGGTCGGGAGACCGAAAATGACTTGGTTGAAATGAGTTAGGAATGATATGAAAAATATGGATTTGCACGAGGATGGCACATTGGATAGTAAAGGATGGAGGAGGAAGATTTTTGTCGATGATTACACGGAATACATAGCCTCTTTCTAGCATTTATTAATCACAAAATAAAAAGAAAGAGGCTTTTAATTTAGGGACGGAGGGAGTACATAATAAATCAAAATTGTTCGATGGTAACCAAAAAAAATAATAAAAATTTACAACATATTATTTGATTGGACTAAGTTTATTATAAGTTATTAAATTCAATAAATCCTATCTGAATTTATCAGACCTAAAACTTATTTAATAAAGGTGAACAAAACGTAACGTAAATTGGTAAATTACTTTAATAAATCATAGTTGTCTAATAATCAATTCTATGTAATTATTGCCTCGATTTTCATGCTCAAAATCTTTTCAATGTGTGCCAAGAAAATTGCTTGGATTTTTTGGGTCATTTTAGGTCTTAAGATTCAAAGTTAGAGAAATAACTAGCTTAAATCCGTGCAATGCATAGTTTTATTACTAAAGTTTATACTCCGTCCATTTTTAAGCGGTATCCCTATATAATTTATCTTTCATTTGCTAATATAACTTGATAAGAACTTAATTTTTCACATCTAATCAGATGTAATTGTCTGGTTTGACCGAACATTGACCTTATATGTACACTAATCTAGATAATTTCATTATCTTTAATATAGTGAGATTTAAGTGGGGGTATAAGTATTACACTTTGACCGGCACATACATTTAGATAAATTAATTGAATTGAATTTAATATAAAAATAGGTAAGTAGAATATAGCGTATTAAATAATTACTTGCTCCGTTCTTTTTTACTTGACCCGCTTTGGCTTTTGCACTATTCATTACCCCTCCTTTGACCGTCTTTTATGAATGATATGTAACGAAAAACATATTTATGTGAGATCTTTTTGAATTCGTCTCAACAAGTACTATCATAATATATAACTTTTATAATTTTTACTTATGGAGAATTAAAGTTATTGATCGTTAAAGTTTTGTATCGACAAGCGTGATAAAAGAAACAGGTCAAGTAAAAAAGAACAAAGGAAGTATAAGATAGGAATTATAGGATAAAATTTATATGATAGGTATCATAAGATGAATTTTATAAATTATAGTTAGTGGAGATTTATTTAGTTGTTAGGAGGAAAGAGAAAAATAATAATAATAATTAAAAAGAAGTATAAGTGAGAAAAAACCTGTGTGGACATTGTTCACAATAAAATTATTAAGGAACAAAGTCCATACATGCTCTACTGACATATTGTTGAACATAGTGACCCTAATTTTAACACGATAACTTTTTTTTTTTTTTTGGTAAATAAAGAATTTTATTACCAAAAGTAAAGAGTTACTACCCATAAAAGTAGCAACTACAAGAAATGAAAGTTCAGTACATGCCCTTTGGGCCAAAGAAGAACCAAAACCAAAGCCCGAAGGCAATACAAAGACGACAACTACGAAACCTCTAACTAACAAAGGGAGAGGAAACCGAAGCTACAACCAAAAGTAGGTAATAAACCCAAACATCCAAAGATAACAAATAAGGTGAGTATAAAAAGCATTGGCTTAGCTTGAAAGCATACACCATTCGCTTGCATCATCATAAAACGCAGCTTGATAACAGTCCCACAGTCAGCCTACCAGGACAAAACAACAGCATGCATGCAGTACAATCCAGGACAAAAGATCGCAGCCATAAACCATCATCCAGCAGCACAAGCATAAGGAAGCTCAAGTAAGACAGAGAAGCACAAGATGCCACGATAAAGTAAATCAACAGCTACCACAACTGAAGAGGCAAAAGAAGGAGTCCTGGAAGAACCAGCAAACAAGGTAGCAATAGGAATATCACCCACCATACAATCCAGGCCATCAACTAGCACCTCATACTAGGAGACAACACTAAAAATAGGGCCTCAACCTACTACACACCAAGCAAGCTAGAATAACCATGACTCACCCATGACAACCAACTTCCACCACACCAAAACAACAGAGAACACACCACCACCAGCATCACCATAAAACAGCTTGATAACACTCCATAGTCATCCTGTCAGGATAGAAAAATAGCATACATGCAGTACAAGCCAGAACAAAAGATCGTAGCCATGAACCATCAGCCAGCAGCACAAACACAAGGAGGCTCAAGTAAAACATAATAGAATGAGATGCCTAGATAGAGGTAGATCAACAGCCACCACAACAAAGGAGGCAAAGAAGGAGTCTGGACAAAAGCAAAAGCCAAGGTAGAAAGAAAGATACCACCCACCATACAATCCAAGCCATCAACTAGCACCTTATGCTAGGAGACAACACTAAAAACAAGCTTCATTCCACTACATACCAGGCAAGCTAAAACGACCAAGCTTCAACCATGAGCCAACCTCCACCAAATAAAACAACGAAAAACACCTTCCAACAGCATCATCATAAAATCAGCTTGGTAATATCCCCGTAGTCAGCATGCCAGGACAGAACAATAGCATACATGCAATACAAACCAAGACAAAGGATCGTAGCCATGAACCATCAACCAACATCACAAACACAAGGGCTCAAGCAAAGCAGAAAAGCATAAGATGCCGAGGAAAAGATAGATCAACAACTACCACAAAAAAAGAGGCATAAAAAGAAGCCCAGACAGAAGCAAACAAGGTAGTAATAGGAGAAGCACCCACCATACAAACCAGGCCATCAACTAGCACCTCATGCTAGGAGACAGCACTAAAAACGGGCCTCAACCCACTACACACCAAGCAAGGTAACAAGACCTAGACTAAACCATGACAACCAACCTCCAAAAGAAAGAAACTATCCACCATCAATAGACATAATCATAATATCACAGCTAAATAACAACCCAGAAACCAGCCTGCTAAGACGACAGCACGACAAGCATACAATACAAAACCATCACCCAACAACACTAATCACTAGGAAGCCTAAACTGAAAAAAGTAACACAATACATCTGTACAGTAGTTACAACAAAAAAAAAAAAAAAAAAAAAAAAAAAAAAAAAAAAAACAATTCCCATTTTAACAAAGATAGCAAAAGGGAGGCAAACAAGAAATATTCAACCTTCCTTTTACAATTGAAGAACATCAGGGGAGCTGCAAATCAAGGGATCTGCCACCAACCTCAAGACCAACCTCCAGGCAGCAATCCCGCAACCAGAAAAGCCCCGGAGAAACGTTGAACCCAGAAAATCAGAGCAAGCCCCGACAACATACCACCAACCAGGGAGAGAAAGACGGCCGACGAACCTCAAACTCGCCGACCACTTCGAAACACACCCCGATCCTACTGAACTAGAATCGACACCAGCGAACTAGACCAAAAAGCGACACCAACCAAAGAACGCAAACCCAGAAAATCGAGGGTTTGAGAACGAAAACCCAACGGGGGAAAATCGACACTTTGAGATTCTGGCTGCTAAGAAAAAGAATAACCCAAAACACCGCCCAGCAGCCACTTCAACCAAAACAACCGCCAGGCAACGAACTCAGCCCCTTCTTCAATCTTGAGTGAAGAACCCAGAAAATTGAAGAAAGAACCGATTAAACTTGCAACACCATCCAGCAGCCGATTCACCCAGCACAACCCACTAAACTAGACCCGCCACCAGCGAAAAATATCAGAACAAAACAACCCAGTCACCGGCGAACAAGCCCAGAAATCGACATCATCCTTTGAACGAGAATCCAGAAAATCGAGGGTTTGATTTAAAAATCAAAGCCCCAAGAACCCAGAATCAGCCCACCGAATGAAAAAATATCAACACTTCCAGCAATTTCCAGCTACTAGGAAGAAGATTAAACACGAAACACCGCCCAGCAGCCGAACCACCCAATACAACCACCGGAACAGCGATCCCTTCTTCAATCTTGAAGGACGAGGAAAGGATCCGAGAGTTCCAAAAGCTCTTAGGGTTTGTATTTTGAAGAAATTGAAGAACAAAAATCCTGCTTCCCTAATCTAGCCCTTTGAAGAAAGAATCCGATGAAGGCAACCACCGGACCCTTCTTCAAAGGGCTAGAGAGAAGCTAGAGTTTCTCTCTCAACACAACACGGTAACCTTTATTAAAACTTATGTGACTTTATTTTATTGTGAACCTAAAATATGCACTTATAAGCCCACGTTATGTTGGACAGTACATAGTTTTACTATTTTAACATGGTGACCTTGTTTATTCATAATGACTATACATAAACTTTCATTAAAAAACATTAACCTCTTATGATCTTTGTAATAACACATTGAAATTAAATTTATTCTAATAAAATAACTCTTATCATAACATAGTGACCAACTTTCTATTTATAAAATGGTTATAGTGCCTTTAATATTAGTGGTCCATAATAAACTTATTCGAACTATATGCTTTTAATAATTTGTCGTTGTATCAGTGAAGATAGTAAGCTAAGGGACAAAAATTATAAAATATTTATTTAAGCGAGGGTAGTGAGAGAGTGACAATAAAAAAAATAATGATATGAGTTTTTATCTTTTCTAAAATAGAAAGTGTTGCGATTATTATTAAACAGGTGTAAAAGGAAAGTGGTGCGGTCATTACTACGAAATGTAAGGAATATTTCATGATAAGGCCATGTTTAGTTCATTTTATTTTTACTTATTTCAAATATGATTAAAAAATTAAGGCCAAATCAAATCAGATACAGAAAAATAATTAAGGTTATATTTAGGTAAATTTGAGGTCACGAATAAATTGGGAAAAAATTATTTAAAAACACATCGATTTGCTTGATAGCAAACAAACATGCTTGTACCAAGACATATTTTGTCACACAAAATGAGCCGTTTAAGATATAACTTTACTTTACAAATTTCACCTCAAATTGGATTATTAAGGGCCAAAATATTCACCAACATCTTAATCGAGCAATATTATCGACACGCAAATTTAGACATTAATCAAGGTTTTTTTTTTTTTATTGAATTTTTACAAATAATGTTTAGCTTAGATTTCTCCATGCCATTAAAGTTTAAGACAACATCTAAAAAACTTAACTAAATAATTTTCCCTGCTAGATAATTAATGAGTCACACAAAATTGATATTTATTTATAATATAATGTGCAACCGCAATCTTCTTAGTAATTAATTTTGGAAATATTTTAAGCAATAAGCTAAATTTTGAAAATACTTATATTCAAATAAATCAGATGACTTACAACACACTTTTTTTTTAGAACCACTTACAACACACTTAATTGTACTTATTATTAATTAATTGTATTTAAATATTATTATACATGGAAGCCCTCACCCTCATCCACCGCCAACCACCAAATTGACCACCTCCCTCACCCTTGACCCTTTTATATTCCTCCTTGCCGGTGGTCGAGTACTGCACACACTTTTTTCCCCACAACCCCTTTATCAGCCCCTCCACAAATACCACCTGAGACCCACCCAAACCAACCTCAACAACCCATTTGCAAATTCTTATTTACCTTATAATATTCATATTTTCATACTAATTTTGTTATTCAACATCAATAATACAAGTTTTGAAACCATCATAACGACAACACTTCCTCCATTATATGTACTACCATCAACTCACTTCACCAATTCACCAACATACAATCACATACCCACTATTTTTTCTCAAATATTTTCAATTACTATAGTTATGAGAACTCATCTCTAAAACTTCTACAACAATTAACTTATCTAAATTCACAAACTCTTTTCAAGTTGAAAATCACATATTATGTAACCACGACTAAGAATTTCAGGGAAAATATTCACCAACAAACATCTTTTTCATATTTATAACATTTTGTGATATTATGTCCGTACTATGCCACAAGTCCACAACTAAGAATTTGGTATGAATTTTGTTAGTAAAACACTCATTTTTAATACTAATATAATACAAATAATACTAAAATAATTGTTGTTGAAACTAAAATAATACGAATGATGAATTACAAAATATTTACATAACAATTTCAATACTACAACAATACATCTGGTCTCTGATGTCTCTTTCGCTCACTCACCTGCCGTAGTTTACCTTTGATTTCAACCTCCATTGTTTTCGACCATCGTATGGACCACATAACTCTCTGATTTTGCCAACCGTTGTTTCATACTCTAAACCACATCACTCTCTAAATACGCCGACCATCGGCCCTTCCTTTCCCCAACCACCTTACTCGACCATCGGCCCTTCCTTTCCCCGACCACCTTACTCATCAGTTACTCACCTTAAAGCCACCATCATCGACTCTCACCTTAAAGCCACCGTCCTTGCCCCTCTCCTTAAAGCCGTTGTCCTCGCCCCTCACCTTAAAGTCGCCGTCGTCGGCCCTCCATGGTGTATTCTTGAAAATACTCCAACATCATTCACCGCCAAAAGTACAATTAAATTAAAATTTACAATTCAAAATTCAAAATCTTTCATCAGTAAAATTTTCAAAGCAAAGTTCAAAACTATTCATGTGGGATCAAGTGGGCCAACTTCTTTGAGCCGATAGAAATCAGATAATGAGGAAAGACTTCCACATTCAGCTATTCCGTAGAATTGTAATCCATTATGAGTACTTTATTATGTTGTTGTAATGTTTGTATCTTAAAAAATAATATCACTCTTTAATAAGTAAATATTAGTAAATTTAATTAAAATTAACGATCCGGTACAATTTTTTTTTATTACTTTATTTTATTACTATATGTCATAATTTATGCCAATACATTCTTATGAAAGGATATAATAAATGTCCCTAAGTGCCCATCTGAAGTCTTAAGTTGAGCCATTAATGGGGTTAATTAGAATTCTTATAAAAGGATAATAAAAGAGAAGATAATTGGCAGCTCTTACTTTGGCCCCCCTTAAGGCAAAGCTACAACGGTTTTATATGTCACCGGATTGTAAGTTTGTAACAACATAATTTCAATGTGACACAAAATTGAACGAAAAAAAGGTACTCCCTAATAAATAATTCCACCTCTCCTTGAACTGAAAATAACAAAACCACCTTCACATATTTACAAGGCAAACACAGTTTTGTAAGCTATATACTTTTGGTTATATCCCACGTGTGAAATCATGTTTGTTTCGGGGATTGGGTTTTTGTTGTGGGATTGGGTTTTGTTGTGAAATTATCAAATTTACATTAAACAAGTATCCGTACAGGATTTAAGGAGGTTTCAATTGGAAAAATCGGGGTTTGGGTCGGGTGTATTCGGGTCTTTATTCATGCTGGATATGCTCGGGTCAGTCTAAATATAGTAACGTAACTTATGGGTTTAGTTCGATTCATATAAACCAATAATGGTGGAGCCTATAACTAATATATCCCAAAAAAGGTTATTTCCCAACAACGGTTACTATTCAATTATACCTTATTCTTGAGTAAATATCAATATCACCTAAGTTTGAGAGGTTCAAGTGTACTCGTTATTTGTAGCAAATTTTACTGTAGATGAGAAGAACATAAAGCGTTAGAGCAATTTTTAAAAATTGGCCGGGAATGTGACACCTTTATCCAAGACTTGTATGTCGATTAATAATAACACTTATGTGCGCAACTAGAGGTGTTACATTTGGATAAGTTTTTTTTTTTTTTTTTTTTGAAGGATCACATTTGGATAAGTTGAAAAGAAAAAAGTTAGCATATTTCAACCCCAAGTTTAATAAATAAAGAAATTGTTTCGGCCGTTTGTCAATGAAATTGAATAACACCTTCCTACCCTTATACATTTTAATAAAAACCAAGCCTAACACAAAAAATTTCAATAAATTTTCAATAACTAATAAGAAGGGACTATTTAAATAGTAAATGCTTTTAGGAAGTTACAATTATATATATCACAGAATTGTTCATAATAGAAAGTCAATAATTATATTCATAATACAAAGTCAATAATTATATTCATAATAGAAAGACAATATTCAATTATTTATTTATACATATACCGAAGTATTATAATCTGACTACAAATATTTTAAAGTATTTTATCTATTATAAATAAATTATCATAATAAACTAATAATAATAATTATAATCCAACAATTTTTTATGCGTTTTTATTGATTTATTACTATATTTATATCTAAAATCACACACCCTCTGAATAGGGAAATCAATTTCTCCTTGTGAATTAGCATTTCTACAAACAAATTGAAGGATATAACTCCACTGATGTTATAGGAAGATTGAAGAATATAAAACACCCAGTAAATAAGCGAATTCATTCAAGAATCAACTACATTACACTGTATGTTGTGCCTAAATTTTTATTACAGGTTCAGATTTCTGCAGGTTGCTAGGTTGCAGGTCACAGGTTGCTAGGTTACAGGTTACAGATTGCTACGTGATCACCTACCTGGTTCCATGTATTAAAAAAAATCAAACAAAGATATTTCCAAGGAATATTCTAAGAGAATCCAAGTTTGAACGAAGTCAAAGTTGTTATAAGCTTTCCTACAATCAAGGAGGGAATATTTCCCACCAGGTATAAGTCAATTAGAAATGTTAAATGTATCGACACCACAAATAAGTCCACATTCGTTGAAGACCAAATCAAGGAGTCAAACTACTTCTCCTATTTTCATGGAGGACACTCCCACTATTCTCCAACTAACCACCAGCAAGGAACAAGTCAAAAGGCAAAGGATAAACACAAAGAGAACATGGCATGAATCTCGGAGCTGAACCTGGCAGCTAACTCCTACTTTCAAGGAATCATCAAAGAAGCTGTTACAAGACTTTAAAAGGCTCCCCTATTATAAATAGGATAGAAGACCATTGTAAAAAGAGAAGAGACGAGCCCTAGGCATCATATTTCATAGTCCTTAGCAATTAGTACTAAATTACAGGTTCATTCTTAGTCACAAAGCAACCTGTATTGTACATGTAATTCATTCTTAAACTAGTAGATTGGTGGATTCAACGCCACCCGCAGTTTTTACCCTTATTTATGGGGTTTTCTGCGTCATCATCTTGTGTATCTTCTTCCGTTTCCCCTTTGTTCATCTTTTGTAGGTTATTCGCCCCCATTCTTTGAACCTACGCTATCATTCACATCCTCATTAATCTAGTTGTTAACCTATAGAACCTGGTCGAATCTAGCGAGCAGATTTTGGCCAAAACAGTTTGGCGCCGTCTGTGGGGAAGCAGTTAGATCAATTTGTCCATCCTTCATCATGGTCGGAAATCCCGATCCCAATCCGAATATGAACGAACTAGTTGAGCAATGGCTGAAGTTCGTGCAGAGGAAGATGAATCCATCTAAGTTCTCGTTTTGGAGTACCCGCAGGTAGCTGGGGGCAACCTAGGAAGGTCCATACCAAGTTGACAAAGAGCCTACAAGTTAGCTACGCCAGAAGGTAAGCTAGTACCTAGAAGCTGGAATGTTGCACATCTAAAAACTTGCCATTTCTAAGAACCTTCTAGGTTGTCTCCAGGTTTCTTCTAAATTTCTTTAAATTATTTCTAAGTTATTTCCAAGTTATCTACGCATTATTTCTAACCTGTTTACTACTTCTAAATTATTCTCAAGTTACATACATCTTCTTTCTAAGTTAGTTTTTAATAAAAAAAAAAATATATATTTATGTTTATTGCTTTAATTTGGTTATATATTTCCGTCAAATCAGTACTAATATAAGCATCGGAGGGCCATTAGCGGCAACACCAACGATCATCTCTAACCTACTTCCTTATAGATTCAATTGGACAACCTGAATCCTAGAGATACAATCTGAGTTCTAGGTACAGCTATAACCTGCCAAAGCTACGAATGAACCTAGGGCCAATGCGCCAGATTTCAATAACTTTCGAAGCTACGAATTCACTAAGGGCCAATGCGCCAGATATCAATGACGTCCAAAGCTACGACGTACTAAGGGCCAATGCGCCAGATACCAAAGATATTCAAAGCAAAAGCACAATCGCAGAACAACGAAAGTCAAATCAAAGTCTACTTTATTCCAAAGAACCTAGCATCGAATGTTCAAAGTCTAAAGAAAAATTAACGAATGAAAACCTTTCCCCATGAGCAAAGTAAAGCATATTTTTAAAAGCTAAGATCAACGTTTAAATATTAAGAAGCAATTGTAACTTTTCGAATCTAAAGAATTATCTTGGGAAAATTTTATGTCAAAATTTATCTTTCGAAATCATTAAGCTTGCCTCATAGATGCAACAGGTACATCCAAGAGACAAGCTGGGGGCAAACTGTTGTGCCTAAATTTTTATTACAGGTTCAGATTTCTGCAGGTTGCTAGGTTGCAGGTCACAGGTTGCTAGGTTACAGGCTACAGATTGCTACGTGATCAGCTACCTGGTTCCATGTATTAAACAAAATCAAACAAAGATATTTCCAAGGAATATTCTAAGAGAATACAAGTTTGAACGAAGTCAAAGTTGTTATAAGCTTTCCTACAATCAAGAAGGGAATATTTCCCATCAGGTATAAGTCAAATAGAAATGTTAAATGTATCGGCACCACAAATAAGTCCACATTCGTTGAAGACCAAATCAAGGAGTTAAACTACTTCTCCTATTTTCATGGAGGACACTCCCACTATTCTCCAACTAACCACCAGCAAGGAACAAGTCAAAAGGAAAAGGATAAACACAAAGAGAACATGGCATGAATCTCGGAGCTGAACCTGGCAGCTAACTCCTACTTTCAAGGAATCATCAAAGAAGCTGTTATAAGACTTCAAAAGGCTCCCCTATTATAAATAGGATAGAAGACCATTGTAAAAAGAGAAGAGACGAGCCCTAGGCATCATATTTCATATTCCTTAGCAATTAGTACTAAATTACAGGTTCATTCTTAGTCACAAAACAACGTGTATTGTACCTGTAATTCATTCTTAAACTAGTAGATTAGTGGATTCAACGCCACCCGCAGTTTTTACCCTTATTTATGGGGTTTTCTGCGTCATCATCTTGTGTCTCTTCTTCCGTTTCCCCTTTGTTCATCTTTCGTAGGTTAATCGCCCCCATTCTTTGAACCTACGCTATCATTCACATCCTCATTAATTTAGCTGCTAACCTATAGAACCTGGTCGAATCTAGCGAGCAGATTTTGGCCAAAACACTGTACACAATTAATTTTATTTTACAATTAAATCCAGATAAAAATACTAATTATAATCTCAATCAAGATAGAGTAATAATTAAAATCACAACCCAGAATTCCAAATCAAAAACCAGAATATAAAAACATCCTACATATCTACTTTAATCCGAAATTAAATCAAATTACCAAATGGCCTACACACTAAGCAACTAGTTGGCCCCAAAATTAATATTTTCTTTTTTAAAAAAAATTTACCTTTAATCAGTTTAATTAATCCGAATCAAAACCATAAGCTTCATCATCACTTTGAGAGACTTCAGGTGAATGGTAATTGTAGACACCCATTTGTGTCTCCCTAAAACCAAACTCGGTGATGATTACCTTTCACGTCGAATCATAATCGAATGAAGTGAAAGTGTGGAAAGTCTAGTGTTGCGGATAGTTGTAATTTCTCTTCTTTTCTCTCTGTTTTTGAAAACCTATTTTAAGAAAACAGTCAATCCAGTTTGGTTGGTCCATGATATGGGTCCAATAGTAGTGTAGTTGGATAGGGTTTGAAAAGAGCTTTTCAACGATATATTATAAGCCCAATTCCGATAAATATTGAGGAAGTTATGGCCAAATTACTAAACTGGGCTTGGTTTGAGCCTTATATGCGGCCCAATGATCTAGAGGAGGGCCCAAGATGGATTTATCATTCCTAATGCAATTAGGAATGGTTTTAGTCTTCTAGATTCTTCTAGAAGGTTCTTTTCATTCCTAATTCAATTAGCATTAATAAATTGATTTTTGTTGACTTTTTAGAGTTTAATCAAAATAAAAGAATGTTTTTGAGGAAAATACGATTTTATCCTCCTGTACGGTAAATTTCTATCAGATTTTAGAAAACGCGTCAGATATTTAATTAGCGCCAAACGCCAGCATTAGCGCCTGACGCTAAGCTTGGCGCCTGGCGCTAGCGTTAGCGCCTGGCGCTAATGTCAGCGTCTGGCGCTAACCTCGTTTTGCGCGTCTAAACTCTGTTTCGATTTTCTATCTTTTTGGCTGATTTTCTATATAAATAGCCTTCTAAAAACTCCGTTTTCATTCACCAACTCTCATCAAGAAATTCTTGATTACTCTCTCTCTCTTTTCTAAACTAGCCTTTTCTCAAAATACAAAATTCCGCACTCACAAGATCTAGATACACCTAGCCATATTCGAAGTTGCCTTCGCCCTAGACGTGAAAGGTTTTAATTTCTGAGGGTTTGGTCCCAAATCTCTCTTTCAATTATTTAATTTAATTGTTTTGTTTATTATTTTCCTTGAAGTTACTAACGTGTGTATTTTGTTATTAGAAAGAGGTACGAGGCATCCAAGTAAGTACTTTAATGGTTTTATTGATGTCATTATGTAGAAATCATGCTTAGGTTGTTATTATGATTCCTAGTATCATGTTAGGATGTTTTCCTTAATTTGATGTTTAGGGTGACAACAATAAATTCCTAGTATCATGTCTAGGGTAACTTTAATATCAAGTATGATTAAAAGTATGATGCCTTTATGTTCTTCCTAATATTTATGATTGTTAGTATCATGTTAGGGTTAAAGCTTTGATTTTTTTATTGTTTAGTGACATGCTAGGGTTTGTTATTAATCTTGTTAGTATCATGCCTAGGATCTTGCTATTATTATGCTTTAACATGATGATTATGATTATTTTAATTATTATGATGATTATTATTATGTTGCTTGATTATATTTATTGTTATTTCTTGATCACGCCTTTTATGCATAAAGAGAATTTGTACTTGTAATCACGCTTAATAAGATAATTAATAATCTTGTTTAGGATTAATTTGATTATAATTCAAGTGATCGCCAATAACAGTTTTATTTGTGCATTAATATTCAACCAACATAGATAAACAGGTTTAGGGGTAAACCTATTGATTGCATGTTAGTCAGAAAGCGCACATGAATACGATCAGAATAAAGTAGAGGCTTATTACTATGGCAGGTTCAATCTCTTTTAGGTTGGATTTGTACCTTCATCCCCGAACTACCAGGCATGGTTCCAGACCTATTGGAGTTGGCGATCTCCTGGATCGTTTAGGGGTGTAACCTTCACCCTACGAACGGTTTACAAGTTCCTAAAACTTGTTGGCGGCTCTGTTGCTCTATCTTCTTTCCCTTTGGACGCCACCGTACTTTAGTGTATGATCACAGTGGGGTTCAAGTTTGGGGTAACGCTTGAAATATTCCATACAGTTTTTGGCGACTCCACTGGGGAGGCTTTCTATTTTAATTCCTGAAATTTATTTCGACAATGATTTAGAATGAGTGGATGAGACTCGAAAAGTTCTAAGTATTTCATGTGCGTAATTTTGATTAACATTATTGTCATATGCATAAAAAAGATCTCATTGGAAAGACCATCCGTAATGAGTTAAACATAGGATTTTTACACGTAGGAAATTTGAGGAATATCTTTCACAACTAGGATCGAAATAACACTGCGCGAAACTGGAAAATTTTATTGAGCACAAAAAGGTGCTGAGGCATGTAGGAACTAGCGTCAGCGAACAAAGATTAGAGCCAGTATTTTGACTTTAGCGCCAGACGACAGCCTCTGTCGCCAGGCGCTACAGCCAAAAGCTGGCGCCAGCCTCTGTTTGCTGGCGCCAAGTTCTTCCAACACCGAGCCAGAAATATGCGTTCTAATTTCGACCAGTTTTTAGCATTGTTTGCTCGATCCTACATCCTTATTGAGTTTTTCTCACTTTTTTGAAACTCATATGTGTTCTACATATGGACATAACCCTCTGGGAATTCATGCTCCATCTACCTGATTGAACGCTCTGAGCAACAAAGGGTACATCCGAGAATGTTGAATTCACCAAACCATGGAAGCGAGTTTTTCTAAACTCGTCGTGTCCCATCCAGTCGCGCCAACCCTTCACGGTTAGGCTTCCGCGCGGTGCATCCGGACAATTAACCATGGACCCTCTATTGACTAACCCATATCCCAAACTTTAGAGAACTAGAGCCATGGTTAGGTTGCAAACTCATTGCATCATACTGTGCCTACTTGACTAATTGTGCATTATTTGTTGTGCATATGGTATGTGTTTTTCCTAACTGTTTGTTTGACTAGTGCTAAGATTAAATAAATTAATGACTAAAAGAACTTTGCCTAATTAATTAATTAATTAATTAATTAATTAATTTGAGTAAATAAAGTGTAATATTTTGACCAGAGTTCACTTAGTATGACTTTAGGTATACCCCTGTTGATCAATAATACCGAAAACAGTTTCAGATTGACGCTCCAGCAATGGCGCCAAAGTTTGAGCTGTAGCGCCACTTTATGGAGTGTGGCGCCTGGCGACAATCCCATCGTCTGGCGCTACACTACAAAGAGAGGCGCCAGTCCTGTCATTTTGACGACAGTTCGGTTTTATTGCTCGAGTCATCACTTTGTGTCCAATTAAATAGTTTGCTAATCAAGTCAGTTAATTTTACTGTTAATAATGCCTTGTTAAATCATTAATTGAGTCTAGGCACTAAGTCCCATGGTTTTACACATAAGTCCAAGCATGTCACTTACACTCACCACATAACGCACACACCAATACGCACTTTTGACCATGTCTAAGAAAGTCTTGTATGCACGTTTTTTTTCGTCATTTTTTTTAGGGGGGTAAGTCGGATATTAATCCTCCAATTTAAATCACTTGATTAAACACCATACTTGATTCCTAAAAATATATGCCTTATTTTTGCCAAAAAAATGCACCTATTTTTTATTTTTCCTCTTTAAAACCGTAAAGTCAAGTTCGATTTGAGTCGAGTAATTAAAACAAAAATGGTTTAAATTACAGCGCGTGGTCAAGAAAGGAAGGGCGGTTAATCAAAGACAATCTTTTTGTACAAGTCCAAATTTTCGACAAACCCATCGCTCGTAAGAGGAAAGCTAGGACAGTAATGGAAACACAAGAAGAAGTCAATGAGATCAGGAACCAACTGGTTACCGTAACTGAGGCACTAAAGATTCTAACCCTCAAGATCGATGATCCCGTGAAACAACAACAGACGGACCTCATGCAAGAGAGTCAGAGAAAGCTATCAAGCGACTACAAGTTTCAAGGGATTAGCTCACAAGGGGTCTCAGTGGACAAGGATCTTCTTCCGCAGAAGTTCAATTCCAACGACATCCCGAAATTCAAAGCAACTAATAACCCTTATTTTCATTTAAGAGCCTTTGAAACAATAATGAGTATTAAGGGTATCGACAAGAAGGTGTTTCCCTCTCTGTTCTCACTATCTCTCGAAACCGTTTGCCAGAAATGGTTCTTTTCTCTCGAGAAAGAAAAAACCTCCACCTGGGAGTCCATAGCAAACGCTTTCGTTGATAGATACAAATACAATATTCAAGTTGAGACCGACCATAGGGAGCTTGAAATCCTCAAGCAGAAGGTGAATGAAGGCTTCACCTCCTTCTTTAACAAATGGAGAGAAACCTCAGCTAAGATGATTGAGGTGCCAAGTGAAAAAGAGTTCGTAGGGTTATTCATCAGAAACCTTCAAGAAAAGTACTCCAAGCATCTCAAATATCAGAATATTCTCCATACCTTCAAGGCCGTCTACAACATTGGAATTAATATTGAAGACGACCTGGCTAAGTTGAAAGCTGCCAACAATAACTCTAACAGTGGCTGGAAAGGCAAGAAGAACGACAATCCTTCTTCTTCCAAAACCACCCACTCAAACAATGTTAGCACTTTTAACCTAAATGAAGTCCTTGCTATGAATAACCAAGGACAAAAGAAACCATTTAGGAGGAACTTTACTCCTATTGGCATGAGTTATGACACCACATTTGACCGATTAAATGCAAAAGGTCTTATAACTCCTATTGGACCATTTAGGGACCCACCAGTCGAGAATAGGACGGCTAACTGGAACCCTAATCCACATTGCAAGTATCACCAAGGTAGGGGCCATCTTACCGAGAACTGTTGGAAGCTTAAAGAACCTATCCATGACTTAATCGACAACAACAAGCTGCCATTGCCCCTTGCCAGTAAGAAGCCAAGTATTGATAATGCGCCTCTCGCTCATTCCTTGGCCATCTCTGATGAGGAAAACGAAGTTGATCCTTCATCTCTCATCAAACCTGTTAAAGAAATCCATGCTATCGAAGAAGAGGAGGAGGTCTTTTTCGATGCCATGGATAGCCTTCCAGAACTAGCAAGTAAAGAGGACTTACAATTGCTTACACTGACTATGATGGAAGGATCACACTTGCTACGTGAAGCCCTCAAGGTTGTAAAAGAACTTCAGAAGAAATATGACGAGGTTCCACTCTCGAAAAATAAACCTGAGAGATTTCACACCCATGGGAACAACTTATGAGGCGAAACGCTTCCCTTTACAAGTCACCGATAAACCCAAGAAGAGTAATAGACTCTACACTCCAATTGGGATCCCATACGCACAAATGTTCAAAATGCTCTCCGAGAGTGGCGAGATCAAACCTCTCGAACCGAGACCTTTTGAATCATTGAAAAGGACAGATAGATATTACTGTCAATGTCATCAATCAGGGGGTCATACTATCGAAAACTGTTTTAAATTCAAGGATTTAATTCAGAAAAATGATTGATGATAAGAAGCTAGTCCAAGTTCCACAAGAAGAGGATGCAAATATTAATGGAGTTTGGGACAGTGACGAAGAAGACGTCTATTTAAAAGACATGGTAGGACCTCCAACTTCGGTGTCATACGCCATGGATGACTTTTGGGTTGAAGAAGATTCATCAATAGACTTCCTCACAAGATCCGGGAGAATACAACCTCCTGTTTTGACACAACCCATGCCAACCACACAGCAAGTTCCCATACCTATCGTAGAAGATAATGACATCGTCAAACAGTTCAAGAAAACAAAAGTTGAAATGAACGTATGGAAGCTTCTGGCAACGTCTCGAGAACATAGGTTGGCCGTAATGAATGCCCTGGATAAAATAGGGATAGATTCTGACACCACTCTTGAGGGGTTGGCTAACTTCCTCACGAGTGATCTCCCTAGTCCCATCAACTTGATCACCTTCTCCGACAAGGATTTAACCCCAGAAGGTGACAAACACTATAAGGCATCAAACCTCACAGTGGTTTGCAAGAGAATGAACGTCCCTATGACTCTTGTAGACAATGGATCAGCCATTAATGTCTGTCCACTTAGAACTG
Source organism: Chenopodium album (assembly GCF_948465745.1). Classification (NCBI taxonomy): domain Eukaryota; kingdom Viridiplantae; phylum Streptophyta; class Magnoliopsida; order Caryophyllales; family Amaranthaceae; genus Chenopodium; species Chenopodium album. Next base: position 41,746,193 of record NC_137834.1, on the reverse strand, counting down.
CGAGGATGCTAGACATAAGGGATGAAGACTTAACCCCGTCAACGCAAGGAATAAGAGCCTATAACAACACTCGTCGTCAAGCTCTTGGTAAAATTACCATGAATGTAACGGCGGGAGCGATAGAACACGCTACTACTTTCCAAGTAGTAGATATTAAAGCTTCATTCTTTTTTTTGGTAAGTAAGAAAGTATATTACTATCAAAAAAACTGTACAAATGTACAAAGTTTACAAGCCTGAAAAAAATAGGCAACTCCAAAACTACACAAGACCTAAAACAAAGGCCACCCCCACCTCAAGCTTTAAACTCCTCAATTGCCACCTTCTAGGAAGGGTTCAACTGAAGGAGAACAAAGCAACCAAATCAGAAGCATTCTGCTGCCTTCTAGGAAGGACACAGACCACAACTGAAAAGGATTAACAATACAATCAAGAAACAAAAACAACACAGCATCAAACCAAAACAAACTAATTTGGAATGCTGTTGTACAGTTCCTGTATCCATTTGCACTGCAATCTACTCCAATTCTTGTTGATCAGCTGCCTGACTCTATCCATGCTCACCCTACCAATAGCCTTACAAATCTTGGAAGGGTGAATAATAGCTTTCTGCCAAAAAGATGTATTCCTAGCAAACCAAATGTGGTAAACAACAGCAGCCAGAACAACCTTCTGCTGCACATTATCTTTTACTTCTCTGAGCCATTTCGTCCAAACTTCATCAATGCAAAAATTCTAAACTGGAATATGGAGCCAATGAGCAATTCTCAGCACACACTCTTGGCTGTATCTGCAATTAAAAAACAGATGTTGTCTATGCTCAGTTGCATCACCACACATCAGACATTTATCTTCAGCACAGGCATTATATTTCCAAAGTTTCTCCCTTGTTCTAAGTCTATCATGCATAGCAAGCCAGAGAATAAAAGAATGCTTGGGAATATTGAACTTATTCCATACCCATTTGCACCAATCCACCTTTGTGCCAGCTCCCTGCAACCATTTATAACACTCAACTAGCTATTTTGCTCAAAACCTTCTTTTAACTGGTCCTTAACTGCACAAAGTCTCCTCCAAGCCCATCCTGCAGATCTCTTAGGACTATAAGCCCACCAATCTTGTCCTTTAATATACACAGCATGAACCCATTTCACCTAGAAAGAATCCTCTTTTTTAGCTATTTTCCACACATACTTCCCCAGTGCTGCCCTGTTCCACATACCACAGTCTCTAACTCCCAAACCACCCTCAACTTTGCTCTTGCAAACCAATCCCAAGCAATAGGGGGTGCCTTGGACAAAACAGCATCTCCACACCAAAGGAAAGCTCTGCAAAGCTGAGTAATCCTCAAGATAACTGATTTAGGTAACGACACACACTGAGCCCAGTAAGTGTGCAAACTAATCAGAACAAAGTTCACCAGCACCATTCTTGCAGTATATGACAAGTTTATGCTAGACCAACAAGTTATTCTAGCCAGCATCTTATCTACAATAGCATCAAAGTCTGAGACTCTCAAATACTTAACATTCAAAGGGATGCCAAGATATTTGAAAGGAGTTTCTCCTATTACAAACCCAGAATCAGTCACAATTCCTTGCTGCATTTCAGGCTGCACACTACCAAAATAGATAGCAGACTTATCAGCATTAGCCTGTAACCCAGAACAGCCTCAAAAGCTTTAAGAGCCCTCACTAAGAGGGATACAGATTTCTTATCAGCATAGGAGAACAACATCAAATCATCATCAAATATTAAGTGATTTAACTTCAAAGTCTTACATCTATGATGAAATCTAAAGCCTCTTTTTGCACCCACCTTTTTGAGTAATTTTGATAGATATTCCATCACAATTACAAACACCAAAGGTGACATAGGATCACCTTGCCTGATCCCTCTCTTGCCCTTAAAAAAACCATTCAGACCACCATTAATCATAATAGAGAAAGAAGGGGAAGTAACACACTCCATAACCCAAGAAATGAGTCTACTTGGGAAATTCAAAGCCTGCAACATATCATAAATAAAAGACTAGTACACAGAATCATACGCTTTTCTCAAATCCACCTTGATAGTACATCTAGGAGATCTTCTCTTATTATTATACTCTTTTAACATATCCTGGCACACTAAGATGTTGTCTAAAATGGATCTTCCAGCAAAAAATGCACTTTGATTCTCACTAATCAAACCAGGCAGCACCTCTTTGAATCTTTCACATAACATCTTGGAAATGATCTTGTACAACACATTACAACAAGCTATTGGCCTAAATTGAGTAACTCTAGTAGCATTATCTAGTTTAGGAACCAGAGTTAGAGTAGTTGCATTCACCTGTTTCAGCAGCTAACCATGCTCAAAGAACCCCAAAACTGCCTTACACACCTCTTTTTTCACAACTCCCCAAGCATTCTTGAAGAACTTGCTGGAGAATCCATCAGGACCAGGTGCCTTATCATCCTCAATACTCCAAACATCACTTCTCACATCCTCTTCAGTAAACCCTCTGCATAAACTCATATGTTGATTATCATCCAAAATAGGACCTGCAGCTATAACAGCATGATGGATTTGTCTAGAAGGGGTCCCACCAGTGCCTAATAAATCTTTATAAAAGCCAATAAAAGCTTCTGCAATCTTATCAAGTTCCTGTATGATTTCACCATTCTCAAGCTGGATACTGTACACATTATTATGCATTCTTCTCTTCCTAATACAGGCATGAAAGTAAGAAGAATTTACATCACCATCTTTCATCCAATGCAGCTTAGCTTTCTGCTTCAAAAATTGCAGTTTTGCAGTATGAGCAGCTAAAAATTTTTCCCTGGCATCACTTTCCATTTGAATCAAAGTCAAGTTCTGAGGGTCATTATTCAGTTCACACTGCACCTTTGCTAACTCAGCAGCACCACTAACATCTGCACTCTCAACTGAGGAAAAGTTAGTCAGATTTAACAGCTTGAGAGCTTCCTTCACCTTTTGCAGCTTTTTCACCACAATAAACATATCAGTTCCTTTCACATCACTATTCCAAGCCTGATGTATAGCTTCCTAGTAGCCTGGAGCATCAATCCACATATTAAAAAACCTAAAAGGTTTCTTAACATTCCCATTACACCCAAATAATCTCATAATACAAGGACAATGGTCCATTAACCCCTCAAGCTTCATTCAATATATTGTTGGGACGCCCTTGGCTTCATGACTTAAAGGTCGTCCCCTCATCTCTCCACCAACAAGTAAAAGCTATAGTGGGAGGAAATCCTATTACCATCGATGCTTCGCCTATGAGGATTAAATATATAGAGAATCCAATAATTAACGTGGAGCACGATGAAGATGATGAAGATTTGTGGTGTTTCGAGTGTTTTTTGGATTTCCTCAGATACTGGTCACGCTCTCCTGGCAACGAGACGGTCCGACCTGCAAAACAACGAATATTCTGGTTGTCGGATTATTCGCCTCCGACTATCAAGTTAGTGATCGGAAACGGAAAAGGCTAGAGAGAGAAAGTAGAGAGAAGTTGGAGCTATTAATGCTCTTTTTGTTGTAATGTCTTAATCCACCCCTCCCATCATAAATGATTGGGGTATTTATAGGGGTGGGACTCGTGCCCCATTCTAGGGTTTGTACCCTAGAATTGTGCGACGTGATTGGCTGCGCAATCCGTGAATGCCACGTGTTACTTTGGGGGCGTCGCTTAGCGGCTTTCATTGATATCTCTCGGGATTTGGGCCTTGACGTTATTAGGCCTCTTTTGCGTGCTGATTTCAGGGGAACACATGCCCTAAACACGTGGCATCTTCTTATAACGACACGTGTCACCCTCTAACTGGGCCATGTGTCGCTACGAGATTGACCTGAGCCTTTGAGTGCTCTTAAGCTGGACGCGTGGCATCTTCCCATAATGACACGTTTCACCCTATAAATTGGCCACGTGTCGATATGGGACTGGTCCACGTATATGGGGTATTTTTACCCTCAACATTTACCCCTCAGAGGGGGTGGCTCGTACGCTTATAGGCCGAATCCTTTGACCTCAAATAGCCTTGGGGCGTACGGGTGCATTAGGATTTTGACAGGCGGCTTTTGTCCGCCTGAAAATTTAGAGCGAACGCCCATCTTTACGGATGGCGCGGACAACTGTAGGCCGTCTTGTTTTTGGAATTGCGGCCGTCTTGCCATTGTGGAGGGAGTTTTAGCTCCGTTTTCTTATCCATTTATATTCGGACGTGCCGTTTTTAGGCCGTCTTCTTTTCCGCCTATTCTAACGACGTTTGTCCTTTGCCCCTTCAAATTCTAGGTTAAACTTTCAAATTATAACCGTTCAACTTTTTAGGCGGGAAAGATGAATTTACCGTCTTAACCCCATAAATTTTGCTTATATATACGAAGGGTTTGACCTCATTTTCACACTTTGGAACTTTGCATTTTCTAGAGAGAAGTCAAAGCTTCTAGAGAGAGAAAGTGCCATTTTCTTTGAATCTTCAAGAGCTTCGCCGTGCCATTGAGTTTTCCGAGCACATCCTTTGAGTTTTCCGGTCAACCTTCAAGACTTTCAAGTTTTCTACACGTACAGAGGTAGGCCGCCTGTTTTCTTTTCCTTGCATTTTTATTTCTTTATTCTTCACTTTAAAATCTGGCTCAACACTCGGCTTTGTCCGTTTCTCCTCATGAGGCCGGCCGTTCGCATGGGACTGAGGAGTCTAGAGTGAACGGAGACGAGTTGTCTCCTTCGTTGAGTAGGTCCATTTCTAGTGCGTACCAACTCACTTCCACCCATTCTTCTCTGTCCCTGCAGTCGAACATGGCAAGAACGATGCAGACGTACGATCGTCATGCGGCCAAAAATCCAGACAGTAGTCTGGTGAACCCTAGGCCTCCTTATGACCCTAACAACCCTAACTTAGAAACGCCTTCTACTACTCCTATGACCGCTTCCACGGGCACTCACTGCTCGGCCGTGGAAGTAACTTCTTGTTTTGAGGAGCGCCAAAGAACTCAGGGCGCTTCTGCTGCGGGGGGAACGTCCGGGCGAACTCCGGGATTAATGTTCCCCCAATATGCCAACTCGGTCATGGATGGGGCCGAGTTGCTACTCTGTGAAGGACCTCCTTCCTCTTCTCGGGCGGACGCTGATCCGTCCGTCCCCACTCCCTCAGAACTCTATCTCCGATATGGCAGGTCGAACAGGCCAAGGACTGGGGTCTCAATTAATGAACCGTCCGACCTGCCTCCTCGCAGAGCTCCTCCTACTAGAAGTCAGGCGGCCGGTGCCAAGGACAAGGGCAAAAGACCCCTAATTCATGAAGACACCACCTCTTCCTGGGGCGGCCGTAGCTCTAGGAGCCGTAGCTCAGCAGAGGCAGCCAATCTGGATAGAGTGTCGTCCTCTGAATTTGGGAGTGCTCCTCAACAAGAGGAGGAAGAGGTCGAGAAAACGACCGAGGGCAAAGCGGCGGCCGCTGAGGGCGAGGAGGCGGCCGAGGAAGATGTTGCCAACATTGACAACTTCAAAGATTCGTTCGCCTGTACAGTGGGTAGCACGGCCTTGGGCTACCTGAACTACAAATTTGAGACGTACAAGGCATTCCTCCACCTTGGGGAGGGATTTGAGATTCAGCCTCCAAGGAAGTCACGCGATGTGGCTTCTTGGGAGGAAGAGAGGTCGCGCCAAAGGTCCTTTAGCATTTATAGGGCGACCTTAGATGTCGGACTGCGCTTTCCTCTCCACCCTTTCGTCCGCACAATCCTGGACAAATACGACATTGCCCTCTTCTAGCTGATGCCGAACAGCTGGTTGAACGTCTTTGGGTACTTGGTGACGTGCATCTGCAAAGGCTTCAAGCCGGACTTTGCAGTCTTCTGTGAGATGCACTCACTAACCAAGCTGGACGCGGACATGGACGGCTGGTTCATTCTGAGCTCCACCAGGGACTACATGATGGTGGTTGACCGTGTCTCCAAATGGCGCGACTAGAAGCATCGATTCTACCGCATCAAGACCAAAGATGTTGAATTTAACTTGCGGATGAATCGGTTTAATGCTGAACCAATTCAGCTTGGACGTGGGGACCTCAAGCCTGATAAACCACCCGTCCACCCCAGCCAAGAGCACCAGCTTGAATACTTCAAAGTCAAGAGGGTGAGGAGGAATGTCAAAACTAAGCACGTTCCAAGCAACTGGGTCCCCTTATCCAGTTGGCTACGGGATCCCACGTTGATGTCCGCCTATGGCCTGTACAAGAACTTGCCTCAAGGTGGATGCATAAACATATATTTTTGCACATACATAGGTTATTTGAAATTGAAGGATTTTCTAACACTTCTTCCTTTTCTTTTACAGCTGAGGCGTACAAGATGCCGGACTCAGAGCAGAAAGGGGAAGTGAATATATCGGAGATTGACTTGGCCGGCTACAAGGCTCGTCAGAAGCTGTACGAGCAATCTAAAGAAGTAAGTATATTCACCTCCATTTCTTCTTTTCGTCCGTGCTGGGATGCTCGGAAGGTCCTCCCTTCTGGGTTCCCACTGACGTATTCCTGCGTCCGTGTTGGCATTACGGAAGAGATCTTCTTCCTAACTAGGCACGGCCAATCAATTGCATTATCTTGCTCACTTTTTTCTAACTTTTGCCTCTTCAGCTGTCAACTCCGACCCCTAGGTCCAAACGGAAGCAGTCGTCCCCTGCCTCCAAGACGGATGATAGGCCGTCGTCGAGCCTACCAAAGATAAAAAGCTCACTTGGTCTCTCTAATGCGTAGAAAGGGCAAGTAAGGGTCGATCCCACAAGGACTAAGGGGAGCACTAACAAGTATCGATTTGTGATAAGTTAAGTCAAGTCTTTTTGGGTTTTGAGTTATAATGAAAAACTACAAACAATAATAAAAAGGATCTTGGGAAGGTATCCACCAATTAAGTCATTCACAAACTAAAATTTAACATACAAAACATAGCAATTTGGGGATAAATTAGGGGAAGTCATCTAAGGCATCCAACTACTCTCTCAAGCTAGAGGGATTACTTGAGTTATGAATACAACCTACTCTCGTGGTTACAAAGCATAAAACAAGTGTTAAAGCATTATCACGATGACATAAACATTCCCTTGACTGGAAATTCCTATTCTCATGGCATTTCAAGTCAATTAAGCATAAGGGAGCTAACTCAAGTTCATCTCTCGATCCTTCGTTGAGAAAGCTTAGATAAATAGTTCTAGCAATGGCCACTTACAAGAACTAACAATGAAACCACTTAAACTTAACTAATTAACATCCCACATTAGCTAAATCAACACATGCAAACAAGTATTTGTGAATTCATCAATGGTTTCAACCATCCCAAGTAAATAAACTACTCACAAAACATTATAAATTCCAAAACTAAGGGAGTTAACAACTGAGAACATGAATTCAAACACTAATCTATCATAAACAAGTAATTAAACTAGAAAAGATGCAAAAATAAGTAATTAAAGCAATAAAATAAGAGAGAGAGTAAGAAATTCTCATTGATATTGCAAGAAATAATCAAATCTTCAAGTCTCCTTCCTTCAATTCTTCATATTCCAAGCATTCAACAAGTTTTTCTCACTTTCTCTCTATAGAAAATGAGAGTTTCTCTCTCTAAAAACCCTAAACTAAGATAAAACTACTCTAAGAAGATTCCCCCTGGTTACAAATGAAGCCAAAGAGGTATTATATAATCCCCAAGTAAAAGGACAGAAAACATGAGGAAACGACCCGTCTACAGGTCGGCACGGACGTGCCAAAGGTTGCACGGACGTGCAGACCTATTAAAATACGACCAGTAGCTACTGACTGACCTTGCACGGACGTGCTTCATTTGGCACGGACGTGCAGAGACTTGCACGGACGTGCCACTTATTGGCACGGACGTGCAACTCTTTTCTGGCGAAACAACTTATTTTTGGAAGGTCATAACTTCTTCGTTACTCATCGGAATAAGGCATGTGACCAGTCGTTGGAAAGATCTTGAGATGAACTTTAATATCCAATTTGAATCACTTCAAAGTGTTGAGTGGAAAAAAAGTTATGGTCAGTTGAAGTTGACCTTAGTGCAAAAATCCTTCCAAAACTTTCCAAAAGCTTTTCATTTCTCTTTAAGGCACTCATCCTTCTTCCTTAATTGCTCTATCAACCAAGCTTTCCCTTCTTCTTGTTCATTCATGCTTGATCACGTCCATATATAGTGCTAAAAATAGCTACATTACATCAAAAACACAAACAACCCGTGAAGCATGGATGGTACAAAATTTGTATAAAAATAGGATAAATAATGAACTTTGATGTCGAATAATCACGAAAACAAGGTTCAAAAGTACCCTAAAATCATACCAAATAACAAGTTATCAACGGACAAGGACGGTAGGGCGTCCAAGCAAAGGAAGATGGTCGGATCCAAGACCACTTCCACCACTGCGGCCAAGACCACGTCGCGGACTGTCTCTAAGCAGTCCAAAGGAGAACAACCCCGACTGAGTGATAGCGGGGCCTCCAAGTCCATGGATCCGGCCGCCATGCCGGTTCATGATAAGTTCGAGAAATCGGACAATAGGGGTAAGTCGACTCGGCAAAACCGACCGGGCCAGAAGTGACTCCGCCCGTACAAAGAGTCAACGAATCTGATTGGCTTAAAGTCATTCAGTCGGTCGGCGACCAGCCTGGTCGGACGGGTGAAGAAGAGGACGAGCCTGCGCCGCCTCCGTCATTCACCTTCCACCCCCAAGCTTCTGCGACGGTCAGTTCAAGTCCTCTTGCAATTTTTTTTTTACTAAGATTAAATTAAACTCTTTGCGTCCGCGTTAGATATTACGGAGGAGCTACAAATGAAGCTGCCTGGCCAGTCCCTTACTGGGGCGGACAGGAAGGCCATGCGGGAAGCCATGGCCCGGGCCGTCCCTGCTGAGCAGCGAGATAAGCTGCAGGGAATACATGAGGGCTTCCTCGGCCCAATGATCAACTGCAGCGCTGAGGTAACTTTTTCAACCCTCATACTGAGGACCTTTCCTTGTTCTCTGAATTTCTTTGTTCCCTGATTTACTAAACCGTTTTTCTTGTGCGCAGCTTTTCTTGCGACTGACCGCCTTCCTTAAATGGAAGGACAAAGAAAACGAAAAGCTGAAGCGCTCCTGGGAGAAGGTCCAGAAGGCCCAGGATGCTGTTACTGGGGAAACGGCCGTCCAGCGCCGATATTTTGATACCCAGATCAACGCGTTGTCCAACAAGGCAACGCGGCAGGCAGAAGATCTGGTGAAACTGGGTAAGGCCCTCGAACAAGAGACCTTAGCCAGGGACACTATGAGGCAGGAGAGGGATCAGGCCCTCTTGGACGGCCAGCGCTGGAAAGAAGGGTTCTAGGCCTCAAAAAAGCTCAAAAGTGAGGTGGCCTTAGCCCAAAAACATTTGAAAGAGGCCCTGGACGAGGCGGACGCACTTAGGGCCGAGGTGGAGACTTTGAAGAAGTCCGTTGAGGACTTATCTCTACAGCTGAAGACACCTCGGGCCCCTAGCGCAGATGAGGTCGTCCGCATTGAACAGAATGCTGAGGACAAACTGAAGAGCCACTTCTTTGAGGCGTTCGAGCTCATGGTGGACGAAGGGGAGGCGGCCTTTTTTCAAGAGCGCTTCACTAAACGCCTCAACTTTGTCTACCTCAGGGAAGAAGCTAAGAAGGCTGGACAGCCTTCTCCTGAGCTGGACGTCACACCAACAACCTCCGAAGATGAGGAAAATGAAGAAGTGGCGGACGGCAATGACGGTGAAGTGGAGAGCAAGGAGGCGCCAGCTGAGGACGCGTCCCTTGCCGCTTCTCAAGATCTCGCCCAAGTCTAGGATCCAGCTCCAACCCCAGTCGCCCCCTGATTTTCAGCTTTTTCTTCCTTGTTTAGTTAATTTCTATTTTCTTTACCTGCCGCCTTTTCGAGCGGTTTTATGTAAGATACTTTGTCGCCCTTTGAGTGGTCTTTTTATTAGTCCAAGTTTTCTATTTTACTTCATACTTTGCAAATTTTACACTTAACATGTTTTTGCTTTTTTGTACGCGTACTTTTTACACGTTTTTGTATCCTCGTACAATTTGGGGGGTATGCCCCTATATTCGGCGTTCGCCTAGTCCATATTTTAAGTGGTTTGATTGACTAGGTAGAATTTATACCTTGTGGGGTATGACTACTAGTAAGTTAATCAAATCATAGTAATGATTGCCCTTGGACTAGGTGATACGTCAAATCAACACATTATTTGGCCGTTCAATTAGCTTTATGTGAGTTTGTCCGTGGAAACTATCGCTCGGACGCGCTCAAAAAATTTCAAGTATGATCTCAACTTAAAATTTCTAAGTTTGGCTGGGTTGGAATGCCTAGGTATGCCCTTGCCCCATTAGAGGGGTTTCAAAGGGTACCTTACCTTTTCCGTCCGTCTCAGTGAGGAACCGACGTATACATGTGACTTAAGGTCAAGTCACTCATTCTTATTATTATTATTATTATTTTTTATTATTATTATTTTATTCTGCGACCGGGTTGCTATGTTGCAAGCAACCTAATCACAAATTTCACGCGGCATCTCTGTGTAGACTATGACCGTACAACTAAGCATAAATATAATGGAAAATAATATAACAATGTTTGACTTTTCATTAATTTGTCAAAATTACATTGTTGTGGCCGTACGACTTACATTGCTCGGTCAACAGACCTAGCTGTATATACAGCTTTTGGCTAAGTACTAAACATATTATTTCTTCAAATTGTCAGTATTCCATGTACGCGGAATTGGTCGGCCGTTCATGGCTTCGAGACGGTAAGTCCCATCTCGGATTTCCCCCCTGATTCGATACGGCCCTTCCCAGTTTGGGGTCAGCTTTCCATCTTCATTTGCTCATCCCACAGCCTCCATCTTCCTTAGGACCAGATCTCCCAATTTTAGCGGCCGCTTTGACACTCGGCGATTGTATTCCCTTGTCATCCTTAAGCCGTGTTGCCCCTAGCTTCAGGAAGGAAGTCTAGGGCGGTCTTCATGGCTTCCCAATTAGCCGCTTCATCATATAGCATCACCCTAAGGGTGGGTTCATACATCTCAATTGGGAGGACAGCCTCGGCGCCATAGACTAAGAAGAATGAAGTTTCTCCTGTGGAGCTCTTGGTCGTGGTTCGTATGGACCATAACACATTAACCAACTCATCAGCCCATAAGCCGCCTACCCTTTCAAGCTTGCGCTTAATTCCATTGGAGATCAACTTGTTGTATGCCTCTACTTGGTCATTGGCTTGTGGTCGACCGACTAAAGCAAAGCAATGAGCTATGCCCTGGTCCTCCAACCATTCTTTGAGTTGAGGCGTTTCAAACTGGGGTCCATTGTCGAACACCATAGACTGAGGAACGCCAAAGCGTGTAATGATACTCTTCCATATGAAGGCTGAAACATCCGTCCACTTGATGCCCCGTACAGCCTCGGCCTCCACCCACTTTGTGAAGTAGTCTACTGCTACAAACACATAACGCCTTTGACCAGATGCTGGTGTGTACGGTCCTAAAATATCCATCCCCCATTTGGCAAAGGGGAGCAGACTACTGATGGCCGACAGACTGTTGGCGGGGCGGTGGATCAAGGTTGCAAATCTCTGGCACTTGTCACATTTCTTTACCATTTTCATGGCATCCGACTTTAAGCTCGGCCAGTAGTAGCCCAGATGGGCAGCCTTTTCAGCCAAGGCTCCTCCTCCAATATGAGAGCCGCACTACCCCTGATGAAGATTGTCCAGGACATCATGTCCTTTCTCAGGAGTAATACACTTCAAGTACGGCTTCACAAATGCCTTTTTAAACAACTCCCCCTGCTTCATTTCGAACCATGTCGCTCTCTTTTTCATCATCCAGCTCTCTTTGGGATTGGCCGGGAGTAATCCATCCTTTAGATAAGATATGATCCCGTCCATTGAAGTGGAGCTTCTATCAATGATATGTACCGGGTCGGCATCAATAATCCTTCTTTCCTTTACCTCCAAAAATATCGACCTGGGGGTATCACATGATGCTGAGGATGCTAATTTAGAGAGGGCGTCCGCCTGATGATTGGACGAACGAGGAACTTGTTGTAGAGTAAAATGATCTAGGCCCTTAGCCTCCTCCTTTACAATTTTCAGGTATTTCATCATAGCCGGCTCCCTTTCCTCGAAGTCTCCATTCACCTAGACGACTACAAGTAGGGAGTCCAAGCTTACATCAATTTTTGTTGCTCCTGCCGCCTTACACATTCTAAGGCCGACCAGGAGGGCTTCATACTCGGCCTCATTATTTGAGGCTTGAAACTGAAATCTCAGAGCGTACTCAAACTTATCTCCCTCAGGAGACTGACATATGACACCTGCACCACACCCGGTAGCTGTTGCACTACCATCCACGAACACCTTCCAGATCTGGTCTCCGGCCGGCTGAAGATCCGGCCAAGTCATCTCAGCTAAAAAATCAGCAAAGGCTTGTCCCTTGATTGCTTTTCTTGGCTCAAACGCAATGTCAAAGCCTCTCATTTCCAAGGCCCACTTGAGCATACGACCACTTGCCTCTAGAGTTTTAAATGGCTTCTTCAGAGGTTGGTCTGTGTAGACCACAATTGAATGTGCCAAGAAATATGGCCGCAGCTTTTTCGATGCCATGTATAATGCCAAGCCAAATTTTTCAATAGGGGGATACCTCAGCTCAGCGTTGTGAAGTACATGGCTGATAAAGTAGACTGGGATCTGGTGGCCGTCCCGTTCAGCAAGCAGGACGGCAGTTAGAGAGTGTTTAGAGATGGCGAGGTAGATAAATAGCTTCTCACTCTTGAGTGGACTGACGAGCCGAGGCAATGTATGAAGGTGGCTTTTTAGTTGTACGAATGCTTCCTCGGCCTCCTCTGTCCATTCAAACATGGCTTTCTTCTTGATGGTTTGAAAGAAATAACGGAACTTATCCCCTGATCTAGACAGAAATCTACCAAGTGCTGCTAAACAACCGGTCAATCTTTGTACTTCCTTAATCGTCCATAGTGACTTCATGTCCAGGATGGCTTGAATCTTTTCAGGGTTGGCCTCAATTCCACGCTGATCAATTAAAAATCCGAGAAATTTATCGGACTCAACACCAAAGACACATTTCTTTGGATTTAACATCATCTTATGTCGCCTGAGTTCGGTAAAAGTTTCTCGCAGATCCTTCAGATGGTCGACCGGCTCTTTTGACTTAACAATCATGTCATCAATGTACGCCTCCATATTCCGGCCGAACTGATCTCTGAAGACTGTATTAACAAGTTGTTGAAAGGTAGCTGGGGCATTCTTAAGGCCGAATGGCATAACTTTGTAACAGTACAACCCCTGCTCAGTTACGAACGCTGTTTTCTCTTGATCTTCTTCTGATGAGTGTCATTTATGGCACTCATAGGGTAGTCTTTTAGGGTTATTTCTTTCCTCTTTTCATGCTTTCTTCTCTTATTTTTGGTCCTTTTTCCTTTAGTTTCTCTTTTTCCTCTTTTCTTTATGATTCTCGTGTTTTTATCGTGTTTTCCTTTATTTGGCTGTTTTTCCCTTTTATTTCCTTTCTTTGTTTACTTGTGTAGGTATTTTGAGAATCACTTTGGCAAAGGATTCAATTTGGGACCTTAATGATCAAGCAAGGAAGAAGCATTTGGCTAGAGAGGGCTTAGAGAGGCCTTTGAGAGGCCTCGGAGAGGTTTCCAAGGCAAATCCAGCAGGCCGCGGGCGCGGGTCATCTTGCCGCGGGCGCGGGCCTATGTTACTCAAAATTTCCAAAACTTGGAAGGAACTTGCCGCGGTTTCCCCGCGGGCGCGGGTAAAATGGAGAGGCCGCTCCATTCAGAGAGACCGCGGCCCCCTGATCAGGCTTTGGGAGCAGGGGATTAGCCGCGGGCGCGGGTTTCACAGCCGCGGGCGAGGGTCTCTGTTGCCGCGGGCGCGGGGTCTGCCCAGATAGCCCGCGGAGGGTTTCGTTCCCATTTCTCCGCGGGCGCGGGTCTATCGAGAGAGGGCGCGTGAGCTGCCGATTTCTTCTTTGCTTATAAATAGAATTGTATTTCCTTATTGAGACGAACTTTTTGATAATTTTCATTAGCTTAGTTTTAGAGAGAGAATCTAGAGAGAAGTTAGAGAGAAGTTCTTGGTTTTGGATTTGCAACTCAACATTTGATCAATCAAGTTTGGATTTCTTCATTTTCAATCATCAATATTAGTGAGAATCTCTTCCTTCTTTCATCTTTTACTTACTCGCTATTTGATTTTTGCTTGTTGCTTGTTCTTCTTTGGATTTGAATTTGATATTGTTGATTATTTTGATTTCTCTTAGATTTTGATATAGAAATGAAGATTAAAGCAATATCTAGTTGTTTGTTCTTAAATTTCACCATGATTAGTGAGTAGATTAGTTGCTAGGGAAAGGGGGAAGCATGTTTGATTAATGAAATTGCTAGTTGATGCTCTTTGATTGATTGATTTGTTGCAATTAAATTGGTTGACATAGTTTTGCATGTGATTGATTAGACTAGGAGTGATCAACCTATAAGATTAATCTAGATTGCATTGCAACTCTTAATGACATGAACAATTGAATTGAAAGTTGCTCTAATTGATTGGGTTTGCTTGTGATTCTTCTTGATTTTCCTTTCATAGTGACACCTAGATTGGCCTATAGGAGATAGCATTTGAACTCTCTTGATTGCTTCTATTGTTTGTCCATTGCAATACTTGAATTAATTGATTGAGCTCTAAACTAGCATTATCATTGAACTTGCATGTGGAACCCATATCCCTAGTGTTTAGACCTTTGCTTTACTTGATTAGACTTGCTTTATTTTACCATAGTGCCAACCATAATATCAACTCCATCTTCGAGGTAGCTTGACTTAGACTCTAGTTTTCATCATTGCATTCCCTAGGGATCGACCCTTAACTTTCCCTATATTCATATAAGGTTGGTTAGGTGTTTACAAATTTTGTTTGACTTGGGGGAAGGGTAGATAACGACATACATTTTCCCCTTGTCAAAATGGCGCCGTTGCCGGGGAATGCTATTGGTGCTTAGCTTTTGTTGTTGAGTCTACTTCATTTTAATTGAAAAAAAAAATACAAAAAGATTTTGTTTCTTTAGGCTACACTTGTAGCCGTGCTACTAATATTTTCTTTGAAGTTTTGCATGCATAGAGCTCGTGATCGATCCATTGTGCCTTTTGACCCGGAAATTGAGAGGACTCTCTCAAGAAGAAGAATAGCTAATCGATTCTCCTTGGGGTATAGTTCTTCAAGTGAAGAAGAGATTGAAGAAGAGAAAGGCATGGGAGAAAATCCGAGAGTGGCCTTGAAGGAGCTAGGAATACCCGGTGCTTATAGGTTTGGGAGCGGCATAGCTCCGCCTACAACACCGGCAAATGATTTCGAGATTCGGCCGGCCATGATCACCTTAATTGAGAGGAGGAAATATAGTGGGGCTAAGAATGAGAGCCCGTTGAACCATCTTAAAGAATTTGAAAAATATTGCAACACCATCAAAGTCAACGGAGTTTCTCAAGAGTTCATACGCCTCAAGTTGTTCCCCTTCTCTCTCATAGGAAGATCCTTAGAGTGGCTAGATAAAGAGGTGAAGCCCAATTCCTTGAGAACATGGGATGATGTTACAAAGGCCTTCTTGTCCCGTTTTTACCCTCAAAAGAAGACGGCGGAGGCAAGAGCCTTGATTCAAGGGTTCAAGCAAAGGCCAAATGAAAGCCTTTATGAAGCATGGGAGAGATACAAAGAGTATCAAAGGGAGTGCCCTCACCACGGAATCCCAACATACCAAGTGGTCCAAATCTTCTATGGCGGTTTAAGTCCCCAAGGCAAGTCATGCCTTGATGGGGGGGCCGGAGGTCCTATCATGAACAAGACCGAAGAAGAAGTGGTGGAAATCATTGAGGACGTGGTGACGTACTATAGAGATTGGCAAGATGGGGAGAGAGACTCTTCAAGCAAGCAATGTTCTTTGTACTCGGTAGACCATCTAAATGCGATCAACAACCTTTCCTCCCAAATGACAAACTTGGGAAAGGAGATGACCGCAATCAAAGCCAAGTTGGAGAGCACTTCTACTTCATCCCAAGCTTCGAATCTTCCCTCCAAATTTAAGGGGAGAGGTACTCCTTCTAACTCTCAACCCCCTCCCTCTTCACATAATATGCCTATGGGTTGTCTGTTTTGTGATGCATGTGGATCGTATGATCATGACTCTAGTAATTGTCCTAATGAATGTGTTGATGAGTTTGATAACAATGAGAGTGAGCATGTGAATTATGTGTCAAATAATAATGCTCAAAGGTTTGATAATCAAAGAGGTCAATGGAATAGGAATTACCAAAACCAAGGCAATTTTGACAACTATAATCAAGGTGGTGGTTATAGAAACCAAGGGAACCAAGGTTTTTGTGGTAGCTATAATAATCAAGGTTATAGTGGCCAAAATCAAAGCCAAAATTATGGTAATCAAAACCAAGGTTATGGAAATCACAACCAAGGTAGTGGTAACCATAATCAAGGTGGTGGTAACCATAATCAAGGTTATGGACAAAATCAAAATAGGGGTACTTGGAACAATCAAGGGAAGGGCAATTTTCAAAATAATGCTCAAAGAGGTCCCCCACCCGGATTTGTTCCAAGGACTCAAGGAGAAAATTCCTATTCCCAACCTTCTTCACCTAGGACCAATTTGGAAGAAATAATTGAGAATCATACCAAGTTGTTGAACACATACATGGCCGTTAGTGATAAGAAGTTCAATGAAATGATGACCCACAATAAAATGCTTGAAAATCAAATTTCTCAACTTGCTAATGCTTTGAAAGATCATGCAAGCCCTTCTTCTGTACCTTCCCAAGGTCTTGATCCCAAGAAACACGTGAATGCTATTGTTACTAGGAGTGGTAAGGTTCTTGAGGAGAGATTGCCTAGGAAGGGTGAGGATAAGGAGATTCCTAAGATAGCCTTGGTTGAGAATGAGGGGGATAGGGCATCATTGGATGAGGTTGTGTTTGAGACACCTAGAGAGGTGAGAGTAGAGAAAGAAATTGTGAAACCCAAGCTCCCTTACCCACAAAAATTCATGAGACACAAATTGGATGAGCAATTTGGGAGATTCATTGATATGCTAAAACAACTTCATCTTTCTCTACCTTTTACCGATGTGATAAACCAAATGCCAAATTATGCCAAATTCCTCAAGGACATTTTGAGTGGGAAAAGGACTTGTGAGGTTGTGGAAACTATCAATTTGACCGAAAATTGTAGTGCTATCATCATGAACAAAATGCCACCCAAATTGAAAGACCCCGGAAACTTCTCCATCCCTTGTGCCATTAACAAGATGCAAATTGATAATGCCTTATGTGACTTGGGAGCTAGTGTTAGCATAATGCCATATTCGGTTTATCAAAGGCTTGAACTAGGGGAACTCTTACCTTCTAACATTACCTTGCAATTAGCCGATAGGTCAATCAAGTTTCCAAAAGGTAAGGTAGAAGATGTTCCATTGAGGGTTGGGAAGTTTGTGTTCCCGGTGGATTTTATTGTGCTTGAAATGGATGAAGATGCTACCATTCCAATCATTTTAGGTAGACCCTTTCTTGCTACCTCGGGTGCTATGATTGATGTGAGGAGTGCAAAGATTTCCCTTAAGGTAGGAGATGAGGTCATTGAATTTGATTTGAATGAAAGCATGAAATATCCATCTTCTTCTCTAGAAAATTGCATGATGATTGATTCACTTGATCATGTTGTGTCTTCCATGCATGAGCACTTGCTCACCTCTAACGATGCTCTTGAGAATGTTTTGTTGAACAAGGACAAAGTAGGTACACCATCCAAGGAAGTGGCATTCTATGAAGAATTGCTTAATGGAAGCATGGAAGAAGTGGATGAGAAAATGTGCTTGAAAATC
The DNA here is from genome assembly GCF_948465745.1 of Chenopodium album. Classification (NCBI taxonomy): domain Eukaryota; kingdom Viridiplantae; phylum Streptophyta; class Magnoliopsida; order Caryophyllales; family Amaranthaceae; genus Chenopodium; species Chenopodium album. The sequence goes on along the minus strand of NC_137834.1, from coordinate 41,728,219 downwards.
TCAAGCCAAGAGGCTTTGCAAGCGGCCACATCAAAGGAAGGTAATGGTGTACCTATGGTAGAGCTCAAACCTCTACCATCACACCTTAGGTATGAGTTCTTGGGCCCTCATTCCACTTATCCCGTGATAGTTAGTGCATCCTTGAGCGTGAGCCAAGCTCAAGCGTTATGTGGTGTTTTGAGAAAGCACCAAGGTGCTTTGGGGTACACAATTGATGATCTTAAAGGTATAAGCCCCGCCTTGTGCCAACACCATATAACACTTGAGGAAGGCGCCCTTCCTTCTATTGAACGACAAAGAAAACTACATCCCCAAATGGGAGAGGTAGTTAAGAAGGAGATCACCAAGCTATTGAATGCGGGAATCATATTCCCCATCTCTAGCTCAAGGTGGGTCTCCCCCGTGCATGTCGTTCCAAAGAAGGGGGGCATGACCGTGGTTGAGAATGAGAAGGGTGAGCTCATTCCAACTAGGACGATCACGGGTTGGCGGATGTGTATAGACTATAGACGTCTAAACACATCCACCAAGAAGGATCACTTCCCTCTTCCATTTATTGATCAAATGCTTGAAAGACTAACAAGGCACAAGTTCTATTGTTTCCTCGATGGATATTCGGGATTCTTCCAAATCCCCATTCACCCCGATGATCAAGAGAAAACTACCTTCACATGTCCTTATGGGACCTTTGCCTATCGAAAAATGCCCTTTGGGTTATGCAATGCACCCGCTACATTCCAAAGGTGCATGATGAGTATCTTTGGGGATATGTTGGAGGAGGAAATGGAGGTCTTCATGGATGACTTTTCGGTGGGGGGTGTCTCATTTGAGGAGTGCCTTGTGAACCTTGAGAAGTGTTTGGAAAGATGTGTTAAGGTCAATCTTGTTTTGAATTGGGAGAAATGCCACTTCATGGTGGAAGAAGGTATAGTGCTTGGGCACAAGATTTCAAATAGAGGCATTGAGGTGGATAAGGCAAAAATAGAAGTTATTGAGAAACTTCCACCTCCGGTGAATGTCAAGGGTGTGAGATCGTTCCTTGGTCATGCGGGTTTCTATAGAAGATTCATCAAGGATTTTTCACTTATTGCTAAGCCCCTAAATGACCTTATTCAAAAGGATGTTGAGTTCATTTTTTATGACAAATGCTTGAAGGCATTTGATAAATTGAAGAAGGCCCTTATCTCCACTCCTATTGTTCAAGCCCCAAGGTGGGATCTTCCTTTTGAATTGATGTGTGATGCAAGTGATTGGGCTATTGGAGGTGTTTTGGGACAACGTGTAGAAAAGAAGCTTCATGTGATCTATTATATGTCCAAGACACTCAATGGGGCTCAAAAGAACTACACAACAACGGAAAAAGAATTTTTAGCAATTGTGCACTCTTTTGAGAAATTCCGTTGTTACTTGTTGGGTTCCAAGACCATAGTCTTCACGGATCACGCGGCCCTCAAGTATCTCTTTGCCAAGAAAGAGTCCAAGCCTAGGTTGATTCGATGGGTGCTTGAATTGCAAACTTTTGAGATTGAGATTAGGGATAAGAAGGGTGCGGAGAATGTTATGGCGGACCATCTTTCTCGCCTTGAGGGTGATCACATTCATGATGATGGTTCACCAATTGAGGATAGAATGCTTGATAACTTCTTATATGCCATAGAGGTGAAGGAACTCCCATGGTATGCCGACTTGGTGAATTTTCTAGCATGTGGGGAGTTTCCACCCTCTTTCTCAAAGAACCAAAGGAAGAAAATCAAGAGGGAGGCAAGACATTACTTGTGGGATGATCCCATCCTATACAAACGAGGGGTTGATGGCTTACTTAGGCGTTGTGTTCCAAATGAAGAGGTGCCTAGTGTTTTAAGGATGTGCCACTCGGACCCTAGTGGTGGGCATATGGGTGTTTCCAAGACCGCTACCAAGGTTCTTCAATGTGGTTTGTGGTGGCCGCATCTCTTCAAGGACTCATGAGGCTTTGTGAAGTCATGTGACCGATGTCAAAGGGTTGGGAATATCTCCAAGAGGAATGAGATGCCTCAACAGCCCATTCTTGAGTTAGAGGTGTTCGATGTTTGGGGGATTGACTTCATGGGACCGTTCCCATCTTCATATGGTAATCAATTCATACTTGTGGCTGTGGACTATGTTTCTAAGGCCATTGCCTCTCCTACTAATGACCACAAAGTAGTGTTGAAGTTGTTCAAAAAAATCATCTTCCCAAGGTTTGGCGTGCCTAAGGTTGTGATAAGCGATAACGGATCTCATTTTGTTCACAACGCTTTCCAAAAGATGTTGAGGAAACATGGAGTGCATCAACGGTTCGGCCTTCCATATCATCCTCAATCGAGTGGCCAAGTCGAGGTCTCCAATCGTCAAATAAAGCTCATTCTTGAGAAGACGGTTGCAAGGAATAGAAAGGATTGGTCGAACAAGTTAGATGATGCTCTTTGGGCTTATAGAACGGCTTTTAAGACGCCTATTGGTACCACTCCATATCGCCTTGTCTATGGCAAATCGTGCCATCTCCCGGTAGAGCTTGAACATCGTGCCTTATGGGCTATCAAGAAGATAAATTTTGACTTAGCTAGTGTGGGGGAGAAGAGGTGGTTGGATCTTCATGAGCTAGAGGAACTTCGACTTGATGCTTACGATTGTGCTAGCACCTACAAGGCTCGCTCCAAAGAGGTTCATGACAAGTTGATTGAGAAAAAGGAGTTTTGTGTAGGTGACAAAGTCCTCCTCTACAATTCAAGGATGAAGTTGTTTCCCGGAAAGCTCATGTCAAGATGGAGTGGACCATTCTTGGTGAAAGATGTTTTTGATAATGGTGCCGTGGAGATTTCTCCTTTGAACTCCTCATCTTCATTCAAAGTTAATGGTCATCGGCTCAAGAAGTACTATGAGGGAGTGTTTGTTGGACTTGTTCACAAAATGATTCTTTTCAAGCCACCTTGAGATGGTGGTGCACGTCGAGCTAACGACGTTAACCAAAAGCGCTTACGGGAGGCAACCCGGATTCTCATCTCATTTCTTTTTCCTTTCTTTTCTTTTATTTTTCCTTGATTGGTTTTTTATTTTATTTTTGAGTTAGTTTTGTGTTTGTCTTGTAGGTCGGGCATTATCATCGCTTGTTGAAAAAAAAAGGGGTTTCAAGAAAAGTTAAGAGTGCTGGGGAGAGGGCTCCCCGAGGGCAAGGAGAGATCTCGGGGACAATTTCTCCTCTTGAGGCAAATTTATAATGTCATTTCCAGGGACTTCCCGCGGTCTCTCCGCGGGCGCGGGAGGTTCTGGAGAGGGCGCCCCCTGTTGGAGAGGGCGCGGGCCTCAATTCGACCAAATTTGAAGCTTCATTCCAGGAAATCCCCGCGGTCTCTCCGCGGGCGCGGGAGGTTTTGGAGAGGGCGCGGCAAATCAGGAGAGGGCGCGGCCCCCCATCAGGTACTAAAATTCTGAAATTCCAGGAAGTCCCTGCGGTTGCCCCGCGGTCTCTCCGCGGGCGCGGGAGATTTTCCGCGGGCGCGGCATTTTCGGGAGAGGGCGCGGCGAACTGGGTTTTAACCCGGGGCACGCCTCTCTTCTCCCTCTCTCCTCTCTTATTTTCTCCTCTTCTCCTTATTTTTCCCCTTTCTCTCTCTACCTCCTCTCAAACCCTAACCCCAAAACATCAATTTCCCACAAATTTCTTCACCTTTTGCCCAAATTTTTCACAATTTCTTCCATTTTCCTCCATTTTCAACACTCCTCCTCTTCTTTCTCGTGCTTCTTTGGGAAATTTCGGGTCTTTGAAGTGCTTTGAGTTTAATTTGAGTCTCCAATCTTGGTATACTTCTAACCTTTGTAATATTTTTGTCAATTTAAATTGATTTCTTTACATTGGTTTGTTTACCTTGAATTTGAGCATGATTTTTGTGTTTTATGGTTGATTTATGGGAAAATTGGTATATTTGGGTGATTGTTACTTTTTCTTAAAGATTCATGATTATATTGTTGAATGATTGTTGATATTGTTGTTTGTTGTTGGATTTTGGTTGTTGTGTTGATTGGAACAGGTACCTTGTAGTTTGTGGTGGTTTGGTTGGATTTGTAAGGAGGTTTGTGAGTAATTTTTGGAGGAAGTTGATTTGTTTGAGAGAGTTTGTTGTGTTCTTGTGACTTGTGTGAATTTTGTTAAAATGGATTTGATAAGAAGAGTCAAAAGTAGCAAGAAGCGCTCAAACCAATCCCCCGGCCAATCTTCTCAAGGCCAATCCTCAAACCCTCAACCCCAACCGCATTCCACAACTCAAGATGGTGCTCCTCCTCCTCCTTTACCCCCTCTCAAATTTTGGAACCGGTCTAAACAAACCCCCATCTATAACAAAATGAAAGACCGGAAGTTTAGACCCTCCCGGCATTACTTTCGTGAGGATATGGCCAAGTTAGGAATTGAAAATGACCTTGACATCCTCCTAGATAACCTTAGCTTGGGTGAGTTTCTAAAATCGGCCCCTATAACCTATTTGGAGCCTTCCATTGAATTTTTCTCCACATTTGAGTTCAATAAGGTGGGGGAAACCGATTTTATTATTTCCTTCCAACTCTTCAATGTCAAACACACCATGAACCTAGTCGAGTTCAATGTCGCCCTTGGTTTCAACCCCAATGGTGATATCTTCGAGCCCCTTATCTCCCTTGTCCAATCTAAGTATAATGAGGTTTCTTGGTGGAGAACCATAGCCAACAAGAGGGAGTTTGATTCGAAAAAGTCTCTTGCTAGTGAGATTATCCATCCGGCCCTTAGGATCCTTCATAGAATTCTTGGGTATTCGGTTTTTAATAAGCAAGATTTGGGGAAGTTGTCTAGGGAGGAGATTATGGTGTTATGGATGGCTACCAAGCCGGAGTTAGGGTCAAGGATTAATTTTGGCTATATCTTCATGAATTGTTGCAAGGATATAATGCATGGGGTCAAAACGGGGGAAATTCATTGTGGGGGCATGGTGACACGTCTTGTGTCGTATTTTAAGCAAGAGGGGTTCTTGAAGTCTTTCACTCCGGTTGGAAGGAGTGAAGACGTGTGGATTAGTTTGAAGCAAGTTAACACTTTATGTTTCATAACTAGCACTAGGAGAACCGGCACCTACTCTTGGCTAGTGAGAAATACCCACCATTGCCTTCTCCCTAACCCGGCCGCCACCTCCATCCTTCGTGAGGCTAGGAACATTTGGATGGTCCCTAGGGACAATGGGAGGATTGAGGATGAGATGGAGGAGGATGATGAGATTGATGGGGGTGATGAGAATGATGAGGAAGAGGAGGAAGGAGGAGGAGATGAATATGATGAAGAGCAACAACAACCGCCACTACAACAACAACATGAGCATCTTCATGATGATGCTCAAGGAAGAAGAAGAGAAAGAAGACGACAACAACAACAACAACAACAACAACAACAACAACAACAAGGTTTCCAAGGGGATGCTTATCTCCGAGAGATGGAGGCCATGAGAGACCAAATAGAGCGCATGCAATTGAGCATGCAAGGTATGTACTCGGACCACCAAACTTTGTCTTATCAAACTAGCGCATTGTATGACGCTAGTGTGCGTAGGGGGGAGGTCACACCTCCGGTCAACTACCCTTATGTGCCGCCCCAACAAGGGCTGGTACCTTCATGGGGTGGTGACAACCTCCCTACGTACCCATATTGGCCTGGGGTGGAGGACCCCGATGTGCCACGGCGCGATTTCCCACCTTATGATTATAGGGTCTCGGGGGGGAGTGATTATCGGGGTGATCCCGCATATTACTATGTTCACCCCCATCACCCCGAGCCCCTTGTTCAGCCTGAGCCCTATGACCAATTAACCCGATCCCAACTTGAACTATTCCAGGGTCACTATGGTTTTCCTCCCGGTTACACCAGAGGTTGGGATACGGGTGATGATGGTGCCGGCCCTAGTGGCCAATAGTCCCCTTATGCATGCTTGTTCCCCTTTTTGTTCTCCCCTTTCCCTATTTTGCATGATTATAGGCATCACGGTCGATGCCTTCATTTTGTGAAGGGGGAGGGTCAAAAAGGATGTTTTATGTTGGTTTGGGGAAGCACTTGGGGCTCGGTGGGAAGTCTTTGATAAGGCTTTTGGTGGATTTTTGCTAATGGTCTCGTTGGTCTGTTGCTTGTTGTTTTGGTTCATTTCTTGATGTTTTTGGGAGTTTCTTGAGAAGAAAAAAAAAACAAATAAATAGAAATTTTGATGATGATGGTTTCTCTAGGTCTTTGTATATAATTTGTATCTAAGTGTTTTATTGGTTGCTTTTGTTTGGAAGTTACTAACAATTTCATTTTGTATATATAGCCTTTTTCTTTAACTCACCTTGCTCGTAGCCTATGCTTTGGATTGCGGAACCTTTTGGAGATGCACATTCCTACTCCTTGGGTACTTTAATTTAGAGCGGATGCTTGGTGAGGCCTTTCTTATTTTACCTTTTTATTTTCACTTCTTCATTTTCTTGGTTCCTTAGATTAAGATTAAATTTAGGAGAAGTTGAACGGTTCGAGGATGTATGATTTTAACACCTAGTGTGTTTGGGGTCTTTGGCGATGTGGCCATTAGACCGCTTGTATGTCGATTGGGATAAACGTGTTATGATTGCATCTTTGCTCTTTTCCTCTTTCCCTTTCTTGTCCTTGTCTAAGTTTTCCATTCTTTTCTTTTCTTTTCTTTCCTTTTCTTTTAATCTTGTTTGTGTGCATAACTTTTTGAGGCTTTATTTTCACTCTTTCTCTTTTTGAAAATTGGACTTGTATGCACTGGAATTTTGCTTTTGAATAATGGTCTTCTTAGGTAATAATGGTATGCACGGTTTGAGATTACGTTTGGTTGATTCTAGGATAAAGCATGCTAAGATAGTTGTCTAGAACTAGGGGGATCATGAAACCGGATTCTACTCGTTTGTGGCATGTTGGTAGTTGCTCCCTATCTTTGATTTGACACCCTTAGTGAGTCTCTGCTACAACCATGTGAGATTTATATTTGTTCAAGCTTTCATCATACTCTTGCATGAGCGGCATGGATCCTTGATTTTCGCAAACCTAATCTAGAATCTTAGCGTATGATTCCTAAGACCGTGACCGAACTACCTAGGGAGGACAAAGGCAAATTTTTCGGGGAGGTATTTTTCTCTTTCTAGGATAGTCACTTTTTGGTTTGGGATACATTTGCCTACTTGTTACTCCTTTGAACCCTTTTCCCTCTTTTCAAGCCGCATAATTAGATATCTTGAGCCTTTTGTTTCGTTCTCCTTCTTTTTGGTTTTTGTGAAGCAAGGGTCAATGTTTGGTGATTGTGGTCTATGAGGTTGGGGTTTGGTTCGAATTGGTACACATAATTGAGTCGTTTATATTTGGTAAATAATGGCAAATGCTTATGTAAAACCTGTCCTTAGTAAAAAAAAAAAAAAAAGGGCAAGGACTAATGCTTTTAAGGAGTTCAAGGAAATTCAAACAATTTTATTAATGAGAAAATTCAAAAAAAAAATAAAAATAAAAAAAAAATAAAAAAAAATAAAAAAAAAAATTGAAGTGTCTTTCTCCTCTCTATGCATTGAGGACAATGTTTCTTTTAGCTTGGGGGGAAAGCGCTTGCGCTTTTTGTTCTAGTGATTGTAGATTGTTGCTTTGAATAAGCTTGGGGGTGTTAATACGTTTTTGTTTGGTGATTACTTAAGTTTGGTGTTGAGATTTGGCCGGTCTTTGCTTCACAATTTAGGGTAACCACCAAATTTTAAATTTTAAGCCTACCTTAACCCTTCTTGCCTTACGTTACAACCTTGGGGAAGACCTTTGGACCTAGGAGTTGAGTCTTTCATCGGTGGAGGGAATCATAGGTTGTAGACTAAGGAAAGGGGATGCGAAATCAAGATGTCGAGTAGCCCAAAAATTTGATCCTTTTCCGGTTCCTTCGCGGAATCTATGAGATGCTCACTAAGGGGAGACATGAGATTAGTAGGGGGAACGCGGTAAGACCGTTTGGGATGAAAGTGGAATGTGATAACTAGTTCCTATGCTTAGCATATTTATGTTTCAATCAACCTTAGGTATCTTATAACGTGCATACCATAATTCTCTTTAGAAAGGTTGTTATTCATTTGAATTATAGTCTCTTTGTAAAGTCCATTTCATAAAGATTTTGTTTCCTTTTTCCTCTTTCTTTTCCTTCTCTGGTTTGCCTCTTGGGGGTTTGGTGGAGAGTTATGGGTAAACTCTTAGGATACCCTTACGAGAGCATCACTCGTCCTCTAGAGCGATCTAGGGGTTTAAATGGCTTGTTGTAGCTAAAAACAACCGTGATTCCTACGACAGTGAATCTTAGTGTAAATTCTCGCCCCTCTTTTTCTTTTTGCTTCGAATAAGCCCTTCTTATTCCTTTTTAGCCTTTGTTTTGCTTGGGACGAGCAAAAGTCTAGCTTGGGGGAATTTGATGAGTGTCATTTATGGCACTCATAGGGTAGTCTTTTAGGGTTATTTCTTTCCCCTTTTCATGCTTTCTTCTCTTATTTTTGGTCCTTTTTCCTTTAGTTTCTCTTTTTCCTCTTTTCTTTATGATTCTCGTGTTTTTTATCGTGTTTTTTTTATTTGGCTCTTTTTCCCTTTTATTTCCTTTCTTTGTTTACTTGTGTAGGTATTGTGAGAATCACTTTGGCAAAGGATTCAATTTGGGACCTTAATGATCAAGCAAGGAAGAAGCATTTGGCTAGAGAGGGCTTAGAGAGGCCTTGGAGAGGCCTCGGAGAGGTTTCCAAGGCAAATCCAGCAGGCCGCGGGCGCGGGTCATCTTGCCGCGGGCGCGGGCCTATGTTACTCAAAATTGCCAAAACTAGGAAGGAACTTGCCGCGGTTGCCCCGCGGGCTCTCCGCGGGCGCGGGTAAAATGGAGAGGCCGCTCCATTCAGAGAGACCGCGGCCCCCTGATCAGGCTTTGGGAGCAGGGGATTAGCCGCGGGCGCGGGTTTCACTGCCGCGGGCGAGGGTCTCTATTGCCGCGGGCGCGGGGTCTGCCCAGATAGCCCGCGAAGGGTTCCGTACCCATTTCTCCGCGGGCGCGGGTCTATCGGGAGAGGGCGCGGGAGGTGCCGATTTCTTCTTTGCTTGTAAATAGAATTGTATTTCCTTTTTGAGACGAACTTTTTGATAATTTTCATTAGCTTAGTTTTAGAGAGAGAATCTAGAGAGAAGTTAGAGAGAAGTTCTTGGTTTTGGATTTGCAACTCAACATTTGATCAATCAAGTTTGGATTTCTTCATTTTCAATCATCAATATTTGTAACACCCCAATAATTCTCCCTTTTCCAAACCACTTACTTTAAATAAAATAGTGGAGAACCATTGACATGTTACCGCCACGTGTTAAAACGTTAAGGCTTTATCAAAGTATTGCAGCGGAAAATCAAACATGAGTCTTTAAAATAACACAGTTTAGAAAACGAATAAGTCAAAGCTAACAAATTGGAACCATATAAGGCCCTTATTTAAAACCAAACCAATATTAAAAATCCAAAACATAAATGAAATTGCAAAGCATAAATAATTTCAACACAAAGAACGAATACACTCAATCACACCATCCCTTGACAATGCGATTGTCAAATCCCGAACTGCACATCATCAAGCTAACCTGTGCAATACTGCTCCCCAATAATACAAGTGTAATAATTGGATCATCACAGGGTCATTGAAAGGCGAAGGCCATGACCAAAAGAAAACACACACAAAAGCACGCAATCAGCAAAGCTGAGTACATACAAGCTACAACGTACCAAACCTAGCATGCTCAATTAATTAAAGTAATTAAATATACAACACGAATTCATTAATCAAGTCTCCACACTTAGACAATTTAATTGACTCAACATACTTACTAACCAATTCCAAACACTTGACTCATCATATTCAATTTAATAAATTTAATTTAGTTTGGAGTAAGCAATAGACCAGGTTGTCCAATCCAGGTCTCAAATGACCATTTGAAATAAAAGTTTAGCGCGATGCAAGAATGGGCGCGACTCCATTCTCACAAAGTTAGTCTAGGATCCCATCTAACTTTCATTATAAAATAAAATGTAAATACCAAAAGAGAAGAGGACATGTTGATCAAACAAGCCTCGAAAAGCCACGGGCTACCACCGTGTACCCCAACCCATAATTGTCAATACTCTAGAAGTGCACTCTTTCCAGAGTTTTATTGCTCATCCATGTTTCACTTTACGTGATTACAATTTTAATTAATAGCCGACTCAATCAAGAAGACCATACATAACAATCATACATCAATTCGTTTTTAATCTTATTTAAGACAATGGTGATCACATCACAAATTAACCTTTAATTCCATTAAACTTCCAAATTATCCAAAATTGTTGAACATAGTCAACTCACCTAGCCATTTCGGCTTAATCCACCTTTACTCAACATACTAACAAGTTATGATTGAGTAATAAATAAATAATAATAACCTTGTGGAATAATTAATAAATTCATTCCACTTAAACCATTCAATTCCAATCCTTTAATAAACCAAATGTGGTTAACAAACCAATCCAATAAAATTATGCTTGTATCAACATTCCATACAAACATTTTATCCAATATAATTCAACATGTTTGCATCCATAATTCCATACAAACATAATCAATTCACCAAAACATGTTTCATAAACATAAGCACATGAATTAAATCAATGTGTAACCAAACAATTTCCATCCAAGTGTTCCCTAATCATGAAACTAAGTTCTTTCCTTTTGGTACCTAAACATGATACTACTTATAACGAAGTAGACATGTACGTACCTCATACAAACAATCCTTTTGAGCCACTTTTAATCACTTAAAATTCTCCTAGGGAATAATCACTTCCTAGAAAACAACCAACAATTAATATTACTATCCCAAGTAATTTCCAACAATATAATATGATGAAAAACTTATTAAAATAAATAAAACATATATTTATATGCTTAATTAACTTTAAAAATAATTAATTTTATTAATCAAAATCAAGGATAAAATTTTAAGCATAAAAAACTTCGTTAAAAATGAAAAACTGCCCGAAAATCATATTTAGAGGAAGAATTTGGCCACGAGAGGGTGGTGCTCACTACCAAAGGTAGTGAGTCTTTCTTAAAACATCGTTTCCACATGGAAAATACTACTTTTTTGTCAAAATCGGATGAGTTCAGAACCTGATCGGGATTAAAACGGGATTAATATTAACGAACCGAAATCTAAACATTAAAATACGAATTTACGTGTTCAAAATAATCTGGAAACTAATTAGTAATATAATCACCAAAATTTCAAAACATCATTACTATAAAAGCCCTAAATCAATTGTTCATAAAAACCCTAAAATCATGATTTTCAATAAATTGAAACCCTAGGTTTATAATTCATAAAATATGAAATTTATAACATAAATATAATCTGAAATTTATAATCTTTATACCATTAAAATATAATTTAATACTAAAAATATAATCTTTATACTAAAATCAAAACCCAAAACAATTAAAATAACATTAAGCAAAATAATGAAACAAAGGAGGATGAAAATAAGACTAACCTTTTTGTGTGGGAAATTTTGGGGATGTATGGGGTATTTATAGGAGAGAGAGTGGTGTAGGGTTAGTTTTAAGATTGGGCCTCATAAAATTAATGGGTCAATTAAGAAAAGAAAGTGGGTTTGGTTTGTTTGCTGGATATAAATTAGTGAAGAAAGGTTCATAAAAAGTTCTTTGTAATAAAATCGTTCATCAAACCCAAAAATAATTTGAAACTTTTGAAATTAAATCCGAAAAAAAATACAAATAAATATTATGAATAAAATATAATTTCATTACTAATATATTTAAAAATACGGGGGATTACAATATTAGTGAGAATCTCTTCCTTCTTTCATCTTTTACTTACTCGCTATTTGATTTTTGCTTGTTGCTTGTTCTTCTTTGGATTTGAATTTGATATTGTTGATTATTTAGATTTCTCTTAGATTTTGATATAGAAATGAAGATTAAAGCAATATCTAGTTGTTTGTTCTTAAATTTCACCATGATTAGTGAGTAGATTAGTTGCTAGGGAAAGGGGGAAGCATGTTTCAATCAATCAATCAATCAAAGCCTTAATCCCAAAAGTGGGGTCGGCTAACATGAACCAAGTTTGATTATTCCGTGTAGTCATCAACATAAATCTTTCTCCTCCATCCCTTACGATCCAAAACTTCATCCTCACGTAAATCCATGCACTTCATATCCTTCCTCACTCCTTCCAACCAAGTCATCTTTGGTCTCCCTCTTCCTCGTTTAATCCCTCCATGGTCCCACTCTTCCACTCTTCGCACCGGTGCACCCTCGGGTCTCCGTCTTACATGTCCAAACCAACGCAGACGATTTTCCCTTAGTTTATCTACAATGCCCGCCACACCTACTTTCTTGCGAATAACCTCATTTCTGATTCTATCTCTTAAAGTGTTTCCACACATCCACCTTAACATGCGCATTTCCGTAACCTCCATCTTTTTAATATGCTCTTTCTTAGAAGCCCAACATTCTGTACCATAGAGCAACACTGGTCGTATGGCAGTCCTGTAGAATTTTCCCTTCAACTTTAAGGGAATGCTGCGGTCGCATAACACTCCCGTGGCCGCTCTCCATTTAAGCCACCCTGACTTAATCCTGTGGGTCACGTCTTGATCAATGTCACCATTCTTCTGGATGATCGACCCTAGGTACTTAAAACATTCACTCATGGTCAAATCCTTTCCATCCAAACTCACCACTTCATTGCGTGTCCCCCTCTGAGTGCCAAAACGACATACCAAATATTCAGTCTTACTCCGACTTAGCTTAAACCCTCTAGATTCCAACCTTTGCCTCCATTGCTCCAACTTGACATTAACCCCATCCTTAGTCTCATCCACCAAAACGATATCATCTGCGAACAGCATACACCATGGAACCTCATCTTGAATTGGTCTAGTTAATTCATCTAGAACCGTTGCAAAAAGAAAAGGGCTTAATGCAGACCCTTGATGCAATCCGATTGTAATAGGGAAATCTTTTGTCAACCCTCCGCATGTCCTCACATTTGTTGACACATCCCGATACATATCCTTAACTAGGTCTACATACCTTCGTGGGATACCTTTCTTCAACATTGCCCACCAAAGTATCTCTCTTGGCACCTTGTCATATGCCTTCTCTAAATCAATAAAGACCATATGAAGATCTTTCTTCTTTACCCTATAAAACTCCATCATTTGTCTTATCAAATGGATTGCCTCCATAGTAGATCTCCCAGGCATAAAACCAAATTGGTTATCTGAAATGCTTGTGCATGCCCTCAACCTTTGTTCAATCACCCTTTCCCACAACTTCATAGTATGGCTCATAAGCTTAATTCCTCGATAGTTAGAACAATCTTGAGCGTCTCCTTTGTTTTTATAAACCGGGACCAAGGTGCTCTTCCTCCAATCTTGTGGGATCCTTGTAGCCGTCCATATCTTGTTGAAAAGGTTTGTTAACCAATCAATACCAATCTTACCCAAACACCTCCACACCTCTATCGGTACCCCATCAGGGCCAACCGCCTTCTTAGGTTTCATCTTCCTCAGTGCAATCTCCACCTCTACTCTCCTAATCCTTCGCACATACTCCATGTTGATTTCTTCATCACTCATAGAGGTATCTCCTATCACAACTCCATTACTTCCATTAAATAATTCATCGAAGTACCCCTTCCACCTGTCATGTTTGATTAATGAAATTGCTAGCTGATGCTCTTTGATTGATTGATTTGTTGCAATTAATTGGTTGACATAGTTTTGCATGTGATTGATTAGACTAGGAGTGATCAACCTATAAGATTAATCTAGATTGCATTGCAACTCTTAATGACATGAACAATTGAATTGAAAGTTGCTCTAATTGATTGGATTTGCTTGTGATTCTTCTTGATGTGCCTTTCATAGTGACACCTAGATTGGCCTATAGGAGATAGCATTTGAACTCTCTTGATTGCTACTATTGTTTGTCCATTGCAATACTTGAATTAATTGATTGAGCTCTAAACTAGCATTATCATTGAACTTGCATGTGGAACCCATATCCCTAGTGTTTAGACCTTTGTTTTACTTGATTAGACTTGCTTTATTTTACCATAGTGCCAACCATAATATCAACTCCATCTTCGAGGTAGCTTAACTTAGACTCTAGTTTTCATCATTGCATTCCCTAGGGATCGACCCTTAACTTGCCCTATATTCATATAAGGTTGGTTAGGTGTTTACAAATTTTGTTTGACTTGGGGGAAGGGTAGATAACGACATACATTTTCCCCTTGTCATCTTCCCATAATGGAATTTGATGGAATCCGGAGTATGCGTCCATAAAACTCATCAGGGCATGCCCGGCCGTTGAATCAACCAGGCGGTCGATTTTGGGCAAGGGAAAGCTATCCTTAGGGCATGAATTGTTCAGGTCGGTGTAATCCACACACATTCTCCAAGTTCCATTCGGCTTCTTCACGAGAACCACATTGGCTACCCAGTCTGGGTAATAACATTGTCGAATGAAACCGGCGTCCAGCAGCTTTTTTACTTCAGCTACGGCCGCCTGATTCTTCTCTTCTCCATGATTCCTTTTCTTCTGGCAGACCTGCTTAATGGCTAGATTTACATCCAGCTTGTGCACGGCTAGGTCAGGGCTTATTCTTGGCATCTCACTAACATCAAATTCAAATACATCCTTGAACTCTCTCAGCAGTTGAATTAACTCATCCCTAAGCACACCCAAAGCTATAGTGCCCACACTAACCGTCCGACCTGGTTGATCGGGGTCAAGCACTATATCTTGGTGACTGCCGGCCGGCTGGGGTCGTAACTCTTCTAGCCGACCGACAGTCATTAGCTGCTATGCTTGCTCTATCTTGGCGGCCTTACGCTTCTGGCCGACCTGGTGTGCTGGGAGTGAGGTTCCTTCTTCTTTTGGCTCGGACGTCTTTGGTCCGCGCGCAGTAGGCTTAACGGCCAACTGATTACATTCCTTTGCCATCTTCTGACTCCCTTGGATTGTCCCTATTTTTCCGTCCGTCCTCTCGAACTTTAGCAGCATTAAGTGAGGTACAATGACTGCTTTGGCTGCATTCAATGTAGGACGGCCGAGTATGACATTATATCCAATCAGCTCTTTCACAACTAGGAAGCGGACAACCATATCTCTTCCTTCCCCTTTTTGCCCGAAGCGAACGGGTAAATCTATCCGCCCAACCGGGCGGATAACATTCCCCCCAAATCCGACCAACAGGTGAGTTATGTCCTGAAGAGCATCCTCGGGGAAGCTTAGATTCTTCAAGGCGGCCAGGCTGATGATATCAGCCGCACTACCCGTATCAATCAATATTCGTCCGACCTTCAAATTGGCTATCTTCATAATGAATACCATGGGATCATTGTGCAGAGCTTTGACCTCCCCCCGGTCGGCCTCACTGATGATTACTTCGGGAAAGGGTTCGGCCTTCACTAAATCCGCTTGCATCACCTTTCCCAAGTTCCGGGCGTCCTGCTTGATCCCCTTCATAGTTGGGCCGCCTGAGGTAAATCCCCCTGATATCACGGCCACAAAGCCTGAGTCAGTGTTATTCCCACAATATTTGTTCTTGTTCCTATATTGGGCCGGGCCTCTCAGCGGCTGTGGCTTTTCAAACTCAAATTTATCCTTGATTTCCATCAAGATAAAATAGCAGGCCTTGTTGAATTCATACTGAGGCTCGTACGTCTTGACCTTCTTGGACTTCTGCGACTGGGCATCAGCCACCCAGACTTCTTTTCTCTTTTTTCCTTCTTTCTTTTGGTCGGCCGAGTCTTGCTGAGAAAGTGTCTTCTCAACCCCCTTGGCCGGCGCTTCTGATTTTGTGAGCGAACAAAAGTTCGCCGCTTCAATATAGGCTTCGGCTTCCCGGATAACACCTGCGTATGTCCGAATCTTTTTCCTTACCAGGTCAAATATAAAACCATTGTGCCTTAATCCCCGGAGAAATTCAGAGTAAGCCATTTCATCCGGCAGATTATGAATTTGGGCTTTTTCTTGGTTAAATCGCTGGACGTACGAGCGTAGACCCTCATTCTTCCCCTGGACGATTGTCGCCAAATTAAGGATAGTCTTTCGAGGCGGTATGTTGTATGAAAAATTTCCCACAAACAGCAAACTAAGGGTAGTAAAACAATTGGTACATCTAGCCGGCAGGCTGTTGAACCAATCCTGCGCCATACCTTCCAAAGTGGCCGGAAAGCATTTGCACCAAGTAGCATCATCTACACTTTTCAAGTACATCAGGTTTCTGTACGAGGTGATGTGTTCTTCTGGGTTGCCCCTACCATCATAGGCTCCCACAAGTACACTCTTCACCTTTGGCGACTGAGGGGCAGTTAGAACATCTTGTGAAAACGGAGGCGGCTTATCTCCCAAAGTCAGTAGGCGCATCTGCCAATCGATAGGTTGTGGCTGCACGGACAGTCCAGGCAGGTAGGGAGCCTGTCCGTACGCCTGTCCGTAAGGCCCATATTGTCCGAAGACTTGGGGATTCGGCTGCATTAAGCCATTGAACCCCTGAGGAGGTTGATATTGAAGTGATTGGGCTAGAATAGGAGTTGGAGTATGGACAACTGGAATAGGAGTTGGGGTGCGGACCGCCTGACTTCTACTGGAGATGGCCGTGTTGGTATGTTGGGAGAGAGAATGATTTGAAAAATCATCCAGCATAGTTGGGGTTGAGGCCGTGTCCGAGTAGGCGGCACGTTCCCGCTGCTTAAGCCGAAGGTAATCCCTTGCGTCCTTCCATCGTCTAGACGGCTCAGGCTCCTCTCTTCAAGGCTGCCTACCCCTCCCCCCAGCCGACTGTGTTTTCGCCAACAAATTAGAAAAATTTGTCTGTGGCACCCTTGGGGACCTTCCAGTCGGCCTACGAAAGAGAGTGTTTCCAGCGTACATTGCATGGACTGCTTTGATATGTGCTTTCTTTGGAGCCCTCTATTCCTCTCTCCTGGGCGGCTGCCTAGAGGTAGAGGCTCCATTGCTCTCAAACTCCTTCCTGAGTTTGTTAAGCCCGGTAACTGGGCCACGTGTCGTTACAGGAAGATGCCACGTGTTTAGGGCATGTGTTCCCCTGAAATCAGCACGCAAAAAAGGCCTAATAACGTCAGGGCCCAAATCTCGAGAGATATCATTGAAAGCCGCAAAGCGGCGCCCCCAAAGTAACACGTGGCATTCACTGATTGCGCAGCCAATCACGTCACGCAATTCTAGGGTACAAACCCTAGAATGGGGCACGAGTCCCACCCCTATAAATACCCCAATCATTTATGATGGGAGGGGTGGATTAAGGCATTACAACAAAAAGAGCATTAATAGCTCCAACTTCTCTCTACTTTCTCTCTCTAGCCTTTTCCGTTTCCGATCACTAACTTGATCGTCGGAGGCGAATATTCCGACAACCGGAATATTCGTTGTTTTGCAGGTCGGACCGTCTCGTTGCCAGGAGAGCGTGACCAGCATTTGAGGAAATCCAAAAAACGCCCGAAACATGTGGGGCTTTAATGAAGAGGTCTCCTTAATCCAGGAGGATGAAAGGACCTCTCTCTACCACGACCCCCATTCCAACATGATCGTGAATGCTATTCTGAAGAAACAAGGACATTTTCTTGGGATGACCTTAAGAAAGAAGAAAGTAATAGCAAAACCGCTGGAATCACCTGGCCTCCCTAAATTAGATATTTTCGGACTTGGTTTCGACCTGACTCAAAAAGATCTCAAGCAAGCCCAGGAAAAGTCGAAGGCACATAGGGACGCTCGCATCCAAAAGAAAGCAATCCCAATGGATCAGTACCCTCTTACCCTTAATGGGCAATTCATAAAAGAAGGAGAGGACTATCCATGCTACGATTTCCCAAACCATTTTTTGTAAATGGCATAAGGCAATCGGGATTCGAAATTTTCTTAGATTGCTATTTCACAGACGAAATCCCAACTCCTGTCCATAAGGAGAAAGCACCCCCATGCTTTGACTTTAATGTCATGGGATTATTATTTGGGCGAGAAAAGGATGAGCCAACATACAAAGGGGATGACTCCTCGCTCATTCAGACAGTCCTACAAAGCGAAAGCTTCGATCCCTCGAAGCTAATCACTCCAGTGGAAGGATCACTACAAGGGTGGCGCAATACCGTCAAGGTGACTACTCCAAGTGGAAGGAAGATCTCCATCACGACAGGGCAAGGACCGATGTTCGAAGAGTCGTCAGAGTCAGAGTCTCTCCCTATAGAGTCATCTAAGTCTTTAGTTGTAGCACCTCCTCCTTCTATCCCTTCCCCTAGAATAGTTAGTGATCAAGTCCCTGAGGACATATCACTCTTTGATGTAATGATCTCAGAGTATAATAATAGGACTTCTTCTCCTTACTCCTTGTGTTCTGCTTTAACCCAAGATGACGAGCATTGCTTAACTAACAATGAAAAAGACAAAGAACTTATTAAAGCAATGGAAACACTTGAAAAGAAGACATTGATAATTGAAGAAACTGAGACGGTTGATATCTCAAATGATTCAACCAATAAAAGAGAAGTTAAAATCAGACTAACACTTAATGAACAAGAAAGAACCGATTTAATTAACTTGCTTAAAGAATTCATCGATGTATTTGCTTGGTCATACGAAGATATGCCAGGCATTAATAGAGAAATAGCTCAACACACTATACCACTAATTCCGGGAATGAAACCTGTAAAACAAAAGTTACGTCGAATGAAACCCGACGTAGCTCTTAAAATAAAAGAGGAAGTTCAAAAACAAATCACTGCAGGTTTCATCAAGGTATCCAAATACCCTGAATGGGTCTCCAACGTCGTCCCAGTTCCGAAAAAGGATGGAAGGGTAAGAATGTGTGTCGACTATCGAGATCTAAATAAGCCAAGTCCAAAGGACGACTTCCCTTTACCACACATCGATATTCTGGTGGATAACACAGCAAATCACGCACTCCTCTCGTTCATGGATGGATACGCAGGCTATAATCTGATTCTCATGGCAGAAGAAGACATGGAGAAAACAACCTTCATAACACCATGGGGTACTTACTGCTACACGGTAATTCCAATCGAGTTGAAAAACGCGGGTGCTACTTACCAACGTGCAGCGACTGCCTTACTCCATGACATGATGCATAAAGAAGTCAAAGTATATGTGGACGACATGATTGTAAATTC
Source organism: Chenopodium album (assembly GCF_948465745.1). Lineage (NCBI taxonomy): Eukaryota > Viridiplantae > Streptophyta > Magnoliopsida > Caryophyllales > Amaranthaceae > Chenopodium > Chenopodium album. The sequence continues at coordinate 41,708,933 of NC_137834.1, read as the reverse complement.
AAAAGATCGTCCAGGCCATCAAGTAGCCTTAAGAAAATTTTTCGAAAGGCTAAGAAAATACAATATGAGGTTGAACCCATCTAAGTGTGCTTTTGGAGTCACCTCAGGCAAGCTTTTGGGTTATGTCATAAGCTCTAGAGGAATAGAGATAGACCCAACCAAGATCAAAGCAATCATGTCAATGCCACCGCCAAAAACCGAGAAGCAGATTCGAGGATTTATTGGCCGGTTGCAATACATAAGTAGGTTCATATCAAAATTGACGACAATATGTGAACCAATATTTAAAAAGCTTAAGAAAAATGTACCAGTAATATGGGATGACGAGTGTCAAAAAGCCTTTGAAAAGATCAAAGCCTATCTCGCAAATCCTCCCGTATTAGCACCAGCACTTCCGGGAATACCTCTTACGTTGTACTTAACAGTTACCAAAGAGACAATGGGAGCTATGCTAGCACAAGAAGTAGAAGGCAAAGAAAATGCGATCTACTATCTAAGCAAGAAAATGCTCGAATATGAAGCACGTTATACACCACTTGAGAAATTGTGACTCGCCTTGGTGTGGGCCACAACCAAGTTAAGACATTACATGCTCGTGCATACAGTCTTTGTAGTTTCCCGATTAGATCCACTCAAGTATCTATTCGAGAATCTACACTCAATGGGCGCATATCGAGATGGATAGTCAATTTAGCCCGGTTTGATGTAAGGTTCATGCCATAAAAAGCTATCAAAGGATCTGTAACACCCCAATAATTCTCTCTTTAAACTTGTGATGACATGAACAAAATCCAAGAGAATTATTGGCGTGCTACCGCAACATGTTCAAACGCTAAGGCTTTATCAGAAAATAGCAGCGGAAAAACTAACTCAGTTATAAATAAGTTTCAAAACCAATAACCAAAACCAAATTAAATGATACAAGCTGGAACCATTAAGGCCCTTATTCAAAACCCCCACAAAAGTAGTAAATAAATAAAACCAGAGTTTAAATAAATTCAAACTTATGAAAAGAAATAAACTGCGAACAATAACCAACTCTCCACTCAAAATCTCACAACCCTAGTGTGAATGCTGCAGGTGTAAGAACCTGTGGTTAATCTGCTCCCCAATATTAAATTATAGATTCAACAAGTGTAAAAATTGGATCGTCACAGGGTCATTGAAAGGAGAAGGCCATGACCAAAAAAAGACACACACAAAAGCACGAGATCAGCAAAGCTGAGTACATACAAGCTGTGAAACAAATAAGAAATCCATAACATGCTACTAATAATCAATCATATAGCATCATTAAATTATAGACTCAACACACGACTCAACTATTTATATTACTAAGATTAATAATAGGTTAATCATTATTTTTATTCATTGGATTACGCAATAGACAAGGTTGTCCAACCCATGCTCCATTTGGAACATCAATAAAAGAAAAACCTTATGCCTCCTTTCGAAAACATCAATAAACATCCAACGACCACGGGCGCGACTCCGTGACCGTAGTTAGTATGAGATCTCACCTAAATCCTAGTTTTAAAAAAATATTTGAAATAGGAGACTCGTAGATCAGACGGTCTAGATAAAAGTACACGGCTAATACCCCGTGTACCCCAACCCCTAATTGTCATTACTCCAGATGTGCACCAATCAAGAGTTTTATTGCTCATCCATCTTGCACTTTACGTGATTTACAAGTTTAGACTTAGTGATGACTCATATACATAACAATACAAACATTCCAAACACAATTCGATCAAACAAGGCAAGTTTCCAATTTCAATTCTTGATTAATTAGTGACAAACAACATTTATTATTTATTCCTTTTCTACCTCGGTGTATAAACACCTTGAGTGCATAAGGCACCCCAAAAACCTTAACCTCGTCTTATAAGACTTAAATCCTTCCTTTACTCATCCTGTTTGCACAATCATGAATGAGTTATAAATTAATCTTTACACCAATCACATACCTTTGCCTCTAAACGCATCTTGCATAATTAGAGCACAAATAATACTTGCAATATAAAATAGTACACATCATTTGAAATTCACAATGTATAACCAAACAATTTAACCCAGTCAATCCTATACATGATACTAAGTTCTCGATCCGTCCTTAAACATGCACCTACAAGCAAGGTTTCGTAACTTGTACGTACCTTGAATAAACGAATTGGTATGCCACTTTACTAACTAGAAATCACCTTCAATAAACTCCTCTCCTAAACCAAACAATAACATCTCAATCAATACCCAATCAATCAAATTTACAGCAATACTAACTTACTTTAAAACCTTCAAAATCCAAATCAAACAACACTTTAAAACCTCCCTTTAGTTAAAATTAAAGGCTTATATATAGTTCTTTAAATTTTCTTCATAAAAACCTTAAAATACACTCTTATACATTAAATTACATAAAGTTTAAAGTTTAATAAAAATCTGAAAATTATTTAAAAACCCCTAATAATCTCCCTTTTTAATGGGTGATTAAACCCTCTTTATAAAACATCAAAAGTAGTACTTAGAAACTATTTCCAGCACTTAAACTTCAATAAAAACATATGTTTATGCTTAATTAACTTTAAGAATAATAAATTTTATCAATCAAACTCAAGGATAATATTTTAAGTATAAAAAAACTTCGTTAAAATCAAAAACTGCCCGAAAATCATATTTAGAGGCTGAATTTGGCCATATGTTTTCCATGCCCGAAATTCACAATGTTTTCCAAAAACTGGGCCATATGTTTTCCATGCCCAAAAATGATGTTTCCACATGGAAAACACTACTTTTTCGTCAAAATCGGATGAGTTCAGAATCTGATCGGGATTAAAACGAGATTAATATTAACGAACGGAAATCTAAAAATTAAAACCCGAATTTAAGTGTTCAAAATAATCTGGAATTAAGTTAAAATAATCATTAGTAATAATCACCAAAATTTCAAAACATCATTACTATAAAAGCCCTAAATCAATTGTTCATAAAAACCCTAAAATCATGATTTTCAATAATTAAAAACCCTAGGTTATAAAATTTACAAAATCTGAAAATTATGACACTTATAAAATCTGAAATTATAAAGTTTAATCATCAAAATACAATTTGATACTAATTAAATTAATTTTAACAATAAAATCAAAACCCATAAATCAATAATTATAATTACACAAATTAATAAAACTAAGGAGAAAGAAAATAAGACTAACCTTTTTGTGTGGAAAATTTTTGGGGATTCATGGAGTATTTATACGAGAGAATTGTAGGGTAAATAGGAAGATTGGGCCTCATAAAAATAATGGGTCAATTAAGTAAACAAATGGGTTAGGCTTGTTTGATTGGACATAAATTGTAGAATAAAGGTGCATAAAATGATTTGTTCAAATAAATTTCGACCCAGATTAATAATTTGAAACTTTTGAAATTAAATTATGAAAAATAACAAATAAATATTATAAATAAAATAAATTTTCATTTATAAAATATTTATAAAATACGGGGGATTACAGGATCAGTGGTGTTAGATTTTCTAGTGGACTTTCCTATAGAAGACTCGACGCCAATACACGACAATGAGTTTCCAGATGAAGACTTAATGGTCACTGAAGATGATACCTGGACCTGGTACTTCGACGGAGCCTCAAACCAAAAGGGATGTGGCGTTGAAGTATTACTAGTATCACCTAAAGAAGAGCATGTTCCAATCTCCATAAAGCTTGATTTCGACGTTACCAACAACGTTGCCATACGAAGCATGCGTGGTAAGTCTTGAAACAGCTTTAGCATTGGGAGTAAAAAAGTTACGGATATTCGGAGACTCTTCATTAATCATCAATCAAATTTCCAAGAGGTGGAAAGTAAGGAGCGAAAGTCTGGCCCCTTACCAAACCTATCTGGAAACCCTTACTAATCAGTTAGAGAAGGTAGAATACACATATCTACCTAGAGAAGAAAATCAATTTGCTGATGCCTTGGCAAGACTATCCTCAATGGTTAGGATTCCTACGGAAATCGAGCAAATGCCTCTAACTATAGAAAAAAGGCACAAACCAGCATATATTCAAGCTATAGAAGATGATGAAGTAATCCAGGGCGAAGAAGAAGAAGAAGAAGAAGAAGAAGAAGAAGAAGAAGAAGAAGAAGAAGAAGAAGAAGAAGAACCGTGGTATACAGATATACTCAATTATGTCACCAAAGGAGAATACCCTCCCCATGCTGACAAAAGAGCAAAACGAGCATTAAAATTCTTGGCTTCCCAATACGTACTCATAGACAACGAGCTACATAAAAGGGTACCTAAGGGTCGAGCTCTTTTATGTGTAGGGAAAAAGGATGCCCAAAGAGCAATGAGGATAGTCCACGAAGGAATTTGTGGAACTCACGTAAATGGCAAAATGTTAGTCCAAAAGATAATGCGAGAAGGATACTATTGGACTACAATGAATAGGGATTGCCATCAATACGTAAAAAGATGCCCTAAGTGCCAAATCAATGCCAATTTACAACACGTACCTCCATCCTTGCTCTACACGTCGCCATGGCCGTTCTCTACATGGGGAATTGACATCATCGGCAAAATCACTCTCCCAGGAGCAGGAGGTCACGAATATATCCTAGTGGCAATTGATTACTTCACAAATTGGGTCGAAGCACAATCATACGCTAAACTCACTGCAAAACATATAGCACTCTTTATCGAAAGAAATATTATTTGTCGATACGGAGTCCCACATGAAATGATAAGTGACAATGGAACTCACTTTCAAGCCGAATGTGAAGAATTGCTACAAAAATATGGCATTCAAAATCATCATTCTTCCCCTTATAGACCTTGGGCAAATGGAGCAGTCGAAGAAGCAAATAAAAATCTAAAAACTATCATCGAGAAAATGACGGAAAATTACAAGGATTGGCTTGACAAACTTCACTTCGCATTGTGGGGTTACCGCACGTCAATTCGCACATCAACAGGAAATACGCCATTTTCCTTGGCTTATGGAATGGATGTCGTACAACCTGTCGAACTAGAGATTCCATCTCTACGCATCGCATTAGAAAGCAAACTCGATGAAGTTGAATGGACTAGGGCAAGATATGCAGAGCTAATTCTACTCGATGAAAAACGACTAGAAGCTCTACATCACACTCAATGTTACCAAACTCGTATGGCTAGGCATTTTAATAAGAAGGTCAAGACACGAAACATCAAAGTAGGAGACTTGGTGTTAAAAGCATTAAGGAAAAATGTGTTATATCCAAGAGGAAAATTAAGACCTAATTGGTCTGGACCCTACATTGTCAAAACAATCCTGTCAGGTGGTGCAGTAAAATTAACTGATATGGATGGCAATGAGTTCTCGAACATGACAAATCTTGACCAACTTAAAAATACTACCCATAATTACTTGAGTAGGATACTCAAGAGAGCTACGTTTGGCCTGATTCCTTAAGAAAGGATACGTAGGTAACCCTTTACAGGTGCGGCCACTTTATTTTTTTCAAATCTCGCATCCCAGACTTAATAAGAAATTCAACAGAGATCAACGAAACATCGGCGTCACAGAAAAAATTCTGGCGCCAGCCGATGAACATCAGCGCCAGACGAAAGCTTCCGTCGCCTGACGCCAGGCTGCCTTAGCTGGCGTCAGTCGCAGAATCGTGGCGCCAATTTACAGTAAAATGTCTAGGAATATTTCGGTGTTTTTCGGAAAATTTTCGACTTTCGTACTCGAAAAAAATTCTGGAAAATTAATTCTTTGGTTTTCATTGCTTTAATAAAGTTAATTTAAAGTAAATAATTTAATTAAAAAGCTGGAATTTCATTAATAAAATAAATTACATTATTGATGGAATTTAAATAAAGCTTAAATAAATTAACTTTAAATTTAAAAACTAAGTCTAATAATTGGAAATTAAGCAATGCTCTTAATCTTTTTTCTCTTTCTTAGCCCTTTTCCAATTCTTGTCCGCATCTTCTTCCTCATCCATAACCTTAGCTAGTAGGCATCCTTTAGAGGACCTACATTCAATCTTGGAGTAAATAGTTTCCCCCTTAGCTAGGACCCCATGCTTCTTTTCTACCCAAGCTTTCTTTTCTGTGGTGTCAGCTTTCCTTTTTCCTTTATCTTTTGCAGTACTCTTCTTCTTAGGCATTATAGGTGTTTTGAACTCAATTCTTTCACCCAAGCGTTCCTTAACAGGAATCACCTTGTCACCTAGACGACTCTTCACATCAGTTTTACTCTGATTTTTCTTCACGTCCTTTGAGGGTTTCTTCAGAAGCCATTTTTTCACATCATTGGGCAAAGAAGGAGGAACCTTTTGGGTAATTACTTCCCATAAAGATCTAGCGCTCCAATAAGCATAAAATTTGTCTACTTCCTGGGAGACAGGGAACTCGTAGGGACGACGAAGATCACCGGAAGGAATAGTCTGAAGTAGGTCGTACTGTCTTTTTACCCTGAAGGGATAATAAAAAGTCATGCGGGACAAGCTTGGAAGACGACAGAGAGGCTGCTTGTTGACACCAACCATCTTTTCTATTTTCCACCAAGGGATGACCCACTTGATGGCAAAATTACAAGACTCGAAGACCTTCTTCCATTCATGGCGCCCCATCTTAGAGAAGCGTTTCTTCCTTCTCACGAAGCAATTTGGCGTATACTTCTCAATGTTGTCCGGAGGGCTAATTAATTCCAGTCTTTCCATTAGCCACATCTGTAAAAATTGCAATGTAAATAAATTATTATTACTATACAAAAATATATTTTTGATTTCTGTAATTAAAAATATTATTTTTCTACCTGTAATAAAATTAGAGAGCCCCGAAAAGGTGCTTTTGGATTTTTCTTTAATTCATCAAGACTAAGCATAGTCTCTCCAACTATTAAGGGCATTGGATTTCTCCCAGATTCAATTTGTTCTAAAACATTGGATATAATTGATTGACCCTCATTATTTTTACCACTAGTGAGAAAAAATTGATCAAGCATGCAAAAGAGGAAAGCCCTTCTTCTATAAACATGGAAAGATTCAGAATAAGGTCTATCAAAATAATGGCGAGCAAATTCTTTCAAATTAACTATGCTACCATCTACTATTTTTATAGATCTCTATCTTTTAAATTGAAGAAACGTTCAAAATCCTTACAATAATATTCGTTTATTGGGATTACTACAAGATCTAGCGCAGGGAAGCCTAAAATAGCACCGAATTCTTCCGACAAAGGGCTAATTTCATCATACCCTATTCTAAAGCAATGAGTATCTACATCCCAATATTCTAGAGCGGTATGAATAAAATCTGAAACAAGATCTACCCCTTTGACACCATAAATACCCCCCAAGTGAAACACATCTAATTCTTTTCTCTCCTTGCCATTAAGAGACCGACACCATTCATGAGTGTAGTTGGTAAAACTTTTGGAGACTAGAGACATGATGTTATTTTTCTAAAAGCTAAGAAAAATTTTATTTGCTGAAATTATGAAGAAAATCGGCTGGGCAGGGGGCTATTTATACACAAAATCGGCGTAGTTTTAATCCAGGAAGGATTCGGAGTTAGCGTTCATTAGCGCCAGACGCCAAATATTGGCGCCTAACGCCAGAGCTTGGCGCAAAACGCTAAGTGTAGCGCCTGGCGCTACACCAAAACGCGTGGCACCAGCTGGCGCTAATATATCTTCTCGTACGAGCTTTCCAAAAAACCACGTTTTTGACCTGATTCGAGTCTGCTAATGACTTTACGGTTTTCTTATTCTTCTTTTATATTTTTTTCTAAAAATACATTTATTCCTTCCTCTTAATTAATATAACTATTATATTAATTATATTATTTTTCGGATTTTATTTAGACTAACTTCCAAGTTTTTATAAATCCAATATTTTTTATGTGACTTATTTTTCATTTTTCTTTTTTGGGGGAGAAATTCGGATACCCTCCATCAATAATAAAAATGACAGAATTTTTTGCGCAAAATTATTTTTCACAATTCTTTGCACACACAAACATGCACATAACAATAATAAAAATGAAAAAACACGTAAATGATGAATAAACTCATAAAAGTATGTATATACAAAACATGTCTAAATAATGAGTCTAATTAAAGGCAAAGTTCTATACAAAGTTGAAATAAAATAATAAAAAGTACAGGAACAAACTACGGCGCCGGGGGACGTACACCCATCATCTCATAAAACTGCGTCGTTCGAGGAGTAACCTCTTCACCAGCTCCGGCTCCAGCTCCAGTCTCCTCAGGAGGAGGAAAACTCAGCACGAACCCGTCCACCCAAGATCAACCTGAGGCTGAGGCTGCGGAGGCTGCTACGATGACAAGCCGACCTCGTACATCCCACCACCTCTAAGAGCCGAGGTAGCCTCTCCCTGGCCTACCGGCGCAGCATGTGCACCCTCAGATGAAGAGCTTGAGCCCTCTACCGCCTCGGTATGGGCAGCCTCAGAACGACCGCCCCGACCACCCGAAGTAGTGCGGCGATGTCTCGAGCTAGACCTCGCCGGATCCCTCCGCACCTCAGGTCTCGTGCGGGTACGAGAAGGAATGGGCTGACCCTGCAAAAGAATCTAAGATCAGAAACATGCAAAGTAGAAGCGGTAATGCAAAAACATAAGAAGGAAAGCTACCTCCTGAACGGCGTCGTCTCGACGACATGTAGCCACGTTCCTCATCCGGACGAGCCGGCTACGGAAGGCATCTATACATCGTGCCATCGCCGAAACCACCTCGCGTGAAAACTGTCAAAGAAATAAGTCAGTAAACATGCGTATCATATATGGACAAAAAGTTGCAAATAAATAAGCTTACCCGAGTCTGGTGACGAGGAATCGACCGCTCCACAAAGCGCTCTCCCTTAGGAGCCGGGGGAATCATCTCCTCAATCGGCCCGTATGTCCCCTGATAGTGGATGGACATACGGGGTGGCACGAACTCAGCAGGATCACCCTGACAAAGCAAAACAAAATCAGTGAAGCATTACTTGGGGGCTACTTAACTTAAGGTAAGAGCTGAAAATCATACCGCCACATCCTCAGCAGGTAAAGGAACTGGAGCTAACAACGACAGTAGCTCCTCCTCATAGCATCGCCCGGGGATCGTGTAAGATTGCCAAGGGGTGCCAGCTCCCTCTGACATGCTCACGAACCTCGCGGCATTAAACATGTGACGCGGTGGAGGAGCAGGAACGACAAAGATATCTGAGGAATGTTGAATGGCAACCCTCTCCCCAAGATATGCGACCGCTCTATAGGTCCCCAAGAAATAGCGACGCTCAGCAGAATACTGCGCGGCTAGCCCAGGGACTGCCAAGTCGACCCACGGTCGGTACAGCACATCAGGCTCCTACAAAGAGCATCTGTCAGACAAGAATTTATCTAAGGCATCACAAAATGTCAAATAAGAAAAGAATCATACCAAGATGATCTAATCTCGGACATAGGCAGTGGACATCCCCATACGGCGGCTTCCCTAGGAAGCACTAACTGGAAACCAGCGCGGCGGCGGTCTCGCCGGCGCAGCTGAGGGGAAGTACTCGTAGAACCAGATCTACAAAAGGCAAAAATTATCAGCGAGTGCTAACTAAAGCTTAGAGCTAAACTTTACAGGAAATAAAGTATACCTCTACGACCCTCCAAAAGCCGGATAGAGCAACGTTCCCCGCGAAGGACCGATGTCAACACGAGTCCCGCGACGCTCGGATGAAATCAGCTCAGGCCAAGCTGGCACAGTCGTAAGTCCCGATCCGGTGTAGATCACGGACAGCAAGAAGGTAGTAAAGCAGCGCCCTACTACCCTTGTCAGGGGAAAACGTCCCTGACATCAAGATAAGTGCAAAGATGCGCACCCGCTGCTCTCGAGTAGTCGCACCATCATCAAAAGCCGCTGCTAGAGTCGAGCGGCGAATCCCCCTAGCACTGAACTGAGTCGACTCCGCCTCAGCTCGAGCCCGAACAGCAATCGGACCCAACAGCTCCTCGACCTCTAGAGAAAAGACAGTAATATTGCTGTCGAACGGCAGCGCCACATAGCTAAGCTCCAGTCCCGTAATGAGTGTGAAGTCGGTCGGAGTGACCATCATCTCACCCAAAGGGAAGTGGAAAGTGTTGGTGGTGTCCCAAAAGAACTCCACCAGAGCACGAACTACATGGTGACCTCCGCTAGAGGCAATCATGGCCTCTGAGGTCTCAAACAGTGCAGTCAGTCCGCAAGACTCCCATAGAAGTCTCGTCTCGTCGTCTTTGGCGATGTACATCTTGTACAGGTCGCCCAAACCGTCGCAACCGGAACCGTGGCAGCGTGTCCTCCTAACTGTGACGCCCCGTCTCACCCTCTCAGAGATATGATGGATGGGAGAGAAGTACAAGGTCCGCTCATCCCACTCAGGGAGTCGGCCGAGCGAAGTGGACGGATCAGCGTCGTCCTCTATAGGCTAATGCTCCCATCGAACGTCTCGGGACCGTGAACCAGAGCCTCGCTGTCTAGCCATGCTACATTGTGCAGAATCATTATAAATTAAGGTTCTATGGTATCTAAGGTTCTCCTATCCGCATGATACTACGTTCGCAAAAAACAGAGTACGTAGTACTAAAACAGAGCACAAATTCAAATTGAGCATACACGACATTTTCAAGCAATCAAATAATTTCTTGCAATACTATTGTAATTATTGTGACAAATTGGACAAGAATTGCTAGCAAAAACATTAAGAACAAGCCACATTGTCTTCCCGACCTTAAGAGGTTCAACAATCGTGATTTGTTCGTTTCTTCATCAAATTGAGTCAAATAAGTCTCAAATTACTCACAAGGAAATATTTAAACATGATCAAGCAATTTCATGGCATAAAACTTGATAAACAAAGAGAATTTAGCAATTCTAATTTCGAATTTTTAAGAAATTTGTGGATAAATGCATGCGAAATTCATTGAAACCGGCGCGAGTTTGGAGGAAACTTACATAGATCGGGAAAATGGATGGAGTAAGCTTTGATTTGCAACAAATTTGAGCGAATTTGGTTGAGAAACGAGCAAGAACGAGTGAATTGAAGTTCTGAAAATTTTCGAGCAAGAAACGCGAACAACAGCAGCAGAAATGAAGAAGAGAAGGGTATTTAAGGAAAACCTAACTCTAGCGCTAAGCGTCAGACCTTGGAATCAGTCGATAAGGCTTAGCGCCTGGCGCTAGTACCAGCGTCCGGCGCTACAGCCAGATAAGCGGCGCCAGCGTTATTTCAGCAGCGTCAGAACGTTCAGCCATTCAGTACGGTTGTTCCAACCTTGTGCAATATATTTTGGGTTCCTTGGTACGCCAGTTAGCCCCTCTAAGCAATTTGACAGGATTTTTTGTAATCGGCTTGATTACAATTACATAAAGTGATTGACCTGATGAAAGATCGTCTCACTTAGCTTAAAGCGCCTAAGCAATGGCTCATCGCAAAAGGCACCGACATACTGGTTCATTCAGAAAGGCACTGACATACTGGTTCATTCAGCGAAAGGCACCGACATACAGGTTCAAAAGCAGAAGAAGCGCCGACATACAGGCATAGCGGAAGCAAAGTTCAAGCGAGCTTTTAAAGATCGACAAGCGTAGGTCTTCGGTAATTTTCTTTGGAAATATTATCGCAATAAATGAAGGTAGCTTCAAGCGAGGATATCTTCGGCAGCATTCCCTAGCTTGCGGAGAGTTGTCAAAAACAACTGGAGGTGATTTCAAGCGAAGTTGTCTTCGATCGTGTTCCCTAAGATGTGGAAGATGGTCATAAAGCGGAAGAGGATCGTTTCAAGCAAAGCAATCTTCGATAGTGTTCCCTGGCTTGCGGAAGATTATCAAGGCGGAAATTGGAGGCAGTTACAAGCGTAGAAGTCTTCAAGCGGGATGGCATTCTCTAGCTTGTAGGAGGTCATCAAAAATACAGAAATACGGAAATACGGCAGCAAATCGGTTACTTTCAGAGACGTGTGCTCGACGGTGCAAGATACGCGTTTCTTAACTCTTTTATCTGTTTAACTAACGCTAGTTTGCAGGTATCGGCGCTACAAGAGTGATTTAGGATCGCAGAACGTTCTGAATCATTCTCCGTCCCTATCGATACTTTGACTTTTGTTTTCGAAACTTGCGTTTCTCCAAACTTAGTCAATGTGGGGGCTTCTGTAGACACCCATTTGTGTCTCCCTAAAAACAAACCCGGTGATGAGTACCTTTCACGTCGAATCATAATCGAATGAAGTGAAAGTGTGGAAAGTCTAGTGTTGCGGATAGTTTTAATTTCTCTTCTTTTCTCTCTGGTTTTGAAAACCTATTTTAAGAAAACAGCCAATCCAGTTTGGTTGGTCCGTGATATGGGTCCAATAGTAGTGTAGTTGGATACGGCTTGAAAAGAGCTTTCCAACGATATATTATAAGCCCAATTCCGATGAATATTGAGGAAGTTATGGCCAAATTACTAAACTGGGCTTGGTTTGAGCCTTATATGCGGCCCAATGATCAAGAAGAGGGCCCAAGATGATTTATCATTCCTAATGCAATTAGGAATGGTTTTAGTCTTCTAGAAGGTTCTTTTCATTCCTAATTCAATTAGCATTGATAAATTGACTTTTGTTGACTTTTTAGAGTTTAATCAAAATAAAAGAATGTTTTTGAGGAAAATACGATTTTATCCTCCTGTACGGTAAATTTCTATCTGATTTTAGAAAACACGTCAGATATTTAATTAGTGCCAAACGCCTGCATTAGCGCCTGGCGCTAATGTCAGCGTCTGGCGCTAACCTCGTTTTGCACGTCAGAACTCTGTTTTGATTTTCTATCTTTTTGGCTGATTTTCTCTATAAATAGCCTTCTAAAAACTCCGTTTTCATTCAACAACTCTCATTAAGAAATTCTTGATTACTCTCTCTCTCTCTCTCTTTTCTAAACTAGCCATTTCTCAAAATACAAAATTCCGCACTCACAAGACCTAGATACACCTAGCCATATTCGAAGTTGCCTTCGCCCTAGACGTGAAAGGTTTTAATTTCTGAGGGTTTGGTCCCAAATCTCTCTTTCAATTATTTAATTTAATTGTTTTGTTTATTATTTTCCTTGAAGTTACTAACGTGTGTATTTTGTTATTAGAAAGAGGTACGAGGCATCCAAGTAAGTACTTTAATGGTTTTTAATGATGTTATTATGTAGAAACCATGCTTAGGTTGTTATTATGATTCCTAGTATCATGTTAGGATGTTTTCCTTAATTTGATGTTTAGGGTGACAACAATAAATTCCTAGTATCATGTCTAGGGTAACTTTAATATCAAGTACGATTAAAAGTATGATGCCTTTTATGTTCTTCCTAATATTTATGATTGTTAGTATCATGTTAGGGTTAAAGCTTTGATTTTTTTATTGTTTAGTGACATACTAGGGTTTGTTATTAATCTTGTTAGTATTATGCCTAGGATCTTGCTATTATTATTATGCTTTAACATGATGATTATAATTATTTTAATTATTATGATGATTATTATTATGTTGCTTGAGTATATTTATTGTTATTGCTTGATCACGCCTTTTATGCATAAAGGGAATTTGTACTTGTAATCACGCTTAATAAGATAATTAATAATCTTGTTTAGGGTTAATTTGATTATAATTCAAGTGATCGCCAATAATAGTTTTATTTGTGCATTAATATTCAACCAACATAGATAAACAGGTTTAGGGGTAAACCTATTGATTGCATGTTAGTCAGAAAACGCACATGAATACGATCAGAATAAAGTAGAGGCCTGTTACTAGGGCAGGTTCAATCTCTTTTAGGTTGGATTTGTACCTTCATCCCCGAACTACCAGTCACGGTTCCAGACTTATTGGAGTTGGCGATCTCCTGGATCGTTAAGGGGTGTAACCTTTACCCTATGAACGATTTACAAGTTCCTAAAACTTGTTGGCGACTCTTTTGCTCTATCTTCTTTCCCTTTGGACGCCACCGTACTTTAGTGTATGATCACAGTGGGGTTCAAGTTTGGGGTAACGCTTGAAATATTCCCTACAGTAATGGTATGGGTACCCAACTTCCTCCTCCGAGTTATCGTCCCTCGATTCGTCCTGACCTCGAGACTCCTCTTCTTCGCCCAACTGCTCCTTCTCTGATGCCCCTCTGATTTCATTGTTGTGGTTGCTGCCCTTTCTGCACCAACCCGGCATCATCTACCCCTATTGCAGGTTGCTCCTGTACTTGTTCATCCTGGACAGTTACATTTAAATCAATCTCCTGTTTCATTTGACCTTCATCATTGCTGATGTCCATATCAGCCTCCCCTCCTTCAACCCCAAACCCCAAAACCTGATTACCACTACTACAGTGTCCCCCACTTTTAGATGACTCACCCTGTAAGCCTATATATCTTGTCATCCTCATCGTTTCCTCATCAGCATCAATGGCAACCTCAATAAGGGTATGAAAGGTTCTTCCAGGATTAGGTTCATGTCCTTTGCCTTTGCACTTAGCAACCGCATCCCACTTTGCTAACTGATAGTCAACATCTTTCATATCCTCCATGATGGACTCAAGTTTCTTTATCGCTTGCGAACGGAGTTCAGCGGTTGCCAGAAACTGACCACGGCGTTTGTCTTTCCGCTTTTCCAGAAATTTGTGATACCACTCATCATTGAATGGAGAATTGTCATCATTTCCGGCCATAGTTGATCGTTTATGGTTTATGCTGCTAAGATTGTGTGGAGAGAGGATAGATGATGAAAAGGATATGTAAAGACACTTCAATTTACACAGAAAAGGATATGGAAAGACACTTCAATTTACTCAGAATTATATAGAGCAATTTTAGAGGGATGTGTAACTAAGATCGATTTCTTGGATTTTATTGGAAAACATCCCTTCATTTATTTAGACCGTGTCTTTTCGATTTACTAACATAACATGCAGAGAATAAGAATAGTTGTACTGTTTCATAAGTACAATTCACGTAGTACGAGGAAATATTTCGGTTACATGTTACACTTAAGGAATTAAGGACTAATAGGATGAGTCCCAAATTTGTACGGAGTAATTTTTAAATTTATCTACCGTGATGTAGTAATCAATTTAATTTAAAACCAAAATGTGAATTCATGTTAAATATTAAACTTAATTATTACGTCAAATACTTATTAACACTTATGTGTCGCTGTGTTGGAATAACTTATTATCCGACTCCAAAGGTTTACCTGAAAACAAACTGTTTTTGAACTCAGTTTGTATCTGACCATAGATTGACCCAATGTTCAGTCGAATATAATTAATCTTGAATTGAGTTGATTTGGTTTATTATGATAAGATGATCCATAAAAGATATAGTAATTGACTTGATTGTTTCCCAATTTTATGGTTATTAATACTCTATACCCAATAAAAAAAAAAAAAAAAAAAAAAAAAAAAAAAAAAAAGTGAACGTTTCCCATTTAAAATAAAAAGGGGGGAAAAGTAACTAGAGGATGAAAAATATAAATATATCATAATAATGAATGAAGCTTCGAAAAAAAAAATTATAAACAAATTAAATTAAATAAATAGTGGTGCACTACGGAGTACTTGCATACAGTACTTCCCCATTACCAAGACGGTACGTATAAATGAATTTTTTTAACAATATGTAACACGGTCGTGGTACCGTCCCAATGGTTCAAATACTACACACACATACTATCTACCTACTCGCGCATCATGAGTTCGATTCCTCACAACCCCCCTCCCAACCCCTAACATTTTTTTTCTAATTATGTTTCCCATGAATTGCGCTTAACTTAAAAATTCCTCGGAAAAACAAATAATAAAATTTTATAAAAATAAATACAGGTTGAAAATAACCTTAATTGGAAATGTATTAGGATAATAATAATGGAATGGGAAAAAAATTTTGAAAAGAAATAAATAAATAAATAAATAAAGGTTTAATAACACTAGTTGCGTTTACTATGCGCCCAACAACAAAAAAAGTACCTTAAATCATTTCTTATTACGGTAAGTACTACGTTCGAGGTACCGTCCCAATGGTCCACACACTACACACACATACTGTCTAGCTACCCGCACATCATGAGTTTGATTTCTCATAAACCCCACCCCCATAACCTCATTTTTTTTACCAATATTTTTTTTTTGTCTCCCACTAATTGTGGTGGAACTTTTTATAAAAAAATTAAAAATAAAAACAAAATTTAAGATGATGTTTGGCATCGTTTTTTTTTTTTTTAAGCTTTGAGATTTTTTAAAAAGCGATAACCAAAAATAGGAACCAAGAAAAAGGTGTCGCAATTTTTTGGATACTTTCTTATACGTAAGTACGTAACTTTGTTACACACATTAAACATGTTGAATGAAATTATTTTCTTGAATTTAACTTTGCTACACATAATAAATATTAGGTAAAAAATTTAGCATACATGCAGTATATCACACAGCTTGGTGGTAAGATGCTTATCTATAGAATAAGAGGTTGCAAGTTATAAGTGCATGACATTAATTGAGAAACATATACAACGGAGATCCTCATGGCGCTGAGTAGGTGATGACATGGCGTAATAAGACGTTAATTGGATGTTGTGGCGCAATGGAGGAATCCTCGTGACACGTAGACTGTTTTAGTAACGCCTTTTAATATACGGTATAGATAGATACACACACACACCCTAAAAAATTAAAGTATAATATACATGAATGACCAGAAGTTTTTGGTTTTTCACCGTTTAGGACCTACAATTATAGTTCGGTGCAATGTTTACTTTTGAATTTAATCTGTTTATTTTTTTTCCCTATAAAAAATATTACTATACATTAACATTTGAAAAGTAAACTCGTGGTTATAGGTGAGTTAAGTGACCAAAAAACTTAGGCCGGGTCCTTAAAGGTGGGAAAATAGACATAAGGTCCTTAAAGGTGAAAAATGCCAAAGTTATGGTCCATTTGATTGGCTTAACTCTTATAATTATTACTTTATAAATTTTCCTTACAAAATTCTCTTCTTATCTTGTTCATATAATATTCCTTTACATTATCTAATTAACCCCCTTTTAAACCGCACCATGGTGTGTTAATTGCCTTTAATTATGGGACAACAATGTCTTTAGTAGTTGGGATTGTTTCCTTGAATGTAGTAGAGTGGAGTCCATTATTGAATCAACCAGCAGAGACCGTGAAAGTGATGCGCGGTAAACCAATGATTCATAAGTTTCTTAAAAGCTATATTTTTGTAAATCATCCTGCAGATGGCCCATAGACTATTACATTTGGTGTTTCAATAATGGTAGTAATGAAATCTTTTATTTGTAACTTTGTAATGCATTTTAATTTTTTTAATAATTTTTTTTTCTTAAAGATCCACAAGGGCGGGTGATGAGAATCGATTCCAAGATCTCTTGCAACCGGGAGGGGAGATCTAACCACTAAAGCTATCCCTCACTCTCTTAGTTTTTTTAAATATTTATAAGACGTTTAATTAACTGAAATTTTTGGGTCTAGATTGTATTAGTAAATTAACGTTACAAATATATTTTAAATAATAAAAATTGCATTAAATTAAGAGAGAAACATTAATTATCCATAATTTGTTTAAAAGCAAACGATCAAGAAAATCTTTTTTAAAATTTAAAAATTGTGTTTTTCGCTTGCTAATTCTTTGTCCCTCTGACTTCTTAACCCCACCCATATTATATTTTTTAAGAGGAAACATTAAAAAGAGTAACTATCCTTTTGTTTAAAGTACTCTGGTGATAAAGATCAAACCCTAACATTCATCTAAAATCCATTTTCTCAACTCCGGCAACATCACCACCAAAGGGTAAATCAATCAAAAAAATTGATTCTTTCCAACACCACTGTAGAAGAATTTGGTTGCGCTGATTACTATCAGAATACGATAACTCTCACCCACAACGTAATTTCCTTATACGCCTTTTAAGTAGATATATCTACCTGTAATGATGTTTTTAATTATAGAACTTGAGTGTTTTTTTAATATTTAGAGTGTTCTTTGTTTGAAAAAGCATTCAGATGTGGTGTTGCATGTACTCAAGATTCCAACTACTTATGTTATGTCTTTAGATCTGCTTAATTAAACATTCGTTGTTGTGAATCGGTGATTTTGAAAAAATAAATTATTGTATTGTTTTTTTGAAACTCCGTATTATTGTCTTATGTCTTTAGATCTGCCCAATGTTTCCAAATTATTGTTTTTTAATCATTAAATTTGCTCATGTTCTAAATACATTTGTTTTTATTAAATAAGTAACCCTCTAAATTTTAGCCGCTTATATAATTTTATATACGAATATTTACAAAAATTGAGACCTGGTTACTATAAATGGAATATAATTTGTATAAATTGTTGTGTATGATGTAAATGTTGGATTTTGAAAAAATAAATTATTGTGTTGTTTTTTTGAAACTCCGTATTATTGTCTTATGTCTTTAGATCTGCCCAATGTTTCCAAATTATTGTTTTTTAATCATTAAATTTGCTCATGTTCTAAATACATTTGTTTTTATTAAATAAGTAACCCTCTAAATTTTAGCCGCTTATATAATTTTATATACGAATATTTACAAAAATTGAGACCTGGTTACTATAAATGGGATATAATTTGTATAAATTGTTGTGTATGATGTAAATGTTGAGTCCCTTTCCTTTTTATCTAGAATTTATAGAATCTTGCACGTGTTAGATTGACTAATGACTAATTAACTATTTTACAAAATACAATCTTTAATTAAATTTATAGATAATGCCGGAGGAAGGTCAAACATGGTTCACTGTCATGATTAACTATGAGAAGCAGTATGAATTGGTAAGCAATGTCATTAAATTAACACAACTAAAGTATAATCATAACAAGTCCTGTTGTAAAACTTAAATTTTAACATATACTTTAAAATCTTATACCAGTTTGTTTCAGAACGAATAAGTAAACTCTTTCGAAGGAGTAGAGAAGATGTTAGAGTATATAGAGGAGATAGCACACAGATTTACCAGTTTAAGTGGAACAAGATTAGAGATAAATCTGGCATAGAGATATATTTACAAGGGTATGGAATCGTTGCGGTTTAGGGTTAAGAAAGGTTAAGAGGGGGTTAGAAGGGATATCCGTACTCATTTGGCTTTATTATACAAAAAATACCAAAAATATATATATGGGGGGTGGGAGTAGAGCAAAAAAAGATAGAGTATAGTAAAAATATGAAATTAGACCAAACGGAGAGAGTAAAATGGGGGAGTGTGATGGTTGACAAGACAACTCAAAGCTAATAGGGTTATTGCATTTGTATTGTCATAAAATACTAGGGATATAGTATAAAAACTAAAAAGGCAAAAGTTGTACTCCATAATTTGCGTGAAAACCAATAAATATTTTGGAACAAATTAAAGTAGAAGATCTTTTAAAATACTCCGTAGTAGTTTTGTAAGAACAACTGGAGTACAGTAAAAAACGACGGATGGCATGAAAAAGGAAACCACCTCTGCTAATTTGTAACATGCCCATGTGAAGTCGTACTCGACCCGAAAGTGAAACAGAAGTTGCAATGACCCTACAAGTTACCAGGCGTCTAGTTTATTACTACTCTGTATTAAAAATAACTTAATGATAGAATCATAGAATTGTGTTGAAATAAAATTGAACACCAGCGAATGTGATTAGTGTAATTAAAGTATGACTATTTTGTTTATTTGGCACTTTGAAATGTGGGGGTAAGATGTACTTCAAGTCGGTCAAGGATTAACAAGGTAAACACGAAGTATACGCTAAGTCATTAACTAACATTAACTAACATAATTAGAGACGAACAATACGTTATTTCATTAACTAACCTTAACTAACTGGCCAATTCCAATACACTTCATATCCATGTTTGGCAAAATTTTAAATTGAATTAAGACCATGAAATGTTATTGTAAAAGTAGAGTTACAATAGGGTTAATTTATGATGGGGGAAACGGTCAAATCTTAAAAAAAAATAAGTTCGGGGTCAACAACATTTTGATAATATAAGTTTGATTAAAACCATTTTGGTTAAATTGATTCAGTACTCTGTAGTAGTTAAGGTTAGTTTGGTTACAAAGCGGGATAAATCAGATCACTTGCAGTTCAAAACCAGTAAATTTATATAAATTTGAATACCAATTTTGGTTCTTAAATAATAGGTTTTTTAATTCCATAATTAGTGACAACGCATATAATATTATCTGGTTTTATTCCACACAGTTATGAGAAATTTGGTTTTAAAATACTCAGGACGACTAAAATTGGGTATTAGTTTTATACTTATAAGTTTATATGAAACAATGTCAGTTTATCGATCAACGCAATTAGGGAAATGCACAAATTTGGTTGCATGCTCAAATTTTTCATCATTAGTATTCATTTCCAAATTTTATCCATTATCTCTCTAACAATGATGTTATGATATTTAATTATTATTATATATATATATATATATATATATATATAATAATTAAATATCATAACATATATATATATATATATATATATATATATATATATATATTTTAATGTTAACAATGTCACCAAATGTTTAACCTAGTTATATAAATGGCTTTCTCACAAACCTAGTGGGCCTATAATTAAGCGTAACTTTTATCCCTCAATCAATGCTCCTATATAAAGGAGTGTTGTACAGGCTCCCTCACCACCAGCCATCTAAACAAACTAGTAACAAAATGCCTTCCTCCTCGAAAGCTGATGTCATTTCCCAAGGTGATAGTGAGAACATGAGTGACGACGCTGCATCTCCGACCAAACCAAAGGAGAAGACAAATGGTCTTTCTCCCAGTCAGGAAGATAAGGGCAAAATGAAAAAAGGGTTAACTGAGAGTGTAGACAAGGGAAAGGCGGTTGCCCTCCCCCCTTTTGATGCCTTACCCCCAGTTGTTGGTAAGGGAAAACGCAAGTCGCTTGCCTTTAAAGGAGATAAGGGCAAGGGAAAGGTTGAAGAAGGGATCTGCAACCATAAGAAAGGAAAAGGGGTAATGCCAGCCAAAAAGGTGAGAACGTCAGCCCGAAAGAAAAGAAAGTTGGAGTCGAAGAATGCTTCTTTAAGCATGTCTGCTGGGGTGCATCCTTACTATCGAAAACATAAGATGAATCCTTGTGTGGAAAGAAAGGTGCTGGCTCATCTGAGGACTTTTTTGGCAAGGGGAATAATGAATCCTCCGACAGTAACTCCTCCAGCTGCAATGAAGATGAATCTGAAGGAAAAACCACCATGGGAGAGTCCTCCAATGCAGGCCTTAAAAATGATCACTTCCTCGCTTTCACCTTCTGGTACAATCCAAACCCTATCATCAATTACATAATGAATCGTATTATCATCAATGACACTAACCTCGCCATCATAACAGTACATCATTCGGGTAAGTTCTCTTTGAATTTCCTAAAACTTAGCATCGGTGTATAACTTCTGAAACAATTTTTCATGTTTGAAACCCCTCACAAGGCGTCTGATGAATTGGTAGCCTTCGCATCTGCTTCATTCTCATCTGTAACCCTCTTCTTCATTGCCCTTGTGTAACGTAGAGGGAATTCACACAACCTAGTTTTCCGATTAACAAACCCATCAAAGAAATTGTTTATGCTCTCCACTCGTTGCGTGGTTTTCATCCCCGCCCAGAAATACTCTCGCATAAAGGCCGGAATCCACATATGTCTCTCCTTAAACAAGCCATCCAACCACTCATTCTTCTCCAACTTGTAATTTTTAATGCACTCGTGCCACCTTCTTTCAAACTCCTCAACAGTAAAACTCTCATATATTATGGCCTTCAAGGGGCTCTTGAACTCTTTGTACCTATTGTGACATAATACACTCAAACATGAAGTTTTCAATAAAAAAATTTGATAGTGTGGTAATTGCAACATATACATATGTAAAGCACTTCAAATACAAAATGAATACAAGACTCACAACCACACACAGAGTTACATGCATCATCGGAAACATATATAAGAATAAAGTAAATCAAAACTCAAAACAACCACAAACAATGACATTAAAGTATTAACCGGGGCACTTACTTGTCGCACTTTCCTAGTTTGTCACCAAACTTCCTGACAATATGCCATATACACCAACGATACCTGGAGCTGGGAATTGTTTCTACCAAGGCCTTTCTCATGGAGGCTGCTTGATCAGTCAGAATAGCGAGTGGAGGTCTGTTGCCCATGGAAGCAAGCCACTGTCGGAAAACCTAAGCGTATGTCTCCGCATCTTCTCGTGAAACTAGTGCGCAACCCAACAGGATGGATTGCCCGTGATGATTCACACCCACGAAATTCGCAAATGGAAGTTCGTATCGATTTGTTAAATAGGTAGCGTCAAAGCAGACTACATCCCCAAAGTACTCGTATGTGACAGACCATTACGAACTTTGGAAACAGGTACACCCTCTTCATAAAAATTTATCAAAGTCTTTCTCACATTTGAGGTGTAGTTCTTCATCCTATATTCTTTAACTAACACTGCATTACTGGGCTTTTGGTCATGACTGTGCTCATTAAAAACCTTCCTTAACTCCCACTCCCCATCTTCATTCACCCCGGCATATATCATAACGGGGCAGTAACATTTCTTTGACTTCCTCTTGCCTTGGGCATGCTCTTGCACTCCTATGACTCCATTAACATTTCCTCCACACCCTTCAACATCCATCGCCTTTGCCCTCTTTTTCGCCTCCCTTTGAGCCCTCATGTTAGGGGCACCCCAACACTCACACCTCCATGTTATGCACTTACGCTCATTGGTAACTTTAGATTTCGTCCCTTGCACCCTCGTAACCCCAAACCCCTCCTGCTCACCATACTTTTTGTAATAAATCTCTATATCCTCCCATGTTCTGAAGACCATGCCAACTTTAGGGTATTCAACTACAGGGCCTAGACTACTCTTATTAGTTGATACTACTGTCTCTATAGTCTGCATTGTATGAATGGGAGAACGGTATTCAACAACTTTAGCATATTGTTCTTCGCGGATTGGGGACATTGGAGGCAAAAGATCAATACCATCCATGTCATCTGCATAGTCAGACCAACACCCCTCACCACCCACGTTATCACATTCAGAAACCATAGCATCACAATCGCCATCCATAATATAAAAAATGGTCACCAGTTAATACCTAGTTATAACATTACATGTAGCACAACATTAATATTATACATTAATTAATACTGCTGAATATACCTAGTAAACCAACGATTTTAAAATTACATTACATTTACAGAATATAAATAGTAATCCATTTTCCAACTATTATTGAAATCACATTAACTACAATATGCTAACTTAAATTGATCCATTCTTAAATGAAATCGGCCTAAGGCGTGATCTTACAAAAGCTATTTTTAAACATTTAAACAATCGATGGATTTCGCACTATTGAACATCACTCCCCTCAATTGAAGCTAATATGTCCACAACAAATCACAGAATTAAACCATTTAAATTAACATTATCCACCTCATTTTCGCACAGTTAAGCCAGTACACAGAATAATTTAGCTTGACTTCCCTCACACCCGGAAGTTCACTAGTCCGAGTAAAGCTAAATCGTCAAAATCAAATCCCACAAACCTTAAGGTCTAAAACATTACTATAATAAACTAGTTTTAAACAGCAACATAACAAGTACCAACAATGAAGAACACCCATTGCACGAATCGACGAGATAAATTACCTCAATTTGATTCCGGAATTTTAATGGCCTACTCGATCGATCTACCTGTTAATGTTGATTTTCATTTGCTTTCTCCTTCATTGATCAATTTCGAGCTCTATCCATTATTCTCTCTCTTCTCTCTTCTGACAAAAGTTACTCAATTTACTTTCTTTGTCATGGTAAAAAGTTAACGCTCATTTTGACGATCCTTTTTTTTCCGTTTCAAAGGTCGTTAACTCCGCGTCCAAGCCAAAACTCCAGAAGGCATATTTGCACATGGGCTTTTTTAATCAATTGTTTGCGCATTTCAAGGTAAACTGTTTACGATGCTGCCATTTGATTTATGAAAATTGTTTATCACTTTGAGTAACCGGGGCTCCCTAAAAAAAAAACTATTGTAATAATTTAAGGTAAAAAATAATATAAATATAAAAATATGATGTCATTAATTAATTTATTTATAAATATCACTAGGTTAGAACCCGTGTGATGTATGATTTAAATAAAACCTATTTTTAATTTGTACATTTTAATAATAATCGCTATTATATATGAACATAAATAAGAATTACGTACATTTTGTTACTTAAAATCTTTTATTTTCATCAAAACTATGATATAGTATCTGTTCGACGTCATCTAATTCATATTTAAATGTAGGAGATTATTTATTAGTGTGTTATTAAAAATTGTTTCAACTTCCTACGATAAATTGATACTCATAGGTTTTAGTTGTAAGATAGAAGCTTCTAATATTTAAATTTCAAAAATGATACGTAGTAAATAGGATAACACTACCAAAAAAAAAAAAAAAAAAAAATAACATCATCATTGCATTTAGGCGGAAAATTTTTTATTAAGAGAATGACATGTGATGTAGGGTCAACACAGGAAAAAATCAAGTGAAAGACGGAATGTGAGCTTTAGTTGTTTTGAACAAAATACGCAGCCAGCCCCCTCCCTTGCGAAGGGGAAAATGGCTCCAAAGAAGAAACAACAGCAGCAGCAGCAAAAGAATGATTCTTCAACATCAGCAGGAGGCCCAAAGCTGCAGTTATCGGCGGAGAATGAGCAGAGGTTGCGCCGCTTGTTGCTCAACAATAGCAGCGACGCTGCCACCGTCCGCCCGACGTTCGAAGAATCACAGTCGTCTTCTCTCTCCAAAGCACAGAAAACCAAGAAGCTCAAATCAATTTACGAGAATCTCTCTTGCGAAGGATTCTTTGATGATCAGATTGAACTTGTTCTCTCTTCGCTTAAGGTAGTTTATTTAATTTTTTTTTTATTATTTATTTTTTTATCACTATTATTTTAGTTGTTCAATTTGATTTAGCATGCCAATTTTTGTTTAGAAGTCGAATTAGTGTAATTGTTTGGTTTTTAATTAGTTTTGTATCTATGATGAATTGGATTTTGATGTAAATTGTATTTGATTGTTTGATCTTGAGAGGCTGAGATGGAGTACATATTACATTGTTATTGATTGTTAATTTATCATAGTGATGAAGGAAACAACTTACAATGCTTTATTTAAGAACTACTTTGAAGTAAAAAATTAGTCAGCATACTCGAATTAAAGGGTTATTTATTTATTTTTTATTTTTTATTTTTTTAATTTTATTTTTTTTTTATTTTAATTTTATTTTTTTTGAGGCAATTAATTAAATTATTATTATTATTATTATTATTATTATTATTATTATTATTATTATTATTATTATTATTATTTAATAATATAACTTCATGGAAGATTACTTATTATTATTATTTTTTGGATTCGTGTTTTAATGATTAATATTTGTATGATATTGTTTGAAAAAAATTCATTGTGAGGTGGAGAAACTGAGCTAAATATGAAGGATATGTATCATTTTTCTGAAATTTTTTTCCCTTCAAGCAAACGAAGCCTAGTGAACTTCATTTGGCTAAAAGCCGTTTTTTTCAGTATTTAACATGATTATAATTTTTTTTATAGCTTGGAGAATCACAAAATTACTGCAATCATTTTTTTTTCCTCTGTGAGGCAAGACCAAATCTGTGACCTTGCTGTTAATAAATTTGAAGTCTTTAGACCACAATGTTACCAATGAGTTTTATGTTGCCTTGCTTTCTCTGTTAATATTACCCTTTGCTACATGTACGTCATAAGCGTGGAATATGATGAATATGACCTTATCCATTTCAAATGATTGTGAACTACGTGTGGACAATATGAAGAATGTATAGGAGGCATTATAGTATGTTTGATGTAGTTGTTTAATGCATGCACTTGCTAGTGCTAACTTTGCTTATACTTCCCTTTCAAATGCTGTATTAAAAAGTGTTCCTTTTAAAGTTGCCAATTAAGTTTGTTCTGCTTTGATTTTGACCTTTGTAGGATGGTGCAACTTTTGAAGTTGCGTTGGACTGGTTATGCTTAAATTTATCCCGGACTGAACTACCTGTAAAATTCCGTGATGGATTATCCATGCATGCAGGTGGCTAACTTAAACAACATTCACATCATGATGTTTACAAAATACTGTTCTAAATACCGTATAACATGTTTATAGTGTGGAAACCCTGAATTAGTGTTCGAATTTGGGAAATTTTGTCAACAACTACCAATTAAAGCATGTGTTTTGAAAACAACTACCTATTAAATTTTTTTAAAAGAATTACCACAAAGTTGTAAAAAGTTTACGTTGCACTACTACTCTAACAATTTTGGCTAAAATTTTCCGCATTTGAGTCTCACTTTTTATCACGTTTTATCTTTATGAAGGGTAATTTAGTCAATTTAGATGGTGATTTTACGGGGTAAAGGTAAAAAGTGGAACCTACATGCCAAATATTCTAAATGAAATTATTAGAGTGGTAGTGCTACTTTAACTTTTTACAATTTTGTAGTAGTTCTTTTAAAAGAAATTTTTAATAGGTAGTTGTTTTCAAAACACGCGCTTTAATTGGTAGTTCTTGATAAAATTTTCTCGAATTTGAAATATATATAATATCTTTGTCTACCTTGTTTTAGGAGGGTCGATAGGTGTGGTGTCTACTGCACAAGAAAATTGGAATCCCCCAGCTGATACAACAACAAGGTCTGATGATGAAGTGCATAGATTTTCTGTCATAACTAGAGGCCGTCACGATGATGACTCCTTAGCTTTATATGAGCCATCTCAAGCTGATTGGATTCGTCAATACATGGAAAAAGAGGAAGAGGTATATTGTTGCCATCCTTTTTGTATATTTGTCATTTTAAAATCTGGGAGTATAAAGAAATGTAGTGAAAAGACCACGCTGCCCCTAATTCAACTCTTTATTTTAATATGATAAGCTCCACTTGGCTTGAAACATAATAGGTTTTCTAAAATAGCATAAAAAACCGGAAATTTTTATATGTTTTTGTTTTAAAAATTATTATTGTGCTTGTGAATTCTTTGGAGTTTATACAATTGTTAACATTCTCTCTCTCTGAACCAATTGTACCTGTATATTTTTCACATAATCACAACTGTAATGATCTCCTAATTTCCCTTGATTGAGGAAGTCAAGTGTATGCAACCTGATTTTGCAATGCCTTACTTTTTCTTCTCCACAAATTGAAGTTTCTTTACTAAAAGAGCAATTTTAGTTTGATTTTTCTGTATTTTTTTAATTCCCTTCCCGTTTTTGCTCTCTTAAAACATTTATTTGCTAGGCTAAGGTTCTGAAGTGGGTAAAAGCTTTTGTCTTAGTTACTAGTTTGGGGAACAGGCACCAAGGGCTTTCCAAATAACACTATTCCCAAATTACTTTGTAATTCTATTTATTTGTCTCTTGGTGGGGACTCTTTGTCCTCTTGTACTTTGTGGTTAGTTTATTTGTAGTTAAAGTATAACATTTTTCGTATCAAAATATTTGTTTGTTTTGATATAGTTTATTTGGTTTGGTTGGTATACATTTCATGAACCCTCCTATATTTGAGGTCATTTACAATATATATCGGTTAGAAAGGTGAAAGGTTTCCGTTGAAGACAAATGGTAAGAATGTTCATGGTTGAGAATTTTCTTCAGCTACTTTGTCAAAGCGAGTGGTGTATTTAGCTTTCTTTCATGCTAATGGAGTATTAAGTGTTGTGTCTGGCCTGTCAATTGGTTGGTCAGTTGAGTTAGGGTAAAGTTATCTCGGGTTACGGGTTATTTTGGGCCGGGTTATGCGTTGAAACATAAAAGACCCTAACCCAAAGTTTTGGTTCGAGTTAATCCATTGGGTTCATATTATTTAATTTTTTCGCCTGATATTATAAAATTTAGACATTTCAAACATTGTTTGCGCCTTATTATTTCAATTGTTAAGCAACAAAGGCTGTCAATTTCCAACTTTTAAGCAACTTTTCTTGGATTAACGCCGGTTGTGCAACTCTTCATTTTGGAGTCATTTCTGGCAACCGAGGAAGTCCAGTTAGAGATGAGTAAGACTGAAAGAAATGGGAGGCGATTAACTTCAATAGTATAAAATAAGATTTGCATTTTCCTGTTTAAGTTACTGCTTACTTTATATTTATACAAAAAAAAGCCTTGTAACCCAACGGGTAACCTAGCCCCAACTCGTTTTGATTTGCTTTTGTGCAGGTTAAATGTGTTCAGGTTAAAATGGGTTTCAGGTTGATAAGATGTGTTCAAAATCCAAAAAATGGTTCGGCTTTTTGGGTTGGGTCAATCTTTGACATATTTAGTTCCGTCCCTTTATTTTCTTTAATTTTGGTCAACTTCTGGTCTATTGCTTGCTTCATCTTTCTTGTGATTGGTA
Organism: Chenopodium album; assembly: GCF_948465745.1. NCBI lineage: Eukaryota > Viridiplantae > Streptophyta > Magnoliopsida > Caryophyllales > Amaranthaceae > Chenopodium > Chenopodium album. The sequence goes on along the minus strand of NC_137834.1, from coordinate 41,680,437 downwards.
CTTTTTCTTGCCTAAGGTAAAACTTTCTGTTATTCTTGTTATGTATATATATATATATATATATATATATATATATATATATATATATATATATATATATTGTATGTGGACGTTTATGAGCATTATATTGATTGGGGTTCAAAGTTGGAGGGAATAATTGTTGACAAGATGAGAAATGGTGATAAAGATGACAGATTAGGGAGTGCTTAAAGAGTACTAAGAGAGTGGATTTCAAGGAAGATGGGAAGATGTTGGTGGTGTTGGGAGCACAAACTATTTTGGTTTTACCATTTCCTAATAAAAATCAGGAAAACACTTCCTTTTTAATTCCCTTTTGTAGTTGGGCTATTGGTAGATGCCTAAATATTTGGAGGATTCAAGCTTTGGTAGGCACCCCTTGTTATTTGTCGATGAATGTAAGGTAATTTTATGAATATCATGTGGTAATCTATGTAGAAGATGGGCCAGTAAAACGTAAATGGCCTCACGTTGCAGGTTTAGCTGGGAAGATGTTGGTGGTGTTGGGAGCACAAACTATTTTGGTTTTACCATTTCCTAATAAAAATCAGGAAAACACTTCCTTTTTAATTCCCTTTTGTAGTTGGGCTATTGGTAGATGCCTAAATATTTGGAGGATTCAAGCTTTGGTAGGCACCCCTTGTTATTTGTCGATGAATGTAAGGTAATTTTATGAATATCATGTGGTAATCTATGTAGAAGATGGGCCAGTAAAACGTAAATGGCCTCACGTTGCAGGTTTAGCTGGGCAAAAAACTTTTAATATATTAGTAATGAGTTAAGGATCAATAGTTATCCATTTTTTTTTCTTGCATCTGAATGTTTTTAATTGCTTTTGCAGATAGAAACCGAGAATTGGGAAGATATGCTGTCAGATGAAGATTCTTGCAAAAAGGTATTAACATTGTTTTGCCATCATCTAAAGTTCTATACTTTAGTAGTTAAGGCTGATAAGGAGAGCTTCATTATCTTTTATACGGCCTTTGTTCCTCTAGTATCGTAACATAGTGGAAGTGCATAAGATTTTAGGTAGTGGGAAAAAAGGAAGAAAGATAAAGGCAAATTACAAACTTGTTTATGTGATTGCAAGCATTAATTAAAGTAACAACTAGCAAGGGTGACCTGGGTGTTTGCAGTGCAAAAATAGATACTCGTTCTCCTAAATGTATGTTGCAATTTTGTGAAACTTCCTATAGGGGTAAATGTTGCAATATTATAAGAACCGAGGAAATGTCTAGGATTGTTGTTATGTCATTGTTGTTATTTTTTTTTTTATTTTTATTTTAAATACAGAAATTAAACATCCCATGCAATGGAAGAGAATTATAACTCTTTTTGTTTAGATATCTAGTTGTGAAGTGTGATGCATTTGAATATGATTAAAATTTATTTCTGACTAGCATTAGCAGTAGTTACTAACTTACTAATGCTTTGTAAAATGATGGCAATAACGTTGTACTTACTAATGCTTTCAAAAATGATGACAACAATGTCTGTTACAGGAACCTAGGTCATATGATACAATTATTGAGGAGTACCAATCCGCACATTTGGAAGCTTTTGTTGCTAAGGAGAAAAAGGACAAAAAAAGCCAAGAAGCAGCTAGCAATAAAATCCGCCTGCTGAAGCAGGAGATTTCTGATTTAGGTTGATCTTGATTATATGAAATTCCTGTCAGGGTTTTTAGACAAGTATGATTCAATCTAAGAAGACTTGTATTTTTGAACCAGGGGAATTGAATATGTTTATGTCTGATATTGCTAAAATGGAGGCACCTTGTTCTGTATACAACATGGAGGGCAATTCTAATATAGAAGCAATGGCTGATTCATTAATTGATAAAGTGGGGATGGAGCATTGCTCCAAGGATGAGGCAACGGTACAAAACGTTCCTTTTGACGAGGTGGTACCTCTACAAGAGGAATCAGAAGATATTGAGCTTTGCAACATTTTCATGGAAGGTGACTCAAGTAATGCGGCCTTAACTCCTGAAGTCGTGATGAAACAAAACAAAGCAAGAACAAGAGGATTACCAACTAGTAAAGACTTGGAAAAATTGGAGGGCATCTGGAAAAAGGTACTTTGACAACAGATATTGTTCTTTAGGCTTCAGCTCATCATGCTCATGGTTATTTCCTGGTTTGTTACTTTTGATGTAATGCTTTTTTTCTTCTTCAAGTATGACTTTGCTGGACTGCAATTCCATTTGTATCTGCCTTTCTTCTGATAGTAAATGTTCTTTTGTCTAACATTAATAATGTAACAGAGGTTATCACAGTATTAATTTAATCTACTTCCTGACTTAAGAAAGTGAAAAGGAAAATCAAGTAAAGTACAGATTAATACAGTGCTGATTTTTCTGCTAAGTACATTGTACAGCAAGATATAGGAGAAAGAAAGAGTAGGAAACATTTACTTGTAGTGTTAATCTTTGATTCACTTATAAATTTCAATGCATAATAAAATATTTATCTTCGTTATATTTCAGTGCGTCCTCTAAATCTTGTGTTTTTCATTACAGCTGTATCACCTGTATGATTGTTATATGACTATATAATCTACATATTACAGGGTGATCCACCTAGGATTCCTAAAGCTGTTCTTCATCAATTGTGCCAAAGATCAGGTTGGGACCCTCCAAAATTTGACAAATTGGGTAAAAAAGGAAGTGGTTTTAATTATAGTGTTAGTGTTTTGCGTAAATCTACTGGGAGGGGTAAGAGCCGAAAAGCTGGTGGTTTGATCACACTGCAGCTCCCTGGACAAAATGAAACTTTTGAATCTGCTGAGGTACTGACTTTAGTCCCTTTTTCAAGTCTGTGACTGCATAATATATTTGACGATCACAATGAAGAGCAAGCTCCTTATTATTGTATGATATGTGTTTTATAGACCATCATCTTTATTCAGTTTTCTTCAATGCACTTTTGAGTGTGGACCTTCTTGTTAGGATCATATACTTGCTACCTACTTTGGCATTGAGAATTTGATAAAGCAGGATGTTTTGGACTTTGCATTTTTCTTATCCTTAAGTAGTTTTGGGTGTTTTCTTCCATATTGGTGTACCTCTAGATTGACTTATGTTGGCCATAGGAAATAAAGGGGAGGAAGACTCTTAAAAGTGGCTTGTTGACTCTTTTGGGTAAATTGACCACATTGGTATAAAAGTTAGCAAGTTAGCGACACATTGATATAAAAATTATTACCGACCATAAATTGGTAAAAAAGTTATCAAGTTGTTGGTATAAAAGTTAGGAAAAATTGTCACCATTAATCCCAAATTTACCTCATTTGCCAATATTAATCCCAACTTCAATTTATTCCCTATCACTCCCAACTTTATACCCTATTAATTTTATCACCCCAATTGACTTGAAACCAGTTGAAGACTTAATCCTCGCTGACTTAGGATTACTTGCACACATGTCGCAACCTGATTGGTTAAAAAGTAAAAAAAAAAAAAAAAATCACACCTAGCCAACATCCTCTCGGAGCGCCGGCCACCGCACTGCTTGGCCATGTGTCGTTGCTGCCCCGGCCACCGCCCATGCACGTATGACTATTTGCAAAACTTACCCAGCCTTAAACGGTAGTTTTCCCACCCAAAACAACCGCTTCCCTCAAAAACGGCCACTAAATTGGCCACAAACGGCTTAAATCGCGGGCTGAATGGTTGATTTCAACCCTAAACCGGCCGATTTCGTTGCGGTTTGCCAATGGTTTCGAATGTTAGGGTTATGGTTTGGAATTTAGGGGTTAGGATTTGGGGGATTTTGGCTGGTTTACGTAGTAATCGAAGAGGAAAGGGGAAGTGGTCGGAAGCACCGGCACCGGCGCTCGGGGGGAAAGGGGTTTGTAACACCCCAATAATTCTCCCTTTTTAAACCACTTACTTTAAATAAAAATAGAGGAGAACCATTGGCATGTTACCGCCACGTGTTAAAACGTTAAGGCTTTATCAAAGTATTGCAGCGGAAATCCAACTTAAATCTTAAAATAATATAATTTAGAAAACCAATAAGTCAAAGCTTACAAATTGGAACCATAAAGACCCTTATTTAAAAACCAATAATCAAAATCCCAAAACATAATTAGAATAGTAAAACATAAATAAGTTTAACACAAAGAACGAATACTCTCAATCACACCAATCCCTTGACAATGCGTATGTCAAATCCCCGAACTTCACATCATCAAGGTGCAATACTGCTCCCCAATAATACAAGTGTAATAATTGGATCATCACAGGGTCATTGAAAGGCGAAGGCCATGACCAAAAGAAACACACAAAAGCACGCAATCAGCAAAGCTGAGTACATACAAGCTACAACGTACCAAACCTAGCATGCTCAACTTATTAAAGTAAATAAACATACAACACGAATTCATTAATCAAGACTCCACACTTAAACAATTCAATCGACTCAACATACTTGCTAATCAATTCCAAACACTTGACTCTTTATATTTAATTTAATTAATTTAATTTGGAGTAAGCAATAGACGAGGTTGTCCAATCCACCAAATCATTTTGGTCCCAAATGACCATTTAAAATAAAAGTTTAGTGCGATGCAAGAATGGGCGCGACTCCATTCTCACAAAGTTAGTCTAGGATCCCATCTAACTTTCATTGTAAAATAAAAATGTAAATACCAAAAGAGAAGAGGACATGTTGATCAAACAAGCCTCGGAAAGCCACGGGCTACCACCGTGTACCCCAACCCATAATTGTCAATACTCTAGAAGTGCACGCTTTCCAGAGTTTTATTGCTCATCCATGTTTCACTTTACGTGATTACAATTTTAATTAATAGTCGACTCAATCAAATAGACCATACATAAAAATCATACATCAATTTACTTTTAATCTTTTTTAGGACAATGGTGATCACATCACAAGTTGACCTTTAATTCCATTAAACTTCCAAATTATTCAAAATTGTTGAACATAGTCAACCCACCTAGCCATTTCGGCTTAATCCACCTTTACTCAACATACTAACAATTCATGATTGAGTAATAAAATAAATAACAACCTTGTGGAATAATTAATAAATTCATTCCACTTAAACCATTCAGTTTCAATCCTTTAATAATCCAAATGTGGTTAACAAACCGATCCAATAAAAATATGCTTGTATCAACATTCCATACAAATAATTAATCCAATATAATTCAACATGTTTGCATCCATAATTCCATACAAACATAATCAATTCACCAAAACATGTTTCATAAACATAAGCAAATGAATTAATTAAATGTATAACCAAACAATTTTCATCCAAGTGTTCTCTAATCATGAAACTAAGTTCTTTTCTTTGGTACCTAAACATGATACTACTTACAACGAAGTAGACATGTACGTACCTCGTGTAAACAATTCGGTTGGCCACTTAAAAACTAGAAATCACCTTCAATAAACTCCTCTCCTAAACCAAACAATAACATCTCAATCAATACCCAATCAATCAAATTTACAGCAACACTAACTTACTTTAAAACAAATCAAACAACACTTTAAAACCCTCCCTTTAGTTAAAATTAAAGGCTTATATATAGTTCTTTAAATTTTCTTCATAAAAACCTTAAAATACACTCTTATAAATGAAATTACAACAAGTTTAAAGTTTAATAAAAATCTTAAAATTATTTAAAAACCTCTAATAATCTCCATTTTTAATGGGTGATTAAACCCTCTTTATAAAACATCAAAAGTAGTACTTAGGAACTTTTTCCCGCACTTAAAACTTCAATAAAAAAATATATTTATGCTTAATTAAATTTAAACATAATTAATTTTATTAATCAAACTCAAAGATAATATTTTAAGTATAAAAAAACTTCGTTAAAATCAAAAACTGCCCGAAAATCATATTTAGAGGCTGAATTTGGCCACGAGAGGGTGGTGTTCACTACCAAAGGTAGTGAGTCTTTCTTAACAGATTGTTTCCACATGGAAAACACTACTTTTTTCAGAATCGGATGAGTTCAGAACCTGATCGGGATTAAAACGGGATTAATATTAATGAACGGAAATCTTAAAATTAAAACACGAATTTAAGTGTTCAAAACAATCTGGAATTAAGTTAAACTAATTAGTACTTATAATCACCAAAATTTCAAAACATCATTACTATAAAAGCCCTAAATCAATTGTTCATAAAAACCCTAAAATCATGATTTTCAATAATTAAAAACCATAGGTTATAAAATTTACAAAATCTGAAAATTATGACACTTATAAAATCTGAAATTATAAAGTTTAATCATCAAAATACAATTTGATACTAATTAAATTAATTTCAAACAATAAAATCAAAACCCATAAATCAATAATTATAATTACATAAATTAATAAAACAAAGGAGAAAGAAAATAAGACTAACCTTTTGTGTGGGGAATTTTTTTTTGGGGATTCATGGGGTATTTATAGGAGAGAATTGTAGGGTAAATAAGAAGATTGAGCCTCATAAAAATAATGGGTCGATTAAGTAAACAAATGGGTTAGGCTTGTGTGATTGGACATAAATTGTAGAATAAAGGTGCATAAAATAATTTGTTCAAATAAATTTCGACCCAGATTAATAATTTGAAACTTTTGAAATTAAATTATGAAAAATAACAAATAAATATTATAAATAAAATAAATTTTCATTTATAAAATATTTAAAAATATGGGGGATTACAGGGTTGGGCTGGTCGTGGTGGTAACGGGTATTGTTGATAGAATTGTAGCCGGTTTATTGAGTACGCGAAGTGCGTAGGGAAGAGGAGGTGGCAGGGACGCGACAATACGGAGGTGGGAGAAGGGGAGGTAGTGCTGCCGGCGTCATGGATGACTGGTTGGTTGCAGGTGGCCGTGGTGGGAACCATAGAGGGCAGAGAGGGAAGGGGGAGGAGGGAGGAGAGAAAAGGTTTTTTTTTATTTTATTAATTTAATTTAATTTATTTTTTTAACTTTATTTATTTATTTTAATTTTAATTTTTATTTTTTAAGCCAATCATACGCTGACATGTGTCTTGTAAACTGTAATATTAGGTTGGATGACCGGTTAGAGGTGATAAAATTTAATAGGGTATAAAGTTGAGAGTGATAGGGATTAAACTGAAGTTGGGATTTATATTGGCGGATGAGGCAAAGTTGGGATTAATGGTGACAATTTTTCTTAAAAGTTAACTTTTAAACCATTTTTTTCTTAACGCATCACTTTAATTTTATTTTAGTTTAACTTTTTCAATATTGTGTGAAATACTTCATTTGTCCATGTCCATACACCTAAGATTATCGAAATATAATAACAAAAAAAAATTATACGAGTAAACGTTTTAAAATCTCAAAATTGGTAGGAAAGAGAAATTCCTTGGATTTAATGTCTCAAATCATGTTGAAAATGACGTGTATTTTCTAATTTTTTAAGAAAATGGAAGCAATTTTATTTATACACTATTAGCTCGATGTAATTCCAAACTTATAATTCGTATGCATGATCTTGAATTTTCCTCTATTATTCTTTGTTTTTTTTTTCCTTCCTTTTTTTTAATTCTTTGGCCTTTTGTTTTTTCAATAGAGTCCAAGAAATATTCAATAAATATTTAAAGAAGAGTAAAGAAAAACATTTAAGAATAATGATGTGTACAATATGCGCTTATTCCGGATAGATAGTGTAAAGGGTTAAATGTCGCCACTCACCAACTTTTATACCAATATGTCTCACTTTTGATAGTTCAGCTCAAAATAATCACATCCTTTACACCGGAATATTTCAAGCATTACCCCAAACTTAAACCCCATTCTGATCATACACTTAAGCATGGTTGCTTTTTATGGGAAGGAAGCTAGAGCAAAAGAGTGCCAACAAGTTTTAGGAACTTGTAAACTGTTCACAGAGTGAAAGTTACACCCCAGATCGTTAACTCAAATAGGTTTGGAACCAAGAGTGGAAGTTCAGAGATGAATATACAAATCCAATCTAAAAGAGAAAGAACCCGCCATAATAATAGACCTCTACTTTAATATTCTCGTATTCATGTGCGCTTTCTGACTAACATGCAATCATTAGGTTTACCCTTTTATCTATGTTGGTTAAATATTAGCGCACAAACAAATCTATTATTGGCGATCACTTGAATTATAATCATATTAGCCATAAACAAGATTATTAATTATCTTATTAAGCGTTATTACAAATACAAATTCCCTTTAAACATGCATAAAAGGTGTGATCAAGCAATAATAGTAAATAAACTCATGCAACATAATAATCATAAAAATAATAATCATAATAATAATCATCAAAATGATAATAACAATCATGTTAAAAACAAAGCGTAATAATAGCAAGATCCTAGGCATGATACTAACAAGATTAATAACAAAACCTAGCATGTCACTAAACAATAAAAATCAAAGCTTTAGCCTTAACATGACACTAACATGCTATTAGGAAAAAAAAATAGGAAGCATCACAGAAATCACAATTGATATAAGGAACTTATTCTTTACCCTAAACATCATACTAAGAAAAGCATCCTAACATGATACGAGGAAAAACATCCTAACATGGTACTAGGAATCTAAATAACAACATAAACATGATTTCTATATCATAATGTCAATAAAACAATTAAATCACTTACTCGGATGCCTCGTATCTCTTTCTAATTACAAAATACACCCGTTAGTAACTTCAAGGAAAATATAAAATCAAACAATTAAATTAGGGCTTGTTTGACATTGTTTTTTGTTTTCAGTTTTCAGTTTTTTTGAAAACAAAAAACCAAAAACAAGAAACAAGAAAAATGTATTTTCACTTTTCTGTTGTCAGTTTTCAAAATTAGCATGATTTTAATAAGTTTGACTAATTTTTTATTCATTATATGACATATATCATACACTTTTAAAATACAAAAAACCAAAAAACTGAAAACCGTAACAATGCCAAACGAACCCCTTAAATAATTGAAATAGAGATTTAGGACCAAACCTCAGAAATATCAAACCTTTCACGTCTAGGGCGAAGGCAACTTCGAATTTGGCTAGGTGTGTGTCTAGATCTTGTGAATGCGGAATGTTGTTTGTAAAAAGCTAATTTAGAAAGAGAGAGAGAGAATCAAGAAATTCTGGATGAGAGTTGGTGAATAAAAACGGAAGTCTAAGGACGCTATTTATAATGAAATAGTCCGGATTTGACAAAAAGAATCAGAGTTCGAAAAGGAATAAAACACGCCTCTGTCGCCAACAACAGCTATATTTTTCCACACGTTTTCTATTTTTTGATAAAATTAAGTCGTAAAAGTCCGTACGAGGGATAAAATCGTAATTTTACATAAAACACTTCTTTTATTCCAAATAAAACTAAAAAAACTTAATTATCAATCCTAATCCCATTAGGATTCAAAAGAACCTTGTAGAAGATTCTAGAAGACTATAATCAATCCTAATTGCATTAGGAATGATAATTCATAATAGGCCCTCCTCTAGATCATTGGGCCGCATATAAAGGTCAAACCGGGCCCAGTTTAGTAACTTGGCCATAACTTCCACATTATTCATCGGAATTGGGCTTATAATATATCGTTGGAAAGCTCTTTTCGAGTCCAATCCAACTACACTATTATTGGACCCTTGTTATGGACCAAATTCAACTGGATTGACTATTTTCATAAAATAGAGTAGATTTTCGAAAACAGAAAGAGAGATTTTTAGTAAAAACCAACCGCAACACTAGACTTTTCACACTTTCACCTCGTTCGATAATCAAATGACATGAAAGGTATGCATCACTGGGTTTGGTTTTGGGGAGACACATTTGGGTGTCTACACACCCATTTCTCATTTTTTTTTTTTTTTTCCTTTAATTTCTCTCGTCCCACCTCAGCACCCTCTTCCATGGCAACACACCTCTCCTTAATAACAACCTTGATGACCATCACATCACCACCCCAAGATCGGGGAAGGGGAATGTTAATTATTTATTTTTATTGTTTTTCAATTGTAAAAAAGACCAATTAGAATGTGACACATTGCAAAGTAGATAGGGGTAAAAGTGGGATTGTTTTGAGCAAAATTGCTAAAGGTGGGATTGTTTTGAGCAAAATTGCTAAAGGTGGGATTAGTTTTAGTCTTTTCAATTTTTTCTAAAAAAAATTGGAATAGTACGAGAATGGGCTAACAGAAGACCATGACGAAGTGTGATGATCTTTTCAGTAAAAAGATATAAGCTCCATTGGCTATATGGTTCCCCAAATGATCCCTAATAACTATTCTTGCAGCATTATGAACAAAAAATTTGTCAAAATTAAGTTTACAATAACCAGTAGGAGGGGGAGACTAGCTGACAAAACTTGAATGTATAGCCTTGGGGGGGAGAGGAGGGGGGGGGGGGGGGGGAGAACTGTAGGGTACACCAGGTTACATTAATTGTACTTTACATCAGTCAGTTGAGGGTAACTTTTAACCAGTTTGGGATAACTTTAAACCTGGTTTAGGGTAACTATAATATGTTATAATCTTTTACTCCGTATTATAACTTGGAAGGTTTTTTCTTAAGGATAAAATTTATAATAGGTAATATGGTTATTTTGATGCATTAGAAATAATTTTTACTGTGCAAATTTCTTGCAAAGAGAGTAATATTATATGTAAGACATAGCTAACTTTTATCTTATATCATGGTTACTGTTGAGCATATTAGGGTAATTGTACCTTTGGTGTACAATATTTACACCCAATTTTTTAAGAGTTTGTGTGGGGAAAATAGGAGTCAAAGTAGATCTAGAATCCATAGAATTGAGAAGGGACATACCGACATAGGTTGCCATTTCTTACATGCAGAAAAACTTCTGATGCGTCTATTAATTAAATTGATGTTACTATTTTTAAATATGATATTAATTCTAGTTTTCCATGTACTCCATAAAAAGAGTACTATATTAGAAATATTGCAAACTGAACTAATTTTCAAAGTGCCAAAAAACTCAGTTAAAGAGTGGTGGAGGTTATTGAAACCTACCCAATCAGTAGCATAAGTAGAGTTCCAGAGATCAGAGTAGAAGGGAAACTGAGAAACAAGTGCTATTGTGCTTAAACATGGGATTTACTGAAAGGACAAATGTTGGAAATGTCAAGCTGACGATAAGATACAACTCGCCCTTGAATTTTCTTAACGACATGACTTTGTGTTACTACTGCTTGGTCTGTTTAAATATGAATCAGTCTTCAATGGATCTATAAGTATAGTGAGTTATCACAAACCTATATAAGTAATAAGCAACCAAACAATAAGGCCAGGAGGGGTTCAAATTTATCGTGCCAGGGGGGGGGGGGGGTGTGGGGCCGTGGGGGTTTTACATTTATCATAAGTGTTTTGTGAAGAGTGAAGATATGTTCATCTACAAGTAATTTGCTAAAGATTTGGATGACAATAATCTTATTAAAAGTACATAGTATGTATATTAATCGTTATTACCTGTAAAGCAATATTTCATCATAAAGGGTTTATAGTTTTGGACTAGATACTTTACATGGCACACCTTGAGCTTTTTGAAAAAGTCTCCTATATGTACTTGCATTCTTGACATTAGATTTATTGTGTTTTATGCCTAATCTTTGTAGTAAAGTAGTAAACAAAATTCGGATTCAATCATCAGAGAACTCAACTAGTGTATGACTTGAGCAGTGTCTCTTTTATTGTTTTATTGTTCCAGGAAGCGCAGAATAGAGTAGCTGCTTTTTCCCTTTGCCGCTTGTTTCCTGATATACCTGTTCGGTTTCTGATTACAGAGCCATATGCTTCGCTGGTTGTAAAATGGGAGGAAGGTAAGTGTTGTGAATTTGGAATGCACTGATGATAGTTCTATGCGTCATTATATTTCTCAAAAGCTTGTGCTATCAGGGGATTTGTCAGACGTGATTGAAGACTCTATGGAAGATCGAAGGGCTGGTTTTGTGGAATCATTGTTAAATGCGGATTCTTCAGTAGGAATTAGTTCAGCCGATGTTTGTGATAATTCCAATCAGAACAAGGTTTCTGATATGTTTGATGAACAATTTGCTGCTGCAAGTCTTCAGAGTATGTGAACTTTTATGTTTAATTGGTAGCCACTCTGATTAATTTGCATTATTGTTGATGCTCATTACAAGATTAAAAATAGCTTCAGATGATGTATTTAAAAATTTAAGCAGCAGAACCCAAGCCATTCTCAAAACTCTACAAACGCAAGCCATGAGAAAGAAAATGTATAGTGTAGGTCTATAGAAGCTGTAGGGAGTCTACTAGAAGCAGCGTCTTGTATATCCCATGGTAAAAGTCAATTTTACAAATCATCTTGAGTTAATGAAATACAAGAATTTATGTTTAAAAGGTGCTTTGAGAAAGCATAAACAACTAAATCCAAATTTAACTCATATTGGGTAAAGGTTCTTGGACTGAATTCCACTTATATGCTTGTGTGGTTGATAGCAGTCTTAAGGTAACATTGTGAAACTGAAACATTACATTATAATGTGATTTTCAACCAGCAGGGAAGATCCAACTTCTGTTTATGTCAAATTCATATTTGAACTAGCTGGGATGTCAGACTGTTGTGTAGTAAACTAAAAAATTGAATTCCATCATAACTATATCCAAAAGTACTTTTTGAGATTTAACATGTGTACATCTCTAAGGACTATAAACAGTCTAACACTCTAACCCCAAATAATGGATTGAATATGTATTCCCCTTCCTCAGAAAATTCTTTTATATTTCATTTATTTGTGAAGGTCAATATTACCTCATTTTGTATCTTAAGCAGTCTGCAATGATTTCTATTTACAGTTATTGGGTTGGTTAATGCATTTTGCAGGCAATAACCCTTTGAAAGAAAAGGAAAGTTTCTTCTTAAGACAAGAACTAGAAAACAAACAGAAGTCACCAAGATACAAGGTTTGTGTGTATATATATATACTTATGACTAATTTAATTATGTGCTATATGAGCTTGTAATTATATTGCGTCCTCAGGATATTTAGCATGATAAGCTCTTTGTTCTTTTCTTGCAGAGCATGTTGGAAGCCAGAACAGCACTTCCTATAGCTAAAACAAAAGGTGAGATATTGCGATCGTTGAAGCAAAACAATGTCGTCGTTGTTTGTGGGGAAACAGGATCTGGGAAGACAACTCAGGTAACTGAAGCTGGCGTATTGTTTAAGAATTTCAGTGAATCCTCATATCCTTCTCTCATAAGCTGTCACATCTTGATGTATGAATCTGCTGGTTATTTTATGTCTTATCAGCATGATAATTTTAACCTATCTGGTATAATTGTAGGTTCCACAATATATACTGGATGACATGATTGTGGCTGGTCGTGGTGGGCATTGCAACATTGTATGTACACAGCCACGGAGAATAGCCGTAAGTGCCTGTCTCCTATGATGAGTGTCTTGTATTGTGGTGCTGAGGAGAATCTAAGCCATATTTTCTTGCATTTTTGGTTGGTACCCTTTTCTTGGGAAGTTCTTTACCATGATGGGAAACAATTGTGTGTGTTTTTATAGCACCCCCAAGTGCCTCCTTTAATAAAATCTGTGTTCCCTAAGAAAAAAAATTCTTGGGTCAGACAATCTGACCAAACAACATTAGACTTTTGAATAAAATTTTAATTTTGGTCACCCTTCTTATAATGTATAATCCGTTGCGGATAACTGGTAACTTTTAACGTATAAACGAAACTTATAATGTTATGGAATGTAAGTAGGGCCTAAATTTGTGGTTGGGTTGATATATAGTGGTGTTAATTGTTGGGAGACTTCTCTTGTAGGTGTTTATGGGAATTTTGATGGATAAGGTGGTGTTTCATGATGACTAGTGGCACTCGGCTGTTAGGAGTGGTGGTTGGTGTTCAAATTCCGGAGGGGAGGTGGGAATGAAGAGTTTTATAGTTGTGGGAACTCCAAAGATTAAAATGAGTGTAATGGAAAATGGAAAAACACTGACCAAACACACACTTACAGAATTAATGGTTAATTTACCTTTCTGAATTACTTCCAACCAAACAGCCCTATCGAGAGCACAGATTTTCTCTAGCCTTGTTTAACTCAAAAATCTTGATTTTGATTGGGATACTAAAGTTTGTTTAGGATTAGATTTATTACTTTATTATAACCTTTTGTAACTAGTGTGGGGTAACGTATGATGCATCATTGCTGTTTATGAAATTTGTTGTTTGTGTTTTCTTTCAGGCTATTTCTGTTGCTGAAAGGGTGGCCGATGAGAGATGTGAACCTGCACCTGGTGTAAATGGATCATTAGTTGGTTACCAAGTTCGGCTAGATAGTGCAAGGTTCCCGTTTCCCTTTCTTTCGCATAGGTTTCTCAGGGCTAATACCTATAAATGTTTCTTTCGATTTTTCAAAGTAATCGGTGCAAGTTTCAGAATGATGTTCCTGTTTACGTGAATCGATGCAAGTTTTTACCCATCTATGACCGCAAATATGTTTAATCTCACATTAACAAACGTTATAAAAGTTAGATATTAATAATTTACTCATTGAGACGAATCAAACTAGATCCCACATGACTATATTTGTTCTTATAGATTGAGAGAAATTTAGAAGATTTCCTCTTATTTTTAAAAGTCAAATATTCCAAACAGAAACATCATGAGGGAGTAATTATAATTATTCTTCTACCTTGCATGTTTTAACATAGGAAAATGAAGATACTAGTCCAAGTGTTCTACTAATTTCTGATTAATTGAGTATATTTGGTACAAAATAAATTGTTGAGATCCTAAACCGATGTTTGACTGTTTGACCTGGTAGAAGTGCTATGAAGTGTACAAATAACGTAGAGCCATCTTATAACTTATGAGGTGAACTATATGGCCGTGAACTAAGCTTATGAATAATGACTATGTTCAAATTGAAGTATCTAATTATATACAATGAAGGTTGAATTCATGTTATTAGTTGCCATCTAAGGATAATGCTTGGAGGTTGTATGGACAGCAGAGTAATCTTTTCCCATTATCCTGCTATATGTACAAACTCTAAAATGCACTTGGTCTGCACTAATGTATTGTGGACAACTAATATTAGAGACACTATGGTTATTTTATTTATTTTAAAAAAAAGGCCACTATATTAAAATAAAGGTTATTATGTTAAAATAAAAGTATTGTGATATTATAAAGGCTATAAGAAGGTGTTTATTTATTTATTTATTTTTATTTATTTATTTATTTTATTTTTTATTTTATTTTATTTTATTTTATTTTTTTTTGAATTTTTTTTTATATATTAGTCAATATTAATAATAATGGTTACTATGTTAAAATTAGGATAAGTATGTTTAACATAAAGTCCTACTTCAGGTTCACAATAATATTAAATGTCACACAAGTTTTTTTTTTTTTTTTTTTTTTTTGGTAAATAAGGAATTTTATTACCAAAGAGGAGTTACAACTTACAAAAGATAAGCTATAACCAACACAAAACACCACAAGACCTGAAAACAAGCCACACAACCACAAACAGTTCCAGATTCTAACCTAGCCACCTTCTAGGAAGGTTTCTAGAAAGAACCAGGAACAAAGACGGACTCAGCCATCTTCTAGGAAGGGTTCTGGAAACAGGACCAGACAGACACCAAAAGCACAAAGCAGCACGGCAGACAAACCTGCAACCTGCATCAACCTACAACAGAACAGCCAGAAGTGGAACCTGCTAAAAACCAGCAGACATACCCAGACAGGGTTCAGAAGAAGAACCAAAACACAACAATCCAAAAGCAGCCAAGATACAGCAGATTACAAAATGAGCTATAGCCCAAAAGATTACATCTACAAGCTACACAAAAGGTTACATCTCTAAAAATCCCGGTAAAGATCAAAGAGTTCCTTTGGAGCCAAATGTGATAGTGCAAAACACATGCCAAGGAGTCTATTTTTAGGCCTTGCCAATGCTATTAACCCATTTCATCTCATCAACAAATGGAAGAATAGTCCTGTTACAGCCCAAAAGAGACAAAATTCTGCTCCAAACATCCTTAGAGAACTAACAGTCAATAGATGCTGAGTAGTTTTCATATTCTGAGAACAAAGAGACAGGTGGGGTCACAAGTTATACCCCAAGTTTGCAATCTATCTTTAGTGATCAGCCTGTTTCTTGTTTCTTATTGTAAGCAACAAAATAAAAAGGCTCTTAGGAGAAGCCAAGTTATTACAAATAACTCTTCTCCTATCAACCTTAGGCACGGAAACCATAAGCTGATGGTAAGCTTTCTTGATTTTAAAATTCCCATTATGCGGAAAAGCATCCCAGCTTCCAATAGAGTCAATGATCTCCCTGCAATCCAGAATTTTCTTTAAAACCCAGGAGCCGTGACAGCAGCCTTATTCCACTAAGGCAAAGAGATAAGATCCCAACCACCACTGACTTTAGCAAGACAAACCTGGGACCAAGCAACAAGAGACTTCTTTGAAGGATTAGCTTTCCATGTCCATAAGAAAGCTCTGAATTTAGCCTCTATTTCTTTTAGAATCTTCTTGGGCAAAACAAAGATTTGAGCCCAATAAGTTTGAATTCCAAACAGAACACTTTTAACACTTTTAATTAACTGGAAGCATAAGACAACAGTTTAGCCGCCCATCCATTGATTGTGTCTGTGATCCTTTCAGTAAGGGGCCTACATTGAGCAATAGTTAGCTTCTTAGAGGATAAAGGCACACCAAGGTATCTAAAAGGAATAGAGCCTTGAGCAACACCTAATCAATGCCACCAAAGAAAACTTCACTCTTGTCCAAATTAGCAGACAGAGAACTTAGTGAAAGCTTGAAAAAGCAGAAATAGCATCAGCTCTAGAAAACATCAAAAGATCATCGGCAAACATAAGGTGAGTCAAGAGAAGCTTTTCACATCTTGGATGGTAATTGAAATCAGGATTCAGCTTCAACTCATAAAGACACCTTGATAGATACTCCATTCCAATTGCAAAGAGGAAGGGAGACATAGGATCTCCCTGTCTAAGCCCTTTCTTTGCGGGAACCAGGCAATAAACTGAGAAGGGAAACCAAGTTCAGCCATCACCTTCCGAAGGAAGTTCCATAGAATCATATGCCTTTTTCAAATCAATTTTCAACATGCACCTAGGAGTGATAAACTTTTGACCATATCCCTTAATAAGCTCAGTAGCTAAGAGAATATTGTCTCCTATATGCTTACCAGGAATAAAATGTCACACAAGTTTTAATAAAGGTTACTATGTTAAAAATAAGGTTACTATGTTAAAATTAGAGTCACTATGTTCCATATAATGTTAGTTGCGTGCGTATAAACCTCGGGTTCACAATAATATTATTGTGGACCATGTCAGGCAAGATTTTTTTCTGTGATATGTACTTTGTATGATCTTGCGTTGGGTAATAACTATTGGACAAAGTTCATTGCTTATGTAATAGAACTTTTGATTGGCCAATTGGCCCTTCATTGTTTTGAAGCTGCTGTGATGGGGCCTAGTATTAGTTTGTGGCACAAGGCTTTTATAGAAATTATGTGGCGGATTTAATTAGAACCAGATTAGTAAGCTCTTTGCAGTCCACTTCAGAGTATGTTTAATCCTCTTATGACTAGGGTAGGTGGATTTGTAGGAGTCACTTGACTTTGCAGTCATTAGAAAACTTTTTTTTTTTAAAAACTTTTTTTAACCTGTTCTTAACCCTTTTTTTTTAATTTTTTTTTTGTATTCAGACAACTTTGTCCATATGATGTGCACCCTTTTTTTCCAATAGGAGTATGTTAGAAATTCAGAAATCATTGATTTCTTTTGCACCTCAACTCTTTTAAAAGTCTGAAAGTGTTTCAAAAATTCTGGGTTTATAGTCTAAAATTATCGGTCAATTATTCCTACTTACATTAAAGTGCTGAGGATCTTACACTGGTTCTTAAGGTCACATGTAGAGGATGTATGAAAGTTTGATGAGGGTTTTCTTTCACAGAAATGATCTTTTGTGTTGTAAAATAGAGTTGATCTTAGAATACTTTGTTTGGATAAAAGAAGATGGAAGGAAAAGAAGGTAAAATAAAGGGAGGGGCTGAGGGGGACAAACTCTCTTGTTTGGGGGAAGTAAGGGGAAGAAGAGGAGGGATCCATTTTCCCTCTTTCTTTAATAAGCATAATCCCTCCATAATTGGAGAGAGGGAGGGACGATGGAGTTCACCTCCCCCTCCCTTTCTTTTCCCTTCCCTTCCTCCTCTTTCCCTCCCCTTCCTTTCCTTTCTTATTTGCTAAGTACAGATTTAAAAGAAAATAATTGTCATAAGGCGGCAGTTCTATTGATCTGAATGCTGTTCAAAAGTTTCTTTTTAGGGAACAAATTTTAGTAATGTCATTCACTTAAGAGTTAGTATGTTCGTCATGTAAAGATGTAACAATATACTAGTTTGTGCAGCTGCTCTTCTGTTCCCAGTAGATATAAAAAATTTGCATAGGTCTATTCTATCTTCTTGAGTCCTCCAACTTTCATTTTCATGTTTATATATATAAATTTCCCATGTTCAAAATATTGCAACATTGAGAGAAAGGAGAGGTGTGGAGGGATGCACAATAATTAACAAAGTGAGATGAGGGTGAAAGAGAGGACCACATTAATCACATGAATTACATAGAAAACCCAAGCGAGATTAAAACTTGGGAATATTAGTAAGTGTATATTAGGTAATTACTGCATGAAATTTCTTAAAAATGGTATGTTGCAATATATTTGAAAATTCTTATAAAGGTCAACACTACAATATTTTAGAATGGATGTATCTATCATCCCCTGCTTTTACTGGACAACACATTTGCAGTAATTTGTGTTCTAGAGTAATTTATTGGTTATAATTGTTTAAATTTTTATTTTTATTTATTTATTTATTTTTAATTCCATATATTGTCAATCCTATTTTTTTAATTTTATTTTATTGTTCATTTCCTGCAGGAATGATCATACCAAACTCCTTTTCTGTACAACTGGTATTCTTTTACGGCAAATTGCGGTATGGGGGTTACTAATAGACATGTTATCTGCATAAAACTTATAATTTTATAGCATGAACTTATGGTGAATTTAAAAATATTTTTGTTTGTCTCACATTTTTAGTTGATTCCTCTATTTCATATTATGACTGGGTATTAAGTGCTTTTGAGAATGTACCATTAGCATGTTATAGACTGAATTCTACTGATTTAATTAAGCGCGATTAATAATAATTTAAGGCTAAAAGCTTGAACATTTGATTGGTTAAAGGTTGGATTACATAAGGATAGTCATAACTTGAGGTTATGAATCTCTCAGTAGCTTGAGGCTACAAATCTCTCTTGTAGCTTAAGGCTACAAGTCTCTCAAGAGGTTCACTCAATTTCTGCCTATCTAACTAATAAGTTTACTACCCTTTATATACTCAAGACATCTAAGACTAAAGATGGATACATGTGACTCCTTAGCTAAAATGGCAAAACCATAATTAGACATTGTTAATGCTTTGTTGTTTGTTTTCCTTTTCTTTGCTTCTGTTGTCCCTTTCGTATTGGGTGCCGCTTCTTGACTGTTGACCCTCATAGGGTGATCCATCACATTACCCACCGGCTCAAGATTCACCTTGTCCTCAAGGTGGGTGTTAGTCGGCACCCGATTCTCGGTGACGGCAATGATCTCGAACAATTGAGAAAGGAAGGATTGATTTTCAAGATAGCAAAGAGAGCGCTGCATGGAGATTGGAGTGGTGGGCTGAGAGGTTACAAAATGATAGGAATAGTTGACAGATGAGGGAATGTGGATTGAAGAAAGAAAATTGGGTTTGTAATTACTATGCCCATATTTGTAATTAAAAAAGGCCTTTGAGTAAGCAAGCCCAATCAGTCTCATTGGCCCATTAGTACTTGGGTTGGCTGGCTGACATTGCCTCCATTCTGTAGCACGTGTCCTTAGCTTTAGATGATTAAATTCATTTGTAATTGCTTCAAGGCTTATTACCATAGTGCCCTTACTAGAATCTTTCATCTTTAGCTTCTTCTGCAAGCCATTCCCATTCTCAGTCATGCTCCTTTCCTCATACTCAACTTCAACTTCTGGAGTTACCTTTTGTAGGTCACACCGTGACTTCCACCCTACCTCACCATAAGGTTGGCTGCCGGCAAAGTAACAGCAGCCACCACCGGGTCCGCCACCTGACCCGCATGCACCCGAACCACCCTTTGCAAAGCCCCCTCCTTCCCTGCTCCGGCCAACTTTAATGGCGGTCTTACTACTATTTTTATCTTCTCCGCCCATAGATCTAGAACCACCACCGGATCTGCTGCAATCCGCACCACCCTTCTCAAAAATTCCTCCTATCCCACCTTCAACAAACACATCAATTTCAGCTCCTTGCACAGTACATAAATCCATCCCAACTTCATGAGCTCCGCCCCCAAATTCGCCATTCACTCTACCCTTCTCTCCGGCGACCCAACAACCTAGACCACCTGCGGTCCTTTGTCCATGCACCCCACAGCCCAGGCCACCACCTGACCCACATGCACCAGATCTGCCCCTCACGAAGACACCTCCTCTGCGCCGGCCATTACTAGTGGTGGTCTTACTATCATGCTCAGCTTTTCCGGCAAAGAGTCCTGGACCACCCCCGGACCCACTACCATCGGCACCACCTTTCTCAAAATATACTCCTGACCGACCACCACAAAAGATACCATCCTTGCTCCCTCGTATAGTATTGAGAACACCCCCAATTTCACCAGGTCCACCGCCAAAATCGCCATCGGAGCCGTAGCCATAAGCATCAACACGCTCGAATAAATCCTCAAATTTGTTGATAGCACCCCCTGCAAAACCTTCAGATCCACCATCATAACCACCTCCGCCGGTATAACCACTAGCAAAATCCCCATGTCTTCCACCGAATTTAAAATTTCTGGCGACACCTACAACTCCACAACCTAGGTCGGCGCCAAAGTTTTTGGAGCCAACTTGTTTTCTGGCCATCACGGCGTTGCTCCCTTCTCGGCCGATAAGTTGAGTGGGGTCGTCCTCGGCGTCTTCCTCACTCTTCTTCTCGGTTTCTTGAATTTCCTCAGCCCTCTTTCTGTCCGCCGCCATAGCTTTGACGACCGCGGCCTTCACCACCGCCCTAAGGGACTCCTCTTCACGCTTCTTCCTCTCTGCCTCCCTCTTTTCCCGTTCCTCCTCCATGGCGGCTTTCACTGCTGCTGTCGCAACCTTTATCAGGTTGTCGTTTCGCAGCTGCAGCTTCTCTTCAATGGTTTTTAGTTGAGTTTTCAGACCAGTGAGCATCTCTTCTATGGTGCTCAGTCGCTGTTCCGTATTGGCCTCCATGATCGAACTGCTCTGATACCAATTTGTTATAGACTGAATTCTACTGATTTAATTAAGCGCGATTAATAATAATTTAAGGCTAAAAGCTTGAACATTTGATTGATTAAAGGTTGGATTACATAAGGATAGTCATAACTTGAGGTTATGAATCTCTCAGTAGCTTGAGGCTACAAATCTCTCTAGTAGCTTGAGGCTACAAGTCTCTCAAGAGGTTCACTCAATTTCTGCCTATCTAACTAATAAGTTTACTACCCTATATACTCAAGACATCTAAGACTAAAGATGGATACATGTGACTCCTTAGCTAAAATGGCAAAACCATAATTAGACATTGTTAATGCTTTGTTGTTTGTTTTCCTTTTCTTTGCTTCTGTTGTCCCTTTCGTATTGGGTGCCGCTTCTTGACTGTTGACCCTCATAGGGTGATCCATCACATAGCACCAAGGCAAAATTATTTCCAACACTTCCTCACATATCCAGGGTGAGTCAAACTGCCTATGGCATGGCAAACAAGTGAGATAAACACCTTTTTGTATGCCTCATTTAGCATTATGGTCTAAATGTCTAATATAATGGCTCAATCTGCTGAGCAAGTCTTCATGTGTGCTGGAAATGCAAACAGTCTTCTTCCTCCACAAGTGATTTATGTAGGAGTAAGCAGTAGTATAGGCAAACTGTCTATTATTTATCATTGTCATGTGGTCTTTTCTACTTGCCTAATATCAGGGTAAGCTACCTACAAACTTTGCACATTTCGCAGCAGCACCTTAGAGTTGAAGCAGCCAAAAAGTTTTGCAACTGAACCTCTGAAGCTGTTTAAAATAAATCGCCATTACAAGCAATAGTTATGCCAAAGCTTACCATGATCCTTGGTTGAAAGTCTTTGCTTCAAAGCCAATTAGGCTGTTATGAGTAAATGCGTTCTTGCAGTTATTCAGCCAAAAAAGAGTTGATAACCATGATCCTTGGTTAAAAATCTTTGCTTGAAAATCAAGAAGGTTGTTTTGAGTGAATGTGTTCTTGCAGTTATTCCACACTACATATTAATTGCCTTGGGGTTTGGTTTCTTGTCTTAAATGGAACTGCATTATCATTCAATGACAAAGCTTGCTCTCTCTTTAATATATTTTGATATCTTGAGTGTCATATCATATTCATGTAAATCCATGTATTATTTGTTGTATATTTGTTTTTATCTTTCCTTTTTCATCTCTTCAACTTCTATGAAGTGTCAAACTGATACTCAGTTCAAAATTGGAAGTTTCTGTACTGTGTAGCTGATACTTGGCATTGCTTCTTGAATGTTTTAGACATTTATCTGTACAAGCTTGTGGATATGATTGCTTAATTGTTTTATTATTTATATAATATATACATGTTTATTTCTTTTATAGGGGAACAAGAGCTTTCATGGTGTTACTCATGTTATAGTTGATGAGGTGCATGAGCGCTCATTATTGGTGAGTCATCAATTTTGATAATTATGATTCATGGAGAGTTTGGTTCAGTTAACATAGCAGTTTCCATGATATTGTTTATTTTCTATTATTTATACGGAATATTTTTATTTACCCTACCTGCGTTTTATTAGCTTCCTAATACAAGAGTTCTATGTATTTCTGCTGTATGTTGCAAAACCTATTCCTTTCACACATCATTAGAAATATTTTAAAGATTGTCACAATCAACTTGAGAGTTTTGGTTGGACCTTTTGGAAGGTATTGCAAGGGAGTAGAATGCATTGCAACGTTTAGCTGGTATTTTTTTTTCTTTGGAACCTCAGACCAGCGGTATCTAAATCCATTCCGATTTCCAACTCTCTACAATATCATACAAATCTCCCCCTCAAGATTCTTAATCCATTCAAACTTATATTCAAACCCTGACAAAGTGCTAATCCATTCCAGTTTCAGACCAAACTAATTTAGCAAGTTATGGGTTTCCCAATCCATACCACCGGTATGGGCTCCCAATCTATTTTCTACCTGTTTGTTTAACGAAATGACCCCTTCGTATAGGCAAATTCTCCAATTTTCTAAAAACTAGAACACAAGCAGTTATATCATGAATTCGGAGCATCATCGTGATAATTTCAGAATGCAGTCACAAAATAAGTGACATTGTCCTGGAACAAATCAGAAGAATATAAAACATGAAAGAAGACCCGGGAGTTTTGCTCCAAGCCTCCAATCACACACCACATAAAATCACCATGAAAGCACTGCTCCATCACCTTTTCTCCTTACTTTACCAAACCCCCTATTATAAATTTGCAACCAATCAATAACCTTTAAACGAAAAACCCAAGATTCCTCGTGCTTGTTCAACAACCTCCTCCATAGGCTTCTTGCCACTTCAGAGTGAAAAACTTGTAAACAATGCTTCCTATTAGCATAGCAAAGCAAGTAGTTATCCATTGAGAAATTAAACCTAGCCCATGCATTTGGAGCATTTCATTAGTATTGATCATCCCCAATGCCAAAGTCCACACAAATGTCCTCACCTTGAGAGGAACCCTATCCAAATGATATTTGCTACTAGAAACTGAGGGGGTTAAATCAAGCAACTTACATAGATTTACAAGAAACCGATCCTGAAGCAACTAAAACTTCAGTACCTCTAGTAAAGAAGTGAGCTCCTTTACAATTGCCTGTCACATGGTGGCAGTGGTGATTTTTAAAACTGTAAATCCCAAACGTTAGCACATTTAGAACAAGTGATCATGGACATTGATCACCTGATCAAGAGAATTGGCACAGAAAGACTGCTCCACTTTTCAAACATCCTCGCAGAAAAAGAATTCTTGGGCCATCTCCTACCTTAAACCTCAATAGGTAGCACCTGTGAAACGAACTTTTTGAAACCACCATGTCTTCCTTAGGTCCCTCAACAACAACAAAGTCTTAGTCCCAAAATGATTTGGGTTCAGCTAACATGAATCGTCACAAGTAGCTCTCTGTCTCCCTTAGGTCCCTCAAGTCATTTAAATAATACTGCATTTTCAAAGGTTGATGAATTTTTTTGATTTGTATCTCTACATACTTTTTAGCTTTTGGCTGTCTGCACTCTGCAATAATTGAAGTGATATTTGGTCATGCTGATCATTTATCATTGTGACTTGTGACATAAACAGGGTGATTTCCTAATTATTGTCTTGAAAAACTTACTGGAAAAGCAAGCTGCATGTGGCACCCAAACATTTAAAGTTATACTCATGTAAGGGGATCATTCTGAACATGTTTTGGACTCATGGACTCTTCCTTTTCTATTACTTTTTTTTGTCTAATTTACAAGTGCACAACATTCAGGTCTGCAACAGTTGATTCAAGTTTGTTTTCAAGATATTTTGGGGACTGCCCAGTGATTACTGCTGAAGGTCGAACTTATCCTGTGTCAACTTTTTTTCTCGAAGACGTATATGAAAAAACCGACTACCATCTTCTGTCGGATTCCCCAGCCTGTTTAGGTTTTAAGACATCTGGCCATGAGGTAATTTTTATTTATAAATTTATCTGTTTCGGGTTCCTGCCAATATTTAAGCTGGTTGATCTTTTACTTAAATTCTATTATTCGTTTTTCCTTTTGTTGTTCTTGTAACCATGGAAACAAAACTCGGCCGTTCCGTTATGGAACGGGCGCTTTGTAACGGTTTTCAGAGAGACCGAACCGAAAACCCCGTTATATAACGGCGAGTCAAAAATTGCACCTAACGCAGCGCATCTCCTGTTCCATAACGGTGGAACGGCGTTCTGGAACCGTTATAGGCATTTAATGGCCGCTAAATTTCAGAAATTCCTACTATCCTTTTTATGCTTTTGCGATTTCACGGCTTCAAGCTTCTGGAGTTTCATAAATGGCGAAGAAGGAGGTTGAAGATGGGTCAAGGTCAAA
The DNA here is from genome assembly GCF_948465745.1 of Chenopodium album. Taxonomy (NCBI): domain Eukaryota; kingdom Viridiplantae; phylum Streptophyta; class Magnoliopsida; order Caryophyllales; family Amaranthaceae; genus Chenopodium; species Chenopodium album. Next base: position 41,655,167 of record NC_137834.1, on the reverse strand, counting down.
CATTCAGACTATTCAACAGACAACAACAGACAATATTATAGAGGAGAGAGGAGAGAGGAGAGAGGAGAGAGAAATTAAAAATGAGTGGCTAAAAGATTAGACAGTTGGACCCCAATTTCAATTAACTTCCTTTTCTTTCTATTTTTAATATTTTTGGACCCACCCTCCATTATCCCTTTTTTATAATAAAATGATTTAATAATTTTAAAAGTACACGTACAAGTATTTTAAGTTTTTAATTAAGCAGTACATCTTTAGATTAGAACATGGTCGACATTATAATGTCTTTAGTATTTATTATGGAGTATAGTTTTGGTTATAATATGGTATAAAAACAAAGAATATGGGTCTACAAACTAAAAATTCTGCTTTTGTGAATTTTTTTAAAAAAATTCACGCCGCGAAACCTGCGATCCGTTTTATTTAACCATTACAAGCCGTTTCCACGACAACGCGACCGTTTCCGCAAAAACTTTGCTATTTTATTTTTTATTTTCTTAGACTAATATGCTAAGTAAAGAATCATCTTTGAGAAAGTGCAAAGCTCAAATATCAAATATATTGGAAATTTTAGAAAATAACACCACAAATTTCTCAAAAATTGGATTATAACACCACAAAATCTCAAATTTTTATCATAATACCACAAAAAAATCCAAAAGTTTGATTTTGCCACCATTTAATGGATTTTTGGATGAAATCCGTTTGTGGGCCCCACTCTGAACGCATGTCAATAAAATATTGGTTTAAAAATAAGATAAATAAAAATAAAAACAAAAATCAGAAAAAAAAAAGAAAAAAACCCTAAACACTAATCCAACAACCAGCCCCCGCCCCCACCACCTACTGCTGTGACCCCACCGCCGACAACCCAACTCCAGCCACCGAAACCCCCTCCTTAATATCGAAAGCACCGGCTATCACCCCTACCAACCACAACACCCACGCAAATCCCACTAATCGGTGGAAACCCCCACCACGAACCCTAAGCCGAGTAGCCGGCGAAGGCGAAAACCACCCTTGCCCTTCACCTCACCGTGAAATCGAACATTCTGGGGGCTTCAAAGGTTGATTTCAGCCATTTTGAGGGTGAAGGGTAAGGCCAGGGTGTTTTCGGAGAGGAGGATAAGCGCATAAGTGGTTTTTGCGGTTGTGTGAAGGGGTTGGCTGGTTTTCGGGGAGTGGAACTGGGAAGGGTGGAGTCGCCGTTTGTAAGGGCGGTGGTTCGGCTGGTTTCGACGATGCGGGGGATCCGATGGCCGTGGTTGGTTTCTCGGCGGTGGGGGTCACGACCACCGATGTTGGCTGGTGGTTGGGTTAGGGAGGTTTTTTTTTTTCCTTTTTTATTTATTTTTTGTTTTTATTTTTATTTGTCATTTTTTTTAAACAAATTGCTTATTGATCCGTGTCCAGAGTAAGTTTCACTAACGGATTCCATCAAAAAATCCGTTAAGTGTTGGTATAATCTAAATTTTTGGGTTTTTTGTGGTGTTATAATAAAAATTTGAGAAATTTATGGTGTTATTTTCTAAAATTTCCAATATATATATTATTGAGAAAAATAAGTGCATGTGATACATTATACATTTATTATCACTTTTTTTGTGGACTACCTATTCAGCAGGACGGAGATTCATTGATTTGGGGTGAACCTGAAATTGATGAGTTTATGTGCTGGTTACATGAAAGGAAAGCTTCCTTTATGTTTATGTTTGATGGATTTAGCTGGCTTGCTTTATTGGAATCTTTGTCTTGTTTTTCTTTCTAATTGATTGTAGCCAATACAATTAGAAATTCATTTAGTCTATAGTCTTGTGCACTTGAATGTTGAATCTAACTCGTATATGCCAGTTTTTTTTTTTTTTTTTTTTTTTTTTTTTTTTTTCATCTACATAATGTATACCCTGTTATTATTTAGGTGCAACACAAACTTTATCACAAAATTATGAAAAACACTGTTAACTAGTCCCCACATGACTAACTCATTGATTAATTTTTCTAATCACCCATAAACTCCCCATAAACTCATCCCTGTTAATTAATAAATCCACCCCATCAACTTCCAAAACCATATCCTCCACTAATATAGAATCCAAAGCCATGGCCACATCCACCATTGCCTCCACCATCAGCTTCAAATTAACTTAAAAAAAAAATCCTTTCCTCCTTTACAACCGTTGCACTGATCTAGCTAGACAGGAGCATAAATCCAAAAATGAGAGGAGAAAAAAAATTAAATAAAAATCAAGAGTCCACTATTAACACCAATAAGAGGAGACAGAATTAACTAAGAATAATTCAACCGCTTTGAAGTAGGTGGTTGAATTTAGATCTAGCTTAGTGGTTGAATTTTTGTCTTTGAAGTTTCAGAACTGAAACATCAGGTCGAATTTGACAACAGTAGTTTGAGTTTAGGCCTTTCTGTCAATTTGCTGGAAATTAGTGCCTTAGTGGTGGTGGACCGCTGGAGCTTATAGAGCTGTACAATTGGTCTAAATTGTAGCAGATCTCTGTTAGTGAAACAAAATCACAATGAAATATAATAAGATACCAACAAATGGAAAGAAAATCGATGTCATATCCCGGACTCTTATAAGGTTTTGAGCAATTAGGGAAACTAAATAAAGGTCTTTAAATGTGTTTTGTTTTGTTCTAGGTTAAACCTTCAAAATTCTGTGGGGCCATTGCATCTATGGATTTTGGTTCAACTTAAAGAAGCAAAGATTTGTTTGTAGCTTGATAGATAGAAAAATTATTTGGCTGGTGGAGTGGGATGTGGTCAAATAATCTTATGTTTGCTAATAAGTTACAAACTCCTATTCATAATGGCTGTTTATTGTATTGAGAAAAGCACCATAGTCCGAGTTGTATTATTATATTGTAGATAGTGCCGTTTTAGGATTAGGACATTGGTCATCCCTTCATCCCTAGTTGTCCACTCAACCATTTTTGAAGTTAGAGCTTATCAACTTTGACCATGAATTCCCATTGATGTATAAGAAAAAAAAACATAATTAGGTCTATTTTTTAACATCTTGAGTCATGTAATGTGAGTTTTGGGTGAGTTAAAGAGATGTTGTACTATTGGGGATTGGTTTTAGTCATTTTAAGTGTTGCAGCTAAAAAGAATGACAACTTTTTTATTTCCAGAATACAGTTAGTGTGTCAGGTGGATATGTGGATAGAGCTGTGTAACTTGTGTCCCTTTAATGCACCCTATGGGGATATTTTCGAAGTTGCTTCTTAGTTATGCATAGCATGATGCCCAATTATTCTATCTAATAATTTTCATGGAGGTCTCCCACATTCTTTTATTGTATACTAGATTCAATGTCTATTTGTGATATATGAATATTTATTCTTTTTGTTAGAACAGGAATTTGTTTTAATGACTTTTTTTTGACTTAAAATTTAATTGTCAACTTTATACATTTGAAAATTTACCTGAGTTAGTCTGGATGTTTTTTTCCGTTTTATGTGATAAGGTGCTGAACTGAAAAAAAAAAAATGTTAACAATTCCAAATACTGAATCTTTTAGAAGTGTAAGTCATAACATAATTTTTGTTTGCTTCTTTAGATTGTTGGAGGTTCTATTGACAACCGTAGAGGGATGAAAAGTCTTGTCTTATCATCGATGGGCGACGAAACTCTTCTATTAGAAGAATGCATGAACCCACACTATGACCCCAGTGCATATCAGTCATACAGTGAGCAAACAAGAATGAATCTGGTATAATATTTGATCCTGTTGTCAGGGGTGTCAATTACATGCTTGTCATGCTTCTTTGTTCTTATTTCAATCAACTATGTTTCTGTGCAGAAAAAATTGAATGAAGGTGTAATTGATTATGATCTTCTTGAAGATTTGGTGTGTCATATTGATGAAAACTGTGGTGATGGAGCAATTCTTGTTTTCTTGCCTGTAAGGTTTTTTCTTTCTCTCTCTTTTTTTTTTCCTTCTTTTCAGGCATCCAAAGATTATTGTGTATTATGTTAGTTAGTTGTTACTGATAGAAAGTTTGGTTGGAGTTATTGTAGGGAATTTCAGAAATTTACAGGTTACGTGATAAGCTGGCTGCTTCTTACCGCTTTGGTGGAGGGGAATGGCTTTTGCCTTTGCATTCATCTGTTGCTGCAGCAGACCAAAAAAAGGTGTTTCGGAAGCCACCCAATAACATGCGTAAGGTATGCTAGTATTTTAAACGATGATTTCTTTTTAGGATCAGATGTCAGCTTTGTACGTTTTTCCTTTTGGTGTATAAGGTCCATGGCTGTATAACAGGAACAACAAAGAATTTAAGCGTTTGTTTATAGAATTCTACCACTGCAGATGAATAATTATGTTTTGAGATGTGTATGTAAGGAAGGGTAACTTCTTAATAGATATGGATGTGACATCCCTAATTAATATGAAAATTATGGCATGGTCTTTATGGTTAACATGAAAATTATGAGAAGATCTCATTGAGAAATCGGATGTAATTTTATCTCTTGAGCCATTGTATTTTAAAAGTGATGTGCAGAGGTCATATCATATGAATTAAGTATAGCTGCTTTCCTTTTCCTTCTTTGCAAGACTTGTTATGCTTCGTTAATGTGCTTTAAAAATTTCACCTAAGGCATTGAGGCACTAGGAAGTTAGTATAGAGTGCCTTTTGCTCTAGGCAAGGCACATTCTAAAAGACGCTTTTGAAGACTCAAAATTTTTTAAATGTTTATACAGTGTGCCAAAGTTGAAAGTGGTGCACCTAGGCGCAGCAGAATCCCTCTCGCTTTAGGAAGCCAAGATCTTTTATATACATTGCAAGAATATAATGAAACTGACTCATTAGTGTTGACTTCAGTTACTGCTTGATAACATCCAAGTTGAGAAACAGCAACCCCCCCCCCCCCCCCCCCCCCCCCCCCCCCCTCCTCAGTCCTTCACCCCAGCCTTTTAGAAGATGAACTATTTGATTATTCTTGGATATGGATTAAATTGATATCATCTGCACTATGTTGTGATTCTTGCAGATTATAATGGCAACCAATATTGCAGAGACAAGCTTGACAATAGATGACGTGGTGTATGTGGTTGATTCTGGTAAACACAAGGAGTACCGCTATGACCCACGAAAGGTTTCTATCAATCTTCTTAGCTTTATGAAATGTGAAGGCTGTTTGATGTATTGATTAAGTTATTGTTACTTGTCAATGGTATTATTGTCTAAGTTGCTCATGGTTACTTCTAGAAACTCTCAATGATGGTTGAAGATTGGATGTCCCAAGCAAATGCAAAACAACGACGAGGAAGAGCTGGACGAGTAAAACCTGGTACTTGCTTTTGCTTGTATACGCGCCATAGATTTGAAAAAATGATGCGATCCTTCCAGGTATACCATAGTGCCAGAACTAATATTTGTAGTCCATGTCCATTTGTATGCCCTACTCTGATAATTCATCTAATATGTCCCTAACTTGCTTGATTCTGAAGGTTCCTGAGATGCTTAGAATGCCACTGGTAGAATTGTGTCTGCAGATTAAGCTGCTTTCCCTTGGTGACATAAAACTCTTTTTGTCCAAGGTATGACCTCGAAGATTATCAGAATAAAATTCTAGGCATGATACTTATGTACTGTAGTTGTTTTTTACTATATATGTGACCAATAGACTGCACTCTGGGACATTTGACCATTGAGATGTAGGGTAGCGTTTATTTTGGGTATGGTTATATGATTTTAAGATTTTGATTTTGTTATCAGGCTATTGAAATGCCGAAGAATGAAGCTATAGATTCAGCAGTCTCATCATTAAAAGAGGTAGTGTTGCTTGGCTTCCAATATTCTGGTTTTGTAGTGTTTCCTGCTGTGATTTTGAAAGAGCCCTTCGATATTGTAGAACATAAATCTGTGTATGAGAATCAAATTTATGGCATCCTCCATTTCTACTAGATTATCTTAAGAGTTTCCCTCTTAGCATCCTCGTTCTGAAGACCAAGGCGGCAGCAGAAAAAATTATCATGCTTCTAAGATTACAAGATTGTAGCTTGAACGTGAAATTCTTGCCATTCGCCTGTAACAGAATACCTGAAATAACTGCCAAGGCCGCAAGCTGCAAGCCTATGCTTCTTGTGCTTTGAGCTTTTAAATTCTACTGAATTTTGTCCTACTTACCTTGCAATTGAGCAAAAATTTCAGTACTTTTTTAGAAAAATTATCTCTATTCATTCTTCTGCCATGAAATTGTTAGATGTGTCATACAGTCAATAATTTATGTATGATATGTCTTGTTAGTATGAATAAGCTCTGTATCCACAATAATTTAGGAGGTGTTATTTTTTTTACTCTTAGACACAGTGGCCATTGCTGAGGCTCACTATTTAAGATAGGCCCAGAGCATACATTTTTAACTTTGAGTAAAAAGAATGCATCATAAAAAAGGAATTAGTTACAACACAATTGAGGACAAGTCTTCTAGGAAGCGATAGTAAGGGCATAGCTTGCCAGTCATGCTTCCCAAGTTCCCATAGTTCTGTCATAAAGGCACTGAAATAATCAATTTAAGTTTCTCAGCATTATCTATCTCATCACCTAAGAGGCAGTTTCCGGTAAAGGAAGCTAGACTGAAACTCTATTTCAGATACTGTCAGTGGTAATACTTCGATGTCCCATGTCATTTCTTTATAACCATCCTAAGAATCTCCAAGCCAGCTGAATTTACAAACAACCATCTAATTGTCTATTTCTCTTAAAGATGATAGACTTGTAAATGCTGACACCCATTATTGTTAATAACCTTATTTTCAGCATCCTAAAATCCTGCTTTAAATGCAACTGTTCCTGCTCTCTCTTTCTCTCCCTTTTAATTTCAGTGGTTCATATTCTGTTGGTAAAATGTTTTCTATTCTTCAGGTTGGTGCTGTCGATGAAAATGAAGAGCTAACTCCCCTTGGGCATCATTTGGCCAAACTGCCAGTTGATTTGCTGCTTGGCAAGGTATAAACACCATACCTTTTTTTTTTGTTGCCATTTCCCCCTCTAGAAATCATAATTGAATGTCAACTGTGTTATGAAAAGTACCTTGCTAGTGCGTGCGCATTAACACACGCACACACAAACACACACACACACACACACATACACACACATCGTATATATCACCATTTGCAATTTTGACGCTATTCACACACTTCTCTTTAACCACATATTTTGATTTTTTATGTATCGTGAATATAGTCATGTAAGGACTTTGTTAATATGATCCTTTCATGTACTTTCTCTTAGACATAAGGTTAATAATGTGCATTTTGATGCGTACATCTCTTTTGGGGTAATATTTGGTGTGTGTGTGTGTGTGTGTGTGTGTGTGTGGAGTGAGAACACATGTGGTACGCAGATCTTGATTCATTAAACCGCTTAGAGCAATTTGGTGAGTTATGGCATTTAACTCTTACAATCCTCCATTCTTAGTTTTTTGCTCCTTTTCCCTAATTATATCCTTAAAGCTAATTGATTCTCAAACTGTTAAGAGTGAGTCCAATAGGTGAGAATTCAATGGGTCTATTGATAAAAATACTCATTTTCTCTTCTCATTTAGACTCCGTTGAAGCATTCAAGCTCTAAGTTAATTAATTTATATTAAATTTCAACAACTCAAATCATATATTTAGTGATTCATTTGTGTGTGTGTGTGTTTTAGAAGTCCAATATTCTTACCTTAAGGATATTTGTGCTCTCTCCTTATAAAAATTCCTTCTAAGGCTCCGTTGTCATCACCTAAAATCAATAATATTGTAAAGTATAGGAAGAATAAGCTAAGTTAGTAAAAGTAAATTAATTTCAGGAAAAATAAGTTTTATTTATTTTAGTAACTGTATTGAACAAATATAATAAATCTGTACAAGTTTAACTCGGTAAGTAAAATAATTTCATTTCCATTTAAATAATTTAGGTTCAGCAAATCTTGATCGTTAGTTCTATGCTAATCCAATGATCATGAGGGCTGAAATAGTGCCAGTAGCCGCATGAAGTTGCTTTTGAATACCATTGTATTTTTTTTCCTTTTGCAGATGATGCTATATGGTGCAATATTCGGATGTTTATCGCCTATCCTGTCAATTGCTGCATTTTTGAGTTACAAATCACCATTTGTTCACCTGAAAGATGAGGTTTCTTGTATTTGTAATACTTGATACTCAAGCATAACCTTTATGATTTAAAAAACCTAGTTCAGTGATGAGTTTCTTTCTGTTTGTCTTTCAGAGAGAAATTGTTGAACGATCAAAACTGGCAATTTTGTCAGATAAGACTGATGGATCTAGCAATTCATACTATAATGCTAGTCAATCTGATCACATCATAATGATGATTGCCTATGAGAAATGGGAGACGATTCTCAGTGACGTAAGACTGGCATTTTTACAACAATACATGTCTTTCAATCTAATACTTCTTCTGTTTCTTCTTCGTTGCACCATCTCCCTAAAATGAAAATTTCATAATAGTTGCAACATTTTCTTATTAGGTACAATTTTGTTTTTTTATCTAGACTGGCCTATATACCCTTAATTTTCACAAAGGAACCTTTTTCAACTTGCCTAAATTCATGTAATTTCCTTACAATACTCTTCATATGCCCCCCCTACTTTTTCTCCTAAACTTGTATTCTTGAAACAGTTTGTGTTTATAATGTGAAATTATAAGCAATTGCAGTCTTCCACATCAATAATGCTCTTAGATTTTAATTAAATCTTAGAATGCATGTCACATTCATGAGTTTAGCATGTTATCTTGGGATCTGAATTATATCTTTTTTTATTTCACTTTTTTAATTCCCAGAAAGGGGTTAAGGCTGCTCAAAATTATTGTAAAAAACACTCTCTCAGCAGCTCAGTTATGCACACAATACGGTACTTATTCATCTTCAGCTTTTCTCCTGCTTGATATTTATTGTTCAATTCGTGCATTTTTTTGTCAAACTGTTGAGTATGTTGTGGCATGTAAATTAGTTATTTTGGTGAGAATAGATGGTATTAAATGCTCCCTCTGTTCCTATATGAATCCATCACTTGGGATTGCCATGAGTTTTATGAGAGTTTATTTGTATTGCAAGCAGGGTAAGTGAGTGATTATAAAAAAAAAATATGGGGATCATGAAAGAGAGAGAATGAGAGAGGGAGTATGTTTTTTTTTAATTATTTAAGTGGGAACTGTGTAAGAGAGAAATAATAAAATAAAATATTTTGAATGGGAATTATGGGAAGCGAGAGAAATAATATAGGTGGAAAATTATTACAGATAGATGTGATGCATTAAATTTGTAACAGCTAAATAAGGCAAGTGATTTATTTAGGAACAGAGTGAATAGATTAGAACTAATGTGAGTGAACCATTTTTGGAGTGTAGTGTGTTTCCAGTGAATGGTAGAGAGCCTTTGGAGAACTAAATCAGTTATACATGAATCTAATATATATAAATAAAGTAGGCATTTTTGGAGAGCATTGGGAGCGCCACATAAGAAAAGGCATATTTTCGACCAATTAAAAATTAGATTTCTATTTTATTTTAGAATTAAAAAAATCACTCGCCACCTAAACAAAAGTGACGAATGAAATTTTAAATTTTTACCACGTAGGTAAAAACGATGAATAGTAATTTATTAGGATTTTAATTATTTAAAAACACTAAATTTTGTCATTTTTATTTGTTACAAAACTAAAAATTATCTTTAGATATTAGGATTTATGTTATTTAAAAAACTAAAAATTATATTTTGATATTTAAAAAATATAAATTATCATTTGATGTTAATGGTTTTATGTAAATATCTGATGATATGATACTTTCATACAAAATTTTAAAACTTATAATGCAAGAAAAAAATTAAGAGATCACCAAAAAAAATATTTATATACAAAATGTATATAAAAATTCGTGCATCGCACACCGTATAAGCAAAAGTAATATTTCGACCAATGAAAAATTAGATTTATATATTAATTTAGAATTTTAATTTTCAGTCGCTATTTAAGAAAAAATTAACAAATGAAATTTGAGAATTGAAATATCTTTTAATATCTTTTAAGAAAAAATAGTAATTTAAGATTTAAATTATGAATAAAAAAAATATCTTTTATATTATCTTTTACATTAGAATTTATATTATTTTAACAAATAATTAGAAATTAAAAAAATATATTTTGATTTAATGATTTTATCTAACTATCCGATGAATGAGTAATATTTATTTCAATTTATAAATTCAAGTTCTATATACGTAAAATTTGAATAAAAATAATTTAAAACTTAACAAAATATTTTACCTTAAATTAATGTTAAATTATAGAATAGAAAAAAAAAAGAAAAAATATTAAGAAATTACAAAAAAAATATACAAAATGAAATATTTAAAAATTACATCTAGTCTCAATTAAAATAGAATATAGAAAAGGAAAGCACGTAATTACTTTTTTTTTTTATCTTTCTCATACAAAATGCACACATGCCCAAAAAATCATTACATATTTTTTATCTTTCCTATACATTATTCCTTTATTCCATCCATTCTCCTTGATTACCGTGTTTTTTTTTAAGAAATAGGCTCATCAAAAAGGGATGGAGGGATTATATGTATAAAAAACTGGTGAGGTCTTTTGTGGAAGATTCTTGTTGTTGAATGCCTTTTTAGTTTATATTGAATGAGCATTTCATAAAAAATGTAATATAGACTTTAAAGTTTGAAATCAAACTAGAAGCATGAATATAAAATTATCTCTATTGTGATCGGACTTAACTATTAAAAAAATGGAAATTTTGATATTTGTTACAAGAAAAAATACCTCGATTCACATTTGCTTCCGTTTTAATTAATTAATTAATTAATTTTTTTTTGACTTTGCTACTACCTAAATCAGAGTTTGTTAGAAATTACTACCACTTAACGGGACGTTAAGTTTATTAAAAAAAAAAAATCCAGCCACCCCTCCCCCTCCCCCCTGCTGGCGGACAACGCCCAAAGCTTCGATCGGCGACGTCGACCCCACCCCCTCCCTTTTCCCCACCCACAAAGCCAACCCCCCTCCCTTTCCCCCATCCATGAAGCCAACCCCTCTTCCCTTTCCCCCACCCACCGAAGCCAACCCCACCAAAATAGCTTTCACTGTGCTGACATTGCAAGGTTGTTTTATTTTTATTTATTTATTTTTTTTTTTTTTTTTTTGTGTGTGTGTAGAGATATGCGAGTGCAACTTGGAACACTATTGGCAGATATTGGTCTCATCCATCTCCCTGACGATTATCAGGTTGCCTTTTCCACAAATAATTTGCATTTTTGTCAGTGCTTGTGCATTATTTACAATCGCAAAAAAAAAAAAAAAAAAAGATTAACTTTACAATTTCTATCATATCATCATGAATAAAGGCGATACTTTGTTCATTTGAAGACCAATATACCAAATGAGGTGTTTAGGCGTGAGACAATGGAAGTTGAAGCTTGATTACAGTCATGAATGAATTAAATTAGGATTTGTATAGATGTCATTTGATTGACATAAGAAAAATGAGTATGTTTTATTTCATATAAAATTGAAATTCAGTTAGCTGTTTGATAACAATGTGGGTAATGTAATTCTTAGGAGTTTTCTTGCCACAAATTGAAAACTTTCTGATTGATAACTTATGTATACCATGCTGAGCTCTCTGATCCAATAAAGCAGTTTAGGAACAATAGAAATTTCTTTTTTTGCAAAGTAAACCTTTTTGGCAATCACAATTTTGGTCTAACCTAATCTAGTTTGTATCTCTCTTTAGCTAAGCTTGCTAGATTGGTGTATATTTCCATCTTTATCAATAATTGACTTCTCTTTCCTCGTGATTATTTGTTTTCTTGCTTCTTGTGTGTTGGATTGGATTCAGGGTAAGAGAAAAGGAAATCTGGATGGCTGGTTTTCTAATGCATCACAACCTTTTAACAAGCATGCTAATCATTGTGCAGTGGTGAAGGTAATTATACGTCATTTTTGTGCTGAATTATTTTTTGAAGTGAAATTCATTAGTATTAATGCTGTTGATTCCTGCATCTTCTCTTTGAAATCGTTTTAAAAGAACTTTTTGAAGAAAAATTTTATTGGTTAAGAATGACAAGCAGAAAATTTGCAAGGAGCCTCTTAAAGAAAAAAGTGGTGGTAAATATTTATTATTTAATGTCAAGGCTCATGATCAAGATTTCTGTTCTGGAAGATCCTGTCATCCGGCTCATCCCTCCATCACCAAAAACTCAAATAACAATCAAATATGAGGATTTTATTTTATTTTATTTCTTTTCAAAAAAGCAATTCTACGCTCTCTCTCACAACTCTTACATATTAACTTGTTGATCCAGCAGACCTAGTAGACAAGAAAATTATTCAATTGCCAATCAGAAATGGTCTACTCTAGCTAGCTTACAATATGAAAAAATCACACATCAGAAAATGAATTGATGATGTTGCCTCATCTTCTAAGTCCTAACTATTATTAATAGGGTGTGTTGTGTGGGATTTATAGAAAAGGAAAGGTATCCATTTTCTTGCTTTTTCCCTTTGTTGCGTTTGGTTCAATTTTTTATTTTTTTTATTTAAAATTCTCTCTACCCATTTCTTTTGTGTAAAATCATCATGTAAGGGGTTAGTGTTGTTTTCACCTCCTCAGATTTTGATTTTGTAAATCCCCCATTGCCATTTGCACTACCTAGTCTCATGCATCATTTAATACCATTCATCACCTCTTCCATCTACCGGTACTACCTCAACTTACCCCCTTTGTCACCCAACACTCCTTCAACAACAAATATTCCGCGTCTACCCTCAGCACAATTTCACAACTGCTCAAGTCTAAAATCCATAGCCTTTGTTTGCCACACAACTACATCATTCTCTCCTCTCCTCCCTCTTCATCTGTGATCACTTATATCTCCACCATTATCTTATCTGCATCAACGCTTGCCATCAGAAAGGGGAGAAAATGGCCATTTGTTCACCTGAAGCTCATTTGTTAAAAGCCGCACTTTGTTTCCCACAATGGCCAGCCTAGATCTTCAGCTTTGTGGCTGAGATCCTTATTTTATGGACTGATTTAACTACCAAAGGACTAATTTGAGACATGTAAATGATGAAAACTGTTCAACTAAATTAGGAAACAAAGAACGTTGGTGGTGGCAACTGCAAAGGAAAGAGTGTTGGTGGCGGGGCGTGGTGTTTGAAATATATTAAGGTTTCTGGGAGGATGGAGAGAAAATTATTGAAAGTTAATTAAGGTATTTTTTAGGAAAATCAAGACCTGTATTAATGACCCAACCAAACAGAATTGGCAATGGGAGTGTTCTGATTAATTTCTTTTCCTTTACTGATTTCTTTCCTCTCATTTCAACTACCACTAGGACCTTTTTTTCCAACTTAAAAAGGTAAATATAAAGTGGGTCTGAAACAGTAAAAATAGTTTTAAAGTGTAAAAATTGGTTTGATTCAGTAAATTTAAGTTTTATTCTGTAAAAAGAAGTTTTGATTAGTGAAACTTGTAGCACTTATGCGACAAAAACAGTAGTGAATTAGTTAAAATCAGTTTCAATAAGTAAAAATGAGTTTCACTTCAATCAGTATATAATTTCAATCCAGGAAAATGCAAGTGAAGTGAATAAGACCTTATTACTGACTCTTTTCAATCACACTCAATCCAAAGTCACATGACCAAAGGAAAATAACAAACTCTACAGAAACTCCATGGCGAGTTGGAGCTTATTCTACATGTTTAAGTGAACCGCCTAACAAGAAAAAAAAGGAAATTTTAGCACTGCGGTAAAGTTGCCTGAAAAGAACAATCCTGGCCTCCCAAAAGTGAAATCTGCTGAATTTAATAATTACTATAATGAAAAACTTCTGAACGCATATAAATGAAAATACTTAGGGGCCGTTTGGTTGGGGGTAATAATCAAAGGGAAAGGGAATGAATATGATTCATTCCCTTTGTAGTTGTTTGTTTGTCACTTTTTTTCATTCCCATTACCCATTTTTATTTTTGAGTTTACCCAATTTGATTCCCCACCCCCTCCTAGCCTTTTCCATTCCCTTTCCATGGCCATCACCTTCACTCTCTCTCCTCAACCCTAGAAAACCAGAACCACCGGCAGCAACCACTAAAGGCCACCGGCAGTGACCATTAAAGGCCACCGGCTCTGGCAGGAACTCCGATTAGCCTCCTTCAGACCAAACCCTCCGTCAATTTCACTTTTCCGACCACCACTACCACTCCCTACATGCGCACGTTTCCGCCGACCACCATGAATCGCTGCCTTCCTCTCTCCTCGAAAAGCCCCCCTTGTGAAACCGCCAGGGGAATCGCTGCCCCTTCCCCTCGAAAAGCCCTCGTAAAACCGTCAGGGAAGGGGTTTCTAGGTTTTTCGCGGGTGGTGAATTTTTTCAGGTGAGAGGGAAGGCTTTTCGGGCAGAGAAGATGGGCGGCGAAGGGTGGGGGATGTTCGGCGAAGGGTGGCGAGTGAGGTTGGGAGGTGGTTGGGTGGTGGGTTGGCCGGGAAAGGTTTCAAAGTGAATGAAATGGTTGGTTCTATGGTGGTGGTATGGTGGTTCGATTGGTGGTTTGTTTCTTTCTGTTTTTTGTAAAACAAACAACATTGTTTATGGAATGGTTTTTCATTCCATTCTCTTTCTTTCCCTTTGTTCATTCCATTCCGTTTACCCCGTTCAAACCAAACGGCCCCTTAGTAGTTGTGAAAGATATTAATAAGGAAATGCAATTTTGATATTAGAATCCAAACATAAATCATTTGATGAAAAATTTGAAAATATATGACATTACAGAGTATGCTCCATTTTTTTTTCAAATGCACGGCACTATACCCTCTCATGTATATCAGATAACAAGCTAATAGTTACCATGCCCATTCTTGGTGTTAAAATATCATTTTTAGATTGCACCTATTATAACTTATATATATGTGAGAACTCTTTCATATGTGAAAACACTCTTTGTGTTCTAAATTTTTACTACTATGTTTTAAATATTGGATCAGGCGTTCTAAATTTTTGCTCACATGGTCTAAATATTGAATGAGTTAAATAAGATGTTTTAAATTATTACTCACATGTTCTAAATTTTAAATTATTTGTTCTACATTTACTTATAAGTTCTAAATTTTAAATCGTATGTTCTAAGATTTTTAATCATATGTTTTACATCATATTTTCAAATTTTTTACTTGTATGATCCAAACTTTTACTCACATGTTCTAAATTTTAAATCGTATGCTTTAAGATTTTTAATCATATGTTTTCAACTTTAAATCATATTTTTTTTAAAGATTATTTCTCATATGTTCCAAACTCTTACTCATATGTTCTAATTTTTACTCATACATTCTATATTTTAAAGGACAATTTGTCAAAGAAAATCTTTTAAATGCACCATTTTGCGAAAAAAACCCTTTTAAAAGCTTTTTGGCAAAAGAAAACCCGATTTTTAGTATTTTGGCAAAAGAAAACCCGTTAGTAAATTTTTTTTGTTCAAGACAACCTAATACCTCTAACTATCTTGATTATCTCTAATTTCTTTTAATTAACTTCTAACTCTAATTTAACCATTTAATAATTAAATCAATTTATAAATAAAAACAAAAAACACAAACCAGGCAGCCACCCCCTCCCTTTCTTTCTCCCATGGCAGTCGGCGCTATCCCCAACCGAGCAGTAGTTTTAAACCACGTACCCCCGGCGACCCACCTCCCTTTCAAATTATTAAAAACAGGGGAGTTGTTGAGCTTGACGCCATTAATGGTGACGTTGTCATCCAAATTGAAGGAATTAATGAAGAGAGAATTGTTAGCGAGGAGAGTAGAGAAAGCTGAAACCTGTTGGTGAGCTAACCTTATAGCTTGTGGTGGTCGACATAGTTTGGCTATTGTTAAATGGCAAGCTGAAGATGATGAATTAAGCTATATATGAAACTAATGTTCTTATCACAGACCTTATATTAAAACAGCGGTTTTGTTCCTGCTGCCTGACCTCAGTTTATGTTTGGTTGAAGGAGATGAAACAGTTATGTAGAAGCGAGGGAAAAAATGGAATTGGAGGAGATGAGGGGTTCAGAGACGAAAGGGAGGGTGAGAAACATGGAATTGAAGCTGAGTTTGAGAGGATTTTGCCGGCATTGTTAATGTTTTCGTCGGTGGAGGTGAGTTGAGGAATGAGGAGAGAGAAAGAGAGGCAAAAGAGGAGAGATAAAATATTGATGGAAGTGACGCCATTGTTGATTGTATTTAAGGTCTCTGATTTTTTGGAAATGGAGGTCTCGGTCGGCAGTGGAACTGAGTTGTCGGGGGCTAACTTCGGGTTTTCTTTTACAATAAATCTTTTAAAAGGTTTCTTTTTACAAATTTTCCAATTTTAAGTTAGGTCTCCTTAATTTTTACTGGCATGTTCTAAATTTAGAACATCTAATTTTAAATTTAGAATGCGTGAGTGAATTTTTAAAACCC
Organism: Chenopodium album; assembly: GCF_948465745.1. NCBI lineage: Eukaryota > Viridiplantae > Streptophyta > Magnoliopsida > Caryophyllales > Amaranthaceae > Chenopodium > Chenopodium album. Next base: position 41,638,666 of record NC_137834.1, on the reverse strand, counting down.
TATTTGAAATATAGAACATGTGACTAAAATTTCGAGCATTTAATTTGAGATTTAGAACATGCGAGTAAAATTAAGAAATCCTATTTTAATTTATTTTTTATTTTTTGAGGAAAGAAGATATCCTAATTTATAATTTAGAACACGTAGTAAACGTTTGGAACATACAAGTAATAACTTAGAACATATGATTTACAATCTAAAACATATGGTTAAAAATCTTTGAATACACAATTTAAAATGTAGAACATATAAGCTAAAATTTAGAACAATTAATTTAAGATTTTCAACATGTGACTAATAATTTAGATAATCTTATTTAACTCAATTAAGATTTAGAACATGTGAGTAAAAATTTAGAACGCCTTATTTAATATTTAGAACATATAAGTAAAAATTTAGAATATAGAGAATGTTCTCACAAGGAAAGAGTTATCACATAAATGAGGGGTTCTCATTGGGGTTTGGGTGTTTCCCGTATATATTCCAGTAAACATGTAAATCATTCTAGTAAATGGGTCTTGTAATTCAATTAATGATTTCATTTTCACCAAGATGTGTCATTAAATTGATTCAAAAGTATCTTATCCTCCTAATTAAATTAAATGCTTTATCAAGATCTTATAGTTATTGGCAACTAAGGCAAATATTTGTTTGCAGGCAATATTATGTGCAGGTCTCTATCCCAATGTGGCTGCAACAGTGGAGGGTATTCATGCTCCAGCTCTTGGAAATCTAAGGCAATCACTTAAATCTATATCTAAGGGCAGACCTGCCTGGTATGATGGAAAAAGAGAAGTTCATATACACCCTTCTTCTGTCAATGGTGATTCAAAGATCTTCCAACATCCCTTCCTTGTGTTCCTTGAAAAGGTCAGTATGATTGAGATTTTGTTTCCTCCATATAGTCAATTCTTGTTTTGTCATTGTCATTTTGCAATAATTGGTGGGAAATATTTCTGTATACATGTGACAAAGTGGTTGGATCTGTTGAATTTGAATTTTTTTTTTTTTTTTTTTTTTTTCGGTTAATCCAGTAAACTTCAAATTATGTACACTCTATTTGATCATATTGCATTCTTGTCTGTGTGAGCATATATCTGAATCATTTCATCATATCAAGCTCATTAAATCTGGTGATATGATTACTAGTCATATATCCCAGATATGTCTGAAAGAGGTTATATAATGCAGCATGGGCAGTACTCACTGCTGGTCTGTCAATATTCATTGATGCATATCATGGAAATGAAAGGTGTAATGACCTTCGACCAGTACAAGCACCTTGACATGGTGCCCTAAGCTTTTGTTCCTTTCAATATGAATCCCATATGAGATTTAATTCTAGATTGTTTAAAATTCAATCTATGAGAGTGATGACTAGTTCTATACTCCTCCTGTCTAGGTTGAAACCCACAAGGTTTTTCTACGAGACACTACAATCATCTCTCCATATTCTCTTCTACTTTTTGGTGGTTCCATGCAAGTTCATCATCAGGTGAGTTACTTTGCCAGATACCGATTATAAATAAATATCAACTTTGATAAATGACGATCCTTTTTTACTTGTAATTATTTGGCCGTTTTTGGACATATATGTGTTTAATTTGCTTTAAAACTTGTGTTATCGATAGGGTCTAGTATGAAATTGTTTTATTTGGAATTAACCTTATTCCTCTAGGTGATATTCTAATTGCAGCATGGTGCAATCTTCCCAAACTGTGCATTAAGTTTGGGTGATTTGATTTGAATACCAATGTAATTTCCATGTTTGAAGTTCTTGCTATACTATTTTGTACTCCGTATTCACTTAATCTCTTGAAGTATATATATTATTCTCATACCCTTTGTGCACCTTGACTATGTTAAAGATATTTGTTGCTGTGTCAAAAAGAAAAAAAAAAAAAAAAAGAAAAGAAAAAAAAAGATATTTGTTGCTTGCTTCATACATGTAGAACCTTTTCCATCATCAGGGAGAGAGCTAAGTTGCCTATAGAGTTGAGTATAGGGCAGGACATGGTCTGATATTGGGCAAAGCTGCATGGGTTTGGCATCCTCACCCCCCCCCCCCCTCTCCCCTGCGCTCTTTTCAACTGGTGATTTGATGTTTCAACCTTCTAGAAAATAAAGTTTAAGACATTCACCAATTCTTAGAAAAGTTCTGCTTTCTTATTTTAGTTGCTAGGTTAGGTTTTTCACACTTGCCCATGCACATTTTTTGCTATCAATATCCCTAATTATACACTCGTAAAAGTTAAAATGTTGAAAGTATATATTGAGGCAAATTTAAGAAGACCCCACATGACTATATTTTTTATAACGTGTGTCACAAAAGGTCAAAGCAGTATTTATGGATAGTGTAACATTTTACAACGTTGCAATTAAAAAAGAACGGAAGAAGTATATTTTCCAATAATGGCATGTTCTTCGGCTCACTTTCATGCATCTCTCTTGGTAGGGAGTGTTGACCACCATGGCCGGTGGTCTTCTTATTCTCATGAAGTGGAATGATCTATGACAAAATAGTTAATTGATTCATGTTTATGTTGCCCCTTTTTCTCCCATAATCCCTACTAAGATTAACTAGAAAATTCTCTTTGAGAAGTACAATTGTAAAATATTGGTTTTTAATTGCAGTTGGGACTTGTAACGGTAGATGGTTGGTTAAAGGTAACTGCACCAGCACAAACCGCTGTGCTATTCAAGGAACTTCGATCAACTCTACAGTCTGTTCTCGACGGATTGATCCGTAATCCACAGGTTATCCCCTTGATCATGTCACCAGGTTGTCACTTTATTACAAAAAAAATAGCAAATGAAATAGATGTTCTTGAACAGACATTTTTTTTTTGGTTGTTGTGATTACTTAAGCATGGTTGAGAACAGAGGACATAAACTCATAGTGGTATGGACAGCCATATCTCTGGAAAAAAAAAAAAAGAAGCCAAATAGAAGAATATAAATTGAAGCATTTGGCTGTTACTAGTCATGTGAGACATATAATGTTTGAAGAGGTTCAAAGCAAGATAAGCTAATATCTTTTGGCAAATTGGTCCGGAGGATGTATTAGAAGTTTCTGTTATCAGTGACCAATGGAAGCATGAAAAAGATTAATACTGCCTTCGTCCACAAATAAACTTGTACAGTTTTAATATATGTCCACAATAATAGTCATGTTACTTTGTATGGAAATATCACTCTCAGTTTTAGGCTCAACTTAATATACTACCTCTGTTTCTTATTATGTGCAACAAAGGAATATTTTATGTCTCACAAATAATACCCCTTTGTTGCCCTTTTTTGCACAAAATAAGAAACGGAGGTAGTATCTACATTTATCTTATATTGTGTTATCTGAATATTATTTTATTTTTTTTAAAGAAACTTATCTGAATCTGAATATATCTTAACTTATGTTGTTTCAATTGCCTTATATGTGCATGAAACTTTTTAGAAAAATTTAGAATTAATTTTGTCTGAAAAAAGAAAAAAAAAAAAAAAAACCTTTGATTTGTAAGAAATTATTAATTTGTCAGAAGACTCAGAACTTACATAACTTTTCCAAAGTTATTTTTCCTTGCCTTGTGGTTTGGGTTTTAGGTTAATCTTACATCATCTTCTATAAAGCCTTCCTTTTTCTAATTTGGATGGAGTATTTGTGGATGATTTTTACATAATTTGTTGGCTTATTGCTATTTGATTTGTTGTGGAGGATATGAAATTTATGTAAAAGCTAGTCTCGTCCTCATTCATGCTTGTGTTGTTCAGTCATCTGGCAAAGACAAATGCTCAAAGGGCTTTTCTCTTTTGGTTTTGTAATTTCTTAATTAAATTACTTATTGTATTAGACATCAAGTACAGATGTACATTGATAAATGTTAATTCATGCACCCAAAATGTAAATTGAAAAAGTCAGCTCATAGATAAGCTCACCACTGTTTTTTTTTTTTTTTTTTTTTTTCTTTCTTTCTGGTGGGGGGGGGGGGGGGGGAAAGGGTGATAATTGCATTTCTTCCATTCCAAACTTATATCAGATGTTGAAAGATCTTGAAAAAACTTAAAATTAGATGCGGATAAAGAGGAACATAGTGTAATGTTTGATGTGGAGTAAATTAATTGGTTATCCACTTTTGTGACTATATTAAAGGATTAAACATTCTCTCATCGTAATTCAGGCAATAGTCCTGATTTATTGTTTATTTTATTTTCCTCAATAAACTAGAATTTAATTTCTCGAACTTCTTTTTCTTTTATTTGTTTTTGTTTTATAAATTTGCAGAGAGCAACAGTTGAGAATGAAGTTGTGCAATCTATTGTTCACTTCTTGGTGGCGGAAACCAAGCCTCAGGCTTAACATATAATCAGCAATACAGGTTAGCACATTATGATACTGTGTCTTTGGCGTATATATGGAAAACAACCCCCCACCCCCACCCCCCCTCTTGTGATAAGCAATATTTTTTATAAAGTGTTAGGTTTTTTTAATTTGTGAGTGAACTACCCCTGAAAATAGTGACCTTTATGTAAACATGCATAAAGATAAATAAAATAAATGGGATCTTACATTGGCAAAAAGTTTATAATTCCTAAGGATAGAAAGCCACCATATGGTCACTAATTCACTATGTGATAGGAATCCTTTTTGTTGTTTTTCTCTTATTTTCTAGAGCAATCACCTGGATGCATTTTATTATAGAGAAGGCACCTTATCGGAGTGGAGCCTCTCACAAGTCAACCCAGCCCGAGTAAGCATGCAAGGCCTTTTGGGAATTTTAGGGGGTGGGGTATGGGAAATCCCTAGGTGGGGACTGATCCCATGTGACATAGGATTCCTTACATTTGGTGTTATCCTTGACACATGATTGTAGGATAGATGGTGGTGTTATTTACTATATTTGTCAAGGTGTTAACATACGAATTCAAACTAAAATTGCTTTATGGGAAGACAATATATCATATATTAACTAGTTTTAGGCCCAGACGACGCCTTGTGTTACCACATTATTTCCATGATACTAATCTTTATTAATACTACATCCGTTTCATATTATTTGCAAATAGTATGAAACGGAGGTAGTATTTAAATTTTATTGAATGACATGTAATATGGTATTAGCTTAGTGGTTAACACATTGGCATTTAAACTTCAGTTTGCAGGATCAAATCTTGTAAGAGCCATATTTTTAATCATGGATTGAAAATTGGATTAAATGAGAAGAGCGTCGCGTGACACCTAAACTTCTTTAGGAACGCCTTCTAACATATAGAAAAATTTGTCAATTGCATTCATTTAAAGTTTGTATTTTGTAAATTGCAGCCATTTAAAAAATAAATTACAAATTGCACCCCAAAACATTCTTATAAATTTATTGCAATTCGATTCAACTTTTTTTATTGGTTCATGTGTCGAAAAATATTTGATTAAGGTTTTTATGGGCCATTTTAGCACTTAAGGGTCCGAATTGAGCTCGAAAAAAAAAACAAAAAACCTTGTTTTGTGTAACAAAAATGTATGAGTTTGTGGGCAACTATTTTTTTGTTGTAAAAACAAGACACTTATGTTATTTTTTTTTGTCAATTTCAAGCTAAATTCTGACCCTCAAGAGCTAAAATGGCCTAAGAACTTTTGGATTGCAATTTTTTTTTTAAATGACTGCAATTTACAAAATACAAACTTTAAATGACTGTAATTTGTAAATTTTCCTAATATATACAATGCATTCTGTAATTGTATTGCTCTGTATTCTCAACTCCACCTTATTGTTCTTCATGATGATTTGTCATGGACTACGATGAATCCCATTTGAAATAATTGTGGGTAGCTTTTTATATCATCTAATACTCTAATACTAAAATTTTCTCTTTCTTTCCTCCACCTTTCACTTCTTATGAGGTCATTCTTGGACCAGGGATAATAAAGTGGAAATTTTGTTTAGAAAAACCTTTTAAAGTGAACATTTTGTTCAAAAAAACCTTTAAATTTTTTTTGGCCAAGAGAAACCCGTTTTTAATTTTTTTTTTTATATATTTTTTTTGTGTGGTTAAAGACAGACAAGTGAGACTTGCTGGTGTTGACTCCCACTTTTTCGGTGTTGATCACCCTTTTCCCCCGGTGCGACTCACGTGGCACTTAAATCACTAATCACACCCCCCTTTCCTAATTCCCCTTTTCCCTCCAATTACACACTCTCTCTCCTCCCCTCTCTCTCTCCTCTCTTTGAACATGCATCGAGGCAATTAATCCCCTCTCTGCCATGGTTGCAACATCATCAATGAAGAACTGAAGCTGCATTCAATTTACAACAACAAAAAATAGTAAATTTTATTTTAAAATCGATTTTTTCTTTTGTAACGGGAAACATATCATTGATACTTTACTCTTCTACTATATCATAGCTAAGGACAAAGCGAAGCGCACTGCGTCATCATCAAGGGAGCGGAAAGCCACACTCACACCTCAAAACACCTCCTTGAACCATAATTGCTGCATAATTGAGAAAGCTTAAAGGGAGGGAGGACCCTAATTTCTAATCATAGTTTCAAAAAACTAAGAGATGGACAAATTAAACACTTACCTCTAGTCGAAACTTGTTGGGAAAGCATTCAATTGCTTCAAATTAACTAAAGTCCAACAATGGCGTGTGAACACAAAGCAGAGAAATAGGAGAGAGAGAGAGAGAGAGTTTAATCGGAGGTTTAATTGGAGGGAAAAGAGAGTGGAGTTAGGAAAAAGAGGGTGTGATTAGAAAATTAGTAATCACGTGACACGCACATGTGGGAAAAACGATGGTCAACGCCAAAAAATAAGAGTCAATGTCGGAATGTCTCACTTGGTTGTCTTGAACAAAATAAAAATTAAAAATAGTTTCTCCTAGCAAAAAAAAAAAAAAAATTAAAAGGTTTTTTCGAACATAATGTTCGCTTTAAAAGGTTTTTTTTGAAAAAAATTTACTAATAAATTAAGGTGGTAATGAAAGCCAAACAAGAAAAAATATAAGTGATTAGAGGTGGTGTTGGAGGGATATAAAGTGTATAAATAAAATAATGTAATAGTGACATGAGGAAAGGAGACGGTGAACTGGTGAAGGAATTATTACCCTTATAATGAAGGTAAAAGTTACCCACCCGGCCACCCCTTCCCTTAGTGTAAATATTACCCTCAAAAGTAGGGTAATAGTTCACCTTTCTTCACTTATCACCAGTAGGGGGTGAAAGTAATTCGGTTTAAAACCAAACCAAATCGAAAAAAGCAATATGGTTCGGTGTTTTTTCAATACGATGCGGTTTGATTTGGATAAATATAAAAGTACGTTTTGTGGTTTGGTTTTAGATTTGGATTTAGAAAAACTGAAAACTAAATTGTAAACCGAAATTTAGGCCCAATATCTAATACAACCCAAATCCTCAAAGCCTAATTCTTAATGCCTAGTAGCCTACACCCTCTTTTAGGAAAAATTACTTATACCCCTCCACTAAATTACCATACATCCCTTATTTCCTTACTAAAAGTCAAACTAAAACCCTTTCTAACTAACCACACATTAGTTGTTCACTAACCATGGTATCTTTAATGGACCACTCATACCCCACATATAAATACATTACCAAAAAAAAATCATTTCAAATCATTTTCACTCTCTATAGTGTTCTTCTTCATCAATATCTCTAGACTTTCTCTCTCATCAAAACAAAAAAAATCCAAACAATATCACTCCAAAATTACTCCAAATTACTTTAAAATACAATAAATGTCTAAAGAAATTCTTCAATCACAACATTATTTCAAGAAAGAGTAAGTAATTTGTTCATTTTTGTGTACAAACCCTAGTTTTTCAAATTAAATTTGAGATTATAAGTTATGACAAATAATATGCTATGATTACACTTACTTTTATGCAAAAATGATTAAAATCTACTATATTTTGTCTATTTTTTAATTTGTAGTTAACTTTATCAAGAAATTTGCAAATTTTGTGTTTTTTTTTTTATTATTTTTTTTATTTTTTTGACAAAGGATAAAGGAAAGAAAACTAATACATATTACTATTAAAGCAAATGAAATGGGTGGTAGCCTCTCCTACAATTTGGTGTGCCCTGTGAACACACTTCCTGTCTGCTTTGTAAATACTACAGTGTTGAAAGGTAGACCCTAGAAGTTGAACCTGTTACATATGTAAGAACTATAAAATTATCTAACTTTGAAAATTAAGTATAGAGTATAATTGCGCTAATTTTCTGAATTAGTGATTTTTCGTTAATTTACTGAGATTTAAATTAGTTTATATTAAAACTGACTTTTCAGTAAATGTTCATTATGATATTAGTATATGATCATTTACATTCTTACCTTACGTCTATTAATGTTCAGTCTTAATTGAGAGAAAATTACCCTAGTTTTGTTTATATAATTCACGTATTAATGAGTGTTTACTAAGATTTAAACAAATGTTCATCATTTGAATTTAAATACATACATGTTCATTCTTATATTGAAGATATCCACATAAATAAAAATAATACAGGTTTAATTTCATATTAACTTGATATATACTTCTATATGCTCATAAGCGTCATTTAAGTATTATATTACATATATTTTAACCCTAATATTGATAGATGTTTATTCCAATTTGATACATAGATGTTAATTTGGATATAAGTATATTCATACATATATTAATTCTTGTTCATTCACATGTTGAAAAAATGTTAAAAAAAAATTCACATATTGTTGTTCATTCATGACAGACCTTTGATAATTCTATTTTAAAATATAATATAATCTTATGGTATTTCATCCATGTGTTATCTCAATGCATGCTAAGTTGTATTTTGACATATTGAATTATTATCAATGGTCATTTACATATTCATAATAAATATTTACTTGGTGTTTTGGGGTTTTTTGTACGTACCCGAGTGGAGGGCGTGTACGTCCCGCGGGAGACAGATCCATAATGCAACACTTGAACGACTTGGTCACCTGCAAAACAATGGACCTCCGGGGGGCGGTGGTCCGCCTCTGACGATGAAGTTAGTGACCGAAATAATGTATTTTAGAGAGAGAAAGTAGAAAGAAGATAGAGTAATTGGGGGGGGGGGGCATTGCCCTTGGAGAGAGAATTGGATCCCCTGAAATTGATGTAATGATTAGGGGTGAGCATGGGACGGGTACCCGTATCGTTAGTACTAACGGTTCGGGTACTCGATAACCAAAATCACTAAAAGTGATATTCATAACCGGAACCAATAAGTTCGAGTACCCGGATTTTTGGATCGGTTATCGGGTACCCAATATGATATCCAATAATGATGATTAAACTTAATTATGTAGTTATTCTGATATAATTTACAACTAATTAAAAACAATACCATATGATCTTGACCAAATTATTAATAATATTACTAATCATTGATATTATAAAGTGATTATGAAGTAAAGTAAAACTTTAGATTTATATTAATAGATTAAAGTAGGGAAAAAAAAGCAAAAAAATGCTTATTGGATCAGATCGGGTAACCGTTAATTTTAAAATGATACCCATCACCATAATCGATAACAAATTATTGGAACGGGTACCCGAACCGTTATGGGTATCGGATCGGGTACCTTAATTTTCAGAACGGTTACGGATCGGTTTTTCGGGGTTTCGGTTTTTCGGGTAGTTTTGCTCAGCCCTAATAATGATCAGTATTTATAGAGCATTGGGACATGTGCCTTTTAGGTTATTTAACCTAAATAGATTGGCTTCCCACCGTTTTACGGTTTCTAGAGTTATGGGCTTGGAGCCCATTTTTACTCTTCTATCATAGAATGACACGTGTCATGCTCTAATTGGCTCATTGAGCGCTGAGCTGGCGGACACGTGTCGTTGTGGCATTGGTCCATATATTGAGGGTATTTTTACCCCAAACACTTGGATTTATATGTTCTTTTTCATATCAATAAATGATCATTTAAAATTTAATACATGTTCATTTAGGTTTTATACATTTTCATTCTCAAATCAAAAGATTTATATATGTTTATAGTGTGTCCATTTTTGAATCTGTAATTAGTATTTATGCGTAAATGTTCAATTTTGAATCCTTAGATTTCACGTACTTTTGTTTGAAATGTATTGTTGTTATTATTATTTTTGGTATTCATGCATAAATGTTCAATTTTGAATCCTTAGATTTCACGTACTTTTGTTTGGAATGTGTTGTTTTTATTATTATTATTATTTTTTTGAAAAAACTTGATCGATATCTTATTGTACAGAATGAACAAGTAAGGAAGTTGAAGGCGACATATATATTGTGCTCATATTATATTTTTCATGGAAAACACACAAATATATTATTAGAGGTGAACACGAACAAGGAGGATACATATAAACACATTTTATTATACCAAATGTAATAAATAATGTTCATTTAACAAGACACATATGTATATTTGGTTCACTTTCATGTTTATGAAATAATTAAATTTGTTATTATTGTTATTAAACTAAATTTATTTTGTATTGGAAATTATTTTTAAGCATCGTTTTATTTAAATAAGCAGAAATCTAAGACATATATATTTACCTACGTCTTATTATGAAACTTACACGTAGCTCTTTAAATGAACATTTGTTAATATAAAAATGAACATATATTGAAACACGAATAAATAAAAACTGAACATTGGATGATGCAATACTTTTTACAATAAAAACGATTACTACTTATAAATAAATTTTTTCTCATATTTAATTTATAGAAAATTCTTAAAATTCAATTCAGAAAATATATTAATTTGAACAAAAATACCTTGTTATTAAAATGAACATTTAATTATACAAAAATGAACAGTTACCAATACGGAAATGAACATGTTATAAAAATTTACAGGATGAAAAGAGGCAAGGGCGGGGCATGCGTGAAGGCGAGGGGGGTGCAGACCAGGGGGTGTAGGTAAAAATTTGTACTCAAAGCCCCTTAACATGAAAGTGGATTAGTTCACTTATATATTTTGGCACTTTCTTTACCCCTTAGTTGTGCAGGTCTAATATCCTTAAATTTCAAAATATGTGTATTAATTTCATGCCTAATACTTCATGCTTGAGAATCAAGCCCCAAAAAAGTTACAAATCAAAGCCTAAAACGCTAGGCTAAAAAACAACGGTTTTTTTTTATTTTTATTTTTATTTTTTATTTATTTTTATTTTTTTAAAACCAGGTTAAAAACGATGCGGTTTGGTTTGGACCTAGTAGTAATGTGGTGCGGTGTAGTTTGAAGAATCCCAAATCGAAATAATATGGTTTGATTTTGATTTGGGCTATAAATCACACCACAAACCGAACTTTCACCCCTAATCACCGTGCCATCACTACATAATATAAAACTCATTATAATTACAAACCATCATTATCTCTTCATCCCTTACATATATTTTCATTTTGTTGATTTAATTTATATTACCTTAGCAATGTAATACGTACTCTCAATCCAAGCATGCCCTAAGTGTTTCTTTGTTACCTGGCTATAATCTTGTAGCTTTTGCTAAGTTTTACATTCTCTACTTCAAAGAAAAAACTTTTCGTCGAAGCCCGCCTTGTGCCGCTATAATCTTGTAGTTTTTGCTAAGTTTTACATTTTCTAAGGAGAGATAAGTCCCTTGGCATGGAGTTAATCGAAAGAAGTATCATAGTTCATCCCAATAGGGGTTAACTCTTTCCTTAGTTGCTTTTTAGGTCTTTGATTATCTATGGCTAAGACATCATTAAGATTAAAGGTACTAACATTGTTACTAGAGTAGGTGTTTTCGGAAGAAGAAGGACTATCATTCTTCTTTCCTTTCTGGCCACTATTGTTACTATGATTAGTAGCTTTATGTTTTGCAAGGTCATCTTTAATGTCAATAGCGATGTTATAGACGACCTTGAAAGTATTCGAGTTGTTTTGGTATTTTAAGTGCTTTGTATACTTTTCTTAAAGGTTTTTGATGAACATCCTTATAGACTCTTTCTCATTTGGAACCTCAACCATCCTAGCGGAAGTTTCCTTCCATTTATTGAAGAAGGCAGTAAATCCTTCGTTTTCTTTCTATTGAGAATTTCAAGTTCCCTATGATAAGTTTTTACATGAATATTGCATTTGTATCTATTAATGAAAGCATGTGTTATAGCATCCCAACTAGCGATTTTTTCTTTATCTAAAGAGAAAAACCATTGTTGACATACTGTATCAAGCGAAAGCGAGAAGAGTATAGGGAAGATGATAAATCATATTTGTATAGGATTGTTGGACATTTTTCATTGTTGTTTTTAGTTACTTCTTAGTCTCCTAGTCGTTAGTTAAGTGTCAATTATGCATAGGTTATCACTATCGTGCTGTATTATGCTCTGTTTGTGTTTTCTTAATGTTTCAGGTAGTTCTCATAGCTATTTGGACACTATCGGAAGACTTCAACATTTGTCGAATAGTCGTTGGATGGAGGGATGTTGATTTGAGGTCGATGATTCATTAACCTTGTGCTTATATATGTATGTAGATTCCTTGAAGGAAATCGGAGTTGTTTTGTAGTCCCCATTGCATGTTCGAGATCGTTTTAGGCCTTTGGTGCATTGACAATTCGAGTTGCTAAGCATTCTTGTATCGAGCTAAGCTCGAGCTATAGCTCGAGTACTAGCTCAGTATGGCCGCAAGCCAAGGAAGCTGCGAGCTATCGCTCGCCAGCTAGCTCGAATATTAGCTCATCACTGCCACATGCAAAGTCCTATGCGAGCTATAGCTCGCGAGCTAGCTCGCCAAGGCAGTAGCTACATTCGACGAGGAAACAATAGCTAGCTCGTTAGAGAGCTATAGCTCGGCCCTGCTATCTTTCACGACATTAGTGAGCGAGAGCTCACTCGATGAACGAGCTATAGCTCGTTGCTGCTCCAGCGTTTCTTGGTTGTTTGACGTCATCAAGTCGAGTATCGTGCCACGTCATCAATTATCATCCAATAAAATTATAGTTGATGTATTTATTTATTTATTTTATTTAGGTTGAGGCAAAAATATAAATACTGGAGAGGATTTTATTTTGCCTCTTATGCTTTATTTTCTAGATTAAACGTTTATAGTTTTCTCTCCATTGTTGAACCCTATTTTATTATTCTCCATTAATTTAATCATTGAGGTATTTTATTCAATCTTTCGTTCTTTATTTTGTAAATTATGCATTCTAGTTTATTTATCTCCTTTTTATTGTTTATTTCAATTATGAGTGAGTAGTCGTTTTCTAGGGCTTGAATATTTATAAATTTTTACCTTGATTAATTGTGCTTAATTATTTATAAATTTATGGATTAGAGCTTGAATAATTCTAATTGATTTGTGCTTTATTGTTTGATTCATGTAATTGGCTAATATCATGAGTTGATTATTTAGCTAATAAAAATTAGAATTGAAAGATCATTTTTTTAGAGGTTTAATTACAATTGGCGAATTTGATTATGTTAGCGACCGAACTACATATGTTAATTTGTAAGCGTTAATTCCTGACCATAGGATTAACAAGTGCTTTAATTATTTGACCTAGTTTGTTTATTAATGGATTATTTGCATTTCTTGGATTTGGTATAAGCATGGTAGACTGAACGTATGCCCTAGACTATAATTTATCAGAGAGCAACCTTATTTTTATTATTGTCATAAAATAGTTAATTAATTATCAAACCACTCTTCGTTTATTGAAATAGTTTATAATAATTGAGCAAAAACTAATAGAACCTGTCTCCCTGTGGGATTCGACCCGTATTTGCTAAGTCTATGCTAACAACAGACACCGTGCCCTTGCGGTATAACTTTTATTCATCAAGTTTTTGGCACCGTTGCCGGGGAGACGGCTAGATTCTATTAGTTTTAGTTTGATTGTTTGAAATGTTTCCAATGTCGCATTGGAACTTCTAGTTTCAATTGGGACATTCTCGTTGCTTTCTTTTCTTTTTGTTTATTGCCAGGTCAAAAACGAACAGGTGATTTGATCCATACAAATTTGGACTTGGACAAGACTTTTAGGCAAATAAAAAAACAAAGAGTTGACTTCGTAGTAGAGCTCTACAACACAATCTGACACACAAAAAGAGATGACTGATAATAGGTCTCTTAATTCTTACGGGGAACCATCCCAAGATGGCATTCCATTAAAATGCCAGCAATCACTGCAGAGAACTTTGAATTTAAACCCGCATTGCTCAGTATGGTCCAACAAAATCAGTTTAGCGGCCATCTTAATGACGAGCCAATTAATCACTTGCAGCGATTTCAACAATTGTGCTCCACTGTTCATCACAAAGGGGTCACTCAAAATTAATTTAGAGTGATATTGTTCATATTTTTCCTTCGAGATAGAGCTCTAAAATGGTTGAATACCGTCAAGGAGACGGAGTGGAGAAAAATTTCTCAAGCATTCCTCAAAGAGTATTTCCCTCCTGAAAAAACTGAAAAGATTCGACATCAAATATCAACATTTTCTTAAGAGTCGGGGGAATCTCTTAGGGAAGCATGGGATAGATTCTTAGATCTTCAACGATCATGCCCGCATCACAATTTTGAGAAGTGGAATCTTATACATATTTTCTATAACGGACTAGAACCCGAGACTAAATGTATTGTTGACTCTGCCACATGTGGTGTGTTCCTTGACAAGATGATACAAGAAGGGTATGATTTTCTTGCAAATCTTGCAGCCAATCATTTCTCTTCTCCAAGAACGCGAGCAAAGAAAGGGAAGATGGAAGTTGAAGCCTATTCAATCTTGACTTCTCTGATGGCTCAATTAACTGCAAAGATTGATGCATTACAGGCCACTTAGTACTCCTCTCTTGTATCTGTTAATGCTATGTCTTCTCAACCTCTACAAACTAACTTTTTTTTTTTTTGTGAATTGTGCGGTATACAGGGTCACTTTGGATATCAATGTGCTCAGAATTCTCAAGATACCAATCTGATGGAGCAGGTGAATGCCTTTCAACAAAGGCAACCAAATGACCCATATTCTTACACATTTAATCTAGGTTGGAGGAATCATCCCTACTTTTCATATAAAAGTAATAATGTTCAAAATCCTCAACCTCAGCAATAGTGTCCTCAGCCTTAATAATATGTTGCAAGGCCTCCACTCCATCAACGAGGAGCCTGTCATCATGCTGCTCCGGGTTTCAATAGACCACCTCAACAACCTACTCATGGAAATGCTAGCACTCAAGAGATAGACAACCTCAACAACCTACTCATGGAAATGCTAGCACTCAAGAGCTGACTATGTCTGACCTTATGAGATTGATGACATCCATGAAACAAAATACTGAAGATAGCATCAAGGAGTTGAAAAATACAACAAAGAATTTGGAGAACCAACTCGCACAAGTCGCAGGTACCAATATCCAAAGGCAAATTGGCCACTTACAGGGACAACCTGTCCCCAAGGAGACTGCCAATGCTGTCACTACTCGTAGTGGTGTTAGCTATGAAGGGCCCCAAATGCCTATTGTAGACACCCATTTGTGTCTCCCCAAAACCAAACCCGGTGATGAGTACCTTTCACGTCGAATCATAATCGAATGAAACGAAGTGTGGAAAGGTCTAGTGTAGCGGAAAGTTTTATTTCTTTTCTTTTCTCCCTGTTTTGGAAAACTTTATTTTAAGAAAACAGCCAATCCAGTTTGGTTGGTCCATGATATGGGTCCAATAGTGGTGTAGTTGGATGGGGCTTGCAAAGACCTTTCCAACGATATATTATAAGCCCAATTCCGATGAATATTGAGGAAGTTATGGCCAATTTACTAAACTGGGCCCGGTTTGAGCTTTATGTACGGCCCAATGATCTAGGGGAGGGCCTAATATGATTTATCATTCCTAATGCAATTAGGAATGGTTTTAGTCTTCTAGAATCTTCTAGAAGGTTCTTTTCATTCCTAATTCAATTAGCATTGATAAGTTGACTTTGTTGACTTTTCAGAGTTTTAATTAAGATCAAATAGCATTTTTGAAGGAATTATATTATTTTATCTTCCAGTACGGGAAATTTATCAGATTTTCGAAAACGCGTTGAAATCCAGTTTGGCGTCCAACCCCAGGCCTTGGCGCCTGGAACCAGGCTTGGCGCCAGGCGCTAGCCATTGGCGCCTGGCGCTAGCCACCGGTGCCTGGCGCCAGCTAGCCAGGGTTGGCGCCAATCCTGTTTTGCGATCGTCAGACTCTGTTTTGTTAAATTATCTTTTTTGGCTGATTTTCTCTATAAATATCGTATCAAAAACTCCGTTTTCATTCACCAATTCTCACGAATTCTCTTCATTCGCAAGCTTTCATTCATCTACAATCATTCATCATCTCTCGTTCATCAATTCTCAACAAACATTAGTTCTTTAGCATTCTTTTCATTCTTTTCTTTCTTGCTTTTTCATACAAAATTCCGCATTCGCAAGATCTAGAAACACCTAGCCATATTCGAAGTTGCCTTCGCCCTAGACGTGAAAGGTTTAATTTCTGAGGGTTTGGTCCCAAATCTCTATTTTAATTATTTAATTTAATTGCTTTGATTATTATTTTCCTTGAAGTTACTAACGTGTGTATTTTGTTATTAGAAAGAGGTACGAGGCATCAAAGTAAGTACTTTAATTAATTAATTGATTTATGATGTAGATATCATGTTTACATTGTTATTATGATATTCCTAGTATCATGTCTAGGGTATTTTTAATATTGAATATGATTGTTACGATGCTTCCTATGTTATTCCTAATATTTATGATTGTTAGTATCATGTTAGGGTTAAAGATTTGATTTTTATTGCTTAGTGACATGCTAGGGTTTGTTATTAATCTTGTTAGTATCATGCCTAGGATCTTGATATTTTTATTATTCTTTAATATTAACATGAACATGATTATGACTATGATTGTTATAATTTATGATGATTGCGAATATTATTGTTATTATTATTTTGATGATATTATTTTTCTTCATGATGTTGATTATTTTTTTTTATGTTGCTTGATTATATTATTTATTGCTTGATCACCTTTGATGTATGCTTAAAGGGAATTGGTAATTGTAATCACGCATAATAAGATAATTAATAATCTTGTTTAGGGTTAATTGTGATTATAATTCAAGTGATCGCCAATAATAGATTTATTTGTGCATTAATATTCAACCAACATAGATTAAACAGGTTTAGGGTAATCCTATTGATTGCATGTTAGTCAGAAAGCGCACATGAATACGATCAGAATAAAGTAGAGGCCTATTATTAGGGCAGGTTCAATCTCTTTTAGGTTGGATTTGTACCATCATCCCCGAACCCTTATCTGGTTCATGACCTTATGGAGTTGACGATCTCTTGGATCGTTAAAGGGTGTAACCTTCATCCTATGAACGGTTTACAAGTTCCTTAAAAACTTGTTGGCGACTCTTTTGCTCTATCTTCTTCCCTTTTGGACGCCACCGTACTTTAGTGTATGATCACAGTGGGGTTCAAGCTAGTGGGATTTAAAGGCTTGAAATTATTCCCTACAGTTTTTGGCGACTCCGCTGGGGAGGATTTCTATTTTAATTCCTGAATTTGTTTCGGCAATGATTTAGAATGAGTGGATGAGACTCGAAAAGTTCTAAGTATTTCATGTGCGTAATTTTGATTAACATTATTGTCATATGCATAAAAAAGATCTCATTGGAAAGACCATCCGTAATGAGTCAAAAATATAGGATTTTACACGTAGGAGATTTGAGTGAATTAACACCGCGCGAAACTGGAAGATTTTATCGAGCACAGAAAGCTGCTGAGGCATGTGGGAAGTAGCGTCAGGGGCTAGAGCTTGGCGCCAAACTTTTAGCCGTAGTGCCAGACGCCAGTATTGGCGCCAGGCGCTACAGTTATAAGTTGGCGCCAGTCTCTGTTTGCTGGCGCCAATTTCCCCCAATACCGAGCCAGAAATATGCGTTCTAATTTCAACCGGTTTTTCGTATTGTTTGCTCGATCCTACTTCCTGATTGAATTTTTTCTCACTTTTCTGAAACCCATATGTGTTCTACATATGGACATAACCCTCTGGGAATTCATGCTCCATCTACCCGATTGAACGCTCTGTGCAACAAAGGGTACATCCGAGAATGTTGAATTCACCAAACCATGGAAGCGAGTTTTTTTCTAAAACTCGCGGTGTCCCATACACTCGCGCCAACCCTTCACGGTTAGGCTTCCGCGCGGTGCATCCGGACAATTAACCATGGACCCTCTATTGACTAAACCATATCCCGAACTTTAGAGAACTAGAGCCATGGTTAGGTTGCAAACTCATTGCATCATATATATTGTGCCTACTTGACTAATTGTGCATTATGTGTTGTGCATACTCTATGTGATTTTTCCTAACCGTTTGTTTGACTTGTGTTAAGACTAAATAAACTGATTAATGACTAAAGGACTTTGTTTAATTAATTAATTAATTAATTTGAGCTAATAAATAAACATAGAGTCATAGTTCCTTTAAGTCAACCCGGATTTTTATTCCCGTATACTGCACAAACGTCAACTTGTTTTGGTCATAGCTGGAGTTCTTTCTTTAATTTGGAGTTGGTTTCATCCCAATCAGAGTCGCAGATCAAAAGTTATGACTAAAATACCACAGTCTGTCCAGTTTAATGCATATACGTGAAGTCTTAACTTAGTCTTTGCTTGAGTCTAGTTACATAGTCTAGCCACATGGTCATGACACGAGTCTTAACATGTCACCTACACTCACTAGTCTTAGCACACACGTTGAGTACATCACCATGGCCATGTCTTAGGTCCATGCATGAGTTGGTCTTTCCGTCATTTGAGTTGGGGGAGTACATTCTATTCCTAATTCTTCATATCCCTCCACCTAAATCTTCTTCACATTCTTCCATATTTCTTCACTTCCTCCATCCATTGCATGTTGAATAAAGTTTGAGTCAAATAATTAATAATAAGTATCCCCAAATTCCTTTTCCACAGTACTTGGTCGAGGAGAGAAGGGCGATTAATCAAGGACAACCTCTTTATTCAAGTCTCACTTTTTGATAAACCAATTCGTCAAAAGAGGAAGGCTAAGAAGATAATGGCAACTCAAGAAGAAGTCAATGATCTTAAGAACCAATTGGCTACTGTGACTGAGACACTGAAGCTTCTCGCACTTAGGGTCGATGATCCCGTGAAGCAACAACAAATGAGTCTCATGCAAGAAAGTCTAAGCAAGCTATCTAGTGATTATAAATTTCAGGGCATGAGTTCACAAGGGGTCTCGCTGGACAAGGAACTTCTTCCGCATAAGTACAACGCCACTGACATCCCTAAATTCAAGGCAACAGATAACCCTTACTTCCATCTAAGAGCTTTTGAAACTATAATGAGCATTAAGGGTATCGATAAGAAGGTTTTCCCCTCTCTGTTCCCACTATCTCTTGAAACCGTTTGCCAACAATGGTTTTTCTCCCTTGACAAGGAAAAAACCTCTACCTGGGAATCAATAGTGAACGCTTTCGTTGATAGGTACAAGTGCAATATCCAAGTTGAAACCGACCATAGACAACTTGAGATGCTAAGACATAAAGAAAATGAAGGCTTTACTTCTTTCTTTAATAAGTGGAGGGAAACTTCCGCCAAGATGATTGAGGTCCCCACTGAAAAAGAATCCGTGAGGATGTTTGTCAAGAATCTCCAAGAAAAGTATTTAAAGCACTTAAAATATCAACACAACTTGAATACCTTCAAAGCCGTCTGTGACATAGGTATTGAAATCGAAGATGACCTCGCAAAGCAAAAAGCTACTAACAATAGCAACTACGGTGGCTGGAAAGGAAAGAAGAGCGACAATCCTTCTTTTTCCGAAAACGCCCACTCTAGTAATAATGTTAGTACCTTTGACCATAATGATGTCTTAGCCATGGACAATCAAGGATCTAGAAAGAAACCCAGGCGAGAGTTCACATCCATTGGAATGACCTACGATGCTGCTTTCGATCGTCTCTATGATCGAGGATTAATCAAACCTATTGGCCCTACCGAGGATCCAACATCAGAAAATCGATCTTCGAGATGGAATCCAAACTCCTATTGCAAGTACCATCGAGGGCGCGGTCATACTACTGATGAATGCTACAGGTTTCAAAACCTCATTCAAGATCTCATAGAGGCAAATAAGATCCCATCGCCTCTAGCTAGCGAGAAGACTGGATGATGTCGGAGTAAGCAACACAAGACAAGAGGCGAGCTTCAATGACAAGATTTCATGACCTCTTTTTCTATTTCTTTTTCATTTTTTCCTTTCCCCAATAAGTCTAGCATAGGCACCTTTTCTTTTCCTTTAGATTATTTTTGTAGTTTTTCTTTTCTTTTCCCTTTTTAATAAAATGAGCATTTATTTCCTTATATATGATCATTTCATTATATTGCATCAAATATAATAAAAAAAAATTTTAAAAAAAAAAAATCCATGTCGAGCTAAACACAAGGTATACTAATGATTTGAGGCACCCCTTGTAGCCACATCATATCTCCTTTCACCTTTCAAATATACATCCTTTTCTCATAAGCCACTTTGAGCCTCGTCTAACGATAGACCTCTCTTTTTCAACCTACATCTACCTAACCTTGGGATGGGATGGTGTGAACTTATGCAATCTCAAAGGCTTGAGCGAATTCAAAAGATTAAAATAGCAAAAAAATAAGTAAAAAATAAATAAAAGTGTACAAAAGGGTAAGTGTTCCAATGTTTTTGATGTGAAAATATCTTTGATAAGAACACGTCTCAGATTGCGTCTCTTATCGAGTGCTCGGTACCGTGCCTGAGAAACATGAATGCCAAGTGAGTGATAGACCGCATGATCGAGATTGCTGATGTGTCCATTTTAGATAGTATTTTACCCCCGTTCCTTGGTCATAATTAGTAGTGTTTTTGGCTCTTTAGAGCCACTTTTATTACTAATATGTGTTTTCTAGTGTTTTCGTAGTTTTGGTTGAGTTTTGCAGGGAATTGCACCTTTGGAGCATTTTCCCGGGATTTTTATGAAGCGACTACGAGCATTGGAGGAGCACGACCGTCGTTGAAGCCCAAGGCCGGCTAGAGCCATCGAGCCGGTGATTAAGGGCTCGGTATTTGGAATACCGAGGTTTGGACCGAGTATTCAAGACCCGAAGAGGAGATCCGGATTGGGCCGAGGAGTCGAGCCCAATCGGAAGTCCAAAGCCTCGAGGAGCCACAAGGGCCCGATCGGGCAAGCTTAGCTCGATCGGGCAAGATGCGCAGCAAGCCAAGGATGTGTGGCCCAAGGCGCGCCCGATCGTGCGAGGCTTAGCACGATCGGGCGGTGCTGCTGAGAAGAGTGTGCTAGCAAAAAGGCGTGCCCGATCGGGCGGCCTCTAGCCCGATCGGGCGCGTGTTTCTAAAAAGGCTCTTTTGACGAGCAATTAGTTTCTAATTAGGAGTTGTTTTAGTTAGGTTTTAAGTACGTTTTTGAGGTCTATTAAGGGGACTTGTCTTCTCT
Organism: Chenopodium album; assembly: GCF_948465745.1. Lineage (NCBI taxonomy): Eukaryota > Viridiplantae > Streptophyta > Magnoliopsida > Caryophyllales > Amaranthaceae > Chenopodium > Chenopodium album. The sequence continues at coordinate 41,617,143 of NC_137834.1, read as the reverse complement.
CTTAGACTTTCTCTCTCTACTTAGTTTTCTCTCTCTTAATCTCTCTCTAAACTTTTGTTCTTAATTCTTTCATTAATTCCAGATTTATTTTGGTAACGATTTCTCTTCCCTTAATCTTAGTTATTTATTTTATTCCTTTCATCATGATTTATTTTATTACTTTGATTAGTTTTGTTTTTAATATGTGTGAGTAGTTTAATTTCTAGGGTTTATGGGAATCTAATAAATAATATGAAGGGGTAAATTATTGTTGTTGATTATCAATGCTAGATTAATTTCCTATTGATTGATTTAATGCTCTGTGATTAGATTAGGCCTATCTCTTATGCATGAGTTTGACAATATTGATTCAAGAATCGAGAGATGAGAATTAATGTTTAGGTCTAGTTTCAATAGGCAAGTTAATTTATAAATGGTTAAGTCAAGATTCGAGAGATGAGATTTAATACCGATAAATTAATTGTGTGATTCTAATAAGTAGCGAGAGCCCTTTACAATCTGGTTAATTGATGCATTGATGATTGACTATTATTGATTATTGGTATTGCATGATAATTTCTTATTGGATTGTTTTAATGTTTTACAATTGCGGCTTGTAAAAGTATAGCAACATTAAATTGATGAATCGAGCAGATGTTAATTTGATATTAAAGGCTATTTTCAATAAGAGCTTAGATCTAGTAAATTGCGAGAGCCTGTTAATCATGTTATTTATGCAATGTCAATGATTGATTACTATGTTTTACCCTGGAGTATTATTTATTGGTGAACCTATACCCTAGATCCCTTTATATATCGTTTTCTCTCTACTCTTATTCTTTGTAGTTTAGTTTCATACTTAATTATAAATATTGGTTACTTAGATAATTTAGATTATAATAATTAATTAGGAATAAAAAGACTTGTTTCCCTGTGGAGATCGACCCTACTTCCCTATCTACCTTAGTTAGTGATTTAGGTAATTATTTTTGATTAGGGGATACGACTTTACCCTGTCAATTTCCCACGCTTATAAAAATAAAATAGATGCTAAAGCAAAAGATAAAAAAAAAAGAGCAGTAGAAACTCAAGCATAAAATTATAAAGATTTAAAAGCGAGGTTGCACACCTTGGGGGTTTATCTAGGGTCTTGAGCCTTTATCCCCTTCTTCTTTAAACCTTTAGCCTAACCACGTTACAACCCTTAAAAAGACCTTTTTTGAGGTATACACACTTGTGCGAGGTTCGGCTAGAGCTACGTTCGGCCTGATTCCTAACGGATACGTAGGCAACCTCACATCGAGGTGCGGCCGTAATAAAAATGCATTCATATTCACATTCACACACTTACACCATGATCATATCAAGGGATCCCCTGTGCTCATCCCTATTCATTTAGAGCTAGACTTGGGGGCCTGATCCCTACATCATTAGCTTACCTAGCCTAAGAGTCACCACCATTTGACTCTTTTCAATAATATATTTTTCCACACACTTAGCTCTTGCGGCCTAACTTTAGTGTCACTATCACACACATCACGCATACATGACCAAATATATTTCCCTTAGGAACCCTTTGTCATGAAATCTTAACGCTGAAGCATGCTTCGTCAAAATCACTCATAATTGTCATTGCATCACGAAGTATGAAGTGCTTAGCCTCCGTGCCTAAGTTACCCAAATACTTTCATCATGGAGTCAACAGTTGAATAGCCTTGGATGAATTAATCCTTGAACCTTGAGAGATAGTATCAAACAACATTTGACTAAGCTCATTCAACATGCATCTTCAAACTTTTGATTTTCTTTTTCACGTCTTTCTTTTTCGAGAGAAAGTCGGTACCCTCCACAAAATGACGGAAAATTTTTGCCTTTTTGCATTTTCGAGTCGCACGATCACATTACAATGCACACACAAGTCATGTCGTGTCATATCACTTTGATTTGAGTCTAATACATGTGTCAAACACTTTGAGTCGAGTCAACCTCGAGTCAATCACAGCGAGTCAAGTTTATGCCTTGAGTCGTGTCAAGTCGATGAGCCAAGCAATGCTAAACCTTAGGTCAACCCTAAGATGATTAAAGAGATTGGCAAAGTTCTACAGTCGAAATAGATACAGGTGCAGCAGAACAGGGAAGACCCTACTCCAGCGCCTGGCTCCAGAAATATCTCAGCAACGACAGAGCACGAAGCCTCTAAGAAAGGTGATTTCGACCTCATGCAGCAATTTCGGGTTCCTTGGTACGCCAGTTAGCCCCTATAAGCAATTTGACATGATTAGTAGTCGGCTCGATTACAATCATAGTAAGTGATAGATTGACCTGACAAAAAATTCGTCTCACTTAGCTTAAGCGCCTAAAACACTGGCTCATTACAATCGGTTCAAAAGCAAGCACTTAAACGACAATATTTCCAAATATGGATTGTCGCGCATTCTTATTAAACGACAAAGTTTTCCAAAAATTGGATTGTCATCCCCAACTGACAATATTTCCAAAAATGGATTGTCGTGCATCTTCTTCAACGACAATTTTTCCAAGATTGGATTGTCATCTCTGGCAAAGTTTCCAAGCGTGGATTGTCGTGCTCCTTCTTTGTTTGGCAATTTTTTCCAAGTTCGCATTGTCATCACTGGCAAGTTTTTCGAAATTGGATTGTCATACACCCAGTTCCCTATAGCAAAATTTCCCAAATGATTGTTGTAGGTTTCTATTCATCATAAATATCGGCAAAAGTTCCTCAACGTGGATTGTCATTCATTTCAGTAAGTGGCAAATTTTCCCGAAGTGGATTGTCGGTCGACTCTTTTTTGCAAATGTTCCAAGACGCGGATTGTCAATAGTGGCAATATTTTCCCAAAAGGATTGTCGCATAGCGTTGGCAAATTTCCAAGGTGGATTGCTTTCAAGAGTTATATTCCAAGATGTGGATTTTCGATCGTAGCAAAGTTCTTATGAAAGATTGTTACGAAGCATTGGCAACTTTTCCAAAAATTGGATTTTGGCAAATTTTCCGAGATACGGATTGTCGCTTCATCGTGGCAACATTTCCAAGGATGGATTGTTACGAAGCATTGGCAACTTTCCCTAAATCGGATTGTCATACATCATACAAGAGTTGTGTTGGCAACTATTCCCAAAGAAAAGAGGATTGTCATCACAGCAAAAGCACCGACATACTGGTTCACAAGCAGCAAAGTACCGACGTACTGGCATAGCAAATATTAAAAAGCAGTGATCTTTTCGAAGACTATCACAGCGGGAAAAAGAAGCTCTTTGTTCAGAACGTCAAAGCAGCAAGGTGGCATTCCCTAGCTTACGGAGAGTTGTCACAAACAACTGAGGATTGTTTCAAGAGAAGCAATCTTCGATGGTATTCCCTAGGATGTGGAATATTATCAATGCGGATGAGGATTGTTTCAAGAGAAATAATCTTCGATAAATGTTCCCTAGGATGTGGAATATTATCATTGCGGAGAGGATTTTTTCAGGCGAAGCAATTTTCTAATTTGGAAGCAGTTACAGGCATAGCGGTTTTCAAGCGGGATGGCATTCTCTAGCTTGCAGGAGGTCATCAAAACAATCGGTTACTTTCAGAGACGTGTGCTCGACGGTGCAAGATACGCGTTTCTTAACTCTTTTATCTGTTTAGCTAACGCTAGTTTTGCAGGTATCGGCGTTATAAGATTTATTTAGGATCGCAGAACGTTCTGAATCATTCTCCGTCCCTATCGATACTTTGACTTTCGTTTTCGAAACTTGCGTTTCTCCAAACTCAGTCAAAGTGGGGGCTTCTGTAGACACCCATTTGTGTCTCCCCAAAACCAAACCCGGTGATGAGTACCTTTCACGTCGAATCATAATCGAATGAAACGAAGTGTGGAAAGGTCTAGTGTAGCGGAAAGTTTTATTTCTTTTCTTTTCTCCCTGTTTTGGAAAACTTTATTTTAAGAAAACAGCCAATCCAGTTTGGTTGGTCCATGATATGGGTCCAATAGTGGTGTAGTTGGATGGGGCTTGCAAAGACCTTTCCAACGATATATTATAAGCTCAATTCCGATGAATATTGAGGAAGTTATGGCCAATTTACTAAACTGGGCCCGGTTTGAGCTTTATGTACGGCCCAATGATCTAGGGGAGGGCCTAATATGATTTATCATTCCTAATGCAATTAGGAATGGTTTTAGTCTTCTAGAATCTTCTAGAAGGTTCTTTTCATTCCTAATTCAATTAGCATTGATAAGTTGACTTTGTTGACTTTTCAGAGTTTTAATTAAGATCAAATAGCATTTTCGAAGGAATTATATTATTTTATCTTCCAGTACGGGAAATTTATCAGATTTTCGAAAACGCGTTGAAATCCAGTTTGGCATCCAACCCCAGGCCTTGGCGCCTGGAACCAGGCTTGGCGCCAGGCGCTAGCCATTGGCGCCTGGCGCTAGCCACCGGTGCCTGGCGCCAGCTAGCTAGGGTTGGCGCCAATCCTGTTTTGCGATCGTCAGACTCTGTTTTGTTAAATTATCTTTTTTGGCTGATTTTCTCTATAAATATCGTATCAAAAACTCCGTTTTCATTCACCAATTCTCACGAATTCTCTTCATTCGCAAGCTTTCATTCATCTACAATCATTCATCATCTCTCGTTCATCAATTCTCAACAAACATTAGTTCTTTAGCATTCTTTTCATTCTTTTCTTTCTTGCTTTTTCATACAAAATTCCGCATTCGCAAGATCTAGAAACACCTAGCCATATTCGAAGTTGCCTTCGCCCTAGACGTGAAAGGTTTAATTTATGAGGGTTTGGTCCCAAATCACTATTTTAATTATTTAATTTAATTGCTTTGATTATTATTTTCCTTGAAGTTACTAACGTGTGTATTTTGTTATTAGAAAGAGGTACGAGGCATCAAAGTAAGTACTTTAATTCATGATGTTGATTTTTTTTTTTTATGTTGCTTTATTATATTATTTATTGCTTGATCACCTTTGATGTATGCTTAAAGGGAATTGGTACTTGTAATCACGCACAATAAGATAATTAATAATCTTGTTTAGGGTTAATTGTGATTATAATTCAAGTGATCGCCAATAATAGATTTATTTGTGCATTAATATTCAACCAACATAGATTAAACAGGTTTAGGGTAATCCTATTGATTGCATGTTAGTCAGAAAGCGCACATGAATACGATCAGAATAAAGTAGAGGCCTATTATTAGGGCAGGTTCAATCTCTTTTAGGTTGGATTTGTACCATCATCCCCGAACCCTTATTTGGTTCATGACCTTATGGAGTTGATGATCTCTTGGATCGTTAAGGGGTGTAACCTTCACTATGAACGGTTTACAATTTCCTTAAAAACTTGTTGGCGACTCTTTTGCTCTATCTTCTTCCCTTTTGGACGCCACCGTACTTTAGTGTATGATCACAGTGGGGTTCAAGCTAGTGGGATTTAAAGACTTGAAATTATTCCCTACACCTATTAATGATGCAAATCTTGAGAGGAGAAGAGTGAGGTTGTAGAGAAGGCCTTGGATGATGTTCCCACCTCGAAGGATGGGAAGGCTAAAACAAGTGATGCTGAGAAAGAGAAAAAGAAAGGTTCCGGGCCTCCATCCATCGAACCAAAGCTGCCATTACCACATCGAATGCAAAAGACCAAGATAGATCAACAATTTGGTAAGTTCTTGAATTTGGTCAAGAACCTTGAGGTAATCATTCCTTTTACTTATTTAGTATCTTAAGTACCGATGTATGCAAAGTTTTTAAAGGAAATGATTGCTAAGAAGAAAGACTTCGGTGGTGTAGAAACAGTTACTCTAACTGCAGAGTGTAGTGCTATATTGCAAAATAAATCCCCACCTAAGCTTAAGGACCCTGGTAGTTTTTCCATCCCATTTCATGTAGGTGCATAATTCATTGATAAAGCTTTATGTGACTTAGGTGCTAGTGTGTCTGTTATGCCTCTCTCTGTTTGTAACAGGTTGAATATGGGAGCTTTAAAATGCACACAAATCACCTTGCAAATGGCGGATCGTTCTATAAAATACCCTTTAGGTGTTTTGGAGGATGTCCCCGTTTGGGTTGGAAAATTTTTCATTCCTGTTAACTTTGTAGTTCTGGATATGGAGGAGGATAGAAATATCCCGATCATTTTAGGCAGACCTTTCTTGTGTACTGCAGGTACTGTTATTGATGTCAAGTCTAGGTCTCTTACTTTGTCTGTTGGTGATGATACAGTGACTTTTAATCCAACCAATGTGATGAAGTCGCCTATGCTTGAGAATACTTGTTGCAGGATTGATATGCTTGATGAGCTTGTGAGAGATGATACACCTCGTGAGTTAGCTAATGATATATTAGAAGTTGTTCGTACCCTGGAGGTTTCTGAAGGAGAAGGAGATGCAGAGATTGACTCCTTGATTCGTGACTTTGATGCCCCTAACACTGAGGGGTTTAAGGTAATGGAAACTATTTGTTCTACTTCTGAGTCACAAGTAAAGAAGAGAGATAAAACCTTTGCCTTCTCATCTTAAATATGCATTTCTTGATGATAATGAGGAATTCCCCGTAATTGTTAGTGCTAGACTCGATGATATTCAAGTTTCTAAGCTTTTGACTGTGCTTCGCATGCATTAAAAGGCAATCGGGTAAAGCATCGATGTGTTGGGGTTTGGTGAGTCCGACTCACCGCGGAAACAACCCCGACCCAAGGAACCACTCGTAATTATTAAAACCATAAAGCATAAATAAATAAACACAAGAAAAGGAAGAACGAATCATACCCTTGAAGCGAGTTTCGCCCTCTCAAAACGGGCTCTTACTTGAAAGCCTTGAGCACCGCAAATGCCGTCCCTCCAACGGTATCCACCCACAAAGGACGAACACGACTTTTTAGGTCCGCTACCTTGGAGTTAGCAAGGTCTGACCAAAACCCAAGTGTTAATGGAGTTTAAGAGTTTTTCCAAAATATGGAATGCTCTTTCTAACTCCCACTCAAGCACTTTACTCCAAATCCCAAGGTTGGTATTTATAGAGGAAAGTATGAGTGGGAATTTCTATCCCATCAATGTGGGATCATGAAATTCCACAAATTAATTTAAAGCTAAATTAAATTAAAATTGCAAACTAATAATAAATCTACAAGTGGCATTACCATGTGAAATGGGTTGGTGAGGACCACATGGAGAGTAGGGGACCATACTTGCTCCCCACTCAATACTCTCCTTGTGCCACATGTCCTTACCCACTTGCTCCCATATTCCTCAAGCTTCCCCGTAGTGACTGGCCCTATGGCCCAGCCACGAGCCCAGCCCGAGCCCAGCCCCGCACCAAGATGCGGGCTGCTGCTGTGTGCGCAAGCCACGCACTTGGTGCGGGCTTGCTGCTGTGCGTGGCTGCTAGTGCGTGCGCTGCTAGCACGCCTAGCTTGCGGCAGCTAGCTGCTGCACGCACAACGTGCACGCGGCTGCTAGCTGTTGCTATGCGTGGCTGCTAGCACGGTGCGCTAGCACGCACCTAGCCAGCCATGCTAGGCTCGGCTTGGTGCGCTTGCTAGCCACCTATGCTTGGACATTTTTTCCCCTAGCATTCGGATGCTCGGGGCATTCCGATGCTAGGGGTATTTTGGGAACATGCTCGATTTATTATTATTTAACGCGTCTCGTCTTTTTATTATTTTTGACTCGACTTTCGACGGTTAGTTTCGACGCTCCAAGCTCGAATTACCGACGTCTAAATATTTAACACTCGGGCGACGAATTAATTTCTTCCGAATTAATTCGTCGAGTCGGTTCGTATATTTTGCTTGGGTGTGACCCGAAGGGTTCAGTCAAGATTAAGCTGTAATATTAATTATATTAATATTACTAATCGGAAGCGGCCCCACCCAGGCATTCCGATCACTTGACCTTACTGAATATATTAGCTTTCTAATAATTCTAAACCCGCTATCAGAATAATACACTTGTTCAAAGGACACCATTCCTTTCAATCTCCCACTTGTCCTTCCGGACAAGTGTGCATTTAGTGTATAACCCCTTTCCTATGTCTCTTCATGTCTCTTCATGAACTACAGAGTAAGATTACTCGTCATCTCTGTTACGTCTAGAAGTGTTTCTCGAAATCCGAGTTTGATTGTCAATAAGCAGATGATTTCCGAAATCCATCTGAGCACGGCCATGCATTTTCACAGTCTCGCTCTTCGAGAGGCCTTGTAAACAACAAGACATGTTCCCTATTGTTAGTAGGGGGACATTTCCAGTCTTGTAATGAAGCTTCTCTTACTAAGAGGACCTAGCCGCCCGATATCTGTCGTTATAATCCCCAGTTACGGCAGACGTTTGGCGGATACCAAAGCGGACTAGTACTCAAACAAGAGACCTCCCACTACTCATGGTCAAGGAAAAGAGTTCCGATAGTAATAATGAGAAAAATACTTATGACGATTTTAAATCTCTTAAAGTATTCTCATAGGTCGATCCAGTATGGTTCTAAACCAATACCTGTGAAAATGATTTATATCCTCATAGCACAAGAAACGGTGCTATAAATCATACTACACACTAATCTCTAATGGTCATTAATCGTCCACAAAAAATATGACCTTGATTAGGGATAATTTTCGATTAAAATATTCAATGTGCACTTAATAGGTGTTTCTTTATCCAAGCCATTGACTTGATACCCTATTTTGAATATTTATTAAAATTGAATGGACTCATTATTTAATTCTAAACCACAATTAAATAGAGACAGAGTGAATTAAATTGCATGAAAAATTTTAATTACTCCAAAAACTGAATGGTTCATCATAGTGCTTTACATTAACATTGTCCAAAATTTAATTAAAACACTATAATATGGAAATCAAAGCCAGTTCGCGACATGCTTGATTCCCATTGCCTCAATGTGTTTGTTGTGCTTCACTTGAGACAAGGGTTTAGTAAGTGGATCGGCTACATTGTCATCCGTTCCCACTTTGCAAATTCTGATTTCACCCTCTGTCTTCCATTCTCGAATCATGTGAAATCGCCTCTTGACATGTTTGACCTTCTAATGTTCTCGTGGCTCTCTAGCATGAGAAATAGCTCCATTGTTGTCACAATGGAGGTCTATTGGACCCTTGATGGAGGGTACAACACCAAGTTCATCAATGAACTTGCGAATCCAAACTGCCTCCTTGGCTGCCTCAGACGCTGCCAAGTACTCGGCTTCAGTTGTAGAATCAGCGGTTGTGCTTTGCTTTGCACTCTTCCAACTAAACGCTCCTCCATTGAGATAGAATATGTATCCGGATTGTGACTTGGAGTCGTCTCTGTCTGTCTGGAAGCTTGCGTCGGTATATCCCTCAACAATGAATTCATCTTTACCGCCATAGACCAGGAATTTATCCTTGTTCCTTTTCAAGTACTTCAGAATATTCTTGGCCGCAGTCCAATGCGCCTCTCCTGGGTCTAATTGGTATCGGCTCGTAGCACTCAAGGCATACGATACATCCGGCCTAGTACATATCATGGCATACATGATCGATCCAATAAGCGAAGCATATGGAATACGACTCATCCTTTCTCGCTCATCAGGTGTCTTTGGACACTGCTTCTTGCTTAAGGTTATGCCATGTGACATGGGTAGGTGCCCTCTCTTGGCTCCTTCCATTTGGAATCGAGCTAGTACCTTATCGATGTAAGTACTTTGACTCATTCCTATCATCCTCTTTAATCTATCCCTATAAGTCTTGATGCCTAGTATGTACTGAGCCTCTCCCAAGTCTTTCATTGAAAAACATTTCCCGAGCCAAGCCTTTATAGACTCTAACAACGGAATGCTATTTCCAATGAGCAAAATGTCATCGACATATAAGACTAGGAAGGCGATGTCATTCCCACTGACCTTCTTGTAAACACAAGACTCATCTAGATTCTTGATAAAACCAAACTTACTGATGGCTTCATCAAATCACAGATTCCAACTTCTGCTTGCTTGCTTTAATCCATAAATGGACTTCTTAAGCTTGCATACCTTCTTAGGATTGTTCTGGTCGACAAAACCTTCAGGCTGTGTCATGTACACAGTTTCTTCCAAAATTCCATTGAGGAAGGCGGTTTTGACGTCCATCTACCATATTTCATAATAGTAATATGCAGCAATCGCTAGAAAAATTTGAACGGACTTAAGCATAGCTACTGGAGAAAAGGTTTCATCATAATCAACGCCGTGAATTTGCCTGTAACCTTTTGCTACCAGCCTTGCTTTGTAAATGAATACATTTCCATCTTTGTCAGTTTTCATCTTGAAAATCCATTTACATCCGATAGGTGTGTAACCTACGGGTAAATCAACCAAGTCCCATACTTGATTTTCAAACATGGAGTCCATTTCGGATTTCATGGCCTTTTGCCATTTTGCAGAGTCGGGGCTCGTCATAGCTTGCTTGTAGGTTGCTGGATCATCTCCATCCACTACTAGGATGTCCTGATCTTCGGTTAATACAACACCGAGATATCTGTCAGGTTGAGATCTTGGCCGAGTTGACCTACGTAGGGTGATGGACTGAGCATTTGCATTGTCGGTTTGACTTTGCATATTTTGAATTTGACCAATGTCAACAGATGCTTCGTGAGCACTTTGATTGTCAACTTGTCCTTGTTTCTTGTCCTCTCGAACTTCGTCGAGTTCGATTTTCCTCCCACTTATCATTTTGGAGAGATGCTCCTTCTCCAAAAAGACACCATCACGAGCAACAAACACTTTGTTCTCGGATTTGTTGTAGAAGTAATACCCTTTGGTTTCTTTTGGATTATCCACAAAGTAAACCTTGTCAGATTTCGGATGAAGTTTGTCAGAAATGAGTTTCTTGACATATGCTTCGCATCCCCAAATCTTGAGAAAAGACAACCTTGGAGGTTTATTTGTTCATAATTCATATGGAGTCTTTTCCACTGCCTTTGACGGAGCACGATTCAGTGTCAGTGCCGCAGTTAAAAGTGCATGTCCCCAGAAAGAGATTGGAAGTTCACTAAGACCCATAGTCGATCGGACCATGTCTAACAGGGTTCGATTCCTCCTTTTAGATACTCTATTCAATTGAGGAGTTCCCGGAGGTGTCAACTCTGAAAGTATTCCATGTTCTTTCAGATGGTCATCGAATTCTTGGCTCAAATATTCGCCACCTTGATCCGATTGAAGCGCTTTGATTTTCTTGCCGAGTTGGTTTTCAACTTCGTTATGAAATTCCTTGAATTTATCAAACGATTCAGATTTGTGCGACATTAGATAGACATAACCATATCTACTATAGTCGTCCGTGAAGGTTATGAAATACCGATAACCACTCCTTGCGGGTGTACTCATTGGCCCACATACATAGGTGTGTATTAGTCCCAACAAGTCACCGGCCCTTTCTCCCAACTTGGAGAATGGTTGCTTTATTATCTTGCCTAATAAACATCCTTCGCAATTCTCAAAGGATTCTAAATCAAATGAGTCAAGAATACCTTGTTGAAGAAGCTTCTTGATGCGTTTGATGTTAATGTGGCCAAGACGACAATGCCACAAGTAAGTTTGACTAGACGGTGTAGTCTTAGCTTTCTTTGCAGGATTATTAACGTTATAAATTTCTTTGTCTAGAGATAACACATAAAGACCATTTTCTGAATGTGCCGTACCATATAAAACATTATCGAGATAAAATGAACATGATTGGTCCTTAACTCCAAATTCAAAACCTTTGGCGTCCAACGCCGAAATTGAAATGATGTTTTTGGTAATGTTGGGAACACAATAAACATTGTCAAGTTCCAAAACTAGCCCCGTGGGCAAAGACAAACTAAGAGATCCTACGGATATAGCACCAATCCTTGCTCCATTTCCTACCCGGAGCTCGATCTCTCCCTTCGCTAGCCTCCTAGTGTTCCTTAGTGCTTGTGAATCGGAACAAAGGTGTGAGCCACATCCGGTATCTAATACCCATGAAGCCGAGCTAGTGAAGTTAAAGTCTATAACGTAAATACCTGATGTAGAAGCAACGGTTCCGTTCTTCTTATCTTCCTTGAATTTGAGGCAGTCTCTCTTCCAATGTCCCTTCTTCTTACAATAGAAGCATTCGGAATCAGACTTAGAAGATGCTACTTTTTTCTCCTTGTTGTCTTTGGTAGCTTTCGGCTTAGGCGGAAAGTTCTTCTTTCCTTTCCCCTTGAAGCCCTTCTTCTTTTTGCCCGCCCTTTTGAATGGCTTGCCCTTCTTAATCATGAGCATATCATGCCTTCCCTCATCCTTGAGCGTCTGCTCAGCTTGCTTCAACATCCCATGAAGCTCGGTGAGGGTTTTCTCCATGCTATGCATGTTGTAGTTCATCATGAACTGGTCATAGCCTTTGTGAAGGGAATGGAGAATGATGTCAATAGCCATTTCAGTTGAATACCCCGCATCAAGACTTCCCATGTTCTCAAATAATCCGATCATTTTGAGCACATGTGGGCTGACTGGCTCTCCTTTATTGAGCTTAGTCTCAAGGATCTGCCAGTGGGTTTCAAACCTTTCAGTTCGAGCCTGTTCTTGAAACACATTCTGTAACTCAGAAATAATCTCATAGGCCGATTCCTTCTCGAAGAAGGTTTTCTGAACTTCAGGAGACATAGTGGCTAGAATTACGCACTTGACATCCCGATCGGCTACTTGCCATCGGTTAAGGGCTGCTTGAGTTACCTCCTCATTGGGAGCCTCGGGCATTTCCTCATCAAGGACATGCTCTTTCTGTTCTTGCATAAGAACGATGCGCAAATTCCTTTGCCAATCAAGGAAATTTGTACCACTCAACTTCTCCTTGTCGAGAATTGAGCGTAATGAAAACTGGTTGTTTGAGGTTGAAGACATGATTCTACAATTGAAAGAATTTTAATGAAAAACCATTCAAAATAACTTAAATAAGATTGAATTTTATTCACGCAAATTTTCAATACTTATTTAACATCTTATTTACACGTAAAATTGTCCCTATTTTGTGAAAATAAGGCGATTCCAAGATCCGAAGAAACAAAGAGTGGTTAAGCATGCTTTGGCTTGTCTTAACACTCAATCTTCTAGGGTAAGCATTGCCTTGCTAATGGCTCTAAGCCACTCTTGGTTAGACAATCGTCGCATCTAATGCATCTTTGATGATGTATCTCTTTTGCCACGGTATGTGAGGACTCCTCACTCATACCGATGAACAAGTTAAACCAAAACCAACGTGCACACTCGGTGTGCCTTATGAGCCTTGGAGAAGTGATGGCACCTCGCTTTGGCGTAGCCTACCATCACCCTCGTTCGGTTGGTAAGTGTTGTTTTGGAAAGGCAAGTTTGACTCAATATTATTAGGGACCTAGGATTTCTATGTTGGTTGATTTAAGTGAACTTAACTAATTATCGCAACATAAAGAAAACCTAAACATGCATCTAACGAATAATTCACATGTATATAAGCATAAAATATAAAGCGAAATTATAGATGCATATTGGCAACTAACATGACCCCTTGAATTCTTCAAATCTTCAAAAGGTTTTCATTTGAAATTCAAGGCTTTGTCTTCCAAGATACGCCGTCTTCAAGACTTAACCAAACTATGCAAATACTAGTGTCTACGACTAGGAATAATCTAAATATTAAGGTACAAAAATACTTAACGGTGCGTAGACTATATTTAGATTTACAAAAATACATAACGGCACGTAGTCCGTATTTTCTATCCTAATCGGGTCCCACTAGTTGTCATTTCATAAAACCTGTGAGAGAGAATATATATTCCATTCATCCATTCACTATTTGTGAATGGCCCATGCAATTTACAATATCAAACAAGTAAAATGCATTTAAACAACGCGCGCACTATTAACTAATCTAGGTGGTTAATCCGATTAACGCGCCTAATTAAAACTAGGCAAAGTTGTTTAATCGATTATGTAATTGATGTCATTAATAATTGAAGCTCCCACTAAATTCCGCATTTCCCTTAATTAATCCAATTAATTAAGTCGGTAGCACCCAAACTTGTCAAAATAAAATTTTGCCAATGCCGCTCAAAACCGAGGCCTAGCCTCCCAAAATTTTAATTAAAATAAACAAAATTAATTAAAATAAATAAAACGGCAAAATAAGCAATATTAAGCCAACCTCATTTTAAGTGGCTTTCGCTTTAAGCGTTTTGCCAAGGAAACTCGAATAATCGCGGCTCATGCAAACCAAGCATACTACGGCTATTCACCTCACCGCACCAAGCATATGCACACACAAAAAACTCCGCACACACGGCTCGCGGCAAGCAGCCATGGGCTGCTGCCACTGCCGCACGCACGCGCACGCACAACCATGGCTGCTGGTGCGTGGCTTCTGCGGCCGTGTGCTGCTGCCGCGCGTGTGGCTGCACGCAAGGCGGGGCAGCCACCTTGGCAGCCACATGCGGGCTGCTATGCAGCCCGGCTAGCCAAGGGTGGTTCTTTGCCTCGTTTTGCATGTCATGGCCTCGGGATTTGATCCCATTTCGCGAGACATAATTAATTAATTCTAAATTAATTTTAGAACTAACTTAATGAGCAAAAAATAAAAATTTTAAACAAGTCTAACTTAATAAAATTTCAAAGTTCAAATAACCAAAATAATTCCAAGAACCATTCTTAATTAAATTGGTTTAGCTTGGTGCAATAACAAAGTTGAGGCAATTTCTCACTTTTAATTTAATCAATTTAAATTAAACTTGAGAATTTGACAAAGTAAGAAGAAGTTGGAAAAATATGAACTTTAATGTTCAAATGAAAATTCCAACATCTAAATTTTGTGAATCCTTGAAAATTATATCTTCCAACATGAAGATAACCAAATTTCTATCACAAAAATTGAAACTTTATGTTTCCAATCAACTCTAAATGATTAAAACAACAAAGTTTAACACAAAATAACATGGAATTTAGTGGTTTTTAAAGTTTCAATCACTTATCACAAATAAAGATTGAATCTTTAACACTTAGGAAGCCTCAAAACAAAAATTTTGACACTAAAAAGCAATTAGTTTGCAATTATGTGAAAATAAATCAACCTTTAAGCATCAAGTACTACCAAGTAAGTGTGCTTTAAGAAGACTTAAAAATGCAGAAAATAATGCAAATAATCAACCACATAATCAACAAGTTATGCCATTAATTTCAAGGTTAGAAAAGACTTAAAATTTTTCGTCAAAAACGAAATATCCCTCGAAAAAGGCATTTCAGGTCAGAATTTGGCTAAAATCACAGCCCCAAAGGGGTAAAAACCTTTCCAGAACACCTTTTCCACCCAAAATTCACCATTTTTGGGCGAAAATCTGGGTTCTGGGCCAAATTCGACATTAAAAACGGGATTAAAATAAATAAAATCGAGCTACTAATCTAATTAGCAACTTAAACAAGAAAAATAAGCCAAAATAAACCTTGAAAAACATGATTATAAAAATAAACGAGCGGGGCTCCGATACCGCTTTTGGGGTTTGGTGAGTCCGACTCACCGCGGAAACAACCCCGACCCAAGGTACCACTCGTAATAAATAAAACTATAAAGCATAAATAAATAAACACAAGAAAAGGAAGAACGAATCATACCCTTGAAGTGAGCTTCGCCCTCTCAAAACGGGCTCTTACTTGAAAGCCTTGAGCACCGCAGATGTCGTGCCTCCAACGGTATCCACCCACAAAGGACGAACACGACTTTTTAGGTCCGCTACCTTGGAGTTAGCAAGGTCCGACCAAAACCCAAGTGTTAATGGAGTTTAAGAGTTTTTCCAAAATATGGAATGCTCTTTCTAACTCCCACTCAAGCACTTTACTCCAAATCCCAAGGTTGGTATTTATAGAGGAAAGTATGAGTGGGAATTTTTATCCCATCAATGTGGGATCATGTAATTCCACAAATTAATTTAAAGCTAAATTAAATTAAAATTGCAAACTAATAATAAATCTACAAGTGGCATTACCATGTGAAATGGGTTGGTGAGAACCACATGGAGAGTAGGGGACCATACTTGCTCCCCACTCAATACTCTCCTTGTGCCACATGTCCTTACCCACTTGCTCCCATATTCCTCAAGCTTCCCCATAGTGACCGGCCCTATGGCCCAGCCACGAGCCCAGCCCCGCACCAAGATGCGGGCTGCTGCTGTGCACGCAAGCTACGCACTTGGTGCGGGCTTGCTGCTGTGTGTGGCTGCTAGTGCGTGCCCTGCTAGCACGCCTAGCTTGCGGCAGCTAGCTGCTGCACGCACCACGTGCACGCGGCTGCTAGCTGCTGATGTGCGTGGCTGCTAGCACGGTGCGCTAGCACGCACCTAGCCAGCCATGCTAGGCTTGGCTTGGTGCGCTTGCTAGCCACCTATGCTTGGACATTTTTGCCCCTAGCATTCGGATGCTCGGGGCATTCCGATGCTACGGGTATTTTGGGAATATGGTCGATTTATTATTATTTTGCGCGTCTCGTCTTTTTATTATTTTTGACTCGGCTTCCGACGATCAATTTCGACGCTCCAAGCTCGAATTACCGACGTCTAAATATTTAACACTCGGGCGACTAATTAATTTCTTCCGAATTAATTCGTCGAGTTGGTTCGTATATTTTGCTTGGGTGTGACCCGAAGGGCTCAGTCAAGATTAAGCTGTAATATTAATTATATTAATATTACTGATCGGAAGCGGCCTCCACCCAGGCATTCTGATCACTTGACCGTATTGAATATATTAGCTTTCTAATAATTCTGAACCCGCTATCAGAATAATACACTTGTTCAAAGGACACCATTCCTTTCACGATGATCTTACAGAGATAAGTCCTAATTTTTATATGCATAGAATCAATTTGGGAGAGAATCATCGCCCTTGCATCCAACCACAACGTCGATTGAATCCGAATATGCAAGAGGTGGTGAAGAAAGAGGTAATGAAACTTCTTGACGCGGGCATCATCTAGCCCATCTCAAATTCTAAGTGGGTGAGCTCGGTACAAGTCGTTCCTAAGAAAGGGGGGGACAACCGCTGTTAAAATTGATAAGAATAAACTAATTCCTACTCATGTTGTCACAGGTTGGCGTATGTGTATCAATTATCGCAGTTTGAATACGACCACCTTGAAAGATCACTCCCCTTACCTTTTATAGATCAAATGCTTGAAAGATTAATAAAACATAGTTTTTTCTGTTATTTAGATGGATATTCAGGTTTCTTTCAGATTCCCATTCATCCGGAAGATCAAGAGGAAACAACATTCACATGCCCCTATGGTATTTTTGCCTATCACAGAATGCCATTTGGGTTGTGTAACGCCCCAGCGACATTTCATAGGTGTATGATGGCCATTTTCTCTGATTTCATGGAGAACATCATGGAGGTATTTATGGATGATTTCAGTGTTTATGGTTCTGACTTTGATATGTGCTTGCATATCGTTCTAAGGTGCTTAAACGTTGTACTAACGTCAATTTAGTCTTGAATTGGGAAAAGTGCCACTTCATGGCCAATGAAGGAGTGGTACTTGGTCATCTTATTTCTGATCATGGCATCCAAGTTGACAAAGCAAAAATTAAGGTGATTGAGAAACTTCCGCCTCCCGTAAATGTCAAGGGAGTGAGAAGTTTTCTTGGTCATGCAGGGTTTATCGCCGATTTATAAAAGATTTTTCGAAAATGGCGAAACCCCTCACTCAATTATTGCTTAAGGATGCCACATTTGAGTTTACTGATGCTTGTATGGAGTCTTTTAACAAGATTACGGAGGCATTGATAACTTCTCCAATCATACAACCTCTAGATTGGGATTTGCCATTCGAGATCATGTGTGATGTGAGTGACTATGATGTGGGAGCTGTGCTTGGACAACGAAATAATAAGGTTTTGCATGCCATTTACTATGATAGTAAAACCTTGGATGAGGCTCAGATGAATTATGCCACCACAAAGAAAGAGTTCCTAGCTATTGTGTATGCTCTTGACAAGTTTCGAACTGACCATGCCGCTCTGAAGTATCTCTTCGCAAAGAAAGAGGCTAAACCGAGGCTAATTCGATGGATCTTGCTCCTCCAAGAGTTCGATTCAGAGATTCAATATAAAAAGGGCGTAGAGAACGATGTTGCAGACCACCTCTCTCGATTAAGATTGCAGTCTACTTCAAATATCTCTATAAATGACTCTTTCCCTGATGATCATTTATTCTCTGTTTCTTCTATATCTCCATGGTATTCTAACTATGCTAATTTTTGTGTAGGTGGCTCACATCCCACATATTTGACTTACCAACAACACAAGAAGTTTTACCATGATACTAAGCGGTATTTTTGGGATGATCCATTTTTGTATCGTTAGTGTGCTGATGGGATGTTTCGAAGATGTGTAGCAGATTGAAATACTCATGGTATCCTTTATCATTGCCATAATCTACCTTCCAGTGGACATCTTGGTTCTACTACGACTGCTTATCGAGCTGAGTACTTCAATGTGGTTTCTATTGGCCATCATTATGCAAGGACGCTCGTATCTTTTGCAATGCATGTGATGAGTGTCAAAGAACAGGGAATATATCGAAGAGGCAAAAGATGCCACAAAATGGAATTTTTGAGGTTGAGCCTTTTGATGTATGGGAAATTGATTTTATGGGACCATTCCCTTCCTCTGGTGGGAATTGGTACATTTTGGTTGCCGTCGACTATGTCACTAAGTGGGTCGAAGCTATTGCGTCACCAACTAACGATTCAAAGGTCGTTATGAAGTTATTTAAGAAGATCATCTTCCCGCGTTTCAGAGTCCCAAGAGTTGTTATTAGTGATGGTGGTTCTCATTTCCATCAACAAACTTTTAAGGCTCTTCTCAAGAAACATGGGGTTTCCCACAAAGTTGGTTTGGCCTATCATCCTCAAACGAGTGGCCAAGTTGAGCTATCCAATCGACAAATCAAGAGAATCCTTGAAAAGGTTGTCAAAAAGTCCCGCAAAGATTGGTCATTGAAGTTGGACGATACATTGTGGGCATTGCAACGGCCTACAAGACTTCGTTAGGGACAACTCCGTATCGGTTGGTGTATGGCAAGATATGTCATTTACCGGTCGAAATGGAATACCTTTAACAATGGGCTGTCAAGGAGATTAATTTAGACTTAAAAAGGCCGGTGAAGCAAGACTTCTTCAATTGAATGAGTTAGATGAGCTTCGATTGGAAGCTTATGAGAACCATAGGTTGTATAAGAAGCAAACGAAAAAGTTTCATGACAAGATGATTCAAAAACGTGAGTTGAATGTTGGTGATAAAGTTCTGCTTTACAATTCAGGACTTCGACTCTTCCCAGGTAAGCTTAAGTCTAGGTGGTCCGGACCTTTCACCATTACTGAGGTTAAAGATCATGGCGCTTTCGAAGTTGCTAGTGAAAATGGTTCCAAATTTAAGGTGAAAAGACAACATTTAAAACTCTATACCGAACGTGCTTTCATTGGTGGATTGGAGACGATTTATCTCTCCGACCCACATAATAATGCTTGAATTTGAGGTAAGAAGTCGAGCTCACGACTCTAAATGAGCGCTTATCGAGAGGCAACCTGATATTTTGCTTAGTTTAGTTGTTTTCGTAGTTTTTTTTTTTTTTTTTTTTTTTTTTTTTTTTTTTTTTTCTTCTATTTTTGAATTCACTTGAATTCGATTTTTAATAATTCCACTGATTTCTTGAACTAACGATGCTAATGATTTTTAGAGTGGTGTTCAAAATTTTATTGAATGATTTCAGGTGGTTTAAGGATGTTAAGTACAAAGGTTTAGTGACAAAGGTCAAAAGCTGATTTTTCGTGCAAAAACAACCCAGAATGCAAATAAATAAATTGTCAAAATAGACCTTCATCCACTCTTTCAGCCATAACTTAAGTTATAAAGGTCGGATTAATATGATTCAAGTTGGGTTGGAAACTAGACTTGAACAGCTTTCCAACGGTAGGTCACACGCTTATATATGACTTACGAATCAGAAGTTACCACCTTGTGAAGTTGACGTTGTACCTGCAGCGCGAAGCAGCGATAGCTCGCGAATTAGCTCGCATTGATCGAGAGCAATCAGCATTCTAAGCGATAGCTCGCTCAATAAACGAGCTATAGCTCGTTGCTACTACACCCCACGGGATGCCTGAGCGAGAGCTCCTTGACGAGTGAGCTATAGCTTCTCTTTTACAACCCATTAACAGCCCACATGTTCTAAGTCTATCACAATTTCACTCCCCTACTTCTCAAAACCCACGACTCTTTCCTACCGCTCCATCATTCTCCTAGCAGCCCACACCTCCGAACCTCACAACCACCGTCGGCGAGTCACCTCTGGCCGCCGATGACCACTTTTAGCCACCCTATAACCACCCTAATACCACCAATTCACCTATTTTCCCCAAATCACACCTCTTGTGCAAACCCTAACTTTTTCAATTGAAATAGGGGTTTTTGATTTCATTCACATTGGAGCAAATTGGAGTCTTGGACTTGTTATTTAGCATTTATATAGGGGATGACATCAGATTTGGGCCTAATCGACAAGTTCATAATGGTTTTGTGATCAATTTTCTTCTCTATCTTTGAACTTATTTGTGAATTGTGATTTGTTTGGACACATACCTTAGCTTGGGTTGTTACTCTGAATTATTGATTATTGATTGATTTTTTGACGATTCTTGTTGCACATTGTTGAACTTGATTTGAATATTAATCTTGTGATTTTCTGGTTTGTGTTTCTAATTGGTGAAGTGTTGAAGGTTGTGCAGTAGTTCATGTGATTATTATTTAGTCATGACTGCAGCTAGTAGGACTAATCCCAAACGAAACGCCACTAAACCAATACCACAAAGCAAGCCAATCTCCAAGAACAAACCCCTGTCCAAAGCCCCTCAACTATCAGCCTCCCTAACTATAATTCCCTCTCCTATTCTCCGACCTCAATCTGAAAGCCAACCCTCTTTCCCTGACCCCGCACATAAGTGCCGATTTAACAATATCCTTACCCGTCTCGTAAACCCTACACTATTTTATTCAAAGAAAGGTGCTGGAAAGTTAGGTTTACATGGGAGCATTCTATGGGCCTTATCCTCTTGTTCATGGGAGAAATTCCAAAACTTTGAGGAGTACACCTATAAAGTCTGGACATATGAATTTTTGGCTTCTCTTGAAGTCCATGGGTGTTTGAAAACTTATCCTAAATTGAAAGGAATGGTGTCCTTCGAACAAATGTATTATTCTGATAGTGGGTTTAGAATTATTAGGAAGCAAATATATTCAGTAAGGTCAAGTGATCGGAATGCCTAGGTGGAGGCCGCTTCCAATCAGTAATATTAATGTATAATTAATATTACAGCTTAATCTAGACTGAACCCTTCGGGTCATACCCAAGCAATTAACAAACCAACTCGACGAATTAATTCGGAAGAAATTAATGAGTCGCCTGAGTATTAAATATTTATACGTCGAAAATTCAAGCTTAGAGCGTCGAGACCGAGCGTCGAAAGTTGAGTAAAAAATAGTAAATGACGAGACGCGCAAAATAATAATAAATCGATAATATTCCCAAAATACCCCTAGCATCGGAATTCCCCGAGCATCCAAATGCTAGGGGCATAATATGCTAGCACAGGTGGCTAGCATGCGCACCGTACCATGTCGAGCCAAGGGCGGCTGGCTGGTACGTGCTAGCAGCAGCTAGCAGCCGCAAGCACACCAAGCCAACAACTATGTGCGCGGCGTGCTTGCAGCAGCCCGCACTTGGAGTGCATGGCTTGCTAGCCATAGCAGCAGCCCGCAACTCCAAGTGCGGGGCTGGGCTTCGGTAGGGCTACAGCTGGGCCTAAGGCACGGATAGTAGGGCCTAAAATCATGGGAAGCAAATGGAAGCAAGTGGGTGAGGGACAAGTGGCACAAGGAGAATATGGAGTGGGGAGCAAGTATGGTCCCCTACTCTCCAAGTGGTCATCACTTCCCTTTTCATGTAATAGTGACACTTGTAGATTTATTATGAGTTTGCTTATTTATTTTAATTTAGCTTTAGAATAAATTGTGGAATTTCATCCTCCCACATTGATGGGATAAATATTCCCACTCTCCCTCTTTCCTATAAATACCCATCTTAGGTTTTTGGGAAGAGTGCTTGAGTAGGAGTTCAATAGAGAATTGCATTAGCAAAAACTCTTAAACTCACATAATACTCGGGTTTTGGTTGGACCTCGCTAACCTTGAGGTAACGGACCTAAAAGTTGGTAGTTGTTTTTGCGGGTGGATCTCTGTTGGAGGCTCTCGTAATTTCGGGACTAATTTTCTCAAGTAAGAGCCCATTTTGTGGGGCGAAGCACTCGCCAAAGGTAAATTTCCTATTTTGCCCTTTTATGTTTATTTGTGCATTTGTGATATTATTTATTGCGAGCGAGATCCTTGGCTCGGGTTTTTTTTTCTGCGGTGAGTGGGACTCACCAAACCCCAACATAAATTGCATATAACATTTCAGCTTGATGGAGAGAAACACCAAATGTCAGTTGATAGGTTAAACGAGGTCTTTGGTTGGAAACAAAAAGGAGTGATTCATCCGGACAATTTCGACACTTTTCTTGATGGTCTCATCAAGGAGGAGGATGTTTTTTATGCCGATGAATTTGGTCTGAAATTACTGATACGGGAGATTGGCGAGGTAGTCATAGCAAGTCATCGTCAATTATTAATCCAACCATGAGAATGCTTCACTGGTTGATTAAGGGTGCTTTCTATCCTAAGAAAGGCATGAGTCAAGTATGCACTAGTGACCTCCGGCACCTATGGTTCTTAATGAGTGATGATCTGGAACAACACGGTCATATAGATTATGGGATTTTCTTAATTCGCTCTTTTCTCAATGTTCGTGATGAGTCTAGTGAAATCCACTGTGGGGGGTTTATTACTTGTAATTCCAAGTTCTTGGGACTATCTACTAGGGGTAAGACTCCAGTTTCAAAACATAAGTCATTGGATATTGATGCAATGAAACGTTTTGAATGGATTGTGTTGGAGAGAAGGGGGAGTGACACTCGTTATGTTTGGTGCTTAAAGGGGGATTTGAAAGGACAACGGAAAGCGCGCTACTTTTACCTCCCACGTGTCGAGCCTCATTTAAATAGTGATGATTCATGGTTATTTGCTCAAAACCATGCAGATGCTGGTCAGTCAGGTTCCTAACCTCTACCACAGATGACCGGCACCCAAGCACCACCACATGTTACTTATGTCGAGCCTAGAGAGACATGATCTTCCTCTCAAGCCACTACTGATGTTTCATTGACTGTAGAGGAGGCATTACAAGCTATTTTGAATTCTTTCACCTCCTTTCAAGAGGAGACATCTAAGAAATTCAACATCATCAAGGGTCATGTAGTTAATCTTCGTAAGGAGGTCAAGAGCCTACGTCGCTCAGTTAGAGGAGACAAACCCGCTACAGTTGCCACCACTACCGCACAAGAGGAACCTCTTCCTAATACCGGTGATGCTGCTCCCGGTCCAGCTCCTGATCAGTGAGCAATTTTTCTTCCCTTTCCTTTTGTCTGTATGCATTTTTCAAAGAGAGGACATTGTGTTTCATTTAGCTTGGGGGAGGGATGTCTATCTTTAATTGCTTTCATAGTGTAGTTTTATTTGCTTTACTAGGATTTTTGTACGGTTTGTACCATTCATTAGGAGTGGGAGATTACGTGCAACGAAAAAAAATGTATTGTTTTCTTAGTTTAGTTGTGTTTTTGAATAATACATTCTTGTGCCTATTTTCCATTTGTTTGACTTCGAATCGTGTGCGGATTAGATTTGATTCTCTTGAGCTTCTTCTCATCATAGTTATGATTTTGAAATTCGGTCGGTCTGCTTTATATGTTGATAACAACGTAGCAATGTAGCCTGTGACTTATTGGTTTGTGGAAAGATGTTTTGCTCTTTTTGAGTCTAGCTAGTCGATATTTTTGTAGACCCCAAGCCAATGTGAGTTTTTTGAACCTGATTGATTGACTGCCACATTTATAACAGTCTATATTTTTTGTGTGTGTGATAGTTCCTGGTGCAATTTTTATCTTGATTTTGCCTTGAGACTCGTAGTAATTTGGTTGTGATGAGTGCATGATTGAAATGATAAAGGTCTTCTTTTTCTTATTTGAGCCTCCAGATGTTATTTTTTTTACATTTGCTCCTTAATTGTTACCCATGTTGAGCTTTACCCTTCATTGAATTAGCCATATTACAAGCCTTTGGCCTCAATTGGTTACTATTCCCAATCTTAGCTTGGGGAAGTGGTCTATGTTGTGATTTGTGGTTTTTATTTGGCTAAATATATGCTTTGTGGTGAAATAAAGGAGATTTTGAATGGAAGCTCAAGGTTGCTAAAAAATATGAAAATTAAAAAAAAAGAAGAGAAAAAGTAGGATAAATGGGGTATGAAAAAAAAAGAAATAAAAGAAAAAGAAAAAAAAATAGAGAATGAAGGAATGAAAAAGAAAAAAAAAATCTATAAAGAAAGAAGGGAAGAAGAGGAAATCAAATTACTTTGGTGTATAGTGATTTTTGTTTTGGTTTTTATGGTGTATGGAGAGGTTAGATGCTAAGCAAGGTTATCTTTGACATGCATTTGGCTGTGTTGTTATCATATACTATTATTACCACTTTCCCAGCTAGCTCAACTCTCACATTTCCCAAAATGTTTATCCTACCTCTCACCCTAGCCCCATTACAACCCTCATAAAGATATCTTGATCTTCGTGCATAAGTTATGATTGAGTGAACTGAGTTTTGTGTTAAAGTTAAAGAGTATTTGTTGCATTTCAAGTCGACATGGTATAGATTGAGTATTTGTTATGACCTAAGCTGGTAGAGCACCTCTTGTGCTCAACTTCAGCATATCTATAGGAAATTGGCGGAGACTAACTTGGAAAGAGACTGTTTGTGGCCTCTAGATTGGAGAGTTAATTGCAGGACTATGAATGCTACTTGGTTCTCTATGTATCCGAGCCAGATTTCAGTTTCGCTAACTTTGGTTTGACTGTTTGTTCGAGAGTCGAGTCGGTCTTATTCTGGTTCTCTGGAAGTCTTTTTGTCTTGTTTCTCTATCTTGAGTCTAGTGTTTCTTAGGGACAAGCAACGATTTAGCTTGGGGGAATTTGATAAATCATATTTGTATAGGATAGTTGGGCATTTTTCATTGTTTTTTTAGTTACTTCTTAGTCTCATAGTCATTAGTTTAGAGTCAATTATGCATAGGTTATCACTATCGTGCTATATTATGCTTCGTTTGTGTTTTCTTAATGTTTTAGGTAGTTCTCATAGCTATTTGGACGCTCTAGAAAGAATTCAACATTTGTCGAATAGTCGTTAGATGGAGGGATGTTGATTTGAGGCCGATGATTCATTAACTGACATGGGTCGGACTAGGTCGTTGAAACTAACCCTACCCTAGGCCAAACAAAATTTGTAATCTCTCGACACACCCTTATACAAGTATAATGGTAAGTCGAGGGTCGAACCACTTAGGAATGGAGGGCGATCTTATATTGTCAAGTCAAGCTATTCCGGAAAGGTGAGGTAAGGGTGTGAATGCTAAACAACTAAACAAGCTAGGTTGGGACAAATGTAATAAACACCAGGGCTTGGGATCCACATATACTTTTAACGGATTCCGCTAATTGGGAAAGAGTTGACTAAGTCGAGTGATGCGAGGGAAAACCAATCATGCAACTAAAAGTGCATATCAAGCTATTTTTCTAGAGGTCTAACTAGCGTCAACTACGATAAACTCTAGCTAGGAACGTCACAAGACACCTCAATTGTTAAATGCAAGCCACAAATCAATGGTCCGTATCAATGTGAACCTACAATGCAATCTAGTGTGAATAACTAGGGTGATCAAGCCTAAATCAAACACACACATGCACATAATCAATTAACCAATTTAATCTCATCATCAACTCCATCAATTTCCCCAAATTAACATCAATCCATTACTCATATATCCTTCACCATTACCCTAGCAATCAAACTACTCACATTCCATAGAAATCAAGATCAAAACAAAGCTAAACAACAAATTCATCATGATCAAATTAAACAAACTAAAATCAAATCAAAAATCAATCAAACTTCAATCAAACTTGAACATTCAACAAAACAATTGAAATCAAACTAAAGATCAAACTAAAGATTGAATTAAAGAAAAGGAATCCTTACAAACTTGATCAAAGCTCAAAGGAAATGGAGAAATCTTCAATCATCAACAATCCACCATGAAATTCTCTCACTAAAACCTAGAGTTTCTCTCTCTAAAAATCTCTCTAATTTGATCTAAAACTAATTCTAATTCTATTCTAATCATCCAAAAGGTGGCACAAGGGAAGGGCGCGGCCGCGAGAAAATGGGTACAAAAATAGGGGCACAAGGTGGTGCGCCCGCACCAAGGGGTGGTGCGCCCGCACCAAGGGGTGGTGCGCCCGCACCAAGGGGTGGTGCGCCCGCACCATAGGGTGGTGCACCCGTCTTGAAATGGCTCTTGTGGTGGGTTCATGCCAAAGATGATGCCCCCACCGCATGCATGCACTGATCTCATGAATTTGCTCTTTGCATTCCTTCAAACTTGAGCTCCAAATGACAAGCAAGAGGGATCCAAAATGATGAGAAATATGAGAGGAAAGCTCGGGAATCCTTGGAACACGATCATAACTTGAAAATAAATGAAAACAAGCAAATAAAAGGGAAAAAGACCAAATAAACAAAGAATTGCACAAAGAAAGAAAACTAACTAAGGAAAGCATAAAATAAAGAAATAAAGAACAAAACTAAGGAAAACTAAAGAAAATAGCTATAAAATAGTAAGAAATTCATCCTAAAAGTAGCTAAATGAGTGCCATAAATGACACTCATCATTAACTTTGTGGTTATATATGTATGTAGATTCCTTGAAGCAAATCGGAGTTGTTTCGCAGTCCCTATTGCAAGTTCGAGATCGTTTTAGGCCTTTGGTGCATTGACAATTCGAGTTGCCAAGCATTCTTGTATCGAGCTAAGCTCGAGCTATTGCTCGAGTACTAGCTCAGTAAGGCCGCAAACCAAGGAAGATGAGAGCTATCGCTCGCTAGCTAGCTCGCATATTAGCTCATCACTGCCATATGCAAAGTCCTATGCGAGCTGTAGCTCGCCAAGGCAGTAGCTACATTCGACGAGGGAGTGATAGCTCGCTCATTAGAGAGCTATAGCTCGACCTTGCTATCTTTCACGACATCAGTGAGCGAGAGCTCACTCGATGAACGAGCTATAGCTCGTTGCTGCTCCAGCATTTCTTGGTCGTTTGACGTAATCAAGTCGAGTATCGTGCCACGTCATCAATTATCATCCAATAGAATTATAGCTTATGTATTTATTTATTTATTTTATTTAGGTTGAGGCAAAAATATAAATACTGGAGAGGATTTTATTTTGCCTCTTATGCTTTATTTTCTAGATTAAACGTTTCCTAGTTTTCACTCCATTGTTGAACCCTAGTTTATTATTCTCAATTAATTCAATCATTGAGGTATTTTATTCAATCTTTTGTTCTTTATTTTTTTAATTATGAATTTTAGTTTATTTATCTCCTTTTTATTGTTTATTTCAATTATGAGTAAGTAGTCGTTTTCTAGGGCTAAATGAGGGAAGCCATGTTTATACCTTGATTAATTGTGCTTAATTATTTATAAATTTAGGGATTAGGGCTTGAATAATTCCAATTGATATGTGCTTTATTGTTTGATTCATGTAATTGGCCAATATCATGAGTTGATTATTTAGCTAATAAAAATTAGAATTGAAAGATCATATTTTTAGAGGTTTAATTACAGTTGGCGAATTTGATTATGTTAGCGATCGAACTACATATGTTAATTCATAAGTGTTAATTCCCGACCGTAGGATTAACAAGTGCTTTAATTATTTTACCTAGTTTGTTTATTAATGGATTATTTGCATTTCTTGGATTGGTATAAGCATGGTGGACTGAACGTATGCCCTAGACTTTAATTTATCTAAGAGCAACCTAATTTTTATTATTGTCATACTTTAGTTAATTAATCATCAAACCATTCTTCGTTGATTGAAATATTTTATAATAATTGGGCAAAACTAATAGAACCTGTCTCCCTGTGGGATTCGACCTGTATTTTCTAAGTTTATGCTAACAACAGACATCGTGCACTTGCGGTATAAATTTTATTCATCAAAAGAATCTCCTATCAGTTCCCTTAATGTCCATGATTGTTTAAAAAGCCCTTAGGTTAAAGTAAGGATTGTCAATTGGCTTGAAATTAGGAATGTCATTGGCATTGAACTTTTATTAAGAAGGAAAGCGAAAGAAGGTAAAAACAACCTTAATTCTCATCAAATGGGTGCCATTTATGACACCCATCAAATACCCCCAAGCTTATCTTTTACTCGTCCTCTAGCAAAACAAAACCAAGGGAGAAATCATGAGATTATTCAAACAAAGAAAAGAAAAATAGAAGAGACAAGAATATACACTAGCTCACTTTTGTAGGAATCATGGTCAATTTTAGCAACAATTGATAAACCATTTAAACCCCTAGATCGCCCTAGAGGACGAGTAATGCTCTTGTTAGGGTTTCCTAAGAGATTGACCTATAACTCTCACTAACCAAACAAACAAGGAAAAGCATGAAAAAGAAACAAATAGAAAAGGAAAGAAAACAAATGTTCATGAGTGGATTTTTTTTTGCAAATGTACAAGCACAAATGAATGCAAGTTTTACTAAACAAGTAAGGGAGAGCACGTTCTAAGATATCTAAGGTTGATTAAAACATAGGATATGATAAGCATAGAGACCTAATGAAACGCGATTCACTTTTGTTTTGGGGGTTTTTGTCCCTTGGGAGAGTTACGTCACGATGTTTGATCCGGCTGAGCTGTACCTGCAATATAACGGAGACTCCGGGTGGGTGGCGCTCCGCCTCCAACGATCAAGTTAGTAACCTGAACGAGAATAAAGAGAACGGAAATTTAAGTGGGTATCTGCTCGGATTCCAAGCTCAGGTCTTTCTCTGATGTGAGAGAATGCAGGTGTAATAAATGATTGAATGTGTCCCCCAAAGTGGGAAATATCTCCCTATTTATAGGGTCCTTAGAAAGCGTGCCCCTATCTAGGTCACTTGACCTACTTTTGGTGGGCTGCGCCGTAAAACGGCGCTTCTAGGGATTTGGGCCCTTGAAGGCCGCAATTTCAGAGGTGTATCTGAGGGCGCCAAGTGTCAAGAGGATGATAGGCCACGTGGGCCATCCTGAGCTCGACACGTGGCTTCCTCTCATTGGTCGACGTGTCTAGGGTATTTTTACCCTAAACATGTGCCCCTCACAGGTTGCACGTGCATATCACGTGGGGCCTGTGACACGTGTCCCCCTTTCATGGGTGAACAGTAACGGGTAAAATTTTTGAATTTCAAATCAAAAATTTCCCCCCACTTTCACTTTCTATAAATAGAAAGTTAACCCCCCCCCTTTCACACTTTACGTTCACATTTGACTTTTTAGTGAGAGATAGAGAGAGATTCTAGAGAGAGATTCTCTGCTCCCGTCTGCGTCACAGCAAGTTCACGTTTCCGAGTGCGAGCAGTTCAACACCCGGTTTACCGGATGTAGCGGTTTTCAAATTTTTCAGAGTAAAAGCGAGGTAACCGCCTGTACCATTTTAGCTTTCCTCCCTTCCAATTTGTATACCAATTTTTCTCCGCCTGTATACCTAGTTTATTAGAGAATATAAATGAGTTCTCAATCCACCCACTCGGCACTGCCTAGGACACTCAGCGGATCCCCAGGAACGGCTGAGCCTAGAAAAGGGGGTTCCTTTGCTGGACTGTCGGAACCGAAATGGTCATCTCCGAATTCCTCCCTCTCTGTGTCTGTGCAGGACACAATGGAAAAAACGAAATAAACGGCCAGACGGTCTAGGAGCCGGCGCACTATGGAAGTGCTAGCCGATGAGGTGTTCCCAGGCAGGGAACAGAGGGATTGGGAGGAGAGTGGTTCCGAAGAAGAGGCTCCCTCTACTTCCGGGAGCTCCAGGGTACAAGAGGTAGACGGCGAGGGAGCCGCCTCCTCTGATGAAGCCGGCAATGCTGAGGCCGGCCAAGGGTCAAGGGCCGAATCTTCCGGCTCTGACCAGGACAATTTTGCGGCTGACTATCAGCAGCCGCCCAAGGTCGCTGACAACCCTAACCCTAAAAGGACCCGGATGCTGCCGGGTAACATCGCCCTCCTTAATAGCGGATTCAGGGCCTTCAAGGAAAAGCACCCCTTTGGAAGGGGTTGGGAGATTATCGTCCCTCCGGCTGACGCTGTAATGGCTTGGAGCGATGATATTGAGCACGCAAATGACTACTTCATCTGCTACGAGGCGGTTATCGAAGACGGCCTCCGGTTCCCCCTCCACCCCGGGATTAGGAAAATCCTTAAGGGGTACGACCTAGGGGTTTGGTAGCTCACCCCCAATTCGTGGGTGAATATTCTAAGTTACATCGCCGCCTGCGAGTTTCAAAACTTGAACCCCAGCTTCTCCGCCTTCGCTCATATGCACTATTTGAGCAAGGCTCCAGGCGGCCATGGGGCATGGTATACTCTGACTACCCTGCCCCAATACTTGATGACTTTGGACAAAGTGTCCAAATGGTCCGGGTGGAAGGACAAGTTTTATTTTGTCTCCTCCCCCACCCTAAGACACAACCGGACACTACGCAGGTACAATACTGAGCCGGATCTTCTTGGACGTAAATGCCCTCTCCCGACGCTATCTACTAAGGCCTGGGAGCAAATAATGGAGCCGAGATTCTTTAAAACAACAACTGAGCCCATTGGGGATGGGACTCACATCATTGTACCCAAAAACTGGATTCCCCATTTGGACTTCTTCAAGGACGAGTGCTTCTTGTCCGCCTGCGGGCTAAGTACCATGTTTCCCAGGGGTAGAATACTTTTCATTCGGAATGATTGTTATTTTACTTTAATTGCAAACTTGCCATAATTTCTTCTAACCATAAATTCTTGTTGTTGCAGACGAAGCCTTGAGAATGGTAGACCAGGCGAAGACACCGGCTAAGTCCGCAGTAAAGAGGTGGCACTTGCCAAGAAGGCAGCCGTCGAGGCTAAAGATTCCAAGAAAGGCGGGGTGAGACCGTCTGAATTTATGTGTTTGCATATTTCCTTTTCTTTTACAATTTGTCGGTTGGGTATTCTTACCCTTTGTTTATTTCTCAGGAGTCCGTCAAGAAGGTCCCACGATCTTTCTCCAAGTTGCTCAAAAGGCAAGGAGACGATCTGGAGAAGACTCCGGCTGCTAAAGCCGCCAGGAAGGGCCCTCCTCCTCCCCAGACACAATCATCTGCCCGATCCGATCGTCCAACGACCGGGGGAAAATCCCCTGCTGTGCTGAGAAAACTGAGCGAAAGCTCAGAACGCTCGCAGGAGAAAGCGCCGGATGTCTCTACGGCATCGAAGGGTGGCGAGCCACCTAATGTTGCAGGCGGTGCGACAACGCCTGGGGAGGAGCAGAAGCCGGAGACCAATCCGGAAGCCCAAGGTAAGGAACGGATTGAAATACCTTGGCCACTTGATTTTATGAGAGTCAAGACCATGGTTGATCCCTCTAAAGGGTCGGTCAGCAGCCGGCAACGGATGAGTGCCGACTACGCTGCCTCTATCTCACAGAGTATTACTTTTGATGCAGATCTGACTTCTGACGAGCCGGATCTTGCGGGTTTTGCAAAACGGATGGTGAGGACCCTCACCCGGTCTGAGAAGAACTCCATACCTGATCTGCAGGTCGTGGACTTCGACCGGATAATGGGTCCACTGGCTGAGGTAATAAACCCCTCCACCTTGATATCTTTTATCTTTAATTTGCCTAAGTAACTCATAAACCGGCTGTTATTGTCTCAGGTGATGCTGAGAGTGGACAGTCTCCGGGGCCTCTTCAGGCGGAAGCAAGAAGAGTTAAATGACGCCAAACGGAGGGCCCTTGAAAACCTCAAATCTGCTGAATATTCTGATTATATGTGTAATTTAAAGATTTAAGCAGTAGAGTTGAAACAGGAGGAGCTGATCTGGTATTTGACGGCTGCAAATGACGAAGCTAACAGCCAGGCTAATGACCTTGATAAAAAGCTGCAGGATGCCAAATCAGATCTCAAGGCATTAGAAGATGCTGACAAGGAGAACGCCCAGCTCTGAGCAAACGTTACCCGCCTGGGGATTGAACTTGTCAATCTGCGAAACAAGCAGTCGGATGAGCTTACCCAAGAGAAAAAACGGCTGACTAAGGAGAATGAGCGGGACAACTTGGCCCGGCTGAAGATCACCTGGAGCCTCCTTTACCTAGAAATAGACTTTGAGGTCTATAAGCTGAGGTATGATTACGCCACTGAGGTGTATGATGCCCAGCTACTGGGTGATGCTCCCCCGCCTGGCTTCAAGGATTGGGCTGCTGAGCAGGGATATGAAGTCTCTGATACTGAGGAGCCGGTGGATGAGCATAACGAGGGCCAGACAAGCCAAACTCAGTCGGGGCAGTATCAACCACCTTAGCCTTAGGCGGGCCTCCACACTTTCTGCGGCAGTATGCCATTGTTGTTTCCTTACGGGCTTGTATGCCGTGTTTTGTTGTATTTTTACCAACCATGGGGTTGGGTTAAAAATTTATTTTTTTTGTTTCCTCACCGGATGTAACTCCGGTTAACACAACTTATGGCCTTTGAGCCATTTTTAATATTAATGAAGTATTCCGACTCAGTCGGTTGTTTTATACTTGTTTGTGTTTGAGTTTTTTTCAATTTGAATTTTGCGTATGTTTGCAATTCTTTAATATTTTGCCTATCTTAAAAAAGCATGCGGCAGTTTGCAATCCGGGTGCTCTTGCTCCTGGGCGGCTGTGTGGTTGGTTTTATTTCAAATTGATTGATTGGCTTGAAAACACTTGATACTAGGAGGAGTATGGAGTGTTTTTAGGCCAATGAATCACAATGGTGATTGCCCCAAACCAAGTGCATAGCCGACCATTAGAACGGGTGCTTTGAGCTTCTTGCCCAGGCGATTGTATTCCGTCTGGGGTTGACGCGTAGCCATTACACAATCTTTAACCCCAATAGGAGGAGTAAGTGCAACTTTGGAATAAATAACCTAAGTAAGAACTTCAGCCTATGACCGACTGATGCCTCGGGGCATCCGGTTTTCGGTAACTTAATCGTTCTTTAGATTATTCTGGTCAGACGGCTATGAGCTGACCAATTTGGTCTTTCAATTTTCACCATTTGCGTTGGTACATAGAACCGACGAATAGTCTGTTCTCTGCGACGATTGCACCCGAAGGGGTGTCGCCGGACGCCTTTATCCATGTCGGGACAGGCGGTTTTGTAAAGTAAGCAACCATCCGGCAATATTGGCCTTTGGTCTTGTTTGAGACCGGTTGTATAGCCACTAAGCGTTTTTGAGCCTAGTTTTTACGCGAACTTAGTTGGTTGAACAAATAATCCGTCTGGATATTACCCAGACGGACAAGCATTTGATAATTTACACAAGTATCGAACGTAATTAAAAGGGGTCCGTCTGAGCTTTACCCAGGCGGACAAGCAATTATTAGATTCACTAAGTATCAAACTTAGCTATTCAAACGGAGAGTCCGTCTGAGCCTTACCCAGGCGGACAGGCAGTTATAATATTCAACTAAACTAAGTATCAAACTTAGTAAGTTTAACACAGGGTCCGCCTGGGTATTGCCTAGGCGGACGAACAATTAAAATGGTAAGATAAATCTTCAAACAAAGTCTGGATTTTCATTGATTGACTTACTATTTACAAAAATTATACATTCTTAGAAGTAGTACTTTTTTAGATTGTCTACATTCCAAGTTCTAGGCAGGCGGCGACCGTCTGGAGTTTCCAGACGATAAGTGTCGTTCCTGACTTCTTCATAGATCCGGTAAGGGCCTTCCCAATTAGGGGTTAGCTTCCCAGCCTCATTGGCCCTGCTGGTTGCCTCCATTTTTCGTAACACAAAGTCATCCACCTTCAGAGGACGTTTGTGCACTTTTTTGTTATAAGCTCTGGTCATTCTCAGACGGTATATCTCATGTCGCAGGGCTGCGTTGCCCCTACGTTCCGGGAGGGAGTCCAATGCCAGCCGCATGGCATCCCAATTTGCCTCTTCATCATAGAGCATAACTCTGAGAGTCGGCTCATAGTGCTCAATGGGCTAGACGGCTTCAGCACCGTATACCATAAGAAATGGGGTTTCTCCGGTTGCCCCTTTAGCAGTGGTCCGGATGGCCCACAGGACATGAATTAATTCTTCTGCCCGTAAACCACCAGCCCTTTTAATTTTCTTTTTTATGCCGTCTGAGATGAGTTTGTTGAAGGCTTCAACTTGGCCGTTTGCTTGGGGTCGGCCGAGTGATGCAAAACAATGTGAGATACCCTGATCTCCCAACCAAGTCTTGAGCTGTGGGGTCTCGAACTGAGGGCCATTATCAAACACCATAGACATAGGTACCCCAAACCGGGTGATGATGTTCTTCCAGATGAAAGAGATGACATCCTTTGTCTTGATGTTCTTAACCGGCTCAGCTTCTACCCATTTGGTAAAATAATCCACAGCCACCAAAATGTAGCGCTTTCCGCCTGGAGCAGGCGTATAAGGTCCTAGGATATCCATGCCCCATTTGACAAATGGGACTGGGCTGTGGATTGCCGTAGAATCAGTAGCCGGGCGATGAATAAGTGGGCCAAACCTTTGGCATTTGTCACATCTTTTGACTAACTCTTTAGCATCTGCTTCAAGAGTAGGCCATAAGTAATGCCGCCTGGCTCTAACGGCTAGGGACCTGCCGCCTATATGAGAGGCGCAGTACCCAACATGCAATTCTTCGAGAACTTCTTTCCCCTTCTCTTGGGTAACACACTTCAATATAGGTTTGAGGAAACCCGCTTTGAAGAGTTCTCCGTTTCTCAACTCGAAGTTTGATGCTCGCTTTTTCATGACGTCTGCCTCCTGTGGTGAATCAGGAAGATTGCCGTCTGCTAAATGGGCTCTTCATGTATGCTTCTCTTTTCAAGAACTTCCCAAAAGACCGACCGAGGAGTGTCAGAGCAGGCGGATGAAGCCAATTTGGACAACGCATTCGCCTGGTTGTTGTCTGACCTAGGCACTTGATTCAGACGGAATTCCTCAAGTGCCCCAGCCTCTTCTTTGACTGCCTGAAGATATTTGATCATAGCCGGATGAGTTGCTTCATATGTTCCCTCATACTGGCTGACGACCAACTGTGAATCAGAATAGGCATCAATTTTAGTTGCCCCTACTACCTTACACATGCGGATTCGACCTGAGGATCTTCATCCTCATGGTCTGTAAACACTTCAGGGTCATCGCCCAAACGGTTAGGGGGTGGTACAAACTCTTGAACCATCTTTGAGGTACTCTCCCCACAGACGACGCCAAATCTTTTTGGGGTTTTTGTCCCTTGGGAGAGTTATGTCACGAAGTTTGATCCGGCTGAGTTGTACCTGCAATATAACGGAGACTCCGGGTGGGTGGAGCTCCGCCTCCAACGATCAAGTTAATAACCTAAACGAGAATAAAGAGAACACAAATTTAAGTGGGTATTTGCTCGGATTCCAAGCTCAGGTCTTTCTCTGATGTGAGAGAATGCAGGTGTAATAAATGATTGAATGTGTCCCCCAAAGTGGGAAATATCTCCCTATTTATAGGGTCCTTGGAAAACGTGCCCCTATCTAGGTCACTTGACCTACTTTTAGTGGGCTGCGCCGTAAAACGACGCTTCTAGGGATTTGGGCCCTTGAAGGCCGCAATTTCAGAGGTGTATCTGAGGGCGCCAAGTGACAAGAGGATGTTAGGCCACGTGGGCCATCCTGAGCTCGACATGTGGCTTCCTCTCATTGGTCCACGTGTCTAGGGTATTTTTACCCTAAACAACTTTTATCTCAAAACATTTTAGCACATTCTCCTAATTAGCTTCAAATTTACTTTCTAGTGAGCGTTTGTATAGTTCCTCGAAGGAACTGGAAAAAAACAAATAGATTTGAGGCTTTAACTCATAATGCCCTCCCTCGATATGTGACTCAACTCTAGGTCAAAAGGGCTTTCCCAAAGGTTGTAACGTAAGGGCAAAAGGGTGAGGGCAGGTTTAAATTTAAAATTTGGAGGTATACCTAAATCGTGAAGCAAAGATTAGGAAAATCTCAAAACCAAAACCAAGTAAAACCCAAACAAAAACACATCACCCCCAAGCTTATTCAAAGCTAAGAATAACAAACATATGTACAAAAAGCGTAAGAACGCTTCCCCCCAAGCTTGAACAATGCATTGTCCTTAATGCTTAAAATAGGGAGAAAGTCACTTACATCAAAATGTATTTGAACTTTTTCATTTTTCACTATTTTAATTTTTTGCCAAAGCTTTTTAAATTTGCTTTGCTTTTTCTCATTTTTTTAATTTTTTCATTTTTCACTATATTCATTGTCCTTTCCTCATTTAACTATGGACGACTTTTTCAACTTTGCATTTGAATGTCCTTGCCTTTTTTTAACTATGCATGGCTTTTTCAATTATTCACTTGCCATTATTCACAAGATATACAAAACACAAGCTTGCTTACAAATAAGAACCAATATCCAAACTCATATAACACAATCTCTAATAGCACGATCATTTGCTTCACAAAAACAAAAAATGGAACAAAAATGAAACAAAAGGCTCAAAGTTCTAAAGATGTGGCTTGAAAAGAAGGGAAAAGGCTCAAATTGTTAGCAAGTATGCAAATGTAAACCCAAAAACTAAAAGGAAAGAAGATTATCCTAGAAAAGAAAAATTATCACCCCGAAAAGATGCCTTTGTCCTCCCTCGATGGTTCGGTCTCGTGTTTGAGAATTATGAGTCAAGATTCAAGATTAGGTCCGCAATAGTAAAGGATCCATGCCGCTCATGCAAGTAATTGTAGAAGGCTTGAAAACAATGAAACCTCACATGGTTGTAAAAAAAACTCACTATTAGCTTCAAATTCACTAAAGGGGAGCCATTGCAAATTTTCAAAAACAATAGGGTTCGGTTTCAAGTTCTCAAAAGTTCTAAATGACTACCTTAGCATACTCTATCCTAGAATCAACCAAGGATAGTCTGGAACCGTGCACACCGTTTCTGTTTGGGGTAATTTTACCCTGCCACGTGGTCCAATAAGAAAATGACACGTGTCAGCCTAGGGTTACTCCAAAATGGACCAACCCCTATTTGACACATGGCATTCCAAAGAAATGGAAAAAGGCGGCCTTCATGGCCCAAATCTCGAGAAAGCCGCAATGCGGCGCAGCCCACTAATGATTAGGGCTCGATGACCTAATTAGGGGCATAATTCTCTAGGACCCTATAAATAGGGAGATTTCCTCATTTTGGAGGCATGTTTTACCATTTATTACACAATTACTCTTTGATAGAGACATCTCAAGCTTGGAATCCGAGCAGATACCCACCTAAATTTCCGCACCTTATTACTCCTATTCAAGTTACTAACTTTATCGTCGGAGGCGGAGCTCCAGTCAACCAGAGTCTCCGTTGTTTTGCAGGTACAACTCACGCCGGACCAGACTTTGTGACGTAACTCTCCCGAGGGACAAAAATACCCAAAACATTTGGTGCAGTCTATCGGGAAAGTACCTCAAAGATGGTTCAAGAGTCTGTACCACTTCCTAATCCAAGCAACCGTCAACCTATTACCCGACCGGGTAATACAAGCATTCCTTAACTGGTTCATCAACCGGGTACTTTAGGCATTCCTCAACCGGTACATCTACCAGAGGTCTTTACTGACCAAGATGATAATGATGATGATGATGATGACGATGTGGAGACGTATGTGGCTAAAGATGGCTCATTCATTTCCAAATACACCCGTTCTAGAGATCAGCTGGAACGTGATGCAGACCAGGCGGGTCGAAGCAGGCCCACTGGGAGGCCAGAAGGGGATACCCAGAAGGCCAGAGGATCAGCCCCAGTCACCCGGGACGAGCTCATGAATTTCATGAACACCTTCAAGGGTGAAATTAAGGAGAGGATCAACAAAAACAAGGCTAGCCCCAGTAAGGGTCAGCCGGCTAAAAAGACTCCTCCATTTGGGAGGAAGAAGCCTGGCAAGGACAGGCAACCTACTCCTCATCCCAAGAAGAAGGAGAAGGCAGCCGCAAGACTTGACTGGACCAAGATCCTTTTACCAAAGGGTCCCTAGAGGCACACCTGGCATGAGCAGCTGGAAGCCACAAAGAAATCTGTTTCCGACGCTCGATAAATCATTGAGCAGAGGAGACACCAGCAGCTATCTGAGTCAGCCTCCACCTCAAGCTTTCCAGATAGCTTCAAACAAACTTCTGTAAGGAACTCACTGTCCTTACATGAGAGTCGGACAGGCGACAAGTCAGTCCACACCAACTCTCAGATGATGATAGGGTCTTTCCCATTTGCACCTCAGGCGCAATATGGGCAATATGGCCTCCCTTTTATGTAGCCACCTTCCTTCGGAGGTCAGGCGACATTTAACAGCGTCCAACCTTTGGACTGGCAACTCTGACTGCTCAAACTTGGTGAACAACCTTCTGCTTTTACCAGGAATCTAACCGAGGCGGCACAACCGACCAAGATTAAGAATGTGTTGGTAGGTACTTATGATGGTACCTCCAACCTAGAAGGCCACCTAATGGCATACACCAACCTCATATGTCTACAGGGGTGGGACGATGCCAATTGGTGTCGATGTTTCTCGGATACATTGAAGGGAATTGCCCAACAATGGTTTGGAAACCTGCTAGCCGATTCTATTGATTGCTTTAAGAAGCTAGCCTTCTTGTTTGCCACAAACTTCTCTATGAACATCCCTGCTATAAAAATGAGCCTTGATTTGAGCACCTTTAAGTAGGGTGAGAGAGAAGGGCTACGCTCATATGTTAGGCGGTTCAACCTGGTCAGAATCTAGATCCTGGGACTGTCTGACGAGGTAGCATTCACAGACTTTTTCAAGGGTCTAAGAGACGGGTCGAACTTTAAGTTTGAGCTCGTCACAAAAGGGGCATTTACGCTGCAGGCGACCTTGAGGGAGGCGAAAAGCTATATTCAAGTAACTGACCTCTACACGCCTCGTAGCTAGTCAGACTTTGAGAAGTCTAAAAATAAAAAGAAAGCCGGTCTGCTCAGCCGGCAAAAAAGAAAGAGGAGAGCAAGAAGAGAAAAGAAGTCTGGGTGGTTAGGGATTCTGACCAGCCGTTCTAGAAGAAAAAGAGAGAGTTTAAACCGTACGTCCCCAAGTACGAGTTTAACAAGGACTGCAACTCCATCCTCATGGAGATAAAGGACCGGCTGACTATTTAGAAGCCGAATCCAATGAAGAGTTCCATCCAGTCACGGAACAAGAACAAATTCTGCCAATACCATGAGGAAGTTGGCCATGACACCAACGACTGCTTCAGCCTTCAACGAGCGTTGGATTGTCTGGCTAACAAAGGGATTTTAAAGTCCTACATTTCTAAGTCCAAAGGGACTTATAGGAAGAACAAGGGGCTGTCGTCCAAGACTCCCTAGCCTACTAATAGTTTGGACACCGATAAGGAGCTGGTCTACACCATAGCAAGCGGGTTCTCATGTGGTGGCCCCACCATCCGGGGCACCAAGAGCCATTTTCGAAAGATGGACAAGGATGATGATGATCAGGCGTTAGCTAGATCCTCCTTCCCAGACGTTCTGATCACTAAGAAGGATAAGGGCAGCGTCTGCCGTCCGCATGACGACCCGGTCGTCATTGAATGTAAGGTCCCCAACCTGCTAGTTGGGCGAATCCTTATTGACATCGACAACTCGTCGGATATCAACAGTCTCCAGTGCCTGCAAAAGATGAAATACAAGCTTAGGAGCATGCATCCGGTTACCCACCCCTTAGTTGGTTTTGGGGGTGGGATGGTTTACCTAGTCGGTAGGATCGAATTATCCATCTGGCTGGGAGAAAAAGGAAAAGGACGACAACTGGTCGTCAAATTCTTGGACGTTGAGGAACTGACCGCTCATAACATCATCTTAGGTCGTCCAACCCTCAACGAAGCCAAGGTTGTAATCATCCCTTCTCTCATGCTCATCAAGTATGAGAGGGATGATGGCTCTGTTGGCTCCCTGAACGGGGACCAGAAGACGGCTCAGGAGTGCTACCTCTCAGTCGTCAAAGATATTGTGGCCCCTGACGGCCAAGGGCAGGAGGAAATAGACCTTGACATTGTCAAGGATGCCAGCCCAGCCCCACCAACAGCCGGAAAGAAAAGAAAAGCTCCCTAGCTGGTGGAGGTGAAGAAAGAGAAAAAAATAGCAATCACTGACCGGAGAGCGGTCTGATAAGCTCCGTCCCCAGCTAGCAAGAGAGCACATTGATCTCTCTCTGGATGACAGTCGTCTAAAGTGAATTGTTAAGGTGGGGACGGCTGCTCACGCTAAGATGGGTGCAGACTTGCACCTCCTGCTTAAAGACTTCAAAGACATTTTAGCCTTTGAAGTGGAAGACATGCCAGGCATCAGCCCGGATCTCGCTGTCCACAAACTCGCCGTTGATAAAAAAAATAAGCCCATTCGGCAAAACAAAAGAAATCACGGTGAGGAAAGAAGTCAGGCGGCAGCTGTCGAAGTCAGAAAGCTGCTAGACGATGGGTTCATTCGGCCATGTAATTTCCCCGAATGGGTGGCCAATATTATGCTTGTAAAGAAGCCGAATGGTACCTTGCGTATGTGTGTTGATTACACAGACCTCAATAAGGCATGTCCCAAGGACAATTATCCGCTTCCAAAGATCGACAGTCTGGTCGACTCTATAGTCGGCCTCGCCTTGATGAGTTTCATGGATGCCTACTCTAGATTCCATCAGTTACCTGTTTTGGGTGTTTTTGTCCCTCGGGAGAGTTACGTCACGAAGACTGATCCGGCTTGAGCTGCACCTGCAAAATAACGGAGACTCCGGGTGGTTGGAGCTCCGCCTTCGACGGTCAAGTTAGTAACTTGAAAAGGAATAAAGAGTACGGAAATTTAGGTGGGTATCTGCTCGGATTCCAAGCTCAGGTGTCTCTCTGATGTAAGAGAATGCAGGTATATTAAATGGTAAAACGTGCCCTCAAAATGAGAGACATCTCCCTATTTATAGGGTCTTTGGGAATTTCCCCTGATTAGGTCACTGAACCCTAATCATTGATGGGCTGCGCCGTTTTCCGGCGTTCTTGGGATTTAGGCCTGAAGGCCGCCTTTTCCCCTTTATTTCTGGAATGACACGTGTCAAGCAGGGATTGGTCCATTTTGGACCAATCCGAGGCTGACACGTATCACCCTTTGATTGGGCCACGTGGCAGGGTAAAAATACCCTAAACATTTGCCCCTCACAGATGTGACGTGGCACGCCATGTGGCATCTGTGACACATGTCACGCTCTAGTTGGCGGTAATTTTACCGTTACAGAGTAACCGTTCACCTTCCAGGTAAATTACGGAAATGCCCCTAAATTTACCCTCTATATATAGTCGTTTTACCCTCATAATTTTGTACGTTTACAAAAATTTTCTAGAGAGAAAAACTTTGAGAGCAGAAGTCATCCGTTTGAGTCAGACGCGAGCAAGAAAGTTTGTTCTTCAGCGACCCAGCCGGTCCCGCCTACTTTCAGATACCAAATCAAAAGGTACCATCTCTGTCTCTCTCAGCTCTTTTCTTTTTTCACCGCTTGTACATGTTTCTTGCAATAAGTGGATGCATCACCAACACACACGGCACAACCTAGGTTAGAGTCCAGCCGGTCACCAGGGACGGATGAGTCTAGGACTGGGAGTGCCGGCTCGGGGTGTTGGGACCACCCTTTGCCATGGATTCCGACCAGTTATGTGTCTGTGCAGGACACCATGGCTCGGACAATGCAGACGGCCACAGATCCAAATTACAGAAGCGAAGGCTTAGGCGGCCAAACGCCTGAGGGAGAAACGTCTGGTCAGGGAGACCAGACGGCTCTGGAGAGATCCCCTCCGCGCGCCCCTTCAACCCCTGCTGACTCTTTCTTGGAAGAGTGCGACCAAGGCGGCGACGAGGCCGCCTCTGCCCCCATGGACCAAAGTGAGGGGGAGACGGAGAGTGACAGCTCCTCCTCTACCTCTGAGAGTAGCGATGACTTGCCCCCTCTTCCGGATAGCGAGGAGGAAGAAAAGAAAAAGTGGAGTGAGAAGGACGATCCCTTCAGCATCCACGTCTCCTCCAAGGACCGGATCCAAATGGGGGAGAACTTAGAGAATTTTAAGAAAATGCACCCGCTAGGAGACGGGTATAAGATCCAGGTGCCGCCTGAGCTGGGCACCATCGCCTGGGGAGATGATCAACAGAACACCAACAACTATTTTGGCTGTTATGAGGCGGTGTTCAAAGCCGGCCTTCGCTTCCCCCTTCACCAGGCGGCGAAGGCAATTTTTAGAGGCTACGGCCTTGGGGTCTGGCAACTTACCCCCAATTCCTGGACCAATATTCTGGGGTATGTTGCCGCCTGCGAGTTCCAGGGGCTTAATCCCGACTGGGAGGCTTTTGCAAGCATGCACTACCTCAGCAGAAGCCCAGGCGGCTGGAGGGCGTGGTACACTCTAACCACGCAGCCGCAATATATGATGACCTTGGACAAGGTCTCCAAATTCGATGGCTGGAAGCACAGGTTCTACCTGATGTCAGCCCCAACCAAACGGGAAAACTATGAATTCCGTCTATATAATAAGAAGCCTGACTTGTTGGGCAGGAAGTGCGCTCTTCCCCGGATCCCAGAGGAAGACTTTGACAAAATAATCGAGGCAGACTTTTTCGGCCTCACAGACGCAACTCTGTTAACCGGGGAAATAATAAAAGTCCCTAAGAATTGGATTCCCAAGAGCGCCTGGTTCAGGGATGAATGTGTTCCTGGCCGCCTGCGGGCTAGGGCACATGTTTAATAAACGTATGCGCTTGAGTTCACACCGTCTGTAGTATTTTTCTATCGGAATTGATTTATGATTTTGACCAATCTCTTTCTTTTTGCAGCAAAAGCACTAAACATATTGCTGTCGGAGAAAACTCCCAAGCGGTCTTTTGCGACCATCCGCAAAGATCTTGCGGAGAAAGCTGCGGCCGAGCTCAGGGCCAAGGTATTGAGCGCCTGACCCTTTCTTAAGTTTATTTTAAAAACCATCTTGCCCGGATACTAACTTTGACTTGTTTATTTTCTCAGGGGGGAGAAGTTGGGAAATCGTTTGAGAAGAATCTCAAACGGGTTAGAGAGGAGGCCCCAGCCGTTCTCAACAAAATAAAAAAGTCTGCCTTTGCGTCAACTCCTGGCGCCTCAGCCGGGTCTAAGAAAATACGGGTATCGGGGCGACTTGAGAAGGTAGGCGGCAGCCTGGGCCTTGATCTTGTCAAGCCCTTATCAGCAGCCGCGGGGTTCACCACGCCTGCAAGCGGTTCCCGCTTGGCCGGCTCTGAAGGTAAGAACCCTTTTGAATCCCCACTTGAGCTGGGGTGGCCTTTACGGGTGAAATCCCACTCCCAACAGACGTCATCCTTAGACGGTCGG
The DNA here is from genome assembly GCF_948465745.1 of Chenopodium album. NCBI lineage: Eukaryota > Viridiplantae > Streptophyta > Magnoliopsida > Caryophyllales > Amaranthaceae > Chenopodium > Chenopodium album. Next base: position 41,573,491 of record NC_137834.1, on the reverse strand, counting down.
CAACAAATAGGTGCTGCCTTAGTTTCGCACTCATCACGTATCGATTGTGGTGCAGATCAATCTCCCCGCTGGTCAGACGTCCAGAAGCACGCCAAGGCCATGTTGGAAGCCGTCCGGAAGAGGGATAAGGACAATATCCCTGGGATAAAGACTTGTCAACTCAATTTTATTTTTTCAAGTGTTTTATCCCGCCTGCAATTCTTATACCGCCTGCTTTTTTGCTGGCCATGCTGCGGGTGGACGGGCTCAAACGTCCATATTCCCGCAAACGGGAAGAGGTAAAAAGGGCCAAGAAGTCCGCCATAGACGCTGATAATATTGCTTTACACTCGACTATCGTAAATGAACTTGAAACTAAAGCAATAATTATGACACAGGCGTCTCAAATCCAGCAGCTGGAGCTAGATCTGAAGCCGGCCGACCAGCGGGCTACGGACGCTGAGACGGCCAAGAAGGGGGCGGAGGAGGCGCAGAAGAAGGCGGACGAAAACGCCAAAAAGGCTTCTGAGGCGCTCAAGGAAGCCCAGGCGGACCTTGGCAAACTGAAGACCAAGGTTGAGAGGCTGGAGAAAGATGCTGCTCAAGCTCAGAAAAACTTTGCAGCAACCCTGGAGGCGGAGCAAAACCGCCTTGTTGCTGAGAGTGATGCTGACAACGACGCCCGTATGAAGATTACTTGGGCTTCCTTGTACCCAGACGCGGATTATAGCATCTGGGCAATGGCGCACAGCTATGCCGAGTACGTGGTGTACTTGAGAAAGCAAGGCGAGCCAGAGCCTACCTCCTTTGAAGCCTAGCTCAACAACAATGAGCCGACCGCGCCTGAGCTTCCTGGTCCTGGTGAAGCGCACCAAATTCTCTCAGATGATGAGGAGAAGGGGGAGGACCAAGAGGCTCCGTCTGCAGGCCAGAAGTGACCCCTCAGCGGCAGTATGCCAATCTTTGCTTTCTTTTAATTCTTTTTATTCAGCGGCTATATGCCAAAACTTGCTTTTTCCGGCCTGCGTGCCGAGTATCCTTGTATTTACCGGCTGTGGAGCCGTGTTAATTAACAATTTCTTTCTCTCTCGGACGGGGTCCGGTTAACATTTTAATCCACTACAACCGTTTGGTTGGGTGGACTTTATGAATTGCACCGACTAAGTCGGTTTTGATCATTTTGCATTTGAATTTTTGTTTTTTGCAAATTTTTATTTTTGCCTAACTTGTCAAAAGCATGCGGCGGTTTCTTGCCTTACTAGTCAATAGTCTGGCTGTCCTTGTCCCTGGACGGCTGTGTGATTGGTTTCAAGTGGAGCTGGTTGATTGACTTGAAAACGTCTGATGCTGCGAAGAGCATGATATGTTTGTAAGTCAATCAATCACAGTAGTGATTGCCCCTAACCAAGTGCACAACCGTACACCAACAGGCGTTTCGGTCACTACACAGACGGCGTATGCCCGTCTTGGTAGAGAATTCATAGCCATTGAACTCTTTTGCCCCAGTTGGGGTGAGAGGTGCAATTTTTGGAATAAATAACCTAAGTGAGTACTTCAGCCGGTGACCGACTGATGCCTATGGGCATCCGGTATTTAGGAACTTATTCGTTCTTCGTAGGTTATTTTGGTCAGACGGCTATGAGTTGACCAATTTGGTCGTTCAATTTTTGTCGTCTGCATGGATACATAGAACCGACAGATAATCTGTTCTCTGCGACGATAGCACCCGGAGGGGTGTCGCCGGACGCCTTTGTCCATGTTGGGACAGGCGATTTTATAAAATGAGCAACCATCCGGCCATTTTAGCCTCTGGTCTTGTTTGAGACCGGTTGTGTAGCCACTAAACGTTTTTGTGCTTAGTTTTTAATCAGTATTGAATTTACACTAGGTATCGAACTTAGTTTTTTAGACAAACGGGTGAGTTTGGGTATTACCCAGGCGGTATCAAACCTAATAAACAAGGGATCTGAGTATTACCCAGGCGGTCCAACTAACGTAACCTTTACTAAGTATCAAACCTAGTTGGATAAAAGAGAGCCCGCCTGGGTCTTACCCGGATGGAGAATAAAAAAAATAACACAATTTGCAAACAAAGTCTGATTTCATTGATTAGTTCATTTGTTTATAAAAATTTTCTCTCAGAAGTAGTACTTTTTCAGATTGTCTACATTCCAAGTTCTAGGCAGGCGCCTGCCGTCTGGGGTTTCCAGGCGGTAGGTGTCGTGCCTTAATTCTTCATAGATCCGGTAGGGGCCTTCCCAATTTGGTGTTAGATTTCCTAACTCATTGGCCCTACCGGTTGCCTCCATTTTTCGTAACACTAAGTCGTCAACTTTCAAAGGACGCTTGTGTACTTTTTTGTTGTAGGCTCTAGTCATTCTCAGACGATAAATCTCATGACGCAAGGCGGCATTGCCCCTGCGTTCTGGGAGTGAATCCAATGCCAGGCGCATTGCTTCCCAGTTTTCCTCTTCATCATACAGCATGACTCTAAGAGTCGGCTCGTAACGTTCGATGGGCAAGATGGCTTCAGCACCGTAAACCATGAGAAATGGGGTTTCACCGGTTGCCCCTTTCGCTGTTGTCCGGATGGCCCATAGGACATGGATTAATTCTTCTGCCCATAAGCCACCGGCTCTTTCTATTTTCTTTTTAATGCCGTCTAAGATGAGTTTGTTGAAAGCTTCAACTTGGTCGTTTTCTTGGGGCCGGCCAACAGATGCAAAATAGCTTGAGATCCCCTGATCTCCCAACCAAGTTTTTAGCTGAGGCGTCTCAAACTGGGGACCATTATCAAACACCATAGACATGGGCACCCCGTACCGGGTGATAACATTCTTCCAGATGAATGAAATTACGTCTGAGGTCTTGATGTTTTTAACCGCCTCCGCCTCAACCCACTTAGTGAAATAATCCACAGCCACTAAGATATAGCGCTTTCCGCCTGGAGCAGGCGTGTAAGGACCTAGGATGTCCATGCCCCATTTTGCAAACGGGATTGGGCTGTGGATGGCCGTCAGATCAGTAGCCGGACGATGAATAAGGTTGCCAAACTTTTGACACTTGTCACATTTTTTCACCAATTCCTTGGCGTCTGCCTCAAGAGTGGGCCAAAAGTAATGTCGTCTGGCTCTGACGGCTAGGGACCTGCCGCCTATGTGAGAGGCGCAGAATCCCGAGTGCAAGTCTTCAAGAACTTCCCTCCCCTTTTCTGGGGTGACACACTTCAACAGAGGTTTAAAAATCCCCGCCTTGAAGAGTTCTCCATTTCTCAACTCAAAGCTTGCAGCTCACTTCTTCAAGACGGCTGCTTCCTGTGGCGAATCAGGAAGGGTGCCGTCTGAAAGATGAGCCCGGATGCCATCCATCCAGGTAGAGCTTCGGTCTAGAACTCAAATGGGATTTTCATAGATGCTTCTCTTTTCCAGAACTTCCCAAAAGACAGACCGAGGCGTATCATGGCAGGCGGAAGATGCCAGTTTTGACAATGCATCCGCCTGATTGTTTTCAGACCTAGGCACCTGATTCAGTCGGAATTCCTCAAGTGCCTCGGCCTCTTCTTTGACTGCCTGAAGATATTTGATCATAGCCGGATGGGTAGCCTCATAACTTCCCTCATAATGGCTAACGACCAATTAAGAATCAGAGTAGGCGTCAATTTTCATGGCCCCTGCCGCCTTACACATGCGTATGCCGGCTAGCAGGGCTTCATATTCCGCCTCATTGTTAGAGGCCTGAAACTTGAAGCGTAGTGCATATTCAAATCTGTCTCCTTCAGGAGACTCATAGATTACGCCTGCACCACAGCCGTTCTTTGTAGAGCTCCCGTCTACGTACACTTTCCAAACCTGATCAAGATTATCCAGAGCCACCGGACGAGTCATTTCAACAATGAAGTCGGCGAACGCGTGACCTTTCACTGCCTTTCTTGGTTCGTAAGTGATTTCAAGGCTCTGCATTTCAATAGCCCATTTCAACATTCTCCCGGATGAGTCCAAGGTAGACATTGGCCGCTTGAGTGGCTGGTCCGTGTAGATCACCACCGGATGTGCCAAAAAGTAAGGCTTCAATTTTTTGAATGCCATATACAAAGCGAGGCCAAATTTTTCAACCATGGGGTACCGGAGTTCAGCATTTTTAAGAACATGGCTAATGAAGTAAACCGGGAGCTGCACGCCGTCTCGCTCAGCAAGGAGAACGACACTGAGGGCATGGTCTGAGACGGCTAAATACATGTACAACGTCTCCCTAGGCAAAGGACTGACCAGCCTAGGCAGAGAATGTAAATGGTCTTTCAACCTCTGAAACACCACCTCAGCATCATCCCCCCATTCAAATCTGGTCTTCTTCCTGATTGCTTGGAAGAAGTAGAGGCATTTGTCGCCTGACCGGCTGAGGAACCTCCCCAAGGCGGCCAGACAACCGGTGAGTCTCTGAACTTCCTTGACAGAGCGGGGTGACTTCATGTCAATCACCGCCTGTATCTTTTCGGGGTTAGCCTCTATCCCCCTTTGATCAGTCAGGAATCCGAGAAACTTCCCAGACTCAACACCAAAGACGCATTTCTTAGGATTTAACATAACCTTATGCCGCCTAAGGGTGGTGAATGTTTCTCGGAGATCAGCAAGGTGATCCGTCTGTAGCTTGGATTTGACTATCATGTCATCAATGTACGCCTCCACATTCCTCCCAATCTGATTAATGAAAACCGTATTAATCATCCGTTGGAAAGTCACAGGCGCATTTTTCAAGCCAAACGACAACACAGTATAACAGAATAACCCCTGATCAGTGACGAAGGCCGTCTTCTCTTGATCTTTCTTCCAGAGGGGTATCTGATGGAAGCCGGAGTAGGCATCTATAAAGCTCATCAAGGCGTGACCGGCTGTAGAATCGACCAGACTGTCGATCTTTGGAAGCGGGTAACTGTCCTTTGGACACGCCTTGTTGAGGTCTGTGTAATCAACACACATGCGCCAGGTCCCATTCGGTTTCTTAACAAGGATCACATTGGCCACCCAGTTGGGAAAATTACAAGGCCGAATGAACCTGGCGTCTAGCAGCTTTTTGACTTCGGCAGCTGCCGCCTGACTTCTTTCCTCGCCGTGGTTTCTTTTCTTTTGCCGGATGGGCTTCTTTTTGGGGTCCACGGCGAGTTTTTGGACAGCAAGATCCGGGCTGACGCCTGGCATCTCCTCCACTTCAAAGGAAAAAATGTCTTTGAATTCCTTCAGCAGAAGGTGCAAGCTTGCACCCAAGGTAGCATGAGCAACCGTCCCAACCTTAACAGTACGTTCTGGACGGCTGTCATCCAGAACGAGATCAATGCTTTCGCCAGCCGGTTGGAGACGGAGCTCATCTAACCGTTCACCGGTCAGTGATTGCTATTTTTTCTCTTTCTTCACCTCCACCAGCAGAGGTGCCTTTCTTTTCTTTCCGGCTGCTGGTGAGGCAGGAGCTGGGTCGGCATCCTTGACATTGTCAATGTCTATTGGTTCCTGGCCGCCTGGGGCCACAGTATCTCGGACGGCTGAGAGATAGCACTCTCGGGCCGTCTTCTGATCCCCATTCAAGGAACCAACAGAGCCGTCATCCCTCTCATACTTGATGAGCATGAGGGACGGAATGATTACTGCCTTGGCTACGTTGAGGGTGGGCCTGCCAAGAATGATGTTGTATGCGGTCAACTCCTCAACGACCAAGAATCTGACGACAATATGTCGTCCCTGGCCTTTTTCCCCCAGCCGGATGGGTAAGTCAATTCTACCGGCTGGGTAGACCATCCCACCCCCAAAACCAACCAAGGGGTGGGTGACCGGGTGCATGCTGCTGATATTGTATTTCAGTTTTTGCAGGCACCGGAGGCTGACGATGTCTGATGAGCTGCCGGTGTCTATAAGGATCCGTCCAACCAGCTGGTTGGCAACCTTACATTCAATGACCACTGGGTCATCATGCGGGCGGCGGATGCTGCCCCTATCCTTCTCAGTGATCAAGACGTCTGGGAAGGAGGAGCTGACAGACGCCTGCTCATCATCATCTTTGTCCATCTTTCGAAGATGGCTCTTGGTGCCCCGGATGGTAGGGCCACCACATGAGAACCCGCCTGCTATAGTGTAGACCGGCTCCTTGTCGGTATCCGAGCTACTAGCAGGCTGGGGGGGTAGTCTTGGAGGATTGACCCTTGTTTTTCTTTTTTGCCCCGGCTGGGGACTTAGAAATGTAGGACTTCAACAACCCTTTGTCAGCCAGACGGTCCAACGCACGCTGAAGACTGAAGTAGTCGTTGGTGTCATGGCCGACCTCCTCATGGAACTGACAGAATTTATTCTTTTTCCGTGACTGGACAGAACTCTTCATAGGATTCGGCTTCTCAATGGACAGCCGGTCCTTTACCTCTCCATGAGGATGGAGTTGCAGTCTTTATTAAACTCGTACTTGGGGACGTACGGTTTAAATTCTTTCTTTTTCTTCTAGGACGGCTGGTCAGAGTTAGTAACCGCCCAGACATCTTTTCTTTTCTTGCTCTCTTCTTTGTTTTTGGCCGGCTGAGTTGACCGGCTGTCTTTCTGTTTGTCGGACTTCTTGGAGTCCGACTGGCTACCAGGCGAGCAGAGGTCGGTAGCTTGAATGTAGCTTTCCGCCTCCCTCAGGGCCGCCTTTAAGGTGAAAGCCCCTTTTCTGACGAGGTCGAACTTAAAAGTCGACCCGTCTCTCAGACCCTTGAAAAAGTCTGTAAAAGCTACCTCGTCAGACAGTCCTTGAATCTGAATTCTTATCAGATTGAACCGCCTGACATATGAGCGCAACCCTTCTCTCTCTCCCTGCTTAACAGTGCTCAAATCAAGGCTCGTTTTCTTAGCAAGGATGTTCATTGAGAAGTTAGAAGCAAACAGGAAGGCGAGCTTCCTGAAGCTATCGTTGGACCCGGCTGGCAAATTGCCAAACCATTGTTGGGCAATGCCCTTCAATGTAGCCGGGAAACACCGACACCAAGTGGCATCATCCAACTCCTGCAAGTACATGAGATTGGTGTAATCCATGAGGTGATCTTCCGGATTGGTGGTACCATCTTAGGTACCAACTAACACGTTCTTAACCTTGGCCGGCTGAGCCGCCTCGGTTATCTCCCGAGTGAACGCAGAAGTTTCTCGGATTCCTGATTGATCAAAGGGGTTTAGAGGTCATGTTGAATCCTAAGAAATGCTAATTGACATGAAGTCACCCCGTACTATCAAGGAAGTTCAAAGATTAACTGGTTGTCTGGCGGCATTGTGGAGATTCCTCAGCCAGTCAGGTGACAAATGCCTCTATTTCTTCCAAGCAATCAGAAAGAAGACTAGATTTGAATGGGGGGATGATGCTGAGGCGGCCTTTTGAAAACTGAAAGAGCACTTGCACTCCTTGCCAAGGCTCGTTAGTCATCTGCCTAGAGAGACAGTGTACATGTACTTAGCCGTCTCAGATCATGCTCTTAGTGTCGTTCACCTTGCTGAATGAGACGGCGTCCAGCTCCCGGTCTATTTCATTAGCCATGTACTCAAAAATGCTAAACTCCGGTACCCAAGGTAGAAAATTTTTGTCTTGCTCTGTACATGTCATTCAAGAAGTTGAAGCCTTTTTTTCTGGCACATCCGATGGTGATATACACCGACCAGCCACTCAAGCGGCCAATGTCTACCTTGGAGACATCCGGAAGAATGTTAAAATTGGCTATTGAAATACAACGTCTAAAAATCACTTACGAACCGAGAAAGGCAGTGAAAGGTCCGGCGTTTGCCGACTTCATTGTTTAAATGACCCATCTGGTGGCTCCGGATAATCTGGACGAGATTTGGAAAGTGTATGTAGACGGGAGCTCTATAAAGAACGACTGTGGTGCATGCGTAATCTACGAATCTCCGCAAGGAGACAAATATGAGTATGCACTATGGTTCAAGTTTCACGCGTCAAATTATGAGGCGGAGTACGAATCCCTGCTAGTCGGAATCCGCATGTGTAAGGCTGTAGGGGCAACAAAAATTGATGCCTATTCTGATTCTCAATTGGTCGTTAGCCAGTACGAAGGTACATATGAAGCTACCCATCCGGCAATGATCAAATATCTTCAAGCGGTCAAGGAAGAGGCCGGGACACTTGAAGGGTTCACTCAAAGCCAAGTTCCCAGGTCCGCAACAACCACGAGGATGCCTTGTCCAAATTGGCATCTTCCGCTTGTTGTGATACGCCTCGGTCAGTCTTTTGTGGTGTTCTTGAAAAAAGAAGCATATATGAAGAGCCCATTGGAATTCTGGACCAAAGCTCTACCTGGATTGATGGCATCCGGGCTTTCTTAACAAACGACACACTCCCTGATTCGCCACAGGAGGCAGCCGTCATGAAGAAGCGAGCGGCAAACTTCGAGATGAGAAACAGAGAACTCTTCAAGACGGGGTTTCTGAAGCCTCTTTTGAAGTGTGTTACCCCAAAAAAGGGGAAGGAAGGTCTCGAAGATTTTCATGCGTGATATTGCGCCTCCCATATAGGTGGAAGATCCCTAGCCGTTAGAGCCAGGCGGCATTATTTTTAGCCTACCCTTGAGGCAGACGCAAAAGAGCTGCTAAAGAAATGTGACAAATAATGTCAGAAATTTGGCAAACTTATTCACCGCCCGGCTACTGATCTGACGACAATCCACGGCCCAGTCCCGTTTGCTAAATGGGGCATGGACATTTTAGGTCCTTACACGCCTGCACTAGGCGAAAACGCTACATTCTAGTGGCTATGGATTACTTTACCAAGTGGGTGGAGGCGGAGGCGGTCAAGAACATCAACACAAAGTATGTCATCTCTTTCATTTGGAAGAACATCATCACCCGGTTTGGGGTGCCTATGTCTATGGTGTGAGATAATGGCCCTCAGTTTGAGATGCCTCAGCTCAAGACCTGGTTGGGAGATCAAGGGATCTCAAACTATTTCGCATTGGTCGGCCAACCCCAAGAAAACGGCCAAGTTGAAGCCTTCAACAAACTCATCTCAGACGACATTAAGAAGAAGATTGAAAGAGCCGGAGGTTTATGGGAAGAAGAATTAATTCATGTCTTATGGGCCATCCGGACAACAGCAAAAGGGGCAACCGGTGAAACCGCATTTCTCATGGTTTACGGTGCTGAAGGCGTCTTGCCCATTGAACATTACGAGCCGACTCTCAAAGTCATGCTTTATGATGAAGAAGCAAATTGGGAGGCCATGCGTCTGGCATTGGACTTTCTCCCAGAACGCGGGGGCAATGCCGCCTTGCGTCATGAGATATACCGTCTGATAATGACGAGAGCCTACAATAAGAAAGTGCACAAGCGCCCTTTGAAAGTTTGTGACTTCGTTCTACGGAAAATGGAGGCAACCGGTAGGGCCAATGAACTTGGAAAGCTGACTCCTAATTGGGAAGGCCCCTACCGGATCTATGAGGAAGTTAGAGACGCGATTACTGCCTGGAAACTCCAGACGGCAGACGCTTGCCTAGGACTTGGAATGTAGACAATCTGAAAAAGTACTACTTTTGAGTTGTAAATTTTTGTAAAGAAGAAGTCTATTAATGAGAAATCACTTTTTGTTTTTAATTATGTTATTTCCTTTTTTAATCTTAAAACCGTCTGGGAAATGCACAGACGGCCCAATTGTTGAACCGTCTAAGTTTGAAACTTAGTAGAAAATTCAACGTCCAAGTGACACAAAGCCACTGGCCAGATAACTAAACTAGGCACAAAAACGCTTAGTGGCTATACAGCCGGTCTCAATCTTGACTAAAGGCCAATGGGCGGATGGTTGTTTGTTTCATAAAATCGTCTTTCCCAACATGGACAATGGCGTTCGACAACACTCCTCCGGGTGCAATCGTCGCAGAGAGCAGCCCACCTGCTTGCTCTATGTACCTGTGTAGACGACAAAGATTGAACGACCAAATTGGTCAACTCATTGTCGTCTGACCAGAACAGTCTAAAGAACGACTAAGCTTTCGGAACATTGGATGTCCTAACACATCAGTTGGTGACCGAGTGAAGTTCTTACTTAGGCTTTTCATTCCAAAATTGCACAAGACTCTCCAATTGGGGCACAAGTTATGCAATGGCTATACAACCGGCTTGAAAAAGGTATGATGCCAATGGTCAGATGGTTGTACATTATCATAATTTCGCCTGCTCCAATGTGAAATATGACGTTCGGCGACACCACTCTGGGTGCATTCGTCGTATAAAGCACTCTATCGTTTGCTTTACATACGCATGCAGGCGGAAAAAATTGAATGACCTAATTGGTCAACTCATAGCCGCCTGACATTGAAAGTGTAATTAGATTACAAACACCCCAGGCGGCTATTCACCTACAATCTTATCAGACGGAAAAAGACCGTCTGGTTGGAAGGTTGGAACACTTGTTGTTTAGACGGCTGTGCACTTGGTTTGGGGCAATTACTACTGTGATTGATTGGCTTGCAAACATATCATGCTCCTTAAAGCATCAGACGTTCCCAAGCCAATCAATTGACTTAAAGTTGAAACCAACCACACAGCCGCCCAGGGGCAAGAATAAACGGATTATCAATTGCCGGATGCTTTCCATAAGTTAGGCAAAAATATCATGCAAAATTAAAAATGCAAAATTCAAACGCTAAATGATAAAATAATCAAAACCGACTCAGTCGGCACATTCATTAATTAAAATCTGCCCAACCAAACGGTTGTGGTAGAGCATTGTTAACCGGACCACGTCCGGGAAGTGAGTCAAATTGTCAATTAATCCGGCTCCTCAGCCGGTAAAAACAAGAAATACTATACACGTAGGCCGGAAAGAAAGTTAGTTCGACATACACCCGCTGAACTAGAAAAAATAAAAAATGGCATACTGCCGCAGAAATCATTGTTGAGCCACAGATAGGTCCTCCTGGTCATTGTTCTCTTCATCTTCTTCTTTAGAAGGAATCTCATGCGCTTGACCATGGACGGGATGCTCAGGCTCTGGCAGCTCAGTATTGGCCCAAACTTCAAAGAACTCTGGCTCTGGCTCGCCCTTCTCTCTCAAGTATACATCCTCCTCAGCATACTTGTGAGCCAGACGCCGTACTCCTTCTTTGGGTACAAGGCGTTCCAGGAAATTCTCATTCGGGCATCATTATCAGCCTCACTTTCAGCAACTAGGCGCTCATGTTCCACCTGCAGGGTCGCTGCAAAGTTCTCTTGGGAAACACTGATATGTCCATTTTATATAGTAATTTACCCCCGTCCCTTGGTCATAATTAGTAGTGTTTTTGACTCTTTCGAGCCACTTTTATTACTTATTTGTATTTTCTAGTGTTTTCGTAGTTCTAGTTGTATTTTACAGGAAATTGCACTTTTGGAGCATTTTCCCAGGTTTTATGGATCAGCTACGGAAGCTAGAAGGACACGACCACTTTTGAAGCCCAGGATCGGTGAGAGCCGATGATAAAGGGCTTGGTAAGAGATACCGATGATAAAGGGCTCGGTATGAGATACCGAGGTTAATGGATCGTTTAATCAAGACCCGATGAGGAAACTTAGACTGGGCCAAGGAATTGAGCCAAATCGAAATCCGAGCCTCGAAGAAGAAGACCGGTCTCGATCGGGCAAGCATACGCCCGATCGGGCAGCTGCGCGCATAAGGACCCTCAAGGAAGAGGCGCGCCCGATCGGGTGAGCATAAGCTCGATCGGGCGCGGCACACCAGTAGCGGGCAAAGCAAAAAAGGCGGGCCCGATCGGGTGGCCCTTTACCCGATCGGGCGCGTGTTTTTCTCAGATTTAGTTTTAATTTTTGTTTTGGGGAATGTTTAAGTACGAATTATGTACGTAATTTTGGTTTACCTTCTTTTTTAGACTTTCTCGCTCCACTTAGGATATTTCTCTCTCTTAAATTCTCTCTTAACTTTTGTTCTTAATTACTTCCATTAATCCAGATTTCTTTTGGTAACAATTTCTTCTCTTTTAATTTCAGTTATTTTACTTACTTCTTTGATTATGCTTTGCTTTATTTATTTGATTAGTTTAGTTATGATGATGCTTGAGTAGTTTTATTTCTAGGGTTTATGGGGATCTAATAAATGATATGAAGGGGTAATTTTGTGATTGTTAATTATCAATGCTTGGTTAATTTCCTATTGAATTATTTAATGCTATGCAATTAGGTTTGGCCAGATTTAATTGTATGAGTTTAGCAATATTAATTCGAGATTCGACAGATCAGAATTGATGTTTAGGCTTAGTTTCAATAGGCGGACTAATTTATAAATGGTTAAGTCGAGATTCGACATATGAGATTTAATACCGGTAAATTAACTCTGTGATTATAATACGTAGCGAAAGCCCTTTATAATCTGATTAACCAATGCTTGATGATTGCTTATTATGATTTGCCCTGGAATATTGTTTATTAGTGAACCTATGCCCTAGGTCTTTTAATATTTGATTTTTCCCCTACGTTATTTCTTTCGACCTTATTCTCCGTAGTATAGAATTTATTCACAAAAATATTGGTTATTAATTTAGATTATAATAAATAATTAGGAGTAAAAAGACTTGTTTCCCTGTGGAGTTCGACCCTACTTCCCTATCTACTTTAGTTGGAGGATTTAGGTAATTACTTTTGATTAGGGGATACGACTTTACCCTGTCAAAATTTGGCGCCGTTGCCGGGGAAACGGTTTTATTTTTGTTTTCTGATTTTTTTTTTGTAGTCTAGATTATCCCCTTTTGTCTCAGAGAAAGTTAGTACTTTGACGCAATTCTCATATTTGTCTTTTAGTTCCTTGTTTATGCCCAGGTGTTCCAGATCCGGTTACATCCCATTCGATCCTGAGATCGAGCACTCTTTTCATAGGCAAAGGAAAATCTATAGACAAATTCTGGCGGGTTCTGAGGAAGACAACAGTCGAAGAGATCCTCCCTCTGATTCTAGTGAAACAGATATTTCATCAGATTCAGAATCAGAGATGACGGCCCAGAAGAAACTCAGTGACTACTCGCAGCCGAAGCTCGCAGATTTCCTGCACCTTACTCCCACTCCGGCACTAGATGGAGTTCAATTCGAAATCAAGCCCCAATTTATCACTATGATAGAGAGGAAGCAATTCAGTGGAGCTAAGGGTGAAGATCCTAATCTTCACATCGCAGACTTCTGTCAATATTGTAACGCCATTAGACAAGCCGGGGTCACGCAAGACCAAATCAGGGAGATTCTTTTTCCTTTTTCATTATGTGGCAAAGCTAAATTATGGTTTAATGGTTTGAATAGAACTGCACTTGGTATTACTTACTGGGAAACTCTTGCTCTGAATTTCTATAATAAATATTATCCTGCAAAGAGAATAGCGATACTAAGGAGTGCTATTCAGAACTTCACTCAAGAAGCCGACGAAACGCTATATGAGGCTTGTGAGAGGTTCAAGGATCTACAGAGAGAGTGCCCCCACCACAATCTAGCACAATGGCAATTGATCCAAGCATTCTATAATGGATTTAAAAATTCTTCTAGATCAGTGCTAGATTCTGAAGCTAGTGGGAGGTTCATGAATTTAAATATGGACGATGCAGGACAGATTATCGAAGACATGGCAATACACAATTCTCTATATGGGAATCGAGAGGGTTTGCAAATAAAGGAAAACATAATGTCGATTCCGTATCCTTTTTGCAAGCTCAATTAATGTCTATTTGTCAAAAATTAGATAATCTTACTGTTTCTCCTAACTCTGTAGCTAATGTTTCTGCTGTTGCTAACAATGAAGCTTTTTGTGAAAATTGTGGAACTATAGGTCATTGGGAGCAAGATTGTAGGAGCTCTATAGAACAAGTTAATGCCTTTCAAACCTATAGGCAGAATAACCCCTATTCCAATTCCTACAATGTCGGTTATAAGAACCATCCATATCTTTCATATCGGAGCACCAATGTACAAAACCCTCCACCTCCACAATAACCACAACAGCAAACCCCACCATAGAAAAAATATTATCATCCTAATTCCGGCCAGAAAAGCCAAGCATCACCCTCATCATCTTCCGACCCTGCCATGACAGAAATTAGAGCAATGCTTGCCAATATGCAAAAGCATATGGAGATTAGGGATGCGCAAATTGATTCTATCCTAGCCCATAATAAAATCATGGACAATCAAATTGCACAACTTTCATCTACCCTACAATCTCGTCAGCAGGGAGCTCTACCATCACAACCTATCCATCCTACAGATCATGCCAATGCAATCACTCTAAGGAGTGGTTCACATTATGATGGACCTTCTATGCCAAAGGAAGATAGACCAGTTCCTGATCTAGATTCCTTTATACCAAACGCTAATCCTGCTAGCCCTGCAGGGCTACAAATAGATACTAACTCTACTAATGTTTCTGTGCAGGGTAAATTGCAGGATAAGGGAGGAGATGTGCAGAGCCCGGTTATCAAACTTCCATTCCCTAATCGACAACTTAAGAGTAAGTTTGATAAACAATTCGGTAAGTTTTTAGAGGTTGTGAAAAACCTGCAGGTAATAGTTACTTCTACTGACTTAATCACTCAAGTTCCTGCTTATGCTAAATTTATGAGAGACATTCTGACTAGGAAAAGGGCCTTTAATGAAGTAGAAACTGTAGCTTTCACAGAGGAGTGTAGCGCTTTATTGCAAAACAAATCCCCTCCTAAATTTAAGGATCCCGGTAGTTTTTCTATCCCTTGTTATATAGGGAATGTTTTTATTGATAAAGCTTTGTGTCATATGGGTGCTAGTGTCAGCGTCATGCCATCGTCTGTCTGTGCTAAACTTAATATGGGAGAATTAAAAGTTACTAATATAACTTTGCAAATGGCAGATCGTTCGGTAAAATACCCTTTAGGTATTTTAGATGACGTTCCTGTCAGAGTTGGTAAATTTTTTATTTCTGTTGATTTTGTTCTGTTAGACATGGCAGAGGATAAACAAATACCCATTATATTAGGTAGGCCATTTCTCCATAATGCAGGAGCAATTATTGATGTTAAAAATGGTAAACTAACCCTTTCTTTAGGTGACGACAATTTTACTTTTAATTTAGGGAAGGTTTTGAAAGGGCCTATGCTAGAGGAAAATTGTTGTTATATTGATGTAATTGATATAATGGATGATATTTGTGATGATAGCTTGCCACAGGTTCTTGCGAGGGATCCCCTAGAGGAAGTCCTCTGCGGGAATTTATCTAGAGACAATGCAAGCGTTTGGGGTAATGAGGTACAAAATATTGAAAAGGCTCTTTCCTTAAAAAAGTTAAGCCCCAAGGAAACAATGAAGGTAGTAAATTTAGTTCAGGAATCAAAACCAGCAGAGGTCAAGAAACCTGAGCTAAAACCTCTCCCTTCTCATTTAAAATATATTTTTCTCGATGAACAGGAACTATACCCCGTGATCATCAGTACTGCACTCACTGACCTACAAACTTCCCAACTTATAGGGGTTCTCAAAACCCATTAGAAAGCTATAGGGTACAGTATTGATGATCTCAAGGGTATTAGCCCTAACTTTTGTATGCATAGGATACGTCTAGAGGACAATTATAAGCCCTGCATTAAACCCCAACGAAGATTAAATCCCAACATGCAGGAAGTAGTCAAGAAGGAGGTTATGAAATTACTTGATGCAGGTATTATTTATCCTATTTCTGACTCCAAATGGGTAAATCCTGTGCAGGTAGTGCCAAAAAAGGGTGGGATGACTATGATAACCAATGAAAAAAATGAATTAATTCCCACTAGAACTGTAACAGGGTGGCGTATGTGCATTTATTATCGTAGATTAAATATCGCCACTAAAAAGGACCACTTCCCTCTTCCCTTTATAGATCAAATGCTTGAGAGGTTAGCCAATCATAAATTATTTTGCTATTTTGATGGGTATTCAGGATTTTTCCAAATTCCGATTCACCCTGAAGATCAGGAAAAGACTACTTTTACATGCCCTTATGGCACTTTTGCATATCGTAGAATGCCCTTTGGTTTATGTAATGCACCCGCTACCTTTCAACGTTGTATGATGAGCATTTTTTCTGATTTCATAGAGTATATAATGGAGGTCTTTATGGATGATTTTAGCGTATATGGTTCTTCATTTGATTCGTGCTTAATTAATCTCGCTAAAATCATGAAAAGATGTGAAGAATGCAATTTAGTTCTTAATTGGGAAAAATGTCACTTCATGGTGAAAGAGGGAGTAGTCCTAGGTCACATTGTATCTGATAAGGGAATACAAGTAGACAAATCCAAGATATCAGTGATTGAGCAATTACCTCCCTCAGTTAATGTTAAGGGAGTTAGGAGTTTCTTGGGTCATGCGGGGTTTTATCGCCGCTTTATCAAAGACTTTTCTAAAATTGCTAAACCACTGACGCAGCTTTTGCTCAAGGATGCTCCTTTTATTTTTACTGACGAGTGTCTTGAGGCTTTCAACAGGATTAAGCAGACTTTGATATCGGCACCCATCATATGTGCTCCCGATTGGAACCTTCCTTTCGATATCATGTGTGATGCAAGTGACTTTGTGCTAGGAGCCGTACTCGGACAGAGAAAGAACAAGGTTTTGCATGCTATTTATTATGCTAGCAAAACTTTGGATGAAGCCCTAGTAACCTATGCCACTACGGAAAAGGAGTTTCTTGCTGTTATTTATGCTTTAGAAAAATTTAGATCATATCTTGTTGTTCTAAAGTCATTGTTTTTACCGACCATGCAGCATTGAAGTACTTGATACCTAAGGCGGAATCAAAGCCAAGGCTCCTCCGATGGGTTCTTTTGCTCCAAGATTTCAACATAGAAATAAAAGATAAAAAGGGAGCAGAGAACGTAGTGGCAGACCACTTGTCACGTATCAGGTATGATGAGGGTAAGGATTCTCTACCTATAGATGATTCTTTCCCTGACGACAACCTTTATGCAGTTGTAGAGCAACAACCATGGTATGCGGATTTTGCTAATTATTTAGTGGGTGGTACTCTACCTCTTGACTTGTCCTACCAACAAAAAAAGAAATTCCTTTCTGATGTTAAACATTATTTTTGGGATGATCCTTTTTTGTTTCGTGAGTGTGCAGATGGATTATTTCGCAGGTATGTTCCCGAATGGGAAGTCCACGGTGTGCTTACTAGTTGCCACACCTCACCGTATGGAGGACATCATGGCCCCACTAAAACGGTTGCCAAGATTAATGAGTCAGGTTTTTATTGGCCTACGATGTTTAAGGATGCTAACATTTTTGTGCAGGCTTGTGACTCTTGCCAGAGGACTGGCAACATCTCACAGAGGCATGAGATGCCCCAAACAGGAATTTTAGAAGTTGAAATTTTTGACGTTTGGGGTGTTGATTACATGGGACCGTTCCCCTCTTCAAAAGGGAATCGTTATATTCTTGTCGTCGTCGACTATGTATCCAAGTGGGTTGAGGCCATCGCAACTCCTATCAATGACGCCAAGGTCGTCCATAGACTTTTCGAGAAGACCATCTTTCCAAGATTTGGTGTACCCAGAGCTATAATAAGTGACGGAGGATCTCACTTTCATGAACGGAAGTTAGACACCCTCCTCAAAAAGTATGGTGTCTACCATAGGACAGGTTTAGCCTACCACCCCCAAACTAGTGGCCAAGTTGAGGTTTCTAACCGTGAGATCAAGGCCATTCTAGCTAGAGAAGGTGGTGGCAAAGTTAAGGAAAGATTGGAGCAATAAGTTGGACGACACCCTTTGGGCGTACAGAACTGCATTCAAGACCCCATATAGACTCGTGTACGGAAAAGCATGTCATCTCCCGGTCGAATTGGAATATAAGGCATATTGGGCTATTAAGGAGCTCAATCTAGATGCCAAACTAGCGGGAGAAAAGAGGTTACTTCAACTTAATCAACTCGATGAGTTTAGGTTGACGGCCTATGATAGTGCTCGAGTCTACAAAGAGAAGACGAAGAAGTGACACGACAAGATAATCCTTCCGAGAGAATTCAAGGAGGGTGATAAAGTGTTATTATTCAACTCACGACTTAAACTTTTCCCAGGAAAGTTAAGGTCAAGGTGGTCGGGTCCTTTTATCGTAAAAAAGGCCAATAAATTCGGTTATGTGGAGGTTTTCGACGAACATGGTAACGAGTTTAAGGTTGATGGCTAAAGACTTAAGCTATATCATGAGGGGGATACAATTGGTGCAGTTGAATTACTTCACCTAAGTGGTTCCGATTCACTCTGAGTTTCACTGTGGTAAGAGGGTCGTGCGGGACCTAGATAAACCAGCGCTTTGTGGGAGGCAACCTGTATTTCTTACTTTCTAGACTAATTCTTTTTTTTTTTATTTTTATTTTTACTTTTTCTTAGAGAGGTTAGGAGAGTGAATTTTACCTTTCATGAGTGTTTTTGTACAGGTTTAGATCGCAAAGTATGGAGGTTTCAAGAAAAAAAAAATTAGGCGAAGAAAGAGAAGCTCCAGGTCTGGGTACGGGCCCGATCGGGCAAGGCTCGCCCGATCGGGCGGGCACCTAAGGTCCAAAGATCAAGTTCATTTCGCCTGATCGGGCGAGGAGTCCCGATCGGGTGCGAGCCTACAGTCAAATTTGAGCAAAAACTTCGCCCGATCGGGCAAAGACGTCCAATCGGGCGCGCAATATTGATTTTATCGGAGCTTAATTTCGCCCGATCGGGCAAAGAGGCCCGATCGGGCGCGCAAGTCAGGGAAGAAATCGAGGGAAATTTCGCCCGATCAGACGAATCCCCCCGATCGGGCGGAATTTTGGAGAAATCGAGTGCCACAAAAAGAAATATCGGGCGAGAAAAAGGCGATTTCCAGGTTCCAGTTTGCGCCCGATCGGGCGGAGCTCGCCCGATCGGGCGCTCACTTTGCAAATTGGCATAAACCACCTTCGCTCGATCAGGCGAGGCTCGCCCGATCGGGCGCGCCTTTTTAATCCGGGGTTTTAAACCCCTTTCTCCCTTTCTCTTTTCTTTTTCTTTCTTACTTCTTCTTTCTCCTTCACACTTTCTCTCTCTAAAACCTCCATTTTCACACCTTCAACTACACCTTCAATCCAAGATCTCCTCAAATTCACCCATCAAAACCTCAAATTTCTTACATATTCTTAATCTTCACACCTTCCTCTACATTTTCCACGTATTTTCTCCCACTTTCTCTCATACTTCCTTCAAACCCTTAGAGAGAGAAAGCTCCAAACACCAAATTTTCCACATATAATGGATTCAAAACGTTCAAGGACACAAAAGGGTGAAATTTCGAGGGCACCACAACCAACGGTCAACCCGGACCTTCAAATACCGGGATAAGAGGAGGTTGTCATTACCTCGGAGGAGCAACGGGTTAGGATGTTAAACCTCATTGATCGACAAGTAATCTCAACCCGTTTTATTCATCATCCCACACTAGCTAGATTAGGTTTAGATAAATATGTGGAAAAATTGTTCAAAGGTATAGGCATGAGTGGTTTCTTTCAAATGTGCCATGATACGTTTGACTATTTAACATTAGAATTTATTTTAATTTTAATGTTATTAAAATGAATGCACTAATCACTCATGTACAATTCCGATTATTAAACAACGATGTGAGACTAACTCTTAAAGAATTCGGAAAGTTGTTTGATTTGAAATCGGATAAACCGATTGAACCCTCTCAAGACCACACCGCCGTGGTCTACAAGAGGCTAACCGGGGAGGATTTAGTTAACCTCCAACATGCCAAAGGGATGTGGATTCAACATCCCGTCCCAAAATTTTGGCAAAGATTTGCCGGCCTCACTATTTTTGGGAGGCATGAACCGACAAATGTGAGGAGAGATGAATTGGAACTTTTGGCATCCTATGTAATTCCTAAAGCTGAAAAATTGAACATACCTCATAGGATAGCCAATCACTTCCAAAGGGCGGCCAATGCGGCCGAGGCTAGTAGGTGTAGGGCCCCTATTTATTTTTGGGGGTTAGTGACCCACATTGCCAAAAAACAACTAGGTTGGAACCCGGATGGGCATAGGAAAGTTGTAGGATCAAATCTCATGGACCTAGCCTATTTAGGGAGTCTAAACTGGGTGCAACCCGTGGGGGGTGACACTTGGTGGATAGTCCACCGAAAATCGGGTAGGAGGGACCAAGCCTTCACCTTACCCAACCCCGCCTTGACCAAATTTGAGAAGGGGAAGCCTTCTTATACTTTTGAGATTAACGGTAAAGGTGAGGTTCAACCACATCACCCTTCACCACAACCCCACCAATCTCCCCTAGACCACTCCCCCACTCACCATTCACCACACTATCCACCACCTCCACCCTTCACCTATGGCATACCCACTTCCTCGGTCGACCCCAATGCCCCTTATGACTTTTCGGCTTTTAGGAGCCAATTAGACCGTATCGAGATGGGGCAAGGGAGAGTTGAGGGTATGATGCAAAACCTAGATTCTAGGTTAAGCCCCTTGGATGGGCGGGTAGGACACATAGAGAAGAACCTCGGGAGGGGTCTATACCCCATGTACGATGATTATGCACGCCGAGGAGCTATTCCCCCCTAGGCATTAGTTCCCGATTGGTTCCAATACCCCAAGGAGGGTATTCTCAACCCAGTGTGTATGGTACTTATGTGGACTACTCTTTAGTCCATGGATATGGGGGTGACGCTCCTTTTGGGGGTATGGTGGGGAATGTGAACCCTAACTACTTTGCAGGTGGTTCGGGTTATGGTGGTGCTGGACCGGGCCTGGGTGGTGCCAACTCGAGCCATGGAGGAGGATATGAGAGGATGGATGACGATGAGGAGTAGCTCCTCCTAGCTACCCTCCCTAGTCAATGAGGGCATTGCTTGATTTGGCTTAGGGGGAGATTTCTTGTATATATGGTAACTTTATTTTTCTCCTCTTTTTTTATTGCTTTCCTAGTGTAGTTTTTATTGCTTTCTTATATATGAAAAATAAAAAAAAAAATTGAAAAATAAAAAAAAAATACAAAAATACGTTCCAATGAATTGTAAATCATGCTTCCCTGTGCCCCTTACTTGAGAAAATTTGTTTTGATTCTTGGTTATTGATAATGAGCATTGTGGATTTGTTGGTCATGATTTGAAGTCTAATTGTTTGGGTTCCTAAACATGCGTCAATTTTGCCAACTATTTGTGAATATAGTGCTTGACTAGTTGATTTGGGTAGGAATGTGTGATAGTTCCATAATTCCTGGTATGTCAATGAATTTGAGTATTGATTTGCAACTATGAGTAGTGTTTCATGACTTATTATTATGCACATGAGGAGGACGAAGACGTTCATTCTTTTAGGTAGCCTTCAGACGTTATTAGATACATTTGTTCCCTTCTTGTTACCCACGTTGTTGCTTGTGCCCTTTTATTGTTTATTTAGCCACATTACAAGCTTATATGAGCCCCATTGGTTACTAGTCCCAAGCTTGGCTTGGGGGAGCTATTAGTTGGTGAGGTGAGGGTGTTGTGGTGTGCACATTATTTGCACAATGTGGGAATAAAAGAAGAGTGATTGTTCTTTGATTTTTGATTGGAAAATATTGATATGTTGTGTTACAAAGTTGAAATTTCCAATATGAGTTAAAAAGAAAAAAAAGAGCAAAAGGAAAAATTTTTAATGTTCAAATGTTCTATTTGAAGGTTGTTCAAGAAGAAAAAAAAAAAGAAAAAAAAAATTCAAAAGAAAAAGAAAAAAAAGAGAATGAGTTTAAAGTTTGTATTTCACTCAAGTTCTACATTATCATATTTTTATGAGTGAATTTTGTAAGTAATGGGATTGTTTATATTGTTTGGAGTTGTATTTAGTGGTTTTTTGTTGGAGTTAGTTATGTTGATGGAGATGTATGATCATCATTTATTTTGATCATGGGTTTATTAGGATTTGGCTCCCTTAATGCATAGCTTTTCTCTCACATACTCCCAAATTTATCCTACACTTTACCCTAGCCTTACATTACAAGCTTTAAAGACCTTCCGACCTTGTGCATAGAGTTGTGTAAATGTGAAAGTGTTGTTTATCAATGCAAGTTATAACTTGACATATTTCGAGTCGACTAGTAGGTTGAGCGTTCATTGTTTTAAAAACACGAGAGTGTGAGATGGGTGGGCATTGTTCACAATTAAAGGGGTTGGTTGGAGAGCGATCGAGTACATCTTTTACTCGCCACATAAATGAGAATTGAGTGTGTGAGCACTAGTCTTGAATTCTATATGCTCTTGTGGTTTGCTCTATTTGACAATTGTTGGGGAGGAAGGGTGATTAGATGAATAAGATTGATTGATGTTGAAGCATGTTCATTAGATTTGCCTTGAATCGTTTGTGCTTGATTTGATTATTGGGGTGAGGCATGTTTTATATGTTCATTGATGAGCTTTTTGCTTAAGGACAAGCAAAGGTTTGGCTTGGGGGAGTTTGATATGTCCATTTTATATAGTAATTTACCCCCGTCCCTTGGTCATAATTAGTAGTGTTTTTAGCTCTTTCGAGCCACTTTTATTACTAATTTGTGTTTTCTAATGTTTTCGTAGTTTTAATTGTATTTTACAGGAAAATGCACTTTTGGAGCATTTTCCCGGGTTTTATGGATCAGCTACGGAAGCTAGAAGGACACGACCACTTTTGAAGCCCAGGATCGGTGAGAGTCGATGATTAAGGGCTCGGTATGAGATACCGAGGTTATTGGATCGTTTAATCAAGACCCGATGAGGAAAATTAATTAGATTGGGCCGAGAAATGGAGCCCAATCGAAATCCGAGCCTCGAAGAAGAAGACCGGGCCCGATCGGGCAAGCATACGCCCGATCGGGCGGCTGCGCGCGTTAGGACCCTCAAGGAAGAGGCATGCCCGATCGGGTGAGCATAAGCTCGATCGGGCGCGACACACCAATAACGGGCAAAGCAAAAAAGGCGGGCCCGATAGGGTGGCCCTTCGCCCGATCGGGCGCGTGTTTTTCCCAGATTTAGTTTTAATTTTTGTTTTGGGGAATGTTTAAGTACGAATTATGTACGTAATTTTGGTTTACCTTCTTTTTTAGACTTTCTCTCTGTACTTAGGATATTTCTCTCTCTTAAATTCTCTCTCTCAACTTTTGTTCTTAATTACTTCCATTAATCCAGATTTCTTTTGGTAACAATTTCTTCTCTTTTAATTTCAGCTATTTTACTTACTTCTTTGATTATGCTTTGCTTTATTTATTTGATTAGTTTAGTTATGATGATGCTTGAGTAGTTTTTTTTCTAGGGTTTATAGGGATCTAATAAATGATATGAAGGGGTAATTTTGTGATTGTTAATTATCAATGCTTGGTTAATTTCCTATTGATTGATTTAATGCTATGCAATTAGGTTTGGCCAGATTTAATTGTATGAGTTTAGCAATATTAATTCGAGATTCGACAGAATAGAATTGATGTTTAGGCTTAGTTTCAATAGGCGGACTAATTTATAAATGGTTAAGTCGAGATTCGACATATGAGATTTAATACCGGTAAATTAACTCTGTGATTATAATACGTAGCGAAAGCCCTTTATAATCTGATTAACCAATGCTTGATGATTGCTTATTATGATTTGCCCTGGAATATTGTTTATTAGTGAACCTATGCCCTAGGTCTTTTAATATTTGATTTTCCCCCTACTTTATTTCTTTCGACCTTATTCTATGTAGTATAGAATTTATTCACAAAAATATTGGTTACTTAGATAATTTAGATTATAATAAATAATTAGGAGTAAAAAAAACTTGTTTCCCTGTGGAGTTCGACCCTACTTCCCTATCTACTTTTGTTAGAGGATTTAGGTAATTACTTTTGATTAGGGGATACGACTTTACCCTGTCAAACACCCTTGAGCTTGTCCAGATCCGCCTAAGCCTTTCCAAGTTCCTCCTGAGCCTTTTTGAGCGCCGTCTCTGCGTCGCTAGCCTTCTGCTTGGCTGCCCCCAAGTCTGTCTCTAGCTGCTGAATCCTCGCCGCGTGTGTCATTATCGTGGCTTTAGTCTCAAGTTCATTTATGGTACAAGAGTATAGAGCAACGTTGTCAGCGTCTCTGGCTGACTTATTGGCTCTCTTTACCTCTTCCCGCTTGCGGGAGTAAGGATGTTTGAGACCGTCTACTCGCAAAAGAGCCTGCAATTACAAATCACGTCAGATATGTAGGCGGAATAAAACTTGAATTAATCTTCTTTATATCTCACCTCAACTAGAAGGGACAAAATGCGTTCTAGATTGAACGTCTCTAACCCAGGGATAACGTCTTTTTCCCTCTTGCGGACGGCGTCAAGCATGGCCTTGGCATGCTTCTGGACGTCTGGCCAGCGGGGAGATTGATGTGCACCACAATTAACATTTGGTGAGTGCGAAATATAGGCGGCACCAATCTGTTGTCGACCGTCTGGGGAAGAAGTCTGTTGGGAGTGGGATTTCACTCGCAAAGGCCACCCTAACTCAGGCGGGGACTCAAATGGGATTGCCTTACCTTCAGAAGCAGCGTGGTTAGAGCCACCCGCTGGCGCTGTAAAACCTCCGCCTGCGGACAGAGGATTGGCAAGGTCAAGACCCAGGCTTCCGCCTATATCCTAAGTCTTCCCCCCAATGCGCATTTGAGTCTTCCCGGCTTTGGCTCCAAGTGCTAATGTGGAGTAGACTTCTTGGACTTGGTGGGGGTAGAGGCGGATTCCTCCCTTGCCCGTTTGAGGCTCTTCTCAAACGTTTTTGGGATCTCTCCTCCCGCAAAAAGAATTCAAGTCAGATATACATCCGGTAAAACAACTTGCAAAGTTAGTTAAAGGAAAAAGATTCAGGCGTCTTACCTTGGCCCTAACCTCGGCCGCCTGTTTCTCCGCAATCTCTCTTCGAATGGTGGCTGAGGATCGTTCGGGTGTTTTCTTGTCTGGGAGCATTGCCAAAGCTTCTTCTGCAAAAAGAACAAGGAAATTAGTACTTACACAACAGCTGACATAGAGATAGCCCAGACGCTCATAATGTTTAAGCGCATACGTTTGGTAAACATGCTGCTGAGTCCACAGGAGGACAAAAAGCACTCGCCCCTTAACCAGGCGCTCTTAGGGATCCAGTTCTTTGGAACCTTTATTGATTCCCTAGTTGAGAGGGTAGCAGTCTCAAGACCAAAAAAGTTGGTCTCTATTATTTTGTCATAATCTTCACCCGGAATCCGGGGAAGACAACATTTTCGGCCCAGAAGGTCGGGCTTGTTATTGTACCGGCGCAGCCAAAAATTCTCTCGCCGGCTGGGAGCAGACAGCAAATAGAAGCGGTGCTTCCAAGCGTCAAACTTGGACACTTTTTCCAAAGTCATAATGTATTGAGGATGCGTGGTCAAAGTATACCACGCTCTCCAGCCGCCTGGGTTGCGGCTAAGATAGTGCATATGGGCAAAGGCCTCCCAGCCAGGATGCAGCCCTTGAAATTCGCAGGCGGCAACATACCCCAAAATATTGGCCCAGGAATTAGGGGTTAGTTGCCACACTCCAAGGTTGTATCCTCTTTGAATTGCCTTCACCGCCTCGTGAAGGGGAAATCTTAGTCTGGCTAGGAACGCCGCCTCATAACAGCAAAAGTAGGCGTTGGCGTTCCTCTCATCATCCTTCCAGCAGACCGTGCCCTCTTCAGGCGGCACCCGGATGCGGTAATTACCGGCCAGCGGGCGTATGAGTTTAAACTTCTCCAATTCCTTTTCCATGTTCGCCCTATCTTTGGCAGAGACGTGGATTTTGAAGGGATCGTCCTTCTCACTCCAATTTTTCCTCCCCTCCATCTCGCTATCCTCAAGCGGTGACATAGGTTCGTCACTGCTCTCGGAGCTGGAGGCGGAGCTTTCTCCGGATGACTCCTTATCCTGCAAGCGGGGCATAGAGACGGCTTCCTCCCCGTCTCCCTGATCACATTCGTCAAGGAAGGAATCTGCAGGGATTGAAGGGGCACGCGGAGGGGAACTTTCAGCAGCCGTTGGGTTTTCCTTACCTGACGTCTCCCCCTCATGTTGCTGCCCGCTTGAGCCCTCACTTCTATAATCAGGATCTGGGGCCGTCTGCATTATCCTAACCATTTTGTCCTGCACAAACACCCGGAAACCGGTTGGACTCTAACCTAGGGTGTGCCGTGTGTGTTGGTGATGCATCCATTTATTGCAAGAAATATGTACAAGCGGGAAAAAAATGAAAAGAGCTGAGAGAGACAGAGACGGTACCTTGAAATTTGTTATCTGAAGGTAAGACGAAATCGGCTGCGGCAGGCGAAAACGAGCTTGATTGCTTGCGCTTGACACAGATGTAAAAGCATACTCTCTATCTAAGTTTATCTCTCTTGAAAGTTTTTGCAAACGTACAAAATAATGAGGGGTAAACGGCTATATATAGGAGATAAATCTGGGGGCAACTTCGTAATTCACTTAGAAGGAGAACAGTAAAAAAACTAGCGGTAAAATCACCCCCAATGGAAGAGTGACAAGTGTCATAGATGCCACGTGGAATGCCACGTCACATCTTTGAGGGAAAAATGTTTAGGGTAATTTTACCTTGCCACGTGGTCCAATAAGAAAGTGACACGTGTCAGCCTAGGGTTTGTCCAAAATGGACCAACGTCTGTTTGACACGTGGCATTCCAAAGAAATAGGAAAAAGCGGCATTCATGACCCCAATCCCGAGAAAGCCGCAATGCGGCGCCACCCACCAATTATTAGGGCTCGATGACCTAATCTGGGGCACAATTCTCTAGGACCTTATAAATAGGGAGATTTCCTCCATTTGGAAGCACGTTTTACCATTTATTATAAAATTACTCTTTGATAGAGACATCTCGAGCTTGGAATCCAAACAGATACCCACCTTTTTACTCCTATTCAAGTTACTAACTTGATCGTCGGAGGCGGAGCTCCAGTCAACCGGAATCTCCGTTGTTTTGCAGGTACAACTCACGCTGGACCAGACTTTGTGACGTAACTCTCCCGAGGGACAAAAACACCCAAAACAGTTTCCATTTAAGAAGAAAAGAATTCGGCTATACAAGTCCAAAAGTATTGTGTCCAAAGCAAGAACAAAATATAACACATTGCAAATTTTCCTTGACAGAAACAAAAATCTTTTTGGAGTTCTTCAAGATAAAGAATTAGAAAATGCATATACAATTGTGCATGGCATATATTAATCAACATCCCACCAAACATGATAGAATATACTCCCCCAAGCTTGAATGAGACAATACACTCCGATCATAAATCAAATAATCCACGGGAGGGGAAACCAAAGAGATCAATCCAACAATACCAACAGATGTCCAACAAGTCATTAACTATTGGAGAAAGAACAAGAAAAGATATTACCGAATGTTAGGTGGGTGTAAATACCCGCAAATGACCCAATTTAACCTTTCAATGCCAAGTTCATCTAAAATTAAGTCTTGTTTTCCATATCCTAGTAATTGTGGAGTCTGCTTCCTCGATTCTTGATCCAAAGTAATGTACCGAAGTATATAAAGTCATGTACCTAGTAAAAGGCACACAAACATTTACATGACAGAATATCTATTCTAAAAAGAAAAGAAAATGAAAGCAATAAAACACGGGTTACTTCCCGAGAAAGGCTTGCTTAAGGTCCAAGCTTGACTGCTCTAGAAAATAATATTGCAACGAACACAAGAGCTTGTCAAATGCACTACTACACATTTCATAAGATAGAAGGTAGGCAAATGACTGGAAGAGGATGTGCAACAAGCTTAGTGCACACCCATGAGAAGTGCGATGCCAAGAAAAGGAAGAAAAATCAAAAGCAAATTCAACAAAATAAGCAATAGAAGAAGACGAAGAAGAAAAGAAAAGGAAGAACTAGGCAAACTCTCTTCAAAATATTTTTGGGTGGCATAATAACCCTTTTCCTCAATAGTAGACGAATGAGGGACATGAAGATCATCATAGACAAGAGGGTACCCAATAGGCTTATGGACAAAAGAAGGGAGGGAAATAGGAGTGTAAGGGATATGGTTAAATCTCCTTGAAAAAGGGACATGAGAAAAGGGAATGGGAGCTATGGTCTCCCAAATGAAATCTTCCTCACCACCATGCCTCACATCACCAATAAGAGCGTGGAAATCAATCATAGAATCTTCAAAAGAAGAATACTCATGATCTCCATCTCCCTTGAACATCCAACTTCCAAGAGGAACTACATAATCCTCTCCATTGCAACTATGAACAACAACTCCCTCAACATCTTTAAAGCCTAAGGTCTTAAAACCATGCATGAATGGATGCAAATTCATTTCAAACTCATCTCTCTCCCATGAAGCATCCCGAATGAACTCATTCAAAAGGCTATGGGTTTTGACATGACCTCAAATGAGTCCAAGTACTCATGGATAGAAGAATCACAATCATGCATAAGACACTCATCAAGATAGGAAGGAGGGTTAAGGTTTTCGAAATTAACACTCTCTTCATTCACAACTCCTTCACCATTACTCAAATGCTCACTAAAGGGATCCTCACACTCTCTTGGTTTCTTAAAATAATAATCATCATCCTCAACACACACATTGGATAGGGATTTTTCACATACAAACATCAAGGATGACAATAGGCTTTTTAACTCATCTCATCTTCCCTTTTCCTCCTCAATACGCTCCTCATTCTTTTTCATTATCTCTAATTGACCTCTCATAGATGTAAGAATCATCTCCTTACTAGGCCCAAGATCATTGTTAAGCTCAATGCGCCTAATTTGAGACTCAAATATATCAACAAGAGATTCAAAAGGTGTAGAAGGTTGAGGTTCAACAAAAGAAGAAGAGGTACAACCAAGATTGGAAGAATCAACATTAAGATCATTAGCATAATCATCACATTGGAGAGTGGGGGCACAATCAAGCATATGAGATTCATCATTTAAGGAACGAAGCACATCACAAGACATGGTAAATAATGAAGAAAATTGAAACACACCATTAACATATACTTGAGCATGCACTTCATCATCACAAACAAAAGAGGAAATAGAGTTGGAAGTGTTTGTTCTAGGTTCACTAATGAGATCATGTGAAAAATCATGGTAATTCATGCTAATATTAGAAGAATCAAAACATTGCTCATCAACATTAGAATCATGACTACCCCTATTATAAACATCCCAAGAAAACCAAACATAGAAATCCCAAGTATCGTTAATTGACAATGCTCTAAATTCATCATTATGCATGCTTTCACATTCCTAGTTTGCTCATTCATACCAAAATAACAAATGTCATAAGCCTCCAAAATATTACAACAATTATAATCTAAAAATCCCTCATGTCTATTGAAATATTCACAAAAAGGTTCATTTTCATATTAAGGAAATAATAGACATGCCATTTTTTTCAAAACAAGCAAAATCAAATAAAAGAAAAGTATATACAAAGGCCTACACTCAAGTAATAAAAAACAATCAAACATAGACACCGTTCCTCGGCAACGGCGCCATTTTGTCAAGGGGTGAAGAATAGGTTTGGGTTAGGCAATGTGAAGGCTTGATCCCTCCTACCCGACTCTCTATGAATTATCCACCATATCTAACTAGGGGTCGGTTGGATCCAGTTGAGGCTTCCTAAGCATGCTAGGTCCATGAGGGTAGGGCCATTTACTTTCCTATGGTCAATGGGTGTAAAACCCATCAATTTAACTGCAATGTGGGTGACTAACCAACCAAAGTAAATAGGGGTCCTAGCTCTCCGGCAACAGCGCCAAATTTTGACAGGCTAAAGTCGTATCACCTAATCAAAAATAATTCCTAAGTCCACTAACTATGCGGATAGGGAAGAAGGGTCAAACCACAGGGAAACAAGTCATTTTATTCCTAATTAATCAATATAATCTAGATTATTAAGTAACCAATTTGATGTTATAAAGGGGAACTAAACTATTATGAGTAAAAGTAGGAAATAATAAAAGTAGGAGGAAAATAAATGAATAAAAGACCTAGGGCATAGGTTCACCAATAAATAATATTCCATGGTAAAACATAACAATCAATCATCAATGCAACGATTAATCAGATCATGAAGGGCTCTCACTACGTATTAAATCTTATCTCTCGAATCTCGACTTAACCATTTATAAATTAGTCCGCCTATTGAAACTAAACCTAAACATCAATTCTCATCTCTCGAATCTTGAATCAATATTGCATAACTCATACAATTAAACCAGGCCTAATCTAATTGCATATCATTAAATCAATCAACATGAATTAATTAATAATTGACAACCAACAATAACAAATTACCCCTTCATATTATTTATGGATCCCCACAAACCCTAGACGCATAATTGAATCTAAACAAATCAAAGCAATTAAATAAGTCATGATGAATTAAAGAAATAAAATTACTGAAATTAATAGGGAAGAAATCGTTACCAAAGTTAACGGAAATAATGAGTTGAATCAAGAACAAAGTATAGAGTACTAGAGAATGAAAATAAAGCTAAGTAGAGAGAGAGATTTTAAGAGAGTAGATGCTAAAACTAATAACATTAAAACGTATTTATACAAAACTCCCCAATAATCCTAATTAAAACTAAGTAAATCGCCGAACACATCCTCTCAGAAACACACGCCCGATCGAGAAAAGGGCTGCCCGATCGGGCCCGCCTTTTTCTTCGACTTAATATTCTGGGCAGCCGCTCGATCGAGCCAAGGGTTGCTTGATCGGGCTTGGCTATTGGTTGGACTCGGATTGGGCTTCACTTCTTAGCCCAATTCGAATTTCCACTTTGAGGCTTGATCACTCGGTGTCCAATGCTCGGTATTTTGCATGTCCAATGCTCGTAGTCGCTTCATAAAATCCTGGGAAAATGCTCCAAAAGTGCAATTTCCTACAAAACTCAACCAAAACTACGAAAACACTAGAATACACCAATTATTAATAAAAGTGGCTCTAAAGAGCCATAAACACTACCAATTATGACAAAGGGACAGGGGTAAAATACTATATAAAATAGACATATCAATCTCCCCCAAGCTAAACCCTTGCTTGTCCCTTAGCAAGGCAATGAATCAAAATAAACCATGACTTCACCCCAAATAAAGTCAAAGATCCACAATGTAACTCAAGGCCAATCCAACAAACATGCATCAAAATCAATCACTCAAATCAATTCGAATTCCTATCGTCCCTAACAATAGTCAAGTAGAGCAAACCACAAGAGCATATAGAATTCAAGACTAGTGCTTACACACTCAAATCTCATTTATGTGTCGAGTAAAGAATGTACTTGTAGGCGACTAGGCGTCGTTCGAAGTGCGCCTACATTAAAGCATGTTGTGAATATGCTTGGAACTCATAGGAAGTGGGAATTGACATAATACGACTAGGGACAAGGAAAGTAGGGAGCCGCCAACAAGTTTTTAGTAACTTGTACACCGTTCACGGATCATTTAAGGCATCCACGATTAAGGGACAATGAAGGCAACAACGATTGACCCGTGAAGGTTACACCCCATTCATAATCCATGAGATTACTAACTCCATATGGTTCAGAACCACGAAAGGAGGATCGGGGATGATGGTACGAAGTGAGTCATAGAGTCACATTCGCCCGTATTGGCCTTTACTCGATTCTTATAGTTAAAAGTGATTCCTGCGATCTCAAAGGCATGCAAACAAATATTCAAATCGCTCCAATCTATTATTATACTAAATTGGTTGAATATTAATGCAACATATAATTCTAAAATATTGTGATCACTTTGAGTAAACAACAAGATTAAAAAGGAACCTAAACTGGTTATCCAAATTATCTTATTAATCGTGATTTTGAATTACATATTCCCTTTAACATGCAATATGGTGATCAAAATAATAATATAATAAACATTAATATTAGAAACAATTTAACAATAAATCTAATAATGTAAAATCGTTAGAAAAATAATAGAAATTAAAGGAATATAATTCTTACTATGATTTTATTTGCTTGCAACTATAAAACAATAAACGAGTTAGTAACTTCAAGGAAAATTATTAAAGAACCAGTTAAATTAAATTAAATAGAGTTCATTTGGGGCCAAACCCTCAAACAATT
Organism: Chenopodium album; assembly: GCF_948465745.1. Taxonomy (NCBI): domain Eukaryota; kingdom Viridiplantae; phylum Streptophyta; class Magnoliopsida; order Caryophyllales; family Amaranthaceae; genus Chenopodium; species Chenopodium album. Next base: position 41,541,419 of record NC_137834.1, on the reverse strand, counting down.
CTACCTTTAACGCCTTGGTTTAAGGACATAACCTCGAGTAAAGTATGGACTCCTTGGAGTGCTTAAGGAAGGAATTTTGAAAGAAAAAGGGTGGCTAGTGTTTAGGCCAGAGCATAGAAGAGAGAAAAAGAGAATTAATTAATGCCTCGTATATCATAAATGAGGGGGTATTTATACGGAAAATGAGTAAAGGGAAGACACGAAACCCTAAAAAGATAAAAACCCTAAAAATATTGGCAAAGTATGTCGTGACTGGGCAAAAAAACCTGTGACACAGGGAAATGTGTGTGACGCGGCATATACTGGAGTGACGCGAGATATATCTGACCTTCTGGAGTTAAAAAGCGTGAAGGGTTTACGCAGAAATGACACGGGGTTGTCCCGTGTCATGGCACTAGCACCGTGTCACGGAGAACAATGCCGTTGCGCGGCAGATTACATTCAGCCTTTTTAAGTGCCGATTCATATTTTCTGGCTATTTTTTATTTATATTATTTATTAATTGGGCAAAAATAATAAAATAAATAAATGAAAAAATGAATAAAAAGATTTGGGCCAAAATAAAAATTGAACTATGCTTCGACTAAACATTAAGACTGATTTGTTGACCATTTTAAAAACTTAATAATTTAAATATGAGTTTTTTAGCACTCTCGGGATTAAATACTCAACCCAACCAATAACGGCGGTGAAAGGTTGTTCATCATCGGGTTTGGCTTTAGGGAGACATTTTGAGGTGTCTACAGAAGTCCTCCCTTTGACTGAGTTTTTAGAAACGTCAGTTTCAAAAACGATAGTCAAAGTTGTCGATAGGGACAGAGAACAATTTAAGATGTTCTGCAATCTTAAATCACTACGTATACGCCGATACCTGTAGAAAAGTGTTAGTTCCTCAAATAAAATAGTAAAGGAATAGAATGATTATCTGACATTAGTGTATCGGTGACAAATGAGTTTGGTAGCTTCCTATGTTAGAAGGAATCCACCGGATGACGTTTTGCTGAGATACTTTCCATGCCTGTGTTTTGTAGCGTTCTAAGCCTGAAGAAACCTACCAGATGATACTTTCTATGCTTGAGGAAAGTCGACATATGAATTTGGCGTTTTTCTATGCTTGAAGAAATCCACCAAATAATACTTTCCATAGTTGAGGAAAGCCTACTTGGCGGTTTTCTGTACTTGAAGAAATCCGCCGATAACACTTTCCATGCTTGAGGAAAGCCGACTTGGCGGTTTTCTATACTTGAAGAAATCTACCGATAATACTTTCCATGCTTGAGGAAAGCCGACTTGGCGGTTTTCTATACTTGAAGAAATCCACCGATAATACTTTCCATGCTTGAGGAAAGCCAAAAACTAATATAATCGTTGACTTCTTTGCTTTGAGAGGTGACAACGACCGACAATTTTCCATGCTTGAGGAAAAAAATTGTCGAATGAAATTTGCAAGTCTCTATGTATCGAGAACCTTCCGCCATGATATAATGATGTTTCAATTGTCCCCGAACGTGGGTCGTACATGATTTTCCTTCAAGTCGACTATCTTACCATATTAGGTGTTTAAAATGTCGAAAATGTGACTCTATTGCTTGTTAGGGGTAAATTGGTAATTTAGGTACCTTTTAAATGCCATTTTCATTTCATTTTAGCTGTTGCTTTGCGCCATTTTTACCTACTCGCATTGTTTTTTTTTATTCACATGTACCGAGTCACGGCGGAACTACACCATCGCACGTACATTCGCACTGTGTCGCGACATCAGAAATCGTGACACATCGGTTTTGTTTCTCCCTTTTTGTTTCGATTTCGCCGTTGTTGCTTTTTGAGTGACACCGCCGTTTTGCTTCGCAGCTTTGGCTGGAACAGCACCGTGACGCGGCTTGAGTTACTGTGTCGCGGCGAGATTTGTCATGCCGCGGCATTGGAGCTGCTGTTGCTGCGGTTTTTCGAGCTCAATTCTTCACCAAATTTACTCCAATTTCTTGCTATCTTCCTCATTTTCGAATTCTTACAAGGATCCATGTAAGTTTCTTTGCTTTTTGTCTCAAAATTGACGTGAATGCCATCTTTGCTTGAAACCCTATAAAAACCAAATTGGGGGTTTTGATTTTGAGCTTCTATGTCAAATTTCTTGCCATGAATTAGTTGTATATGATTTGTGAGAAATTTGAGACCAAGTTTTTGTGATTCGGTGAAGATACGAGTAAATCACCATTTTTTGGTAATACTTGTGTGAAATGGTGTTCTTGTTGTTCATGTTATTTCTTTGCAATTGAAATGATAATATATTGGTTATAGATCTATTAAAATATCCCATGATGCGCCGATCTATTGTTTTTGTGCAATTTCGAAACATGCTCTGTTTTGTGTATGTACTATATTGTCATGGAGAACATGATATCATGCAATTTAGGAGAACTGTAGTATTAGTTAGTCATGGAGATACTAAGTACTAGAAATAATTCTATTATTTTGCTAATTTTTAGCCTTGAGGTAAAAATTTTGCGTATAACAGAAAATGCAACTTGAGGTAGTCGTTAAGCCTTTTTTGAATAAATAACTAAATAACTTAGGAAATGATGCTAAGTGTTTAGATTTTTATTTGTGTTTGAATGTAATAGCATGCCTAGACAACGTGACCACGAAATTTCTACTCGTGGCCGGCATGAAGCTTTTCGAGAGGTCACTCCCACAGTTCCCGAGGGCATAGACAACGATGCCTTTGAGACTAAGTCTCGCCCTTCTACAGGTAGGGGTGGGTGGACTCCACCTCCGTGGACACTAGACGAGTTGGTTTTCTATCGTGAGAACCATATTTCTCACCGTCCACTTACCGGCGTAGTCGATGGCATGCTTCGCCATCATGGATCAGGAGCTAGAGATTTGATTCCCCGGCTATACAGGATTATCACGGGGGATCCTTTCACGAATGCCTTGTGGGAGTCTACCAGTTTAGGAGATTTTTATTTAGTAGTCGTAGGATTTCGCAGCCCCTGAGGTCGTGGTTCGACAGTTGTTCCAACATTATTGGAGTATTTTTGGGATACTACCAACACTTTCCACTTTGCTTGGGGGGAGATGACATTGACCCCTTTGGATTTCAGCATGATCAGCGGCTTACGCTTCACTGAGCGGGCTTTACGGCAGATTTTGGACCTCACTTTGAGGGCGACCGAGGTAGCGAATTTGTTAGGTCCTATCGTTTAGCATATCAGGAATTGACCGATGCCTCGAAGTGTTCCTAGGAGTGGGCGATCAGAGTTGGCTTCTGTTCTTGCCCATGGATTTGGCATAGCTGAGACGACACCTGAGCAGCGTGTGCGGATCTTTATCTTCATTCTTATTTCCGGGACTCTTTCTCAAGGTAGGAGTTCACGTGCGCTAGTTTGCTACCTACCTTCTCTGGTCAGGATCGGCGAGATAGGATCCTTTAGTTAGGCTAGTATTGGATATGTTGATCTACTCTCGTCGATGCGTCATGCCTACAGGCAGCTGAATAACCAGGCCCCTGTTGCTGTCTACGGTTTATGGAGAGTCGTAAAGGTGACAAACTTTCTTCTTCTTGTCTTGTTTGAACAAGTTTACCTCATGTGCTTAGAGATTTACTTTCATTGCAGCTGTGGTTCTATGAGTACTTTCCTGGATTAGCCCCTCGACGGCGTCACAGAGCGGTCTATGATTTCCCTGTTAGAGCCAGCTGGCGTGACCGAGGCGAGTCACGAGTGAATTCCATATCTACGTTGCGCGGGCTGCTGTGTCGAGGCACCTCTTCTGTTGGTGTAAGAATTCATTTAACGGCTATTTCACCAAATGCCATTGAGTAATTTAAAAATTCACCAAATGCCATCGGACTTTTCAGAATTCACCAAATGCCACCGAGTTTTTAAAAAATTCACCGAGTGCCATTAATGACTAACGGTAATTAACTCCGTTAGTCATTAAGGCTAATTATGCCACGTGGTACATTCTAATTGGTTCATTTTATTATTATTTTATTTATCAAAAAAAAAAAAAAAAAAAAAAAAAAAAACTGAACCCCGACCAATCTTCCCACCGCACCACCGCCCCTACGCCAGCCCAACCCCTTGCCTCCAACCCCACCGACGACCAGCATCGTCGGCAGCCACCCTTCCCCCTGACCCGGTGGTGAGGGGAGTGATTTTCGAGGGAGAAGGAGAGTTTGTGAATCCTTAGCTCCTGCACCCCGTCTTCCCAAGGTATGATTTTCTATAAGAATATTATTTTGCTAGTCTCTGAGCCGTCGAATAACCTAATTATTCGATCCGTTTCAGACTACTGCTCGTCGTAAGGGAAAGATTAAGGTCCCGCCTCAGTCTGTTCGTCACCCAGGACCGATCGGTATTGTTTAGGATCATATTACTGACGTACTGGAGGGTTTTAGACAGGAACATGAGTCTCTACCTGATGAGTTAGAGCCAGTAATCTTTTGACACATTATTCATCCTTTTTAATACTGCTTGTTACTGATTTTTTGTTTTCACCTTATGCACTCGGACATGATTGGATTTATGAAGTTGGTTGATGCTTGAAGTACTATGTCATCAAGCTACAACATGGTGCAAGTTGTCAGAGTGGTTTGGGCGAAGTTCTCGAGGTATATTCACAAGTTTTCCCAGATTTACTAATTGTTCTATCCTGCACTATTGACATCTTTTCATTTTGTGTGTTTTAGGAGCGACATAGGCAATGAACGTCTCGCTCGCGCTCAAGGCATAGAGACTCGGACAAGGGGGAGCCGAGTCATCAGAGACAATCTCCTAAGGTTCGTCGACATTCTCAGTATCTATGGCAGCATCCCCCGACTTCTCTGCCATTTTAGGGGTTTCTGACTTAGTGGCAGCCTCAGCCTTCTCATCCGTTTCAAGAGGCTCAGTGGTAGCAGCCTCAGTCTTCTCAGCCATTCCAGTACTTTCAGGCTCAGTGGCAGCGCCCTTCATCTTCCCAGCCATTCTAGTCTTTATAGCTTGAGTATAGGTTGGTCATTAGCCCCGTGGACCAAGGTTTATACTCAGTTCCATTGTCTAGGACGTTGCCTCCACCGGTGCAGGGGTTATTTTCAGTTCCATTGTCTGGGACGATGCCTCCTCCGACGCTTCCTACATCTTGGAGTCAGCCTATGCTGTTTACCAGCTGGACAGGTCCTGCTTTGAGTTTGTCTTCTACTGGAGCTATGGGGACTAGTAGGGATACTACTCCTCGTACCCAGATGATGGAGGGACTCTTTGGTCCTTCGTTCTTGTATTCGTAGGCTCGAGATGACACTGATCCTAGCTCTTTTGGTTATGGAGAGTTTTGACCGAGGGTCTTTATTATGTACTTTGATTGATGACACTTGACACTATCTATGTATCATGACTCACTTTGTATATTTTATTCACACTTTATGCATTTTACATTATTAGTGTGAGTATTAGTGTGTGCTTGAAACTCATTGTGTATGATTGTGTATTTATTAATAACACAAAAAAAAGATATTTTTCGTAAGTGGAGGGTACCGACCTTCCCCAAAAGAAAAAGAAAAATAAAAAAATGGGACTAAATTTACAACTTTCCCAAAATGAAATAAAGATAAAAATGGGACAAATTTTGCAATTTCCCCAAAAGGAAAAAAAAAATAAAAATAAAAATAGGACAAGTTTTACAACTTCCTCAAAAGAAAAAGAAAATAAAAATAAAAATGGGATTAGTTTTACAGCTTCTTGAAAAAGAAAAATAAAATAAAAACAAAAAATAATAATAAAGATACAAATAAAAATAAAACAAATAATAAAAATAAAATTAAAATTAAAAATAGGGAGAATATTTTTAGGAATAAAACTCTTGAAAGACGAGATTAAAAGATAGACGGTGAAGGAAAAACAATAAAAATCCGGATAAAAATAGGTCAAGGATAAAAATATGAAAATACTTGAGCGCCGTGACACGGCAGGTTATACAGTGTCACGACACTTTTTCCCGTGAGACGGTGGGATTTCCCGTGTCACGGTGTGCGTATGCTGTAGTGATCTACTTTGCGCGTATAGAATAATAGATTATGAGTGTTTCTGAGCGTTTTGGCTATCAAACACGAACATTTTATTCGTGATATGCATAATTACGAAACATAGAATAATTAGAATTTCATATTTCAATAATAATGTCTCATAAATTTGATAATACATTGTGTGACTGGTCCTATTCTTTGACTAATGCAGACAAAAGAGAGCTAGAATTGTTTCATGTCAGAAGATTGTTAGCATTAAGGCATGTAGCAATTGAACATGATTTTCTGAGGGCAGCCTTAGATTATCAGAGTCTTGAAACTCATTGTTTCAAGTTTGATTATGATGAAATATGTCCTTTGCCGGAGGAATTTGGTGCTAATTTTGGCTTTCCCGCTAGAAATCTCATTGCAATGCCCACTCTACGTGAATATTATTACCATGATTTTATATGTCATCTGAATATGACAGATCAAGATTTAAATAAAATTGTGTGTGGTAATGAAGTAGATCTAAAAAAGCTTGCAAATTTGTATTTCAATGGTCCTGTCTCTAAGTCTTATCATGTATACCGTAGAAGGGCTTATATTTTTTGCATTTTTAGCAAGCTTTTATTTTCAAACAGTAGTGTAGGACATGCTTGTTTAGTGTCTGTGCTTGAACATGTTTAATCTAGAAGATCCCCTATGCCTACTTGCCTTACAGAAACTTTGCGTGGCCTTGACGAAGAAAAACCTGACCAGAAAACCATGAGGAAGGGCTCTCTAGTACTGTTGTAGGTAAAAACGCGCTCTGATCAGCCTCCGTGACACGTAGCAGGCACCGTGTCATGGTATATAATTGACGCTACACGGTGCATTCTGTCATATCACAGTGTTTTTCTGCACTTTTTTTTCGACTGATTTTATTTTACAGATTTGATTGATGGAGCGTTTAGAACTTTTTGAAGCCCCCGACAATATTAAAAAATATGGTCCCAATGATCTAGTCCGTAGGAAGAACAATTACTCTGCAAAGATGTCATATGATGATTGGAAGGTGTTCTTTGCAAAGAGAGAATTTTCCATTCGGTGGGTGGAGCCTTGGTGGAGGCTTACTAGGATGGTTTGGACAAATGATACTCCGTATTTTCGTGTTCCTAGTATTTCAAAGTTGACTTTTTATTATCCTTCCCAATTGATGGGACAATATAGACTTGAACAGGTAGTTCCACGCTATAATGATAGTCCTCGTGAAGTATCATTGCATCAAAGTAATGTTCACAAGTACAAACTTATTGGATTGGAAGGCCTTTGTGGACCGTTTTTGCGAGTAACCAAGCTCCTCCTCCCATGTCTAGTGCATACAAGGCATAATTGAATCCTTGAAGCAGAAGGGATCGAGTCGGATCATGCAACTTTGATGTGAAGGGACGTCTTGGAAGTAAGAAAGCGCCTCCTAAAGATCGTCTAGGTCCGAGAACACAAGGAATTGAATTTAAGACTCCTATAATGCCTAAGAAGAAAAGTTATGTGAAAGGAAAGGGTAAAGAAAAGATGGTGTATAGAGAGAAACAACCTAAGAACTATAAGAAAGGTGAAAGAGGTGAAAGTTCAACTAGAGGTGTGACGGTATGAAGCTTCGAAAGTAAAGAAGGATTATATCAATATTGCTTTGCTTATAAGATTTAAATTTTAATATTTAAATAAGGCGCATGATGCCAGTAATTGTAGTCACATTTATTTCAATAATAATATCATATAATTTTTTTTTTATTTTTTTTATCCGAGTCAAGAAGTCAGACGCAATGGAAGAATAATAATAATCGTCGTAAAATAATAAAAATAATAGATGACAAGGCAATAATCGTGTCGTTGAGCGACTACACCTAAGTCAAATTAATTTATAACACTCTACCAACCTAATACGTGTATAGGGTAAATAGAGGGGTCGAACCACAAGGAGACATGCATAAACACCGCATTCACTACTTAAGACTTTAAGCTATCTCGAGACAAGAAGTATGAATAACTAAGAGATTAAACTAAGGATTAAGAATGATTAAAGATCAATATAACTAAACACCAAGGGAAGTGGGTAGATGTAGATGTCACTTGATCATGCAATAACACAGAAGCAAAGCAATGGTAAACTAAGCATGCAAGAATATCGAAATAAAGCTCGATCTAACCGCCTTCCGGGGTTAATCGATTTCTCCTAACATAGCCTCTATGTTTCCACATTAGAACCATATATTAGAAGGTACTATTAAATAACAATCGATAGTAATTAACCTTAACTAAGTCAACTTCCGTTTCTTGTTAGCAAAGATTCACCTTTAATCAACCAACAATGTGCACTTGCAAGAAGATTAAAGAATATCAAGCATACAAAGACTTTAATCACCATTAACATAACCCCAACATCATGAGCATGAATCAATTAACAACTACACCATCCCCACACCCTTGGTGTTTAGTTATATTGATCTTTAATCATTCTTAATCCTTAGTTTAATCTCTTAGTTATTCATACTTCTTGTCCCGAGATAGCTTAAAGTCTTAAGTAGTGAATGCGGTGTTTATGCATGTCTCCTTGTGGTTCGACCCCTCTATTTATCCTATACACGTATTAGGTTGGTAGAGCGTTATAAATTAATTTGACTTAGGTGTAGTCGCTCAACGACAAGATTATTGCCTTGTCATATTGGCAAATAAACAAAATCAAGAACAAAGGTAAAGAGAAAGAGTAAGAAATTGCTCATTAATTGAAGATGAAGGTCTACAAAGGATTGAACAAGCTCCTTCAAAATCCAAGTTCACTAATGAAGAAAACCTCACTTTCTCTCTCTACCAATGAAGACTAACCCTAACCTAACCTAATCTAAAACTAATTAGAGAGAGGAATAGATAGTTATTGAATTGTTTCTTAATTACCCCCAAAATTGGGTATTTATACTAAGCTAATAAAACTAGGAAAAGAAAATAAAAAAATAAAAAGGAAAATAAAATAAGAAAACTAAAATAAAAATAAAGGAAAGAAAATAAGAAAAAGTTAAAAGAAAAGAAAGAAATAAAAATAAAAAGAAAATAAAATAAAATAAAATAAAATAAAAACAAATACAATTCCCACCCAAAACAAATCAGACCCTCTTCTTTCTTCCTCCTTCGCATTCTATGGCTGCTTAGCTTTGAAATCCTTTGAAGCGCCTTCACCATCACCACCGTTCATCAATAATCATCATTGAATCACCACCATCGATCATAATCAATGCTCTAAATCAATGGCTATCATCACCAATTGCATCATAATCATCGTTATTAGACCGATTGATCTTCATTATTAACCACGTGTGAGGCTCGTGGAGTGGTTCGGTCGAACCATGGGTTGGTGCAGCCGAACTACTGGGTTGGTTCGATCGAACCAAGGGTGTGTTCGACCACTCCTCTTCGATTAACGAAACCCACAAAGTCTCTGACTCGAACTTCGACCGAACCACCAACGGTTTGCCCGAACCCGATTGAAATTGAATTTGCTCTGATTTGGGGCTGTTGCTGTGCGAATTGGTGATGCGGGGTGATTGTGTTGCTGTTGGTGTTGTTGGTGGTTGAGAACGGTGGCGCGGCTGGTGGTAATTGGGTTGGTTTTGCAGGCTGTAAATTGGTGGTTGAAGATGAGGGTGAGCAGGGGAGATAGAGGTGTTGTTGGTGGTGTTGCGGGCTGCTCTGGTTGAGGGAGGTTGATTGAGAAGAATTGGAGGTGGTTTTTGTGGTTGTTGGCGTTGTGGCTGGTGGAGCAGGGATTGCGTGGCTGCTATTGTTATTGGTGAATTGGTGGCTGTGAGTGGTGGAGTTGCGTGATGGTTTTGTTGGGTGAAGTGCGGTGGCTGGGTATTGGTGTGTGTGGTTGTTGTTGATGTTGCAGTTGCTGTTGGTGTGTGTTGCGGTTGTGCGTGATTTGTGAGTGGAAAGCAGGGAGCAGCAGGGGAGGTGAGGTGGTGTTGTGTGGTGAAGGATAAAGAGGGAGGGTGGTGTAGTTTAAGCTGGCAGCAACAGGGCAGCAGCTTTAGAACAAATTTACACCTCGAATCCCGGACTTTGAACTCGAACACGACTTTAAAACCCGAAACACCAAACTCGACCTACAACAAAAACACGAGGGCATTATCAAAAGACAAAATAAAAATAAAATAAATAAAATAGAGATAAATAAAATAAAATAGAAAATAAGGGACATAAAACTAAACTAATAAAAATAAAACAAAAACTATACAAGCAAACAAAGTAAAATAAAATACGAAAATAGACTAAAACTAATAAAATAAACTAAAACGCTCCAAAATTACCAAATAAACAAGAAACTTTATTAAAAAGAAAACAAGAGAAAGAAAGGGAAAATAAGATAAAATAAACACGAAAATGACTCTAAAACTACTCCCTAAGAGTGACATAAATGTCACTCATCAAATTCCCCCAAGCTAAACCTTTGCTCGTCCTCGAGCAAAGCTAAGGCAAAAGAGAACGAGATGGAATTATTAAAGGCAAAAGAAACAAAATAGAAACAAAGAGAAAGAATGTACACTAACTCACTGTCGTAGGAATCACGGTTGTTTTTAGCTACAACAAGCCCTTAAAACCCCAAAGTCGCCTATTAGGACGAGTGAGGTCTCGTGAGGGTTTCCTAAGAGGTTTAACCCACAACTCTCGACAAAACATAACATTCAAGGCAAAGGTGAAATCAAGAAAACTCGAGTTTTGATATTTCAAACTAAACACAAACAATGGGCTAAATGCACAAGAATACAATCCTTTCTAGACATTAAAGGTAGCCAAGCAAAAGAATAGCTAAGGTTGATGCACACATAAAGCATGCAAAGAGTAGAGAACTTAGAGGGACTTACACTCCTCCTTATCTCCAACCAAACTTCCGCATCCTCACTAGTTTTGCATCCACTTTTAAGGTGATATCTCGAGATTCCTCGAAGGAATCGGAAGAAATAATCAATGAAAAACATTTAGGCTACCCGACATCTTGGCATTGATAGCTCGCTCAATAGGCTTGGCTTGATTACCCTCCATCGGTAGTAACTAAACCTCACTAAGGTCAAAAGGTCTTAAAAGGGTTGAAAAGTTTAGGCTAGGGTAAAGGGTGTGGAAATAAATTTTGAAATTGGTGGTAAACTTAGAAGTGAAGCAAGGTTGATCATTCCTCAATTCAAATTCAATAAACTACCAACTTTCAAATCAAAAAATTCTAGCAACACCTCCCCCAAGCTTATTATTTTTCAACCAAACAACAAATATTTTTGTATTTTCTCAATATTTTCTTCTTTTTATTTTCATTTCTTTTTATTCTTTGCTCTCGCCTCTTTTAACTTTGAGCGGCTTTTTCTTTCATTTTCTTTATTTTCTTCTCATTTACTCAACCCATTCAACATAACAAATATAAACACAAGTAACAAAATTTGAGTTTTTTCACTTCTTTTTCATTCTTTTTCTCACTTTCATTAACCAAAAATACAAATCAAGTCCCAAGAATGCTTCACAAAAACTAAAAAAAGGTGAAAATAAAGCAAAGGTCCATTGGTTTGTAATGTGGTTATGCCAAAGAAGGGAAAATGGCTCAATTTGGGTTACTAAATGAGAAAATGCAAAAGAAAAGAAAAAAAGAATAGAGAATAATAACACAAAACAAAAAACCTAATTGCCTTCGTCTTCCCCTAGGTTGGTTCGGTCTCGATCTTGGGTAGATTAAGCCAAATTCTCGATATAAGCTAGCAATGCCAAGGATCCAAACGCCACACATGCAAGAAATGTAGAAGGCTAGAACAAAATAGACACATCCTCACAAAAATGACGGTAGTGGAGTAGCAAAAATCACCTTTAAAGCTTCAACTAGCTAGAAAGCGACAACCATCTTACCACACCAAGTGAGCTAAGGTCTCATAGCCCTTAAGTTCTACTACCTTGGCAATGTTATATGCGTGAACCAACCTCGACATTCAAGTGCACGAAAACCTCTAGCAACTAGCAAAGAGGGTATTCTAGGTGCTAAAGCCCAATTATGTCCAAGTTTAAAACAAAACATTTTGAAACTTGCCTTGAATGCCATGGAAAGACACTATACACACAAATATTCACAAAACCAACAATACTCAAGAATGTATATACAATTATGCAAGATGAAAGCATGATCAATCAAAGCTACAAATACCAAAAGTCAACTCAATACGGCACTCATGGCCATCCAAACATAGAAAACCAATCTCAATAATAGACTTTTGGCAAGTATGAGAGAAATAAATCAAGCAATCATGAGACTATGGATTAAGAAACCACCAAGAGATATAGATAACCCCCCCAAGCTAGCGAATAGCTACTCCCCCAAGCTAGAATGGAGCATTGTCCTCAATGCTCAAAATAAAGGCACAAAGGGTGGGTGGGAGGGGAAGGAAGAAAACTCATTCATACAACAATTCATAATCATACAATCCAAATGCAATTAAGAAAGCAAATCCAAGATGAGGGAAGAAGGAAAGAGTAAACCAAATGTGAGGTGGGTGTTGAAACCCGCAATTGAGCACAATGTCCACAATTTCATCTAATTCCTCGTCTTTGTTGCTTTTTCAAATGCAAGCAATCATTGGTGTGCTTCTTCTCAAGGAGCTTAATCCAAAATCCTTGCACATGAGTATATGCATCGAGTACCAATACACATAGACAATAGAGTAAACAAAAATGAGAAATACAAAAGAAAGAAAAAGAAAGCAATAAAACACGGGTTACTTCCCGCAAAGGCTTGCTTAACGTCCAAGCATGACCAATCTAGTAAATAACCCGACAAAGAACGTAATAGCTTGTCATATGCACCGGAAAACATATCAAGAAATAGAGCATACGCGATGCTCATATGACAAGCAAACATAAAGTACAAGGAGACTTTATGCTTGAGAGAAGGGAGAAAAGAAAAAGTAAAAGAATCAAAAGAAAAATCAAGAAAATAAGAAGAAAAAGAAAAATCCTCACAAAAATCTTTTTGGTTGGCATTATAACTCTTTTCCTCATCAACAATGAAAGAGTTTGGGGCTGCGGAAGCATGAAAAGGAAGAGGATCCCTAAGAGGTTCTTTGAGAAAAGAAGAGAGGAACATAGGATAGTAGGAGATATGGTTAAACCTTTGGGAAAAAGGTGTATGAGAAAGGTAAAAAGGGGTAGCTAATCCCTTATCACAAGATCTCACATCACTAATGATGGAATGAAAATCAATCATGGAATCCTCAAATGAAGAACCCTCATGTTCTACATCTCCCTCAAGCTCAAAAACTCCAAGGTAATCAACCTTATCCTCCTTTTCACCACGATAAACAACCTTTCCTTCTATTATCTTAACATCAAGAGTGAATGGGGGCAAATTTCTCTCAAACTCATCTCTTTCTAATGAAGCTTTCTCAATGAACTCACTCATAAGGTTATGGGCTACCGTTTGAAACTCAAGAAAAATTTGGGCCATAATCTCAAATGAGTCCAAATCATCATGGATAGACGAGTCAAAAGCTTGCTCATTGGAATCATCTAGGGGACTATGGGGCACACCTTTAGAATTCATGCAAAAATCGGATGCAATATGAGAAAGAGCATGCACTTCATCATCATTACATGGTTGGCCCTATAGAGGGAGGGGAGTTATAGAGGGAGGGGAGTTGAAATCATGCATTACATGGTCACTATGGGGAGCATCAAGCACATCATGGGAATTCATATTAGACAAATCATGACAATTAGCATCAACATTAAAAGCATGAGAATCCCGAACATAAGTCTCATGATTGGCCCTCTCCCAATCATAATTATCCCTAGCTAACCATGAATAGAAATCCCAAGCTTCATCCGAAGACATGTCTTGAAATTTACCATTTAACATATTATTAACTACTCCTCTAAAATTCTCATTTAATCCCAAATTGATGATTTCACAATAATCACCCTTGGTTAAACCTTTAACACCATCTAGGAAATCCTCAAGTCTATTGAAATACACCCAAAACGGTTCATTATCAAATTGAGGAATAGAAATATAAGCCATTTTTTCTCAAACAAAACAAAGAGAACAAAAACAAATCAAAAGAAAATATAAACAATGGGCTAGTCTCAATAAGATAACATGACGGTAATGGAAGCCGTTCCCCGGCAACGACGCCAATTTGACAAGGGAATAAACGCGTCGTTAATTGTCTATCCCTAGATCAAATACAATTTATACAACCTAAACAAACCTAATACGAGTATAAGGCAAGCATAGGGGTCGAACCACAGAGAACGGTAAACACCACCAAATGTTATCGACAATTAAGCTAGTCCGGAATAGGAGATAAATAAACTAAAGTCTAAAGATGCTAAAACAAGAAATAAAACATTAAGGCACCAAGGGAAATGGGTAGGTGAAGTTGACGCTTGACCATACAATAACAAAGTAGCATATCAATGGTAAACTAAACATACATGAATATCGAATTAAAGGGTCCAATCTAGCCGCCTTCTGGGGTCAATTGGCTTCTCCTAACATAGCCTCTATGTTTCCACATTAGAACCATATACTAGGAGGTACTATTAAATAACAATCAATAGTAATGAATCTCAACTAAGTCAACTTCCGTTACTTGTTAGTAAAGACTCATCTTTGATCAACTAACAATGTGCACTTGCAAGAAAGACCAAAGAATATCAAGCATGCAAAGACTTTAATCACCATTAACATAACCCCAACATTAAAATCATGAACAATTAGCAACTACACCATCCCCACACCCTTGGCTAGATGACTACTCACAAATCATGTTGAAAACAATATCAATCATCAAATCAATAAGCATCAACATTATTAATAAGCAAAGAAGAAAAATAAAAGTAAATAAACAAAATCAAGAACAAAGGTAAAGAGAAAGAGTAAGAAATTGCTCATTAATTGAAGATGAAGGTCTACAAAGGATTGAACAAGCTCCTTCTTCAAAATCCAAGTTCATTAATGAAGAAAACCTCACTTTCTCTCTCTACCAATGAAGACTAACCCTAACCTAACCTAACCTAAAACTAATTAGAGAGAGGAATAGATAGTTATTGAATTGTTTCTTAATTACCCCCAAAATAGGGTATTTATACTAAGCTAAAAAAACTAGGAAAAGAAAATAAAAAAATAAAAAGGAAAATAAAATAAGAAAACTAAAATAAAAATAAAGGAAAGAAAATAAGAAAAAGTTAAAAGAAAAGAAAGAAATAAAAATAAAAAGAAAATAAAATAAAATAAAATAAAATAAAAACAAATACAATTCCCACCCAAAACAAATCAGACCCTCTTCTTTCTTCCTCCTTCGCATTCTATGGCTGCTTAGCTTTGAAATCCTTTGAAGCGCCTTCACCATCACCACCGTTCATCAATAATCATCATTGAATCACCACCATCGATCATAATCAATGCTCTAAATCAATGGCTATCATCACCAATTGCATCATAATCATCGTTATTAGACCGATTGATCTTCATTATTAACCACGTGTGAGGCTCGTGGAGTGGTTCGGTCGAACCATGGGTTGGTGTGGCCGAACTACTGGGTTGGTTCGATCGAACCATGGGTGTGTTCGACCACTCCTCTTCGATTAACGAAACCCACAAAGTCTCTGACTCGAACTTCGACCGAACCACCAACGGTTTGCCCGAACCCGATTGAAATTGAATTTGCTCCGATTTGGGGCTGTTGCTGTGCGAATTGGTGATGCGGGGTGATTGTGTTGCTGTTGGTGTTGTTGATGGTTGAGAACGGTGGTGCGGCTGGTGGTAATTGGGTTGGTTTTGCAGGCTGTAAATTGGTGGTTGAAGGTGAGGGTGAGCAGGGGAGATGGAGGTGTTGTTGGTGGTGTTGCGGGCTGCTCTGGTTGAGGGAGGTTGATTGAGAAGAATTGGAGGTGGTTTTTGTGGTTGTTGGCGTTGTGGCTGGTGGAGCAGGGATTGCGTGGCTGCTGTTGTTATTGGTGAATTGGTGGCTGTGAGTGGTGGAGTTGCGTGAAGGTTTTGTTGGGTGAAGTGCGGTGGCTGGGTATTGGTGTGTGTGGTTGTTGTTGATGTTGCAGTTGCTGTTGGTGTGTGTTGCGGTTGTGCGTGATTTGTGAGTAGAAAGCAGGGAGTAGCAGGGGAGGTGAGGTGGTGTTGTGTGGTGAAGGATAAAGAGGGAGGGTGGTGTAGTTTAAGCTGGCAGCAACAGGGCAGCAGCTTTAGAACAAATTTGCACCTCGAATCCCGGACTTTGAACTCGAACACGACTTTAAAACCCGAAACACCAAACTCGACCTACAACAAAAACACGAGGGCATTATCAAAAGACAAAATAAAAATAAAATAAATAAAATAGAGATAAATAAAATAAAATAGAAAATAAGGGACATAAAACTAAACTAATAAAAATAAAACAAAAACTATACAAGCAAACAAAGTAAAATAAAATACGAAAATAGACTAAAACTAATAAAATAAAGAAAACAAACTAAAACACTCCAAAATTACCAAATAAACAAGAAACTTTATTAAAAAGAAAACAAGAGAAAGAAAGGGAAAATGAGATAAAATAAACACGAAAATGACTCTAAAACTACTCCCTAAGAGTGACATAAATGTCACTCATCAATAGAATTTGCAAAATCCCGTCATGGCGCTCCACGGAAACTTCTGTCGCGTCACGCTGGTAAATACCGTGACGCGGGAATTGTCTGTTGCGTTTTGTAGCTGGAAATTCCACCATGTCACGGTGGAAATTGGCGTGACACGATAGCATATGCCGTAGCACGGTTTGGCAGGGATGTTCATAGAGAAGTTTGAAGCAAACAAGAACGCAAGCGTCTTGAAGCGATTTATGCAACCAGCCGGCAAATTGCCAAACCACTGCTGGGCTATGCCCTTCAGGGTGGCTGGAAAGCACCGAAACCATGCGGCATCATCCAACCCCTGTAAATACATGAGGTGGGTGTATGCTAGCAGGTGGTCTTCTAGGTTGGAGGTCCCGTCATAAGCTCCAACCAGAACGTTTTTAACTTTAGCCAGCTGTACGGCTTCAGTTATTTCCCTGGAGAAAGCAGAGGGTTGATCTCCAAGGTGTTGCAGCCTAAGCTGCCAGTCCATCGGCTGATAGTCGTATGCCGCCAGTTCTCCAAAGAGGGCAGGTTGCATGTAAGGTAAAATTGGCCCCTGGTACAATGGTTGTGCCATGTACTGGGCCGACTGGATCATATGAGGGTCAGACTGAACCCGTGGGCTGCTTGCTGGAGTCTCATGTACACACTGGGAACACCTCACAGAGGTATTCCGAAAGCTATCATGATAAGTCGACGTTGAAGCCGACTCTGATAGCTGGGTCCTCTTCTCCTCAATGTATTGCCGAGCGTCAGAGAATGTTTTCTTGCTACCATCCGGCTGTATGTGCCGGATGGCTTTTCTTGTGCCCGTTTCTAGGAAACGGAGCCGATTAAGGTCAAATTGGGGCCGGGCCTTCTCCGTAGGGGCAGGATGAGGAGACGGTCCCTGACCGACTTTTGTTTGCCAGATTGGGCTGACTTCTTGGCCGACTGCTCCTTTCTAGGAGCAGGCGACTTCTTTGAGGCGAGTTGTTTGATTTCACCCCTGAGGCTGCTCAGGAGTGTCATTAGTTCATCTCGAGTGACGGGAGTTGATCCTGCCGCCTGGGGAGGATCAACCGGCCGCCCCGAGGGTTTCTTTGGCTGACCAGCAGTTTTGCTTGGCCCTGCCTGGTCATGGTGACGCTCCCGCCTCTCCTTACTGCGAATGCGTTTAGAGATGAGGGATCCATTTGGATCCACATAGGTTTCGACGTCAGCGTCGTCACCTGAGTCATGATCCGTTTGGACCACTACATCTTCTGGAGGCCGATTGGCCTCTGGGTTCGGTACAGGTACTTGTGAAGCCATTTCAGAGGTACTCTCCCCACAAACGGCGCCAAATGTTTCGGGGGTTTTTGTCCCTTAGGAGAGTTACAACACTGACACTAGATTCAACAAAGGACGCCTGTACCTGCAAAGCAAACGGACCGCCGGATGGTCGGTGGTCCGCCTCCGAAGATAAAGTTAGTAAACGTTCGGTAATAAAACGTGCGGAAATAAAGTTATCTGCTCGGATTCCAAGCTCAGGTAAAGTGTTGTATGTTCCTTGAAAACGACAGCTCTGTAATAAGTGACGTGTTGTCTCGTATTGCGTGTATATCTCTGTCTTGTCATAAATGTAAGAATGTCCATATTTATAGGGTCCTTTTGGAAAGTGTGCCCTCCCTAGGGTCTGGTGACCTAGGAATTAGGTCACGCCGCAAAACGGCGGCTCGGGATTTGGGCCCTTGAAGGCCGCCATTCCAAAGGCAATGCCTGAGTGACACGTGTCACTAAGCCCAAAAGGCCTCTGGGCATATTTTTTGGCGACACGTGCCGCCGTCTGAATGGTCCATGCTGGACTATCAGCCTGTTTAGGACAGAGGAATGTCCGCCCTCCACGTGTCATCATATCATAGGTCCAAATGGCACCTTTACTGAGGACACGTGGCACTTTCTGATTGGGCCACCTGGCCGGGTAAAAATACCAAAATCTACTATGTTATTAATTATTTTTGAAATTAGTTGAATCTGCGTACTTATTTTATTCTTTGAACCTTTATATTATTTATTTTATTTTATGTGTGAGATTTGGGTAGTCTTAAGAAGGGCATATAGGACAGATGATTTCTTTCTATGTGCAGTATGCTTTAATTCTTGGTGCTATTTATTTTGAATGTAGTTATTATGCAAGTTATATTTAATTGTATATGTTTTATATAATCATGGAAATTTTGGTGTTGTGATCACCTAAAATCATGTGCAAGGATTAAAGAATACAACATAGATTAATTTGTGATGATTTGTGCAATGTAATGTGTATGTATGGATGATCATTATATGAAGCATGTAATTATTTGACTATTTGGTTATGCTTATTTAATGATGTTATTTATTATTTATTTGGTGCTTTAGGTTATTGGTAAGATCTATATTTTTATTATTTGATATCTCCTTCAATTTTTGCAACCAATGAGTGTTTATTTGAGAAACCTTATGATCAAATTAGGAATGTACTTGGAGAATTGATGAAATATATATATTTGGTGATGATAAACTACGCGAGAGGAGTGTATGAATTTTGCTTTGGTCAAGCCGCATACTTTAAGGAGAGTGGAGACCTTGCTTTTCTGTAGAACTAGGTAGTGAAAGATGAGTTTTTGTTGTTTTGATTTGCCATGAGAATTTGAGGAGCATAACTTTGGTGGAAAGAGAATAGGGATACGATTCGTGAGACAATTGACTTTCGTTGGGAGAATTTGAAAACCAAGTCGGATAGAAGAAAATTTTGAGGAGCCCATGGATTCATAAACATATAAATATAAATCAGGCATTTTGGGTTAATTAATGTATTGACAATCATTATGGATTTAATGAATTGAGTATTTCCATGAGTACAGTAATTCGATAAATATATGGCTTTATTAATGATATCTTGCTATACTTGAAGAGTGAGTAGAATTATAATAGACATTTGAGGATTCTGTGACATTTTAGGGACGACTTGTAATATGCTCAGTTTTCGAAGTGTGAATTTTTATTAATGAGAGTAAGTTTCATTTTGGGACAAAAAAATTCAAGTGGTGAGTAAGTGGTCTACACCTAACAATGTGACCGATATAAGGAGTTTATTGGGATTAGATGTTTAAAGAGGGTTGTGAAGGACTTTTGAGGATTGTTGTATATACCTTGATGAAAGAGAGTTAGTTTGAATGGGATGAGAAGTGTAAACAAGCCTTTGAACTCTTAAAGAACATTTAATCGTTGCACTTGTTTTAGTCTTGCCTAATGGGAGTGGTGGACTTTAAGTTTTTACTTTATGGATGTGTGTTGCAACAAAATGGAAAAATGATAATGCTTCTTGCCAAGACTAATCTTATGAGACCAATTACCCTACCATGATCTTGAGATTGCGTATATATTGTTTACATTGGAGATTCATTCGAAATACAGTGTCACCTGTAAGATTTTTACACATCTTAATAGCCTTCGGTTGTTAGCTAAGGAGAGCTAAAGGGATTATTGAGTGCCTATGAATTGAACTATTCAAATTTGAGGAAATTATAGAATAACAAGTTATGGATAAATTATTGCAGAAAGAAGAAATGAAAAAGAAATGCCTAATGATGTTATTGAGGTGAGTTACGGGGCTTAACTCTTTTCTTTAAGAGGGGTAGAATGCGATGTAATTTCACGCTTTTTACCTCAATTATGCTATTTATTGCTTGAGTTTGCATTATTTTACTTATTTATATGCACTATTGTTGTATTTATATGCAATTAAAGTATGTAAAACTTTGGCCAAGTACGAATCTATTAAGCATAAAGTTCAGTTTGTTGAGTGTGCATGTTGAGAATCAATCAATTTACAGCCATATAAAACAAAAAAGTTTGAATGGTTTTGGAAAATTTATGGCTTTTGGGTTAAGTTTCGAGGGCGAAACTTCTTTTAAGAGGGGTAGATTGTAATCCTCCATATTTTTAAATATTTTATAAATGAAAATTTATTTTATTTATAATATTTATTTGATATTTTTCATAATTTAATTTCAAAAGCTTCAAATTATTAATCCGGGTCAAAAATTATTTGAACAAATTATTTTATGCACCTTTATTCTACAATTTATGTCCAATCACACAAGCCTAACCCATTTGTTTACTTAATCGACCCATCATTTTTATGAGGCTCAATCTTTCTTTTTACCCTACAATAATTCTCTCCTATAAATACCCCATGAATCTCCAAAACATTTCCCACACATAAAGGTTAGTCTTATTTTCATCCTCCTTTGTTTCATTATTTTGCTTAATGTTAATTTAATTGTTTTGGGTTTTGATTTTAGTATAAAGATTATATTTTTAGTATCAAATTATATTTTAATGGTATAAAGTTTATAAATTCCATATTATATTTATGTTATAAATTTCATATTTTATGAATTATAAACCTAGGGTTTCAATTTATTGAAAATCATGATTTTAGGGTTTTTATGAACAATTGATTTAGGGCTTTTATATTAATGATGTTTTGAAATTTTGGTTATTATAAGTAATGATTAGTTTAACATAATTCCAGATTATTTTGAACACATAGATTCGTGTTTTAATTTTTAGATTTTAGTTCGTTAATAATAATCCCGTTTTAATCCCGATCAGATTCTGAACTCATCCGATTTTGATGAAAAGTAGCGTTTTCCATGTGGAAACAATATTTTAAGAGAGACTCACTACCCTTGGTAATGAGCACCACCTTCCCGTGGCCAAATTCAGCCTCTTAATTTGATTTTCGGGCAGTTTTTAATTGTAATCACCCATATTTTTAAATATTTTATAAATAAAAATTTATTTTATTTCTAAAAATTATTTGTTATTTTTCATAATTTAATTTCAAAAGTTTCAAATTATTAATCTAGGTCGAAAATTATTTGAACAAATTATTTTATGCACCTTTAATCTACAATTTATGTTCAATCACACAAGCCTAACCCATTTGTTTACTTAATCGACCCATTATTTTTATGAGGCCCAATCTTTCTTTTTACCCTACAATAATTCTCTCCTATAAATACCCTTTGAATCTCCAAAAATTTCCCACACAAAAAGGTTAGTCTTATTTTCATCCTCCTTTGTTTCATTATTTTGCTTAATGTTAATTTAATTGTTTTAGGTTTTGATTTTAGTATAAAGATTATATTTTTAGTATCAAATTATATTTTAATGGTATAAAGATTATAAATTTCATATTATATTTATGTTATAAATTTCATATTTTATGAATTATAAACCTAGGGTTTCAATTTATTGAAATCATGATTTTAGGGTTTTTATGAACAATTGATTTAGGGCTTTTATAGTAATGATATTTTGAAATTTTGGTGACTATAACTACTGATTAGTTTAACTTAATTCCAGATTATTATAAACACTTAAATTCGTGTTTTAATTTTAAGATTTTCGTTCGTTAATATTAATCCCGTTTTAATCCCGATCAGATTCTGAACTCATCCGATTTTGATGAAAAAGTAATGTTTTCCATGTGGAAACAAAGTTTTAAGAAAGACTCACTACTTATTGTAGTGAGCACCACCCATTCGTGGCCAAATTCAGCCTCTTAATTTGATTTTCAGGCAGTTTTTTATTTTAACGAAGTTTTTTTATACTTAAAATATTATCATTGAGTTTGATTAATAAAATTAATTATGTTTAAAGTTAATTAAGCATAAATATATGTTTTTATTGAAGTTTTAAGTGTTGGAAATAGTTCCTAAGTACTACTTTTGATGTTTTATAAAGAGGGTTTAATCACCCATTAAAAAGGGAGATTATTAGGGGTTTTTAAATAATTTTTAAGATTTTGATTAAACTTTAAACTTGCTGTAATTTCATGTATAATGATGTATTTTAAGGTTTTTATGAAGAAAATTTAAACAACTATATATAAGCCTTTAATTTTAACTAAAGGGAAGGTTTTAAAGTAAGTTAGTATTGCTGTAAATTTGATTGATTGGGTATTGATTGAGATGTTATTATTTGGCTTAGGAGAGGAGTTTATTGAAGGTGATTTCTAGTTAGCAAAGTGGCATACCAATTCGTTTGCTCAAGGTACGTACAAGTTACGAAACCTTTCTTTTAGGTGCATGTTTAAGGACGACGGATCGAGAACTTAGTATAATGTATAGGGAAGACTGAGTTAAATTGTTTGGTTATACATTGTGAATTTCGTATGACGTGCACTATTTTATATTGCAAGTATTATTATTTGTGCTCTAATTATGCAAGGTGCGCTTAGAGGCAAAGGTATATGATTGGTGTAATGATTAATTTATTACTCATTCATGATTATGCAAGCATGATGAGTAAAGGAAGAATTTAAGTCTTCTAAGACGAGGTTAAGGTTTTGGGGTGCCTTATGCACTAAAGGTGTTTATACACCGAGGTAGTAAAGGAATAAATAATAAATGTTGCTTGCCACTAATAAATCAAGAATTGAAATTGAAAAGTTGTTTTACTTGATTGAATTGATATTGGATTGATTGTATTGTAATGCATATGAGTCATCACCAAGTCTAAACCTGTAAATCACGTAAAGTGCAAGATGGATAAGCAATAAAACTCTGGATTGGTGCACTTCTAGAGTAATGACAATCAGGGGTTGGGGTACATGGGGTATTAGCCGTGTACTTTTCTCGAGGCCGTCTGATTTACGAGTCTCTTATTTCAAATAATTTTCAAAACTAGGAGTTAGGTGAGATCTTATACTAACTACGGTCACGGAGTTGCGCCCGTGGTCGTTGGATGTTTATTGATGTTTCCGAAAGGTGGCATGGGGTTTTTCTTTTATTGATGTTCCAAATTGAGCATGGGTTGGACAACCTTGTCTATTGCGTAATCTAATGAATAAAAATAATGATTTACCTATTATTAATTAATGGAGTCTTAGTAATATAAATAGTTGAGTCATGTGCCAAGTATATAAACTAATGATGCGTAATGGTTGATTATTAGCAGCATGTTAGAGATTTCTTTTATGTTTCGCAGCTTGTATGTACTCAGCTTTGCTGATTGCATGCTTTGTGTGTTTTCCTTTGGTCATGGCCTTCGCCTTTCAATGACCCTGTGACGATCCAATTTTTACACTTGTACTATTGGGGAGCAGATTAACCACAGGTTCTTACATACGCAGCATTCGCATCAGGGTTGTGGGATTTTGAGTAGAGAGTTGGTTATTATTCGCAGTTTATTTCTTTTCATAAGTTTGAATTTATTTAAACTCTGGTTTTATTTATTTACTACTTTTGTGGGGTTTTGAATAAGGGCCTTAATGATTCCAAGTTGTATGATTTAATTTGGTTTTGTTATTGGTTTTGAAACTTATTTATAACTGAATTAGTTTTTCCGCTGCTATTTTCTGATAAATCCTTAACGTTTGAACACGTGGCGGTAGCACGCCAGTAATTCTCTTGAATATTGTTCAGGGTCCTCACAGGTTTAAAGAGGGAATTATTGGGGTGTTACATTGATTTTAACGAAGTTTTTTTATACTTAAAATATTATCCTTAAGTTTGATTAATAAAATTAATTATGTTTAAAGTTAATTATGCTTAATTATATGTTTTTATTGAAGTTTTAAGTGTTGGAAATAGTTTCTAAGTACTACTTTTAATGTTTTATAAATAGGGTTTAATCACCCATTAAAAAGGGAGATTATTAGGGGTTTTTATATAATTTTCAGATTTTTATTAGACTTTGAACTTGTTGTAATTTCATGTATAAGAGTGTATTTTAAGGTTTTTATGAAGAAAATTTAAAGAACTATATATAAGCCTTTAATTTTAACTAAAGGGAAGGTTTTAAAGTGTTGTTTGATTTGGATTTTGAAGGTTTTAAAGTAAGTTAGTATTGCTGTAAATTTGATTGATTGTGTATTGATTGAGATGTTATTATTTGGCTTAGGAGTGGAGTTTATTGAAGGTGATTTCTAGTTAGTAAAGTGGCATACCAATTCGTTTGCTCAAGGTACGTACAAGTTACGAAACCTTTCTTTTAGGTGCATGTTTAAGGACGACAGATCAAGAACTTAGTATCATGTATAGGGATGACTAAGTTAAATTGTTTGGTTATACATTGTGAATTTCGTATGACGTGCACTATTTTATATTGCAAGTATTATTTGTGCTCTAATTATGCAAAGTGCGCTTAGAGGCAAAGGTATATGATTGGTTTAATGATTAATTTATTACTCATTCATGATAATGCAAGCAGGATGAGTAAAGGAAGAATTTAAGTCTTCTAAACCGAGGTGAAGGTTTTGGGGTGCCTTATGCACTCAAGGTGTTTATACACCGAGGTAGTAAAGGAATAAATAATAAATGTTGCTTGCCACTAATAAATCAAGAATTGAAATTGAAAAGTTGTTTTACTTGATTGAATTGATATTGGATTGATTGTATTGTTATGCATATGAGTCATCACCAAGTCTAAACCTGTAAATCACGTAAAGTGCCAGAGGGATGAGCAATAAAACTCTGGATTGGTGCACTTCTGGAGTAATGACAATCAGGGATTGGGGTACATGGGGTATTATCCGTGTACTTTTCTCGAGGCCGTCTGATCTACGAGTCTCTTATTTCAAATATTTTTCAAAACTAGGAGTTAGGTGAGATCTCATACTAACTACGGTCACGGAGTCGCGCCCGTGGTCATTGGATGTTTATTGATGTTTCCGAAAGGAGGCATGGGTTTTTTCTTTTATTGATGTTCCAAATGGAGTATGGGTTGGACAACCTTGTCTATTGCGTAATCCAATGAATAAAAAAAATGATTTACCTATTATTAATTAATGGAATCTTAGTAATATAAATATTTGAGTCGTGTGTTGAGTCTATATTTTAATGATGCATGATGATTGATTATTAGTAGCATGTTATAGATTTCTTAATTTATTTTGTAGCTTGTATGTACTCAGCTTTGCTGATTGCGTGCTTTGTGTGTCTTTCTTTGGTCATGGCCTTCGCCTTTCAATGACCCTGTGACGATCCAATTTTTATACTTGTAATGTTGGGTAGCAGAATTACTACAGGTTCTTACACTTGCAGCATTCATCAGGGTTGTGGGATCTTGAGTAGAGAGTTCGTTGTTTACATTTTATTTCTTTTGCAAGTTTGAATTTATTTTAATTCAATTTTATTCGACACTATTTCTTTTGGGTTTGAATTTATTTGAACACTGAATTTAATCACTTACTACTTTTATTGGGTTTTGAATAAGGGCCTTAATGGTTCCAAGTTGTAAAACTTAATTTAGTTTCAGTCGTTGGTTTTGAAACTTATTTATAACTGATTTAGTTTTTTCGCTGCTATTTTCTGATAAAGCCTTAACGTTTGAACACGTGGCGGTAGCACGCCAGTAATTCTCTTGAATATTGTTCAGGGTCCTCACAGGTTTAAAGAGAGAATTATTGGGGTGTTACAAAGTGGTATCTGGGAGCTTAGGTACGATTTAATTACAACTAAAGTTACTTTAAAAGTTTTTGGGCGCCTAACGTTTTAAATCTTATGATTCTGGATTTTATGACGTGATTTAAGGTTAAACTTTAATTTCAAAAATAATATTTTAATTTAATTAAAATAATTCGGAAGTTTAAATAAAATATATGTAATTTTATAAATTACTATGTTATTAATTATTGTTGAAATTAGTTGAATCTGCGTACTTATTTTATTCTTTGAAACTTAATATTATTTATTTTATTTTATGTGTGAGATTTGGGTAGTCTTAAGAAGGGCATATAGGACAGATGATTTCTTTCTATGTGCAGTATAATTTAATTCTTGGTGCTATTTATTTTGAATGTAGTTATTATGCAAGTTATATTTAATTGTATATGTTTTATATAATCATGGAAATTTTGGTGTTGTGATCACCTAGAATCATGTGCAAGGATTAAAGAATACAATATAGATTAATTTGTGATGATTTGTGCAATGTAATGTGTACGTATGGATGATCATTATATGAAGCATGTAATTATGTGACTATTTGGTTATGCTTATTTAATGATGTTATTTATTATTTATTTGGTGCATTAGGTTATTGGTAAGATCTATATTTTTATTATTTGATATCTCCTTCAATTTTTGCAACAATGAGTGTTTATTTGAGAAACCTTATGATCAAATTAGGAATGTACTTGGAGAATTGATGAAATATATATATTTGGTGATGATAAACTACGCGAGAGGAGTGTATGAATTTTGCTTTGGTCAAGCCGCATACTTTAAGGAGAGTGGAGACCTTGCTTTTCTGTAGAACTAGGTAGTGAAAGATGAGTTTTTGTTGTTTTGAATTGCCATGAGAATTTGAGGAGCATAACTTTGGTGGAAAGAGAATAGGGATACGATTCGTGAGACAATTGACTTTCGTTGGGAGAATTTGAAAACCAAGTCGGATAGAAGAAAATTTTGAGGAGCCCATGGATTCATAAACATATAAATATAGATCAGGCATTTTGGGTTAATTAATGTATTGACAATCATTATGGATTTAATGAATCGAGTATTTCCATGAGTACAGTAATTCGATAAATACATGGCTTTATTAATGATATGTTGCTATACTTGAAGAGTGAGGAGAATTATAATAGACATTTGAGGATTCTGTGACATTTTAGGGACGACTTGTAATATGCTCAGTTTTCGAAACGTGAATTTTTATTAATGAGAGTAAGTTTCATTTTGGGACAAAAAAATTCAAGTAGTGAGTAACTGGACTACACCAAACAATGTGACCGATATAAGGAGTTTATTGGGATTAGATGTTTAAAGAGGGTTGTGAAGGACTTTTGAGGATTGTTGTATATACCTTGATGAAAGAGAGTTAGTTTGAATGGGATGAGAAGTGTAAGCAAGCCTTTTAACTCTTAAAGAACATTTAATCGTTGCACTTGTTTTAGTCTTGCCTAATAGGAGTTGTGGACTTGAAGTTTTTACTTAATGGATGTGTGTTGCAACAAAATGGAAAAATGATAATTCTTCTTGCCAAGACAAATCTTATGAGACCAATTACCCTACCATGATCTTGAGATTGCGTATATATTGTTTAAATTGGAGATTCATTCGAAATACAGTGTCACCTGTAAGATTTTTACAGATCTTAATAGCCTTCGATTGTTAGCTAAGGAGAGCTAAAGGGATTATTGAGTGCCTATGAATTGAACTATTCAAATTTGAAGAAATTATAGAATAACAAGTTATGGATAAATTATTGCAGAAAGAAGAAATGAAAAAGAAATGCCTAATGATGATATTGAGGTGAGTTACGGGGGCGTAACTCTTTTCTTTAAGAGGGGTAGAATGCGATGTAATTTCGCGCTTTTTACCTCAATTATGCTATTTATTGCTTGAGTTTGCATTATTTTGCTTATTAATATGCACTATTGTTGTATTTACATGCAATTAAAGTATGTAAACTTTGGCCAAGTACGAGTCTATTAAGCATAAGTTCAGTTTGTTGAGTGTGCATGTTGAGAATCAATCAATTTACAGCCATATAAAACACAAAAGTTTGAATTGTTTCGGAAAATTTATGGTTTTTGGGTTAAGTTTCAAGGGCGAAACTTCTTTTAAGAGGGGTAGATTGTAATCCCCCGTATTTTTAAATATTTTATAAATGAAAATTTATTTTATTTATAATATTTATTTGTTATTTTTCATAATTTAATATCAAAAGTTTCAAATTATTAATCTGGGTCGAAAATTATTTGAACAAATTATTTTATGCACCTTTATTCTACAATTTATGTCCAATCACACAAGCCTAACCCATTTGTTTACTTAATCGACCCATTATTTTTATGAGGCCCAATCTTTCTTTTTACCCTACAATAATTCTCTCCTATAAATACCCCATGAATCTCCAAAAAATTTCCCACACAGAAAGGTTAGTCTTATTTTCATCCTCCTTTGTTTCATTATTTTGCTTAATGTTAATTTAATTGTTTTGGGTTTTGATTTTAGTATAAAGATTATATTTTTAGTATCAAACTATATTTTAATGGTATAAAGTTTATAAATTTCATATTATATTTATGTTATAAATTTCATATTTTATGAATTATAAACCTAGGGTTTCAATTTATTGAAAATCATGATTTTAGGGTTTTTATGAACAATTTATTTAGGGCTTTTATATTAATGATGTTTTGAAATTTTGGTGATTATAACTAATGATTAGTTTAACATAATTCCAGAATATTTTGAACACATAGATTCGTGTTTTAATTTTTAGATTTTAGTTCGTTAATAATAATCCCGTTTTAATCCCGATCCGATTCTGAACTCATCTGATTTTGATGAAAAAGTAGTGTTTTCCATGTGGAAACAATGTTTTAAGAAAGACTCACTACTAATGGTAGTGAGCACCACCCTCTCGTGGCCAAATTCAGCCTCTAAATATGATTTTCGGGCAGTTTTTGATTTTAACGAAGTGTTTTTTATACTTTAAATATTATCCTTGAGTTTGATTAATAAAATTAATTATGTTTAAAGTTAATTAAGCATAAATATATGTTTTTATTAAAGTTTTAAATGTTGGAAATACTATCTAAGTACTACTTTTGATGATTTATAAAGAGGGTTTAATTACCCATTAAAAAGGGAGATTATTAGGGGTTTTTATATAATTTTCAGATTTTTATTAGACTTTGAACTTGCTGTAATTTCATGTATAAGAGTGTATTTTAAGGCTTTTATGAAGAAAATTTAAAGAACTATATATAAGCCTTTAATTTTAACTAAAGGGAAGGTTTTAAAGTGTTGTTTGATTTGGATTTTGAAGGTTTTAAAGTAAGTTAGAATTGCTGTAAATTTGATTGAATGGGTATTGATTGAGATGTTATTATTTGGCTTAGGAGTGGAGTATTTTTAAGGTGATTTCTAGTTAGTAAAGTTGCATACCAATTCGTTTGCTCAAGGTACGTACAAGTTACGAAATCTTTCTTTTAGGTGCATGTTTAAGGACGACAAATCGAGAACTTAGTATCATGTATAGGGATGACTGAGTTAAATTGTTTGGTTATACATTGTGAATTTCGTATGACGTTCACTATTTTATATTGCAAGTATTATTTGTGCTCTAATTATGCAAGGTGCGCTTAGAGGCAAAGGTATATGATTGGTGTAATGATTAATTTATTACTCATTCATGATTATGCAAGCAGGATAAGTAAAGGAAGAATTTAAGTCTTCTAAGACGAGGTTAAGGTTTTGGGGTGCCTTATGCACTCAAGGTGTTTATACACCGAGGTAGTAAAGGAATAAATAATAAATGTTGCTTGCCAATAATAAATCAAGAATTGAAATTGAAAAGTTGTTTTACTTGATTGAATTGATATTGGATTGATTGTATTGTAATGCATATGAGTCATCACCAAGTCTAAACCTGTAAATCAAGTAAAGTGCAAGATGGATGAGCAATAAAACTCTGGATTCGTGCACTTCTGGAGTAATGACAATCAGGGGTTGGGGTACATGGGGTATTAGCCGTGTACTTTTCTCGAGGCCGTCTGATCTACGAGTCTCTTATTTCAAATATTTTTCAAAACTAGGAGTTAGGTGAGATCTCATACTAACTACGGTCACGGAGTCGCGCCTGTGATCGTTGGATGTTTATTGATGTTTCCGAAAGGAGGCATGGGGTTTTTCTTTTATTGATGTTACAACTGGAGCATGGGTTGGACAACCTTGTCTATTGCGTAATCCAATGAATAAAAATAATGATTTACCTATTATTAATTAATGGAGTCTTAGTAATATAAATAGTTGAGTCGTGTGTTGAGTCTATAATTTAATGATGCATGATGATTGATAATTAGTAGCATGTTATGGATTTCTTATTTTATTTTGCAGCTTGTATGTACACAGCTTTGCTGATTGCGTGCTTTGTGTGTCTTTCTTTGATCATGGCCTTCGCCTTTCA
Organism: Chenopodium album; assembly: GCF_948465745.1. Lineage (NCBI taxonomy): Eukaryota > Viridiplantae > Streptophyta > Magnoliopsida > Caryophyllales > Amaranthaceae > Chenopodium > Chenopodium album. The sequence continues at coordinate 41,510,827 of NC_137834.1, read as the reverse complement.
ATGACCCTGTGACGATCCAATTTTTACACTTGTAATGTTGGGGAGCAGAATTACCACAGGTTCTTACACATGCAGCATTCATCAGGGTTGTGGGATCTTGAGTAGAGAGTTCGTTGTTTGCATTTTATTTCTTTTGCAAGTTTGAATTTATTTTAATTCGATTTTATTCGACACTATTTCTTTTGGGTTTGAATTTATTTGAACACTGAATTTAATCACTTACTACTTTTATTGGGTTTTGAATAAGGGCCTTAATGGTTTCAAGTTGTATGACTTAATTTAGTTTCATTCGTTGGTTTTGAAACTTATTTATAACTGATTTAGTTTTTTCGCTGCTATTTTCTGATAAAGCCTTAACGTTTGAAAACTTGGCGGTAGCACGCCAGTAATTCTCTTGAATATTGTTCAGGGTCCTCACAGGTTTAAAGAGAGAATTATTGGGGTGTTACAAAGTGGTATCTGGGAGCTTAGGTACGATTTAATTACAACTAAAGTTACTTTAAAAGTTTTTGGGCGCCTAACGTTTTAAATCTTATGATTCTGGATTTTATGACGTGATTTAAGGTTAAACTTTAATTTCAAAAATAATATTTTAATTTAATTAAAATAATTTGGCAGTTTAAATAAAATATATGTAATTTTATAAATTACTATGTTATTAATTATTTTTGAAATTAGTTGAATCTACGTACTTATTTTATTCTTTGAAACTTAATATTATTTATTTTATTTTATGTGTGAGATTTGGGTAGTCTTAAGAAGGGCATATAGGACAGATGATTTCTTTCTATGTGCAATATAATTTAATTCTTGGTGCCATTTATTTTGAATGTAGTTATTATGCAAGTTATATTTAATTGTATATGTTTTATATAATCATGGAAATTTTGGTGTTGTGATCACCTAGAATCATGTGCAAGGATTAAAGAATACAATATAGATTAATTTGTGATGATTTGTGCAATGTAATGTGTATGTATGGATGATCATTATATGAAGCATGTAATTATTTGACTATTTGGTTATGCTTATTTAATGATGTTATTTATTATTTATTTGGTGCTTTAGGTTATTGGTAAGATCTATATTTTTATTATTTGATATCTCCTTCAATTTTTGCAACCAATGAGTGTTTATTTGAGAAACCTTATGATCAAATTAGGAATGTACTTGGAGAATTGATGAAATATATATATTTGGTGATGATAAACTACGCGAGAGGAGTGTATGAATTTTGCTTTGGTCAAGCCGCATACTTTAAGGAGAGTGGAGACCCTGCTTTTCTGTAGAACTAGGTAGTGAAAGATGAGTTTATTTTGTTTTGAATTGCCATGAGAATTTGAGGAGCATAACTTTGGTGGAAAGAGAATAGGGATACGATTCGTGAGACAATTTACTTTTGTTGGGAGAATTTGAAAACCAAGTCGGATAGAAGAAAATTTTGAGGAGCCCATGGATTCATAAACATATAAATATAAATCAGGCATTTTGGGTTAATTAATGTATTGACAATCATTATGGATTTAATGAATCGAGTATTTCCATGAGTACAGTAATTCGATAAATACATGGCTTTATTAATGATATGTTGCTATACTTGAAGAGTGAGGAGAATTATAATAGACATTTGAGGATTCTGTGACATTTTAGGGACGACTTGTAATATGCTCAGTTTTCGAAACGTGAATTTTTATTAATGAGAGTAAGTTTCATTTTGGGACAAAAAATTCAAGTAGTGAGTAACTGGACTACACCAAACAATGTGACCGATATAAGGAGTTTATTGGGATTAGATGTTTAAAGAGGGTTGTGAAGGACTTTTGAGGATTGTTGTATATACCTTGATGAAAGAGAGTTAGTTTGAATGGGATGAGAAGTGTAAACAAGCCTTTTAACTCTTAAAGAACATTTAATCGTTGCACTTGTTTTAGTCTTGCCTAATAGGAGTTGTGGACTTGAAGTTTTTACTTAATGGATGTGTGTTGCAACAAAATGGAAAAATGATAATTCTTCTTGCCAAGACAAATCTTATGAGACCAATTACCCTACCATGATCTTGAGATTGCGTATATATTGTTTAAATTGGAGATTCATTCGAAATACAGTGTCACCTGTAAGATTTTTACAGATCTTAATAGCCTTCGATTGTTAGCTAAGGAGAGCTAAAGGGATTATTGAGTGCCTATGAATTGAACTATTCAAATTTGAAGAAATTATAGAATAACAAGTTATGGATAAATTATTGCAGAAAGAAGAAATGAAAAAGAAATGCCTAATGATGATATTGAGGTGAGTTACGGGGGCGTAACTCTTTTCTTTAAGAGGGGTAGAATGCGATGTAATTTCGCGCTTTTTACCTCAATTATGCTATTTATTGCTTGAGTTTGCATTATTTTGCTTATTAATATGCACTATTGTTGTATTTACATGTAATTAAAGTATGTAAACTTTGGCCAAGTACGAGTCTATTAAGCATAAAGTTCAGTTTGTTGAGTGTGCATGTTGAGAATCAATCAATTTACAGCCATATAAAACACAAAAGTTTGAATTGTTTCGGAAAATTTATGGTTTTTGGGTTAAGTTTCAAGGGCGAAACTTCTTTTAAGAGGGGTAGATTGTAATCCCCCGTATTTTTAAATATTTTGTAAATGAAAATTTATTTTATTTATAATATTTATTTGTTATTTTTCATAATTTAATTTCAAAAGTTTCAAATTATTAATCTGGGTCAAAAATTATTTGAACAAATTATTTTATGCCCCTTTATTCTACAATTTATGTCCAATCACACAAGCCTAACCCATTTGTTTACTTAATCGACCCATTATTTTTATGAGGCCCAATCTTTCTTTTTACCCTACAATAATTCTCTCCTATAAATACCCCATGAATCTCCAAAAAATTTCCCACATAGAAAGGTTAGTCTTATTTTCATCCTCCTTTGTTTCATTATTTTGCTTAATGTTAATTTAATTGTTTTGGGTTTTGATTTTAGTATAAAGATTATATTTTTAGTATCAAATTATATTTTAATGGTATAAAGTTTATAAATTTCATATTATATTTATGTTATAAATTTCATATTTTATGAATTATAAACCTAGGGTTTCAATTTATTGAAAATCATGATTTTAGGGTTTTTATGAACAATTGATTTAGGGCTTTTATATTAATGATGTTTTGAAATTTTGGTGATTATAACTAATGATTAGTTTAACATAATTCCAGAATATTTTGAACACATAGATTCGTGTTTTAATTTTTAGATTTTAGTTCGTTAATAATAATCCCGGTTTAATCCCGATCCGATTCTGAACTCATCTGATTTTGATGAAAAAGTAGTGTTTTCCATGTGGAAACAATGTTTTAAGAAAGACTCACTACTTATGGTAGTGAGCACCACGCTCTCGTGGCCAAATTCAGCCTCTAAATATGATTTTCGGGCAGTTTTTGATTTTAACGAAGTGTTTTTTATACTTAAAATATTATCCTTGAGTTTGATTAATAAAATTAATTATGTTTAAAGTTAATTAAGCATAAATATATGTTTTTTTTGAAGTTTTAAATGTTGGAAATACTATCTAAGTACTACTTTTGATGATTTATAAAGAGGGTTTAATCACCCATTAAAAAGGGAGATTATTAGGGGTTTTTATATAATTTTCAGATTTTTATTAGACTTTGAACTTGCTGTAATTTCATGTATAAGAGTGTATTTTAAGGTTTTTATGAAGAAAATTTAAAGAACTATATATAAGCCTTTAATTTTAACTAAAGGGAAGGTTTTAAAGTGTTGTTTGCTTTGGATTTTGAAGGTTTTAAAGTAAGTTAGTATTGCTGTAAATTTGATTGATTGGGTATTGATTGAGATGTTATTATTTATCTTAGGAGTGGAGTTTATTGAAGGTGATTTCTAGTTAGTAAAGTGGCATACCAATTCGTTTGCTCAAGATACGTACAAGTTACGAAACCTTTCTTTTAGGTGCATGTTTAAGGACGACAAATCGAGAACTTAGTATCATGTATAGGGATGACTGAGTTAAATTGTTTGGTTATACATTGTGAATTTCGTATGACGTGCACTATTTTATATTGCAAGTATTATTTGTGCTCTAATTGTGCAAGGTGCGCTTAGAGGCAAAGGTATATGATTGGTGTAATGATGAATTTATTACTCATTCATGATTATGCAAGCAGGATGAGTAAAGGAAGAATTTAAGTCTTCTAAGACGAGGTTAAGGTTTTGGGGTGCCTTATGCACTCAAGGTGTTTATACACCGAGGTAGTAAAGGAATAAATAATAAATGTTGCTTGCCAATAATAAATCAAGAATTGAAATTGAAAAGTTGTTTTACTTGATTGAATTGATATTGGATTGATTGTATTGTTATGCATATGAGTCATTACCAAGTCTAAACCTGTAAATCACGTAAAGTGCAAGATGGATGAGCAATAAAACTCAGGATTAGTGCACTTCTAGAGTAATGACAATCAGGGGTTGGGGTACATGGGGTATTAGTCGTGTACTTTTCTCGAGGCCGTCTGATCTACGAGTCTCTTATTTCAAATATTTTTCAAAACTAGGAGTTAGGTGAGATCTCATACTAACTACGGTCACGGAGTCGCGCCCGTGGTCGTTGGATGTTTATTGATGTTTCCGAAAGGAGGCATGGGGTTTTTCTTTTATTGATGTTCCAAATGGAGCATCGGTTGGAAAACCTTGTCTATTGCGTAAACCAATGAATAAAAATAATGATTTACCTATTATTAATTAATGGAGTCTTAGTAATATAAATAGTTGAGTCGTGTGTTGAATCTATCATTTTATGATGCATGATGATTGATTATTAGTAGCATGTTATGGATTTCTTAATTTATTTTGCAACTTGTATGTACTCAGCTTTGCTGATTGCGTGCTTTGTGTGTCTTTCTTTGGTCATGGCATTCGCCTTTCAATGACCCTGTGACGATCCAATTTTTACACTTGTAATGTTGGGGAGCATAATTACCACAGGATCTTACACATGCAGCATTCATCAGGGTTGTGGGATCTTGAGTAGAGAGTTCGTTGTTTGCATTTTATTTCTTTTGCAAGTTTGAATTTATTTTAATTTGATTTTATTCGACACTATTTCTTTTGGGTTTGAATTTATTTGAACACTAAATTTAATCACTTACTACTTTTATTGGGTTTTGAATAAGGGCCTTAATGGTTCCAAGTTGTATGACTTAATTTAGTTTCATTCGTTGGTTTTGAAACTTATTTATAACTGATTTAGTTTTTTCGCTGCTATTTTCTGATAAAGCATTAACGTTTGAACACGTGGCGGTAGCATGCCAGTAATTTTCTTGAATATTGTTCAGGGTCCTCACAGGTTTAAAGAGAGAATTATTGGGGTGTTGCAAGGGTGCAGGCGTTGGAAACAGAGATAGCTGACATGCGGGTTAGGCATGTTACTGAGTTGGAGACTGCTAAGAAGGAGGCTCTTAAGACCTTTGCGCTCTCCCCTGCTTTTGCTGAGGTATTGGCTGATCGCCATGATGGTGGATGGGAGGTTGGGGCTCGGTGCGTGAGCTGCTTATATGGTGAAGGTGCGGAACAACACGCTTGTTTCAACACCTTGCGGAATGACGTGGCTAAGCTCCTTAATGCGGGAATTATGTACCCAATTGCTCATAGTGATTGGGTATCTCCCGTACAAGTTGTGCCTAAGAAGGGTGGCATGATGGTAGTGAAAAATGATAATGATCAACTAGTTCCTACTAGGCTTGTTACTGGTTGGCGCATGTGCATTGACTATCGCCAACTCAATACAGGTACATGCAGAGATCATTTCCTATTATCGTTCATTGATCAATTATTCGAGAGGATTACAAAGCGTTCTTTATATTGTTTCCTTGATGGTTACTCGGGATTTTTCCAAATCCCGATTGACCTCAAGGATCAAGAGAAGACGACTTTTACATGTCCTTACGGTACTTATTTGTATCGTAGAATGCCTTTTGGACTTTGTAATGCCCTCGCAACATTTAAACGTTACATGATGTCAATCTTCAGTGACATGATTGAAGATCAGATAGAAATCTTCATGGATGACTTCTCCGTTGGAGGAGCCACCTATAAAGATTGTCTATCCAATTTATCTCGTTGCCTAGAAAGATGTGAGAGAGCAAGCCTTGTGTTGAATTGGGAGTAATGCCATTTTATGGTAGAAAGCGAAATTGTTCTTGGCACAAGATCTCCCATGCCGGCATTGAGGTGGATAAAGCCAAGGTAGAGGTCATTGAGAAACTTCCTCCCCCCACCAATGGCAGTGGCAGCCTCAGCCTTCTCAGCCATTCTAGCATTTTCAGGGTCAGTGGCAGCGGCCTTCATCTTCCCAGCCTTCGCAGCCTAAGTTCAGGTCATCCATTACTCCTGTGGACTAGAGTTTATACTCAGTTCCATAGTCTTGGGCACTTCCTCCACCGGTGCAGGGCTTATTTTCAATTCCATTGTCTGGGATGATGCCTCCACCGACGCTTCCTACCTCTTGGAGTCAACCTATGTCGTTTGCCAGTTGGACAGGTTATGCTTTGAGTCTGTCTACTACTGGAGCTATAGGGACTAGTAGGGCTACTACTCCTTGTACTCGGATGATGGAGGGACTCTTTGGTCCACCGTTCCCATATTCTCAGGCTGGAGATGACACTGATCCTAACTCTTCTAGTTCTGCAGATTTTTGACCGAGGGTTTTTATTATGTACTTTTATTGATGACACTTGACACTGTTTATGCATCATGATTCACTTTGTATATTTTATTCACAGTTTATGCATTTATTAGTGTGTATTAGTGTGCGCTTGAGACTCATTGTGTGTGATTGTGTATTTATTAATGATGCGAAAAAAATGTAAGTGGAGGGTACCGACCTTCCCCAAAAGAAAAAGAAAATGAAAAATGGGACAAATTTTGCAATTTCCCTAAAAGAAAAAGAAATAAAAAAAGAAAATGGGACAAGTTTTACAACATCACGAATTAAAAAAATGGGAGAAATTTTGCAATTTCTCCAAAAGAAAAAGAAATAAAAATGAAAATGGGACAAGTTTTACATACAACTTCCCCAAAATAAAAAGAAAAATAAAAATGAAAATGGGACAAGTTTTACAACTTCCCCAAAATAAAAAAGAAAAATAAAAATAAAAATAAAAAATAAAATAAATGGAGAATTTAATTAGGAATGAAACTTTTGAAAAACAAGATTAGAAGATAAATGGTAAAAGAAAAACAATAAAAATCCGGATAAAAATAGGTAAAGGTGTTGGGGTTTGGTGAGTCCGACTCACCGCGGAAACAACCCCGACCCAAGGAACCACTCGTAATTAATAAAACCATAAAGCATAAATAAATAAACACAAGAAAAGGAAGAATGAATTATACCCTTGAAGCGAGCTTCGCCCTCTCAAAACGGGCTCTTACTTTAAAGCCTTGAGCACCGCAAATGTCGTGCCTCCAACGGTATCCACCCACAGAGGACGAACACGACTTTTTAGGTCCGCTACCTTGGAGTTAGCAAGGTCCGACCAAAACCCAAGTGTTAATGGAGTTTAAGAGTTTTTCCCAAAATATGGAATGCTCTTTCTAACTCCCACTCAAGCACTTTACTCCAAATCCCAAGGTTGGTATTTATAGAGGAAAGTATGAGTGGGAATTTCTATCCCATCAATGTGGGATCATGAAATTCCACAAATTAATTTAAAGCTAAATTAAATTAAAATTGCAAACTAATAATAAATCTACAAGTGGTAGTACCATGTGAAATGGGTTGGTGAGGACCACATGGAGAGCAGGGGACCATACATGCTCCCCACTCAATACTCTCCTTGTGCCACATGTCCTTACCCACATGCTCCCATATTCCTCAAGCTTCCCCATAGTGACCGGCCCTATGGCCTAGCCACGAGCCCAGCCCGAGCCCAGCCCCGCACCAAGATGCGGGCTGCTGCTGTGCGCGCAAGCCACGCACTTGGTGCGGGCTTGCTTCTGTGCGTGGCTGCTAGTGCATGCGCTGCTAGCACGCCTAGCTTGCGGCAGCTAGCTGCTGCACGCACCACGTGCACAAGGCTGCTAGCTGCTGCTGTGCGTGGCTGCTAGCACGGTGCGCTAGCATGCACCTACCAGCCATGCTAGGCTCGGCTTGGTGGGCTTGCTAGCAACCTATGCTTGGACATTTTTGCCCCTAGCATTTAGATGCTCGTGGCATTCCGATGCTAGGGGTATTTTGGGAATATGGTCGATTTATTATTATTTTGCGCGTCTCGTCTTTTCATTATTTTTGACTCGACTTCCGACGATCAGTTTCGACGCTCCAAGCTCGAATTACCGACGTCTAAATATTTAACACTCGGGCGACGAATTAATTTCTTCCGAATTAATTCGTCGAGTCTGTTCGTATAATTTTTCTTGGGTGTGACCTGAAGGGTTCAGTTAAGATTAAGCTGTAATATTAATTATATTAATATTACTGATCGGAAGCGGCCTCCACCCAGGCATTCCGATCACTTGACCTTACTGAATATATTAGCTTTCTAATAATTCTGAACCCGCTATCAGAATAATACACTTGTTCGAAGGACACCATTCCTTTCAATCTCTCACTTGTCCTTCCGGACAAGTGTGTATTTAGTGTATAGCCCCTTTCCTATGTCTCTTCATGTCTCTTCATGAACTACAGAGTAAGATTACTCGTCATCTCTGTTACGTCCAGAAGTGGTTCTCAAAATCCGAGTTTGACTGTCAATAAGCAGATGATTTCTAAAATCCATCTGAGCACGGCCATGCATTTTAACAGTCTCGCTCTTCGAGAGGCCTTGTAAACAACAAGACATGTTCCCTATTGTTAGTAGGGGGACATTTCCAGTCTTGTAATGTAGCTTCTCTTACTAAGAGGACCTAGCCGCCCGATATCTGTCGTTATAATCCCCAGATACGGGACACGTTTGGCGGATACCAAAGCAGACTAGTACTCAAACAAGAGACTTCCCACTACTCATGGTCAAGGAAAAGAGTTCCGATAGTAATAATGAGAAAAATACTTATGACGATTTTAAATCTTTCAAAGTATTCTCATAGGTCGATCCAGTATGGTTCTAAACCAATACCTGTGCAAATGATTTATATCCTCATAGCACAAGAAACGGTGCTATAAATCATACTACACACTAATCTCTAATGGTCATTAATCGTCCACAAAAAATATGACCTTGATTAGGGATAATTTTCGATTAAAATTTTCAATGTTCACTTAATAGGTGTTTCTTTATCGAACCATTGACTTGATACCATATTTTTAATATTTATTAAAATCGAATGGACTCATTATTTAATTCTAAACCACAATTAAATAGAGATAGAGTTAATTAAATTGCATGATAAATTTTAATTACTCCAAAAACTAAATGGTTCTTCATAGTGCTTTACATTAACATTGTCCAAAATTTAATTAAAACACTATAATATGGAAATCAAATCCAGTTCGCGACATGCTTGATTCCCATTGCCTCAATGTGTTTGTTGTGCTTCACTTGAGACAAAGGTTTAGTAAGTGGATCGGCTACATTGTCATCCGTTCCATTCTCGAATCATTTGAAATCGCCTCTTGACATGTTTGACCTTCTGATGTTCTCGTGGCTCTTTAGCCCAAGAAATAGCTCCATTGTTGTCACAATGGAGGTCTATTGGACCCTTGATGGAGGGTACAACACCAAGTTCATCAATGAACTTGCGAATCCAAACTGCCTCCTTGGCTGCCTCAGATGCTGCCAAGTACTCGGCTTCAGTTGTAGAATCAGCGGTTGTGCTTTGCTTTGCACTCTTCCAACTAAACGCTCCTCCATTGAGACAAAATATGTATCCGGATTGTGACTTGGTGTCGTCTATGTCTGTCTGGAAGCTTGCGTCGGTATATCCCACAACAACGAATTCATCTTTACCGCCATAGACCAGGAATTTATCCTTGTTCCTTTTCAGGTAAGAATATTCTTGGCCGCAGTCCAATGCGCCTCTCTTGGGTCTGATTGGTATCGGCTCGTAGCACTCAAGGCATACGATAAATCCGGCCTAGTACATATCATGGCATACATGATCGATCCAATAAGCGAAGCATGTGGAATACGACTCATCCTTTCTCGCTCATCAGGTGTCTTTGGACACTGCTTCTTGCTTAAGGTTATGCCATGTGACATGGGTAGGTGCCCTCTCTTGGCTCCTTCCATTTGGAATCGAGCTAGTACCTTATCTATGTAAGTACTTTGACTCATTCCTATCATCCTCTTTGATCTATCCCTATAGATCTTGATGCCTAGTATGTACTGAGCCTCTCCCAAGTCTTTCATTGAAAAACATTTCCCGAGCCAAGCCTTTACAGACTCTAACAACGGAATGCTATTTCCAATGAGCAAAATGTCATCGACATGTAAGACTAGGAAGACGATGTCACTCCCACTGACCTTCTTGTAAACACAAGACTCATCTGGATTCTTGATAAAACCAAACTTACTGATGGCTTCATCAAATCGTAGATTCCAACTTTTGCTTGCTTGCTTTAATCCATAAATGGACTTCTTAAGCTTGCATACCTTCTTAGGATTGTTCTGGTCGACAAAACCTTTAGGCTGTGTCATGTACACAGTTTCTTCCAAAATTCCATTGAGGAAGGCGGTTTTGACGTCCATCTGCCATATTTCATAATTGTAATATGCAGCAATCGCTAGAAGAATTCGAACGGACTTAAGCATAGCTACTGGAGAAAAGGTTTCATCATAATCAACGCCATGAATTTTCCTGTAACCTTTTGCTACCAGCCTTGCTTTGTAAATGAATACATTTCCATCTTTGTCGGTTTTCATCTTGAAAATCCATTTACATCCGATAGGTGTGTAACCTACGGGTAAATCAACCAAGTCTCATACTTGATTTTAAAACATGGAGTCCATTTCGGATTTCATGGCCTCTTGCCATTTTGCAGAGTCGGGGCTCGTCATAGCTTTCTTGTATGTTGACGGCTCATCTCCATCCACTACTAGGATGTCCAGATCTTCGGTTAATACAACACCGAGATATCTGTCAGGTTGAGATTTTGGCTGAGTTGGCCTACGTATGGTAATGGACTGAGCATTTGCATTGTCGGTTTGACTTTGCATATTTTGACTTTGACTAATGTCAACAGATGCTTCGTGAGAACTTTGATTGTCAACTTGTCCTTGTTGCTCGTCCTCTCGACTTCGTCGAGTTCGATTTTCCTCCCACTTGTCATTTTGGAGAGATGCTCCTTCTCCAAAAAGACACCATCACAAGCAACAAACACTTTGTTCTCGGATTTTTTGTAGAAGTAATACCCTTTGGTTTCTTTTGGATAACCCACAAAGTAAACCTTGTCGGATTTCGGATGAAGTTTGTCAGAAATGAGTTTCTTGACATATGCTTCGCATCCCCAAATCTTAAGAAAAGACAACCTTGGAGGTTTATTTGTCCATAATTCATATGGAGTCTTTTCCACTGCCTTTGATAGAGCACGATTCAGTGTAAGTGCCACAGTTAAAAGTGCATGTCCCCAGAAAGAGATTGGAAGTTCACTAAGACCCATAGTCAATCCGACCATGTCTAACAGGGTTCGATTCCTCCTTTCAGATACTCCATTCCATTGAGGAGTTCCTGGAGGTGTCAACTCTGAAAGTATTCCATGTTCTTTCAAATGGTCATTGAATTCTTGGCTCAAATATTCACCACCTCGATCCGATCGAAGCGCTTTGATTTTCTTGCCGAGTTGGTTTTCAACTTCGTTCTGAAATCCCTTGAATTTATCAAACGATTCAGATTTGTGCGACATTAGATAGACATAACCATATCTACTATAGTCGTCCGTGAAGGTTATGAAATACCGATAACCACTCCTTGCGAGTGTACTCCTTGGCCCACATACATCGGTGTGTATTAGTTCCAACAACTCACCGGCCCTTTCTCCCAACTTGGAGAATGGTTGCTTTATCATCTTGCCTAATAAACATCCTTCGCAATTCTCAAAGGATTCTAAATCAAATGAGTCAAGAATACCTTCTTGAAGAAGCTTCTTGATGCGTTTGATAATAATGTGGCCAAGATGACAGTGCCACAAGTAAGTTTGATTAGACGGTGTAGTCTTAGCTTTCTTTGCATTGGTATCAAACATTTTGTCTAAAAACACGTGAAAGTGTCATTCCATAAATATATTCAAGACATCAAAACAAAAGTCTTGGTGGATGAAAACGACGTCCAACGTCGGAAATACATCAAAAGTATGGTGCATAAAACTAAATAAGTTCTACTTCTTTAGACAAAACATGAGATTACAAGTTTTCTTGGATAGATCACCTTCATCCTACTTGTGTACTCATTTCCACATAAAAAAGCACCACTTACTTGGTTCCTGAAAAAGAAGTGTATTGTGAGTCAATTTTCCGGTATCTAATACCTTTTAAAATTGCTTATATTCAAGTGTTTAAGATGATACCTGAGGTTGAGGTTACTTTTCCTTTTGCCTCATCATCCAGATACTTGCTGCATTCTCTTTTGTAGTGTCTGGGGTTACTATAATAGAAGCAGTGCATCTTCCTCTTGTCTTTGAACTCCTTCTTCCTTGGTCTAAGGGTAATGTTAGCCTTCTTGCAAGAATAGGTCTTTTGGAGCTCTTGGATGACTTCCCTTAAGGACAGTGTATCCCTATTGGCAGTGAGACGCATTTTAAGCCCCACATATCCCGAGTGAAGAGAGCTAAGAAGCATGTGAGACGCTTTCTCGTCTTCCACTAGTTTGCCAATTAGCTCCAGATGGTTGAATAGCCTTGTCATGTTAATTACATGAGCTTGAAGTGGCATTCCGGGCCTAAGTCTCGCATTGTAAACTTTTCCCCACACCTCTTGTCTTTCTTTCGAGAGACAACCATCTTGCGGTGGCTTGATCCTCATTTTGGAGAGTGACCTAGGCACATCCTCCACGTGACCATCATAATTGCCCCTAGAACTTTTGGTGACCCTCAAATTGACTACATCCTCAAGAGCTTTGAGCATCATGTCTAGAAAATAGCCGGAGAAAATCTCCTTCCATTGAACCGGGATGGAGTTTGCCATGAGTTTCGAAACTCTCTTGCAATCCATGCTCCATTCTTCATGAGCTTCATCATTCATGATCCCTTTAGAGTAGAAACTGGGGATCGGAGTGTCCAAGATATGCTCTAGGTAGCAATTTCTGAGTGTCTTTCGGAGTTCATCTTCCCATTCCTTAAAGTTCACCAAATTGAGCAAAAATGGTAACTTTTCGGGAAGTTCCGGGTACATAAGGTCGTTGTCATTAGTTGAAGACATGATTCTACAATTGAAAGAATTTTAATGAAAAACCATTCAAAATTACTTAAATAAGATTGAATTTTATTCATGCAAATTTTCAATACTTATTTAGCGTCTTATTTACACGTAAAATTTTCCCTATTTTGTGAAAATAAGGCGATTCCAAGATCCGAAGAAACAAAGAGTGGTTAAGCATGCTTTGGCTTGTCTTAACACTCAATCTTCTAGGGTAAGCATTGCCTTGCTAATGGCTCTAAGCCACTCTTGGTTAGACAATCGTCGCATCTAATGCATCTTTGACGATGTATCTCTTTTGCCACGGTATGTGAGGACTCCTCACTCATACCGATGAGTTAAACCAAAACCAACGTGCACACCCGGTGTGCCTTATGAGCCTTGGAGAAGTCATGGCACCTCGCTTTGGCGTAGCCTACTATCACCCTCGTTCGGTTGGTAAGTGTTGTTTTGGAAAGGCAAGTTTGACTCAATATTATTAGGGACCTAGGATTTCTATGTTGGTTGATTTAAGTGAACTTAACTAATCATCGCAACATAAAGAAAACATAAACATGCATCTAACGAATAATTCACATGTATATAAGCATAAAATATAAAGCGAAATTATAGATGCATATTGGCAACTAGCATGACCCCTTGAATTCTTCAAATCTTCAAAAGGTCTTCATTTGCAATTCAAGGCTTTGTCTTCCAAGATACGCCGTTTTCAAGACTTAACCAAACTATGCAAATACTAGTGTCTACGACTAGGAATAATCTAAATATTAAGGTACAAAAATACTAAACGGCGCGTAGACCGTATTTAGATTTACAAAAATACATAACGGCACGTAGTCCGTATTTTCTATCCTAATCGTGTCCCACTAGTTGCCATTTCATAAAACCTGTGAGAGAGAATATACATTTCATTCATCCATTCACTATTTGTGAATGGCCCATGCAATTTACAATATCAAGCAAGTAAAATGCATTTAAACAACGCGTGCACTAGTAACTAATCTAGGTGGTTAATCCGATTAACACGCCTAATTAAAACTAGTCAAAGTTGTTTAACCGATTATGTAATTGACGTCATTAATTAATTGAAGCTCCCACTAAATTCCGCATTTCCCTTAATTAATCCAACTAATTAAGTCGGTAGCACCCAAGCTTGTCAAAATAAAATTTTGCCAATGCCGCTAAAAACCGAGGCCTAGCCTCCCAAAATTTTAATTAAAATAAACAAAATTAATTAAAATAAATAAAACGGCAAAATAAGCAATATTAAGCCAACCACATTTCAAGTGGCTTTCGCTTTAAGCGTTTTGCCAAGGAAACTCGAATAATCGCGGCTCATGCAAACCAAGAATACTATGGCTATGCACACACACAAAAAAAAAAACTCTGCACACACGGCCCGCGGCAAGCAGCCATGCGATGCTGCCACTGCCGCACGCACGCGCACGCACATCCATGGCTGCTGGTGCGTGGCTGCTGCTGCACATCCACCTTGGCAGCCACATGCGGGCTGCTATGCAGCCCGACTAGCAAAGGGTGGTTCTATGCCTCGTTTTGCGTGCCATGGCCTCGGGATTTTATCCCATTTCGCGAGACATAATTAATTAATTCTAAATTAATTTTAGAACTAACTTAATGAGCAAAAAAATAAAAATTTTAAACAAGTCTAACTTAATAAAATTTCAAAGTGCAAATAACCAAAATAATTCCAAGAACCATTCTTAATTAAATTGGTTTAGTTTGGTGCAATAACAAAGTTGAGGCAATTTCTCACTTTTAATTTAATCAATTTAAATTAAACTTGAGAATTTGACACAGTAAGGGGAAGTTGGAAAAATATGAACTTTAATGTTCAAATGAAAATTCCAACATCTAAATTTTGTGAATCCTTGAAAATTATATCTTCCAACATGAGGATAACCAAATTTCTATCACAAAAATTGAAACTTTAGGTTTCCAATCAACTCAAAATGATTAAAACAACAAAGTTTAATAGAAAATAACATGGAATTTAGTGGTTTTTAAAATTTCTATCACTTATCACAAATAAAGATTGAATCTTTAACACTTAGGAAGCCTCAAAACAAAAATTTTCACACTAAAAAGCAATTAGTTTGCAATTATGTGAAAATAAATCAACCTTTAAGCATCAAATACTACCAAGTAAGTGTGCTTTAAGGGGACTTAAAAAAGCAGAAAATAATGCAAAATCAACCACATAATCAACAAGTTATGCCATTAATTTCAAGGTTAGAAAAGACTTAAAATTTTTCGTCAAAAACGAAAAATACCTCGAAAAAGGCATTTCTGGTCAGAATTTGGCTAAAATCACAGCCCTATAAGGGTAAACACCTTTCCAGAACACCTTTTCCACCCAAAATTCACTATTTTTGGGCGAAAATCTGGGTTCTGGGCCAAATTCGACATTAGAAACGGGATTAAAATAAATAAAACCGAGCTACTAATGTAATTAGCAACTTAAACCAGAAAAATAAGCCAAAACAAACCTTGAAAAACATGATTATAAAAATACACGAGCGAGGCTCCGATACCGCTGTTGGGGTTTGGTGAGTCCGACTCACCGCGGAAACAACCCCGACCCAAGGAACCACTCGTAATTAATAAAACCATAAAGCATAAATAAATAAACACAGAAAAGGAAGAACGAATTATACCCTTGAAGCGAGCTTCGCCCTCTCAAAACGGGCTCTTACTTGAAAGCCTTGAGCACCGCAAATGCCGTGCCTTCAACGGTATCCACCCACAAAGGACGGACACGACTTTTTAGGTCCGCTACCTTGGAGTTAGAAAGGTCAGACCAAAACCCATGTGTTAATGGAGTTTAAGAGTTTTTCCCAAAATATGGAATGCTCTTTCTAACTCCCACTCAAGCACTTTACTCCAAATCCCAAGGTTGGTATTTATAGAGGAAAGTATGAGTGGGAATTTCTATCCCATCAATGTGGGATCATGAAATTCTACAAATTAATTTAAAGCTAAATTAAATTAAAATTGCAAACTAATAATAAATCTACAAGTGGCATTACCATGTGTAATGGGTTGGTGAGGATCACATGGAGAGTAGGGGACCATACTTGCTCCCCACTCAATACTCTCCTTGTGCCACATGTCCTTACCCACTTGCTCCCATATTCCTCAAGCTTCCCCATAGTGACCAACCCTATGGCCTAGCCACTAGCCCAGCCCGAGCCCTGCCCCGCACCAAGATGCGGGCTGCTGCTGTGCGCGCAAGCCACACACTTGGTGCGAGCTTGCTGCTGTGCGTGGCTGCTAGTGCGTGCGCTGGTAGCACGCACCACGTGCACGCGGCTGCTAGCTGCTGCTATGCGTGGCTGCTAGCAAGCACCTAGCCAGCCATGATAGGCTTGGCTTGGTGCGCTTGCTAGCCACCTATGCTTGGACAATTTTGCCCCTAGCATTCGGATGGTCGGGGCATTCCGATGCTAGGGGTATTTTGGGAATATGGTCGATTTATTATTATTTTGCGCGTCTCGTCTTTTTATTATTTTTGACTCGACTTCCGACGATCGGTTTCGACGCTCCAAGCTCGAATTACCGACGTCTAAATATTTAACACTCGGGCGACGAATTAATTCGGAAGAAATTAATTCGTCGAGTCGGTTCGTATATTTTTCTTGGGTGTGACCCGAAGGGTTCAGTCACGATTACGCTGTAATATTAGTTATATTAATATTACTGATCGGAAGCGGCCTCCACCCAGGCATTCCGATTACTTGACCTTACTGAATATATTAGCTTTCTAATAATTCTGAACCCGCTATCAGAATAATACACTTGTTCGAAGGACACCATTCCTTTCAAAAGGATAAAAATATGAAGGCGCGTGGGCACCGCGACACGGCCTTATATACCGTGTCACGGCAAAACATGTCGTGTCGCGGCAGTAAATCCTGTGACACGGTGGGATTTCCCGTGTCACGGTGCGCGTATTCTGCAGCGGTGTAGTTTGCGCGCATAGAAAGATAGATTTTGAGTATTTCCAAGCGTTTGGCTATAAAATAAGACCAGTTTATTCGTGATATGCATAACTAAGAAACATAAAATAATTAGAATTTCATATTTCAATAATAATGTCTCAGAATTTTGATAATACATTGTGTGACTGGTCCTATACTTTGACCAATGCTGACAAAAGAGAGATGGAATTATTTCATGTCAGAGGCTTATTAGCCTTGAGGATGTAGAAATTGAACATGATTTTCTTAGGGCATCTTTAGATTATTATAGTCCAGAAACACATTGTTTCAAATTTGATTATGATGTAATCTGTCCCCTGCCGAAGGAATTCGGTGCCATCTTTGGTTTTCCTGCCAGAAATCTAATTGCAATGCCTAACCTACGTGAGTATTATTACCAAGCCTTTGAATGCCATCTGAATCTGACAGATCCAGATTTAAATAAAATTGTGTGTGGTAATGAAGTAATTTTAGAAAAGCTTGCAAATTTGTATTTCAATTGTCCTGTCTCTGAGTCTTATCATTTATACCGTAGAAGGGCTTATATTTTTTTGCATGTTTAGCAAGCTTTTATTTGCAAATAGTAGAGTAGGACATGCTTGTTTAGCGTCTGTATGGTTGAACATGTTGAATCTGGGAGATCTCCTATGTCTACTTGCCTTGGAGAAACTTTGCGTGGCCTTGATGAAGCAAAAGCTGACTGGAAAGCCATTAGGAAGGGCTCTCTAGTACGGTTACAGGTAAAAACGCGCTCCAATTAGCCCCCGTGACACTTAGCAGGCACCGTCTCACAGTACATGTTTGCCGCGACACGGTGCATTCTGCTGTGTCACGGTGCTTTCTGCACTTCTTTTTTCTTTCTTTCTCTTTTTTTTTTTTTATTTTTTTTTATTTTGCAGATTTGGTTGATGGAGCATTGAGAACGTTTTGAATCCCCCGACGATATTGAAAAATATGGTCCCAATGATTTGGTCTGTAAGAAGAAGAATTACTCTGCAAATATGTCAAATGATGATTGGAAGGTCTTCTTTACAAAGAGAGAATTTTTCATTCGGTGGGTGGTGCCTTTGTGGAGGTTTACCTTGACTTTTTATTGTCCTTCTCGATTGATGCGACAATATGGACTTGAACAATTAGTTCCACGCTATAACGATAGTCCTTGTGAAGTATCGTTGCATGAAGTAATGTTCACAAGTACGAGACTTATTGGATTAGAAGACCTTTGTGGACCGTTTCTTCTAGTAACCAAGCTCCTCCTCCCTTGTCTAGTGCATACAAGGCAGTGTTGAATCCTAGAAGTAGAAGGGATCGAGTCGGATCACGCAACTTTGATGTGAAGGGACGTCTTGGAAGTAAGAAGGTGCCTCCTAAAGATCGTCTAGGTCCGAGAAGACAAGGAATTGAGTTTAAGACTCCTTTAATGCCTAAAAAAAATCATGTGAAAGAAAAGGGTAAGGAAAAGATGGTTTATAGAGAGAAGCAATCGAAGACTTCTAAGAAAGGTGAAAGGGGTGAAAGTTGAACTAGGGGTGTGACGGTTCGGGATACAAAAGGCACATTAATGGTGAAGGCCGACCTAGTTGAAAAAGAGAAGGAAGTTCCTATAGTGAAGAAGGATTAGATCAATATTGCTTTGCTTATATGGTTTAAATTTTTAATTTTTAAATAAGGCGCATGATGCCAATAATTGTAGTCACATTTATTTCAATAATAATAACATATTTATTTTCGCCTTAAATAAAAATTGCAATGACTTTTTTCTTTTTTATTATCCGAGTCAAGAAGTCGGACGCAATGGAAGAATAATAACAATCGTCGAACAAATATTCGTAAAACAACAAAATAATAGAATTTGCACTGTCCTGATTTGCAGCGCCACGGAATCCGTCGCGTCACGCTGGAATATACCGTGACACGGGGATTGTCTGCTATATTTTTTGCGCTGAGAATCCACCATGCTACGGTGAAAATTGCCATGACGCGGTAACATTTCCCGTGTGCGGTGGTTGCTGACGTGGAACGGCGAAATTTTTTTTTTTTGTGCCGTGCCACGGGGTATTCTACTGTGCCACGGTGGTTGCTGACGGGGCGCAGTGGACTCTAACATGGCGCGGTCTACTAGCTCTTCCTTTTTTGCAATTTCATTACCAAACAATATATGCAACGCGATACCTAAAACTAAGTTAGTTGATTTTATTTACACACGTTAATTCACGTAGGAATTACGTTGCAACATCGTTATTCTTTATTTAATCAAATTCGTGAAAAGAACAAGAAAATAAACAATATTCGCCTTGGCTTAAGTTATCAACCAACAATTAATTATCCAATTATAATCTTTATTTAACGCAAGATACTATGTGGAAATAATTAATTAGTCCTTTAAAGATGATCAAGCAACATTAATTAATTAATTAAGGTTCCTTTAAACAAGAAAATAAATGTGATTGATCTATGTGCTCAGGAATTTACCACTTCTCTTTGCTAGATCTCCGTGTAGAACACTTATGGACACCTTCTTGTTTGGGAACCTCCACCGTGGTAACCAAAGATCAAGGGGTGAGTGTTTAGGACAAGAGGGTTTAGGTAGCACAAGTTCACAAGTATTTCGCAAGAGTTTTAGGTTAATTTATGTGTGTTTAAGCCTCCGACTAATACTCTATTTATAGGGAATTAGTAGGTTTAGGGTTTTGAACATTCTGCCGCAGCAGGTGTCGCGCGCAGCAGGATTAGTTGCGCATGACATCCCAGCGCAAGTGATTTAGTTGCACTGCTATGGGCAGCGCAACTGATTTTCATACGCGCGGCATTATGGTAAGATTCAATTCTATAATTTTATAAAATTCTGAATCTTCCGCGAGCGCATCTTTAATGGTTGCGCTAAGTGTCGCGCTTAACTAAATTATTTGCGCGCGCCTTCCTAACCCGACTGATTGAGATGCGCGCGAATTTTCTTGCGGCATCATTAAAATTTAACGTAGGCGCTCCTAAATCCGTCATTATTGGGTTTTAAGCACGGGCCTAAACCTAATATTGATTGGATTTAGTTAGATGGACCTTGTTTTAGCTTTGTTGATTTAGTTTGGGCTAGTTTTTGTGTTTTGTGGCTTAACAAGTTATCCATAAGCATTCTCCACTTCAATCTAACTCGAAGATGGTTTTATTTATCGTCATTGCATTTCCCGTTGGGACGGGAGGCCAAAAGTAGACGTTTGCAGTTAGCCCCCACTTTTATCATGTCTAGAATAGACGATGATCAAAGTAGTCAAGGAAATAAATCCGAGACTCATTCTGTGAAGTTCTCAAAGAATAGAGAATCTTTCATAAATGTTTAAGGATTCGAAAACGATCCTTGGTTCGCTAAGTGATCGAAAAAAGTAGCTATTAAGGCTAGAAAAAGTTTTTCGCTAGTCTTAATGCGCTAAAGAATCTAGATTGACCCTTTGCAATTGTAGAACGCTTTTCAAGTAAAGGTGTTCTGGGTGATGTCAAGTCATGAGAAGAGATCGGTTTTAAAAAAATAAAATGGGATGATTTCCTCTCAATCATGTCATCGTTGGTCTAAAGTCCCTCGATATTTCTTTGAAACTTTAGTCCGACTATAACAAAGAAAAACGATGCAAAAGGGGTTTTCGGTATTCGAGCTGAAATGGTCTGGTATTCGAGCCAGATGTACACAAGATAGAGGCATATATCCAAATCCAGTGAGAGGGTAGAAAGTCAACAACTCTCTTAGCAGTTTTGTCCACAAGATGAGTACACATGTCTCAGGACTGGGGGCACGTGACTACATAAGCGCAACATCGTCTCGTCGCTTCTTTATACAGGCGGTGGACGGACACCCTAACTGTCCGGTAAGCTAGTAAGCTCATTAACTACCATATTTGCTTCCAATCAAGAAGTGTGTTCTTGATGGTTCGGTGCGCCTATTGACTCGTGAGCTATCGCCTAAAGTAATCCTCTACCTTTTAGTTACGAGAGGTGCATATCGCAAAGCTTGAGTTGAAGTGAAATTTTACGCAACACCTAAGCCGTACAATTTTACGTCGTACGATACGCCTTTTGCATTTTTACGCTGCATGACAACGCCTTCCTTTTTGCTTTGGACGTGAAAAAAGAAGAAAAGCCGGACATTTTAACGTCACTACAGTAAAATGACAAACCTGTCTATGGGTGCTTTTACGTAAAGCACCACCACGGAACGTCTTAAGACACTCTTACGAAAAACATTCAAAACGTATGCTTAGAGAAGGCAAAAAGCACGGTGTGCATGAGAGAATGATGCAAAAAACTAACAAATAAGAAAACAAACTACAATATGCAAAGCAATTTAAAAGATTTTGATAATTTGCGCGCCATTACGTCTAATAACGAGCAAAAACCGTTGAAAAATGATCGAACGGATCAAAATCAAGATTCCGATCATTTTAGTGACCAGTATCCGCGCACAACTTAGTGGGTCGCGCTGGCCAGGCGCGCGCATCGTTGTGAGTTGCGCTGGTATGTCACGCGCAACAGATGAAGTTGCACGAGTCATTTATGTCAGCAAAATGAAATCGCTGAGCACGATTTTCATTTCGCACTTTCTTTCTCCTTCCTTTGCCATTTTCGCCCCTTTTTCTCTCTAGGAAGCTCGGATTTTCTTTTTTTCGAAGCTAATGGAAGTAGATCTCGTCCCTTATTCATATTTTCTATAATCCAATGTAAGTTTTTTGTTATATTTCGTTTGATTTAGGCTTAATTAGGACTATTTTTGAACCGTTGAACCTTAAATTTCGAATTTAGGGGTTTTCGATTCAGTCCATTATTCTTGAAATTGTTTATTTCATGTTGTTATACTATATTTAAGGAGTGTTTTGCAATAAATTTCATGAAAAATGGTTTTATATTGAACCTTATATGAGCATTTCTTTGTCCAAGTTCGTTCTTGCACTTTTTCTTCGAATTTTACTCGATTTTATTGTTGTTTCTTACTCATTTTGGTTACACTTGCTGATTATGAAGTAGATTATAGTGATGGAACCAATATTACTTTCATAATTCATTTTTGCGAATTTTGAATTGTTGAAAAATGGCGCGAAACATACTCTTAGCTTATTTTTGCCATGTTTAAACCTCAAGATTGTTTGGTAGACGATAATCATGTTTATATTACTGTTATTCATCTAAGAGTAGTTGATTCTTTGAGATTTTGAAATACAATCCCGTGAATGCTTAGTTGAAACTTGTATAGGATGGCTTTTGTGGGTGTTAGAAGCCCCCATGTACCGAGTTTAACTGCAGGTATCGTAGCCCCCAAGTATGGGTGGCATTCGATTTTTGTGTTTTGCCCTATCGGCAGCCGTTATGCTACCGAAATGGGTCTAAAATACGTGTATTAGTTTAGTTTAGGAAATAAAGTAAACTAATAAAGAAACTTTATCCATCATAGCATGGACTCGCCTCCATTCGTCGATGCTGAGGAGATTCTAAAGGGTCCCGACGAGGCGGTTTTCCCTCAAAAAAGGGTGACCCGTCCTCGAGAGGAGGTTCGACAGCGACGCGTTGCAGCCGATTGATGTCGCCAGGAGGATGTGGTGTCGGACCCAAACAATCATTTCTCGATTAGAGGGTGGCGCGGCATCGTGAGTTCTTTGTTCCTTCGTTTCTTTCTCTTTTCCTTTGTTTCTTCTCCTTTTTAAACCATAACCGTTTTTTATTATTGTTTTTTATTTTCTTTAGAGTGAGCCTAGCATGCGTTTATACGGCTCTAGTGACCTGCGAGCCCGTTTTGAAGGTTTGCCCGAGGTGGCAAAGGAAATTGTGGAGCTTTCGGGGATTACCTCCCAGCTGGCGACTCTTCAGGATTTATCGAGTCAGCCTGCATCGTCAGCTTTCCTCCGTGGATTGCTGGAGTTTTGGTGGGATTCCACCAACACTTTCCATCTTCCATGGGGAGAGATGACTGTTGCCCCTTTCAATTTCTCTATGATTACGGGTTTTCCTTTTGGAGGCGAGCCCGTAGCCATAGATTTTGTTAAGGGGTCAGATGAGAGACTACGCAACCTTAAGGGGGACCGTCTAGCATCGGCCCTTCACATGTACGCGCAGTCTTGTTCGTACTCGGTTCTTGCCGACGAGTTATTGGCTGACGAGCTTGATCGGAAGTGTACACCTGAGCAGCTGGCTTGGATATACATTACTCACGTTCTTTCCGTCACTATTTTGAGTGATCGAGGAGAATGTTTCGCCATTGGGTTACTTATTTGCCTTAGTGATTTGGGGCCAGTAGGTAATCTGAGTTCGGCGGAAGTGTCATCTGCCCGTATGCTTACAGCTATGGGCATGGCGACCCGGGTGATGGATTCCGCGGTAGCTATTGATGTGCCTCGGATCTCCCTTACGTGGCACGGTCGTATCCTTGTGGTACATACTTTAAGCTTCTTTCGTTTATTATATTTACTTTTCTCCTTTTGGCTTATCCTTTTTTTTTCAGTTTGAGGCTTGGGGATACTCGTACCTGCCTATCTTAGCCCCCAGGATGCTTGGGGTTGCTTGTATTCATATCGGCCATCGATTGGTCACGATTAATAAGAGACGAGCCACTTCTGCCGGCGACTTTTGCCAGAGGATCCTTTCGGCGAATCGTGCGTCGGTGAGTATTCCAACTACATGTGAATCTTTTGAATTTATTTATTTTCTTACGATTTTTCATGTGGTTGTGTTTGTAGATCAATCTCCGTCTTAGAGTTTGATCGTCGGAGTCCCTGAGGCTGTCCGGTCCGGCAAGATTCGTTGCCGTTTCCGGGCTCTTTATCAGGGACTTCCTGTCCTTTAGAGGACATACGATTGGTTTTTAGGTGAGCGTGTTCTCTAGCAGTCTGTATTCGAGGAGCCCATGGTTCCCGTGGATCCTCCGATCCGGATGTTATGTCCAGACTTGCTATCTACCGAGGATCGGGCTCAGGCGATCCTTGGTTATCTAGCAGACCAGCTGGTGCTGCCGGATGCATCGTATCCGACTTTCATTGCATCTAGGATGACTCCTTTCCCATCTTTTGTTCCGATTTGTACTTTAACGATCTTTTTTTATTTATATTTATTTTTTTCGGAACTTTGACCCTTTTATTTATTTTTCAGCGGGTTGAGCTAGGTGGATGGGTGCCTTCTACAGCGGAGATCACGTATACCGATGTTGTTGGGTCGGTAATTCGTGAGATCCTTTCAGCAGCGGAGGAATAGGAGGGGATAACGTTTGTTCCTAAGACGGTTGAGTCGGTATGTTCCTTATTCATATGTATTTATATATATATATATATATATATATATATATATATATATATATATATATATATATATATATATATTTTTTTTTGTACATTTTTGCTAACTATCCTTGTCTTTTGGAACAAGTTCCGCGAGAGACCGTGAACGACATGGTGAGGACTTTGCATGCTTTATGAGCTGCTTATCGGAGAGCTCTCCTCACTTTGTCATGTCGTGATCATCGGATGGTCGCGGTAAGTTTATTATTTAATTTTCTTTTAACAAAGTTATCACATATTTAATTTATTAATCTTTGTTCGGATTTTTGCAGGATGTGCAGCAGCCGTCTGGGAGTCGCCGACCATCCTGACTTCCTTTGTACACACATTTTTTTTGTATTAGGAAACAAATGTATATATTTTTTTGTTGTACATATGACACTTTTTTTTATGTATGTCATTTTCTTTTGTTTCCATGTGTACATTTTTATTTTATTATTATTATTTTATTTTATTTTTTACCTTTTTCTCTTTTTTTAATAAAAAAATTTGCAAAAAATTTCCGAGGGAGGGAAAGGTTCCCGACTTACCCCCCTCGTAAAAATAACAAAAAGGAAACAAGGGAATAGAACAAAGAAAGGAAAAAAAACGGAAAAAAGAAAAAGAAAGTAAAGGAAAATAAAAAATAAGAAAATATGAAAAAATAAGAAAATATTAAGGAAAAAGACACAAAGGTTAGTAAAAGGTAAGTGTATGATTTTTCTTAGGATCTCGTGGGATTCCGTCATTATGTAATTCCAAATACGAAAATAATCCTAACTCATATGTCGCGACAAAGAAGACGCGCGCAACTGTTGGAGTTGCGCGAGACTGTCGCGCGAATGTGAATTGGTTGCGCGCGACACCTGCTGGTGAACTTTCCTTCGAGCGAAAATTGCAAAAAAAATTCGTGTAGGCTTTTAAGTATCTCGCATTCATTTGTTTAGTAATAAGAATCTAAAAAGAATTAATCTCTCTAAACTCTCTCTCTCTTTTTTTTATTTGTACAATGGTGAAAACCTTTTAACAACGCTTGTAGCAATGGGTCACCTCCTTCTCAACCGAGGATAAACTAGCTTTGAAAATTTACCACCTACAAACTTTATTAAACTATATGCAACTAGTGATCAATTTTGATTTTCTTCATGTCGCCGTCAACCATTGGGACTCTAACCATCATCTTTTCTTGTTTAAAGGGGACGAGATTGTCCCACTTCTCGGCAAATTTGAGGCCTAGCTAGACTTCCCTACAAACACTATCCCTATGACCTATGCGTCTACCTTGTCGGATTCCAAACCTATATTCCAAAGATTTTTTGGTTTGTTTGACAATGATATGACTAACATTGGAAGTTAAGAAGGCGTGAATTTGATCCTATTTATTGAACACTTCGTCGCCCCTCGTGACAACATGACTAAACAACGCTTTAAAATTCGTGCTTTATGTTATTGTCTTGTTGTTAATAGTTTACTTAAGACAGGAAAAAAATATGAAGATTATTCCATGGTGTCAATAGTACGTAGAGCAAATAGAGGGATGTCATTCACCCGCTCCTTTGGCTTTAGCGGAAACCGTTCTATGCTTGAATCGCCTTAGAGGAGACCTTAACGAAAACGGTTTCACAGGAAGTCCACTCCTATTACACGTACATTTTTTTACGTCGTATTCCAGCGCAAGTCATGAAGTTGCGCTGGAAAGACCAGCACAATCTTCTGCGATGCGCGTGGTTGGCGCGCGCAACTAATTTTGATGCGCGCGCCACCTGCTTGTGCAAATCGCAAACATTTTTTTTTTTTTAGATTTGGCTCATGGAGCGTCTGCAAATTGTTAATAGTCCATAAAATATTGAAGCTAACGGAGTAAGGACATTCCTTGGACGTCGAATTCTGTACAAGCATAAGAATGAAGAAGAATGGTCGTCGTTTTTCTGTCACGGGGTTCCCAACGTAAGCTTTGTGATTCCTTGGTGGAACATAAGTAGTATGGTGGGAAATAGTTTTAATTGCACTTATAATAGGCTTCTTGGCCTATCTAGTACCACTTATAATTTTCCTTGTAGGGTAATGAGACAATACGGGATGAAACAAATTATTCCCCCACAAGATTGTGATGCCCCTAAAGATGTGATCTATAAACCCGAAAGAATTCCGCGTTGGATGGAATATTGGTCAAGTCTTCCTTGGTGGGTAGTACAAAATCCTACCGCGAGTATTGCATTATCTTCCTTTTACAAAGCTCGGATGAATGCGGCGGATAAGGGCAAATTAAACAAGGCTCGATCTCAACTTCACGCCGCCACCGCTCGTAATCCACCTAAGCCTTTGATGCGTTCAACCACTACTACTCCTCTTAGTGGCCAAAACAAAGGAGTGAGAAGAAAATTAGAATTCTCATCCCCTAAGGCTCGTTCTAAGGAAAGAAACAGGAAAGCTCCCTCAAAACTCATGCAACAAGGTGTGAAAATCAAAGAACCTTCACCAAACACTCGCAAGAAAGCTCCAATCGTCAAAGGGAAAGGAAAATAGGTTGCAAAGACCTCAATCCCTAAATTGAAAAACAATGTTTGGGTGAAAAAGCAGAGGGTAGGAGAAAGCTCCAAGGCTTCACAAAATACTGCGATGAAAACTACTCATTTATCATCTGTGACAATCGAGGACATAGTAAAACCTTAGAGTGTTACACAATTTTATCATGAGTTTAATTCGAATAAAGTTTAATCACTACTATTTTTTTTTTACTATCTAATTCAATAATGTCTCTCTCTCTTTTGGATTTTGAATAAAATAAAAATGAGCTTTTTTTTTTAATTTTGATATGTGACCGAATCATAGAGATTGCCTACGTATTCGTAATACGAAATCAGGTCTTTGCGTAGTTTTTTTTTTTTTTTATTTATTGTATATTTATTTTTTTACATATATTTTTTTCTTTAATCTCTTGAATAGAAATCAAATAAAAAAAATTAATCAAACTTTGTTTAACATACAAATCAAAGTTTAATTTTTAATTTTCCGAGAGTATGTCATATTTAAGAAACGCCCTCTTTTTGTCGCAAGTAAAAGTCGAAACTTTTTTCAAGCATAAAAATCCGGGTTCGTAGTTCATCGTCAGGTAGTGCGCGCAACATCTGAGGTTGCGCGAGTCTGTCGCGCGCAATGAAATTTGTTGCGCGTGACATCCATGCGCAACTATTCCAGTTGCGCGACACCTGTGCTACGAGCGTTACAAAAAAACTTTTTTTTAATTTTTTTTTTGCATTATTACCCCCCCAAGTGTGAAAAGTTTTTCGTGATGTTCGAAAAAATCTGAACACTTAGAATGATCTTTTTAATTTATATTACCCCCCAAGTGTTATGCGCTTTGCCGTGTTATTCGGTAAAGTGCATAACACTTAGAATCTTTCAATTGAATGCTAAAAATGATTTATTTAATGAATGAACGAGTTCATCCGGGTTTCATATGTAATATTTTTTTAAGTCAATCAACGTTTATTAATTGGCGAATTTCAACTCCTCCAATATCCATTAATCTGACGACTCCTCCTGATAGGATTTCAATTACGCGGTAGGGACCTATTCAATTAGGCTTCAATTTCCCTCTTGGATCGGTTCGTGGACCCCTAACCTCCTTTAGTACAAAGTCACCTTCTTTGATATTTCTGGGTTTTACCCTTTTATTAAAATGACGCGCAATGCGCCGTTGGTAGACTTTTACATGATGCAAAGCTCTTAACCGTGGTTCATCGAGGAATAAAAGCTCTTCATACCTTGCTCTTACCCATTCAGCTTCCGATAGCTTACTTTCGAGTACGATGCGTAAGGATGGTATTTCCCGTTCAATTGGTTGAATTGCGTCCATTCCGAAAACTAAAGAGTATGGAGTTACCCCTGTTGATGTTCGTATGGATGTTCAATAACCCCATGATGTGAATTATTGATCCGAAAATAAACAAAACACAAGGGATATGTTTAAGTCTAATTCTATACAGGAAATCCACCAAGAATTAAACAAAAACTAAGATTAATCAATTAAGAATCCACCTAATTAATCAATCCAAACGAATGTTTTAACTAAAACAAGCAAAATAGCAATTGATCGCAATCAACAAAAACTCAAGTATGCAACTTAAGGAATAAATCTGAATATTAATCTATGTATATTTATTCGTGTGTTTACAGCCGTATTTATAAGACTTAGTTTACCTAGGAAGATTAGGACAAGTCCCTAATTCAATCCTAATTAAACTAGAATTCTAACTTGCTTGAAGAGCAAGCACCTTGGCGCACAAGCATACACCAAACTGATTTATTTTGCTAACTAACTGATTTTTAAAGCAACTAAATAAATAAATAAAAATTAAAGAACTAAATAAAGATTAAAGATCCTAATGCTTGAACCAAGAAAAACCCTTTCAAGTGAAAGGTAAAAACTTGTAAGCAAAATCTAAGTAAAGAAAATTCAAGAAAGTTCAAGAAAGTGAACTAGAATCCAAGAAAAACCACTAAGCAAACCGTGGCTTTGCTTTTATATCCAAGAAAGTGTCCATGCAATGCTTGGCTTGAATCAATGTTTAGGGATAAACTATCTTGATGCATGATAAGCAAATCTTCGAAGTCCTCCATGCTTAGACTTGCATCATCCTCCTCTTCTTCGAAAGAATTTGTCCTCAAATCTCGAAGTTCTTCATCAGGAATATACTTAGCCAAATCGCCAACATTGAATGTAGCACTAACTCCATATTCTCCCGGAAGTTCTAACTTATAAGCATTGTCATTGATCTTCTCAACAATCTTGAAAGGACCTTCACTTCTAGGCATCAACTTATTCTTGCGTTTTCCTGAAAATCTTTCCTTTCTCAAATGTAACCATACCAAGTCTCCAACAGTGTAACTTTGTTGCCTTCTATGCTTGTTTGCTCTAGCTTTGTACATTTCATTTACTTTCTCTATTCTTGTTCGAACTTGAGCATGTAATTTCAGCATACTCTTCAACTTAGACTCGGCATCTTTGTGAATTAACTCACCCTTAGGCAATGGAACAAGATCAATGGGAAGTTTCGGATTGACTCCATAGACTACCTCAAAAGGACTATGTTTGGTAGCATATGTAGGTGATCTATTATAAGTAAACTCCGCATGAGCTAACTTGATGTCCCAATCCTTTTGTGTCTTACTCACTAACCCACGCAATAGCGCACCAAGAGTACGATTAGTAACCTCGGTTTTTCCATCAGTTTGTGGATGGTAAGATGTACTAAAGAGCAATTTAGTTCCCACAAGCTTCCATAGAGACTTCCAAAAGAAACTCATGAACTTTGTATCTCGATCACTCACAATAGTTTTCGGAATTCCATGCAATCTAACAATCTCTTTGAAGTATAATTCCTCCACTTTCATAGCATCATCCACTTTGTGACAAGGAACAAAGTGAGCCATCTTAGAAAACCTATCCACAACAACCATAATAGAGTCTTTCTCCCGTTGTGTTCTCGGCAATCCCACAATAAAATCCATAGAAAACAACTTTGAACGAAGTAGATCATCTAATCTTGGAATAGGAAATCGGTATTTGATAGTGATGTTATTCACACTCCTACTATCAATACACATGCGCCAACTCCCATCTTTCTTTGGGACAAGTAAAGTAGGCACGGCACAAGGGCTCATACTTTCCCTCACGTATCCTCTAGCCATAAGATTTTCAATTTGCCTTTGCATCTCCTTTGTTTCTTCCGGATTACTTCTATAGGCTGCCTTATTAGGTAATGGTGCTCCCGGAATCAAGTCAATTTGATGCTCTATCCCACGAATAGGAGGTAGTCCCGGAGGTAATTCCTTAGGAAAGACATCCTTGAATT
Source organism: Chenopodium album (assembly GCF_948465745.1). Lineage (NCBI taxonomy): Eukaryota > Viridiplantae > Streptophyta > Magnoliopsida > Caryophyllales > Amaranthaceae > Chenopodium > Chenopodium album. Next base: position 41,480,314 of record NC_137834.1, on the reverse strand, counting down.
CTTCTAAAACAGATTCCAATTCATACGGCCTCTTTGCTTGTTTATCTTGATCAATTCGAATCTCATTAAAAACAAGTATATATACCACATTGTTGCTGCAAATTTCTTTTTCTAATTCCCTCTCACTAATCAAATAAGAATTCTTCGAATTAGAGGTAACATTAGAAGACTTGTTGCTTATCAAAGGTTTTAAAGCAACCGGTCTCTCTTTTTCTCCTTTTCTCACAACATACACATTAGTCCTTCCATCAAACTTCACAAATCTATCATATTGCCAAGGACGGCCTAATAGTATATGACAAGCATCCATAGGACAAACATCACACAAAACTTTATCATGAAATTTACCAATTGAAAAGGAGATTAAGGCTTGTTTAGTTACCTTAACATCACTCGAATTATTAAGCCAATGAAGCTTATAAGGGCTTGGATGTTCAGTAGTTGGCCACTTCAATTTGTCTACCAAAGTAGTAGATACCACATTAGTGCAACTCCCCGTGTCTATGATCATGTCACACAACCTATCTTCTACCTTGCACCTTGTAAGAAAGATTTTCTCCCTTTGATTGTTTTCCATAGGTACGGTTTTAGAGTGTAGCGCCCTTCTTAGAACCAAACTTTGACCATGAGTCTCGGGATTAATTTCGTCAATATGCCCCTTCTCTTCTTCAAAGTTTTCCTCTTCGTTCTTTTCTTCATAGTCACTACCCTGCTCACACTTAGCTTGTTCTTGTTCCCACTCTTGAGCAGTCATTACTCTTTTTGATGGACAATTAGTTGCAATGTGACCAACACTACCACACTTGAAGCACTTCCTATCTTCAACAAGCTTTTTAGGAGCTTCAAATTTTGATTTAGTCTCCTTGTAGTTCAAACTAGAACCACTTTTCTCCAAGCTGTTCTTCTCAAAAGGTTTAGTGAAACCTTTTACAAAGGGCTTAGTGTACGTCCCTTTCTTCCCCTTTATCTGTTTTTCAACTTTCAAAGCTACCTTACAAACATCCTCAAAGGACCAATATTGTTGCAATTCAACTTTTTCAGCAATATTATCATTCAACTCCGAAATAAATCTAGCAATCTTATGCTCAACAATCTCTTCTAAGCCACATAGCATGCATAACTTTTCAAATTCACCAATATAATTCTCAACAGTCATAGAATTTTGTTTAAAAAGTTGCATCTTAAGATAAACATCTTGAATATAATCACTAGGTACGAACCTTTTTTTCATGTGCTTCTTGAGTTGTTCCCAAGTTGAGATTCTTGCACGCCCCTCCTTATGCCTCTTCTTCTTTAGATTATCATACCAAAGACTAGCATAACCGGTCAGTTTTAATTCAGCCAATTTGCATCTGTTCCTTTCATCATACTCCTTGTAATCAAAGAGTGTCTCGGCCCTTCTAATCCACTCAAAGTATTTTTCAGGTTCATTCATACTCCCATTGAATTTGGGAAGATCTAATCGAAGGTTCCTATCATCATCCTTTGGTCTATCTCTTCTCCTAGGCCTTGGTGATTCATCACTTGAGGAATAATTATTTCGTGGCCTCCTTGGGTTCCTCCTTGGTTGTTCTTCCTCACTTGAACCAGAATTAGGGTTAGAATTCCCTTTCCTTGAAGAATCTCCAGCACGAGTATCAAGCCTTTTAAATATCTCATCCATCCTTGCTGCCAACTCGTCAATTCGCCTATCTCTTCTAAGATTTTGAGCCTGTTCTAAGGTTAATCCCCTTGGAACCTGTGGAACCTCCTCGTCACTCATGATTCCTACACAAACCAAGTCAGTTTATGCAAAAATCTTGATTAAAAGATCGAATCTTGAAGGAAAACTAGGCAACACAAAAACCGGACTCCCATCCGCAAATCAGTGCACAAACACCAAATGTTTGAGGCTGTGTAGAACGCGTTACTCAACTAAAATTTATGAACTTTTATATGGTGATAGCTGGACGTTTTTAGAGTTTAATGCAAAAAGAATCACGCAAAAATTCCCAGCCAATTGTTCCCAGTTTAATGTTTGCCGAAGTTGCGCAAACCTGCTCTGATACCAAAGATGATGTGAATTATTGATCCGAAAATCAACAAAACACAAAGGATATGTTTAAGTCTAATTCTATACAGGAAATCCACCAAGAATTAAACAAAAACTAAGATTAATCAATTAAGAATCCACCTAATTAATCAATCCAAACGAATGTTTTAACTAAAACAAGCAAAACAGCAATTGATCGCAATCAACAAAAACTCAAGTATGCAACTTAAGAAATAAATCTGAATATTAATCTATGTATATTTATTCGTGTGTTTACAGCCCTATTTATAAGACTTAGTTTACCTAGGAAGATTAGGACAAGTCCCTAATTCAATCCTAATTAAACTAGAATTCTAACTTGCTTGAAGAGCAAGCACCTTGGCGCACAAGCATACACCAAACTGATTTATTTTGCTAACTAACTAATTTTTAAAGCAACTAAATAAATAAATAAAAATTAAAGAACTAAATAAAGATTAAATATCCTAATGCTTGAACCAAGAAAAACCCTTTCAAGTGAAAGGTAAAAACTTGTAAGCAAAATCTAAGTAAAGAAAATTCAAGAAAGTGAACTAGAATCCAAGAAAAACCACTAAGCAAACCGTGGCTTTGCTTTGATATCCAAGAAAGTGTCCATGCAATGCTTGGCTTGAATCAATGTTTAGGGATAAACTATCTTGATGCATGATAAGCAAATCTTCGAAGTCCTCCATGCTTAGACTTGCATCACCCCATAATGCGAAGTGTAGTTTATTCGGCCAGTCTTTATAATTTTATGCCATTTTCTTAATAATGACTATTATGTTTTTGTTTTCCTATTCTATAGCTCCATTTATTCGAGGTCTGTATGGAGATGAGTGATGATGTTTTAATTTATAACGAGTTAAGAGGGTCTCGACTTCAGCTTTGATTTGAGATCCTTGATCACTAATTAGTTCATGTGGAACTCCATATCTAAAAAATATGTTTCATTTAAGAAACTTGGCGACATGTTTAGAAGTGATATTCACGTAAGAAGCGGCATCAATCCACTTGGAAAAGTAATCGATGGCTACTAATACGTACTTGTGCCCTCCTACCACTACGTGAAAAAATGAATTTGTCATCGGTTCAAACTCGGCCTAAGGCACCGGTTTAAACCGGTGCCAATGTGGGGGGTGCCAAAAAGGGGTTTAAAAAGGCATCGGTTAACCGGTGCCAAAAACCCCCCAAAAATCAATTTTTTTTTTGTTGTCATTTTTAACTTAAAAATCAAATTGACTAAAATAAATAAGAACAACAACATATTAATCGAATATCATTGAATATAACCGAAATTTACAGTATATAGTCAAGAAAATATTACAATATACAAATTATAAAATTAAACAATTACAACATATAAATAAATAAAAAAAAACAAATATTACAACATCATAATAAAAAAAAAACCCAAACATCTAAATCGATATTCTTTATTCTTGATTCTTGATTCTTCGATTATGTGCAATATTTTGGGCTTGCAAAGCAAATAGTATACCTGCGCCAATTAGTTCATCCAACAAAATCAATTAAAATGTATTAGCTGCGAAAATTAGTTAAAAACCCAGAAAATTAAAAAAAAAATCGAAAAAATTAATATCGAAAAAAAATTAAAACCCAGAAAATTGAAAAAATTAAAATTGAAAATTAGTTCAAACCGAGAAAATCCAGAAAATGAAGAAAAAATTAAATTAAAACCTAGAAAATCGAAAAAAATTAAAACCCAGAAAATTAAAAAAAAAATAAAAAAAAATTAAAATCGAAAATTAGTTAAAAACCCTGAAATTAAAAAAAAAAAAGAAGGAAAAAATACCCTGAAATCGAAAAACAAAAAATAATCGAAAAATGAATCAAAATCAAAAAACAAATAATAATCCCAAAAATTGAAAAAAAATTCAAACCCAGAAAAAATTGAAATCGAAAAAACACAGAAAAAAAAAACTTGAAATCGAAAAAACCCAGAAAACAACCCCAAAAACGCATGCATGAACTCAAAAAAACGATTATTTTAATAAAAAATTAACCAAGAAAACTTGAAATGCTAGCCATAACCCTGAACTCGATTAATTAACCAACAAAAATGGAAAATAAAATCGAAAATTAACCCAGAACTCGATTAATTAGCCCAAAAAATGATTATTTTAATTGAAAATTAACCCAAGAAAAATCGAAATAAATCCGAAAAAAGATTTAAATCGATTAATGAAACCTAGATCAATAGAATTAAAATCCAAAAATCGATTTAAATCGATTAATTAAACCCAGAAAAATCCAATTAAACCCAAAACTCGATTAATTAAACCCAGAAATCTCAAAATAAAGAAAAATAAAAAAAAAAACCCAAAAAACACATGCATGTACCTAGAATCAGTGTTCTTGGTGGTCTTGGGTGTTGGTCTTGGTGGTGGTCTTCACCTCTTCGGTGGTGGCCTTTGGTGGTGGAAACGAGTGAGAAGGGGAGGATAATATGGGAAGAACGAAAGAGGTGAAAGAGAGAGAGAAGGAGATGAGATCGAAGGAGATGAGATCGAAGGAGAAAGAAGGCGAACAGAGAAGAGAGATAGAAGGAGGAGAGAGAAAGAGAAGGAGGAGAGAGAAAAAGAAGGAGGAGCGGGTGAGGAAGTGAGGGAGAGTTAGGGTTTTATATGGGGCGGGTTTTTTTTTAATTATATAGATGAACCGGTTTAGTGGCACCGGTTCAAACCGGTGCCCTTTGTATTTGTGGCACCGGTTTGAGCTGAACCGGTGCCATTGCTCTTGGTCTGAAATTCCGCCCATTTTTAGGCAGGTATTTGGCACCGGTTTGGCCTGAATCGGTGCCTTTGGGGGGTTGCCTTTTTGTATTTTTCTACTAGTGTACTCCTGTTGGAGAAATTTTACCAATAATGTCAATTCCCCAGGTTGAAAAAGGCCAGGGGGAAGTGAGGTTGTATAGTTCGGATGGTGGAAGGTATTGTAAATTAGCGAACATTTGGCACTCTGGACATTTTTTGACATATTGTATGCATCATGTTCCATAGTGGACCAATAGTACCCTTGTACTTAAATTATCTTTGCAAGCATTTTACCATTCATGTGAGGTCCACTAACACCTTTGTGAGTATCTTCCATAAGGTGTGTGGATTCGGGTTGGTCTATACATAATAAGCTTTGACCATTAGGTGCTTTTTTGCATATTTGACCGTTTACTAGATCGTATTGTGCCGCAAGTGTTCTTAAGGCTCTTTGGTCTTTGGATGAAATATTTTCAGGGTATGTGCCATGGGAAATATTGATAGGTGTCATAAATGGCACCCATTAAATGTGCATTTAGGTTGTTTTTACCTTCTTTTCATGGCTTTCATGCTTAATAAATGCTTATTAGTTTTATGCTTTTGGTCTTAGTCTTACCATTCCTCTTTTATTTTGTAGATTTTGTGCATTTCTATGGTTTTTCTAGTCTTTTCTCCTTTATTTGCTCTATTTTCGTGGTTGTAGGCATTGTATGAGGTTCGGGTCTTGATATTGGTGATTTATTAAGGTGGAGGAAGCTTTTGGAGCAAGCTCATGGCAACTGGAAAGCTCAAGATGCAAGGAAGTGGATTCTCCATGTTTTATCTCTTGCGCTCTCAAGCCGTGCTCTCATGAATATGGGGTGTTGAACCCACATTCATGTGCTTTTGGGACTGCCTCACTTAGTGTTTATCATCATCATGATTGTGCGTTCATTCGAAGACCTTAGCGAACGCACGAAGCCGCGAGAAGATCGAAGAAACCCAGAGATGCGCGGGCGCGCAAGGCACGGGCCCGGGCGCGCCACCAGTATGCGTGGGCGCGCCACCCTAGGTATTTGTTTGCTCAGTTTTTTTTTCGCGCCTCTATAATTACCTTTGTAAACCTGCTTTTTTGGGCAAGTTTAGAATAAGCTTCATTTCAGATTTTTGATCAAATTTTTCTTAGCTTAATGGAGAGCTTCTCTCTCTAGTTTTAGGGTTAGGTTAGGAGTAGATTTTAGAGAGAGAAAGTGAGGAATTTCAATGGTGATTGAGATATTGAAGATTCAATGATGACAATTGTGTTAGATATCTTCACTATTATTAATGAGTATTCTTATCTCTATCTCATTTTATTGATTTGTTTAATATTCAAGTTTGTTTGATTTGATTTTGATGTTTTATTGTTGATTAGTGTAATTGTTCTTCATATATGTAAGATTCTTGATATCTTTAGTTGTTAGATGATGATGTTTGAGTAGTTGTTTGCTAGGGATTGGGTGAAACTTGTATGATTGATTAATTGTGCTTAATTTGGGGATTGTGTTGATTAATTGTAGAGATTAAAGTGATTAATGGAAGTTTGCATGTGTGTAATTCGATTAGGCCTTGAGAATTATGCTAGATTGCATTGTAGTTTCTAATGATACGGACCATTGATTTAGGAATTGCAATTGTCGATTGAGCTTGATTAGTGATGCTCCTAGTTAGAGTCTCTCGTAGTTAGCGCTAGTTTGACCTCTAGGAGATAGCTTGTTGACTCTTTTGATTGAGCTTGCCATTAGTCTTCACAACCATTGATTTGCATATTGTTCCCGAGTTCCTACAATTGTCATGATTATTTGTTGATCCCGTTCCTAGTGCTTTATTTATTTGGTTTGTTTGTTTGTTAGTTGTTAGTGTTCTCTCTTTAACTTTGTCTTCAACCTAGCTTAGGCACATAATTGAGAGCGCTTGATCATTACCGTTCCTTTGGGTTTGATCCTTGACTTATCTCTATAATTTTATATACGTTTGTTATGTGTTTATAAATTTAGTTTGATCGAGGGAGGATTAGTTTCAACGACCTAGTTCCACCCCTCGTCAAAAATATTGGAGGATATGATCATACCAAGGATTATCTCCTTCTATGTCATTTATTTCCTCTATTGCGTTGCAATACGATGGTTCTTCTCTTCTATCAACACATAATGGCATCATATTTAAGTGATCTAGAATGTTGATCATTGAGGCTAATTTATCTAGCGCATCGGCAAATTGATTATCATCCCTTGGGAGATATTTAAAATCATTATATTTAAAATGCTTAATGAGTTGCTCTAGGTGTGCTTGGTATAATATCATTGTGGAGTTTTTTATTTTTCATTTTTTCAGTATATGATTTATAATCAAACTAGAATCTCCATATACCTCTAATTTTTGCACACGTATGCTAGCGGCTGCTCCTAATCCAATAATGCACACTTCACATTCGTGGCATTATTAGTAACCTAAAAGTCTAATTTGACAGAGATTGGAGTATGTGCTCCCTCTGGACTTATGAGTAACACCCCTACGCCACATCCTTTTTTATTGGACGCACCATCGAAGTAAATTACCCATTTGTCATCTTGTGTCACGAGAATCTCTTCATCCAGAAGATGAGTAGTTTCTGCATGACTTATTTGAATTGGATGTTGGGCTAGAAAGTCGGAAATCACTTTTCCTTTCATTGACTTTTCAGGAATATATTTTAGCTCGAATTCAGCCAACATCACCAACCACTTTGATATCCTTCCTTGTATAGGTGGTCGTTTAAACAAATACTTTATCGGATTTTGTTGAGAAATTACATGAGTGGTGTGTGGTAGCATATAATGTCGTAATTTTTTAGTTTCCCACACTAATGCTAGACTCGTTTTTTCCAAGGTGCTATATTTTGTTTCATATTGAATTAACTTTTTACTTATGTAATATATTGCACGCTCGACTCTTTCTACCTCTCGTGCTAACATGGCGCCTGTGGTTGTGTCTGTAACTGTGATGTATATCCTAAGAGGTAGTTTGGGTACTAGTGGTGCTAAAATTGGTGGACTTTTGAGATATAATCTTTGATTTTCTCAAAGGCCTTTTGGCATTGATCGTTCCATTCATGTTTTTCCTTTTTTTTTTAGTTTTTTAAATATTGGCTCGTAAGTCATAGTCAATTTATTTATGAATCGACTAATGTATTACAATTTGTCAAGGAACCCCCTAATTTGTTTTTCTATTTGAGGGGGAGGCATGTCAATAATTACCTTTATTTTAGAGGGATCGATCTCAATACCACGTGTGCTTACTAAATATCCGAGTAACTTGCCAGAAGTTACTCCGAAGGCGCATTTTTGTGGATTCAATCGCATTTTGTATTCTTTTATGCAAGTGAAAAATTTGCGTAAAGCTTTTATATGTCCCATTCTATCTTTGGACTTTACTATCATAGCATCCACATACACTTCTATCTCTTTATGCATCATATCGTGCAAGAGAGTCGTAGTCGTTCATTTGTACGTAGCTCCTGCATTTTTTAAACTAAATAGGATGACTGTGGAGCAATATGTACCCCAAGGGGTAATAAAGCATGTCTTTTCTTTGTCTTCTTTTGCCATTAAAATTTTGTTGTAACCTGCATATCCATCCACAAAGGATAACATCGCATGTTCAGCCGTGTTACCTACTAATATGTCAATATGTGGTAGAGGAATATCGTCTTTAGGGCTAGCCTTATTAAGGTCCCTTAAATCGACACACATGCAAACTCGTCCATCCTTTTTACGGACTTGGACGATGTTCGCCACCCATTCTGGTTAATTACATACGTGAATGAAACTAGCGTCCAATTGTTTCTATACTTCTTCATTTATTTTTAATGCAACATCAGGTTTCGTTCGTCGAAGTTTTTGTTTGACTGTCTTTGAGGTAGGGTTCAAGGGAATGGTATGTTCCACGATTTCCCTATCTATTCCAGGCATGTCCTTGTATGACCAAGCGAACACGCCTTCGAATTCTTTGAGCGTCGATATGAGAGTCGATCGCTCTTTCGGATTTAGAGTTAAGCCAATTTTGACTTCTCTTTTATTTTCATTGGTTCCCATATTGACTATTTTAGTTTCTTCAATGATAGGGTTCTTTTGTTCTCTTTCATTCATTAGTTCAACCAATTTATTAATGTCATCAACTTTATTTGATTAATTGTTATAGCATTCGAAAGTTTCAAGAGAAGTCATATAATCGAAAATAAAGCTCATATTATTAAATTCAAAAGAGAGTACATCAAGAGAAGAATCCTTTTTGGGATCCTTATCCTTAGAACTAGAAATTAATGATTCAGTAATGGCCACATGGCCTAAATTTTCAGCTTCCTTAGAGTCTATGCTAGATTCATCGTCTGATTCTTCAAACATCTTCCCTTCGCTTGTGATGATCTCCAATTTATCGCCTTTGTGATTGCTCCATTTGAAAGATTTCCTTTTTCCATGCTCAAAGGTTTTATTAGAAGGGGTAATCAATGATGTTGGGTCAAAAGCTTCATCTTAAATGGCATTCTGATTGGTCATTGTAGCGACATGATTTTGCTCTAGTCTAAATAGCAAGTTAAATACTTGCCCATCATAGCACCCTGGAATTGGGCGTTTTGATTCAACGATATTTAGATCGTCATTCAAGAAGTAGCAATCGTGGAACATTTTGATTCCAGGCTTCTTGATTCCTTCCAGAACGAATGGTTCTAGAAAGTCGTAGCATGGGTAATCTTCTCCCTCCCTAATGAATTGTCCATTAAGGGTTCGTTGGTAGGATGGGAGTAAAGTGACTATCCCTTTCTTGTTGTTGTCTCTACGTGTGTTTATTCTTTGCATCGTGAGACTCTAGTTATTCTTTGGTTGATTTATATCCCAATCTAAAGGAGAAGCTTTTCTTTAGGATAGGAAGTAAGAGGGATTTCTTCATTCCCATTCCCAAAGGCATCCTAGGAAAGTAACTACTCTTGAATAAGATGTTTTTTACTATCTTGGTAGAATATGGATCAAGCTTGACTGATTCTTCAAGGCATTCTTCCATTTCGATTGTGTAGATTGGCTCTGCGGAAAATCCCCACATGTCCTCTTCATCATTATCATGGTTTATTTCCAAAAGTGATTGGTCATTTACAGCTATTTTGAGTGGAGAAGCATGTATAGTCATAGGAATCCCTTGATAGTTCAACCTAATCATTTGATGAAGTGAGGATGGAATTGCACCAAGCTCATGTATCCAAGGACGTCCAAGTAGAAGGTTGAATGTAGGTTAAATGTCCATAACATGGAATTCAACCATCTTTTGAATTGGGCCTGTGGTAATTGGTAGCTTAACAATTCCACACACCGATCTTCTTGAGTTGTCGTAGGCCCTAATACTTTGTGTTGTTGATGGAAGTCTTTTTTTTGGATTAAGGCCTAAATATTTCGCAGTTCGCAACGGGCATACGTTTACAGCTGACCCATTATCTACCAAAGTAAGAGGGATGTTGTATCCCTTGCACCCCACAGTTAAGTATAATGCATTATTGTGGGTAATGTCTTTTGAAGGCAAATCATCATTAGTGAAAATGATTTTTTTATCGGATTTTTCGCTAGTAAGCAAGCTAACGAGATACTGAGGGGTTGTGTCTATGCTTACAGACAAGGCCGTTAGAGCATTCATATGAGAATTCCTATGTTCCTTAGAAATACTTAATAGTTCTCAAATCCTAACATTCGCCTTGGATTGGCGAAGTTGTTTAACCAATGGATCTTCTACCTCAAGTGGAGGTGGTATTATGTTTTGCATTTGACCTTAAGTTTTGATTTTATGTGACCGAAGATCCATTTGGTGGTGGTGATGCTTGATAAACTCGCCCAGAACGAGTTAGATGATCTACCTCATTTGGATTAGTCGTAGGACTCACAAACCAACTTTCTTCTAGAGGCTTTGGATGTGCCTCCATTTCAAGATGTTCCATGAGTTGTGCTTAATGCCATTGTTCATCCAAGGAGAGATTTGATAGGGCTTGTGACTTCCCTAAGAAATGATCCCAATCAAGCGCTCCATTTGTCTCATTTTGTAAACAAGATGGAGGTGGGATGGTGGCATACATAGAGACATATAAGTCTTAAAAGTCGTCGCCCCATAATCCACATACTTCGTTAGTTGCCCATATGAGTATTGTGGCTAGAGGTTTTTCTATAGGTGTGATGTAGTCCAAAGGATTGAATGTACCACTTCCCATATAATATTCATCAATATGAAACACCCCTAATGGGGATGCATTATTGTTAGGTTTAGGCGTGGGAATTCTCCCATCGTCTACTAAATCTTGTATTTTGTGCTTTAAGACGTAGCAACATTTAGTATCGTGCTCAACGCCCCTATGATAAGCACAATAAGCATTACTATTCCATTAAGGAAACCTTCTTTCTGGTGGAGTGGGTGGTGTTGGCCCTGTTGGCGCATGTAATCCTTTTTCGCTTAATTTTTCGAATAACTCTTTATAGCTTACAAGAAATGGTGTAAAATATCTTTCTTTTTTCCACCTCCTTCTAGGATCATTATTATTGTATTGATTTGTATTATTATATTGCGTGGTTGTCGCAAATACATCAATAGAGGATGATGTATTATCATTCCACTTTTTGTAGTTATTCTTAGGTTCATGATGGTATTGAGGTTTATTTGCTTTTTCTTTAGCAACATCATCTTCAATCCTAGTAGCCACAGAATTGACCTTTTGAATAGTGTCTAGACCAAGGTAGTGTAGATGTTTATTGTACTTTTCATGACGGTTGTCGATGAATTTTTGTACCAACTCAAGTTGAGGTGGCCTTTGGGCAAGATGGGCCGCCTTTTCTCGCCATCTACCTGTAGACACCTAAAAATGTCTCCCCAAAACCAAACATGTTGATGAACACCTTTCACAGCCATTATTGGTCGGGTTAAGTATTTAATCTTTGGAGTGCTTAAATACATGTTCTATCCAATATATTTCATTAACCAATCCAATTTCTAGCTCATTTCCCTAAACTATAACCTATTTTCCACTTTCGGGTCCACATCGCAAAACCGAGAGAAACTGATTTTATGGCTATAAAATTTTGATCCAATTATTTTTTCGTTTTATAGGCCTTTAAATAAGATTTCCAAACATAAATCATAAGCCCAATTACGAGCTATAACGAAAAAGATATGAGCAAAACACTAAACTCGGCCTAAAACCGACACCCTTCCACTAAAATGGCCATATCTTAAAATCTACAAATCATTTTGACCTGATTCAAATTGGGTTGGAAAGTAGACTTTATAATCTTTCCAATGATATATTATATTCTTTATTCCAAGTTACGGATCAAAAGTGGTGATTATTATAAAAACGGGAAAAAACTGAAATTACCGCGCAACAGCTAAAACGCCGCGACACGACAAATTCTAACGTGTCACAGGGCTCATTCCCGTGACACGGTTCCCTTGTTGTGTAATTCTACACATTTAATCCACCGTGTCACGGTGCCATTTCCCGTGTCACGGTGCCTATTCCGTGACACGGGGATATTCCGCGTAATTTCCGCGTACTTTTTACACCGTGACTCGGCATACTACACTGTGCCGCGGTGGACAATGCCGTATCACGACATGTCTTCCTGTGTCATGGTGCATATCCCATGACACGGGATTGCTCTGTGTTTTCTCCGCGTAATCCCTAAACGCGTTTTCACTTCCCGTAACCTAATTATTTCCCGTGTCACTCAGTTTTCCCCCATGTCACGTGATCTTCCCCCGTCTTACGGTGCCTGGCACCGTGTCACGGTGCTCTTTGCCGTGACACGGTGTTATTTTTTAGGGTTTTTATCTTTTTAGGGTTCCGCGTGTTCCCTCTGCTCATTTTCCCTATAAATAGGACCCTCCCCCTTTTCTGCAGTTCGGGGCACCAATAATCATTCTCTCTCACCTTACACCAAAAATCATTCTCTTATCCCTTTTCAACCTAATTTTTAGCCTCCTTATTATTCCCTAATAATTACCCTAAGCGCTCCACGGAGTCTATACTTAACCCGAGGTTCCGTCCTTAAACCAAGGCTTAAAAGGTACAAATAACTGAGGGTTTGGACCAAATCAACTCTTCTTTTTATTTAATTTAATTTAATTTTCATTTAATCTATATTTTTTTTTGAAGTTACTAACAGTTTATTCATGATGTAGCAATTTAAAGGAACGTGCGGAACGTGAGTAATTAATTAATTTAATTACTCTTATTTTATTTTAATATTGCTAGTATCATGATTAGGGTTATTTTATATTTAATTTGAATAACGCTATTATTGTTAAATTGCTTCCAATATTAGTGTTTATTCTATTGTTATTTATTGATCAACATATTGCATGTTTAAAGGGAGTATGTAATTGAAAATCACGCCTAATAAGATAATTTGGACAACCGGTTTAGGTTCCTTTTTAATCTTGTTGTTTAATGAAGTGATCACAAATTTTAGAATTATATGGTGCATTAATATTCTACCAATTTATTAACTTAATAGTAGTTTGGAGCAAATTGAATCTTTATTTGCATGCCTTTGAGATCGCAGGAATCACTTTTCACTGTAAAAATCGAGTAGAGGCCAATACGGGTGAATGTGACTCCATGACTAACTTCGTACCATCATCCGCGATCCTCCTTTCGTGGCTCCGAATCATATGGAGTTAGTAATCTCATGGATTATTAATGGGGTGTAACCTTCACGGGTCAATCGTTGTTGCCTATTGTTGTCCCTTTATTCGTGGTTTCCTTAAATGATATGTGAACGGTTTACAAGTTCCTTAAAAATTTGTTGGCGGCTCCCTACTTTCCTTGTCCCTAATCGTATATGTCAATTCCTACTTCCTATCAGTGCCAAGCATATTCAGACATGCTTTTAACGTAGGCGCACCTTGAACTACGCCTACAATTTGGCGACTCCACTGGGAGGATTCTTGGTTATTTATATATTTGAGTGATCGGTATTTAAGTAAGATTAGTGGATGAGACTTGAAAGATTCTTGAAAAATATTCCTGTGATTAACTTACCATTGTTACATAAGCATAGACGTTTTAACGTCGCATTTAGGTTTGTCCTGTAGGAAAAATTGAATAACTTGATTGCGTACAAAGGAAAACAGGGCACTAGTTAGATTTTCTGACTGCCGTGCCGCGGCAGAATCTGCCATGTCACGGTGCAGTACACCGTCTGACGGTGTGCAGCACCGTGGCACAGTGCTTTCTACCGTGTCACGGCAGCCCTAAATTAAGTTCGGTGGCTTGTTTTCTCTTCTCATAGTCAACTTCCTTCGATTTTCTGAAAAAACGTGTGTGTTCTACATGCATCTTAGCCCCGGGGGATTTAAGCTCTATCAACCCAAAAATGCTCATGGCAATAAGGGTTCATCCGAGTTATTAAATCCACCCAAACCATGGAGTTGAGTTCGATTTCATCACGAACTCACGGAGCCGCCCGTTGGCATACACCCTCAAGGGAGGCTGTCTTGCTAACGCATCCAAACTCTTAACCATGGTACCCTATTGACACTAGATAAACCTGACCATAGTCGAACATAGAACTTGACCTTAGGTTGCGAACTATTCTTTGCATCATTGTGCCTACGTGTTTTATGTTTGGTCGTTTTGATCCTAACCCTAACAATCTTTCTTTTTCTATGGTGGATTATTTTATGACTAACAATTGCCAATGGACCGTACTCACTTAGTACCTAGTGCAAACTAAAAGAAAAAAAATTATTGTGCCACGTCAGCGTCCACCATGCCACTGGAAAGTCCACCGTGGCACGGTGGATTTCCAACAAAAAAAAAAAATCTCGTGCCACATCAGCATCCACCTCACCGCGGGGATGTTTACCGTGTCACGGCAATTTTACTGTGGCACGGTGAATTTCAAAAGTAAAAAAAATAAAAAAATAAAAAAATAAAAAAAAACTGGAAATGATCACCGCGTCACGGTAGCTTGTACCGTGACACAGTACAGTTTGACGTGTCACGGTGATCAGGAAATAAGTCCAGTCATCTTTTTTTTAGTCTTCCGTGTTAATTTGGTCCTCGCGTCAGTCATTTTTGTTACTGTTCACATGTCTAGCCATACGATCATACCACGAGTCTTATAACATCACTTAATCACTCACGAGTCAAGTATAGTCCACACACTTTCTTTATTTTTTTGACTCGAGTCATACACCATGTTGTATACTAGGTTCATGCACCCCCATTTCCGTCATAATAAAAGATGAGTGGATCGGAGTAATTCTCACCTATTTTCAAATGACTTTTTTTCCTCTCTTGAGCAATGTGTCAAACAATTAAGTGCGGTTGTTTTATTTAACAGCACTTGGTCAAGGAGCAGGGGTAGATTGGTACGGTTTGAGTCATTACTACATCAACCTCTTAGACCTAAGAGGCGTTTAAAGAGAACTTTGCCATCTCCACGTCACTCATCACCTTAAAACTACTTTCAGTATGGCCACTAAGGAAGATATTGAGAACATTAACAAGTCCATTGAGACAATGTTTAACATGTTACTAGCACTAACTACCAGAGTCAACACAGTAGAGCAAAACAATGTTACTGCAGCTGCAATGGACAAGATCAAAGAGCAAATGAGCAAGATTTCTAAAGATTTCACCTATGTGGAACGGCCTCCCACTCCTGTGGATGTGAAGGACAGACTCCCTAAAAAGTTCTCCACTGCTGATATTCCAAAGTTCAAGCCTATTGACAATGAAATATTCCATTTGAAGGCGTTCTCTGCAACCATGGCTCTCAAGGGATTGGACGTCACACTCTTCCCTACGGTGTTCCCTCTCTCCTTAGAGCATGCTTGCCAACAATGGTTTTGTTCCCGAGATGCCAAGCGTACTAAGACTTGGCAAGATGTCACCGACAGTTTCATGAATTGTTACAAGTGTAACATTCAAACTAAAACTTCTAAACGTGAACTCTCCATTCTCAAACAGAAAGAGAATGAAGGCTTCACTGCTTATCTCAACAGGTGGAGGGAAACGACTTCACTCTTGGTAGATCCCCCCAAAGAAAGAGAGATGGTTTGCCTCTTTATTCAAACTCTAACTTACAAGTATAGGGAACATCTCAAATTTCTTCCACTGAACACTTTCGAAGCTGTATATGACATCGGCATCAATATCGAGGATGAGCTAATAAAGACTGCTGGTAGTAACAATAATAACACTTGGAAAAACAAGAAGAACGACCATCCTTCTTCTTCGTCTTCTAAGCACGAAAATATTACCAACAATATAGGCCAAGTTGATCTCAATGATCTCAATGAAGTGTTAGCTCTTGATGCTCCATTGCCCAAGAAAAAAAGAAATTACACTCCTTTAAGAATGACTTATGATGCGGCCTTTGATCGCCTTTACGGTCAAGGCTTGATCACACCTATTGGGACATTTCCAGAGCCAAAACCTGAAGAAAGGAGCGCCAAATGGAATCTCAATGCCCATTGCAAGTACCATAAAGGAAGGGGCCACGCTACGAAGCAATGTTGAAATTTGAAGGACGTAATTCAAGACTTAGTGGATGCAAAAAAACTTCCTGTCCCTCCAGGCGGCAAGAAGTAATGAACACAAGGCGCACAACAGATCCTTTGTGCAATATTTCATGATTTTTTTTTTCTTTATCATTCATCTCCATTCCCCCATTCATGTCTAGCATAGGATTTCCATTTTGAATTTTTATATGTTTCACGTGTTCCGTTCAACTTTTCCATTAATAAAATGACCAAATTTCCATTACATCTCGATCATAGAATTTTTTATTTATTCATTCATTCTCAAAAAAAAAATTTAAAAATAAAAAAAAAAATCAATTACCGAACTAAACCCAAGGTATACCAATGACTTGAGGCACCTTTGCAACCCTGTCATTCCCTGTTAACCGTTCAATCACATTCCATTTCTTCATCAACCATTTTGAGCCTCGTCTAACATTTTTTCCTTCATTTCTTCAACCCACATTTACTTAATCCTGGGATTGGAGGATGTGTTGTTGTATAATATTCAAAAAGCAAGTTAAAAAAAAAGCAGCAAAGCAACAATGAAACAATGTCTAAAGGCAAGTGTTCCAATGTCTTTGATATGAACACGTCTCAAATTGCGTCTCTCATCGAGTGTTCGGTACCGTGCCTGAGAAACATGAATGCTAAGTGAGTGATGGACCGCATGATGTGAGATTTCCTACATTGATTCAAAAGAAAAAAAAAAGAAAAGAAATTCAAAACAAAAAAATAAATAAAAAATAAACTTGAAAAGTCCAATACATAATTGCATATCTTGGGGGGCGTTTTTCGGGTCTAGAGCCTTTTACCCCTTTCTTCCTTAAACCATCAACTTAACAACATTACAACCCCTGAAACACCTCTTTGAGGTGTACACACACTTTTGCAAAGTTCAGTTAGAGCTACGTTCGGCCTAATTCCTAACGGATACGTAGGCAACCTCATATTGTGGTGCGACCACATTCATATTCATATCTATGCATGATCGTGTCAAAGAATATCCAATGCTTATCTCTATCTCTACCCATTTAGAACTAGACTTGGGGGCTTGAACCCACATCACATTAGCTTACCCAGCCTAAAGAGTCATCAGCTTTGACTCTTCACACATATATTTCCATCACCATAACCTTTGCAGCCTCACCTTAGTATCACTTTCACACACTTCTTTCACACATACATATCCATATCATCTTTCCCTTAGGAACCCTTTATCATGAAATCTTGTTTCCCTACCGCGCATGCTTCATCATCTTTCAAGACAATATTCATAAGAAGAAACGTTGTATACTTGCTTAGCTTCTTGACCTGAGCAATGTTCATTGTTTCATGCATCACATAATGTGCTGAGTAACATTTCTATATCAATGATTTGTAATAATACAAAGCATATCGTTCTTAGTTCCTTGACCTAAGCAACGTTCATAATCACTTCATCTATACACGTGCTTAGCTTCCAGACCTAAGTGACATTCAAGATCACTTCTTTACACCATATATGATGATTAGCTCCATGAAATAAGTTCATTCATCTATCGTGTCACATGATGTAATTGTCCTTAGCCTCCTGGCCTAAGAACATGCATCATGCATACATTATTTTTGGGACAAGCAATTTAATCCATACGATTCAATTCCTCTTGCTCAAGGAGGAAGTTCAAAACTACTTCCCTGTTTCATTATTTTATTTTTGGGAAGTTCAAAAACTTTTTCAAAATTTTTATCGAGGGAAGTTTGAAAATAAAATTTTATTTTTCACGTCTTTCTTTTTCGGGAGAAAGTCTGTACCCTCCACTCGTCTCATGACAAAAATGATGGAAATTTTTTGCTTTTGCATTTTCGGTTTCTTGTGTCTGCACACACACACTCAAACTATACACACACAATCACAACTCATACTCATTTCATGTCATGTCGTGTCAAGTCAAACTTGGTCAAGTCAATCATAGTCTATACAAGTCCCCAGGAAAATTTTATTTTGCAGGTCTCAATTACAGCCCACGTCCGGGGACAAGCGGACCATCTACAGCCCACGTCCGGGGACAAGCAGACCATTTACAACCAACCCACGTCCGGGGACAAGCGGACCATTTACAGCCCATAGACCATTTACAACCAACCCACGTCCGGGGACAAGCGGACCATTTACAGCCCCCGTCCGGGGACAATTAGGTAAAAAAGTATACTTTATAAGCTTTCCAATGATAAATTATATAACTTATTTCAAGTTACGGATGAAAATTTATGATTATTATAAAAACGGGTAAAAAAACTGAAATTACCGCGCAGCAGCTAAAACGCCGCGCCGCGGCAAATGCTGATGTGTCACAGGGCTTATTCCCATGACACGGTGCCCTTTTTGTGTAATTCTGCACATTTAATCCACCGTGTCACGGGATTTTGCACCGTGTCACGGTGCCTATTCCGTGACACGGGGATATTGCACTGTGCCTATTCCGTGACCGTGACGCACCATACTGCACTGTGCCACGGTGGACAATGTCGTGTCGCGACATGTCTTCCTGTGTCACGGTGCACATCCCATGACACGGGATTGCTCCGTGTTTTCTCCGCGTAATCCCTAAACGCGTTTTCACTTCCCACAACCTAATTATTTCCCGCGTCATTCAGTTTTCCCCCGTGTCACGGGATCTTCCCCCGTCTGACTATGCCTGGCACCGTGCCACGGTGCTCTTTGCCGTGACACGGTGTTTTATTTAAGGTTTTTATCTTTTTAGGGTTCCGCGTGTTCCCTCTGCTCATTTTCCCTATAAACAGTACCCCCTTTCTGCAGTTCGGGGCACCAATAATCATTCTCTCTCACCTTACACCAAAAATCATTCTCTTCTCCCTCTTTAACCTAATTTTTAGCCTCCTTATTCTTCCATAATAATTCCCCTAATAGCTCCAAGGAGTTTATACTTAACCCGAGGTTCCGTCCTTAAACTAAGGCGTGAAAGGTACAAGTAACTGAGGGTTTGGACCAAATCAACTCTTCTTTTTATTTTATTTAATTTAATTTTCATTTAATTTATATTTTTTTAATTGAAGTTACTAACAGTTTATTCATGATGTAGCAATTTAAAGGAACGTGCGGAATGTGAGTAATTAGTTAATTTAATTACTCTTATTTTATTTTAATATTGCTAGTATCATGATTAGGGTTATTTTATATTTGATTTGACTAACGCTATTATTGTTAAATTGCTTCCAATATTAATGTTTATTCTATTGTTATTTATTGATCACCATATTGTATGTTTAAAGGGAATATGTAATTAAAAATCACGCCTAATAAAATAATTTGGACAACCGGTTTAGGTTCCTTTTTAATCTTGTTGTTTAATCAAGTGATCACAAATTTTAGAATTATATGGTGCATTAATATTCTACCAATTTATTAGCTTAATAGTAGTTTGGAGCAAATTGAATCTTTGTTTGCATGCCTTTGAGATGACAGGAATCATTTTATACTATAAGAATCGAGTAGAGGCCAATACAGGCGAAAGTGACTCCATGACTCACTTCGTACAATCATCCATGATCCTCCTTTCGTGGTTCCGAACCATATGGAGTTAGTAATCTCATGGATTATTAATGGGGTGTAACCTTCACGGGTCAATCGTTGTTGCCTATCGTTGTCCCTTTATTCGTGGTTGCCTTAAATGATCCGTGAACGGTTTACAAGTTCCTTAAAAACTTGTTGGCGCATCCCTACTTTCCTTGTCCCTAATCGTATATGTCAATTCCTACTTCCTATGAGTGCCAAGCATATTCACACATGCTTTTAACGTAGGCGCACCTCGAACTACGCCTACACTACCATAAAAAGCAAGGAAACCTTCAGCGTCTCCTTGCTTAAGCATTTAAAGCTCACGTAGAGTCGATTTGAACTCTACGTTACTCTCATATTGGTTAAGGAAAGCCGAAACTACATCTTCCCATGTTGTTTTAAATTTTGGATCCAATCTATAGTACTATTCTCTCGCGGTTAGGTCTAAAGATAAAGGGAAAGTCAAAGCATAGAGCTTAGGATTAACTCCCTTTAATGCCATGGTGCCAGTAAAACACATTAAGAGATTTTGTGGATTATTGGTCACCTTGAATATTGGCAAGTCCGTAGCTACGAACTTTTCTGGAAAAGCAAGTCCTAAGGGAGGAGCAAACTTTTCTACATCGACGTACTTGTTCCCCATGGTAGAACGAAGAACAAGTTTCTCTAACGCCATTTTTTTTTACAGATAATTGTTCCATCTTTTGTTGCAAGGCTAGATCCTCGACATTTTTCTTTTTGGATTTTCCAAGTTTCTTGATTCTTCTTTCCTCGGCCTCTTTTGCCTTTTCTTCTCTTAATCAATTTATCTCTTCTAAGATTTGTTCGATAGTTGACCTTGTTGTTGGACTTGGACTAGTTGTCGAGGGAAAATGGTTTGAAAGAGATGGGTTACTTGATGATAAATTTAGAATACGAGCGCCCGGGAGTCTTCGTTCCCAAGCTTGAGAACCGGCCCTAAAGGAAGTACGAGAAGATAAGTGAATTGATACGCTTGTTTAAAAGCAAAAAAGAAGTAACGCAAAATATATTCGAACGAATAACATCACCCTTAAACAATTCTCCGATAAAGGTATTGTTTGAACGAGTCGACTTGTTTTTTGAGAAATCAAATTGACTCGTAGCAGTAGGCGCGCGCAAGAGATTGAGTTGCGCGCGGATGTCGCGCGCAACCAAATCTGTTTCGCTGGTTGGGGTCGCGCAACTTATGAAGTTGCGCGCACCACCTGTTCGTAATTTTTTTTTTAATCCAAGCGCTTCTTTTTTTTTCATCATTTTTTTATTTTTTTTTCATGTTACCCTTCGAATATGACTCAAAATTAAGTTGAGACTACTTCGTAATTGGGAACCTAGACCCAAAAAAAAAAAGAAAAAGAAGAAGACTATTCCTAAGCACATAAAACGTATTATAAGCCAAGATTCACGTACTGCCATTCTATGGTCAAAGAGGCTTGGGTGTCCAAAGGTACCATATCTTAAGAAACGATGCACAACCCAATCACTCAACGTGTTGACTCATGACATCGTCCTCCCAACAATTTGTTGGTGATATGGGTAGA
The DNA here is from genome assembly GCF_948465745.1 of Chenopodium album. NCBI lineage: Eukaryota > Viridiplantae > Streptophyta > Magnoliopsida > Caryophyllales > Amaranthaceae > Chenopodium > Chenopodium album. Next base: position 41,458,813 of record NC_137834.1, on the reverse strand, counting down.
ATAATTGTTATTGATTTCGGGATAGAAGCCTAGTGTTGGCAACCCCTAATCAATGAGCCAATCCCTAATGGTTAAAGTGTCATATACTTATGCATGATGCAATGTTGCTTCTTTGGTTTTTACTTTTGCGCAAAAGGAAGATATTATACGTTCGAGTCTTGCTCTCTAACTAGAGATTATCCAAATTAATTCTCGTTACAACCCATATGCAACCTAGTGATGGAAACCTTGGACAATAACTAAGAACTAATCATGTAACTTCTAAGTCCCCAGTGGAGTCGCCACTGTAAGGAGGGTGATCCCATCGTAAGGGGGTCCTTCCTTAGATGCCCATGGCCACTTAAAAGCCTAGGACTTTACATTTTTTAGGGTGTATTAGGATTTGAATTCCTGACTGTTTGGGAGACTTTGAATTATAAATGATACTCTCATCACACTTTTTTGTAAGAAACAAGTAGGAGTCGTTAATGAGTTTTAGGAAAACTCATAAACCTCGTTCATGCCTTTCTTCCATGTGGAGTTCATGGAATAATTAGCATAAATTGTAAGTTTACCCATGCCCATTGGTCTACATGAACCAGAAATGAGTTCGGGAGCGAGGTTACTAAAATAACGTTCCTTAGCTTTTAGGGAGGAATCGCTATTCTAGCCCTAGAACGACCTCTACTATCTCTTCCTTTTTTGCAATTTCATTACAAAACAATATATGCAACGCGATACCTAAAACTAAGTTAGTTGATTTTATTTACACATGTTAATTCACATAGGAATTACATTGCAACGTCGTTATACTTTATTTAATCAAATTTGTGAAAAGAACAAGAAAATAAACAATATTCGCCTTCTTAGCTTAAGTAATTAACCAACAATTAATTATCCAATTCTAATCTTTATTTAACGCAAGATAATATGTGAAAATAATTAATTAGTCCTTTAAAGATGATCAAACAACACTAGTTAATTAATTAAGGTTCCTTTAAACAAGAAAATAAATGTGATTTATCTAAGTGCTCAGGAATATACCCCTTCTCTTTGCTAGATCTCTGTTTAGAGCACTTATGGACACCTTCTTGTTGGGGAACAAAGATCAAGGAGTGAGTGATTAGGACAAGAGGGTTTAGGTAGCACAAGTTAACAAGTATTTCGTCAGAGTTTTAGGTTATTTTTTGTGTGTTTATGCCTCGGATTAAGCCTCTATTTATAGGGAATGAGTAGGTTTACGGTTTTGAACATTCTACCGTACCAGGTGTCGCGCGCAACAGGGTTAGTTGCGCGCGGCATCCCAGTGGAAGTGATTTAAATGCGCTGCTATGGGCAGCGCAACTAATTTTCTTGCGCACAACATTATGGTAAGATTCAATTCTATATTTTTATAAAATTCTGAATCTTCCGCGAGCGCATATCTAGAGGTTGCGCTGAGTGTCGCGCGCAACTGAATTAGTTTCGCGCGTCTACCTTGCGCGACTGATTGAGATGCGCGCGGATTTTCCTACGGCAGCATTAAAATTTAACCTAGGCGCTCCTAAATCCGTCATTATTAGGTTTTAAGCACGGGCTTAAACCTAATATTGATCGGATTTATTTAATTGGACCTCGTTTTAGCTTTGCTTATTTACTTTGGGCTAGTTTTTGTGTTTAATGGCTTAACCAGTTATCCACAAGCATTCTCCACTTCAATCTAACACGAAGATGGTTTTAATTATCTTCATTGCACTTCCTATCGGGACGGGAGGCCAAAAGTAGATGTCTACACCTACGTATCCTTAAAAAGGAATCAGGTCAAACGTAGCTCTGTTGGGTCATGAACCCATGCAACTAGGCATAAAACTTCTTGAGTTGATCCAAGTTGGTTAAGTTGTGGAAACCATTACCGTCCATGTCTATACATTGTGCCGCTCCACTAGACAAAATGGATTTAACAATGTATGAACCTGACTAGTTTGATCTAAATTTTCCCCTTGGATTGAACATATTTTTGCGAAGTGGCTTAAGCACCAAGTCACCTTCCTTGATGTTCCTAGCCTTGACTTTTTCCATACGCTGTTGGTAGGTTTTGACATGATGCAAAGCTGCCAAATGTTTTTCGTCAAGTAAGACTAGTTCATCATATCTTGCTCTAATCCAGTCGACTTCATCTAGTTGGCTTTCCAACAGGATTCGGAGAGAAGGGATTTCGCGCTCTATTGGTTGTACAGCTTCAACTCCATAGACCAAAGAGAAAGGGGTAGCCCCCATTGATGTACAAACAGAGGTTCGATAACCCCAAAGGCGAAATGTAGCTTATTTGGCCAATCTTTGTAATTTTTCGTCATCTTTTCGATGATAGTTTTTACATTCTTGTTGGCCGATTCAACCGCACCATTCGTTTGTGGCCTGTAAGGTGATGAATTGTGATGCTTGATATGAAATTTCTTATTGTTCTGCGCACTCGGCTTTGACATGCGTCCCATTATCTCTGATCATCTCATGAGGTACCCCATAGTGGCATATGATATGTTTCTCAATGAATTGAGCTACATGTTTTGCTGTTAGCTTAGCATTAAGGCAACTTCGACCCATTTGGTGAAGTAGTCGATTGCTACAAGGATAAATTCATATCCCCCTTTTCCTGGTCGCGTTATCTTTCCAATGATGTCGATACTCCAAGTAAAGAAAGGCCATGAAGAAGTATATGTGTAGATAAGCGAAGGTGGAACGTGCTGCAAATTTGCGTAGCTTGACATTTCATACATTTATTGACGTATTCGTGACAGTCTCTCTCCGCAGTAGTCAAATAATAAACTTGTCGTTGAATCTTTTGGACTAACATTTTAGCATTCATATGCGTTCCACATATTCCGGCGTGAAGGTTTTCCATGGTTTTTGCGCGCTTCAGTCTTCGCTATGCACAAGATATTTCTCCCTTGAGCGGTCCTTTTGTGGAGTTCTCTTCTAAGGAGCACATATTGTGAGGCCAGGAGCCTAAATGCACGACGTTCCCTTTTAACAGTATTAGGAGGGTATTCTCCCTTCGTCACGTAATCAAGGATATCTGTATACCATGGCTCTTCATCTTATTCTTGTGCTTCTTCTTCATCATCAAGTGTATGAACATAAGCCGGCTCAAATCTTCTTTCTATGGTCAATGGCACTCTGATTGTGTCTGTTGGAATTCGCACCATTGATGCTAATTTAGCCATTGCGTCGGCAAACTGGTTATCTTCTCTAGGCAAGTACGTATATTCCACTTCATCTAGTTGCTCCGTGAGAGTTTCCATATGAGCTTGATACGTAACGAGACTTTCACTTCTCACCTTTCACCTTTTGGAGATCTGGTTAATGATTAGTGACGAGTCACCGTAGATTATGAGTTTCTTAATTCCAAGGGCCACAACTGTTTCCAATACCAAGATGCATGCTTCATATTCTGCAGCATTGTTGGTGACATCAAAGTCGAGCTTCATGGAAATGAGAATGTGTTCTTCGTTGGGTGATACGAGCAAGACTCCCACACCACAACCCTTTTGGTTTGAGGCTCCATCGAAATAGAGCGTCTAGTTATCATCTTCGGTAATGAGTAGATCTTCATCAGGGAAATCATATACTCTTCTTCTTCTTTCTCAACTTCTTCTATTGGGAAATCTGCTAGGAAGTCACAAATCGCATAACCTTTAATAGCCTTTTGTGGTACGAATTATAAGTTGAACTGAGCAAGGTTGACTATCCACCTTGATAATCTACCATTGAGTGTTGCTTTTTCAAATATATATTTGAGAGGGTCCATCTTGGATACAACATGCACTGTATGAGTGAGCATGTAATGTCTTAATTTCTGCGTAGCCCACACGAGTGTAAGACACAACTTTTCAAGTGGAGTGTACCTGGTTTCATAACCCTGAAGATTTTTACTCAAGTAGTATATTGCATTTTCGTTTCTTTCGATTTCTTGTGCTAGCATGACCCCCACTGTTTCTCTTGTGACCGTAAGGTAAAGTCAAAGAGGAAAGTCAGGCATTGCTGGTGCTAGCACGGGTGAATTTGCCAAGTATTCTTTGATCTTGTCGAATGATTTTTGAAAATCATCATCCAATGTAACTGGAACGTTCTTCTTGAGCTTCTTGAATTTTGGTTCACATATCGCAGTGAGTTTGGATATGAACCTACTTATATATTGCAATCTTCCGATAAAACCTCAAATCTCCTTTTAGTCTTGAGTGGTGGCATGGCCATGAGTGCTTTGACTTTTTTGGGATCAGTTTTGATTCCTCGAGAACTGATCACATAGCCAAGTAGCTTGCTTGATGTAACTCTGAATGCACATTTTGTTGGATTCAACCTCATATTATATTTCCGGAGTCTCTCAAAGAATTTGCGAAGTGCAATGATGTGGCATGGCCGATCTTTTTATTTGACGATTATATCATTAACATACACCTCCACCTCTTTATGCGTCATATCATGTAATAATGTTGTGACTGCTCTTTAGTAGGTGGTACCCGCGTTTTTCAACCCGAATGGAATTACCGTATAACAATATGTACCCCATTGCGTGATGAATATGGGTCATTAATACTTGATTATATCCAGCATAGCCGTCCATGAATGATAGGAGTGCATGGTTTGCTGTGTTATCGACCAGAATATCAATGTGAGGTAGAGGGAACCCATCTTTCGGGCTTGCCTTGTTGAGATCCCTATAATCAACACACATTCTGACCCTTCCATCATTCTTTGGAACTGGAACCACATTAGCTATCCATTCTAGATACTTGGATACTTTGATGAAACCTGCAGCCAATTGCTTTCTGATTTCTTCCTTGATTTTGAGAGCCACATCTGATTTCATACGGCGCAGCTTTTGTTTGACAGGCTTCATACCTGGAATGAGTGGTATGGTATGCTGAGCTATATCCCTGTCAATTCTTGGCATATCTTGGTATGACCAAGCAAATACATCAACAAATTCTCTAAACAAGTTAATTAGATCTTTGCGTTTGTCTTGACTTATTGTTAATCCAATTTTTACTTCTTTAATAGTCGTATCATTAGAAATATTAACTATTTATGTATCTTCAATGATTTTTGTTTTATTTTCTTGTTCTTCCATTGCTTTTATTATTTCTTTGTCATTTATATCATTATCAAAGCTATATTCATCAGGGTTAGGGGAATGACACACATCGTAAGCAAAGGTACTCATTTCATTGAATTCATTGGTCATTACATCAGGGAGGGCAAGGTCACCTACGACCTCGCCGAAATTATTTGGGATAGAAAGAGGAGACTTAATAAGAGACTCAACATTAAGGGGAACTACATTAGACTCTATGGTAGAAATGGGATCGGCCTCAGATCCTAAATACTCATCTACAGACTCAGACTCGGACTCAGACCCAGACGATTAAGATTCATAAAACATAGGACCTTCGCCAGCGGTCACTTCCAACTTCTCTCTTCTTGGCGTAGTGATCTTCACCGTCTTGTGCCATCTCTTTAAACATCATCAGCCGGAACAATTAACTCAGAAGGGTCAAAATTGTTGCTTTGTATGAGAGCTTGAATGAGCTCAGAATCGTCATTGCAGACAGGCTTGGGTTCATTCTTTTCTAGTTCAAAAGGAAGATTAATGTTCATATCATTAGAGCTTGGACTGGCTGGTTCCTCAGTTGTGAAGAACTCATTGTCTTCGTCGTCGAAATCACAATCAAGGAACCTGGATCACGCTTCCCATTGTGGAAAAAAGGCTTAGGGAATTCATAGTATAGGAAGTTTTCCCCTTCTTTGATGTACTGGCCGTTGAGAGTGAAAGGGTATGGATCCATGGTCATTTCCCTCTTCATGGTTTGAGCATTATTGCGAGCCTTCATTTTTAGGAGTGCTTGTTTCATATCTTCTTTTGTTAGATTGAATCCCAAGCCAAAGGTATCCTTCTTAGGTGCACCAGGATGGCCCCAAAGTTAAGCCATTTTCTTTTTGAGTCCGAGAGTCATTCTAGGGAAATGCCCTTGTTTCTTCATAATGGCATTGGCATTGGTGTTCCAATAAGGATCAAAGTCGAGGTGACACTTCTCCTCTTCTTCAATCACGAGAACATCATCTAACAAAAATCTCTAGAGATCATCATCTTTCTCGTCATGTTCGACATGGACGATGGGAGTATCAATAACTTGAATGCGCATGGGGGAGGCATCAATGGTAATTGGAACCCCTTCAACTATAGCTTTCACCTTTTGGTGCAATGACGGTGGGATCGCTTTTAGCTCATGAAGCCAAGGACAACCTATCAACAGATTGAAAGAAGCCTTAATGTCCACCACCTGAAACTTGGTGCGACGTTCAATGGCTCCATTAGTTATATTTAGCATGATAGTACCCACGGCTTGACGACGAGTATTATCATAAGCACGAATCTCTTGAGTAAAGGGGATCAATTCTTCATCTTTTATGCCCAAATTCTTTGTAGTGGGGAGTGGGCATACATTGATTGCAGAGCCATTATCAACCAGGCTCATAGGAATATTCATCTGCCTACACACCACAGTGAGGTGTAAGGCCTTGTTATGTTAGTCCCCTTCCGAGGGGAGATCCTTGTCAAAGAAGGAAATCGGATTATTGGTACTTGACAATTCAGTATTGAGAAAGCTGACCAGTCCTTGAGGAGTCATATCATGATCAACTCCTATTTTCACCAGAGCATTCATCATAACCTTTCGATGCTCGTGGGAGGTGGCCAAAAGCTTCCATACATTCATTTCCACCTTAGTCTTTTGTAATTGTTTGATCACATCATTGTTCACAAGGTTGATGGGATCAACTATTGGTTGTGATTGCGGTGGAGGTGGAGGTGGACTAGGCTGTTGCAACCGTCCATATCTGGTGAGAACCTTTACCTCAAGGTCTCCCCAAACATCTTCACTAGTGCCAAGAGATGAACAGGCTTTATATTTGAGATAGACGTCATCATCGTCATTATCCCGAATTCCATTCACTTCCTCATAGTTTGAAACAAATACAACTTCTGGTTGAGTTTCATTCACAGGTTGAATGAGTATTGAAGGATAAAAGGAGACTTCATCTCCCATGATAGCCAAAACATCAGAAAGGGGACTTGTTTGAATATTGGGCTTCTTGCCCCCTGGAGGAACAGGAAGTTGATTAGCATCAATCAGGTCTTGGATTGCATCCTTCAACCTCCAACACTTTTTCAGTAGTATGACCTTTGCCTTGATAAAAATTGCAATGAGCATTGGGGTCATAGCTAGCAGTTCTGTTCTCTGGTCGAGGTTTTAGAAAGGGTCCAATTGGCATAATCAGTCCTTGACTATGAAAGCGATCAAAAGCAGCATCGTAGCTCATTCTCAAAGGCGTGTAAACCCTTCTTTGCCTTTGGAATCTCGGAGTGGGAGCATTAAGAGCTAACACATCATTTACATTGAAGTTGTTGGTAGCATTATTGGGCTTGGAAGACGAAGAAGAAGGAGTGTCGTTCTTCTTGTTTTTCTAAGTGTTAATGTTGTTATGGTTGCTACCAGCAGTTTTCATCAGTTCATCTTTGATATTGATCCCAATATTGTACACAGCTTTGAAGGTATTTAAAGGAAAAAACATCAAGTGTTGCTTGTACTTATGAGTCAGATTTGCAATAAATAGGTGAACCATCTTTTTCTCTTTGGGAGGATCCACCAAGAGTGTAGCTGTTTCTCTCAACCTGCTTAGATAAGTAGTGAAGCCTTCATTCTCCTTCTATTTGAGAATGGAAAGTTCATGTTCAGAAGTCTTGGCTTGGATATTACACTTGTAACGGTTCACAAAGCTTTCAGTAACATCCCCCCAAGTTGTAACATGTTTAGATTCCACAGAGTAGAACCACTGTTGACATGCATGCTCCAAGGATAGAGGGAACACAGTAAGGAAGAGTGTCACATCTAATCCGTGAAGAGCCATGGTTGCAAAAAAATCCTTCAAGTGGAACAGCGGATTATCGGTAAGCTTGAACTTGGGAATGTCAGCAGTGGAAAACTTTTCAGGAAGTTTGTCCCTTATGGACGAAGAGGTGACAGGTTGCTCCACATAGGTGAACTTTTCAGAGATCTTACTCATCTGTTCTTTGATATTGTCCATTGTCGCGGTAGTGACATTGTTTTGATTGTTTTGCTTTACCGTGTTGACCCTGGTGGTGAGTGTTTGCATCATGTTAGGTAACATCTCTATGGTCCTGTTAATGTTCTCAATATCCTCCTTAGTAGCTATTGGTTGAAAGTTGACTTGATATGGACTTTGTGGAGATGATTGTGGTGGTTTCCTTATACGCCGCTTTGGTATAAGAGGTTGTTGAGGAATTGACTCGAACCGTAACAATTTTCCCCTGCTTCTTTACCAAGTGCTGTGACATCAAAACAAACACACCTTTAATGAATAGACTTAACTTGACCCATCCGGAAAAGAAAAAGCGAAACAAAAAAACCGACAAAAGACCATCCTAAAGTACGGTCATAAAATGGTGCACGGCTAAAGGAAAAGTGTTTAAACTTGACACAACATGTGAGTGATTAAGCGAGGTTATGGACACGAGTTATGACCGTACAACCAGATATGACATAAAACCAGACATACGAACCACATAAGCACGCACAAAGACAAAAAAAGGACTGGACAAATCTCCTGGGCACCATGTCACAGTGCTGACTATCGTGACACGGTATAGTGCACTGTCGGACGGGACAATGCACCGTGTCACGGCATTGTACACCGTGGCGCGGCAGATCTTCCGTGACATGGTGCACAATTCCAGGCCTAAATTTTGTGAAATTTCCACGTTTTAATCAACTTTAAGTCCGTACTAATTACTATGTGGAAATAAAAACTCTCTGTCATAAGTTAAACAATATGATCAACACACACGTGGTTTAGCACCAATTAAACCAAGTATCATTTAGTCACAATGATGTAAAAAAAGAGTTCACAACCTAAGCTCAAGATCTATGTTCAACTATAGGTCAAGCTTTGGGTGTCAAAAGGGTACCATGGTTAAGAGTTTGGACGCGTTAGCAAGGCAGCTTCCCTTGAGGGTGTATGCTAACGGGCGGCTCCGCGAGTTCGTGATGAAATCAAACTCTACTTCATGGTTTGGGTGGATTTAATAACTCGGATGAAACCTTATTTCCATGAGCGTGTTTGGGTTGATAGAGCTTAAATGCCCCGGGGCTAAGACGTATGTAGAACACACACATTTTTTCAAAAACTGAACTGATTTAAGGACTGACGTGACATGGCAGAGTATACCTTGTCATGGTGCTGCACACCGTGTCACGGTGTACAGAGCCATGACACGGCAGTATATACCGTGGCGCGGCAGTCAAAAAATCTGACTAGTGCTCTATTTTCCTTCGTTCGCAATCAAGTTATTCAATTTTTCCTATGGGACAGACCTAAATGCGACGTTAAAATTTCTATGCTTATGCAAAAATGCCAAATTAATCAAAGGAATATTTTTCAATAATCTTTCAAGTCTCATCCACTCATCTTAATTAAATACCGATCACTGAAATCGATAAATAATAAATAACCAAGAATCCTCCTAGTGGAGTCGCTAAATTGTAGGCGTCTTTCGAAGCGCGCCTACGTTAAAGCATGTGTGAATGAACTTGTACGATTAGGGAGTGGGAATTGACATTATACGATTAGGGACAAGAAAAGTAGGGAGCCGCCAACAAGTTTTTAAGGAACTTGTAAACCGTTCACGGATCATAAAAGGCAACCACGATTAAGGGACAACAAAAAGCAACAACGATTGACCCGTGAAGGTTACACCCCATTCATAATCCATGAGATTACTAACTCCATATGGTTCGGAACCACGAAAGGAGGATCGGGATGATGGTACAAAGTGAGTCATGGAGTCACATTCGCCTGTATTGGCCTCTACTCGATTCTTATTGTAAAAAGTGATTCATGCGATCTCAAAGGCATACAAACAAAATATAAAATTTTCTCCAAACTAATATTATGCTAAATTGGTTGAATATTAAGGCAGCACATAATTTTAAAATATTAGTGGTCACTTGAATTAATTACAAGTTTAAAAAGGAACCTAAACCGTTTGTGCAAATTATCTTATTAGGCATGATTTTTAATGACATATTCCCTTTAAATATGAAATATGGTGATCATAATTATAATAAAATAAGCATCAATAATGGAAGCAATTTAAAAATAAATCCAACAATATAAAATCATTAGAAAAATAATAGAAACAAAAGGAACACAATTCTTACTTTGATTCTGTTTGCTTGCATCTTTAAAATAATAAATGAGTTAGTAACTTCAAGGAAAAATAATAAAACAATAATTAAATTAAATTAAATTAAATAGAGTTGATTTGGGGTAAAACCCTCAAACAGTTCTACCTTTCACGCCTTTGCTTAAGGACAGAACCTCGAGTAAAGTATGGACTCCTTGGAGTGCTTGAAGAGGGAATTTTGAAGGAAGAAGGGTAGGCTAGTGTTTAGGCTAGAGCATAGAAGACAGAAAAAGAGAGTTAATTGATGCCTCGTACATAAAAAATGAGGGGGTATTTATAGGGAAAATGATTAGAGGGAACACACGAAACCCTAAAAATAGGGCTGGCAATCCCTAACCCGACCTGATAACCCGAACGAACCCGACCCGAAGTTACTAAGAGAAACCCGATCCGAACCCGAATAACCCGAATTTGACCCGATTTGACCAAAATTTCATATTTCATAATAATATTAAGTTTTACACTATTTTTTATTGTTACTAAGCATAACCCAAAATTGACTCGAAGTCTGACCTGAACCCAACCCACTAACCCGAATTGCCACCCCTTCCTAAAAAAATAAAAACCCTATAAAATAACACCGCGACACGGCAAAGCACACCGTGACACGGTGCTAGGCACTGTCAGACGGGGGAAAATCCCGTGACATGGAGGAAAACTGAGTGACACGAGAAATAATTAGGTTACGGGAGACAAAATGCGTGAAGGGTTTACGCGGAAAGGACACGGAGTTGTCCCTTGGCACAACACTGGCACCGTGTCACGGGAATGCTCACCGTGGCGCGGCATTGGACCCCGTGACGTGGGAAACTGTGCGTCCATTTTTTCGTCTAAATACATTTTTGCCCTAATTTCGTTCAGCCTTTTTAAGTGTCGATTGATAATATCGGGCCATTTCTGATTTATTATTTATTCATTGGGCCAAAAAAATCAAATAAATAAAATAAAAAGGTTTAGGCCAAAATAATTAAATTAAATAAATAAAAAGTTTAGACAAAAATAAAAAATAAATTTTGCTTTGGCTAAACATCAAGACTGATCCATGGACTATTAAAAACTGAATTTAATTAAATACGATTTTTTAAGCACTCTCGGGATTAAATATTAAATCCGACCAGTAATGGCGGTGAAAGATTGTTCATCATCGGGTTTGGTTTCAGGGAGACATTTTTAGGTGTCTAAAGAAGCCCCCCCCCCCCCACTTTGACCGAGTTTATAGAAACGTCAGTTTCGAAAATGATAGTCAAATTAGTCGACAGGGAAAGAGAATGATTTAAGACATTTTGTGATCCTAAATCATTCTATATACGCCGATATCTACAGAAAAAAGTTAGTTCCACAGATGAAAGAGTAAAGGGATAGAATACGTATCTGACACCAGTGTATCTATGACAAATAAGTTTGGTAGCTTCCTATGTTTGAAGGAATCCACCGGATGATGTTTTGCTGAAACACTTTTAATGCCCGAGGAAAGTCTACTCATGAATTTGGTAGCTTTCAAAGCCTGAAGAAACCTACCGGATGATACTTTCCATGCCTGAGGAAAGTCGACATATGATTTTGGCGTTTTTCAATGCTTGAAGAAATCCACCGATAATGCTTTCCATGCTTGAGGAAAGCCGATAGAACATGTAACACCTCCAAATCTCCCTCTACGGAAATACTAGTATAATACGTATAATTATACCATAGAGATAGACTTAGGCGTATTACCGCTGCGTGATTACGCAAGGCTACTCAAAACACTTAACTCAACACAAAAACTTGCAGTGGAAACTCAACTTTCTTTTATTAATATTTTTTAAAATAGTAACATTGTTATGAGTATTCAAAATAAAGACAAGACCAACATTCCTAAACTAGGTGAAGCAAATCCCGGGACTCCCATATGCTCATTCATGACTCCACCTGAAAATAGTCAACAATGCTTACCATTATGGTAAACAGGGCGAACCAAAACAAATAAGAAATACGGATTAGCAAATTATGCTAAGTACGATAAGTGCAAGATAGTGTAAACTCAACTTATTTGCAAACATGCTTTTAAAACCAATTCCAATAATTAATCCAATAAATTCAAACTCATTATTCCAAAACTGATTCTAATGATTAATTTTTCAAAATAATAGTTAATAAAACCAATTCCTTTATTAAGAACCAATTCCTTTTAATACAATTCCTCACCCAAGTGTGCACACCCCCAAAGCTAAGGCTATTCTTGAGGAAAGACCCGGTCATACAAAGTCCAAGACCTTCTCAATAAACCAAATCTGCATAGTGGGATTACTAATATACTTTTAAAGCATTAATAATAATAATTTAATGGTTCAATAATTCCTTTTAATATCCAATAATTCCAATATAATTCAAACTCTTTTTTAATAATTCCATTTGCTTTCAAAATCAAACCTTGTAAATAAATACTTGAGAATAAAATCTCATATTAATACTTTTCAAAATTAACAACTCTTAGCTTCCTTGAAAAACCTTTATTTAATTCAACAAACCTTTTAAAATCAATTCCTTTACTTAAACACGATAATTAATCCAAAACATTCAAAACATGATTTAAAAATCAATCATTCAATAATTTTATTAAAATCAACAACTTCAAACGTAATTTTTTTCAAAATCATAATTAAAATCAATTTATTTTAATCACCAATCAAATCATGTAAAACACATTATTCAAACCAATCACTTTCAAAGTTATCTAACCACCTAAACGTACCTGGATCCTTGCTAGAAAAACCACACAAAAATAACCTCAAGAACCTTGATTTCAAATATCAATAAACACTTAGCACTTTCAAAGTTCAATCACGAATACACCTCGCAAATAACATAACCATAAGGTTATCACAACATAAACTGAAATCTAATGTGCATGGACTATAAAAGTCTTTTAAAATAATACTTTAATATTAAATTATATCTTTGAAATAGGTATTTGTATTTTGTAAAACTAACCATAAAGAAGATAAAGGAATAGTTTTGAAGAGAATCGAATTTTCGTTGGAAAGAATAGGCAGAAACTTGCAGAGGCCATAATTCCTTCAATTTAACTCCGAATTGGGTAATTCTTGAGCCTAACCTCAAGTATTTTTTGAGAGAAACAATATTTTGTGAAATGTAAATACCCCAAAAAATTACCAGAAATGCCCGAAAATTGGCTTCAAATATGAACGGGATGATTTGTGTAAAATTGAGGTGAAGAAAAGAAGAGAATTGGTGACAAGAATGTGAGAGGTATGCAGGGGTATTTATAGGCTAGCTCATGCAAGAATTATGGAAGAGAATGTGGGAAGAATTATGGAAAGTAGGGTTTATGGGATTACTTAGAGAAGTGAGTAAAAGGATTAAGGAAAGTTTTGATATTAAAGAGATTGTGTATAATTTAATATGGAAGGTATGTATGTCATGAAAAATATTAAGGAAATTGGAATTAATTGGGGAACAATTAATAAGAATGAATGGTAAGAAAAAATGATGATTAGATATTACAAAGATGGAGAATTAAAATTAAGGAAAATAAGAGATTTTGGGAGATAATTAAAAATACAATTTACCAAAATAATTTCCCCCAAAATAATATAAGGCCGAAAATATTGAGCTTACCATAGCTCAAATTTTTGGATTCCCTTAGTAGTATTTAGGAAGAATTTTGCTCGGTTTAAGGAATAAAAATGATTGTGTAAATAATATAGAATAATTAATTAAATAATTAATTAATTAAATACCAATTATTCACCAATAATTATCTAAGAAAATTAGATTTTCTATACATAGAAAATCCAAATTTCCTAGCGAAATAAAAGGGAATTTTTGGCCATTTAATATAATTAATAAAATATAATTTTTCTTTAATTAAAATATCCAAAATATATAAATAATCCGGTTTTTAAATAGGATAAATGGATAATAAATCTTATCCAAAATAATGATTAGTTTTCAAAATATTTTGGCGCCAAAATTCAAATATTATTTTGGCGCCAAATAATAAATTTACTAAAATACACTTTTTATAAAATAATTCTTAATTAATTAAGTAAAAAATACGTATGAAAATACGGGGTATTACAGAATAATTTGGCGGTTTTCTACACTTGAGGAAATCCACCGATAATGCTTTCTATGCTTGAGAAAAGCCGACTTGGTGGTTTTCCATACTTAAAAAAATCCACCGATAATGTTTTCCACGCTTGAGGAAAACCGACAACTGATATAATCGCTGACTTCTTTACTTTGAGAGGTGACAACGCCGACAATTTTCCATGCTTGAGGAAAAAACTTTCGAACGAAATTTGCAAGTGTATGATGGTTCGATTATCCCCAAACGTGGGCCGCAGATGATTTACCTTTAAGTCGACCGTCCCACAATATTAGGTGATTAATGTGTCTTAAATGCAACCCTAATGCTTGTTAGGGGTAAACTGGTAATTTTGGTACCATATAAATACCAATTAAAATTTTTCGCACAATTCAGATGAGAAAATAACTGTCCAAAAGTTGCGAAAAACCATTCCAACTTAGTCAAAGATGCTAAAATATCTGCCAGGAGGTTTAAGGAGTGTGTAGGACACACAGAAAGGCACCGCGCCACGGGGAATAATCCCGCGACACGGTGGAAAACCCCGTCTAACGGTGGACAACCCCTTGACGTGGGATTTTTTTTTTTTTGCTGAAATTTTCAATGCGCCATGATTACTTCAACGTGCCATGCGCAGAATTACCGTTACGTGGTAACGAGATTCGTGGCACGGGAACGGAGCCGAGTAACGGTTACTTTTTTGGCTTTAAATTCGAGCTGCTGCTTTCCCATTTTCTTACTTTTTCTTCGCCATTTTCATTCTTTCGATCTTCTTATGTTCTCACTTCTCCTTTTTTAATTTTTAATTTCTCCGGTCACCGTGCCACGCTATTCAGCACTGGCGCATGTTAGATCTCACCGTGTCGCGGCGTCAGTTACTGTGCCATGACGTCTGTTCTCGTTGCACGACAATTTGTTTCTTCGTTTTCTTGTCGTTGCTGCTGTTAGAAGTCCGCCACTTCCGTTAGAGTATCACCGCGACACAAGAAACCTTACCGTGCCGCGGCTTAGACCACTGTGTCGCGGTGGTTGCGCTGCAGAAATCCTGCGGTTTTTCGAGCTTTTGGAGCTCATTTCTCTACCAAATTTGGTCTAATTTTTTTCTATTTTCCTCATTTTCGATCTCCCACAAGGATCCATGTATGTTTCCTTTGATTTTTTTTCTCAAATTTTATTGTAAATTCTATATTTGCTTGAAATCTTGAAAAATCAAGTTGGGGGTTTTTGATTTTGAGCTTCTATGTCAAAAATCTTGCCATGAATTAATTTGTATATGAATATATGTTTGTTTGTGAGCAATTTGAGACCAAGTTTGTGTGATTTGGTAAAGAATTGAGAAAATCACCATTTTTTGGTAATACTTGTGTGAAATGGTGTTCTTATTGTTCATGTTTTTTTTTGCACTTGAAATAGAGATATACTGGTTGTAGATCTTGTAAAATATGCCATGATGTCTCGATCTATTGTTCTTGTGCAATTTCGAAAAATGCTCTGTTTTGTGTATCTAGTGTATTGCCATGGAGAACATAGTATCATGCGATTAGGAGAACTGTAGTATTAGTTCGTCAAGGAGAAACTAAATACTAGAAATAATTCTACTATTTTTGCTAATTTCTAGCCTTGAGCTAAAAATTTTGCGTATAATAGAAAATGCCACTTGAGGTAGCTGTTAAGTAGCTTTTAAATAAATAACTAAATAACTTAGGAAATGATGATAAGCATTTAGATTTTTATTTTTGTAATAGCATGCCAAGACAACAAGATCGCAATCTTTCTACTCGTGGTCGACGTCAAGCTTTTCGAGAGGACATTCCCTCAGTTCCTGAGGGCATGGGCGACAATGCCTTGGAGACTGATCCTCGCCCTTCTTCGAGTAGGGGTAGGTGGATTCCACCTCCGTGGACACCAGACGAGTTGGTTTTCTGCCGTGAGAACCACATTTCTCACCGTCCACTTGCCGGCATAGTCGATGGTTGTAGGGAATATTTCGAGCATTACCTCAAACTTGAACCCCACTGTGATTATACACTAAAGTATGGTGGCGTCCAAAGGGAAGGAAGCTAGAGAAAAAGAGTCGCAAACAAGTTTTAGGAACTTGTAAACCGTTCACATGGTGAAGGTTACACCCCTTAACGATAAAGGAGATCGTCAACTCCAATAGGTCTGGAACCATGACTGGACGTTCGAGGTGAAGGTACAAATCCAAACTAAAAGAGATTGAACCTGCCCTAATAATAGGCCTCTACTTTATTCTTCTCATATTCATGTGCGCTTTCTGACTAACATGAAATCAATAGGCTTATCCCTAAACCTGTTTAACTATGTTGGTTGAATATTAATGCACAAATAAATCTATTATTGGCGATCACTTGAATTATAATCAAATTAACCCTAAACAAGATTATTTATTATCTTATTAAGCGTGATTACAAGTACCAATTCCCTTTAAACATGTATAAAAGGTGTGATCAAGCAATAACAATATAATCAAGCAACATAAGAATCATCATAAATAATTATTATAATAACAATCATAATCATGATAACAACCATAATAATCATAATTAAAATAATCATATTAAAGCATAAAAATAGCAAGATTCTAGGCATGATACTAACAAGATTAATAACAAACCCTAGCATGTCACTAAGAAACAAAGATCAAATATTTAGCCCTAACTTGATACTAACATGAATATTAAGAAAGAGAATAAGAAGCATCATAGAAATCATAATTGATTTTAGAAACTTATTCTTTACCCTGAATATGATACTAGGAATCATTGTTGTCATTTAAAACATCAAGCATCCTAACATGATACTAGGAATTATAATAACGACCTAGACATGATTTCTATATCATAATAACGATGCAAACAATTAAAGCACTTACTTCGATGCCTCGTATCTCTTTCTAATAACAAAATACACGCGTTAGTAACTTCACCGAAAATAATAAAACAAACAATTAGATTAAATAATTAAAAGAGATATTTAAGACCAAACCCTCAGAAATTAAACCTTTCACGTGTAGGGCGAAGGCTACCTTGAACTTGTCTAGGTGTGTCTAGATCTTGTTCATGCGGAATTTTGTATAAGAAAAGGCTAGTTTAGAAAAGAGAGAGAGAGAGCATATCAAGAATTTCTTGATGAGAGTTGGTGAGAAGAATCAGAGAATTGATGATTGAAAACGGGGGTTTTAGGAGGCTATTTATAGAGAAAATCAATCGGATATGATAAAAAATGAATTAGAGTTTTGAAAAGAATAAAACACGACGATGTCGCCAAACACGCGCCTGCCGCCAGACGACAGGGCTGTCGCCAGGCGACAGACGTGTCGTACGGCATTGCAATCAATTTTCCACGTGTTTTCTTATTTTGATAAAATTTAAGCATACGAAAGGGTAAAATTGTATTTTTCTTAAAAACACTTCTATTATTCTAATTAAAACTCTTAAAAGTCCATTTATCAATGCTAATCAAATTAGTATTCAAAAGAACCTTTTAGAAGATTCTAGAAGACTATAATCAATCCTAATCGCATTAGGAATGATAAATTAATAATAGGCCCTCCTCTAGATCATTGGGACGCATATAACAATCAAACCGGGCCCATTTTAGTAATTTGGCCATAACTTCCTCATTATTCATCGGAATTGGGCTTATAATATATCGTTGGAAATCACTTTTCGAACCCGACCCAACTACACCATTATTGGACCCTTACCATGGACCAAACCAAACTGGATTTGCTTTTTTCTTAAAATAGGTTTACAAAAACAGAGAGAAAGAAAAGAATTAAAACTAACCGCAACACTAGACTTTCCACACTTTCACTTCATTCGATTATGATTCGACGTGAAAGTTACTCATCACCGGTTTTGGTTTTGGGGAGACACAAATGGGTGTCTACTGAAGCCCCCACTTTGACTGAGTTTGGAGAAACGCAACTTTCGAAAACAAAAGTCAAAGTATCGATAGGAACGGAGAATGATTCAGAACGTTCTGCGATCCTAAATCATTCTTGTCACGCCGATACCTGCAAACTAGCACTAGTTAAAAGAGATAGGAGAGTTAAGAAATGTGTATCTTGCACCGTCGAGCACACGTCTATGAAGGTAACCGATTTATTGTTGTTGATAACCTTCCACAAGCTAGGGAACACCATCTTGCTGTTTTTTTTTACGATCTTCCGCAAGCTAGAGAATACCGCCTGAAGACTACTACGCCTGAAACTTCCTCCAATTTTGTCGTGCTAGACTTTTGCAAGCTAGAG
The DNA here is from genome assembly GCF_948465745.1 of Chenopodium album. Lineage (NCBI taxonomy): Eukaryota > Viridiplantae > Streptophyta > Magnoliopsida > Caryophyllales > Amaranthaceae > Chenopodium > Chenopodium album. Next base: position 41,440,168 of record NC_137834.1, on the reverse strand, counting down.
AACCCCATCAAAGATTCGCCTGAAACGACCTTCGAGCGCTTTGTGACCACCTTCCGCAAGCCAGGGAAAATGACGGAAGATTGCTTCGCCTGAAACTATCTTCATTTGTTGCGACAATACCCTGAAGAGTATAACCGAAGACCAACGCCTGTTGATCCTTTGCTTTTGCTATGCTAGTGCGTCGGCGGTTTGCTGCTTGTGAACTAGTATGTCAGTGCTTCTTTATTGTGAACCAGTATGTCAGTGCTTTTGTATTGTGAACTAGTATGTCGGTGCCTTTGCTGTATGTATGAACCATTATGTCGATGCCTTTGCTGCTTATAACCATTATGTCGGTGTCTTTGCAATGAGCCAATGTTTAGGCGCTTCAAGCTAAGTGAGACGATCATTTATCAGGTCGATCACTTAACGCGATTGTAACTGAGCCGATTACTAAATCATGTCAAATTGCTTATAGGGGCTAACTGGCGTACCAAGGAACCTAAAATTGTTGTACAAGGTCTAAATAACCGTTCTGAGTGGCTTAGAATTTTGTCGCCGCTACAACGTCGCTGGCGCCGCGTTTTTTCTCTATCACAGGGCGACAGAGCTGTCGTTTGGCGCCAGAATTAGGATTTCCGTATAAATCCCCTTTTCTTCCTCATGTCGCTACTACTGCTCTTCTGCCTTCGAGTTTTGCCGCGAGAGTTCAATTTGCTCGTTCTTGCTCGTTTCTCAACCAATTTCCCTTAAATTTGTTGCCAATTGAAGCTTTTTTCATCTAATTTTTTTATCTATGTAAGTTTTTCCACGACGATTTTTGCACATGTTTGCTCACGAATTTCTTAAAAATTTGAAACTTGTATTACTTAATTTGTTTTGTTTGTCAAATTTTATGCCATGAAATTGCTTGATTATGTTTGTATATTGCCTTAGGAGTATTTTGAGACTTGTTTGACTCAATTTGGTGAAGAAAACGGACAGTTCACCATTGTTGAACCTCTTAAGGTCGGGAAAACAATGTGGCTCGTTCTTGATGTTTTTGCTAGTAATTCTTGTCCAATTTATCACAATAATTATCATAGTATTGCAAGAAATTGTTTGGATGCTTGAAAATTGACGTATATGCTTGTATTGAAATTGTGCTATGTTTTAGTACTACATACTCAGTTTTTTTTTTTGCGAACATAGTATCTTGCGGCTAGGTGAACCTTAGATACTATAGAACCTTAATTTTTGTCAATATTTCACAATGTACTATGGCAAGACAGCGAGGTTTGGGTTCAAGGTCCCGAGTCACGCGACGGGAGCATGAGCCCATTGAGGAGGACGCTGACTCGTCCACTTCTCTTGGTGACTTCCGTGAGTGGGATGAGCGGACATTGTACTTTGCCCCTGACCACCACATTTCTAAGAGGGTGCTTCGCAGGATTACTAGGGGTAGGACGCGTTGCCACGGCTCGGGCAATGACACCCTGGCCAAGCTTTACAGGACGTTCTTTAGCGTTGATGAGGGTTTGCAGCTTCTCTGGGAGTCTTCTGGGCTGACTTCCCTATTTCAGGCCACGCAGTCCATGAGCTCTTTTAACGGGGGTCACCACGTGGTTCGTGCTCTGGTGGAGTTCTTCTGGGACACCACCAACACTTTTCACTTTCCTTGGGGTGAGATGATGGTCACCCCATCCGACTTCTGTCTCATCTCGGGACTTTAGTTTAGTTTGACTGCGCTGCCGTTCGACAGCACCATGAGCGTCTACTCTCCTGAGGTTGATGAGCTGTTCGGTCCGGTTGCTGTTCGGGCCCGTGCTGAGGTGGAGCCATCACAGATCAGCACCTAGTGCATTTTCCAGTCTACTCTGGCGGCAGCTTTTGAGGACGATGCGACCACCTGAGAGCAACGGGTGCACATCTTTGCACTTACTTTGCTGTTAGGGATTTTTTCCCCTGACAAGGGTAGTAGGGTGCTGCTTTACTACCTTCCTGCTGTGCGCGATCTTCACCTGGGACTTATGATTGGGCCAGCTTGACCTATGCCAACTTTCTTCCTGCCTTGCGAGACTCCTGTCAACACTGGTCTTACACGGGAGACATCACTCTTTCTGGATTTTGGAGAGTCGTAGAGGTATACTTCGTCTATTACAAAGTTAGCTCTAAGTTCTTGTTAGCACTTGCTGATATATTTTGTCTTTTGTAGATCTGGTTCTACGAGTACTTTCCTTCACTCTCGCTGGCGAGGCCATCGCCACGCGAATTTCCTATTGGCGCCTGCTGGGGTGGCCGCTACAGCGGGGTAACTACCATCCATGTTCGAGAGCTGATCCTCTCGGCATGATCTTTTGCATAGTTAACATCTTTACGTCACTTTTCAGTAGATCTTTATCTCACAGGCATTCTTTGCAGCAGCCTGAGGTGCTTTATCGGCCATGGGGCGTCTTGGTTATCCTTGGGCTGGCTGCGCAATACACTGCTGAGCGTCGCTACTTCCTAGGGACATATGGGGCGGCGACGTACCTAGGAGAGAGAGTCGCTATTCAGCACTCCTCGGAGATTCTTGTCGTCCCTGTTCCTCCGCCACGTCACATGTTCAATGACTTGAGGCTGCTCAGCATGTCGGAGAGGTCGCCTACTGGTACCCTTTGGCGATCTCATGCGATCCCATGGCAGTGCTACGAGGAGGAGTTGCTGCCATTGTTAGCTCCGGCCCCTATCTGTCTGCGGAGGAGGCGATATGTTTTTTTATCTTTTACCTTTTGCTAAGTAGCCCCTAAGAGTGATATTTTATATACTTTGGTTTGTTTTTTTCTTTTGCCAGAATGAGCCTACTAAGTTCGTACCCCCTCGTATGTCCATCCATTACCAGGGGACATACGGGCCTATCGAGGAGATGATTCCTTCGGCTCCCGAGGATCAGCGCTTTGTGGAGCAATTTATTCCTCGCCACCAGACTCGGGTGAGTTATTTACTTGCTATTTGTTCATATCTGTCTTGTATTGTTACTGATTTTATTTCATTGACAGTTCTCGTGCTAGGTTGTTACGGCGATGGCGAGGTGCATAGACGCCTTTCGTAGCCAGCTCGTACGGATGAGGAACGTGACTTCTTGTCGTCGCGACAACGCTGTTTAGGAGGTAGTTTTTTCTCTTTATTTCTGCATTGTTATATTTCTATTTTGATTGCTTCTAACTTGATTTCTACTTGAAGGGGCAGCCTATTCCTTCCTATACCCAGACGAGACTTGAGGTTCGGAGAGAGCCAGCTAGGTCTAGCTCGAGGCGTCGCCGCACTACTTCTGGCAATCGGGGTGGTCGATATGACGCTGCCCGGATTAAGGCGGTGGAGGGCTCTGGCTCTTCATCTAAGGGTGCACGTGATGGGCCGGTAGGCCAGGGAGAGGCGACGGTGGTGAGAGGTACGAGGTCGGCTCGTCATCGCAGCAGCCTCCGCACCTCAGCCCGTGCTGATTCATTCTCAGGACGACCTTGGGTGGACGGGTCTTGAGCTGAGTTTTCCTCCTCTTGGAGAGACTGGAGCTGGTGGGGAGCATACTCCTTGTTCTGCGCAGTTCTTTGATATGATGAACATTCCTCATCATCTGCGTCCTATAGCGCCGTAGTTGTACCTGTGTTGTTTATTTATTTTGACTTTTGTAGGACTTTGCCTGATTGACTCACTTGTTAGACATATTTGTATATACATATTATTATCTATTATGACTGCATTTATTTTTGCATTGATATTTTTCATTTTTATGTGCATATCTGTGTGTGCAAAAAATTGTGATAAAATTAATTTTGCGCAAATTCCGTCATTTTTAATATTAATGGAGGGTATCGACTTTCTTCCCCAAAAGAAAAAATGAAAAATAAATTAGAATTGAAACAAACCTAAAATTAAATTAAGTTTGAATAAATAAAAAAAAAAAGAAAAATTGAAGGAAAATATATTAATTGTAGAAAGGGATAAAATCGTAAAGTCATTGTATGAATTCAAATCATAGCAAAAAAAAAGCGGTTTGTATAGCACGTTGAGGAAACGCTGCAGCGCCACGTGTCGCCACGCGTTTTGCGCTGTCGCCAAGCGTTGATGCTGTCGCCAGGCGACAGGCTTGTCGTTTGGCGCTGCAGTGCGCTGATTTCGAGTCCTCTATGGAGTAAAACTGCGTCAATTTTGTGCATAAATAGCCCCCTAATCTGCTGAATTTTTTCATAACTCCAACAGATTAATCATAATCATAGTTTCTCAACAAGTAATCATGTCTTTAGTTACTAAGAATTTTACCAATTTCACTCGTGAATGGTGTCGGTCTTTAACTGCTAAAGAGAGAAAAGAACTTGACTTTTTTCACATGGGAGGTATTTATGGTGTTAAAGGGGTAGATCTTGATATAAATTTCATTCATACCGCCTTAGAATATTTGGACACAGATCTCATTGTTTTAGACTAGGGTGTGATGAAATTAGCCCTTTACCGGAAAAATTTGGTGCCATCTTAAGCTTCACTTCATTAGATATTGCGGTAATCCCTAGAATAAATGAATATTATTATAAAGACTTTGAGCGCTTCTTTAATTTAATAGACAAAGATCTAACAAATATTGTAGATGGTAATGTAGTTAATTTAAAAGAATTTGCATGCCATTACTTTGATAGACCTTATTCTGAATCTTTTCATGTTTATAGAAGAAGGACTTTTCTTGTTTTCATGCTTAATCAATATCTTCTCACTAGTGTTAGAACTAATGAGGGTCAAGCAGTTATATTAACTGCTTTGGAGCAAATTGAATCTGGAAGAAATTCAATGCCATTAATTGTTGGAGAGACTATGCTTAGTCTTAATGAATTGAAGAGAAATCCAAAAGCACCTATTCGAGGCTCTCCAATTTTATTACAGGTAGAAAAATAATATTTTTAATTAAAGAAATCAAAAACATATTTTTCTATAGTAATATTAATTTATTTGCATTGAATTTTTTTTGCAAATATGGCTAATGGAGAGACTAGAATTAATTAGTCCTCCTGACAATGTTGAAAAATATACTCCAAATTGCTTTGTGAGGCGAATGAAACGCTTTTCTAAGATGGGGCGCCATGAGTGGAATAAAGTCTTTGCCTCTTGCAACTTTTCTTTCAAGTGGGTCATCCCTTGGTGGAAAATACAGAAGATGGTTGGTGTCAACAAGCAACCTTTCTGTCGTCTTCCAATATTAACCAAGATGACTTTTTATTATCCCTGTAGGGTAAAAAGACAGTACAACCTACTTCAAACAATTCCTTTTGGGGATCTTTGTCGTCCCTATGAATTCCCTGTTTCACAAGAAGTAAAGAAATTTGATGCATATTGGAGCGCTAGACCGTTATGGGAAGTGATTATCCAAAAGGTTCCTCCTTCTTTGCCCAATGATGTAAAGAGGTGGCTTCTTAAGAATCCTTCAAAGGACATGAAGAAAAATCTGAGTAAATTCAATGTGAAGAATTGTCTAGGTGACAAGGTGATTCGTGTTAAGGAACGCTTGGGTGAAAAGATTGAATTCAAAACACCTGTGATGCCTAAGAAGAAAGACTCTACAAAAGATAAAGGTAAAAGAAAAGTTGGCACTCCAGAGAAGAAGGTTTGGGTAGAAAAGAAACATGGAGTCCTAGCTAAGGGAGAAACCATTTACTCCAAAATTGAATTTAGATCCTCTAAAGGATACCTACTAGCTAAACTTATGGACGATGAAGAGGATTCAAAAAAAACTTGGAAAAGATCAGCAAAGAAAGAGAAGAAAGATTGAAGCATTGCTTAACTTCCAATTTATTAGACTTAGTTTTAAATTTAAAGTTAATTTGTTTTATTAAGCTTTTATTTAAATTTCATCAATAATGTAATTTTTTTTTTATTTTATTCATGAAATTTCAGCCTTTTAATTAAATCAACTTCTATAAATTTAATATATTAAAGCAATGAAAACAGAAAATTTTATTTTCCAGTAATTTTTCGAGTACGGAAGTCGAAATTTTTCGAAAAACACCGAAATTTGGCCAGGTACTCCCAGAAAAGCGACGCCGTCGTTTTGCAGCTGTCGCCGGACTTTGCCGTCTGTCGGCCGGCGACAGGCGCTGTCGCCTTGCGCTGCAGTCTGTCGGCCGGCGACAACCTTCTTTCTATGACGCTACTGTTCCGTCGAATTTCTGTTGAATTTCTTTTTATTTCTGGGATGCGAGGTTTGCGAAAAATTAAAGTGGCTGCATCCTGTAAAGGGTTGCCTAAGTATCCCTTCCTAAGGAATCAGGCCAAATGTAGCTCTCTTGATAATCCTACTCACGTAATTATGGGTTGGTAAAGGTTTGTCATGTTTGAGCACTTATTGCCATCCATGTCAGTTAGTTTTGCTGCACCTCTTGATAGGATTGTTTTGAAAATATAGGGTCCGGACCAATTAGGCCTAAATTTGCCTCTTGGATCTAAAACATTTTTCCTTAATGCTTTTAACGCCAAGTCTCTTACTTTAATGTTTCTTTTCTTGACCTAGCCATACGAGTTTGATATCATTGGGTATGATATAGAGCTTGTAGTCACTTTTCATCAAGTAGAATTAGCTCTTCATACCTTGCTCTAGTCCATTCGACTTCATCGAGTTCACTTTCTAATGCAATGCGTAGAGATGGTATCTCTAGCTCTACATGTTGTACGACATCCAATCCATAAACCAAGGAGAATGGCGTATTTCTTGTTGATGTGCGAATTGACGTGCGATAACCCCAAAGTGCGAAATGGAGTTTTTTAGGCCAATCCTTGTAATTTTCTGTCACTTTCTCGATAATAGTCTTTAGATTTTTATTAGCTGCCTCAACTGCTCCATTTGCTTGAGGTCTGTAAGGGGAAGAATGATGGTGTTGAATGCCATATTTTTGTAACAATTCATCACACTCAGCTTGAAAGTGAGTTCCATTTTCACTTATCATCTCATGTGGGATCCGTATCGGCAAATGATATTTTTTTCGATGAAGAGTGCTACATGTTTTGCAGTGAGTTTTGCATATGATTGTGCTTCAACCCACTTTGTGAAGTAATCAATTGCTACTAGGATGTATTCATGACCTCCTGTCCCAAGAGGGGTAATTTTACCAAAGATATCAATTCCCCATGTAGAGAATGGCCATGGTGAAGTATAGGTGTAAAGTACAAATAAAGGAACATGTTGTAAATTAGCATAAATTTGGCATTTAGAGCATCTTTTTACATATTGATGACAGTCCCTATACATGGTAGTCCAATAGTATCCTTCTCGCATTATCTTTTGGACTAGCATATTGCCATTAACATGGGTTCCACAAATGCCTTCATGGACTATCCTCATAGCTCTTTGGGCATCCCTTTTCCCTACACATAAGAGAGCTCGACCCTTAGGTACCCTTTTATGTAACTCGTTGTCTATGAGTACGTATTAGGAAAACAAGAGTCTTATTGCTCGTTTTGCTCTTTTTTCAGCATCAGGAGGATATTCTCCTTTGGTGACATAATTAAGTATATCTGTATACCACGGTTCTTCTTCTTCTTCTTCTTCTTCTTCTTCTTCTTCTTCTTCTTCTTCTTCTTCTTCTTCTTCTTCTTCTTCATCTTGGACCACTTCATCGTCTTCTATGACTTGAATATAAGTCGGTTTGTGTCTTTTCTCTATAGTTAGAGGCATTTGCTCGATTTCCATAGGAATCCTAACCATTGAGGCTAGTCTTGCCATGGCATCAGCAAATTGGTTTTCCTCTCTAGGTTGATAAGTGTATCCTACCTTTTCCAACTGATTGGTGAGAATTTCCAAATAAGTTTGGTAAGGGGCTAGACTTTAACTCCTTACTTTTCATCTTTTAGAAATCTGGTTGATGATCAATGAAGAGTCTCCGAATATTCGTAATTTCTTTACTCCCAATGCCAAAGTTGTTTCAAGGCCTACCACGCATGCTTCGTATTCAACAGTGTTGTTGGTAACGTCGAAATCTAGCTTTATGGAGATTGGAACGTGCTCTTCTTTAGGTGATACTAATAATACTCCAACGCCCCATTCTTTTTGGTTTGAGCCTCCATTGAAGTATAAAGTCCAAATATTATCTTCTATGACCATCAAGTCTTCATCTGGAAATTCATTGTCATGTATCGGCGTCGAATCTTCTATTGGGAAATCCGCTAGGAAATCCAAGACCACAGATCCTTTGATATCCTTTTGAGGTGTGAATCTCACATCAAACTAGGCTAAGTTGACTATCCACCTTGATATGGGCCCATTGAGTGTAGATTTCTCGAATAGATACTTAAGTGGATCCATTCGGGAAACTACAAAGACCGTATGCACGAGCATGTAATGTCTTAGGTTGGTTGTGGCCCACACCAATGCGATACACAATTTCTCAAGCGATGTGTAGCGTGCTTCATATTTGAGCATCTTTTTGCTTAGATAGTAGATTACATTTTCTTTAACTTCTACTTCTTGTGCAAAAAATGGCTCCCATTATTTCCTTGGTGACTTTTAAGCACAACCTAAGAGGTATCCCTGGAAGTGCAGGTGCTAATACGGGAGGATTTGCGAGATAGGCTTTGATCTTTTCAAAGCCTTTTTGACACTCATCGTCCCATATTACTGGTACATTCACTAGTAGAAAATATCAAAAAGGCACCCCCTAATTGGCACTGGTTCAGTCCAAACCGGTGCCAAAAATGGGCTACAAAATTGATGGGGAGGCTAAACCAGAATAAAAGGCACCGGTTCACTTCAAACCGGTGGCAAAAACATAAAGGCCACCGGTTTGAACCGGTGCCTTTGTGAACCGCCATTTTAAGCATTAAAAAAAAATAAATTTGGGCACTTTTGTTCAATTCGATATATTTATTCTCAACCCTAAATTTAATTAATTCCACTTTCTCTCTCCTCTCCTCTCCTCCTCTTTCTCTTTCTCTCTCGTCCTCCTTCCTTCTCCTTTTCAGCCGCCATTTCACCGCCACAACAACCACCATCACAACGACCACCTCCGGCCCGGCCCAGCCCAGCACACAGATATGTCGAGTTAGCCGCCCCCTTTCTCTTTCTTTCTCGATCTCCTTCTCTTTCTTCCTCGATCTCCTTCTCTTTCTTTCTCGATCTCCTTCTCTTTCTTTCTCGATCTCCTTCTCCCTGAGGCAGCAATCAACAACCTTGTAATTTTCAACTTGCACCACCACCAAGACCACCACATGCAACACCAATTCGAGGCTATTCGGTTTTTTTTTTCTGGGTTTTTGTTTTAATCGATTTTTTTTATGTTAATTATTTGAATTCGGTTTTTTTATTTTTTTATTTTCTGGTTTTTTTATTTTTGAATCCAAGGTTAATTTTGGGTTCGTTTTTTTTTGGGTCGTTAATCCTGGGTTGTTAATTTTGGGTTCGTTTTATTTTCGGTTTTTATTTTCGGTTTTTTTTACTTTTTTGGTTGTTAATTCTGGGTTCGTTTTTTTTTTTTGGGTTGTTAATTTGTTTTTTTTTTTTAATTTTCTGGGTTTTTTATTTAATCGGTTTTTTTTTTTAATTTAAGCGACTTTATTTTGTTTTTGATTTTTAATTTCTGAGTTTTTTTCTATCGATTTGTTTTTTTTTCTGGGTTTATTCGTACTTAGCATATTTTCTGAGTTTTTTTTTTTTTTTTATTTAAGCGACTTTATTTTGTTTATTCGATTTGTTTTTTTTTTCTAGGTTTATTCGTTTTCAAGTTTTTTTTCGATTTCAATTTTTTTTTCTGGGTTTGAATTTTTGGGATTAAATTTCTGGGTTTTTTTTTTGAAGCTTGATTATATTATTCGATTTTTTTTTTATTCTAATTGGTGCAGGTATGTTATTTAGATCTGAAATTGAAGAAACAAGATACAAGAATATCGATTTAGATGTGAATGGGGTTTTTTTTTTTTTATTAATATTGTAATTTTTTTTTTAATTTATATTGTAATTTTTTTTTGTACTTATATGTTGTAATCGAACTATTTTATTGATGTATATTGTAATTTTTTTTTATTATATACTTTAAATATTCGATGATATTGATTGTCTGATTGATATTGGATTTATGTTTTGATGTGGTTATTAATTTAGTCTATTTAATTTTTAAGTGGATAAAACAAAAAAACAAAAAAAAAAAAACAAAAAAAAAAAAAAAAATTATGCACTTTTGGCACCGGTTAACCGGAGCCAAAAACAAGCAATTTATTTTTTTTTGCTATTTTTGGCACCGGTTAACCGGTGCCAATTATGAGTTTTGGCACCGGTTTGAACCGGTGCCTTTTTAAACCACTTATTGGCACCCCCCACATTGGCACCGGTTCAAACCGGTGCCTTAGGCCGGGTTTGAACTGGTGCCAAATTCATTTTTTCACGTAGTGATTCTTTTTTAGTTTCTTGAATATTGGTTCACATATCGTTTTTAGCTTCGATATGAACCTAGTTATATATTGCAACCGGCTAATAAATTCTCGAATTTGTTTCTCGGTTTTGGGCGGTGGCATTTACATGATTGCCTTGATCTTGGTTGGGTCTATCTCTATTCCTCTAGAGCTTATGACATATCCCAAGAGCTTGCCTGAGGTGACTCCAAAAGCATACTTGGATGGATTCAACCTCATGTTGTATTTTCTTAGCCTTTCGAAAAAATTACTCAAGGCTATTTGATGTCCTAGGCGATCTTTTGATTTCACAATCATGTCGTCCACATATACTTCAACCTCTTTGTGCATCATGTCATGGAGTAAGGCAGTCGCTGCTCGTTGGTAAGTAGCACCCGCGTTTTTCAACCCGAATGTCATTACCATGTAACAGTAAGTACCCCATGGTGTTATGAATGTTGTTTTCTCCATGTCTTCTTCTGCCATGAGAATCTGATTGTATCCCGCGTATCCATACATAAACGAGAGAAGTGCATGATTTGCCGTATTATCTACCAAAATATCGATGTGTGGTAAAGGGAAGTCGTCCTTTGGACTTACCCTATTTAAGTCTCGATAGTCGACATACATTCATACTCTTCCATCCTTCTTTGGGACTGGGACCACGTTGGCTACCCATTTGGGGTATTTGGATACCTTGATAAAACCTGCAGTTATTTGTTTTTGACTTCTTCTTTTATTTTAAGAGCTACATTGGCTTTCATTCGATGCAACTTTTGTTTTACAGGTTTCATTCCTGGAATTAGTGATATAGTGTGTTGAGCTATTTCTCTATTAATGCCTGGAATATCTTCATATGACCAAGAAAATACACCGATAAATTCTTTAAGTAGATTAATTAAATCGGTTCTTTCGTGTTCATTAAGTGTTAATCCGATTTTAACTTCTCTTTTGATGGTTGAATCATTTGAGATATCAACCGTCTCAGTTTTCTCGATTATTGGTGTTTTCTTTTCAAGTGTTTCCATTGCTTTAATGATGTCTTTATCATTTTCATTGTTAGTTAAGCAATGCTCGTCATCTTGGGTTAATGAAAAACACGAGGAGTAAGTAGAAGAAGACATATTACTGAACTCTGAAATCATTACATCAAAAAGGGAAATGTCCTTAGGGACTTGATTACTAACTATCCTAGGAGTAGAATTAGAAGAAATAGGGGGTGCTACAGCTAAAGACTTGGGAGACTCTATAGGAAAAGACTCTGACTCTGACTATGACTATGACTCTGACTCAGACTCAGACTACTCTTCGAACATCAGCCCTTGCCCTGTTGTTATGGAGATTTTTCATCCACTTGAGTAGTCACCTTGACTGTCTTGTGCCACCCTTGTACTAATCCTTCTGCTGGAGTGATGAGCTTTGAAGGGTCAAAGTTCTTGCTTTGTAGGACCGTTTGGATGAGCGAGGAGTTATCCTCTATATATCTCGGCTCATCTTTTTCTCGCCCAAATAGTAATCCCATGACATTAAAGTCAAAGCATGGGGGTGCTTTCTCCTTGTGAATAAGAGTTGGGATTTCATCTAAAAAGTAGCAATCCTGAAAGATTTCAAACCCCAATTGCCATATGCCATTTACAACAAAGGGTTCGGGAAATTCATAGCATGGATAGTTTTCTTCTTCTTTTATGAACTATCCATTGAGAGTGAGAGGATACTGATCCATTGCGATTGCTTTCTTTTGGATGCGAGCATTCCTACGCGCCTTAGACCTTTCCTGGGCTTGCTCAAGATCTTCCCGAGTCGGTTCAAAACCAAGTCCGAAAGTATCTAATTTAGGCAGGCCAGGTAATTCCAATTGTCTTGCTACTTCCTTTTTTCTTTCCTAGAGTCATTCCAGGAAAGTGCCCTTGCATCTTGAGAATAGCATTTACTGTCATATTGGAGTGGGGGTCGTGTTAAAGAGGGGTCCTTTCATCCTCCTCGATTAAAGAGACCTCTTCATTAAAGCCCCACAAGTCTTGATCATCTTCATTATGCTCCACATTAATGATCGGATTTTCAATAGCTTTAATCCTAATGGGTGAAGCATCGATTGTGATTGGGATTCCTCTAACTATTGCTTTTACCTGTTAGTGAAGAGATGAAGGGACGACCCTGAGGTCATGAAGCAAAGGGCGTCCCAACAAAAAATTGAATGAAGCCTTAATATCTACCACTTGAAAGGTAGTGGCATGTTCTATTGCTCCCGCCGTTTTGTTCATAGTAATCTTACTGATTTGGGTATTTTATACCCGGCCAGGTGGCCCAATTAGAAAGTGCCACGTGTCCTCCATATAGGTGCCATTTGGACCTATGGAATGATGACACGTGGAGGGTGGACTCTTCTCCGTCCTACGTGGACTGAAGGTCCAGCAGGGACTATTCAGGTGGCGACACGTGTCACACAAAAAGTGCTTCAAAATCCATTGGGCACAGTGACACGTGTCACTCAGGCATTGGCCCTGGGATGGCGGCCTTCTAAGGCCCAAATCCCGAGGCGCCGCAAACCGGCGTGACCTAATTCCTAGGTCACCAGATCCTAGGAAGGCACACTTTTCAAAAGGACCCTATAAATAGGGACATTATGTCATTTATGACGAGACAACAACAGGAAAGAGAGAGAATTTTTGACACACAATACGAGACAATACGTCACTTACCACATAGCTGTCGTTTTCAAGGAACACACAACACTTTACCTGAGCTTGGAATCTAAGCAGATAACTTTACTTCCGCACGCTTTATCTCCGAACATTTACTGACTTAATCTTCGGAGGCGGACCACCGACCATCCGGCGGTCCGTTTGCTTTGCAGGTACAGGCATCCTCAGTTGAATCCAGTTTCAGTGTTGTAACTCTCCCGAGGGACAAAAACCCCCGAAATATTTGGCGCCGTCTGTGGGGAGAGTACCTCTGAAATGGCTTCACAAGAGCTTGTACCAAATCCGGAGGCCATTCGGCCTCCAAACGATGTACTGGTCCAAACGGACCATGACTCACGTGACGATGCTAATGTCGAAACCTATGTGGATCCAAATGGATCCCTCATTTCTAAACGCATCCGCAGTAAGGAACGGCGAGAGCGTCCCCATGTTCAGGCAGGACCAAGCAAAACTGCTGGTCAGCCAAAGAAGCCCTCGGGGCGGCCGGTTGATCCTTCCCAGGCGGCAGGATCAACTCCCGTCACTCGGGATGAGCTAATGTCACTCCTGAGCAGCCTCAGGGGTGAAATCAAGCAGCTCGCCTAAAAGAAGTCGCCTACTCCTAGAAAGGAGCAGTCGGCCAAGAAGCCAGCCCAAGCTGGCAAACAGAAGTCGGTCAGGGACCGTCAGCCGACTCCTCATCCTGCTCCTAAGGAGAAGGCCAGGCCCCAATTTGACCTTAATCGGCTCCGTTTCCCAGAAATGGGCGCAAGAAAACCCATCCGGCACATACAGCCGGATGGTAGCAAGAAAACGTTCTCTGACGCTCGGCAATACATTGAGGAGAGGAGAACCCAGCAATCAGAGTCGACTTCAACGTCGACTTATCATGATAGCTTTCGGAATACCTCTGTGAGGTGTTCCCAGTCTGTACATGAGACCCTAGCAAGCAGCCAAAGGGTTCAGTCTGGGCCGCATATGATTCAGTCCGCCCAGTACATTGCACAGCCATTGTACCAGGCGCCAGTTGTACCTTACATGCAACCTACCCTCTATGGAGGACAGGCGGCATACGGCTATCAGCCGATGGACTAGCAGCTTAGGCTGCAACACCTTGGAGATCAACCCTCTGCTTTTTCCAGGGAAATAACGGAAGCCGTACAGCCGGCTAAAGTTAAAAACGTTCTGATTGGAGCCTTTGACGGGACTTCTAACCCAGAAGACCACCTGCTAGCATACACCCACCTCATGTATTTACAGGGGTTGGATGATGCCGCATGGTGTCGTTGCTTTCCAGCCACCCTGAAGGGCATAGCCCAGCAGTGGTTTGGCAACCTGCCGGCTGGCTGCATAAATAGCTTCAAGACGCTTGCGTTCTTGTTTGCATCAAACTTCTCTATGAACATCCCTGCCAAAAAGACAAGTCTTGACTTGGGCAATGTACAGCAGGGAGATAGAGAAGGTTTGCGATCCTACGTCAGGCGGTTCAATCTGGTCCGAATCCAGATTCATGGGCTGTCTGATGAGGTCGCCTTCACAGACTTCTTTAAGGGTCTGAAGGACGGGTGTACTTTTAAGTACGAACTCGTCCGCAAACAAATCTTTACCCTGCAAGGAGCCTTGCGAGAGGCGGAAGCCTACATACAGGCGACCGAACTCTGCTCCTCCAATAAGCAGTCGGACCATAAGAAGTCCGACCGGCAGAAAGAGACTCAGTCTGCTCAGCCGGCTCCTAAGCCAGAAGAGAGCAAAAAGAAAAAGCAAGTCTGGGCCATTGATAACTCTGATCAACCGGCCCAGAAAAAGAAAAAAGAGTTGAAACCGTACGTCCCAAGGTACGAATTCCACAAGGACTGCTGCTCCATCCTTTTGGAAATTAAGGATCGGCTAACTCTTGAAAAGCCGACTGCTATGAAAGGTTCCGCTGAAAATCGGAACAAGAACAAGCATTGCCATTTCCATGAGGATGTTGGCCATGACACGAACGACTGCTTTAGTCTCAAGCGGGAGCTCGACCGTCTGGCCGACAAAGGACAGCTGAAGTCCTATGTGAAGTCCAAAGTGACTTCAAAAGCAAATCCGGGGCAGTCCAAGAAAAAGACTCCCCAGCCTGCTATGAGTGCCGAAACTGATGAAGAACCGGTGTATACCATAGCAGGCGGATTTGCCGGTGGTGGCCCGACCATTCGGGGTACCAAGGACCATCTGAGAAAGATGGTCAATTCTGTTGAGGAGGGGGATACAACTAGCACATCCACCTTCCCTAAAGTTGTCATCACCGAACAGGACAGAGGCAAAGTCTGTCGGCCGCATGATGACCCTGTTGTCATTGAGTGTAAAGTCGCCAACTAGCTGGTTGGCCGAATTCTGATTGACACAGGAAGTTCCTCTGACCTCATCAGCCTCAAATGCTTGTCCAATCTCAAGTACAAACCGGATAGCATGATGGAGGTCACCCACACCTTAGTTGGGTTTGGGGGAGGACTTGTGCACCCAGTCGGACGAATTGACCTACCTGTCCGCCTGGGAAGCAAAGGAGACGGTCGGCACATGACCATCCGTTTCCTAGTGGTTGAAGAGCTCACGACTTACAACCTCATCTTTGGCCGACCCACTCTTAATGAGTGTAAGGCCGTCATCATCCCTGCTCTCATGCTACTCAAGTATGAGAAGGATGATGGAACAGTTGGTTCCCTTAATGGGGACCAAAAGACGGCTCGAGAGTGTTATCTCTCGGACGTCAAGCCTGCGGCCGCAGCATCCGGCCGGGGCAAGCAAATGATTGACCTCGACGATGTCGAGGAAGAACAGTCGGCCCCACCAGCCGGAAAGAAAAGAAAGACTGATCAGCTGGTGGTGGTCAAAAAAGAAAAGCAATAGCAATCACTGACCGGGGAAAGGTCGGATGATCTTCGTCCCCAGCCTACTGGAGAGCACATTGATATCCCTCTGGATGATAGCCGTCTAGAGCGGACTGTTAAGGTGGGGACGATTGCCTTTGCAAAGTTGGGTGAAAACCTTCACTAGCTGCTCAAGGAATTCAAAGACATCTTTGCCTTTGAAGTGGAAGAGATGCCAGGCATCAGCCCGGATCTCGCTGTCCACAAACTCGCCGTGGATCCTAAAAAGAAGTCCATCCGGCAAAAGAAAAGAAACCACGGCGAAGAAAGAAGTCAGGCAGCAGCTGCCGAAGTAAAAAAGCTGTTAGATGCCAAGTTCATTCGGCCGTGCAACTTCCCTAAGTGGGTAGCTAACGTTGTGTTAGTAAAAAAGCCGAATGGAACTTGGCGGATGTGTGTTGATTACACAGACCTCAACAAGGCATGTCCAAAGGATAGCTATCCACTGCCTAAGATCGACAGTCTGGTCAACTCAATAGCCGGACATGCCCTGATGAGTTTCATGGACGCCTATTCAGGTTTCCATCAGATCCCCCTGTGGAAAAAAGATCAAGAAAAGACGGCATTCGTCACTGATCAGGGGTTGTTCTGTTATACGGTGATGCCGTTTGGTTTGAAGAATGCGCCTGCTACCTTCCAACGAATGATTAATACGGTCTTCATTAATCAAATCGGAAGGAATGTAGAGGCATACATTGACGATATGATAGTCAAATCCAAACAGCAGGCGGATCACCTTGCTGATCTCCGAGAAACATTCGCCACACTCAGACGGCACAAGGTCATGCTTAACCCAAAAAAGTGTGTCTTTGGTGTTGAGTCTGGGAAGTTTCTCGGATTTTTGATTGACCAAAGAGGAATAGAGGCCAACCCTGAGAAAATACAGGCGGTAATCGACATGCAGTCGCCCCGTACTGTGAAGGAAGTGCAAAAACTAACAGGTTGTCTGGCGGCCCTGGGGAGATTCCTCAGCCGTTCAGGTGACAAGTGTCTCTACTTTTTCCAGGCAATCAAAAAGAAGACAAACTTTGAATGGGAGGATGATGTAGAGGCGGCCTTTCAAAGGCTAAAAACTCATCTGTACTCGTTGCCAAGGCTTGTCAGCCCTTTGCCTAAAGAGAAGCTCTTCATGTACTTAGCCGTCTCTGATCATGCCCTCATTGCTGTCCTCTTAGCTGAAAGAGACGGCATCCAGCTCCCGGTGTATTTCATAAGCCATGTTTTGAGAAATGCGGAGCTTCGGTACCCCATGGTTGAGAAATTCGGCCTTGCCCTTTACATGGCCATCAAGAAGCTTAAACCTTACTTCTTGGCGCATGCGGTAGAGGTCTATACTGACCAACCGATCAAACGGCCACTCACAACCTTGGAGTCTTCTGGACGAATGCTCAAATGGGCGATTGAAATACAAGGATTAGAAATCACTTATGAATCAAGGAAAGCAATAAAGGGACAAGAATTCGCTGACTTTATTGTCGAAATGACAAGGCCGGCTGTGCCGGACAATACGGACCAGGTCTGGAAAGTGTATGTGGATGGGAGCTCCATTGTGAACGGCTGTGGTGCGGGGATTATCTGTCAATCTCCTGAAGGAGATAAGTACGAATACGCACTACGGTTCAAGTTTCAGGTCTCTAATAATGAGGCCGAGTATGAGGCCCTCCTGGCCGGCATTCGGTATTGCAAGGCGGCAGGGGCGAAGAAGATATCCGCCTGCTCTGATTCTCAACTGGTCGTACTCCAGGTTAATGGAACGTACGAGGCCACTCATCCGGCCATGATAAAATATTTGCAGGCGGTCAAGAGTGAAGTTGGGACACTTGAAGAATTTCATCTAACTCAGGTGCCCAGGTCTTCAAACAATCAGGCGGATGCTCCTTCCAAGTTGGCATCATCCGCCTCCTGTGAAACGCCTCGGTCAGTCTTCTGGGAGGTCATGGAAAAAAGAAGTATATCTGAGGAAGACCCCATTGGAATTCTTGACCGAAGCTCAACCTGGATGGACAGCATCCGGACCTATCTTGCAGACGGCACGCTCCCTGACTCACCACGGGAGGCGGCTGTTCTTAAAAAAAACGAGCAGCTAATTTCGAGTTGCGGCAAGGAGAGCTCTTCAGGGCTGGCTTTTTGAAACCCCTGTTGAAATGTGTTACCCCTGAAAAGGGGAAGGAAGTTCTCGAAGAGTTGCATTCGGGATTCTGCGCCTCCCATATAGGCGACAGATCCCTCGCGGCCAAGGCCAGGCGGCTTTACTTTTGGCCAACTCTGGAGTCGGATGCCATGGAAATGGTGAAAAAATGTGACAAATGCCAAAATTTTGGCAAGGTCATCCATCGTCCGGCTACAGACCTGATGGCCATCCACAGCCCAATACCCTTTGCCAAATGGGGCATGGACATTCTGGGGCCATATACAACTGCACCAGGCGGCAAGCGCTATATATTGGTGGCTGTGGATTATTTTACCAAGTGGGTAGAAGCTGAGGCAGTCAAAAACATCAAGACTAAAGACGTCATTTCCTTTATCTGGAGGAACATAATCACTCGTTTCGGGGTGCCCATGTCTATGGTTTTTGACAATGGTCCTCAATTTGAGACGCCTCAACTCAAGACTTGGCTGGGAGACCAGGGGGTCTCAAGCTTCTTCGCATCAGTCGGCCGGCCGCAAGCAAACGACCAGGTCGAAGCCTTCAACAAGTTAATCTCAGACGGGATTAAAAAGAAAATTGAGCGGGCTGGTGGCCTTTGGGCGGATGAATTACCACACGTCCTTTGGTCCATCAGAACGACTGCTAAAGGGGCAACGGGAGAAACCCCATTCCTAATGGTGTATGGTGCAGAAGTTGTTCTGCCCATTGAGCACTATGAGCCGACCCTTCGAATCATGTTGTATGATGAAGAGGCAAATTGGGAGGCCATGCGCCTAGCATTGGACTCACTTCCAGAGCGCAGGGGCAATGCTGCCTTGCGTCATGAGATATACCGTCTGAGAATGACTCGGGCTTACAACAAAAGAGTACACAAGCGTCCTCTCAAAGTGGGGGACTTTGTGCTACGGAAAATGGAGGCAGTCGGTAGGGCGAATGAACAGGGAAAGCTAACCCCAAATTGGGAAGGCCCCTACCGAATTTATGAGGAAGTAAGAGACGGCACCTACCGCCTGGAAGAACCAGACGGCAGGCAGCTGCCCAGAACATGGAATGTAGACAACTTGAAAAAGTACTACTTCTAAGTACGAATGAAAAGACCTCAATTTTGTAATTCTCACGTATTGTTAATGAGAATATGCCTTCATTTCCCAACTTATCTTTTTATTTAAGTGTCTCCTGTACCAAATACAGACGGCCAATATGTTTGGAAAGCGTCTGTCCCAACAGCAGACGCCCCAAACCCTCTGAAGGAGCCGATTGTTTTAGAACAGTCGTTCCTACTAAATTCATCAAGTTTACACCAACACTTGACGAGTATTTACTTAATCATTTAAGAGGCCCATGGCCGGATGTTAATAAACAAAAAGAGACCGAATGGTCACAGTCTGCTCCAACATGAGTATGACCGTCTGCTCCAACATGAGTCAGATAACCAGCGACGTCCATTTGGGCGAATTCGTCGAGGAGAAGCATCTCCCATTTGGGTGGCACATTGCTCTACGAATATATCAAGCGGCCCTACCGAATGCTAAGGCAGCATTCGCAGTCGTTTGTTTTAATCGAAAGTGAAATCTAAAAGACCTGAATTTTCTATCTAGCGCAGTTCAGAAATGGTCACTGTTTCATAAGTAGAGGCTAAACGAGGCATAAAGCCGGATGCGCCTGTTATTGCTCAGAGGCAAAACAGGCGGAATATTTGATTAATATACAAGTTAAGTTAACTAAACACTTATTGAGGCTATTAGCCAGATGACGCCTGATCCTTGCCTATGGGGCAACACAGGCGGACAATTATTTTTAAAGGAAATTGGTTAAGTTACAAACTTAGCATTTTATCTCAAAGAGGCCTATGGCCGGAGGCGCTTGTTTTTGCTTATGAGGCGGAACAGGCGGAGGTTTACCCTTAGCAAATTAGCTAAGTTGGAAATTTGAGTTAGTTTGAGCCAATGGCCGAATGAACACTTTATGTTCGCCAATTCTGGATGGACGTCTGCCGCGTGGTTTGGGGCAATCACCATAGTGATTGATTGACTTAGAAACCATGCATACTCTTCTAAGTATCAAAAATTTCTAAGCCAATCAATCCAATAAACCGAAACCACTCGACATCCGTCCAGGGGCAAGAACATTCGCATGATATACAGGTTATTATACTTAGCCAAAAACATGCAATGAAAATTCAAAATGCAAAGGACAACAATATGGATAACTTCAGCCAAATGGCCGAATGATTCAAATTAAAAAGACCAATCGTCACCTGACGATTGGTTAAGGTTGTCATCTGACAAAGCCAGAAAGATTGTCAAATTACCCGACCCCTCGGTCGGTAAAGATACAAATACTCGGCACATAGGCCGGAAAAGAAAAGTACATGGCCATTCGGCCGCAGAAAAGCATAAAAGCTTAAGTGATCAGGGGAGAGCCTCTTCAGTGGCAGCCAGCTTGTCGTCCTTCGGCTGCTCTTCCTCCTTTTTCTCTGGCTCCTCCGCCTGATCCTCCTCCTCGCCGCCAGAGGACGACTCCCCAGAAGATTCGGACCCAGAACTTTCCTCGGCCTCAGCATTCTCAGCCTCTTCAATAAGGCGAGCGTCGAATGCTTTGCTGGCTTCGTCAAATTTGGATTTCCAAATCTGATAGTCCGAGTCCGGCTGTACAGCCGCCCAAGTGTCCCGCATGATGGCTTCATAATCGCTCATCATTTGCTTAACAAGAGCCTCTCTCTCTTGATCAGCCACGGACTCAAACTTGGACTTCAGCTGATGCTCCTGGTTGCTGAGGCGCTGCTCCAGGCGGCCCACCTTCTGCTTGGCTCTCTCGGCCTCTTCTTTGGCATCTTGAAGAGGCTCGAGCTTCTCCTTAAGAGTTGTAATCTCTTTCTTAAGGGAAGTGATGCGCAGGCGGGCCGAGTCCAGGTCCTTCTTCACCTACATATTGGCTTCCGCCTGCGAATACATCATATCAAGCGTTAGATGCTCATTCTGAGCAATATCAAATTGAGCTCGATCCAAGGCGGACTCGGCCCGAGCCTTAGCGACTGTTACCTCTTTGGATTTCTCCTTAAGGGGTTGCCTGAGCCCTTGGACGCGCAGCATGGCCTGCAAAAGAGCCAAACGGTTGAAACAAAAAAAAAAAAGAATAAAAAAAATAAAATTTTTTTGCTTGATCTAAGACTCATACCTCGCAGAGGTTCCCTAAGATGCCATCCAAGTCAAGGGTGCCGACTCGTCTGACAGACGCCTTGTCGTCAGGATCAACCGCCCTCAGCATGGACTTGGCCATCTGGACTACAGTCGGCCTCTGCACAGGAACTGAGAAGGAAAGAAAGTTAGAAAAATAACTCAAGTACATCTAAATGGAAGAACAATAGAGGCGAATGGATTTTACCGTCGTCCTTCTGTTCCTCCTCTCTCCCCAGGCTCCTCTTCTCTCCTGCTGAGCCGACAACAGTGGTGGGTTGCTTAAAGCCACCCTTCGATGCCCTCTGGGCATCCGGTTTGCTGATCTCCTTTTCAGCATCGAGAGAAGAGGTGTCTGGGCCCTTCTTGGGCCTATGAGCAATGTGCTTCAGGCCGCCCTTGCCGGATGCGCTCACATCACCCGCCCCAGTCTTTTGGATTTTAGGGTCGGATGGTTTTGAAGGAGATTTGGAAGGCGCACCCTACACCAACACAAGATAAACGCAAGTTAGAAATCATTCGGGCAAATTTAATATTGGTCAGAATTGAAAGTATAACAATTTTCTACCTTGGAGGTGCCGCCAGTTTTCTGCTCGTCCACTTTGGTGTGAGTGGTTACTTCTGCCCTGTTTAAAACATTCGACCTGTATCGAGCAGCAGATACAGCCGGCTTCCTTGTGGTCGAGAGCTTTTCCATTGCTTTGTCTGCAAAAATGAACAAGTGATTAGCATCATTAAACAAGTACTGAAAAGCAGAAGTAAATTGCACATAAAACAGACAGCCGACTACCTCTCGGCATCTCAGAACTTAGCCCACAGGCGGCTAAGAATGTCCCTTCTTCAAACCACTTGTACAAAGGGAGATAGCATTGAGGGGTGACCTCCTTGTCCCCCTCATCATTCGTCCACACGGACACGGTAAACAACCCCGCGTCCATGATCTCCTCCTTTGCCCGCCTGGGAATAGGCAGCAATGCGCTCCTGCCTGCTAGGAGAGGTGGATCCTTATTCCACCTGTTATACTTTTGGTTCAGGCGGCTGTCGGTAGACCTGTTCAACGGGCCGGGCCGGGCCGGTCAGGGCTTTATATGAAATGGGCCGGGCCGGGCCGGGCTAAGACTAATCCAAAATGGGCTGAACTAGTCCGTGGGCCATGAAGCCTGGCCCGGCCCGGCCCATTTAAAAATGTATAAACAAGATACAACCACCAGAAAGTAAACACAATATAATTAAGAGAATTATAAAGGGCCTTTAAGGGGCCTTATAAAGGGCCTTAGCCAACAAGTTAAAAGTAGAGAACTGAGTAATGTTCTTAACAATAATTTGTTACAATAATAAATAATTAAGCATAGTTAATTGTCTTCCCAAGCATCTTGTTGCTAATAACTTTTTGACGAATCTGATTTTACTGAGTTCACAGGAGCTCTAGCCATGACTTCAAAAATGCCCCAAAGAAACAAAAAAATCTCTTGATGTCAAAGAAAGCATTTTCATGTGATCCATGCATCCCATTAATAACTGATGTTCTGTATTGCAGCTTCACAGCTTGGTTAATACTTCAAGAATGTCGTCTGACATGCATAATTCAGAACATATAGGAGTCAAAACATAACACTAACATCATGTTCTGCCATATAAAGCAGAAACAGAAGCTTTAAAATAGAGCAGAAACAGAAGCAGCTTTCACAGCCTGTGCCTTGGGATCAGCCTTCTTTACATCTGCCAGATAAATGATGTTATGATGTCAGGTATCCTTCTAGGATTTTAAACACATCCATAAGTGCAACTGGTCGGAACTGAAGAACAAAATTGAAAACTGGAAAGAGAGATTGCATGAATATATATATATAGCTAATAATGTTAGCAGGATTATACAATGCATTGTACAATCAAGAGGAATTTTTCCCATCACTTACTAACTGATAAATATCGGTACTCAAATTAATGTCAGCCTAAAAAAATACAACCAAGAATTTAAAGCTTTAAAGCAGAAGCAGTATCATGTTCTGCCATATAGAGCAGAAACAGAAGCAGTAAAATATGATAACCAGAGGCAGAATATTTAATCTGAACAACATGAATTGACAGCTAACAGAAACAATAAAAAGCAATCATAATTACTAAGCAATAAAAAGCAAAAACATAAAAACAATTACCTAGTATAGAAAACTATCATCAACCTCCTCATCATCATCATCTCTATCATCAATGGCCTCATCATCATCCGAGCTAGAATCACGATCCAAATTTGAAGGGATGTTATATTCATCACGGCGCCAATCTTGAACACAAACTAGGGCTTGAACCGTTGAGGGTTTCAATGAGCTACGATTAGGAGATATAGTTTTCCCCCCTACACTAAAAGCCGACTCGGAAGCCACCGTACTAACCGGAATTGTTAGAAGATCTCGTGCCAATATTGCAAGCTCCGGAAATCTCACGACATTTTGTTGCCAATACTCTAAAATATCTAGCTCCATGTTCAAATCAAGCTCCGATTCCTCCAAATATGACTCAAGTTGGGACTTTTTTGTTTGAGTCCTTGTAATTCTTGAACTATAGCTTTGATAATCATCAAAGAAGTTTTCATCTTCAATCCTACTACTTGTCGTAGATGGAGCAACAATTGGAGAAGTTGAAAATGTTGACTTATACTCATTATACAAAGATCTTAAAGTGTTCAACACTTTTTCAACTTTACACATAGCCTCATCCGAATCATATATCTTGTCAAAACAATATTCCACAAACTTTAACTTAAACCTTGGATCAAGAATTGCCGCACAAGCTAGAAATATGTTATACTCGGACCAATATTTGTCAAACTTTTCCAACATGGGTAACACCATTTGAGCTAAAAATTCATGTGGACCTTTAGATGTCTCAAGTAAACGACGATGCACCATACATGCTCCCTTAAAATACATGTTAGAAGTTGGAGACTTATTGGCCGAAAACATACATGTAACATCATAAAAGAGTTTCAAAAACTTGTGAACAACACTCAAATTTTCCCATTCATCCTCCAAAGGCACATTACTCTTGAAAGATGCATGTAATGACCCCAAATGAATAAAAACATCTTTGTAGTAAAGCACATTATCAAGCATCATATATGTAGAGTTCCAACGAACTTGCATGTCCATACGAAGTTTCCTCTTAGCCTCTAAATGAAAATGCTTTTGAGCGGTATCATAAAAGTCCTTGCTTCTAGAAGATGATCTTGTAACAAATTTTACCAAGTTTCTAATCTTATCTAATATTTTCTCAATACAAGATAGACCGGATTGGACAATAAGATTGATGATATGAGCACAACATCTTATATGAAAAAAACAACCACCACTAACCAACATACCCCTTGACCCAAGACGATTTTTCATGTGCTTAATCATCACATCATTATAACTTGCATTGTCAACCGTTAAGCTAAGCACTTTGTCATCTAAATGCCATTGATTAAGAAACATAAAAATCTCTTCGGAGATGCTTTGTCCATCAAAAGGGGGTGACAATGATGTGAACTTAATAATCCTTTTATGAAGTTTCCAATCATGATCAATAAAATGGGCAGTTATGCAAATGTAATGTTGCCAAGTATGTGATGATTTCCAATTATCAGTTGTCAAACATATTCGTCCGGGTGCATTCCTCAAAATTTTTTTAATTTTCTCTCTATAAGAGGCATACAAAGAAAAAAGGTCTCTAGTTAAAGTTGCTCGACTAAATGGTTTAAATTTAGAATTAGCCTTTAACATCATCCGCCTAAAACCTTTTTCTTCTACGGTCGAAAAAGAATGAGAACCTTCAACAACATATAATAAAATCTCTTTTCTTAATTCACTCATATCAAAAACAAATTCTTCATCATCCTCAACCGCCTCACCGAGTGGAAGTCCCTTAGTTCGTTTTTTACACACATCAAGCAAATGACGTATCAAATGAGATGTGCCACTATTATTGTGGGCAATTAACTCCAATTTACAATGCTTACAAATAGCGATTCTCTCACCTTTTGCATTCGTTTCTTCCGTCATTTCTCGCCAAACTTTAGATTTCCTACTCCTTTTACGCTTACGGGCGGCATTAGATTCATCAACCTCATCATCTACCGGCATTGACATTGTAGTTGCTTCACTTTCCATGGTTAAAAAAACTACAAAAGTAGGTAGTTAATAATTATTAACCCACTGCCATTATTATTAACATGAAAACTAAAATTGTATAACATTAATCAATTACCACAACTAACAGTAATTCCTTGTTGTCAAAAAAAAAAAAAAAAAAAAAAAAAAAAAAAAAAAAAAAAAAAAACTAACAGTAATTCCTGACAAATTATTACTCCAATGTTACAGATCAAATCCCAATAGCAATTATTACTCCAAATACATTACAAAAACAAAATGGGGGTAGCAAAATTTAATCGAAACCCGATATTACATATTAAACACAGCTCCTAATTTCAAACTAAACTAAATTGACAAAATTAGCAATAGAAGAAACATACGAATTGCATAGGAAACTACATTAATCTTCTCATTAATAATGAAAATCACAAAAACATACAAATTCCAGATGAGACAAATCAAAATAATTGAAAAAATAAATTAAAATGTACTACTTGAATATGATCGAGAATAATTGAGCGAAATCGAACAACATACCTTGGTAATTAAAATGATATGACGAAATCAAGAAGGTGATAAAATGAAGATTTAGAATTTGGGAATTTTTTTAGGGTTCATCATTTGGGGGAAATAGGGGATTTTGAAAGGGAATTTTTTTTGTTTTTTTGAAACTGACGTTAGAAAGGAGGAAATTTCTTTGGAAATTTGTTTTTTTATTTTAGTACTAGTAATTATAGACCCTATAAGAATTAAAAAAAAAAACCCTATAAGAGTCCAGCCAAAAAATTATAAACCCTATAAGAGCCCAGCCCAGCCCTGTAAGGATCCATGGTTAGCTGACCCTATAAGAACCCGGCCTGTTTAATTATTGGACGGGCCTGGCCCGTTTATAATTGGGCTGGGTCAGGGCTTTTGATGGACCCTCTGTCCATTGAACAGCTCTAGCTGTCGGCAGACTTGACTATATAAAACTTAGTCCTCCAGTCTTTCCACTTGTTCTCTTTGCCAACAGCCATCATGTACCCCTTGCAAGTGGTCAAGGTGTACCAGCCTTCACCGCCCCTAGCAGGCGCCCTGCTCAGATAGTGCATGTGGGCGAACGCTTCAAAGCTCGCCTCCACCTGCAGCATCTCACAGGCGGCAACGTACCCCAGAATATTGATCCAGGAGTTGGGTACAAGTTGCCAGATACCCAGTTGGTATCCGTCCAAGATCCTCTCCACGGCCGGATGGAGAGGGAAGCGGAGGCCAGCCTGGAAGGCCGCTTCATAGCAGCCGAATGCTTTGTCTTGATAGCTTGCCAGGCTCGGCCAGGTTATGGTGTCGCCCTCGTTAGGGACCGACAAAGTGTAGCCATAGCCTAGGACGACCTTGCGCCTAAAATTGGCAAGGCCGGATGCCATGGCGCTCCGCCTGCCTGGCGGAACATGCTGATAGTAGGGGGCTCTTTCCAAGCGCCTGGAAGCACTCGGCTCGGCCCAGCTTTCCCCCCTATCCACTGCCAGGGACTCTCTGGCAGAATCTATGTTTGATCTAGCCTCCTCTAAAGTTACGGAGGCATTCTCTGTAGAAGATGACGAGGCCGACTCGCCATCAGAGCTCTCATCAGAGCTAGGGGACCGCCGACTGGTGCCAGCGGGGTCCTCCCCTAGACTCTCTTCCGGCGCCTGTCTAGAAGGCCCGGGTTGATATTCTTCATCCGCCTCCCCCAGGATTCCATCACTGGGAGTTCTACTAGATGTGGGCGAATGGTAATAGGTGGGGGTTGGAGGAAGATAGGGAGGGCTGTCAGGGTGTTCCGACAGCTCACTTTGAGGCACTCTTATTGAGCCGTCTGAATAAACAGTCGACCCGTTCGAATGGTAGAAAACTCCATCGGAGCTACACTGCCTTGCTGTTCTTTTGATCCTGGCCATAGTGTCCTGCACAGACACGGAAACGGTCGGATTCGGAGAAGTTCGCAAAGCATGGTCTTTGACCAAGCATTCGGCACTGCTAGTTCTAGATTCAGCCGTCCCCGGTGACCGGCTGATCACTATCCTACGCCGTGCCGCATGCAATTGGGGAACCATTTTTTCGAAAACAAAGAAAAAATGAAGAGTAAAAAGAAAATACAGGCGTTACCTTTAGAAGAAGGGAGAAAGACGCCTGGTTGACTAAAGAACAGTCGAACTGGTAGCCGAGTGTCGGATGCTTGAAAAACGCTTAGGGAATTTTGAGATTCTTTAAGTCAAAAAGTCCAAGATTCTCCAGAGATTCGCCAAGGTGTGAATCCAAGAGGGGGGGGGTCAAACCTTACTATTTATAGGGGGTAAAACCCTAATTTTTTCCCTCCAGTAAATTTTCGAATCTGACCACTCAGATACTGACACCCGTCACAGGAGTCACATGCAATGCACGTGGCCCCTGTGAGGGGCAAATGATTTGGGTATTTTATACCCGGCCAGGTGGCCCAATTAGAAAGTGCCACGTGTCCTCCATATAGGTGCCATTTGGACCTATGGAATGATGACACGTGGAGGGTGGACTCTTCTCCGTCCTACGTGGACTGAAGGTCCAGCAGGGACTATTCAGGTGGCGACACGTGTCACACAAAAAGTGCTTCAAAATCCATTGGGCACAGTGACACGTGTCACTCAGGCATTGGCCCTGGGATGGCGGCCTTCTAAGGCCCAAATCCCGAGGCGCCGCAAAACGGGGTGACCTAATTCCTAGGTCACCAGATCCTAGGAAGGCACACTTTTCAAAAGGACCCTATAAATAGGGACATTATGTCATTTATGACGAGACAACAACAGGAAAGAGAGAGAATTTTTGACACACAATACGAGACAATACGTCACTTACCACAGAGCTGTCGTTTTCAAGGAACACACAACACTTTACCTGAGCTTGGAATCCAAGCAGATAACTTTACTTCCGCACGTTTTATCTCCGAACATTTACTGACTTAATCTTCGGAGGCGGACCACCGACCATCCGGCGGTCCGTTTGCTTTGCAGGTACAGGCATCCTCAGTTGAATCCAGTTTCAGTGTTGTAACTCTCCCGAGGGACAAAAACCCCCGAAACACTTACCAAGAGCTTGGCGACAAGTATTGTCATAAGCTCTTATTCCTTGTGTTGACGGGGTTAAGTCTTCATCCCTTATGCCTAACATACTCGCCGATCCATTGTCTACAAGAGTCATTGGGACGTTCATTCTCTTGCAGACCACTGTGAGGTTTAGTGTCTTGTAATTCTTGTCACGTTCTTGAGGTAAATATTTGTTAGAAAAGGTGATCAAGTTGATAGGATTAGGGAGATCACTCGTAAGGAAGTTAGCCAACCCCTCAGGAGTGGTGTTGAAATCTATTTCTATCTTATCCAAGGAATTCATTACTACCGACCTATGTTCTCGAGACGTAGCTAGAAGGTTCCATACATTCATCTCGACCTTGGTCTTTTTGAATTGCTTGACAATGTCATTGTCTTCTACGATAGGTACGGGAACTTGCTGCACGGTAGGATTAGGTTGTGTAGAGACGGGAGGTTGTGTTCTCCCAGATCTTGTGAGGACGTCTATAGGTGAATCCTCTTCATCGTAAAAATCACCTACTGAATATGACATTGAAAGTGGAGTTTTTTCCATGTATTTTAGGTAGAAGTCTTCTTCATCGCTATCCCAAACCCCGTTAATGCTTATGTCTTCTTCTTGTGGGATTTGAACTAGCTTCTTTTCATCAATCATCTTCTAAATTAAATCTTTTAATTTAAAACAGTTTTCGATGGTATGTCCCCCTGATTGATGGTATGGACAATCGAACCTATCTGTCCTCTTTAGAGATACAAATGGTCTCGGTTCGAGAGGTTCGACCTTACCATTCTCAGAGAGCATTTGGAACATTTTAGCATATGAAGTCCTAATTGGAGTATAGAGTTTATTACTCTTCTTGGGTGTGACAATTACTTGTAGAGGGAATGTTTTCTTCTTCATGGATGGAATTTTATTATACTTTTTTTTTTGAAGTTCCTCCCCTTGTTTCTTTGCAAATTTAATAGCCTAACGTAATAAGTCTATTCCCTCCCACATGGATCATATAAGCATTCCCACGTCTTCTTTGCTTGCTGGTTCTGGAAAATCATCCATGGCATCGAAAAAGAACTCCTCCTCTTCTTCGATAGCATGAATTTCCTCAATAGGTTTGATGAGAGTTGAGGGATCAACATCGTTTTCCTCATTAGAGATGGCCAAGGAATGGGAGAGAGGTGCATTGTCGATGCTTGGCTTCTTACTGGCAGGGGGCAATGGTAATTTGTTGTTATCAATTAAATCTTGGATAGCTTCCTTAAGCATCTAACAATTTTGAGTGAGATGGCCACTACCTTAGTGATATTTGCAGTGTGCATTGGGGTTCCAATTAGCTGTCCTTTTTTCAACTGTGGGTCCCCAAATGGTCCAATAGGAGTTATAAGACCTTATGCATTCAGTCGGTCAAATGCGGTGTCATAACTCATACCAATAGGAGTAAAGTTCCTCCTAAATGGTTTCTTTTGTCCTTGGTTGTTCATAGCAAGGACTTCACTCAAATTAAAGGTGCTAAAATTGTTTGAGTGGGTGGTTTTGGAAGAAGAAATATTGTCGTTCTTCTTGCCTTTTCAGCCTATGTTAGAGTTATTATTAGCAGCTTTTAGTTTAGCATGCTCGTCTTCAATGTTAATTCCAATGTCATAGACAGCCTTGAAGGTGTGTAGATTGTTTTGATACTTGAGATGCTTGGAGTAATTTTCTTGAAGGTTCTTGATGAACAACCTCACAGATTCTTTTTCGCTTGGTACTTTAATCATCCTAGTAGAGGTTTCTCTCCATTTATTGAAGAAAGAAGTAAAACCTTCATCTCTTTCTGTTTAAGTATTTCAAGTTCGCTATGATCAGTTTCAACTTGAATATTACACTTATACCTATCAGTAAAAGCGTTTACTATTGATTCCCAAGTAGAGGTTTTCTCTTTTTCAAGGGAGAAGAACCATTGTTGGCTAACGGTTTCAAGAGATAAGGAAAATATAGAAGGAAATACTTTTTAATCAATACCCTTAACGCTCATTATTGTTTCAAAAGCTCTTAAATGAAAATAAGGGTTGTCAGTTGCCTTGAATTTTGGGATGTCGTTGGCATTGAACTTCTAGGGATCGGAAGAAGCTCCTTGTCCACCGAGACCCCTTGTGAATTAATGCCCTGAAACTTGTAATCAATAGATAACTTGCTCAAGCTTTCTTGCATAAGATCTATTTGTTGTTGCATCACAAGGTCATTAATTTGGAGGGTTAAGGTCTTCAGTAATTCAATAACACCAGCCATTTGCTTCTTGAGCTCGTTAACTTCTTCTTGACTCGCCATTATCTTCTTTGTTGTCCTTTTTCGAGCGATTGTTTTGTCAAAAAGTTGTTCTTAAACGAAAAGGTTGTCTTTGATCAAACACCCTTCCTTTCTTGACCACGCGCTGTAAATTAAACCATTTTTGTTTTAATGACTTTACTCAAATTGACTTTGACTTTACTGGTTTATAAAGAAAATGAAAAAAACCAAAATTAGGGTGTATATTTTTGAGAATCTAGTGTAAGGTTCAAACAAGTGGTTTAATTGGAGGATTAATATCCGACTTACCCCCTAAAAACATGACGGAAATCACGCGCATACAAGAATCTCTTAGACATGGTCACTAGTAGAAAAAAGGTTATCCGTAACGGGCAAAAAGGGCCCATCCGTAACGGGCAGCGTCCGTTACGTATTCTGCCGTTACGGATGGCCATTATTATTCGTAATGGGCACCGTCCGTTACGAATAACTACTTATTCGTAACGGGGACTTACAGGCCATTACAAAAAAGTAGTTATTCGTAACGGGCGTTTCAGGTGCCCGTTACGAATAACTACTTATTCGTAACGGGCGTTTCAGGTGCCCAATACGAATAACTACTTATTCATAACGGGCAATTACAATGTCCGTTACGAATAATCTCTGAATAAGACAAAAAATTAGGGGCATTTGTAACTAGCATTTCAGGTGCTAGTTACAAATACCCCTATTCTTCTTTCCATTTACCACCCAAATTATTACATTCTAAAAGACTAATTATTCCTTGACAAAAAAACAATACTAATAACACCTGCATTTGCAGTAAAATATCATGTAAATGCTAGACAAATCATGTATTACACACTGTACTACTACTTGGTTTTTATACTCTCCTATATACACTTATGACTTCCTGTTAAAATTCTCAGCAAATTCCATCTGACATCATTAGAACAGTTGCATCTCCATTCTCTTGTCAGCATTCTCTTCCTCACCTTGTTTTTCATCTGCATCACTTGCAGATAACATATCCCCTGCAACTCTATTGACCGGTCTCTTGGACTCATACTAGTATTGATATTCCCTAAGGTCGAACCAGGAAGATTATGCATGACAGAGGAAGATGGTGGTCAAACTAACTCACCACTCCCATGAGCAGACTCCATAATAATAATGCATGACCCAGCACAAGCCTTCTGTGTACTTCAAGACCTGAAACCAAAACAATATTAATCCAATAGTCCGGATAAACTGAAACTATAAACAAAACACACTAGTAGAGAAAGACTTCTACATAACACCACATAAAAATTATCTGGTCACGGCCCATGTAAAGAACTAAAGAAGGCATCTTGATAAATATTCTCATCACCTTCACAAGTATATCATCTTTTATAATCCATATAAAACTCTAGTGTATACTCAATTTACAAAAGAGTGTCAATGTTCCAACTTTGGCAATAAGGAACAAAACAACATTATACACTCTTATCAATTAATCAAAGCCTTACTACCATACATTATACGTGTATATATTAAAAGTAACTGAGCAACAACTTCATGACATCTATAAAGAGCATCAACCTTCAATCCCACCCACTAACAGAACTAATTTTTATTCAACATTGTTTCGATTTCAACCTCCTGATACATAAACTAGGTGCTCATGTGCTTCAACAATGAGCCCACTAGTAATGATCAAGGTCCCAAATATTTCTCAAGTCTAGCTAGTTTACTTGTCACCGTAAGAAAGGGTACATCACAGATTCATCTATTCCTACCAGCATAGAGTCAACAAACTAAATAGATTAAAAAAAAAATGAAAGAGAGATTTACCAATTTTAAGCTTTCAATATAACAATTTTATAAGTATAAAATATATAATTAAAATAAATAACTAAATAAAAGCCTTGTTCGTTCTAGCCTATATCTTTTCCCTTGTGTGAGAACCGTCTGAGTGAAAAAATCAATCTTGAATTGCACTTTTTTGCCAAGATGCCAACATAAAATTATTTAGAAGCTATAAAAAACATACATAGCTTAGGATGCAGAACTCAGGGATATCTTAAAGCTACTGGAGATGCATAAATTTGATGAATGAATTACAAAGAAAAATACAAAAGGATGAGTACTGACCGACTGTGGAAAATTGCATCCCAGAACCAACAATTCATTGTCAAGACACCATGCCACAATCCAGAATATTCATAATATGTCTTCCGCTTATCTGTCAAAGGCAACTTGTAATAAACAAGAATAAAGAATTATATCCAACCATGAAATTGTATGGCAAGATTGAGGGCCGAAAGAGATACAGAAACTGGTTCCTGGAGAAACAAATGGAAACCAATTAAAGGTATTAGAACCTAATGCACTTCTTCAAGGTTGTCAATCAAGCAACTAGGCAAGAACTTAATATCTATCGGATACTCAACCCCAATAGGATGTCATTAGCTGTCCAATTTGCTCAACTTAACAAGTTTACAGGTGAGTAATGAGCTAATGGCTTATGAATAGTCCCATATCAAAAAGGTTCATTTACTTTAAACGGCTAGAGTGTAACTTTGACGTTCCCACAGTTTCCAATTGGTTTCAGGATGGAACCACCTTAAACGAACATCTAATAAGTCCAACGATCCACCATCGCGACCACAAGACGGGATATAATCCACTTTAACATTCCCCTCCACCACCTCACCCCTCATTGACTTATAAAACTTAAGATCTAATAAGTAAGTAATCTAATTATGAAGGTCAAATAAACAACCCATTGCAAAAGACTCAGGGTAAAATAAAATTGTAATATTGAATCATCGCACCAATTTTTCAAAAAAAGAGAAACAGGACCAAAAGCATATACTTCGGATATGGCACAGACCAATATAAATTTAAGAGTTCTTATGACACGCAAATTTAATGCAAAGGTTAAAGGACAATACCTCCTGGCATGACCCCACTTCCTCCAGCAATACCAGCAGCAACATTAGACACAAGATTACCATATAAGTTTGGCGTAACCTGTCAAATGTAAAACACAACAGACCTCATCAGAAAATGTATTATCACATTGCCACTATCTATTTTCACAAAAGCATATGAGAATATGACTATATGAGTAGTCAGAGTATATTACATGATATTAAAGGATATAGTCATGAGGAAGAGAAGAAATAGGAATTAGGATATACACCATCACATCAAATTGCTCAGGCTTTGACACAAGCTGCATGCAGCAGTTGTCCGTAATGATCTCAATATACTCAATGGTAGGGTACTGTGCTGCAATCTCCCGGCAAGATTCTAGAAAAGCCCGTCTGCAAGTTTCATGATGTTGGCTTTATGCACAACAATCACTTTCTTTTTGTTGTTCAAGTAAGCATATTCAAATGTGTACTTTGCAACGTGTTCAGAGCAAAACTTTGTTATCACCTAGTACAATAGAATTAGCTTTAATCTTTTAGACAATAAGATAAAAGCAATAACTATACAGAGATGGCTCAATTAATGACACTGTAGAAGTATTAAGGTAAGCTTGAGGGTAGGACAGCTCCAATGATGGACTAGAACAAGGAGATTTGCAACGAATACCAGAAGAAAACCACATTAACCGTCCGACACTCCCATCATTTAACAGTGAACACCTATTAGATTTCAAGTGCTTTTAGTTGGAAGATTTATTTCAAAAAATACAGTATGAATTCGGGGCAGGGGGGTTTCTATGGTTGATAGTACATACTAGCTAACTTACACTGACGACACAAGATGGTTATCATTGAACCATGTAGTTGGTTTACCAACAAAACGGAAACTAGTTTCAGAACCTCAAAGCCACGATAGGACAAAGAAATGTTACAAAGATAATAAAGAAAACAAAAGAAATTTGGTCTAATATCCCTAAATAAAAAGTAATAAAAAGAATACGATCCTTCTTCCTCCTAATAGACATATTAGCATCTATATATCCATAGCATACCTTCAAAATAGTCAAAAGTCAGACCATAAATCACTGATGGGCATACATATCATTTCCAAGATACCATTAGTCACTACAGAATTGTAAATTATCAATCTATGTAAAAGTAAAAAGCATTATAATACACTTATCATAAAATTATGCATAAAAGAATATTAATCTAACAAACTAACAATAAGTCCACACATTAAATTAAAATAATAATAAGAACAGTAATTAAACAAAAATAATCCATTTTTACCTTGAGACTCTCAACAACACCACGAACAACCTCATGCTCTAAACCAGCATACTCTCCTTCAGAATTCTCTTTAATAACAACAATATCAACATTATCATGTCTAGTTTGAATACCTTTGACATTAAAATAGTGAACTAATGAAGCGTAAAGATCAAGCTCCTTTCTCAGATGAACATTCAACGAACTAACCCCACCACCAACAGGTGTAATCAACCCCTTTGATACAAACCTTATTCTCTCGAATTGATTCAAGAACACCTTCTGGAATCTTCTTTATATCACCATGAACCTCGCACTTGTTGAACACGATTGGCGCCTGCATTGCATCCATAACTTGTTCGACTGTGCCCTAACAAAAAAAGAAATTGATCGAATCGAAACAAAAATAGGAAAAGTTACATACTTCATAGCAAATAATCACTCAAAATGATCATATCAACATAAAAACTCAAGCAAAAACTAGCAGAAAAAATAGCGAAATTAGACTATTAACCCCAATTCGACGAAGAAACTGAATTCACAAAATCGATTGAACATACAAAAACAAAATTGACAACTGACAGTACAATCGAAACACTAATCTAGAAAAAATAACGCATAGGGGCTGCCTGGAATGGGTGTAATGGGAGGGGAAAAATTACATGAGTAATAATTCTGGATTTTTTTAAAGTTTTGATCTAGGATAATTTATCAGTGGGGTAATCTATTTCCCTAAAAATGGGGTGAATAATTACCCACCTCCCCCCTAGCATAACAATTTCCCCCGTAACAATTCCTCTTCTATACTGCATCTTCTTTTCCCCTACTATGTACTCTCTCCTTCACATTCATATCCCTCCACCCAATTGAAGTTGTTGCCGCCATTATAGCCGCCTAGTGGAAGCTGCTAGCCGCCATCGCTCATCAATTCCGCCGAATTACGAACAAGTATCTTGAATCGGACCCACTAGTTGAAGAGATTGTTGAACAAATGGTTAGGGCTTTTGATCCTTCAAGTGAGATGATGCTCGTGGTGGTCTCAAGTTTATCAACAACATGGTGGTTGCCGCCGATTGCCATGAATTGGTGGTCTTTACCATAGGATTGTTGCCAAACCTCAAAAAATGAATTATTACTCTCTAAATCAATGCTCAAGTAGAATCTACCCCTTAGATGTTAGCCCCTTCATTATTTCTAGAATTCCAGGCATGCCCTAAATGAAGATCTTACTTCTTCCCATGGTGGAAAAACTTGAAGAAAATCTGAGCTCCAAAAATCGAAAACCCTAAGAAGGGGAACAAGAAGAAGGGGAAATCAAAAGTTAGGGTTTACATTGAAATCAAACCCCTGATAAATCAAATTTAACAAATCAAAAAACCCTAATTTCAAATTGAATATGAACAATGGAAAAGAGAGAGGAGATTACAGTTTTGGAGCGGCAGGGTTTGCCGCAGGAAGAGCAGACGAGATTAAGAACAGGCTGAGTAGATTTAGAGAAATTGGAGTGAGAAGTGCGCTCCGCATGTTGTTGAGCTTCTTCTACGGATTTTAGAAGAGCTCCACAATCTCCGCACTGCAACGATAAGCCTGACATCCTCGATTCTCAATAGAGAGAGAAAAAATGGAGCTTGAGCTGATAACCAAGCTGCTTCAATGGAGTTGAGGGATTTGAGACGACCGAGCTACTTCAACATTGGAGAGAGAAAGGAGAAATAATATTTTGAGAGAGATAGTGAGAAAGGGGAAATTAAAAGTTGGGGTTTACTTTGAAACCTATTCGTAACGGGCAAGGCTGCTTGGTTACGACTAGTTGGTTATTCGTAACGAGCAAAATTTATTGGCTACGACTAGTTGGTTATTCGTAACGGGCATGACTTGTTGGTTACGACTACATGGTTATTCGTAACGGGCAAGACTTGTTAGTTACGGCTAGTTAGCTATTCGTAACGGACATTGAATTTGCCCGTTACAAATAATGTAATTGTAGCAGAAAATCATATGCCCGTTACGAATAGCTTGTTACAAATAAGATTTTTTTCCACTAGTGGGTCAAAGTGTATATAAACATTAATGTGTGCTTTATTTGTGAGTGCAAGTGACATGCTTTGACTCTTGTGTAAGACCATGGGACTTAGTGCCTAGACTCAATTAAGGACTTAAAAAAAGGTATTGTTATTAACAAAATAATCGAATTGATTAGCAAACTTTTTAATTAGACACGTCGTGACGACTCGAGCAAAATGTTGAACTGTCGCCAAAGCAACAAGACTGTCGCCGCACTCTGCAGTGTAGCGCCTGACGACAGAGTTGTCGCCAGGCGTTGCATAGCATAATGTGGCGCTACTGCCCAAATCCTGGCACCATTACTGGAGCGTTAATCTGGGACTGCTTTCAGTATTTTAACTCTACGGGACATGCCTAAAGTCGTACTAAGTCAATTCTGATTAAATTATTAGAGTATAATTACTCAAATTAATTAATTAATTAATTAATTAGACGAATTCCTTTTAGTCATTAATCAGTTTATTTTATTCTTAAACACAAGTCAAACAAATGGTTAGGAAAAACACATAGAGTATGCACAACAAATAATGCACAATTAGTCAAGTAGGCACAATATGATGCAATGAGTTTGCAGCATAACCATGGCTCTAGTTCTCTAAAGTTCGGGATATGGGTTAGTCAAAGAGGCTCCATGGTTAATTGTCCGGATGCACCACGCGGAAGCCATACCTTTTGAAGGGTTGGTGCTAGTGGATGGGACACCATGAGTTAAAAACTCGCTTCCATGGTTTGGTGAATTCAACATTCTCGGATGTACCCTTTTTTGCATAGAGCGTTCAATCAGGTAGATGGAGAATTGATTCCCACAGGGTTATGTCCATATGTAGAACACATACGGGTTTCAAAAAAGTGAGAAAAACTCAATCAGGAAGTAGAATCGAGCAAACAGTGCTAAAAACTGGTTCGATAAATCCTATATTTTCCGTGTTCGATAAAATTTCCAGTTCTTTTGCAACATTATTTCGATCCTAGTTGTGAAAGATATTCCTCAAATTTCCTACATGTAAAAATCCTATATTTTAAATCATTACGAAGGGTTTTTTCCAATGAGATATTTTTTATGCATATGACAATAATGTTAATCAAAATTATGCGCATGAAATACTTAG
This sequence comes from Chenopodium album, assembly GCF_948465745.1. Classification (NCBI taxonomy): domain Eukaryota; kingdom Viridiplantae; phylum Streptophyta; class Magnoliopsida; order Caryophyllales; family Amaranthaceae; genus Chenopodium; species Chenopodium album. The sequence goes on along the minus strand of NC_137834.1, from coordinate 41,402,079 downwards.
AACTTTTCGAGTCTCATCCACTCATTCTAAATCATTGCCAAAATAAATTTTCGGAATTAAAATAAAAATCCTCCCAAGTGAAGTCGCCAAAAACTTTAGGGAATATTTCAACCATTACCCCAAACTTGAACCCCACTTTGATCATACACTAAAGTACGGAGGCGTCCAAAGGGAAGGAAGCTAGAGCAAAAGAGTCCCCAACAAGTTTTAGGAACTTGTAAACCGTTCACAGGGTGAAGGTTAAACCCCTTAACGATCTAGGAGATTGTCAACTCCAATTGGTCAGGAACCATGACTGGAAGTTCGGGGATGAGGGTACAAATCCAACCTAAAAGAGATTGAACCTGCCCTAATAATAGGCCTCTACTTTATTCTTCTCGTATTCATGTACGCTTTCTGACTAACATGCAATCAACAGGCTTATCCCTAAACCTGTTTAACTATGTTGGTTGAATATTAATGCACAAATAAATCTATTATTGGCGATCACTTGAACTATAATCAAATTAACCCTAAACAATATTATTAATTTTCTTATTAAGCGTGATTACAAGTACCAATTTCCTTTAATCATGCATAAAAGGTGTGATCAAGCAATAATAATATAATCAAGCAACATAATAATCATCATAAATAATTATTATAATAACAATCATAATCATGATAACAACCATAATAATCATAATTAAAAAAATCATATTAAACTATAATAATAGCAATATCGACTAGTAAAAAATGTGCTATTTGTAACTGGCGAAATTAACTTTTTATAACTGGCATTGTTAGTTGCGAAAGCCACTGTTACAACTAGTAAATTTTTTTTGTAACTGACTAATGTTAGTTACAAATAATGTACTATTCGTAACTGGCTTACCCTTACGCATACTATTTATAAAGCATACTATTTATAACTGGCATTAAGTTACGCTAGTTACTGTAGGGAATAAATTTCAAGCATTAACCCCTAGCTTGAACCCCACTGTGATCATACACTAAAGTACCGTGGCGTCCAAAAGGGAAGAAGATAAAGCAAAAGAGTCGCCAACAAGTTTTAGGAACTTGTAAACCGTTCAGAGGGTGAAGGTTACACCCCTTAACGATCCAAGAGATCGTCAACTCCATAAGGTCTAGAATCAAATATGGGTTCGGGGATGAAGGTACAAATCCAACCTAAAAGAAATTGAATCTTCCCTAATAATAGGCCTCTACTTTATTCTGATCGTATTCATGTGCGCTTTTTGATTAACATGCAATCAATAGGATTAACCCTAAACCTGTTTATCTATGTTGGTTGAATATAATGCACAAATAAACTATTATTGGCGATCACTTGAATTATAATCACAATTAACCTAACAAGATTATTAAATATCTTATTAGCGTGATTACAAGTATAAAATTCCCTTAAACATGCATAAAAGGCGTGATCAAGCAATAACAATAAATATCATCAAACAACATAATAATAATAAATATAATCATAATAATAAAATTATAATCATAATGTTCATAATCATAATAATAATCGTCATAAATAAAATAATAATCATCAAAATAATAATCATCATAAATTATAACAATTATAATCATAATCATGTTCATGTTAACATTAAAGCATAATAATAATAGCAAGATCATAGGCATGATACTAACAAGATTAATAACAAATCCTAGAATGTCACTAAGCAATAAAAATCAAATCTTTACCCCTAACATGATACTAACAATCATAAATATTAGGAAGAAAATAAAAGGCATCATAACAATCATATTTGATATTAAAATTACCCTAGACATAGTACTAGGAATATCATAATAACAATCTAAACATGATCTCTACATCATAACATCAATAAAACCATTAAAGCACTTACTTTGATGCCTCGTACCTCTTTCTAATAACAAAATACACACGTTAGAAACTTAAAAGGAAAATAATAAACAAACAATTAAATAAAATAATTGAAATAGAGATTTGGGACCAAACCCTCAGAAATTAAACCTTTCACGTCTAGGGCGAAGGCAACTTCGAATATGGCTAGATGTTTATAGATCTAATGAATGCGGAATTTTTGTATGTAAAAGCAAGTTTAGAAAAAGAGAGAAAGAAAGATGGATTAGAATGATTAAAGAGTGGGTCAAAAAAAAAAAAGAATGATTAAAGAGAATGAGAGAATTGATGATTGCGAATGAAAACTAGTTGTAGGTGATTATAATTGAAAACTGGTTATTGATGAATGAAAACGGAGTTTTTAATAAATTATTTATAGAGAAATCAGCCAAAAAGATAAAATTACAAAAATAGAGCATTGGCGCACAAAAAACAGAACTGGCGCCAACACTAGCGCCAGGCGCCAATGCTAGCGCCAGGCTTATCGCCAGGTGCCAATGCCTGGCGTTTGGCACTAATCCTGTTTTTGACGCGTTTTCTAAAATCAGATAAAAATTACCGTACAGGAAGATAAAATCGTATTTTTTCCTCAAAAATGTCTTTGATTTTAATTAAAACTCTGAAAAGTCAACAAAAGTCAATTTATCAATGTTAATTGAATTAGGAATGATAAGAACCTTCTAGAAGAATCTAGAAGACTAAAACCATTCCTAATTGCATTAGGAATGATAAATCATATTAGGCCCTCCCTTAGATCATTGGGCCGCATATAAGGCTCAAACCGGGCCCAGTTCAGTAAATTGGCCATAACTTCCTCAATATTCATCGGAATTGGGCTTATAATATATCGTTGGAAAGCTCTTGTCAAGCCCTCTCCAAATACACTACTATTGGACCCATATCATGGACCAACCAAACAGGATTGACTGTTTTCTTAAAATAAGTTTTCAAAAACAGAGAGAAGGGAAAAGAAATTAAAACTATCCGCAACCCTAGACTTTCCACACTTTCACTTCATTCGATTATGATTCGATATGAAAGGTACTCATCACTGGGTTTGGTTTTGGGGAGACACAAATGGGTGTCTACAGAAGCCCCCACATTGACTGAGTTTGGAGAAACGCGAGTTTCGAAAACAAAAGTCAAAGTATCGATAGGGACGGAGAATGATTCTGAACGTTCTGCGATCCTAAATCACTCTTGTAACGCCGATACCTGCAAACTAGCATTTGTCAACAGATAAAAGAGTTAAGAAACGCGTATCTTGCACCGTCGAGCACAAGTCTCTGAAAGTAACTGATTTGCAGTCGCTTTACTGTTTTGATGACCTCTTGTAAGCTAGAGAATGCCATCCCGCTTGAAAACCGCTACGCCCGTAACTGCTTCCAATATAGAAGATTGCCTCGCCTGAAACGACCCTCCTCCGCCTTGATAATATTCCACGTCCAAGGGAATATCATCGAAGATTGCTTCTCTTGAAACAATCCTCAGTTGTTTGTTGATGAGTGACATTCATGTCACTCTTAGGGAGTAGTTTTAGAGTCATTTTCATGTTTATTTTATCCTATTTTCCCTTATTTTCCTTTTATTCTTTTGTTTTCTCTTTAATAAAGTTTCAAGTTATTTTGGTAATTTTGGAGCATTTTAGTTTATTTTCTTTATTTTATTAGTTTTAGTCTATTTTTGTATTCTATTTTATTTTATTTGCTTGCGTAGTTTTAATTATTTTTAGTTTAGTTTTATGTCTCTTATTTTCTATTTTATTTTATTTATTTCTATTTTATTTATTTTATTTTATTTGTCGTGGTTTTGTTTTATTTCGTCCTTTGTTTATTTTCATTTTATTTTATTTTATCTTTGTCCCGATTCTCCCTTGTTTTTATTTGGTTGTATAGGATCGTGCTCAGAGGTCGGAGGCTCGAGTCAAAGGTGTCAATCCAAGAAGCTTCCAAGCCCTAAAGTTGCTGCCCAATCTTAACCATCACCACACCCTTCACTATCCTACACCACCCCAAGCAATAGCATCTCACTCCCCTACTCCCTCACGCACACAGCAGCCCACCGTTCCCACAAACCAACAACAACCATACCTCCAGCCTGCTACCCCGCAAACACCACACACACCAGCACCACCAACCGCACAGCAGCGCCACCTGCGACCTCCATCTCACCACCATTAAAAATCAGCAGCAACGATTTCTCCCCCACCTCCAGCTCCCATGCATCTGACCACCAACGCGCAACCCCACAACCACCAACGCTGCAACTCAATACACAACCACAGCAACCCTGCACACCCAACAACCAGAACCCCCTGCTGCCACCAGTCCACCACAATTACTCAACCGATTTCGCAATTGCAACCACCAACACCCCAATTATCTCCTGCTCCTTCGCCACCTCAATCAACCACAGAACCACCATTCTCACGCACCTAAACCAGTAACAATTAAGCAACCAAGCAGCGGCCAAAAATCAGAGCAATTAGCAAATTCTCAAGGTTCGAGCAAACCGTTGAGGGTTCGGTCGAAGTACGAGTTAGAGACTTTTGAAGTTGTCCAAATTGAATAGGTGTGGTCGAACACCCATGGTTAGACCGAACCAACCCCGTAGTTCGGCCGCACCAACCCATGGTTCGACCGAACCACTTCATGAGCCTCGCACGTGATTTTTAATGAGGATCGAACGTTTGAAGCTTGGTGATGGCCGTTGATCTTTGATTTGTGATGATGATGTGCGGTGATGATGGATTTTGATGAATGGTGATGATGTTAATTGAAGCAGCCAATTTCGAAGAACAGAGGAAAGAGGGGCTGATTGTTTTTGGTGGGGAATGGTGGGTTTATTTTATTTCATTTTTCTTTTTCTTTTATTTTTATTTCTTTGTTTTTTCTTTTCCCTTTTCTTATTTTCTTTCTTTTATTTTTATTTTTATTTTAGTTTCTTATTTTTACTTTTCCTTTTTAATCTATTTTATTTTATTTTCTTTTTCTATTTTTCCTAGCTTAGTATATATACCCATTTTGGGGGTAATTAGAAGAACATTCAACAACTATCTATTCTACTCTCTAATCAGGTTTAGGTTAGGATTAGTCTTCATTGGTAGAGAGAGAAAGTGTGGTTTTCTTCATTGATGAACTTGGATTTTGAAGAAGGAGCTTGTTCAATCCTTTGTAGACCTTCATCTTCAATTAATAAAATGAGTAATACATAAATATGCTGGGAAGTATTTATTCATCTTCAAACCATCCTTTGGAAAATCCACCGTGTCACGGTGGAAATTGCCGTGCCACGGTAAACATTCCCGTGCCACGGTACGGCACACCGTCAGACGGTGCCGTTTCACGGCAATTTTTTTATTTATTTATTTTTTTTGGAAAATCCACCGTGTCACGGTGGAAATTGCCGTGCCACGGTGAACATTCCCGTGCCACGGTACGGCACACCGTCAGACGGTGCCGTGACACCGTCAGATTTAGAGTTACACGGTGGATTTTCCAAAAAAAAAAAATAAAATAAAAAAAATTGCCGTGTCACGGCACCGTCTGACGGTGTGCCGTACTGTGGCACGGGAATGTTCACCGTAGCACGGCAATTTCCACCGTGACACGGTGGATTTTCCAAAAAAAAAAAAATAAATAAAAATAAAAATTGCCGTGTCACGGTACAAGGCACCGTCTGACGGTGTGCCGTACTGTGGCACGGGAAAGTTCACCGTGTCGTGGCAATTTCCACCGTTACACGGTGGATTTTCCAAAAAAAAAAAAAAAAAGAAAGCGTCAGTCAAGTCTTCCGTGTTAATTTGGTCCTCGCGTCAGTCATTTTGGTTATTGTTCACATGTCTAGCCGTACGATCATACCACGAGTCTTATAACATCACTTAGTCACTCACGAGTCAAGTATAGTCCATACACTCTCTTTATGTTCCGACTCGAGTCGTGCACCAGGTCGTTTATGATCGTATATTAGGTTCATGCACCCTTTTTTCGTCATAATAAAAAATGAGTGGAGTTTTCTCACCTGTTTTCAAATGTCTATTTTTTCCTTCCTTTCCTATCTTGAGCAATGAGTCAAACAATTAAGTGAATTATTTTTATTTCACAGTACTTGGTCAAGGAACAGGGATAGATTAATATGGTTCGAGTCATTACCGCAATAATCTCTCAGATCTAATAGGCGTTCAAAGAGAAATTTGCCATCTCCATTACTCATCACCTTACAACGGCCACTAAAGAAGATATTGAGAACATCAACAAATCCATCAAGGCACTGTCTTCCATGATGCAAACCCTTACCACTAGGGTCACTACCATGGAACAAAACAAGGTCACTGTTTCCACCCTTGACAAACTGAAGGAACAAATGAGTAAGATTTCTGAGGATTTCACTTATGTGGAACGACCTCCCATTTCTTTGGATGTGAAGGACAGACTCCCTGAAAAGTTCTCCACTGCTGATATTCCAAAGTTCAAGCCTATTGACAATCCAATATTCCATTTGAAGGCGTTCTCTGCAACCATGGCTCTTAAGGGATTGGACGTAACACTCTTCCCTACGGTGTTCCCTCTCTCCTTAGAACATGCTTGCCAACAATGGTTTTATTCCTTAGATGCCAAGCATATTGCGACTTGGCAAGATGTCACCGACAGTTTCATGAATCGTTACAAGTGTAACATTCAAACCAAAACTTCTGAACGTGAACTCTCCATTCCCAAACAGAAAGAGAATGAAGGCTTCACCGCTTACCTGAACAGGTGGAGGGAAACAGCTTCACTCATGGTAGATCCTCCCAAAGAAAGAGAGATGGTTCGCCTCTTTATTCAAAATCTGACTCATAAATATAGGGAACATCTCAAATTTCTTCCACTAAACACTTTCGAAGCTGTATACGACATCGGCATCAATATCGAGGATGAGCTAATAAAGACTGCTGGTAGTAACAATAATAACACTTGGAAAAACAAGAAGAACGACCATCCTTCTTATTCGTCTTCTAAGCACGAAAATACTACCAAAAATATAAGCCAAGTTGATCTCAATGAAGTGTTAGCTCTTGATACTCCATTGCCCAAGAAGAAAATAACTTACACTCCTTTAGGAATGACTTATGATGCGGCCTTTGATCGCCTTTACAGTCAAGGCTTGATCACACCTATTGGGCCATTTCCAGAGCCAAAACCTAAAGAAAAGAGCGCCAAATGGAATCCCAATGCCTATTGCAAGTACCATCAAGGAAGGGGCCACACTACGTAGCAATGTTGGAATTTGAAGGACGTCATTCAAGAGTTGATGGATGCAAACAAACTTCCTGTCCCTCCAGGCGGCAAGAAGTAACGAATACAAGGCACACAGATCTTTCGTGCAAGATTTCATGATTTCTTTCTTTATCATTCTTCTCCACTCCCCCATTCATGTCTAGCATAGGTTTTCCACTTTGAATTTTTTTTATATGTTTCATGTGTTTCGTTCACCTTTTCCATTAATAAAATGAGCAATTTTCCTTTACATCTCGATCATAGAATTTTTCATTCATTCATTCATTCTTAAAAAAAAAAAAAAAAAAAATAAAATAAAATTCAATTACCGAACTAAACCCAAGGTACACCAATGACTTGAGGCACCTTTGCAAACATGTCATTCCCTGTTAACCGTTCAATCACATTCCATTTCTTCATCAACCATTTTGAGCCTCGTCTAACGTTTGGCCTTCATTTCTTCAACCCACATTCACTTAACCCTGGGATTGGAAGATGTGTAATTGTATAACATTAAAAAACCAAGTAAAAAAAAAAAAAAACAAAGCAGCAAAGCAACAATAAAACAATGTCTAAAGGCAAGTGTTCCAATGTCTTTGATAAGAACACGTCTCAAATTGCGTCTCTCATCGAGTGCTCAGTACCGTGCCTGAGAAATATGAATGCTAAGTGAGTGATGGATCGCATGATCTGAGATTGCCTACATTGATTCAAAAGAAAAAAAAAAGTTCAAAGCAAAAAAAATATGTTGAAAATAAACTTGCAAAATTCAAAATTTTCAAATACACAATTGCATATCTTGGGGATTCTCTCGGGTCTTGAGCCTTTTACCCCTTTCTTCCTTAAACCATCAACTTAACCACATTACAACCCTTGAAAGACCTCTTTGAGGTGTACATACACTTGTGCAAAGTTCGGTTAGAGCTACGTTCGACCTGATTCCTAACGGATACGTAGGCAACCTCACATCGAGGTGCGGCCACATTCATATTCATATCCATGCATGATCGAGTCAAAGAATATCCAATGCTTATCCTTACCCATTTAGAGCTAGACTTGGGGGCTTGAACCCAAATCACATTAGCTTACCCAGCCTGACGAGTCATCATCTTTAACTCTTCTCACATCTCTTTCCATCGCTATAACCCTTGCAGCCAGCCTTAGTATCACATTCACACACTTCACTCACACATCCATATCCATATCAATCATCCTTCCCTTTAAGAGCCCTTTATCATGAAATCTTGTTTCAACACTGTGCATGCTTCATCATATTTAAAGACAACATTCAGTAGAAGAAACATTGCATACTTGCTTAGCTTCCTGACCTGAGCAATGTTCATTGTTTCGCATAATGTGCTAAGAAACATTTATATATCAATGATTTTTAATCGTGCTTAGCTCCTTGACCTAAGTAACGTTCATTATGCAGTAATCACTATACGTGCTTAGCTTCCAGACCTAAGTGATGTTCAAAATCGCTTCTTTACACCATATATGATGCTTAGCTCCATGACTTAAGTTCATTCATCTATCGTGTCACATGATGTAATTGTCCTTAGCCTCGTGGCCTAAGAACATGCATCATGCATACATTATTTTCAGGACGAACAATTCAATCCATACGATTCATTTCGTCTTGCTGAAGGAGAAAGTTCAAAACTTCTCTCCCTTTTCATTATTTTATTTTGGGGAAGTTCAAAAAAGTTTTTCCAAGTTTTCATCGAAGGAAGTTTGAAAATAAAAGTTCAGTTTTCACATCTTTCTTTTTTCGGGAGAAAGTCGGTACCCTCCACTCATGACAAAAATTGACGGAAAATTTTCGCTTTTGCATCTTCGTTTGCTTGTGTCTGCACACACACACACACTCACAAGTCATACACATGTCATGTCACATCAAGTCAAACTTGTTCAAGTTAGTGGTCAAGTCAATCACAGTATATACGAGTCCATTGGCAAATTTATTTTTGCAGGTCTTATCTACAACCCACGTCCGGGGACAAGCGGACTATCTACAGCCCACGTCCGGGGACAAGCGGACCATCTACAGCCCACGTCCGGGGACAAGCGGACCACCATCATTTCATGACGCAAGGTTCTCGATACATAGAGACTTGCAATCTCATCATCTTTCGACTCTCCTCAAGCATGGAAAGTATTATCCGGTGGATTTTTTCTTCAAGTATAGAAAGCTGCCAAATCGGCTTTCCTCAAACATGGAAGGCATTATCGGTGGAATTCTTCAAGCATAGAATGACACCATATTCATCAGTCGGCTTTCCTCAGGCTTGAAAAGCGTTATCGGTGGATTTTTCTTCAAGTATAGAAAACCGCCAAGTCGGCTTTCCTCAGGCTTGGAATGCGTTATCGGTGGATTTTTCTTCAAGTATTAGAAAACCGCCAAGTCGGCTTTCCTCAAGCTTGGAAAGCGTTATCGGTGGATTTTTCTTCAAGCATAGAAAACCGCCAAATTCCTTTGTCGGCTTTCCTCAAGCATGGAAGGCATTATCGGTGGATTTCTTCAAGCATAGAATGACACCAAATTCATACGTCGACTTTCCTCAGGCATGGAAAGTATTATTCGATAGCTTTCTTCAGGCTTAGAAAACTACCAAACTCTTCAGTCGGCTTTCCTCAAGCATGGAAAGCGTTTCAACAAATGTCACTCGGTGGATTCCTTCAAGCTTAGGAAGCTGCCAAATTCGTTTGTCACCGATACACTGGTGCCAGATATGTATTCTATCCCATTACTCTTTTATCTGTGGAATTAACATTTTTCTGCAAGTATCGGCGTATGCAGAGTGATTTAGGATCGCAGAACGTCTTAAATCATTCTCCGTCCCTATCGGCTACTTTAACTATCGTTTTCGAAATTGACGTTTCTACAAACTCAGTCAAAGTGGGGGCTTCTATAGACACCTAAAAATGTCTCCCCAAAACCAAACCCGATGATAAATAACCTTTCACCGCCACTCTTGGTCGGGTTTAGTATTTAATCCCGAGAGTGCTTAAAAAATCGTAATTTATTAAATTCATACTTTTGAACGGTCCATGGATTAGTCTTGATGTTTGGTAAAAGCATAGTTTTAATTTCAGCCCAACTTATTTTAAGTCCAAACCTTTTTATTTTATTGTTTTTGGCCCAAACTCTTTATTTATTTTTATTTAATTATTTTCTTATTTTAGCCCGAATAATAAAAGTCAGAAAAATCCCGAAATTATCAATCATCACTTAAAAATCCGAAAGAAATTAGGGTTAAAAATGAATTTAGACGGAAAAACGGACTTGAAGTTCCCACGCCACGGCAGACTGCCACCGTGTCACGGGAATCCTTCTCGTCTGACGGTGGGACTTCCCGTGACACGGGAGGTCTGCCGTGACACGGGACATTCCGTGTCCTTTCCGCGTAAACCCTTGACACGTTTTTCATCCCGTTTTCTGAAAATTTCCCGCGTCACTCCAAATCTGTACCGTGTCACGGCAAAGTGTACCGTCTGACGGTGGAGCTGTCCCGTGTCACGGTAAAGTCTGACCGTGTCACGGGATACTTTTTTAGGTTTTTTATCATTTTAGGGTTCCGTGTGCTCCCTCAGCACATTTTCCCTATAAATACCCCCTCATTTCTAATGTACGGGGCACAGAGTAATTCTCTGATTTAATTTTCTCTCTTCTATGCTTTAGCCTAAACACTAGCCTACCTTTTTTCTACTTCAAAATTCCTTCTTCAAGTACTCAAAGGAGTCCATACTTTACTCGTGGTTCTATCCTTAAGCCAACGCGTGAAAGGTAGAATTGTTTGAGGGTTTGGCCCCAAAATAAACTTTACTTTATTTAATTTAATTTAATCATCGTTTTATTATTTCCTTGAAGTTACTAACTCGTTTATTATTTTGTAGTTGCAAACAAACAGAATCAAAGTAAGAGTCATGCTCCTTTTATTTTTATTATTTTTCTAACGATTTTATGTTGTTGGAATTGTGATTAAATTGGTTTTAATATTAATGTTATTATATTTATGATCACTATATTGCATGTTTAAAGGGAATATGTAATTGAAAATCACGCCTAATAAGATAATTTGGATAACCGGTTTAGTGTCCTTTTAATCTTATTATTAATTGAAGTGATCACCAATATTTTAGAATTATGTGTGCATTAATATTAAACCAATTTAGTTAAATAATGATTTGGAGCGAATTGAATTATTGTTTGTATGCCTTTGAGATCACAGGAATACTTTTCACTATAAGAATCGAGTAGAGGCCAATACGGGCGAATGTGACTCCATGACTCACTTCGTACCATCATCCCCGATCCTCCTTTCGTGGTTCCGAACCATATGGAGTTAGTAATCTCATGGATTATGAATGGGGTGTAACCTTCACGGGTCAATCGTTGTTTCCTTCGTTGTCCCTTATTCGTGGTTGCCTTTTATGATCCGTGAACGGTTTACAAGTTACTGAAAAACTTGTTGGCGGCTCCCTACTTTCCTTGTCCCTAATCGTATTATGCCAATTCCTACTTCCTATGAGTGCCAAGCATATTCACCACATGCTTTTAACGTAGGCGCACTTCAAACGACGCCTACAATGAGCAATCTCTTACTCTTTCTCTTTACCTTTGTTTTTTTTATTTTGCTTATTTGCTTTGATTTTTCTTCTTTGCTTATTAATCATGTTGATGCTTATTGATTTGATGAGTGATATTGTTTTCAATATGATTTGTGAGTAGTCACCTAGCCAAGGGTGTGGGGATGGTGTAGCTACTAATTGTTCATGCTTATAATGTTGGGGTTATGTTAATGGTGATTAAAGTCTTTGCATGCTTGATATTCTTTGGTCTTCTTGCAAGTGCACGTTGTTAGTTGATCAAAGATGAGTCTTTGCTAACAAGTAACGGAAGTTGACTTAGTTGAGGTTCATTACTATCGATTGTTATTTAATAGTACCTCCTAGTATATGGTTCTAATGTGGAAACATAGAGGCTATGTTAGGAGAAGCCAATTGACCCCGGAAGGCGGCTAGATTGGACCCTTTACTTCGATATTCATGCATGTTTAGTTTACCATTGATTTGCTACTTTGTTGTTGCATGATCAAGCGTCAACTTCACCTACCCATTTCCCTTGGTGCCTAGCTATATTAATTTTAATCCATTTAGACTTTAGTTTATTTATCTCATATTTCGGACTAGCTTAATTGTCGATAACATTTGGTGGTGTTTATCCGTTCTCTGTGGTTCGACCCCTATGCTTGCCTTATACTCGTATTAGGTTTGTTTAGGTTGTATAAATTGTATTTGATCTAGGGATAGACAATTGATGACACGTTTATTCCCTTGTCATTTGTGACAACTCTCCACAATTTAGGGAACGCCACCTTGCTGTTTCGATGTTCACTCGTCTCTGAACAAAGAGCTTCCCTTTTTTGGATATGTTCACGCGCCTCTGAACAAAGAGCTTCTTTTTTTTAATATGTCCACGCGTCTTTGAACAATAGAGCTTCTTTATTATATTCTTTTTTAATATGAACTTCTAAATGATGTGTCCATCCGTCTCTAAACAAAGAGCTTGATAATAGGATGCCCACGCGTCTCTGAGCGAAATAGATTGAAAATAGGAGATCTTTGATGATATGTCCACGCGTCTCCGAACAAAAGAGCTTTTGAATTATATGCCAACGCGTCTCTGGAGCAAAAGAGCTTGATGGAAATGTTCACGCGTCTCTGAACAAAGAGCTTGAATAATATGCCCACGCATCTCTGGAGCAAAGAGCTTTGATGGAGATGTTCACGCGTCTCTGAACAAAAGAGCTTGAAAAATATGCCCACGTGTCTTTGGAGCAAAGAGCTTTGATGATATGTCCACGCGTCTCTGAACAAAAGAGCTTCGATGATTGAATGTTTGTTGCGATAATATTCCGAAGAAAATTTTCCGAAGACCAACGCTTGCCGATCTCTAAAGCTTGCCTGAACTTTGCTTCCGCTAAAACTAGTATGTCGGTGTTTCCGTGATGAGCCAATTCTTAGGCGCTTTAAGCTAAGTGAGACGATCTTTCATCAGGTCGATCACTTATTGTGATTGTAATCAAACTAACTACTTAATCATGTCAAATTTCTTATAGGGGCTAACTGGCGTACCAAGGAACTCGAAATTGTTGTATGAGGTCGAAATCACCTTTCTAAGAGGCTTCGAGCTCTGTCGCTGCGGAAATATCTCTCGCGCCAGGAATTGGAGTAGGGTCTTCCCTATTCTGCTGCACCTGTATTTATTTTGACTATAGAACTTTTCCAATCTCTTTAATTATCTTAGGGTTGACCTCAGGTTTAACGTCGCTTGACTCATTGACTTGACACGACTCAAGGCATAAACTTGACTCGCTGTGATCGACTGACTCGAGGTTGGCTCGACTCAAAGTGAAATGACACATGTGTTAGACTCAAATCAAGGTGATATGACACGACATGACTCAATGTGTACATGACTTGTGTGTGCATTGTAATTTGATCGTGCGACTCGGAAATGCAAAAAGCAAAAATTTTCCATCATTTTTGTGGAGGGTACCAACTTTCTCCCGAAAAAGAAAGACGCGAAAAAGAATCGAAAGTTTGAAGATGCATGTTGAATGTGCTTAGTCAAATGTTGTTTGATACTATCTCTCAAGGTTCAAGGATTAATCCTTCCTAGGCTATCTCAATTGTTGACTCAATGATGAAAGTATTTGGGTAACTTAGGCAATGATGATTATGATTGATGAGAGACGAAGCATGCTTCAGCGTTAAAATTTCATGACAAAGGGTTCCTAAGGGAAGTATATTTGGTCATGTATGTGTGATGTGTGTGATAGTGACGCTAAAGTTAGGCCGCAAGGGATAAGTGTGTAGAAAGATATTATTTTTAGAAGAGTTAAATGACGGTGACTCTTAGGCTAGGTAAGCTAATGATGTAGGGATCAAGCCCCCAAGTCTAGCTCTAAGTGAATAGGGATGAGCATAGGATATCCCTTGATATGATCATGGTGTAAATGTGTGAATGTGAATATGAATGCATTTTTAATTACGACCGCACCTCGATGTGAGGTTGCCTACGTATCCGTTAGGAATCAGGTCGAATGTAGCTCTAGCCGAACCTCGCACAAGTATGTGTATACCTCAAAAAGGTCTTTTTTAAGGGTTGTGACGCGGTTAGGCTAAAGGCTGAAGAAGAAGGGGATAAAGGCTCAAGACCCTAGATAAGCCCCCAAGGTGTGCAACCTCGCTTTTGAATCTTTATATTTTTATTCTTGAGTTTCTACTCTTTTTTAGCTCACTTTTATCTTTTGCTTTAGCATCTATTTTATTTTTATAATTGTGGGATATCCCGATCATGCGGTCTATCACTCACTTGGCATTTTTGTTTCTTAGGCACGGTGCCGAGCACTCGATAAGAGACGCAATCTGAGACGTGTCCTTATCGAAGATATTTTCATATCAAAGACATTGGAACACTTGCCCTTTTGTACACTTATATTATTATTTTTATTTTTATTTTTTTTTTATTTTGATATTTTTGAAATAACTCAAGCCTTTTTAGAATTGCATAAGTTACACACCATCCCATCCCAAGGTTAGGTAGACGTAGGTTGAAGAAAGAAAGGTCTATCGTTAGACAAGGCTTAAAGTGGTTTATGAAGAAAGGATGTATAGTTGAAGGGTGAAAGGAGATATGATGTGGCTACAAGGGGTGCCTCAAATCATTGGTATACTTTGTGCTTAATTCGACATGGAATTTTTATTTTTATTTTTATTTTATTTTATTTTTTTTTTTGCAATATAATGAAATGATCATATGTAAGAGAATAAATGCTCATTTTATTAAAAAAAGGGAAAAGAAAGAATCTACAAAATTAATTTAAAGGAAAAGAAAGGTGCCTATGCTAGACTTATTGGGGAAAGGGTAAATAAAGAAAAAGAAAAAATGATGTCATGAAATCTCGTCGTTGAAGCTCGCCTCTTATCTTGTGTTGTTTGCTTCATCATCACTCGCTCTTCTTGTAAACTGGAGGTATGGGAAGCTTGTTATTATCAATAAAATGTTGGATAGCCTCATTTAGCTTCCAACAGCTCTCAGTAGCATGACCCCTACCTTGATGGTACTTGCAGTGTTCGTCTGGATTCCAAATAGGCAATCTCTTCTCAAGTGGGGGATCTTGAATAGGTCCAATGGGAGTAATAAGTCCTTTGGCATGGAGTCGATCGAAAGCCTTTGTTGATCTTAAGTTTTGATGATGACTCAAGGAACCTAAGCAGACAATAAGGGCTTTAACTTTTGTCTATTAGCTTTGATGTACTTGACAGGTTTTATATGCAACGAAGTTCTAGAGTTAGAATGGAGCATGTAACAAGTCTAAAGGATAAGCTGTGGACAAGCATAGAAGACAATCAGTAGCCAAGTTCCTTTAGTGAAGAACTGAAGCTCCAGAGTCGAAGCTTCATTGTGTTCCAAGGAGTCTATTGTATCTTTATTATTTATTTTAGGCTTCTTGTATATATGTTAAGTACGTGGCAAATTGATAGAATTTAAGTGGATTTAATTTCAAGTTTTAAAGATTTTATTTTCCTTATTTTAAACAAGATTTAATCTTATTTATGAAAACTATTTTTTAGGTGAAAAATATCTTATTTATTTAAAAGATTTTCTGTTTTTATTTTATCCTAATCTTTTTGAAAATCTGACTTGGTAAAACTATTTTTTGAAAAACGGCTTTTTACTTAGTCAAGGAAGTTGGGAAAATAAAGGAACCACTTCCTTTTGTGCGCTTCAGCTTGCTGCCCAAGCATCCACAAATTGCACTTCCTTATTTCATGGAAGTTATGGTGTAGTGGGAGTTAAGGTAAACGTAAGGTTTCAACTGGTTTCCTCTTATATAAATAGGATTAGTTTTCTGTTTTAAAAAGTACACTTGAGCATTACAATTCTTAGTTTTTCGAAAAGAGTCAAAAATCCACTTAAGTCCTTGAGTGTCCTTGTACTTAGCATCTTAGGGGTTTTGTCTTGAGTTGTATTGGGGGTAGAGTTTGGGTAAACTCTAGAGTGTGTAATTGCTTTGAGTGAAGCAAGGAGAAAGAGAGAGATTCGAGAGCTTAACTGATTGAGGGATCAGTTAAGGGGGAACTTAAGTTCATTGAGGAACTTGAGTTTAGAGTCTTAATTTGTAATAGGTTGTTTGCCCTATTATTATTAAGAGTTGAGTTGAAAATCCCTTGTGGTCGTGGTTTTTCTTCTTGATTAGGGCCAAGAAGTTTTCCACGTAAAATCTCTCTTGCACTTTAAAGTTTTTGTTTAAGTTCCTTTAAGAATTTCGCAAAAATTACCCTAGTTCCTCTACAATACAATTCACCCCCCCCTCTTGTGTTGTTCATTCGAGTCAACAGCCTTATCATAGCTAATTCCAATAGGGGTGAAATCCTTTCTAAGTCGCTTTCGATTACCCATGGCTAGGATCTCACTAATGTCGAAAGTACCAACACTATAACTAGAGTAGGTGTTTTCGGAAGAAGAAGGATAGTCGTTCTTTTTCCCTTTACAGCCACTGTTATTATTGTTACTAATCATGACCTTCTTGTCACGCGGAGGAACATGAAGGAGATTTGAATCAATGAAGTCTTGAACACGATCCTTGAGGGCGAGGCACTTTTAAGTAGTGTGAACAATCACGAGAAACTGGAAGAAGGTTACTCTACGCAGCGTCCTCCTATGTTCAATGGGAAATTCTACACCTATTGGAAGAACAGGATGGAGATTTTTATCAAAGCCGACAACTACCAGGTTTGGAGAGTGATCGAAGTTGGTGATTTTGAAATTACCAAAACTACTAGTGAAAATGAGGTAGTACCTAAACCCATGTCTGAATTTGATAAGGAAGATTTTGAGAAAATGGAAATTAATGCACTTGTTGTTAAATTACTTCATTGTGGTCTTGGACTCCATGAACACAATCGTGTTATGGGTTGTAAAAATGCTAAAGAAATTTGGGATTTACTTCAAGTTACTCATGAAGGAACTAACGAAGTGAAACGCTCTAAAATTGACCTGCTTATGTCAAAATATGAACGGTTTGAAATGCAACCAAAAGAATCAATTCAGGAAATGTCAACTAGATTTACTAACATTATTAATGAGCTTGTTTCTCTTGGAAAGCAAATCCCTATTGATGAGCAGGTCAGAAAAGTTCTAAGAAGCCTCCCTCAAGATGAGAGATGGAGAGCCAAGGTAACGGCCTTACAAGAAACAAAGGACTTCACAAAGTTCAATATTGAGCAACTTGCTGGTTCCCTCATGACTCATGAGTTGCACCTAGGAACAAGCAACAGTGATGGAAACCGAGGAAAAGGCTTAGCTCTCAAAGCTGGAGATCAAGAAGACTCTAAAGTCGATGAAGAAGAGGCTGTTATGCTGGTGAGAAGGTTCAAAAGAATGTTTAACCAAAACAACAAGTCAAGGAACTTCACCAAGAAACCCTCTACTTCAAAAGCTGACTCTGGTTGTCACAAATGTGGATCTCTAGAACACTTTATTCGTGAGTGTCCACTTTGGGATACAGAGAAAGGCAAAGGGAAGGCAAAGGAACAAAGTAAGAGCAACTACAACAAAACACCTTTCAACAAAACAGACATTAGGAAGGCTATGATTGCTGCATAGGGAGATTCTGAAAGTGAGGATGAAGA
Organism: Chenopodium album; assembly: GCF_948465745.1. Taxonomy (NCBI): domain Eukaryota; kingdom Viridiplantae; phylum Streptophyta; class Magnoliopsida; order Caryophyllales; family Amaranthaceae; genus Chenopodium; species Chenopodium album. The sequence continues at coordinate 41,384,229 of NC_137834.1, read as the reverse complement.
GGAACAACCTGAAGAAGAAATAGCTCATTTGTGTTTGATGGCCAAACGTGATGAAAAGGCTTACAATGATGAGCTTGCTAAAGAGGTATTCCTTGATCCTAATGTGCTTAAGACTTATACTAAAGATGCTCTCATTGATTTAGTATTTGAATTGGAATATGACTGGACTCATACTAGTATTCGTCTAGGTGAATGTCAAAGAGCTCTTAAAGTCTGCAAAGAACACAGTACGTGGATTGAAAATCAACGAACTGATGTTCAGAGTAGATTTTTTGAACTTTTTGACAAGAATCTTCACTTAAATGAAATGAATGAGAAACTCAATAAGTTTGAAAATATCATGGTTAATGGTGAACTGACTCAATACAAACTTGCTAGTGCAGAAGTATCTCCAAGTTCCTCCTCTGAATCTTTGCCTAAATTCAATGAGGATTTTGAAAAATTAAAATATAATCTTGACGAGTTAAGAATTGAAAAGGCAAAATTAGAGAAGGAACTGGAGCTTCGAAAAGAAAGAAGCATTAGTCAGTTTGGAATTCCTAAGTGGATTGAGAATGCTCAAACCAAAAGAACTGAAGGTCTAGGATTCATACGTTCTAAGCATAAGGGCAAGAAAAAATATGTAGACCTGCCTAGTTATAAAGTATGTACCTTCTGTGGTAAGACTGGTCATCTTGTTACTACTTGAAACAAGAAGGAACAGTCTGTTAGCAAGAATGTTAGGCAAGTTTGGGTAAAGAAATCTGATATTGCTTCAACGCCCAAGGAACCCAAGGAAACCCGGGTTCCTGAATCTAACCATTAAGTTCTTTTGCAGGTCCTAGTGAGGGGGAACAACACGTGGTACCTCGACAGTGGTTGTTCAAAGCATATGACAGGAGATAAATCAAAGTTTCTCTCACTAGAGGCCTATCCAGGAGGAACTGTGACCTTTGGAGACAACAAAAAGGGTGAATTAATTGCTAAAGGAAAAGTAGGAAGGTCCAGTTCTCATTCAATAGAAAATGTACTTCTGGTCGAGGGTTTGATGCACAATTTGCTGAGCATATCACAATTTTGTGATAAAGGAAACTCTGTAAGTTTTACCTCTGATTCATGTAACATCATTAATGATAAAACATGAAGGGTTGTTCTTGAAGGAACTAGAAAAGGGAACACATACATTGTGGATCTAAATTCTGTTCCAAGGAACAACCTTACCTGCTTAAGTGTCATTAATGATGATCCTTTATTATGGCATAAACGTTTTGGACATGCTAGCTTCTCACTCATGAATAAACTTAGAGCAAGGAACTTGGTTGTAGGGATTCCCTCAGTCAAGTTCCTCATACAACACATCTGTGATGCATGTGTGAGAGGCAAGCAAGTCAGGTCTTCTTTTAAAAGCAAAAACATGGTCAGCACCACAAAGCCATTGGAGCTAATTCATATGGACTTGTGTGGTCCCATGCGTGTTCAAAGTAGAAGTGGAAAGAAATATGTTTTAGTTATTATTGATGATTTTTCTAGATTTACTTGGGTGATTTTTCTGTCTAGCAAAGATGAAACTTTTGATGAATTTGTGTCCTTTGCCAAAAGAGTACAAAAGACAAGTGGAAATCAAATTATCCACATTCGATCAGATCATGGAACTGAGTTTGAGAATTCAAGATTCGATGACTTTTGCAAAGAAAATGGCATGGATCATAACTTTTCAGCCCCAAGAACTCCTCAACAGAACGGAGTTGTTGAAAGGAAGAACAGGACTCTAGAAGACATGGAAAGAACTATGCTCATAGCTAGTGGTCTTCCAAGGAACTTCTGGGCTGAAGCTATTAATACTGCATGCTATTGGTAGACCTTATTATAGGTGATATTGGTAGAGGAACTCAGACCAGATCACAGATGAGGAACTTCTGTGCCTTTCAAGCCTTCCTATCCATTATTGAGCCAAGAAATCATGAAGAAGCTCTAAAGGATGCTGACTAGATAATTGCCATGCAAGATGAACTCAATGAGTTTGAGAAGAACAAGGTCTGGCATCTTGAAGAAAAACCTAAGCACAAAAAGGTTATAGGACTCAAGTGGGTATTCAGGAACAAGCTGGATGAATATGGAACAATTGTAAGAAACAAGGCAAGACTTGTTGTGAAGGGCTATAATCAGCAAGAAGGTATTGACTTTGAAGAAACTTTTGCTCCTGTTGCTAGATTAGAAGCTATTAGAATGTTAATTGCTTTTGCCTCTTTTATGGGTTTCAAACTTTATCAAATGGATGTTAAGTGTGCTTTCTTAAATGGCTTTCTTGAAGAGGAGGTGTTCGTGGAACAACCTCCATGTTTTGAAAATCCCAAATTTCATTATCATGTCTTTAAGCTTGATAAAGCTCTTTATGGGCTGAAACAAGCACCTAGAGCTTGGTATGAAAGGCTCTCTAAGTTCCTTCTTCAAAATGATTTTAAAAGAGGTAAAGTAGATAAAACTTTGTTTTTAAAATCTGAAGGAACTGATTTACTAGTTGTTCAAATATATGTTGATGATATTATTTTTGGAGCAACTAACGAAAACTTGTGCAAGTACTTTGCTGAGCTAATGAGTGGTGAATTTGAGATGAGCTTGATGGGGGAACTCAACTTCTTTCTTGGACTACAAATCAAACAAACAGAAAGAGGTATTGCAATTCACCAACAAAAGTATGTCAAGGAACTACTGAAGAAATATAACCTTGACCAAGCAAAGACCAACCATACACCAATGGGAACAGGCACAAGATTAGATGAAGATCTACAAGGAACTAGCGTAGATCAAACCAAATACAGAGGTATGATTGGATCCCTTTTATACTTAACTGCTAGTAGACCTGATATTGCATTTAGTGTTGGCTTATGTGCAAGGTTTCAATCTAATCCTAAGGAGTCACATCTTACAGCAGTAAAAAGGATCCTACGATATCTCAAAGGAACTGACCATCTTTGTCTCTTCTATCGTTGAAGTGATACTTTTAATTTAAAAGGTTTTGCAGATGCTGACTATGCAGGAGATTTGGTGAATAGGAAGAGTACTTCAGGAATGGTTCAGTTTCTCGGGCCATGCCTAGTTTCTTGGGGATCCAAGAAACAGAACACAGTGGCCTTGTCAACTGCTGAAGCTGAATATGTGGCAGCTGCAGCATGTTGTTCTCAAGTACTTTGGATAAAACAACAACTAAGAGATTATGGTATGAAATATAATTGCATTCCTATTTATTGTGATAATACTAGTGCCATATGCATTTCAAAAGATCCAGTTCATCATTCTCGTGTGAAACATATTCACATAAGGCATCATTTCCTTAAGGATAATGATGAAAAAGGCTTAATTAAGTTAGATTTTTGTGAAACTGAAAATCAGATAGCTGACATTCTTACTAAGCCTTTGAGCAGGAACAAATTTGAAAAGATGCGCATGGAACTTGGTATGATACAATTGAGTTAAGAAGACCTCAAGTTCCCCCAAGGTATAAGTCAATCATGCATGCATTATATGTATCTTACACAATATGTATATGTGAAAACATAGTCCTACGCATTAGAGTGTATGGCAATACATATGGGATTGTGGCTGTATGTGAATAAATCAAATTGCATTAGGCATGTCTGTGTTATTACAAACTATGTTGATTTGTTCCTAGTTCCTCCGAAATAATCTATAAGATTTTATTCTATCTTTTTGTGAATTAATTAACTAGTCAGTTGATTAATTTTATCTACTTAAAATCTTATCTTTTTGAATTATTCTTCATCACTTATCTTTTAAAATTCAAATTCGTTCCTTGAAATTGTTGATTAAATACCCGTGACCTTTTGCATTCAATTCAAAGTTCCTGATCAAAATTTATCCTCAATTAATCTAAACCCTTCATGTCAAATCACATTCAAATCTGACCAAGTGAAAAGTTTTGTGCCATCCTTCATCAATCGACACCTACCCCATTCAATTAACCTTCTACACCATTCCACCGACCAAACTCACCCCTCTAAATTCCACCACTATATAATGAAGCCAAACCCTAACCACTGTTCCTCACCACCTCACTTCGTAAAATACACACTCCTTTTTAGTGACACCTCTTCAATTCCCATGGAAATCTCACCAGAAATTCAAAACTCTCCTCAAAAGGAATCATCCATGGAAATAGAGACTGACACCTCAGTCAAAACCGTTGCTGAAAAACCCCAAAACAAGCCCATGGATTGCAGTGATTCGAAAAAGAGAAAGATCGAGGTTGAAGAAGAATTGGACTATGAGGAACTGGGCGAACCAATTCAGGGGGAAAAGTCCGTTGCTGTCAAAAGGCTTGAAGCCAGCTCTGAGCGGTTCATTCCTGGGTTTTGTATAAATCTATAGTGGTGCGAATCGAGTAAGTACTCTGAACTTCTTGATATTCTTGAAGCACAAAATTGGATTAAGCTGTTTAGTGAATGTTATGACAATGTGATTGCACATGCACCGTTAAAGGAATTTTGTGCGAATTTTAAGAATGTGAATGGTGTTTGTGTTAGCAAAGTTAAAAACAAGAAAATTAGTTTTGATGTTGATGATTTAGCTGCTGTGTTTGGAACCCTAATGAGGGATTTGATGAGTATTTTAAGGGAGAAACTGAATTAAGTGTTGAGGGTGTTTCTATTGAAAAGATTGTTGAATCAATTGGTGGTAAGGCATCCAAAGTCCGAACCAACCATAACCTGTTTTCACCTATTCAAAAGCTGCTGTATATTTTTTTTCATCTAGCTATCATTCCGAGAACCCAGCATAGGCATGAGGCAAATCACCTTGATTTTGTGCTTATGTATTGTCTTGAAAACAAAATACAGATAAATTTTCCTTCTTTGATGATCCAGCACCTCACTCATTTTCTTGCCAATCACTTAAAGGTTGGGTATGCCAATTTGATAATTACTCTTCTTGAAAGTTGTGGAATCTCCATGACTAACTATGAATCCCTTAAGCTTAAAACCAACCATTATGTCCAACCCAAAACACTAGAAGCCCGAAACCTAACTATTGTTGAGGGAACTACTCAATTTCTCTCAAAATCCCTTTCTAAACCTAAACAGGATGAGAGTGGTTTGAAGAAAAAGGAGGATGAAGAGTTGGATAAATGGTTGGAGGAAGAGGACAGTGAGAAAAAAGGTGAACAGGAAAGGAAAGAGGTGATTGTGATGTCAAATCCAAAGGGTACTCAAAGCTCTGGGAAGAGAAAGAGTACTAGGTTGACTATAAGGTCAAAAGGGAAGGACAAGGCTGAGTCTGCTGAAGTGGTTGATCTGAGTGAAGAGAGAAACAGTGCACCAGGGGATCAAGGGATCCTTGAAGAGAAAACTGGTTCTCAGGGGGAACAGGGCATTCTTCAAGCTTCTGTTGAAAAAACATTTCCTACAGGTTCAGGTTGTGCTGGCTTCAGCACTGTGAGTTCCACCTTGGAACTTAAGGCTCTTAAGGAGACAGTGCACAAGCTAGTTGATGCTCAACCAGGGTTGATTCAAAGGATTGAAGCTCTTGAGAAGATAGTGTCAGACTTGGTGAAAGCTTCCACAGAGCTCACCTCAGCAATGCACCAGAACACATCAACTCTCTCCAAAGGGCAGGCTGACTTGCTAAAGAAATTGGAGGACTTGGTCATTGAAGAGGTGCCAGAGAATGGTGCTGAAGAAGAGACCCATTCCTCTGCCCCTAAAGCTTGATGTTTCTGTCTTCGCTCTAAACCTTTATTTTCTTGAACTTGATCCGATTTGAACTTGTTTCTTTTTGCTTCTTTTGGGTCTGTAAACACTTAAAATAGGGTATTTTCTTTTGTTTTTGTTGTTCTGGAGGAACATCAGTTTGTTTATATGGATGTTGCTTGCTTGCTTTATGACTATTTGCATACTATTTCTGCCTATATGTGCTTTGATCTATGCTTTGGACACAAACCATTAAAATGGTGCTGTGTTTAGATATGTGTATTTGTGTGCATTAATTTTGATGAACGCCAAAAGGGGGAAATAAGGCAAAACTCAATTGTTGACAAGCTCTCCATCCATCTAAAAAAAAAAATAGAAGGTATAACTTTCATTCAGTTCTTTGTTTAATTGTAGCTAGTTCATTTTGATTTTTAGTTTTTCTTTGATTGTCCTTCAATTTTTTAGTTCATTTTGATTTTTAGTTTTTCTTTGATTGTTCTTCAATTTTTTTTTATGAGTTTGCTTAGGTTTGTCATTCATCAAAAAGGGGGAATATTGTTGATCTTAAGTTTTGATGATGACTCAAGGAACCTAAGCAGACCATAAGGGCTTTAACTTTTGTCTATTAGCTTTGATGTACTTGACAGGTTTTATATGCAACGAAGTTCTAGAGTTAGAATGGAGCATGGAACAAGTCTAAAGGATGAGCTGTGGACAAGCATAGAAGACAATCAGTAGCCAAGTTCCTTTAGTGAGGAACTAAAGCTCCAGAGTCGAAGCTTCATTGTGTTCCAAGGAGTCTATTGTATCTTTATTATTTATTTTAGGCTTCTTGTATATATGTTAAGTACGTGGCAAATTGATAGAATTTAAGTTGATTTAATTTCAAGTTTTAAAGATTTTATTTTCCTTATTTTAAACAAGATTTAATCTTATTCCTGAAAACTATTTTTTAGGTGAAAAATATCTTATTTATTTAAAAGATTTTCTATTTTTTTTTTATCCTAATCTTTTGGAAAATCTGACTTGGTAAAACTATTTTTTGAAAAACGGCTTTTTTAGTTAGTCAAGGAAGTTGAGAAAATAAAGGAACCACTTCCTTTTGTGCGCTTCAGCTTGCTGCCCAAGCATCCACGAACTGCACTTCCTTATTTCATGGAAGTTGTGGTGTAGTGGAAGTTAAGGTAAACATAAGGTTTCAACTGGTTTCCTCTTATATAAATAGGATCAGTTTTCTGTTTTAAAAAGTACACTTGAGCATTACAATTCTTAGTTTTTCGAAAAGAGTCAAAAATCCACTTAAGTCCTTGAGTGTCCTTGTACTTAGCATCTTAGGGGTTTTGTCTTGAGTTGTATTGGGGGTAGAGTTTGGGTAAACTCTAGAGTGTGTAATTGCTTTGAGTGAAGCAAGGAGAAAGAGAGAGATTCGAGAGCTTAACTGATTGAGGGATCAGTTAAGGGGGAACTTAAGTTCATTGAGGAACTTGAGTTTAGAGTCTTAATTTGTAATAGGTTGTTTGCCCTATTATTATTAAGAGTTGAGTTGAAAATCCCTTGTGGTCGTGGTTTTTCTTCTTGATTAGGGCCAAGAAGTTTTCCACGTAAAATCTCTCTTGCACTTTAAAGTTTTTGTTTAAGTTCCTTTAAGAATTTCGCAAAAATTACCCTAGTTCCTCTACAATACAATTCACCCCCCCTCTTGTGTTGTTCATTCGAGTCAACAGCCTTATCATAGCTAATTCCAATAGGGGTGAAATCCTTTCTAAGTCGCTTTCGATTACCCATGGCTAGGATCTCACTAATGTCGAAAGTACCAACACTATTACTAGAGTAGGTGTTTTCGGAAGAAGAAGGATAGTCGTTCTTTTTCCCTTTACAGCCACTGTTATTATTGTTACTAATCATGACCTTCTTGTCACGTGGAGGAACATGAAGGAGATTTGAATCAATGAAGTCTTGAACACGATCCTTGAGGGCGAGGCACTTTTAAGTAGTGTGACCGCGACCTCTATGGTATCGACAATAGGAATTTGGATCCCAATTGGGAAAACGTTTTTCAGGCAGAGGGTCTTGACCTTGATCGTGAAGGCAGTCAAAAGCTTCATTGTAAGTCATTCCTATTGGTGTGTATTCTTCAATGGTCTGTTTTGCCTGTGGCTTAGGAGCATTGAGTTCTTCATTAAACTCTTGGCGAGAATTTTGTTAGATGGCCATTACCCAATTTGCTAATCCTTATACCACATTCAAGAGCATGGCAACAACATCTTGCAATTTTCGAATGTCTTCTTTTAGACTTGACGAGTCTTCCCTGGTATTATCTAAGAAAAGACTTTCATCCTCCTCAATTATGGCCACTTCATCGAGAGAGGTCATATAAGCTGTCTCGATCATGGGCTCTCCTACAGGTGTAATAAGAAGTGATGGATCGAAGGATGCTTGATCTTCTTCGATGGCTAGAATCTCGGAAGTTTCATTGTTATCGATCAAATCTTGAATAGCTTCTTTGAGTTTCCAACACTCCTCAGTGTCATGACCTTTTCCTTGGTGATATTTGCAGTGCTTATTAGGGTCCCACTTAGGTGGCCTGGCTTCTGGAACTGGATCTTTGATGGGCCTTATGGGCATGACCAGTCCTTTGTGGTGTAACTTCTCGAAAGCTGTTTCATAACTCATGCCAAGCGGAGTGAACACCCTCTTTGATCTTTTGATTCGTGGTTTAGAGGCGTTCGTGGCATATACCTCATTAATGGGAGAGGAAGAAGAAGGATGGTCGCTCTTCTTTCCTCTCGCACTATTATCTTTCAGAAGGTCATCTTCAATGTCAAAGCCTATATTATAGACAACCTTGAAAGTATTAAAATTGTGTTAGTACTTTAGGTGCCTTGAATACTTCTCTTGGAGATTCTTGATAAACATCCTCACATATTCTTTTACGGTAGGAGCCTTGACCATATTAGCAGAAGTTTCCCTCCATTTGTTTAAGAAAGACGTGAACCCTTCGTTTTCTTTTTGTTTTAACATCTCAAGTTGTCCGTGGTCTGTTTTGTCTTGGATGTTGCTCGTGTATCTATTCATGAAAGCGTTTGTTATCGACTCCCAAGAAGAGGTTTTTTCTTTCTCGAGAGAAAAGAACCATTGATGACAAACAATTTCGAGAGATAGTGGGAACAGAGAGGGGAAAACCTTCTTATCGATACCCTTAATGTTCATTATGGTTTCAAAAGCTCTTAGATGAAAGTAAGGGTTATCTATTGCCTTGAATTTAGGGATGTCAGTGGCGTTGAACTTAAGCGGAAGAAGTTCCTTGTCCAGCAAGACCCCTTGTGAACTCATGCCCTTAAATTTATAGTCACTAGATAGCTTGCTTAGACTTTCTTGCATGAGGCTCATTTGTTGCTGCTTCACGGGATCATCGATCTTGAGTGTGAGGAGCTTCAGGTGGGATCATCGATCACAGTAACTAATTGGTTCCTAAGCTTATTGACTTCTTCTTGAGTTTCCATTATCTTTTTAGCCTTCCTCTTTTGACGAATTGGTTTATCAAAATGTGAGACTTGAGCAAAGGTGTTGTCCTTGATTAATCGCCCTTCTCTCCTCGACCAAGTACTGTGGAAAAGGAATTTGGGGATACTTATTGTTAATTATTTGACTCAAACTTTATTCAACATGCGATGGATGGAGGAAGTGAAGAAAGATTGGAATAGAAAGTGAAAAAGTTGATTGAGGTGGAGGGATATGAAGAATTAGGAATAGAATATACCCCCCAAATTAAATGACGGAAACACCGACTTATGCATGAACCTAAGACATGGCCATAGTGACATGTGTACTCAAATTGTGTGCTAAGACTAGTGAGTGTAGGTGATATGTTAAGACTCATGTCATGACCATGTGACTAGACTATGCGACTAGAGTCAATTAATGACTCGACAAAGTATTATTGACAGCGAAAATTAACCGAATTAATTAGCAAACTGGTTAATTAGACACTAGATGATGACTCAATCAATAATCTGCATTGTCGGCCAACTGACAGGACTGGCGCCGCACTGTTTAGCTTGGCGCCAGGCGACAGAGCTGTCGCCAGGCGCCACACTCCACAGAGTGGCGCTACAGTCCAGACTTTGGTGCCAATGCTAGAGCTTCAATCTGGGACTGTTTTCGGTGTTATTAATCAACTAGGGTATGCCTAAAGTCGTACTAGGTCAATTCAGATTAAAATATTAGACTTTATTGACTCAAATTAATTAATTAATTAATTAGGCAAAGTTCTTTAAGTCATTAATTTATTTAATCTCAACACAAGTCAAACAAATGGTTAAGAGAAACATAGAATGTATGCACAACGAATAATGTACAATTAGTCAAGTAGTCACGATATGATGCAATGAGTTTGCAAGCTAACCATGGCTCTAGTTCTCTAAAGTTCGGGATATGGTTTAGTCAATAGAGGATCCATGGTTAATTGTCCGGATGCACCGCGCGGAAGCCTAACCGTGAAGGGTTGGCGCGAGTGGATGGCACACCGCGAGTTTTTAGAAAAAACTCTCTTCCATGGTTTGGTGAATTCAACATCTCGGATGTACCCTTTGTTGCACAGAGCGTTCAATCAGATAGATGGAGCATGAATTCCCATAGGGTTATGTCCATATGTAGAACACATATGGGTTTTAGAAAAGTGAACAAATTCAATCAGGAAGTAGGATCAAGCAAACAATACGAAAAATCGGTTGAAATTAGAACGCATATTTCTAGCTCGGTATTGGGGGAGGTTGGCGCCAGCAAACAGAGACTGGCGCCAGGATTTAGCTGTAGCGCCTGGCGCCAATGCTGGCGTCTGGCGCTACAGTTAAATGCCTGGCGCCATTGCTCTGGTCATTGGCGCTACTTCCCACATGCCTCAGCAGCTTTCTGTGCTCGATAAAATTGTCCAGTTTCGCGCGGTGTTATTTCGGCCCTAGTTGTGAAAGATATTTCTCAAATTTCCTACGTGTAAAATCATATGTTTTTAACTCATTACGGATGATTTTTTCAATGAGATCTTTTTTATGCATATGACAATAATGTTAATCAAAATTACGCACATGAAATACTTAGAATGTTTCGAGTCTCATCCACTCATTCTAAATCATTGCCGAAACAAATTCAGGAATTAAAATAGAAATCCTCCCCAGTGGAGTCGTAAAAAACTGTAGGGAATAAATTTCAAGCATTAACCCCTAGCTTGAACCCCACTGTGATCATACACTAAAGTACGGTGGCGTCCAAAAGGGAAGAAGATAGAGCAAAAGAGTCGCCAACAAGTTTTAGGAACTTGTAAACCGTTCACAGGGTGAAGGTTACACCCCTTAACGATCAAAGAGATCGTCAACTCCATAAGGTCTATAACCAAATAAGGGTTCGGGGATGAAGGTACAAATCCAACCTAAAAGAGATTGAATCTGCCCTAATAATAGGCCTCTACTTTATTCTAATCGTATTCATGTGCGCTTATTGATTAACATGCAATCAATAGGATTAACCCTAAACTTGTTTATCTATGTTGGTTGAATATAATGCACAAATAAACTATTATTGGCGATCACTTGAATTATAATCACAATTAACCTAACAAGATTATTAAATATCTTATTAAGCGTGATTACAAGTATAAAATTCCCCTAAACATGCATAAAAGGCGTGATCAAGCAATAACAATAAATATCATCAAGCAACATAATAATAATAAATATAATCATAATAATAAAATTATAATCATCAAGATAATAATAATCATAATGTTCATAATCATAATAATAATCGTCATAAATAAAATAATAATCATCAAAATAATAATAATAATATTCATAATCATCATAAATTATAACAATTATAATCATAATCATGTTCATGTTAACATTAAAGTATAATAATAATAGCAAGATCATAGGCATGATACTAACAAGATTAATAACAAATCCTAGCATGTCACTAAACAATAAAAATCAAATCTTTAGCCCTAACATGATTCTAACAATCATAAATATTAGAAAGAACATAAAAGGCATCATAACAATCATATTTGATATTAAAATTACCCTAGACATAGTACTAGGAATATCATAATAAAAATTTAAACATGATCTCTACATCATATCATCAATAAAACCATTAAAGCACTTACTTTGATGCCTCGTATCTCATTCTAATAACAAAATACACACGTTAGTAACTTCAAGGAAAATAATAAACAAACAATTAAATAAAATAATTGAAATAGAGATTTGGGACCAAACCCTCAGAAATTAAACCTTTTACGTCTAGGGCGAAGGCAACTTCGAATATGGCTAGGTGTTTCTAGATCTAATGAATGCGGAATTTTTGTATGTAAAAGCAAGTTTAGAAAAAGAGAGAAAGAAAGATGGATTAGAATGATTAAAGAGAATGAGAGAATTGATGATTGCGAATGAAAACTGGTTGTAGGTGATTATAATTGAAAACTGGTTATTGATGAATGAAAACGGAGTTTTTAATACGTTATTTATAGAGAAATCAGCCAAAAAGATAAAATTACAAAAACAGAGCAGTGGCGCACAAAAAACAGAACTAGCGCCAGCCACTACTACAATTCCCTTGCTTTTTCGACGCTTTTGGGTTGACGCTGTGCATAAGGCGTCAATGAATAAATTTATATCCCGTGTCTTCTCGACGCTTTTTGGGGTCTTCATAATGTCTTGACATTAAAAAGCGTCTAGAAAGTCATATCCTTGCACGTGCTTTCAATTGGACGCTACTCGGGTAAAAGTAATTCGCCCACTGTACATTACTCACTCAACACTATAACTTCTTCCATCAGCCTAAACCTAATTAACGGATACCTCTTCGTCAATTCCATCAAAACTTCTTCAATTCAGTTGGATTTGCTTCACTAAACTTTAAAAGTTCAGCGAATTGGGCGAAAAATGGTGGTAATTTCTTTCGTTGCTCTTCAATTTCTAGTAATCTTCTTGCTCTTTAAAAATTTGTTGGTTATTTTGCTAATATATCATTCGAATTCCTCTATCAAATCATTTTTTTTAATTTCCTTGGTAGGATATAAATTTTCTTTGATTTCGATCTCCATTCCCTCTCTGTCTTGCATAACTTCCAGATCTACCCTAAATTGAGGTAACAAGTTTGAAAAAATTAAGGGTATATTCTTCTTCCTCTGTAGATTATCGATTTTTTGGGGTTTTTTTTGCTCATCTATTACATTTTTCGATTGGTTATTAAGGGTTTCATTTGTTTAATTTTGTTTTCAAATATGTAATTACCGAAATATTTCAAATAATTCATTTTTTTCAAGGGTTTCGGGATTCATGCCAAGGTATCTTCTCCCCTTTTTAGTTCATTTGTTAATTGATTTTCTGCCATTTTTTTTTTTGAAATTAATCAGAATACCGGTTTTTCTTTTAATTGTTCTATGATTTTCGTTTCTATGAGTTTGATTGTATACTTGAATGAAATTAATGGATCTTTAGGATGAATTCAGCAAGCTAAGTTAAGAGTAATTGATATCTCTTAACAAATTATTTGTGGGAATGTAGTTAACAGTAAGATTTGCATGTCTTAGCTAGTTTATTATCAGTATGACCATATCATCCTTTTGAATCTTATACTGAAAAATATGACCCAAAAATTCTCCTTTAACATGTACTGTCAGTGGTAAAGAATTAAATCCTCTCCGTCAAGAATACTTGGTTGTAATTGAGCACATAATTCTCAATAGTTTTAGGAACTTGGGCTATGAATGTATTATTTTATTTTTTTGATATTTTCCTTGCATTGTATGATGAAAAAGCTTGATACCCTTGTAATTTGATAAGTGATTAGTACAATGAGTGATTTTTTTGATAAGAAAATGAATCCGGTTCTTTGAAGAGCAATGTAATTTCCTGTTTTCATTTTCTTTTCCTTTATATTTCTTTGTTTTTTTAAATCCAGGATTCTTATTAGTTCTTAATATTTGTATTTCATTATAGGGCTTTTGTGTCTTAGCTTGTATTATAACCCAATAACCCCATACTAATCACTAATTAGATAACTATTGTTGAACCTTGTTAAAAATTTTGGAGTACACGAAGGTTTTATTTTTTTAAAATTTGATATACTTGTTTTATCTTGGTGAATTTCTTTTTTTTTGGTATTTTGTTGAAAATTTTTTGTTAGAGAGAGTTAAATTATCAATTTCAAATCAGAATACTGAACTGCATCTCTGCCTTTCTCAAAGAGTAGATCAATTGAAAAGGTGAGATGCATGCTTCTAAGTAAAATTCATATCTTTATCTCTCTTTGAATCAATTTATAGAACTTGACCCAAAATTGTAATCTATGTCGTCCCTCTTAGTGCCGATCGATAATATTAAGGTACATGCTTTCTCTTTGAATCAATTAATAGATCTTGGTTTAATTTAATGTTTTATTTTTCAATAATCTCACATATTATGTTTAGATATGGGTTAGCTTCATGAGTAATTGAGATTTTAGGGTTTCTTTTATGTTTCAATTTATGCTTTTGATTTAATTTAATTCAGAATATTAGGCTTTTGTTTCATTTTTTGAATGAGCATGATTGCATTGTTTTTCGTCTCACAATTCCATCACAATTCGCATTGATTTTTGTAGGAGCTATTGTGAGTGCTGACTTCATTTGGCTCATTCTCCTTCGTTAGAGAAGTTTTTTTTGGTGATTTTTTTTTAATTTGGGTATTTTTCTGTTTACTTTCTTACTGTAAAATTTCATTATTTTTGGAGTTTATTTTCTATTAAACTGGGCTGTTTCTTTCGGACTGGTTTGTTTCTCTAGGGATTTCCTATTTGATTTAGGGTATATTTGAGGGTGTTTGAAAATATTATTGCACTCTTTTATTCCCATGTTGTCGATGTTTTTGTTGCTTATAGAATTAAAGCAGGAATATTTTAGGATTGCTGCTCATATTAGTGCTCTTCACTGCTAATCAATTCTTGTTTATTGTTTTCTCTAAGGTAATTGCCGAACATCTTTAAAAGGACTCAAGCATCGTCTTGCTCCCGTTATGATTTGCTTATATTTTCTTTTTATTTGTGCAACTCTGTCGTCGTCAAGTTGAATTTGAAACTTTGTTAACTCCAGAGTTCTTCTGTACATAATATCCTTGTCTGCTTTTGATCTATATGCTAAAACATATGAAAAATGCAAGATATGTTGATGAGTTTGTTGTAGGTTGTGAGGGTTGTATATTTAATTAGATTATGGATTATTTTGTTGACATTTTGTTCAATGCAGGAACTTGACTTTCATTTAACAACCTCTATTTTTTGCCTTGAATTGTGATTCTATGCTAAATAACACTTCAATTATGGATGTCAGTCAAGAGGTGATTATGGAAATCACTGAAATGGAGGCTATTACGGAGGACACATATGTGATGGTGGTTACGGATACGTACCACACCCCCATGACCCAAGAATGTATGCAGCAGCCGCAGCAGATTACAGAGCCTACCATGTGTACGGTAATCGGCAACAAGTAAGCTGATGACAAAGACACGAAAAGAAGAAGTAGCGCGCATGAGGAGAAGCCTCAAGATAACAATAAGCTTATCTTTATATGTTTGCTGGAAGTATTATCGATAAACTTAGTAAGAAAAATTACCTTCCTGTTAGTAATTGCTTTGTCAGTATTGTTTAAATATTTGATTCATAGACAGTAGATATTTGAAGGTTTTTTCATTCATGTATACAATGTATTATTATGTTTTATTGTGCTTCTATTTTATGTCTATTATGAAAATTTAGCATTTTGTTCTACATTTGAAGCACGATTATGATCACTTTTGAGTTGTTTGATAGCCTCTTTTCAATAATTTTTTTATTTTGTTTTATTCTTTTTGGTTCCGTATGTATTATGATTGTTTAGGTAAAAGTCAACATTCTTTGATATTTTTCTCTTATGTAAATTGTATCTCTAGCTCAGGTGGCCTCTCACACTATTTTCCATGTTCTTGACACGGATATGTGGCCAAACATTCATCGTCGAAAGAAATACCTTTAAGAAGCTTAAGGTGTAGTCATTGGCTGTACCACGCTACAGGATACATGTAAGTTTTTTTTACCACTTTACAGATAACATGTCAGTTTTATGTATTTTACTAGAAATGGAAGTTCTAAAACCCCCTACAAAATTTTTATGTTGAAAATGTAAAAGTATTTGACTTTTCCTATGCTTGCTGGCTTATAGTATCTTTTGCAATGGCAACGAGATGCTATTAACAAGTTGATCAAATAAGCTGTTATCAAATGGATAAAAATTCAGATCAACTTGCCTTTTCCATTATGAGACATGATTATAACTAGATTGAATCTTGGTTTTCTGAAATCTTTGTGGCTTTTTTCTAAAGTCATAATGAGACGGATATCTTTATGAACCATGAGCAATCTCAAACTTGCTTAAGAATCATGATATCTTTGTTCATTGGTAATTTTTGTTTTCCGCATTTTAATCATTAGAAGCTGGTTTGAGTTGTGTCCTTTTATAGACATTTGGTTGTTTTGCTCTATGGTTTAACATGTTATTGTATACCAAAACACTTATAATTGCATGGCTCATATTGATGTTTCTACTCATTCATTAGAAGCTGGTTTGAGTTGTGTTAGTTTATAATCATTTACTTGCTTTTCTATATGGTCGTAAACATTATTGTGGACCAAAACTCTTATAATTTCATAACAGAATTCAGATATGAAGTTCAGAACTGAAATCATATTTGAAATCAGAGCTGAAATTCAAAATACTTGTGCGTGTGTGTGAAATTCAGAGCTTGTGTGTGTGTATAAGAGTCGATTATCCTTTTTATTAGCTTTGTTATTGTTTATCTTTACTTATATACTTGTGTGGAGGCTAGCTTGTGTTGTACGTGTTACACATGCATATGTATTTTAAATATCATTGTCAAACTTGTTCTAAATTTGGATATATGGAATTGTTTATATCTTGAAACTTGTATTGAGCTGCATAATTAATTTTTCAAGTAAATTATGCTTGTTATGTCGAGGTACATGCTAATTGACATTTGAATTGAGTCCCTATGATATGTATTCTATGCTAATGTCATGTTTGTTTGGTTTTTATTTTTTATTTTTTTTATTTTTCCTTACTGCTTCATGAGATCAGATTTTGAGACACACATATGATATGTGTAGCATGCTTTCTTTTTTGATTCAGTACATGCTAATTCTATAACTGAAATCATAACTAAAATTCAAATCTGAAATCAGTTCTGGATTTCAGTTTTGATTTCAGCTCTGAACATCATAAATGAATTCTAGAACTGAAATCAGAACTGAAATTCAAATCTGAATTCAGTTCTGGATTTCAGTTTTGATTTCAGCTCTGAACATCAAAAATGAATTCTAGAACTAAAATCAGAACTGAAATTCAGATATAAAGTTCAGTACTGGAAATCAGACTTGAAATCGCAACTTCAATCCTAAAATGCTTGTGTGTGTGTGTGAAATTCAAAGCTTGTGTGTGTGTGAAAGTCAGAGCTTGTGTGTGTGAAACTCCATACTAATGCTACCAGGGCACTGACCATGCAGCTTAAACTTAAGGTAGAAATAACAGTGAGACAGTAGACAGGCATAGGTTTTTTTGTTCGTTAACAGTGAGACCTTTTGATGAAATAACAGTGAGACAATAGACAGTAGACGTCCACTAAGAACTCTTGATGAAAGACCTTTTGGCTTTTTTTGTTCATTTATAATTTTATGTTTAACTCACAATTCTATGTTTAAATACAACATGTTGAATCTTGAGCCTATATTGTGTAATGTACTAATTTATACTTTGAATTTTTTTTTTTTTTGAAGATTGGAAAAGGCAATGTAGGTGCAACAAAAGAATAGGCCGGGACACTTGAGCATCAACAAGCGACTATATCGATCAATGTGGCCATCGTCTATCTATTTTGGTTTTTAGTCTTATATTAGTGAGGTATTTATTTAGGGACAAGCTACATACTATAATATGCGACCTTTTTTTTTAATGATTGTACTGTGTTGATGTTTTCTTTTCTAAATTTGGTAATTAACTACGTACTCTTTTTATTGTTGATTAATTATTGTTTTTTTTAATCTAGTTATATAGAATATTTGTTTATTTTTATTTTAATGTTATTAATTTAATTTATGATAAATTTAAATAATTATAATGTATGTATGATGATAATAATTTGATAAAAGAAAAAAAAAAGCTTAAAAAATAAATCTAGACGCTTTTTAATGTCTACATAATTGCACATTTTCAAATTTCAAAGACTTTCCCGCCATACCATAGGCTGACATGAATAAACGCAAGACAACAAAAAGCATCGCTAAATTTGATTATGTGGACAGGAAAAAGCGTCGCTAAAAAACTACATACATTTGGGATAATGCGCAAAATACGTAATTTTCGACGCTTCGTATATTAGTTTGGACACTAAAAAGCGTCGAGAATCTCGACGCTTTTTTATGTCCCTGAAAAATTTTCGACTCACGGATTTGCAACGCTTTTTTGCACCGTCGAGAAATAATTTTTCGACGCTTTTTAGCGTCGAAAAAAGGCCTAAAAAGCGTCCAAAAAACACGTTTTTTGTAGTAGTGAGCGCTAGCTGATTGGCGCCAATGCCTGCGTTTGGCGCTAATCCTGTTTTTGACTTTCTAAAATCAGATTAAAATTACCGTACAGGAAGATAAAATCGTATTTTTTCCTCAAAAATGTTCTTTGATTTTAATTAAAACTCTGAAAAGTCAACAAAAGTCAATTTATCAATGCTAATTAAATTAGGAATGATAAGAACCTTCTAGAATAATCTAGAAGACTAAAACCATTCCTAATTGCATTAGGAATGATAAATCATATTAGGCCCTCCCCTAGATCATTGGGCAGCATATAAGGCTCAAACCGGGTCGAGTTCAGTAAATTGGCCATAACTTCCTCAATATTCATCGGAATTGGGCTTATAATATATCGTTGGAAAGATCTTGTAAAGCCCTATCCAACTACACTACTATTGGACCCATATCACAGACGAACCAAACTGGATTGGCTGTTTTCTTAAAATAAGTTTTCAAAAACAGAGAGATGAGAAAAGAAATTAAAACTATCAGCAACACTAGACTTTCCACACTTTCACTTCATTCGATTATGATTCGACATGAAAGGTACTCATCACTGGGTTTGATTTTGGGGAGACACAAATGGGTGTCTACAGTTACAATTAGGTTATTATTAATAACTGACAAATCTTAACACCGGTTACGAATATATTTTTTTAGTAACTAGCATTAAATTAAGCCAGTTACTAATTAATAAATAAACCAGTAATCCTAGGCATGATACTAACAAGATTTATAACAAACCCTAGCATGTTAGTAAGCAACAAAGATCAAACATTGAGCCCTAACTTGATACTAACATGAATATTAAGAAACTTATTCTTTACCCTAAACATGATACTAGGAATTATTGTTGTCATTCAAAACATCAAGCATCCTAACATGATACTAGGAATCATAATAACGACCTAGACATGATTTCTATATCATAATAACAATGCAAACAATTAAAGCACTTACTTGGATGCCTCGTATCTCTTTCTAATTACAAAATACACACGTTAGTAACTTCAAGGAAAATAATAAAACAAACAATTAAATTAAATAATTGAAAGAGAGATTTGGGACCAAAATCTCATAAATTAAACCTTTCACGTCTAGGGCTAAGGCTACCTCGAACTTGGCTAGGTGTGTCTAGATATTGTAAATGCGGAATTTTGTATGAGAAAAGGCTAGTTTAGAAAAGAGAGAGAGAGAGAATATCAAGAATTTCTTGATGAGAGTTGGTGAGAAGAATTAGAGAACTGATGATTGAAAAATGGAGGTTTTAGGAGGCTATTTATATAGAAAATCAAACGTATATGATAAAAAAAACGAATCAGAGTTGCGAAAAGAATAAAACACGACGCTCTCGCTAAACACGCGCTTGTCTCCAGACTCTGCGCGTGTCGCAAGACTCTAGGTCTGTCGCCAGACGACAAACGTGTCGTACGACGCTGCAATCAATTTTCCACGCGGTTTCTTATTTTGACAAAATTTAGGCATACGAGAGGGTAAAACTGTATTTTTCTTAAAAACACTTCTTTTATTCTAATTAATACTCTTAAAAGTCAATTTATCAATGATAATAAAATTAGGATTTAAAATAACCTTCTAAAAGACTATAATCAATCCTTATCGCATTAGGAATGATAAATAAATAATTGGCCCTCCTCTAGATCATTGGGCCGCATATAACAATTTAACCGGGCCCAGTTTAGTAATTTGGCCATAAATTCCTCATTATTCATCGGAATTGGGCTTATAATATATCGTTGGAAAGCTCTTTTTGAATCCGACCCAACTACACCATTATTGGACCCTTGCCATGGACCAAACCAAACTGGATTGGCTGTTTTATTAAAATAGGTTTTTAAAAACAGAAAGAAAGAAAAGAATTAAAAACTAACCGTAACACTAGACTTTTTACACTTTCACTTCATTCGATTATGATTCAACGTAAAAGGTACTTATCACTGGGTTTGGTTTTAGGGAGACACAAATGGGTGTCTACAATGACACACTTTGCCATCATGGATCCGGAGCTGGAGATTTGATTCCCCGGCTATACGGAATTATCACGAGGGATCCTGTCACTAACGCCTTGTGGGAGTCTACTGGTTTAGGAAATTTATATTCAGCGGTCGTAGGATTTTGCAGCCCCCGGGGTTGTTATTCCACAGTTGTTCGTGCGTTGTTGGAGTATTTTTGGGATACTACAAACACTTTTCACTTTGCTTGGGGAGAGATGACAGTGATCCCTCTGGATTTTAGCATGATTAGCGGCTTACGCTTCACCGAGCGGTCCGTACGACAGATTCTTGACCTCACTTGGGGGGCGGCTGAGGTAGCAGATTTGTTAGGTCCGGTTGTTTATCATATCAGGACTCAGCCGGTGCCACGAGGTGGCCGTAAGAGCGAGCGATCAGAGGTGGCCCTATGACCCAATGATCATGTGGAGGGTCCAAAGGTTTAATCCTATTCCTAAACTAATTAAGATTAATTAGAAGCTTCTATAAGTTTCTAAAAGATCTTAATTATCCTTGTTGAACATATAAGATTAAAGAATTTGAGTTAAATAAAAACTTTCCTTTTTTCTTAAATCCTTATTCTATTTGAATTTAAAGATGTTCAAAGACAGTCAAATATTAATTTCGTGCCTCATAATCTTTATCCAAATTTTATATGGTTGGATATATATTTAAATTATCTTTCCAATGATATATTATATTATTACTTCCGAGCTATAACGAAAAAGATTTGAATGGAATACAAAACTCTATCGAAAACTGACACCGTCCTACTATTTCGGCCATATCTTTTTATCTAAAAAATATTTTAATCTTATTTTAATTTGGTTGGAAATTAACTTCAAGATGTTTCCAACGACATATTATATGTCTTATTTGGTCTTCTAGATCAAAAGATATGATAAAAACAAAATCCGTAAAAAGTGTTGTCCATCGAGTTTTATTTCAATTCGAATTCGGATTCTTTTTTATTCTTCGACCCCCTTTTTTTTCTCTATAAATAGAGGTCATATCTATCCTTTTTCAAATCACCAACTCTCATCAAGAAATTCTTGATATTCTCTCTCTCTCTCTCGTTTAAACTAGCCTTTTCTCAAATACAAAATTCCGCATTCACAAGATCTAGACACACCTAGCCAAGTTCGAAGTTGCCTTCGCCCTAGACGTGAAAGGCTTGATTTATGAGGGTTTGGTCCCAAATCTTTTTTTTTTTTTTTTTTTGACAAAAGTTTTGGTCCCAAATCTAGTTTTACCTTTCTTAATCTTTATTTAATTATTTGATTTTATTATTCTCCTTGAAGTTACTAACAAGTGTATTTTGTTATTAGAAAGATATACGAAGCATCCAAGTAAGTGTTTTAATTTTTTCATTGATATTATGATATAGAAATCATGTCTAGGTTGTTATTTTTATTCCTAGTATCATGTTAGAATTCTTTTCTTAGTATTAAGTTTAGGGTGACAACAATAAGTTCCTAGTATCATGTTTAGGGTAAAAAATATAATGTCAATTATGATTCCTATGATGCTTCCTATTTTCTTTCCTAATAGCATGTTAGTATCATGTTAAGGTTAAAGCTTTGATCTTTATTGTTTAGTGACATGCTAGGGTTTGTTATTAATCTTCTTAGTACCATGCCTAGGATCTTGCTATTAATATTATGCTTTAACATGATTATTTTAATTATGATAATTATTATTATTATGATGATTTATTATTATGTTGCTTGATTTTATTTATATATTTTTATTGTTATTGTTTGATCACACCTTTTATGCATGTTTAAAGGGAATTGGTACTTGTAATCACGTTTAATAAGATAATTTATAATTCTGTCTAGGGTTAATTTGATTATAATTCAAGTGATCGCCAATAATAGTTTTGTTTGTGCATTAATATTCAACCAACATAGATTAAAGAGGTTTAGGGTTAATCCTATTGATTGCATGTTAGTCAGAAAGCACACATGAATATGAGCAGAATAAAGTAGAGGCCTATTATTAGGGCGAGTTCTTTCTCTTTTAGACTGGATTTTTACCTTCATCCCCGAACTTCCAATATTGGTTCCAGACCTATTGGAGTTGACGATCTCGTAGATCGTTAAGGGGTGTAACCTTCACCTTGTGAACGGTTTACAAGTTTATAAAACTTGTTGGCGACTCTTTTGCTCTAGCTTCCTTCCCTTTGGACGCTACCATGCTTAAATTTATGATCACAGTGGGGTTTAAGTTTGGCGTAATGCTTGAAATATTCCTTACAATTTTTGGCGATTCCACTGGGGAGGATTTCTATTTTAATTCCTGAAATTTATTTCGGCAATGATTTAGAATGAGTAAATGACACTCGAAAAGTTCTAAGTATTTCATGTGCGTAATTTTTATTAAAATTATAGTCATATGCATAAAAAAGGTTCTCATTGGAAAGACCATCCGTAATGAGTAAAAAACATAGGATTTTTACACGTAGGAAATTTTAGAAATATCTTTCACAACTAGGACCCAAATAATGCTGCGAAAAACATGAAAATTTAAGAATACAAAAAGCATCTGAGGCATGTAGGAAACAGAGTTTATCGCTGAAGATATGGCTCTGTAGCTGAGCAACAATTCTGTCGTTAGGCGACAGGGCTATATTGCGGCGACAATCCCTTTTGGCTGGCGATGCGTTCTTCCAATACCGAGCCAGAAATATGCGTTCTTGTTTAGACCAGTTCTACCATTGTTGGCTCGATTCTACTACCTGATTGAGTTTTTCTCTTTTTTCTTAAACCCGTATGTGTTCTACATATGGACATAACCCTCTGGGAATTCATTCTCCATCTATCCGATTGAACGCTCTGAGCAACAAAGGGTACATCCGAGAATGTTGAATTCACCAAACCGTGGAAGTGAGTTTAACTCGCGTGGTCCCATCCACTCGCGCCAACACTTCCAAAGGTAAGGCTTCCGCGAGGTGCATCCAGACTCATAACCATGGAACCTCTTTGACTAACCCATATCCTGAACTTTAGAGAACTAGAGCCATGGTTAAGTTGCAAACTCATTGCATCATGTTGTGACTACTTTACTACTTGTGCATAACTTACTTGTGCATACTTATTATGTGATTAAACTAACCATTTGGTTTGAGTTGTGTTTATAAATAAGTCTAAATAAACTAATTAATGACTAAAGGGCTTTGCTTAATTAATTAATTAATTAATTAATTTGAGCTGAAAAATATACCTTTAATCGAGTCATAGTTCCTTTAAGTCAACTCGGATTTTTATTCCCGTATACTGCATAAGTGCCAAATTGTTTTGGTAATAGCCAGAAATCTAGGAAGAACTACGAGTCGTTAAACCTATAGATCTGTAGCCCCTAGTTTTATCTTTAATTTGGCATTGGTTTCATCCCAATCAGTGTCACTGATCAAAAGTTATGACTAAAATACCACAGCCTGTCCAGTTTAATACATATACATGAAGTCTTAACTTAGTCTTTGCTTGAGTCTAGTCACATAGTATAGCCACATGGTCATGACACAAGTCTTAAAATGTCACCTACACTCACTAGTCGTAGCACACACTTTGTGTATATGTCACCATGACCATGTCTTAGGTTCATGCATGAGTCAGTTTTTTCTGTCATTTGAGTTGGGGGTACATTCTATTCCTAATTTTTTCATATCTCTCCATCTACATCATCTTTTCATTCTCTACATGCTTCCTCCATATCACAACCTTCATTCTTCCTACCTTCTTCCATCCATGCATGTTGTATCGAGTTTGAGTCATGTGATTGACAAAAAAAAAATGAGGGTAATGATGAAACAAATGCACAAGGCAAGCTTCTCACCAAAATTTCATGCTTTCTTCTTCTTTTTTTTAAAACCCTTTCCCCAATAAATCTATCATAGTCACCCTTCATCCTCCTTGAATTTATTTCTTAGAGTTTGATTTTTACCCTTCACTTTTTAAATAAAATGAGCATTTATTTCCTTACAAATGATAATTGTATTGCCAAAAAAAAAATTAAAATCTGTGTCGAACTGAGCTCAAGGTATACCAATGATTTGAGGCACCCCTTGTAGCCACAACATATTACCTTTCACCCTTCAAATATGCAATCCGTTTTTGATAAACCACTTTGAGCCTCGTCTAACGATAGACCTTTCTTTTTCAACACACATCTACCTAACCTTGGGATGGGACAGTGTGCAATTTATGCAATTTTAAAAAGCTTGAGTGATTTCAAAATATCAAAATAAATAAAATAGGCAAAAAAATAAATAAAAGTGTACAAAGGGCAAGTGTTCCAATGTCTTTGACATGAACATGTCTTTGATATGAACACGTCTCAGATTGTGTCTCTTATCGAGTGCTTGGTATCGTGCCTGAGAAACATGAATGCGAAGTGAGTGATAGACCGCATGATCGGGATTTCCCACACTCATTAAAAAGGTCCAGAATAAAATAAATACAAAAGCAAAAAAGAAAGAGAGCTAAAAAAGAGTTAAAAGCCTCAAGCATGAAAATATAAAGATTCAAAAGCAAGGTTGCACACCTTTGGGGCTTATCTAGGGTCTTGAGCCTTTATCCCTTTCTTCTTCAATCTTTAGCCTAACCACGTTACAACCCTTAAAAGACCTCTTTGAGACATAAACACACTTGTGCGAGGTTTGGCTAGAGCTATGTTCGGCCTGATTCCTAAAGGATACGTAGGAAATCTAACATCGAGGTTCAGCCATAATAAAAATGCATTCATATTTACATTCATAATTGATCATATCAAGAGATCTCCAATGCTCATCATCCCTTTCAGTTTAGAGCTAGACTTGGGGGCTTGATCCCTACATCATTAGCTTACCTAGCCTAAGAGTCACCATCATTTGACTCTTTTTGAAATAATAATTTCCCCCACACTTATCCTTTGTAGCTTAGATTTAGTGTCACTTTCACACACATCACATATACATGACCAAATATACTTCCCTTAGGAACCCTTTGTCATGAAATCATAACACAACGCTGAAGCATGCCTTATCATATCGACATCAATCATCATTGCATCACAAAGTATGAAGTACTTAGCCTCCGCGCATAAGTCACTTAAATACTTTCATTATCGAGTTAACGAGGATTGACTAAGATGTTACAATCCTTGTACTGTGAGAGACAACGTTAACGAATTAATCTCATTCAACATGGACCTTCAAAAACTTCGCTTCTTTCAATTTTCACATCTTTCTTTTTTCGGGAGAAAGTCGGTACCCTCCACAAAAATGACGGAAAATTTTGTTTTTCTGCATTTCTAGTCATGTAAATATCAAGCTTCATGAGTAACATTATGCACACACGAATCAACCTCGAAGTGAGTCATCATTAAGTCAAGTTTATACCTTGAGTCATGTTAATTCAATGAGTCAAGCAACACTAAGTATTAGGTCAACCCTAATTATATGAGCAAAGTCCTATAGTCCAAAATGTAGATGCAGGTACACTAAGTCCCAAACGGACAAAGTAAGATTTACAAAAGGTTTGAAGCAAAAGGAAAAAAACAACTTAGCAAATCAACTAGAGTCATCTTAATTGCAATCATATTTTATTACCGGCTGGCCTGACGGCGGTCATATTACATTAATTAGGTTCCTTGATACGCCAGTTAGCCCCTATAAGCAAATTGACATGATTAGTAGTAGGCTCGATTACAATCGCAGTAAGTGATTGACCTACGACTATCATCTCACTTAGCTTAAGCGCCTAAGCATTATCTCATTACAAGCACCAACACATCGGTTCAAAAGAAAGCACTTATACGACAATTTTTCCAAGATTGGATTGTCATCCCCAATTGACAATATTTCACAATGTGGATTGTCGCGCATCTTCTTCAACAACAATTTTTTCCAAGTTTGGATTGTCATCACTGGCAAAGTTTCCAAGCGTGGGTGTCATACTCCTTCTCTGTTTAGCAATTTTTTCCAAGTTCGGATTGTCATCGCTGGCAAGTTTTCCGAGATTGGATTGTCATACACCCAGCTCCCTATGGCAATATTTCCCAAAGGAATTTCGTAGGTCTCTATTCATTATAAAATTAAGCAAAACTTCCTCAACGTGGATTGTCATTCATTTCAGTAAGTGGCAAATTTTCCCGAATTGAAGTGGATTGTCGATCGACTCTTTTTTGCAAATGTTCCAAGACGCGGATTGTCAATTGTGGCAATATTTTCCTTCAAGGATTGTCGCATAGCAGTGGATAAATTCCAATGTGGATTGCTTTTAAGAGTTATATTCCAAGATGTGGATATTCGATCATAGCAAAGTTCTTATGACAGATTGTTACGAAGCATTGGCAACTTTTCCCAAAAATTGCATTTTGGCAAATTTTTTGAGTTACGGATTGTCGCTTCATCGTGGAAACATTTCCAAGGATGGATTGTTACGATGCATTGAAAAATTTCCCTAAATCAGATTGTCATACATCATACAAGAGTTGTGTTGGCAACTGTTCCCAAAGCATCAATAGCCAAATTCAAGCAACATTAAGGATCGACGGCGTTGATCTTTGGCTTCGGAATATTATCGCAACAACTGAGGATGGCTTCAGGCGGAGCAATCTTCGATCATGTTCCCTGGCTTGCGGTAGATGGTCACAAGGCGGTAGAAGATCGTTTCAGGCGAAGCAATCTCCGATAGTTTTCTCTAGCCTGTAGAAGACTATCATAGTAGAAATTGGAGGCAGTTACAAGCGTAGCAGTCTTAAGGCGATATCCCCTAGCTTGAGGATGATTGTCTAACAAAAAAGATAGCTCTTTGTTCAGAGACGCGTGGACATATCAAAAAGCTCCATTGTTTAGAGACGCGTGGACATATCAAAAAGCTCTATTGTCTAGAGACGAGTGAACATCAAAACAGCAAGATGGCGTTCCCTAGCTTATTGAAGGTTGTCACAACGACAAATGCAGCAACAAATCGGTTACCCTAGAGAAGTGTACTCGACGGTGCAAGATACATGTTTCTTAACTCTCTTATCTATTTTAACTAACACTAGTTTGCAAGTATCGACGTTACAAGAATGATTTAGGATCGCAAAACGTTCTAAATCATTCTCCGTCCCTATCAATACTTTGACTTTTGTTTTCGAAACATGCGTTTCTCCACACTCAATCAAAGTGGGGGCTTCTGTAGACACCCATTTGTGTCTCCCAAAACCGAACCCAGTGATGAATACCTTTCATTTCATTTGATTATCGAACAAAGAAAGAGTGTGAAAAGTCTAGTGACGAGGATGTTTTTATTAAAATATCTCTTTTTTCTGTTTTTTGAAAATATTTCTTTTCTTAACCTATTTTTGAAAAACATGCATTCTAGTTTAGTTTGGTCAATGATATGTGTTCATTAATGGTGTAGTTGGATGGGTTTTTAAAAGACCTTTTCAACAATATATTATAAGCCCAATTCCGATGAATAATGAGAAAGTTATGGCCAAAATACTAAACTAGTCCCTAACCGGTTTTTACCTACGGCCCAATGATCATGTGGAGGGTCCAAAGGTTCAATCCTATTCCTAAACTAATTAGGAATAATTAGAAGCTTCTATAAGTTTCCAAAAGATCTTAATTATCCTTTTTTAAACGATAAGATTCAAGAAT
Organism: Chenopodium album; assembly: GCF_948465745.1. Taxonomy (NCBI): domain Eukaryota; kingdom Viridiplantae; phylum Streptophyta; class Magnoliopsida; order Caryophyllales; family Amaranthaceae; genus Chenopodium; species Chenopodium album. The sequence goes on along the minus strand of NC_137834.1, from coordinate 41,356,252 downwards.
TTTAGTTAAATAAAAACTTTCCTTTTATAAAAACTTTTCTTTTTTCTTAAATCCTAATTCTGTTTGAATTTAAAGATGTTCAAAGACAGTCATATATCAATTTCGTGCCTCATAATATTTATCCAAATTTTATATGGTGGGATAGATATTGAAATTATCTTTTCAATGATATATTATAATATTAATTCAGAGCTATAACGAAAAAGATATGAATGGAATACAAAACTCTATCCAAAACTGACACCGTCTCACTATTTAAGCCATATCTTTTTAACTGGGTTGAAAAGTAGACTTCAAGAGCTTTCTAACGACATATTATATGCCTTATTTGGACTTCAGGATCAGAAGATATGATAAAAACAATATCCGCAAAAACTGCTGTCCATCGAGTTTTATTTCGATTCGAATTCGGATTCTTTTCTTATTCTTCAACCCTCTTTTTTTTCTCTATAAATAGAGGTCATATCTCCCCTTTTTCAAATCACCACTCTCATCAAGCAATTCTTGATATTCTCTATCTCTCTCTTCTAAACTAGCCTTTTCTCAAATACAAAATTCCGCATTCACAAGATCTAGACACACCTAGCCATGTTCGAAGTTGCTTTCGCCCTAGACGTGAAAGGTTTGATTTCTAAGGGTTTGGTACCAAATCTAGTCTGAAATTTCTCAATCTTTATTTATTATTTGATTTTATTATTCTCCTTGAAGTTACTAACATGTGTATTTTGTTATTAGAAAGAGTTACGAGGCATCCAAGTAAGTGTTTGAATTGTTTCATTGATATTATGATATAGAAATCATATCTAGGTTGTTATTTTGATTTCTAGTATCATGTTAGGATGCTTTTCTTATTATCATGTTTAGGGTGACAACAATAAGTTCCTAGTATCATATTTACGATAAAAAATATAATGTCAATTATGATTCCTATGATGCTTCCTATTTTTTTTTCCTAATAGCATGTTAGTACCATGTTAGGGTTAAAGCTTTGAGTTTTATTGTTTAGTGACATGCTAAGGTTTGTTATTAATCTTGTTAGTATCATGCCTATGATCTTGCTATTAATATTTTGCTTTAACATGATTATTTTAATTATGATAATTATTATTATTTTGATGATTTATTATTATGTTGCTTGATTATATTTATATATTTTATTGTTATTGCTTGATCACACCTTTGATGCATGTTTAAAGGGAATTGGTACTTGTAATCACGCTTAATAAGATAATTAATAATCTTTTTTAGGGTAAATTTGATTATAATTCAAGTGATCGCCAATAATAGTTTTGTTTGTGCATTAATATTCAACCAACATATATTAAACAGGTTTAGGGTTAATTCTATTGATTGCATGTTAGTCAGAAAGCGCACATGAATACGAGCAGAATAAAGTAGAGGCCAATTATTAGGGCGTGTTCTTTTTCTTTTAGATTGGATTTGTGCCTTCATCTTCGAACTTTCAGTTTTGGTTCAAGACCTATTTGAGTTGACGATCTCCTGGATCGTTAAGGGGTGTAACCTTCACCCTGTGAACGGTTTACATGTTCCTAAAACTTGTTGGCGACTCTTTTGCTCCAGCTTCCTTCCCTTTGGACGCACCATGCTTAAGTGTATGATTATAGTGGGGTTCAACTTTGGAATAACGCTTGAAATATTCCCTACAAGGGTACCGACCTTCCCCAAAAGAAAAAGAAATTAAAAAGAAAATGGGACAAGTTTTACAACTTCCGCAAAAAAAAAAAAAAACAATTGGGACAAATTTTGCAATTTCCCCAAAAGAAAAAGAAATAAAAATTAAAATGGGGCAAGTTTTACAACTTCCCAAAAATAAAATGAAAAATAAAAATAAAAATGAAAATGGGACAAGTTTTACAACTTCCCTAAAATAATAAAAGAAAAATAAAAATAAAATAAAAATATGAAAAATAAAAAAATAAATAATAAAATAAATGGAGAATTTTATTAGGAATGAAACTCTCGAAAAACAAGATTAGATGATAAACAGTGAAGGAAAAACAATAAAAATCCGGATAAAAATAGGTAAAGGATAAAAATATGAAGACACGTGGGCACCACGACACGGCATTATATACCGTGTCACGGCAAAACAGGTTGTGTCGCGCAGTCATTCCGTGACACGTTGGGATTTCCAGTGTCACGATGCGCGTATTCTGCAGCGGTGTAGTTTGTGCACATAGAAAGATAGATTTTGAGTATTTCCAAGCGTTTTGGCTATAAAATAGGACCAGTTTATTCGTGATATGCATAACTACAAAACACAAAATAATTAGAATTTCATATTTCAATAATAATGTCTCAGAATTTTAAAAATACATTGCGTGACTGGTCCTATTCTTTGACCAATGCTTACAAAAGATAGCTGGAATTGTTTCATGTTAGAGGCTTATTAGCCTTGAGGCATGTAGCAATTGAACATGATTTTCTTAGGGCAACTTTAGATTATTGAAGTCCAGAAACACATTGTTTCAAATTTTATTATGATGGTATTTGTCCCCTGTCGGAGGAATTCGGTGCCATCTTTTGTTTTCCTGCCAGAAATCTCATTGCAATGCATACCCTACTTGAGTATTATTACCAAGACATTGAACGCCATCTGAATCTGACAGATCCACATTTAAATAAAATTGTGTGTGGTAATGAAGTAAATTTAGAAAAGCTTGCAAATTTGTATTTTAATCGTCCTGTCTTTAACTCTTATCATGTATACCGTAGAAGTTCTTATATTTTTTGCATATTTAGCAAGATTTTATTTGCAAACTGTAGAATAGGACATGCTTATTTAACATCTATGCTTGAACATGTTGAATTTGGGAGATCTCCTATGCCTACTTGCCTTGGAGAAACTTTGCGTGGCCTTGATGAAACAAAAGCTGACCGGAAAGCCATCAGGAAGGGCTCTCTAGTACTGTTGCAGGTAAACACGCGCTCCAATTAGCCCCCGTGACACTTAGCAGGCACCGTGTCACGGTACATGTTTGCCGCGACACGGTGCTTTCTACACTTCTTTTTTCTTTCTTTCTTTCTTTTTTTTTCGATTGATTTTTTTTTTTTTTTTATTATTTTGCAGATTTTGTTGATGGAGCGTTTAGAAATTTTTGAAGCCCCCGACGATATTGAAAAATATGGTCCAATGATTTGGTCCGTAGGAAGAAGAATTTCTCTGCAAACATGTCAAATGATGATTGGAAGGTCTTCTTTGCAAAGAGAGAATTTTCCATTCGGTGGGTTGTGCCTTGGTGGAGGCTTACTAGGATGGTTGGCACGAATGATACTCCGTATTGTCGCGTTCCTAGTATTTCAAAGTCGACTTTTTATTGTCCTTCTCAATTGATGCGACAATATGGACTTGAACAAGTAGTTCCACGCTATAACGATAGTCCTCGTGAAGTATCGTTGCATGAAAGAAATGTTCACAAGTACGAGACTTATTGGATTGGAAGATCTTTGTGGATAGTTTTTGCGAGTAACCAAGCTTCTCCTCCCTTGTTTAGTGCATACAAGTCATGGTTAAATCCTAGAAGTAGAAGGGATCAAGTCGGATCACGCAACTTTGATGTGAAGGGACGTCTTGGAAGTAAGAAGGCGCCTCCTAAAGATCATCTAGGTCCAAGAACACAAGGAATTGAGTTTAAGACTCCTATAATGCCTAAAAAAAAAATTATGTGAAAGGAAAGGGTAAGGAAAAGATGGTTTATAGAGAGAAGCAATCGAAGAATTCTAAGAAAGGTGAAAAGGGTGAAAGTTCAACTAGGGGTGTGACAGTTTGAGCTATAAAAGACGCATTAATGGTGAAGGCCGACCTTGTTGAAAAGAGAAGGAGGTTCCTAAAGTGAAGAAGGATTAAATCAATTTTGTTTTGCTTATATGATTTAAATTTTTAATTTTTAAATAAGGCGCATGATGGCAATAATTGTAGTCACATTTATTTCAATAATAATAGCATATTTATTTTCGCCTTAAACAAAAATTGGAATGACTTTTTTTTATTATTATTATCCGAGTCAAGAAGTCGGACGCAATGGAAGAATAATAACAATCGTCGAACAAATATTCGTAAAACAATAGATTAACAGAATTTGCACTGTCTAGATTTGCCGCGCCACAGAAAAATCCGCCGCGTCACGCTGGAATATACCGTGACACGTGGATTGTCTGCTATATATGTTTTTTGCTGGAAATCCACCATGCCACGGTGAAAATTGTCGTGACACGGTAACGTTTCTCGTGGCGCAATGGATGCTGACGTGGCACGACAATTTATTTTGTTCTGTGCCACGGTGGCTGCTGCCGGGGCGCGGTGGACTTTGACATGGCGTGGTAGCTGCTACTGTGGGACTTTCTCCATTTTAGCTCCATTTTGCTGTCTTGTGTGTTATACTTGGTCAACGGAGGAAGGATTTTATTTTTTTAAAGTGGTCGGGCTCCCTTGAGGGGTTGCCTACGTATACTTAAAAAGGAATTAGGACAAACGTAGCTCTATCGGGCCATGAACCCATGCAACTAGGCATACAATTTCTTGAGTTGATCCTAGTTGATTAAGTTGTGGTAACCGTTACCGTCCATGTCTACCAATTGTGCCGCTCCACCAGAAAAAATGGATTTAACAATGTATGGACCTGACTAGTTTAGTCTAAATTTTCCCCTTGGATCTAACATATTTTTGCAACATGCTTTAAGCACTAAGTCACCTTCCTTGATGTTCATAGCCTTAACTTTTTTATTGAAATGTCGCGCCATACGCTGTTGGTAGGTTTGGACATGATGCAAAGCTGCCAAGCGTTTTTCGTCAAGTAAGACTAGTTCATCATATCTTGCTCTAATCCATTCGACTTCATCTAGTTGGCTTTCCAACGCGATTAGGAGAGACGGGATTTCGAGATCTATTGGTTGTACAACTTCAACTCTATAGACCAAAGAGAAAGGGGTAACCCCTGTTGATGTAGGAAAAGAGGTTCGATAACCCCAAAAGGTGAAATGTAGCTTACTTGGACAATCTTTGTAATCTTCTGTCATCTTTTCGATGATAGTTTTTACATTCTTTTTGGCCGATTAAACCGCACCATTCGTTTGTGGCCTGTAGGGTGATTATTTGTGATGCTTGATATGATAGTTCTTTAATAGTTCTGCGCACTTGGCTTGGAAATGTGTCCTATAATCACTGATCATCTCATGAGGTACCCCATAGCGGCATATGATATTTTTCTAAATGAATTGAGCTATATGTTTTGCTGTTAGATTAGCATATGAGGTAGCTTTGACCCATTTGGTGAAGTAGTCGATTGCTACAAGGATGAATTCATGTACCCCTTGTCCTAGTGGCGTTATCTTTTCAATGATGTCGATACCCCAAGTAGAGAAAAGCCATGGAGAAGTATATGTGTAGAGAAGTGAAGGTGGAACGTGCTGCAAATTTGCGTAGACTTGACACTTCATACATTTCTTGACGTATTCGTAATAGTCTCTCTCCATAGTAGTCCAATAATAACCTTGTCGTTGAATCTTTTGGACTAACATTTTAGCATTCATATGCGTTCCACATATTCCTGCGTGAAGGTTTTCAACGGTTTTGCACGTTTCAGTCTTCACTATGCACAAGAGATTTCTCCCTTGAGTGGTCCTTTTGTGGACTTCTCCTCTTAGGAGCACATATTGTGAGGCCAGGAGCCTAAAAGCACGGCGTGCCCTTTTATCAGTATCAGGAGGGTATTCTCCCTTCGTCACGTAAATAAGGATATATGTATACCATGTCTCTTTATCTTCTTCCTATGCTTCTTGTTCATCATCAAGTGCGTGAATATAAGCTGACTCATATCTTCTTTCTATGGTCAATGGCATTCTGATTGTGTCCGTTGGAATTTGCACCATTGATGCTAATTTAGCCAGTGCGTCGACAAACTGGTTTTCTTCTCTAGGCAAGTACGTATATTCCACTTCATCTAGTTTCTTCGTGAGAGTTTCCAGATGAGCTTAATACGAAGCGAGACTTTCACTTCTCACCTTCCACCTTTTGAAGATCTGGTTAATGATTAGTGACGAGTCATCGTAGATTATGAGTTTCTTAATTCCAAGGGCCACAACGGTTTCCAATCCCAAGATGCATGCTTCATATTCTGCAGCGTTGTTGGTGACATCAAAGTCAAGCTTCATGGAAATCGGAATCTGTTCTTCGTTGGGTGATACGAGCAAGACTCCCACACCACAACCCTTTTGGTTCGAGGCTCCATCAAACTAGAGCGTCCAACTATCATCTTCGGTCATGAGTAGATCTTCATCAGGGAAATCATACTCTTCTTCTTCTTTCTCAACTCTTTCTAGTGGGAAAACTACTAAGTTAGAAACCGCAGAACCTTTATTAGCCTTTTTGGTACGAATTGTAAGTCAAACTGAGCAAGATTGACTATCCACCTTGATAATCTACCATTGAGTGTTGCTTTTTCGAACGGATACTTGAGAGGGTCCAACTTGGATACAACATGCATTGTATAAGTAAGCATGTAATGTCTTAATTTCTACGCAAGCCACACGAGTGTAAGACACAACTTCTCAAGCTGTGTGTACCTGGTTTCATAACCCTGAAGCTTTTTACTCAAGTAGTAGATTGCATTTTCCTTACTTTTGATTTCCTGTGCTAGCATGGCCCCCGTTGTTTCTCTTGTGTTCGTAAGGTAGAGTCAAACAGGAAAGTCAGGCATTGCTGGTGCTAGCACGAGTGGATTTGCTAAGTATTCTTTGATCTTGTCGAAAGCTTTTTGACAATCATCATCCCATGTAACTGGAATGTTCTTCTTCAGCTTCTTGAATATAGGTTCACATATCGAAGTGAGTTTGGATGTGAACCTACTTATATACTGCAATCTTTCGATAAAACCTCGAATCTCCTTCTCAATCTTGGGTGGTGGCATGGGCATGATTGCTTTGACTTTTATGGGATAAATTTTGATTCCTCGAGAACTGATCACATAGCCAAGTAGCTTGCTTCATTTTACTCCGAATGCACATTTTGCTGGATTCAACCTCATATTATATTTGCGGAGTCTCTCAAAGAATTTGCGAAGTGCAATGATGTGGCCTGGCTGATCTTTTGATTTGACGATCATATCGTCTACATACACCTCCACCTCTTTATGCATCATATCATGTAATAATGCTGTGGATGCTCTTTGGTAGGTGGCACCCACGTTTTTCAACCCGAATGGCATTATCGTATAGCAATATGTACCCCATTGCGTGATGAATGTGGGCCATTAATACTTGATTATATCCAGCATAGTCATCCATGAATGATAGAAGTACATGGTTTGCTGTGTTATTGACCAGAATGTCAATGTGAGGTAGAGGGAACCCATCTTTCGGGCTTATCTTGTTGAGATCCCTGTAATCAACACACATTCTAACCCTTCCATCCTTCTTCGGAACTGGAATCACATTAGCTATCCATTCTGGATACTTGGATACTTTGATGAAACCTGCAACCAATTGCTTTTTGATTTTTTCCTTGATTTTGAGAGGCACATCTGGTTTCATACGGCGCAACTTTTATTTGATAGGCTTCATACCTAGAATGAGTGGTATTGTATGCTGAGCTATATCCCTATCAATTCATGGCATATCTTGGTATGACCAAAGCAAATACATCAACAAATTCACTAAGAAAGTTAATTGACTCTTTTCATTCGTCTTGACTTAGTGTAAATCAAATTATTACTTCTTTAATAGTCCTATCATTGGAAATATTAACTGTTTCTATATCTTTGATGATTTCTGTTTTATTTTCGTGTTCTTCCATTGATTTTATTTGTCATTTTTATCATTAACAAAGAAATATTGACCAGGGTTAGGGGAATGACACGCATCGTAAGCAAAGGTACTCATTTCATTGAATTCATTGGTCGTTACATCAAGGAGGGCAAGGTCAGCTGTGACCTTGCCGGAATTATTTGGGATAGAAAGAGGAGACTCAATAAGAGACTCAGCGTTAAGGGGAATTACATTAGAATCTATGGCATAAAGGGGGTCGGCCTCAGATCCTAAAGACTCGTCTACAGACTTAGACTTAGACTCGAACTCTAACCCAGACGATTCAGATTCATCAAATATAGGACCTTCGCCAGTGGTCACTTCCAACATCTCTCCACTTAGCGTAGTGATCTTCCCCGTCTTGCGCTATCCCTTTGAAACATCATCAGCCGGAGTAATTAACTCAGAAGGGTCAAAATCTTTGCTTGATATGATAGCTTGAATGAGCTCAAAATCGTCATTGTAGACAGGCTTAGGTTCATTCTTTTCTAGTCCAAAAAGAAGATTAATATTCATATCATTCGAGCTTGGACTGGCAGGTTCCTCGGTTGTGATGAACTCATCGCCTTCGTTGACAAAATCACAATCAAGGAACATCTCGAAACCTGGCTCACGCTTACCATTGTGGACAAAAGGCTCAAGGAATTCATAGCATGGGAAGTTTTCCCCTTCCTTGATGTACTGGCCGTCGAGAGTGAAAGGGTATGGATCCATGGCCATTTCCGTCTTCATGGTTGGATCATTATTGCAAGCCTTTCTTTTTAGGAGAGCCTGTTTCATATCTTCTTTTGTTGGCTTAAATCCCAAGCCAAAGGTATCCTTCTTAGGTGCACTAGGATGGCCCCAAAGTTCAGCCATTTTCTTTCTGAGTCCGAGGGTCATTCCAGGGAAATTCCCTTGCTTCTTCATAATGGCATTAACATTGGTGTTTGAATAAGAATCAAAGTCGAGGTGACACTTCTCCTCTTGTTCGATCACGAGAACATCATCTAACGAAAATCCCTAGAGATCTTCATCTTAATCGTCATGTTCGACATGGACGATGGGAGTATCAATAACTTGAATGCGCATGAGGGAGGCATCAATGGTAATTGGAACCCCTCCATCTATAGCTTTCACCTTTTGGTGCAATGACGATGGGATCGCCTTTAGCTCATTAAGCCAAGGACTACCTAACAGCAGATTGAAAGAAGCCTTAATTTCCACCACCTGAAACTTGGTGCGACGTTCAATGGCTCTAGTAGTTATATTTAGCATGATAGTACCCACGTCTTGACGGCGAGTATTATCGTAAGCACGAATCCTTTGAGTAGAGGGGATCAATTCTTCATCTTTTATGCCAAACTTCTTTGCAGTTCGAAGTGGGCATACATTGATTGTAGAGCCATTATCAACCAGGCTCATAAGAACATTCATCTGCCTACACACCACAGTAAGGTGTAAGGCCTTGTTATGTTGGTCCCCTTCCGGGGGCAAATCCTTGTTAGAGAAGGAAATCAGATTATTGGTACTTGGCAATTTAGTATTGAAAAAGCTCACCAGTCCTTGAGGAGTCATATCATTATCAACTCCTATTTTCACCAGAGCATTCATCACACCATTTCAATGCTCGTGGGAGGTGGCCAAAAGATTCCATACATTCATTTCCACCTTAGTCTTTTGTAATTGTTTGATCACATCGTTGTTCACATGGTCAATGGGATCAACTATTGGTTGTGATTGCGGTGGAGGGAGGTGGAGGTGGAGTAGGCTATTGCAACCGTCCATTTTTGGTGAGAACCTTGACCTCAAGGTCTCCCCATACATCTTCACTAGTGCTAAGAGATGAACAGGCTATATCTTTGAGATAAACGTCATCATCGTCACTATCCCAAATTCCATTCACTTCTTCACAATTTGAAACAAATACAACTTCTGGTAAAGGTTCATTCACATGTTGAATGAGTATTGACGGATCAAAGGAGAATTCATCTCCTATGATAGCCAAAGCTTCATAAAGGGGAAATGTTTTATTATTGGGCTTCTTGCCCCTTAGAGGGACAGGAAGTTGATTAGCATCAATGAGGTCTTAGATTGCATCCTTCAACCTCCAACACTTTTCAGTAGTATCACCTTTGCCTTGATAAAAATTACAATGAGCATTAAGGTCATAGCTAGCAGTTCTATTCTCTGGTCGAGGTTCTGGAAAGGGTCCAATTGGCATAATCAGTCCTTGACTATGAAAGCGATCAAAAGCAGCATTGTAGCTCATTTTCAAAGGCGTGTAAACCCTCCTTTTCATTTGGAATCTCTGAGTGAGAGCATTAAGAGCTAACACATCATTGACATTGACGTTGTTGGCAGCATTATTGGGCTTGGAAGACGAAGAAGAAGGAGTGTTTTTCTTCTTGTTTTTTAAAGTGTTGTTGTTGTTATTGTTTCTACCAGCAGTCTTCATCAATTCATCTTCGATATTGATCCCAATATCGTACATAGCTTTGAAGGTATTCAAAGGCAGAAACTTCAAGTGTTGCTTGTACTTATGAGTCATATTTGCAATAAATAGGCGAAACATCTCTTTCTCTTTGGGAGGATCCACCAAGAGTGCAGCTAATTCTCTCTACCTGCTTAGATAAGTAGTGAAGCCTTCATTCTCCTTTTGAGAATGGAAAGTTCACGTTCAGAAGTCTTGGCTTTGATGTTACACTTGTAACGGTTCATAAAGCTTTCAGTAACATCCTCCCAAGTTATGTGGGCTAATGCTCTTGTTTTTTATGTGGTTGGTTTTTATCCTACTATTGCTGCTGTTCTTCGTTTCTTTACTCGACAATGGAATGATATGCAAAAACCAGATGTGTATTGGCATGATGATGGGTACTTTATTATCAATATGTGTTCTAGTGTTGATAGAGATACTATTCTTTGTTCTGGTCCTCATATGTTCTTTGGAAAGCCTGCAATAGTGAAGCCTTGGTGCCCTGATTTTGATTTTCATGCTGAAATACTTAGAACTATTCCTCTTTGGGTTAAATTCCCTAATCTTCCACTTAATTGTTGGGGATCTCACACTCTTAGCCGCCTTGGTAGTTTGCTTGGAGTGCCAATTTGTGCTGATGAGTGTACTACTAGACAGCTTAGAGTGTCTTTTGCTAGAGTTCTAATTGAGATTGATGTTACAAAGCCTATGCCAACCTCTGTGTGGTTTGAGAGTCCTTCGAAGGAATTATTGGAGATCAAGGTGGTGTATGAGTGGGCTCCTTCTTTTTGCTCTAAGTGTAACAAGATTGGTCATGATTGCTCTGTTAAGCCTCCTTTGCCCAAGCAGGCTTCTAAGCAACCGGCTCCTGTTCCTCCTAAGCAAAAGCAAGTTTGGGCTCCTAAGCCTACCCATGTCCCTGCTCCTTCTACTGCTGTTGATGTTGGGGTTTCTGTTCATGGTCAATCTATTATTACTCCACAGGTTCATACCTCTAAGAATTCAGATGAGGGTTGGAGAATAGTAGGGAGGATAACAAAAAGCCAGCAAACTAGAGTTCATCAGCCTGCTTCTACCTCTAATGCCTTTGTTGCTTTGTTTGCAAATGAAATGGATGGTGCAGGTGGTTTCACTATTAATCCAAGCGGGGGTGAGGTTAATCCCCCTTTGGTATCATGATTTACTCTGTTTGGAATGTCAGGGGCCTGAATGACCCTGGCAAAGTTGCCTCTGTAAGGAGGTTGCTTCACTCTCATTCAGTTGATGTTGTTGGATTGCTTGAAACAAAAATCAAATTGAAAAATGTTCTCACTTATCAGAAGAAGTTTGGCTCTTCTTGGCTTTGGTTGTGTAATTATGACCATTCTCCCAAAGGGAGGATTTGGCTTGGTTGGAATGTGGATAGAGTAACTGTTAATGTCTTGAAGACTCATGAACAGTTCATTCATTGTACTGTTTCTTCTAAGGATCTCTCTACTTAAATTTTTCTCACTGTTATCTATGGTCTTCACTCCATTCATGATAGGCTTTCTTTGTGGGAGGGGCTCAGAAGCATCTCTATCCAGCTTTCTCCGTGGCTTTGTGTTGGTGACTATAACTCTGTTCTTCATGCTTCTGATAGGCTTCATGGTGCTGATGTTACTAATTATGAGACTAGAGACTTTCAGAATTTGGTTGATGATTTGGACCTTACTAAACTCAAAAGCAAAGGGTCCTTCTACTCTTGGTCTAATAAGGCTCATACTGGCCCTAGAACGCTCTCTAGACTTGATAGAGCCTTTGGTAATCAAGCTTGGTTAGCTTCTCATAGGCATGTGTAGACTGTTTATCTCCCCCCATCTTTATATGATCATAGTCCTGTTTTGCTGGATATTTGCTCTGGCCCTGTTGGGAAAGGTAGACCTTTCCGGTTTCTAAATTGTATTGCTGATCACCCTGATTTTCTTGATACTGTTTCGCAGGCTTGGGGCTCTGGTAGTTCTGTTTGGCAGAAGCTCAATTCTGTGAAGTCTAGTATCAAATCTCTTACTAGCAAGCAGTTTGGTAACATTGAGGGAAAGATTGATCAGGCTAATGATGAGCTTACTAGAATTCAAACCTTAATGGCTCAGAACCCTACTGATTTGGATTTGTATGCTAAAGAATCTGATGCTATTAAGGTTGTTAAGCACTGGAATGATATTCAGGAAAGCATCTTCAAGCAAAAATCTAGGATTAATTGGGTTAAGCTTGGAGATGGCAATTCCCACTACTTCTTCTCTGTGATGAAGACTAGGCAAGCGAGGAATAGAATTAACTCCATTTTTTATTCTAATCAGGTGTTGCTTAAGGATCCAGATGCTATCTCTCATGAAATTATCTCTTTCTATAAGTCTCTTTTAGGGACTCAGGCTTCTTGGCTCCCTGTTGTTGACCTTGTTACTATGCGGAGGGGTAAGCAGCTTAGCTCTGCTGCTTAGAGCTATCTCATTAGGCCTATTTCTCATGCTGAAATTAATGCTGGCCTTAAGGGAATTGATAACACTAAAGCTCCTGGTATTGATGGCATTAACTCATTTTTCTTTAAGAGAGTTTGGCATATTGTGAAAGATGATATTTATGCAAGTTTTATTGATTTCTTTAATAATGGGATCTTGTCTAGGCAATGGAATTGTACAACTATTACTTTGGTTCCTAAAGTCCTTTCTGCTTCTCATGTTAAGGATTTTAGACCTATAGCCAGTTGTACTGTGGTCTATAAGCTCATTTCTAAAATCATAACTGCTAGGCTTGCTGCTGTCATTGGTGAGGTGATTGATGATGCTCAGGCTGGGTTCATTCCTGGCAAGCACATTGGTGATAATATTCTTCTTGCAACTGAATTGATCAAAGGCTATGATCACAAATTCATCTCTCCCAGGTGTATGGTTAAGGTGGATTTGAAGAAAGCCTATGATTCGATTGAGTGGGGTTTCTTGATCACTGTCATGCAAGAGCTAGGTTTCCCTCAGAGGTTTGTTGATTGGATCTGGAATTGTCTTACTTCTGTCTCTTACTCTATTCTTATTAATGGTTTTCCTGCCCCCCCCCCCCCTTTGAAGCTAAGAAAGGGTTAAGACAAGGTGATCCTATGTCTCCCTTTCTCTTTGCTATTGGTATGGAATACCTCTCTAGATGCCTTGATGAGCTTAGGTTGTCTCCTGACTTTAACTTTCACCCTAGATGTGAAAAGTTAAACCTAACTCACATGATGTTTGCTGATGACTTATTGATGTTTTCTCGAGCGGATAGTGTTTCTGTTAAGCTTCTCTTCCAAGCCTTTTCGAAATTCTCGGGTGCCTCTGGCTTTCTGCTAATCTTGATAAAAGTGAAGTCTACTTTGGAGGAGTCTCTGTTGATGTTCAGATTGAGTTGAGGGAGCTTCTTGGTGTTTCTCAAGGCTCCATTCCTTTTAGATATCTTGGGGTCCCTCTCTCTTCAAAGAAGCTTACTATTGCTCAATGTAGGCCTTTGGTGGAGAAAGTCACTGCTAGAATTCATGGGTGGATGGCTAAACACCTGTCCTATGCTGGGAGGCTTCAATTGGTGAAGAGTGTGTTGTTTGGTATCCAGACTTATTGGGCTCAAATTTTTATTCTTCCGAAGAAAATTCTGAAAGAGATTGAGGCTAGGTTCAGATGCTTTCTTTGGACTGGATCCTCTGCTCCTGCTAAGAAGTCTTTGGTTGCTTGGAATAATGTCTGTCTTCCTAAAGTTTGTGGTGGCTGGAATCTGCTTTCTCTTCCTGAGTGGAATAAAGCAGCTGTCACTAAGTTACTTTGGGATATTGCTCACAAGGCTGATAATCTTTGGGTTAAGTGGGTTCATATCTACTATTTCAAGCACAAAGATTGTTGGACCACTCCTACCCCTGCTAGATGCTCCTGGTTCTTGAAGAAGATTTTGAGTTGTAGAGATGTTGTGAATGATCAAGGGGGATGGGATGGTTTTGTTCAGGGCAACAAGATGAAATTCAAGAAGCTTTATGCTGCTATTAGGCCTCAAGTGCCTAAAGTTCCTTGGAAGAGAGTTACTTGCCATAACTTAGCAACTCCCAAGAGTGTTTTCATATTGTGGCTAGCTTTATGGAATAGGCTTGTCACTAAGGATAGGTTGCTTCAATGGCACATCTCTTGTGATCCAAAGTGTTTCCTTTGTCTGAATGGCAATGAAAGTGTTCAGCATCTTTTCTTTGATTGTGATTTCTCTAGGAAGGTTTGGAGTAAGGTTTTGGGGATCTTACGTGTTTCTAAGCCTGTTCAGCAGTTTAGTGATGAGATTGATTGGATGAAGAAAATCTGCAGAAGTTCCAGATTGAAGAATAAAGTGATCCAGGTGGCCTTCACTGAAACGGTTTATGGTATTTGGATTCAAAGGAATGCAGTTCTCTTTACTGGTTGTTGCAAATCAATTGATGCCCTTGTTCGGGATATTGTCTTTCACTCAGTTTGTAGAATCCCGGCGGGAAGCAAATATTTGATTGTTTATGTTCTGGTTTCTTTCGATTGGGTTCTGATACTGGGTTTCCCGTCGTTTCTTTTTGTATCGGTTTCCTTTTCTGCAGGCTGTTTCTAGCTGCTGTCTGCTGGTAGCTCTGCTGGTTTTGTGTTGCTGTGCTCTTCTGTGCTGTTGTGTTGCTGCTGCCTGCTTTATGTGCTGCTGCACTGCTGGTGTGTTACTGCTATTGTTGCTGCAGTCTGGTTGCTGGTTTTGTTGTGGTTTGGTTGCTGCTGCACTGCTATATGCTGATGAGTGACATTTATGTCACTCTTAGGGAGTAGTTTTAGAGTCATTTTCGTGTTTATTTTATCTTATTTTCCCTTTCTTTCTCTTGTTTTCCTTTTAATAAAGTTTCTTGTTTATTCGGTAATTTTGGAGCGTTTTAGTTTATTTTCTTTATTTTATTAGCTTTAGTTTATTTTCGTATTTTATTTTATTTTATTTTCTTGCATAGTTTTTGTTTATTTTTATTAGTTTAGTTTTATGTCTCTTATTTTCTATTTTATTTTATTTATTTCTATTTTATTTATTTTTATTTTTATTTTATTTATCCCAATTCCTTCCTTCGGTTTTGTGTGTAGGGGTTCGGGATTCATGTCAAGTGAGTTCGGGTTCCAATTTGAGTCAAACGCCAAATGCCCATTTCACAAGCATGCTGCCCACTTATCCATCACCGCACACCTCCCTTATCCTCCACCACACATACACCAGCCACCACCTTCACGCACAGCAACCTCACGCAACCACGCATATCACCATCATCCACCTTTCCCCTGCTCACTCACCCTCACCACCAAAATCACCTCTCACGCAACCACAGCAGCCCCACAGCCATACTCCCCTGCTGCCACCAATCAACCACCACCAACCCGCAATTGCCCAAAACAGCCACACAACACCACTCACCACCAGTTAACCCCTTATTCTCACACCAGCAGCAACAACAACCGTACTCACCTGCTGCCACCAACAAACACCACCAATCACCCCCGTACCAATCCGTGCAGCCACATCAACCAACCCATTAGCCCCGTATTCACCAGCACCAGCCACCACCTTCACGCACAGCAGCCGCACCACCACAACCCAAACCAAACCAAAACCACCGCGCAACACAGCAGCCGCACCACCACAACCCAAACCAAACCAAAACCACCGCGCAACAGAGCAGCCACCACCAGCATCAATTACAACAACAATTAAGCAACCAATTCGCACAAGCAATTCGGCCCTCAATTAAGCAAATCAGAACAAATTGCAAATTAATCAAGTTCGAGCAAACCCATTAAGAAGTTCGGCCGAACGTCGAGTCAGAGACTTTGGGGGCTTTGTTATTCGAAGGGGGGTGGTCGAACATACCCTTGGTTCGACCGAACCAACCCCGTAGTTCGGTCGAACCCACCACCGGTTCGATCGAACCATTCCACGAGCTTCTCACGCGAGTTTTAATGAAAATTGAACGGCCTTGATTGATTGCTGGTTGATGAAGATGTCGGTGATGATTTTGAGCCATTGATGATGGTTGTTTGGTGTTGATATTGAAGCAGCCAAATTCGAAGAAGGGGAAAGGGGGTAGCTGATTGTTTTGGAGGAATGTATGGGTTTTGTTTTCTATTTTCTTTTTCTTTTATTTTTTTATTTCCTTTTTCTTTTAACTTTTTCTTATTTTCTTTCCTTTATTTTTATTTTAGTTTTCTTATTTTATTTTCCTTTTTATTTTTATTTTTATTTTCTTTTCCTAGTTTTATTAGCTTAGTATAAATACCCAATTTTTGGGGTAATTAAAAAAAAGACATTCAATCTATCTTTTCTACTCTCTAATTAGTTTTAGGAGAGCTTCTCTCTAATTAGTTTTAGGTTAGGTTAGGATTAGTCTTCTTTGGTAGAGAGAGAAAGTGAGGTTTTCTTCATTAATGAACTTGGATTTTGAAGAAGGAGCTTGTTCAATCCTTTGTAGACCTTCATCTTCAATTAATGAGCAATTTCTTACTCTCTCTCCTCTATTTTTATTTGTTTATTTTGATTATTATTTTAGTTGTTGGTATTTCTTGTTGATCATGTTGATTCTTGATTATTTGTTGATTAATCTTGTTATTATCATGATTAGTGAGTAATTTCCCCATTAAGGGGATGGTTGTGGTGTAGTTGGACCTTGAGCATGTTCTAGGGTTTAGAATTGATTTATTTGTGATTAAAGTCTTTATATGCTTGATATTCTTTAATCTTCTTGCAAGTGCACATTGTTGGTTGATTAAAGGTGAATCTTTGCTAACAAGAAACGGAAGTTGACTTAGTTAAGGTTCATTAGTATCGATTGTTATTTAATAGTACCTCCTAGTATATGGTTCTAATGTGGAAGCACAGAGGCTATGTTAGGAGAAGCCAATTGACCCCGGAAGGCGGCTAGATTGGATTCTTAATTTCGATATTCGAGCATGTTTAGTTCATAATTAATTCAATTTCTATGCCTTTGTTTATGTTCAAGTGAATGCTATACCTAAACCATTTCCCTTAATGTTTTATTTCTTGTTTTAGCATTTTTAGACTTTAGTTCATTTATCCCCTATTCCGGACTAGCTTAATTGTTGATAACATTTGGTGGTGTATACCGTTCTCTGTGGTTCGACCCCTATGCTTGCCTTATACTCGTATTAGGTTTGTTTAGGTTGTATAAATTGTATTTGATCTAGGGATAGACAATTGACGACGCGTTTATTACCCTGTCAAATTGGCGCCGTTGCCGGGGAGCGGCTTCCATTACCGTCATGTTATCTTATTGAGACTAGTCCATTGTTTATATTTTATTTTGATTTGTTTTTGTTCTCTTTGTTTTGTTTGAAAAAATGGCTTATATTTCTATTCCTCAATTTGATAATGAACCATTTTGGGTGTATTTTAATAGAATTGAGGATTTCCTAGATGGTGTTCAAGGTTTAACCAAGGGTGATTATTGTGAAATCATCAATTGGGATTAAATGAGAATTTTAGAGGAGTAGTTGATAATATGTTAAATGGTAAATTTCAAGACATGTCTTCGGATGAAGCTTGGGATTTCTATTCATGGTTAGCTAGGGATAATTATGATTGGGAGAGGGCCAATCATGAGACTTATGTTCGGGATTCTCATGCTTTTAATATTGATGCTAATTGTCATGATTTGTCTAATATGAATTCCCATGATGTACTTGATGCTCCCCATAGTGACCATGTAATGCATGATTTCAACTCCCCTCCCTCTATAGCTCAATGTAATGAGGTACATTCTAATGATGATGAAGTGCATGTTCTTTCTCATATTGCATCCGATTTTTGCATGAATTCTAAAGGTGTGCCCCATAGTCCCCTAGATGATTCCAATGAGCAAGCTTTTGACTCGTCCATCCATGATGATTTGGACTCATTTGAGATTATGGCCCAAATATTTCTTGAGTTTCAAACGGTAGCCCATAACCTTATGAGTGAGTTCATTGATAAAGCTTCATTAGAAAGAGATGAGTTTGAGAGAAATTTGCCCCCATTCACTCTTGATTTTGAGAAATTTAAGGGAGATGTTGTTCAAGGTTGTGAAGAGGAGGTTGAGATTGAATCATTTGGAGTTTTTGAGCTTGAGGGAAATGTAGAACATGAGGGTTCTTCATTTGAGGATTCCATGATTGATTTTCATTCCCTCATTAGTGATGTGAGATCTTGTGATGAGGGATTAGCTACCCCTTTTTGCCTTTCTCATACACCTTTTTCTCAAAGGTTTAACCATATCTCTTACTATCCTTTGTTCCTCCCTTCTTTTCTCAAAGAACCTCTTAGGGATCCTCTTCCTATTCAAGCTTCCAAAGCCCCTAACCTTTTCATTGTTGATGAGGAAAAGAGTTATAATGCCAACCAAAAAGATTTTTGTGAGGATTTTTCTTTTTCTTCTTCTCCTTTTTCTTCTTATTTTCTTGTTTTTTCTTTTGATTCTTTTACTTTTTCTTCTCTCCCTTCTCTCAAGCATAAAGTCTCCTTGTACTTTATGTTTGCTTGTCATATGAGCATCGCGTATGCTCTATTTCTTGATATGTTTGCCGGTGCATATGACAAGCTATTGCGTTCTTTGTCGGGTTATTTACTAGATTGGTCATGCTTGGACGTTAAGCAAGCCTTTGCGGGAAGTAACCCGTGTTTTATTGCTTTCTTTTTCTTTCTTTTTGTTTCTCATTTTTGTTTACTCTCTTGTCTATGTGTATAGGTACTCGATGCATATACTCATGTGCAAGGATTTTGGATTGAGCTCCTTGAGAAGAAGCACACCAATGATTGCTTGCATTTGGAAAAGCAACGAAGACGAGGAATTAGATGAAATTGTGGACGATTTGCTCAATTGCGGGTTTCAACACCCACCTCACATTTGGTTTACTCTTTCCTTCTTCCCTCATCTTGGATTTGCTTTCTTAATTGCATTTGGATTGTATGATTATGAATTGTTGTGTGAATGAGTTTTCTTCCTTCCCCTCCCACCCACCCTTTGTGCCTTTATTTTGAGCATTGAGGACAATGCTCCATTCTAGCTTGGGGGAGTAGTTATTCGCTAGCTTGGGGGGGTTATCTATATCTCTTGGTGGTTTCTTAATCCATAGTCTCATGATTGCTTGATTTATTTCTCTCATACTTGCCAAAGTCTATTATTGAGATTGGTTTTCTATGTTTGGATGGCCATGAGCGCCTTATTGAGTTGACTTTTGGTATATGTAGTTTTGATTGATCATGCTTTCATATTGCACTATTGTATATGCATTCTTGAGTATTGTTGGTTTTGTGAATATTTGTGTGTATAGTGTCTTTCCATGGCATTCAAGGCAAGTTTCAAAATGTTTTGTTTTAAACTTGGACATAATTGGGTTTTAGCACCTAGAATACCCTCTTTGCTAGTTGTTAGAGGTTTTCATGCACTTGAATGTCGAGGTTGGTTCACACATATAACATTGCCAAGGTAGTAGAACTTAAGGGCTATGAGACCTTAGCTCACTTGGTTTGTGGTAAGATGGTTGTCGCTCTCTAGCTAGTTGAAGCTTTAAAGGTGATTTTTGCTACTCCACTACCGTCATTTTTGTGAGGATGTGTCTATTTTGTTCTAGCCTTCTACATTTCTTGCATGTGTGGCGTTTGGATCCTTGGCATTGCTAGCTTATATCGAGAATTTGGCTTAATCTACCCAAGATCGAGACCGAACCAACCTAGGGGAAGACGAAGGCAATTAGGATTTTTGTTTTGTTTTATTATTTTCTTTTCTTTTATTTTTCTTTTGCATTTGCTCATTTAGTAACCCAATTTGAGCCATTTTCCCTTCTTTGGCATAACCACATTACAAACCAATGGACCTTTGCTTTATTTTCACCTTTATTAGTTCTTGTGAAGCATTCTTGGGACTTGATTTGTATTTTTGGTTAATGAAAGTGAGAAAAAGAATGAAAAAGAAGTGAAAAAACTCAAATTTTGGTACTTGTGTTTATATTTGTTATGTTGAATGGGTTGAGTAAATGAGAAGAAAATAAAGGAAATGAAAGAAAAAGCCGCTCAAAGTTAAAAGAGGCGAGAGCAAAGAATAAAAAGAAATGAAAAAAAAAAGAAGAAAATATTGAGAAAATACAAAAATATTTGTTGTTTGGTTGAAAAAGAATAAGCTTGGGGGAGGTGTTGCTAGAATTTTTTATTTGAAAGTTGGTAGTTTATTGAATTTGAATTGAGGAATGATCAACCTTGCTTCACTTCTAAGTTTACCACCAATTTCCAAATTTATTTCCACACCCTTTACCCTAGCCTAAACGTTTCAACCCTTTTTAAGACCTTTTGACCTTAGTGAGGTTTAGTTACTACCGATGGAGGGTAATCAAGCCAAGCCTATTGAGCGAGCTATCAATGCCAAGATGTCGGGTAGCCTAAATGTTTTTCATTGATTATTTCTTCCGATTCCTTCGAGGAATCTCGAGATATCACCTTAAAAGTGGATGCAAAACTAGTGAGGATGCGGGAGTTTGGTTGGAGATAAGGAGGAGTGTAAGTCCCTCTAAGTTCTCTACCCTTTGCATGCTTTATGTGTGCATCAACCTTAGCTATTCTTTTGCTTGGCTACCTTTAATGTCTAGAAAGGACTGTATTCTTGTGCATTTAGCCCATTGTTTGTGTTTGGTTTGAAATTTCAAAACTCGAGTTTTCTTGATTTCACCTTTGCCTTGAATGTCATGTTTTGTCGAGAGTTGTGGGTTAAACCTCTTAGGAAACCCTCACGAGACCTCACTCGTCCTCATAGGCGACTTTGGGGTTTTAAGGGCTTGTTGTAGCTAAAAACAACCGTGATTCCTACGACAGTGAGTTAGTGTACATTCTTTCTCTTTGTTTCTATTTTGTTTCTTTTGCTTTAAATAATTCCATCTTGTTCTCTTTTGCCTTAGCTTTGCTCGAGGACGAGCAAAGGTTTAGCTTGGGGGAATTTGATGAGTGACATTTATGTCACTCTTAGGGAGTAGTTTTAGAGTCATTTTCGTGTTTATTTTATCTTATTTTCCCTTTCTTTCTCTTGTTTTCCTTTTAATAAAGTTTCTTGTTTATTCGGTAATTTTGGAGCGTTTTAGTTTATTTTCTTTATTTTATTAGCTTTAGTTTATTTTCGTATTTTATTTTACTTTATTTGCTTGCATAGTTTTTGTTTATTTTTATTAGTTTAGTTTTATGTCTCTTATTTTCTATTTTATTTTATTTATTTCTATTTTATTTATTTTTATTTTTATTTTATTTATCCCAATTCCTTCCTTCGGTTTTGTGTGTAGGGGTTCGGGATTCATGTCAAGTGAGTTCGGGTTCCAATTTGAGTCAAACGCCAAATGCCCATTTCACAAGCATGCTGCCCACTTATCCATCACCGCACACCTCCCTTATCCTCCACCACACATACACCAGCCACCACCTTCACGCACAACAACCTCACGCAACCACGCATATCACCATCATCCACCTTTCCCCTGCTCACTCACCCTCACCACCAAAATCACCTCTCACGCAACCACAGCAGCCCCACAGCCATACTCCCCTGCTGCCACCAATCAACCACCACCAACCCGCAATTGCCCAAAACAGCCACGCAACACCACTCACCACCAGTTAACCCCTTATTCTCACACCAGCAGCAACAACAACCGTACTCACCTGCTGCCACCAACAAACACCACCAATCACCCCCGTACCAATCCGTGCAGCCACATCAACCAACCCATTAGCCTCGTATTCACCAGCACCAGCCACCACCTTCACGCACAGCAGCCGCACCACCACAACCCAAACCAAACCAAAACCACCGCGCAACACAGCAGCCGCACCACCACAACCCAAACCAAACCAAAACCACCGCGCAACAGAGCAGCCACCACCAGCATCAATTACAACAACAATTAAGCAACCAATTCGCACAAGCAATTCGGCCCTCAATTAAGCAAATCAGAACAAATTGCAAATTAATCAAGTTCGAGCAAACCCATTAAGAAGTTCGGCCGAACGTCGAGTCAGAGACTTTGGGGGCTTTGTTATTCGAAGGGGAGTGGTCGAACATACCCTTGGTTCGACCGAACCAACCCCGTAGTTCGGTCGAACCCACCACCGGTTCGATCGAACCATTCCACGAGCTTCTCACGCGAGTTTTAATGAAAATTGAACGGCCTTGATTGATTGCTGGTTGATGAAGATGTCGGTGATGATTTTGAGCCATTGATGATGGTTGTTTGGTGTTGATATTGAAGCAGCCAAATTCGAAGAAGGGGAAAGGGGGTAGCTGATTGTTTTGGAGGAATGTATGGGTTTTGTTTTCTATTTTCTTTTTCTTTTATTTTTTTATTTCCTTTTTCTTTTAACTTTTTCTTATTTTCTTTCCTTTATTTTTATTTTAGTTTTCTTATTTTATTTTCCTTTTTATTTTTATTTTTATTTTCTTTTCCTAGTTTTATTAGCTTAGTATAAATACCCAATTTTTGGGGTAATTAAAAAAAAGACATTCAATCTATCTTTTCTACTCTCTAATTAGTTTTAGGAGAGCTTCTCTCTAATTAGTTTTAGGTTAGGTTAGGATTAGTCTTCTTTGGTAGAGAGAGAAAGTGAGGTTTTCTTCATTAATGAACTTGGATTTTGAAGAAGGAGCTTGTTCAATCCTTTGTAGACCTTCATCTTCAATTAATGAGCAATTTCTTACTCTCTCTCCTCTATTTTTATTTGTTTATTTTGATTATTATTTTAGTTGTTGGTATTTCTTGTTGATCATGTTGATTCTTGATTATTTGTTGATTAATCTTGTTATTATCATGATTAGTGAGTAATTTCCCCATTAAGGGGATGGTTGTGGTGTAGTTGGACCTTGAGCATGTTCTAGGGTTTAGAATTGATTTATTTGTGATTAAAGTCTTTATATGCTTGATATTCTTTAATCTTCTTGCAAGTGCACATTGTTGGTTGATTAAAGGTGAATCTTTGCTAACAAGAAACGGAAGTTGACTTAGTTAAGGTTCATTAGTATCGATTGTTATTTAATAGTACCTCCTAGTATATGGTTCTAATGTGGAAGCACAGAGGCTATGTTAGGAGAAGCCAATTGACCCCGGAAGGCGGCTAGATTGGATTCTTAATTTCGATATTCGAGCATGTTTAGTTCATAATTAATTCAATTTCTATGCCTTTGTTTATGTTCAAGTGAATGCTATACCTAAACCATTTCCCTTAATGTTTTATTTCTTGTTTTAGCATTTTTAGACTTTAGTTCATTTATCCCCTATTCCGGACTAGCTTAATTGTTGATAACATTTGGTGGTGTATACCGTTCTCTGTGGTTCGACCCCTATGCTTGCCTTATACTCGTATTAGGTTTGTTTAGGTTGTATAAATTGTATTTGATCTAGGGATAGACAATTGACGACGCGTTTATTACCCTGTCATATGCTGTTGCTGATCTGCTGGTTTTATGCTGTTGTGATGTGCCTGCTGTCTGCTGCAGTCTGCTGTTGGTGTTGCTGTGTTGCTGTTGCTGTGCCTGCTGCTTGCTGTTGCTGATGGTCTGCAGTGCCGGCTGCTGTTCTGGCTTTTTTCTCCTGCTGCGCTGCTGTTCTACTGCCTTTGCTGCTGTGTGCTGCTGTAGACTATGAGTGGTGTTTGTTGCTGCTGCTTGTTGTGCTTTGTAGCCTGCTGATTTTGTTTTTGCACGACTGTTTTGGTGCTGTCTTTGTTGCTGTAGTTTGTTTTTAGTGTTGCTTTGGTACTCGTTTTGTTGTTTATCTTTGTTCTTTTGGTTTCTTTAGTCGGTTTGCAGGCTTGTCTGCTTCTGGCTGTAGTTTTTGGTGACTTTCGGGTGTTTGGCTGTGTTGTTTTCTGGTTTTTTGTTGTCTGGTCCTGTTTTCTGGAACCCTTCCTAGAAGGTGGCCGGAAATCTGAGTCCAGTTGTTCTAGGCCTTTCCTAGAACCCTTCCTAGAAGGTGGCTAGGTTTGGGTCTAGAATTGGTCGTGGGGGGGCCTGTTGTTTTCAGGTCTTTTGGTGTTCTGGTGGTAGTTATAACTTAGCTTTGTAAGTTGTAACTTTCTCTTTTCGGTAATAAAATCTTTTTTTCCAAAAAAAAAAAAAAAACATCCTCCCAAGTTGCAACATATTTGTATTTAAGAGAGTAGAACCACTGTTGACAGGCATGCTCCAAGGAAAGAGGTAACCCAGTAAGGAAGAGTGTCACATCTAATCCCTTAAGAGCCATGGTCGCAGAAAAATCCTTCAAGTGGAACAGCGGATTATCGGTAGGTTTGAACTTGGGAATGTCAGCAGTGGAAAACATTTCGGGAAGTTTGTCCCTTATGGACAAAGAGGTGATAGGTTGCTCCACATAGGTGAACTCTTTAGAGATCTTACTCATTTGTTCTTTGATCTTGTCCATTGCAGCGGTAGTGACATTGTTTTGATTGTCTTCCTTTACCGTGTTGACCCTGGTGGTGAGTGTTTGCATCATGTTAGACAACATCTCAATGGTCCTCTTAATGTTCTCAATATCCTCCTTAGTAGCCATTGGTTGAAAGTAGACTGGAGATGGACTTTATGGAGATGATTGTGGTGGTTTCCTTATACGCCTCTTTGGTGTAAGAGGTTGTTGAGGTATTGACTCGAACCGTAACAATCTACCCCTGCTTCTGGACCAAGTGCTGTGACATCGAAACAAACACACCTTTAATGACCAGAGTTAACCTGAACCCATCCGGAAAAGAAAAGGTAAAAAAAAATTTCAAATTTTTTTTATTTTCTAAAAAAAAATGTATGGCAGGATACCATCCGAGTTACTCCGGAAAAAAAACAAAACAAAAAAAAGACACAAGACCATCCTAAAGTACGGTAAAAAAATGGTGCATGACTAAAGGAATAGTGTGTGCACTTGACACAACATGTGAGTGTTTAAGTGAGGTTATGGACACGTGTTATGACCGTACAGCTAGACATGACATCAAACCAAACATACGAACCACATAAGCACGCACAATGACAAAAAAAAATGACTGGAAAAACCTCTTGGTCACCGTGTCACGGTGCTGACTATCGTGACACAGTACAGTGCACCGTCAGACAGGACAATGCACCGTGTCACGGCGTTGTACACCGTGGAGCGACAGATCTGCCGTGACACGGTGCACAATTCCAGGCCTAAATTTTGCGTAATTTCCAGGTTTTAATCAATTTAAGTTCGTACTAATTACTTTGTGAATATAAAAACCCTCGGTCATAGGTTAAACAAAATGAGCAAACACATGTGGGTTAGCACCAAATAAACCACATTGCATTTAGTCACAATGATGTAAAAAAAGAGTTCGCAACCTAAGGTCAAGATCTATGTTCAACTATTGGTTAAGCTTTGGGTGTCAAAAGGGTACCATGGTTAAGAGTTTGGACGCGTTAGCAAGGCAGCCTCCCTTAAGGGTGTATGCCAACGGGCGGCTCCGCGAGTTCGTGATGAAATCAAACTCGACTCCATGGTTTGGGTGGATTTAATAACTCGGATGAATCCTTATTGCCATGAGCGTTTTAGGGTTGATAGAGCTTAAATCCCCTGGGGCTAAGAGGTATGTAGAACACACACGTTTTTTCAGAAAAAAAAACAAGGGAAGTTGACTGTGAGAAGAGAAAATAATCCACTGAACTGATTTAAGGACTGCCGTGACATGCTAGAGTGTACCGTTTAATGGTGATGCACACCGTGTCACGATGTACGGGGCCATGACACGGCAGTATCTGTCGTGGCGCTGCAGTCAAAAAATTTGACTGGTGCCCTGTTTTCCTTCGTTTGCAATCAAGTTATTCAACTTTTCCTACGGAACAGACCTAAATGCGACGTTAAAACATCTATGCTTATACAAAAATGCTAAATTAATCACAGGAATATTTTTCAAGAATCTTTCAAGTCTCATCCACTCATCTTAATTAAATACCGATCATTCAAATCGATAAAAAACTAAGAATCCTCCCCAGTGGAGTCGCCAAATTGTAGGCGTCTTTTGAAGTGCGCCTACGTTAAAGCATGTGTGATTATGCTTGGAACTCTTAGGAAGTTGGAATTGACATTATACGATTAGGGACAAGAAAAGTAGGGAGCCGCCAACAAGTTTTAAGGAACTTGTAAACTGTTCACGGATCATAACAGGCAACCACGATTAAGGGACAATGAAAGGCAACAATGATTGACCCGTGAAGGTTACACCTCATTCATAATCCATGAGATTATTAGCTCCGTATGGTTCCGAACCACGAAAGGAGGATCGGGGATGATGGTACGAAGTGAGTCATGGAGTCATATTCACTCGTATTAGCCTGTACTCGATTCTTATTGCGAAAAGTGATTCGTGCGATCTCTAAGTCATACAAACAAAATATTCAATTTGCTCCAAACTATTATTATTATAAATTGGTTGAATATTAATGCAGCACATAATTCTAAAATATTAGTGATCACTTGAATTAATAACAAGATTAAAAAGGAACCTAAACCGTTTGTCCAAATTATCTTATTAGGAGTGATTTTCAATTATATATTCCCTTTAAACATGCAATATGGTAATCATAATTATAATAAAATAAACATCAATATTGAAAGCAATTTAACAATAAATCCAAAAATATAAAACCGTTAGAAAAATAATAGAAATAAAAGGAACACAATTCTTACCTTGATTCTATTTGCTTGCGACTATAAAATAATAAACGAGTTAGTAACTTTAAGGAAAAATAATAAAACAATAATTAAATTAAATTAAATTAAATAAAGTTGATTTGGGGCCAAACCCTCAAATAGTTCTACCTTTCACGCCTTGGCTTAAGGACAGAACCTCGAGTAAAGTATGGACTCCTTGGAGTCCTTGAAGGGGGAATTTTAAAAGAATAAGGGTAGGCTAGTGTTTAGGCTAGAGCATAGAAGAGAGAAAAAAAGAGTTAATTGATGCCCCGTACATCAAAAATGAAGGGGTATTTATAGGGAAAATGAGTATAGGGAACACACGGAACCCTAAAAAGATAAAAACCCTATAAAATAACACCGCGACATAGTAGAGCGCGCCGCGACACAGTGCCAGGCACCGTCAGACGGGGGAAAACTGAGTGACGCGGGAAATAATTAGGTTACGGGAGACAAAATACGTGAAGGGTTTACGCGGAAAGGACATGGAGCTGCCCCGTGGCACAGCACATATTCGTTCAGCCTTTTTAAGTGCTAATTGATAATTTTAGGCCATTTCTAATTTATTATTTATTAATTGGGCCAAAATAATAAATAAAATAAGGTTTGGGCCAGAATAATAAAATAAAATAAATAAAAAGTTTGGGCAAAAATAAAAAATAAGTTATGCTTTTGCTAAACATCAAGACTAATCCATGGACTATTAAAAACTGAATTTAATTAAATACGATTTTTTAAGCACTCTCGCGATTTAAATACTTCATCCGACCAATAATGGCGGTGAATGATTGTTCATCATCGGGTTTGGTTTCGGGGAGACACTTTTAGGTGTCTACAATACCTAGATGTCCGACCGAACCTACCTAGGGTTCGGCTGAACCTTTTCCCGATTTCAACCAATTTTGTACTGGCTATATAAGCCCCCTTTTAGAACGTTTTAGGCAATTTGATTAGCTTAGTTTTAATCTTCTGATTTTTAGCTTAATCTAGAGAGAGAAAAACCAATAGTTTTGGCATTTTAGAGAGAGAAAGTGTGGATTACTCCATTGTTGAGCATGGAATATGAAGACGAAGCTTAATCAACCTCTTTGTAGAACTTCAACTTCAATGAATGAGCATTTTCTTACTGTTTTCTCTTTACTTTGCTATTTGATTTTGTGTTAAATTGCTTTTTTTTGTTAATTACTCATTAATTATGCTTTTGCTTTTTAATATCATGATTGACTTGATGATTGCCATGGATAGTGAGTAGTTACTTAGACAAGAGTATGGGGATGATGTAGTTGGAGTTTGTTCTTGCTAATAGTGTTTGGGATTTAAGTTGATTATGATTAAAGTCTTTATATGCTTGATTATTCTTTAATCTTCTTGCAAAGTGCACGTTGTTAGTTAATTAAAGGTGAATCTTTGCTACATGAAATGGAAGTTGATTTAGCTGAGTTCATCTCTATCGATTGTTACTTGATTTTACCTCCTAATATATAGTTCTAATTTGGAAGCACAGAGGCTATGTTAGGAGAAGCCAATTAACTCCGGAAGGTGGCTAGATAGGACTTTTTATATCGATATTCATGCATGTTTAGTTCATTATCGATTTGTTTCTATGCTATTGCGTGTTCAAGTGAAGCCTACATCTACCCATTCCCCTTGGTGTTTTCTTTGTATTGTCTTTAACTCAATTTGATCTTAGTTTAATCTCTTAGATGATTCCACTCTTTGTTCTGAGATAGCTTAATTGATTAGTAGTGATTACGGTGTTTAATTTCTCCTTGTTGTTCCACCATTTGCTTATCTTATACTTGTATTAGGTTTTTTAGGTTTTATAAATTGTATTTGATTTAGGGATAGGCATTTGACGACGTGTTTATTCCCTTATCACCCCGATTTTGGTATTGGCCTTCATTTTGATTATTATATCCTTGATTGTTATAGTTACCTCGGAAATTTTAGTTTCCTATTGTTTCTTTAGCCACCATTGTTATAATTGTCAAAATTCCCTTTTTGTTGAGCATTTCAATTCCCAAAATGCCTTGGACCATCAAACCTTGGTCCATTCTTGTTATTGGAAACAAAGTTCGATCACCTTCATCACAACTCTCAAATGCATGTGGACAACTAGAAGAATCGTGGTCATAATACCCACAAACATCGCAAAACACACATACACTTGTCATATTATTTGAAATTGAAAGCGGAGCAGAGTAAGAAGATGTACCTCTCCCCTTATTGTGGGATGGAAGAATAGGTGCTTGTGAGGAAGCATTCTCAAGTTTTGCTTTAATTGAGGTCATCTCCTTTCCCAAATTTGAAATTTGTGAGGTCAAGTTTTTGATGGCATTGAGATGGTCGATTGAATAGACCGTTGAACCACTTTTGCTCGTCGACTCTCTCTCACCTTCTTGTTATTCCATATGGTATCTCACCACATCCTCAATTAGATCCACAACTTCTTCTTCCGTCTTATTCATGATAGGGCCAATGGCACCAGCATCCAAACAAGATTTGTCTTGAGGACTCAATCCTCCATAAAACATTTGAATGATTTGGTATGTTGGAATCCCATGATGAGGACATTCTCGTTAGTACTCTGATCACGGGTAAAAGTAGGTCGTTAGTCTACTAACCCTAACTAAATTAGAAATTTATAATACCTAAACTTACACCAAACTAGTTAGTGGAAAGTAAAGGGTCGAACCACGAAGACTAAGTGTATCAATTTATGCAAATTAGACTAGTAGGAAAGGTTCTGAGATAGAGAGAGATTAAACTAAAGGCTACTTAGAACAAACAACTAAAAGTAGGGAAAGTGGAATCTAATTACATCAACCCATTCAACAACATCATACAATTAGATAAAAATGACCTCAATTAGGAACAAATAACACAATCAACTCACTCTCGCACAATTAAGCATGTTAATTATCCTACGAAATTAATTCACTCTCGTGCAACTAGCCTAGCAAAGGCCTGGAAGAATTTAGGGCTCTCAAACAACTCACTTTTGCATAATTGATTGAAAGCACAATTAAGAGCATAGAATCAATTAGCTAAAAAGATTCTAATCCATAAAAGCATCATCCATACACAATAATCAAGAAACAATTTCATACTAATCACAATCAATCATTCAATTATTAACATAACCTTCATCCCTTTCCCTAGAACAAATTCTAACCTAACATGATGAACAAAAACAAAGAAAAAGGTAAAACAAGAATAAAATCTAGAATCAAATAACTAAACTAATTATTTTACTCAAATCAACAAACAAATAAGCAAAAACAATAATAAATGAAAGCAATAAAGATGAGAGAAAGTTAGGAAGACTCATTGAATAGATGAGAAGAAAAATCCACAAATTGCTTCTTCAAAATCCCAAAACTCCATGAAAAATTCAAGCTTTTTCTCTGTAAAACTACTCCTAAACTATAGAGAAGAAAACATAATCTAACACTAAGAGAGAGAACATCAAAGAGGCTAATCAAAAGTTGAGAGAGTATTAAACTCCCAAAGGGTATTTATATTACAAGTAAAATAAAATAAAATAAAAAGAAAACTAATTAAATAACAAACTAAAATAAAAAAGGAAAAGAAAGGAAAAAGAAATTAAAAAAAAAGGGAAAAACAAGCTACTCCCACGAAAACAATAAGACCCCCCAATTTCCCATCTTCATGGCTCCTCTAATTTCATCATCATCGAACAACCTTCATCTCCCGCAAATCTTCCATCATGATATCAGCACCATTAGCAATTTTCAGCAAATAATATCAACCGTTCGATCTTATTAATTATCATGTGCGAAGCTCGTGAAATGTTTTGATCGAACCAAGAGTAGGTTCGACCTAACTACGGGGTTGGTTCTGTCAAACCATGGGTGTGTTCGACCGCTCCTCTTCAAATAAGAAAACATCCAATGTTTCTGACTCTTTTGACACTTTTTGGCATTTCGATCGAACTTCTATGGGGTTTGCTTGAACCCGATTGAAATTGAATTTGCTTTGATTTGGGGTTGTTGCTGTGCGATTTGTTGCTGTGGTTCGGGAAGTTGCTGCTGCAATTTAGGGGCAACGAGAGGAGAGATGGGGTTGATTTGGGTTTGCGGTGGCTGCTGCTTTGAGTTGCGGTGGTGCGTGAAGAGGGAGTGCGTAGAGATGTTGCGGGTTGACTGTGGTTTGTTGTGGCTGCCGATTTGGGTGGCTGAAAGTGCTTGATTGCGGTGGTAAATGAAGGTGGGTCAGGGCTACTAGATGCGTGAGAGAAGTACACGGGCTGCTATGTGGTTTCGGTGGTGAGTAGAGGCAGCTGCGGTGGTGGCTGAAGATTGAGTTGTTGCTGTTGGAGGAGGTATGTGCGGGTTGCTGCGGTTCTTGCTAGAGCAGGGGAGATCGGATTAGTGAGCTAGAGGTTTAGAAGGTGGGGTGAAGGATAGGAAATGGTAGCAGCCTAGTAAATGAGTGCTTGAATTAAACCCCGAACTTTGGAGTTCCGAACACGGCCTCACATTAGAACACAAACCTTGACTGAAGCGCATACCTACACACATCAAGAAAATCGAGAAGAGAAGTAAAATAAAAATAAAATGAAAATAAATAAAGTAAAAATAAAAACAAACAAAATAAAAATAAGAGAAATAAAACTAAAACTAATAAAATAAAGAAGTTAAACTAAAACACTCCAAAATTACCAAAAAAAAACTAGAAACTTAACCAAAACACTCTAATAAAAGACGAAAGACAAGAATAAGAAAACAATAGAAATAAAGGATAAAAAGAGTGAAATTATTAGAAAAATAAATTGGAAAAATACTCCATAAGCACCTTAAAAGTGACATAAAATTCAGTTATCATACTCCTTGTACCTTTCCCACGCCTCGTAAAGACTATCTCTCGGCTTTTGTTTAAAACATTGAATGAGGGCTCTCGCCTCGGATGTTTTCTTTTGGGAGTAGAAACGGGATAGGAATTCCTTTGTAACTTCATCCCAAGTTCTCAAAGAATTTGGCTTCACCTCCATGTCCAACCATTCTAAAGCACGCCTAATAAGGGAGAGGGGGAAAAGCTTTAGGTGGATGAATTCTTGAGAAACCTCGTTCACCTTGATTGTATTGCAATATTTCTTGAATTCCTTAAGGTTGTTGAGAGAGCTCTCATGCTTTGCACCACTATATTGTCGCCTGTCAATCAAAGTGATCATTGCCGGCCTTATCTCAAAATCATTTTTCTGTGTCGTTGTTGAAGCAATCCCACTTTCAAATCTATATGCTCCGGGAGTTCCCAACTCCTTCAATGCCACTCTTGGATTAGTTCCATCCTTTCTCGATCTTCTTCTTCTCTTTCTTGATGAATTCCCTCTCTTAGAGAGCTTGGACTTGAAGAACGATTATCAACCCTTATCCTTGTTTTGGTTCTCTCAATTTCCGGATCAAATGGCACTAGAGTTCGTCCTCTTACCCAACGCATACAAAAACTCAAAGCAAATATCAATAGCACGGCTAAAAATGTAGCCTAAAAGGAAGAGAAATCTTTTTGTATTTTTCAAATAAATGGATTAGACTTAAGCAACAATAGCAATCAACATGCCTTCCCTGGCAACAACCCCATTATTGAAGCGAGGTAAACCTAGGTCGTTGGGGTATAGATTTCCCGACCAAAACAATATTTATAAAACTAAACCAACTCGAAATATAGGGTAAGTCTAGGTCGAATCCCAGGGAAGGAGGGAGTGCTAAGGTCGATGATAAACTATTCCGAAAGCTAGGGAGTGGGTTGGTTATACTAATGGGAATCAAATCAATTAAGAAAAATCAAATAGAATTCAATATCAAACACTAGGGAACTTAGGATCCACATGCTTGCTAACAATCTTGGTAATTCGGAAGGATTCAATTAACAAAGCGATGAGAGGGAAAATAGAACAAGCAATCATAGTCACTCAAGAGGCCGCTATTTCCTATGGCCAAGCTAGATTTCTCTACAAATGACTCCAATAGGAAAATCACAAATCGACATTTAACGATAATAATAGCACTCAAATCAATTGTTAGTTTCATTGAAGGCTATTATGAAATCTAGCATGATCCTAAAGGTTAGCTACTCCTTCTCAAACCAAGCACATGGACAAGTTTCATTAACCAATTTAATCACATCAACAATTCAATCAAAAGCCCCAAATTAGCATTAGATTATCACCAAAAAATGCTTCACCACATTCCCTAGCAAATAAACTACTCACTAATCAAGGTCAAATTGAAATGCAAAACAAAATAAATCATCAATCTAATCATCAACAATGTAATTCAACTTCAACAATCAAATTCAAGATAAACAATAGAAATTAAAAAATATAACAAAATCAAACATCAAATTGAATTGAAAAGTAAAGAATTCTAACAAAACTTTGATCAATATTAAAGAGGAATGAAGATCTAAATAGCACAATCATCAATTATCAAGTTTCTCTCTATAGAATCTAAGAACAATTCCACAAAATTAAGAGTTTTTGTCTCTAAAAATCTAATCAAAATCCAATTCTAATTCTTTCTCCAAAAACTTCTCCCTCTAAAATTTCTAGGAAATTCTATTTATAGCAAAACTAACTCTAAGGGAGATAGATAGACGTTCCAAAAAAAACCTCAAAGAGCGCAACCCCTCACAAGAATGTGCGGCCGCTACAAAAAAGGGTATGGAGCAGGGAAAAGGAAGCGCGCGACGCTCCATGGTAGCGCACAACCGCGCATAAGCCTGGCGCGGTCGCTCTTTTCTCGTGCGTGCTCGCGCAGCTGTAGCAGGGGAAATCCCTTGGTGAGACCAAGCTTGTCCTCGTGAGCTACGGATGAGCCATGATGCTATAGACAGTAAGTTAAGCACTTCTTGGTGGGTTCGACACCACTCCTTCATGCCCACACGACATGAAGGCGTAACTTAAATGACCAAGCTCTTGAACTCCTTTGCTCTTAGGCTTTAAATGGAAAAACGAGACATCTCTTTTGGCTTGAAAAATCTAATGAGAATACACTTGAGGTTCTCGCACATCACCAACTTCCTATAAATAAAGAAAATCAAGCAAGGAAAGAAGAAACTGCAAAATATACTAGAAAAGCAAAAAAAAAAGAAAAACTTATAAGAAAATAGCAAATTAAAGAAAATTTAAGCAAAACTAGAGAAAACAGAGTAAAAAATATACAAAAACCATGTAAAATCATCCTAAAGGAAGCCAAATGAGTGCCATAAATGACACTCATCATCTTACCAAATGATCTATTTCTTTCTTATAACATTTCATGTTACCTAGTATTAGGTGTCTAAGGCTTGAAATCGCATTAAAAGACCATTTTATTAAGTTTTAAGATGCATTTTACTCAAAATGGCCCAAATATGGCCTATACGACTTCTACTTTTCCCATTTCCTACATTTCTTATCAAATGAACTATTTCTTTCTAATAAGATGTCAATGTTGCCTTGTATTATAAGGCTTGATATCATGCCAAAAGAGCATTTTATTAAGTTTTAAGACGCATTTTACTCAAAATGGCCCAAATATGGCCTATATGACTTCTACTTTGCCCATTTTCTACATTTATTATCAAATGAACTATTTCTTTCTCATAACATGTCAATGTTACCTAATATTAGGTGTCTAAGGCTTAAAATTGAATTAAAAGAGCATTTTACCAAAAATGGCCCTTATAGGCCTACATGCATGACTTCTATTTAGCCCATTTTCTACATGTTTTATCAAATGATCTATTTCTTTCTAATAACATGCCAATATTATCTAGTTTTAGGTGTATAAGGTTTGAAATCACATCAAAAGAGCATATTAACAAAAAATGGCCCATATATAGCCTATATGACTTCTATTTCGCCCATTTTCTACCTTTCCTATCAAATGAACTATTTCTTTTTCATAACATGTCAATGTTACCTAGTTTTAGGTGTCTAACGCTTAAAATTGAATGAAAAGAGCAATTTACCAAAAATGGCCTATATGACTTCTATTTAGCCTATTTTCTACATTTCTTATTAAATGAAATACTTATTTCTCATAACATGTCAATATTATCTTGTTTTAGGTGTATAAGGTTTGAAATCACATCAAAAGAGCATATTGACAAAAAATAGCCCAAATATGGCCTATATGACTTCTATTTCGCCCATTTTCTACAATTCTTATCAAATGGACTACTTATTTCTCATAACATGTCAATATTATCTAGTTTTAGGTGTATAAGGTTTGAAATCACATTTCAATAGCATATTAACAAAAAATTGCCCAAATATGGCCTCTATGACTTCTATTTCGCCCATTTTCTATAATTTTTATTAAATGAACTACTTATTTCTCATAACATGTCAACATTATCTAGTTTTAAGTGTCTAAGGGTTGAAATCATATCAAAAGAGCATTTCATTAAGTTTTAGGATTTACCTCATCAAGGTGTTGACTGTCCGTACAATAAGTCAATATGTCAAGCATGAACATGGTGAATGTATGTCAACTTTCCAATTTTAAGGAAAATCCGGCAGCATTTCCCCTAGTTCTCCAAGTACACAATGTAGATAATTACTTACCCACATATGTACCCAGAGAACATTGTGAGGAAATGGTAAGCCAATATATTCCTTAAAATAAAAAAGAAGACATATATTCACCACCTAAGTGAGAGTACACTTTCAAGAACAGTCCCAATCGGGGACTATTCAAGACTTTCTCCTACTGAGAAAGCCTTGAACGTTTATCTAGGCATATAATTAATCTAATCGGGGACTATTCACTACTTTGTTCAAAATTAATCTAATTTATTCAAAATTACTAAACTAACAAGGTTACAAATCTCTAATTTATTCAAAATTACCCACAAAAACAGCTTAAAATTAACAATTAAAACATTCAAAAATTCAAATAATTTAGTAACAACCTAAGGTTTGTAATCTCTAATTTATTCAAAATTACCCATCAAAACAACTAAAAATTAACCATTAAAACATACCAAAATACAACTAATTAAGTAACAAGGTTACTAATCTCTAATTTATTTAAAATTACCCATCAAAACAAATTAAATATTCATTACAACATACTAAAATCCAATTAATTAAGTAACAAGGTTACTAATCTCTAATATATTCACAATTTCCCAATAAAATAACCTAAAATTCAGAAAAAATGGAGTAAAACTATATTCAAACCTAAACTTTAATTTGACTAATAGTTTTTCAACATGCAAAAAAAATAATATAAGTAGGTAATTGGAAAATCATTGTGAAAAATGCCAAAAAAAATTATTACAAACCCTCGATGGTGGAGGAACCAGGGGCGGTGGCCGCGTCTTGAAGCTTTGGAGAACCTCATGGCTTGGAGGAACCAAGGACTTGGAGGAACCTCAGTGGTTGTGACGCAGCGAACCTCGACGGTTGTGGTGCGGCGGTATAGCAATGGTGGAGAACCTTGACTTCTTATGGTGGAGAACCTCGAATGAAGAGGGAAAGGAAGAGGGGTGGTGGAGGTTCTAAGGAACGTCAATGGCGGAGGGGGTTGTGAGGAAGGTGGCATCGGTGGTGGCATAAGTGGTGGAGGGGTTCGTAGAGGACAGAGCGCGAATTGGAGTGAAGGGTTTGAATTGATTATTAGAGTGAGAACGAAAGAAGAACTAAGAAGAAAAAGGTATGAAGGCGGTTTTTTTAAAAAAAAATTTGGCACTGGTTAAAACCGGTGGGTTAAATGATTTTGCCACCGGTTTATACTAAACAGGTGCCATTGTTCATGGTATACAATCTCGCCTATTTTTGTGCCTTTTTCGCCACCGGTTTGGAGTGTACCAGTGGCCATTGACCGTTGAACATTTCTATTTTACTACTAGTGTAAGCTACACTTTTCTCTTTGGGGTTATAGAACCTCCATACGAACTTCAATAGGAGTCACTCCATATTCCTTAGCTTTTTGCATGGATGCAGTTCAACCAATTGAACTGAAAATACCATCCTTATGCATCGTACTCGAAAGTAAGCTACCGGAAGCCGAATGGGTACTATTTCGGGTTTTTTTGGAATCCCTCGGGACACTGATCACGTACTGCAGGCAACAAGACCTGGACACCTGCAAAGCAATGAATATCCCGGTGACGGAATATTCGCCTCCGACGGTCAAGTTAGTAACCGGAAATTGGAAAGGCCAGAAAGAGATAGTAGAGAGAAATTTGAGCTATTTACTGCTCTACTTAATGTTATTTCACAATCCACCCCTCCCATCTTAAATAATTTGGTCGTCGTTTTATTATAACAAGAGGTACTAATGATATTTGGACTAGTAAAATAGGCCAAAGCCTAATTGGGCGGATCCTATAAGGTCACACAAAGGGTCTAGATCGGGCACGAGAGGACGAGGCCCATGATGGGCTTCATCCTGTATAGTGGCCGGCAAAATGGAGTAAGGTTAGAGGGTTTTGGGCTTCCTAACCTAGTATAATTATAATGTGATTATAATTATACTGGGTACCTAGGGTTTTCATGACACAAAAATTCAATTAATCAGTAAGATCAAAACCTGAGTTAGCAAACACGAGACCAAGCCCTCTCAAACTCTTCTTTCTCCTCTTCGGCGCCAGTGTGATGGTTCGTGGTGGTGGTGGTCGGTTATTCCATTAAAGGTGGTGATCGCGGTTTTCCTCTTTCACTCGACCAATCTAGTATTGGTGGACGGCTCGTTCGAAGCTCGTGGACTATGAAGTGGAGAAACGCTTGGGGCTCTAAATTTGCCTGTCAATTACTACATGGAATTCATGCTTCAAATGTATGATTATGTTTGTTGTGTGTTATGTAAGGGATCTTGGGTTTAGGTGCTTGATTGAATATGATTCATGATTTTCCGCCTAATAGTACCTATTAACTCTTACAGTAATATCGGTTAGCCTCTTGCATGAACGCGCTTGATCATATAGTACGATTAATTTGAAATCCATATTAATTTATAATCAATTAAGAGGGAGAAATAATTTGATTATGGTTCAGTTGTTATATTTAATGTGATCAAACTTTTGGAATTGATTAAATACGATTTAAGTATGCTCAAAATAGCCATGAAAAAAACCGAATTAAGTCCTAAAGTATTCAAAAATTTCGAACCCTAGAACAGTAGTTTCGAATTTTTCGAAAAACTCTAACCCTAATTTTTGAATTTTTCAAAACTCATAGCCCTAAAATATGATATTTGTGCTTAATTTTGATCTAATTCGAATTGTTTTATGCACATAATTTTAATCGGATTGATTTATGCATAAAAAATGTTGTGTATCATCATCGATTTAATTTTAAGAGTTAGAATTAAATTGGGATTAATTTAATGATGAACCCTAATTTAATTTTAAATTTTGGACTGATTTAATTTAATTTTGATAAAAGTTATTTTGATTAAATTAAAAACCAAAAAAAAAAAAAATAATTTAGGTGACCGGTAGCCGCGGCTGGGTGGTGCAGCCACGGCGGCTGCTGACCAGCTGGTAGTCCAAGAGGGAGGGGAAATGGAGGGCAGGAGGACTGGTGGCCGTGGGCAGCATTGTGTAAGCGTTTCATAGCTGCTGCCACGGCTGCAGTGCTGCTATTGCTGCTGCTTATGCGGCAGTGACTGTCGTAAGGCAGCCAACCACCGTGGCTAGCCTTGGCTGGCCACGCACGGTGTCCTACATCATAGCAGGTGCTGCTGCATGCTGATGCCTTACGGTAGTGCCTGCTTTATGGAAGCCAGCCACCGTGGTTAGCTTTGGCTAGCCAACAACAGTGGTGGCTTGCCGTTTTTTAAAACAAAATAAAATTCTGTTTTTGAAAAATTATTTCAAGATAATTACAAAATTATTTTTGGATAAAATCAGTTTTATTTTGGATAAAAATATTTTATTTGGGATAAAATCAAATCTTTCAAATTTGTTATATTTGATATTATCCATATTTAAAGTTGTTAAATTGGTAATTATCCATAGTTAAAGTAGTTAATTTTGGAAAAGACTGATTAGGATATTCGTAGCATATTCTAAAAGGATAATAATTGATTTAAAAAATGTGATTATCCCATAATTATATTAGGATATAATTGATTTTCAAATTATTTTATTGGCTAATAATAAGGATAGAATCTCCTAAAGTTGTTAGGATAATCATGGAAGATTAAATATGATTTGTATTTCAAGATTAAAATAAGATTTGATTCTATCTCATAGCTAAATTAAAATATATGATAATTTATGATTGTTCATGAACAATATACAGTATTATCTAATTATGATTTAAAATATATGATATTTTAGGAAATGCGTTGTATTAATTATGAACATTTGATGTTGTAGTTTAGGCAAGCATGTTAAGTTATTTATTATATGGCACTTTTATAATATATGATATTATGTTGCTGTATATATAGACTACTATAGCCCATAGATTCTAAATACGATCTGCGCATCATGATATATTTTTGTAATCTAAATACGGTCTGCAAACCGTTAAATATATTTGTAACTTTATTTAAATAGATTAGTTATTTAAATAGTGTTAGTCCATAGAAGCCCATGAATTGAAGGCCCAAATGAGCAAGGTGGATGGAGATCCATGATGATTCAAGTGAGAGCTTTTCATTTCTATTTTTCTTAGGATTAAGGGGCCATACTATGTCATGTTTTATTGCATTAGTTGATTATGCATGTTAGATTTTATTTATGTTGATTGATGATGTGCTAGAGTTCACTAAATAATCACAACATAATAAATCTAGATCCCATTAATATTGAGATTGTTTTTCCAATTAGATACCCAACAATCCTTGGATAGTGAGTGATAGGTCGGCCTCCACAGAGTGTCACTTGTTATTACAGGCATTGTGGGCTGGATCACGTTCTACATATTTAATTGGTTATGCTCAACAAGGTTACCTAAAGCGTTTATAACCTTGAAGCAAAATGTGATAATTAAACATGTGATGGTTAATTATTGAACCAATAGTTACAAGAATTATAATCACTAAAGAGTTGACTCACCTTGAAAATATAATGCTTGATGGTAGGGCCTCAATCCGGTCAACTATTACACAAATAAAGGATCTTGGAATCACTTAAAATTCAATTGGGATCAATTAATGTTGAATAAAGTGCTTTAAAGTTACCTAATTAATTAGCTTATGGTACTTTAAATTTTAAATTAAACATAATTATTAAACTTTACCTTATTTTGACATAGATTGGTAGCTATAACAATGATCCCCTGTGAATAGCGATGTGGTCAAACAATTGCAAAAAACCAAGGTGGAGATGAATGTATGGAAGCTTTTGGCCACCTCCCACGAGCATCGAAAGGTTGTGATGAATGCTCTGGTGAAAATAGGAGTTGATGATGTCATGACTCCTCAAGGGCTGGTCAACTTTCTCACCACCGAACTGCCAAGTACTAGAATCTGATTTCGTTTTCTAACAAGGATCTGCCCCCGGAAGGGGACCAACATAATAAGGCCTTAAACCTCACTGTGGTGTGTAGGCAGATGAATGATCTTATGAGCCTGGTTGATAATGGCTCTGCAATCAATGTGTGCCCGCTCCGCACTGCAAAGAAGTTGGGCATAAAGAATGAAGAACTGACTCCCTCGACCCAAGGGATTCGTGCTTATGATAATACTCGCCGTTAAGCCGTGGGTACTATCACACTAAACATAACTACTGGGGCCATTGAACGTCGCACCA
This sequence comes from Chenopodium album, assembly GCF_948465745.1. Lineage (NCBI taxonomy): Eukaryota > Viridiplantae > Streptophyta > Magnoliopsida > Caryophyllales > Amaranthaceae > Chenopodium > Chenopodium album. The sequence continues at coordinate 41,315,539 of NC_137834.1, read as the reverse complement.
AGTTTCAGGTGGTAGATATTAAGGCCTCTTTTAATCTGTTGTTAGGACGCCCTTGGCTTCATGAGCTAAAGGGGATTCCATAGTCGCTGCACCAGAAAGTGAAAGCCATCGTTGGAGGGGTTCCAATTACCATTGATGCCTCTCCTATGCGCATTCAAATTATTGACACTCCTATCGTCTATGTCGAACATGACGAAGAAGACGAAGATCTTTGGGGATTTTCACTCGATGATGTTCTCGTAATTGAAGAAGAGGAAAAGGGCCATCTTGACTTCGATCCCTATTCAAACACCAATATTAATGCCATTCTGAAGAAGCAAGGGCATTTCCCTGGAATGACCCTCGGACTCAAAAAGAAAATGGCTGAATTTTGGGACCATCCTGGTGCACTCAAGAAGGATACTTTTGGCTTGGGATTCAAGCCGACAAAAGAAGATGTGAGACAAGCCCTCTTGAAGATGAAGGCTCGCAACAACGCTCGAATCATGAAGACGGAAATGGCCATGGATCCATTTCCATTAACCCTCAATGGCTAGTACATCAAAGAAGGGGAAGACTTCCCATGCTATGAATTCCCGGAGCAATTCGTCCACGATGGGAAGCGTGAACCAGGATTCGAGATGTTCCTCGATTGTGACTTTCTTGATGAAGATGAAGAGTTCTTCATAACTGAGAAACCAGCTAGCCCAAAATCTAATGATCTAGGCATCAACCTGCTTTTTGGAATGGAGAAGAATGAGTCTGAGCCTGCATGCAATGATAATTCCGAACTCGTTCAAGCAGTTATAGCAAACAAGGGTTTTGACCCCTCCGAGTTAATCGTCTAAGATGATAATATTTCAAGGGGATGGCGCAAGACATTGAGGATCACTACGCCAAGTAGAGAGAAGTTGGAAATAACTGCTGGCGAAGGTCCTATGTTTGATGAGTCTGAGTCGTTTGGGTCCGAGTCCGAGTCTGATTCTAAGTATGTAGACGAGTCCTTAGAGTCTGAGGCCGACCCTCTTTCTGCTATAGAGTTCAATCCTGAGTCTCTTGTTGAGTCCTCTCTTTCTAGTCCAAATAATCCGGTGAGGTCGCAGCTGACCTTGCCCCTCTTGATGGATTCACCAATGAATTCAATAAAATGAGTACCTTTGCTTACGATGCGTGTCATTCCCCTAGCCCTGATCAATATTGCTTTGCTAATGATAAAAATGACAAATAAATAATAAAAGCAATGGAAGAACACGAAAATAAAACGATAGTTATCGAAGATACAGAAACAGTTAATATTTCCAATGATACGACTGTTAAAGAAGTAAAAATTGGATTAACACTAACTCAAGATTAACGCAAAGAGCTAATTAACTTGTTTAGTGAATTTGTTGATGTATTTTCTTGGTCATACCAAGATATGCCAGGTTTTGACAGGAATATAGCTCATCATACGATACCACTCATTCTAGGTATGAAGCCTTTCAAACAAAAGCTGCGCCGTATGAAACCGGATGTATCCAAGTATCCAGAATGGATAGCAAATGTGGTTCTAGTTCCAAAGAAGGATGGAAGGATCAGAATGTGTGTTGATTATAGGGACCTCAATAAAGCAAGCCCGAAAGATGGGTTCCCTCTACCTCACATTGACATTCTGGTCGATAATACAGCAAACCATGCACTTCTATCATTCATGGACGGCTAAGCCGGATATAATCAAGTATTGATGGCTAAAGAAGATATGGAGAAAACCACATTCATCACACAATGGGGTACATATTGCTATACGGTAATGCCATTCGAGTTGAAAAACGCGGGTGCCACCTACCAAAGAGAAGCTACAACATTGTTACATGATATGATGCACAAAGAGGTGGAGGTCTATGTCGATGATATGATCGTTAAGTCTAAAGATCGGCCAAGCCACATCATTGCACTTCGCAAGTTCTTTGAAAGACTCCGCAAGTAAAACACGAGATTAAATCCAGCAAAGTGTTCATTCGGAGTCACGTTAGGAAAATTACTTGGATATGTGATTAGTTCTCGAGGGATTGAAATAGACCCCACAAAAGTAAAAGCGATCATGGCCATGCCACCGCCCAAGAATGAGAAGGAGATTCGAGGTTTCATTGGAAGGTTGCAATATATAAGTAGGTTCATATCAAAACTCACAACGATATGTGAACCTATATTCAAGAAGCTTAAGAAAAATGTCCTAGTCACATGGGATGACGATTGCCAAGAAGCTTTCGACAAAATCAAAGAGTACCTGGCAAACCCACCCTTGCTAGCGCCAGCAATACATGACTTTCCTCTTCGACTCTACCTTACGGTCACAAGAGAAACGATGGGGGCAATGCTAGCAAAAGAGATTGAAAGCAAGGAGAATGCAATCTACTACTTGAGTAAGAAGCTTCAAGGATACGAGACGCGATACACACCACTTGAAAATTTGTGTCTCGCACTTGTGTGGGCCGCATAGAAACTATGACATTACATGCTCACTCATACAGTGCATGTCGTGTCCAAGATGGATCCTCTCAAATACTTGTTCGAAAAAGCAACACTCAATGGCAGATTATCAAGGTGGATAGTCAATCTTGCTCAGTTTGACTTGAAATTTGTACCACAAAAAGCCATCAAAGGTTCTGCGGTTTCTGACTTCTTAGCAGACTTTCCGCTAGAAGAAGTTGAGGAAAAAGAAGATGAGTACGATTTCCCTGACGAAGATTTACTCATTACCGAAGATGATAGCTGGACGCTCTATTTCAATGGAGCTTTAAACCAAAAAGGATGTGGTGTAGGAGTCTTGCTTGTATCACCCAATGAAGAGCACATCCCAATTTCCATGAAGCTCGACTTTCATGTCACCAACAATGCAGTAGAATATGAAGCATGTATTTTGGGGTTAGAAACAGCTGTCGCCTTGGGAATTAAGAAGCAGAGAATCTACGGTGATTCTTCACTAATCATTAACCAAATCTCCAAGAGATGGAAGGTGAGAAGTGAAAGTCTCGCTACGTATCAAGCTCATTTAGAAACTCTCACGGAGCAACTAGATGAAGTGGAATATACGTATTTGCCAAGAGAAGAAAATTCCAACGGATACAATCAGAATGTCGTTGACCATAGAAAGAAGATATGAACCGCCTTATATTCACGCACTCGACGATGAACATGAATCACAAGAAGAAGATGAAGAGCCATGGTATACAGATATCCTTAATTATGTGACAAGAGGAGAATACCCTCCTAATACTGATAAAAGGGAACGTCGTGCTTTGAGGCTCCTAGCCTCACAGTATGTGCTCATCAGGGGAGAACTCCACAAGAGAACCGCAATGAGGAGAAATCTCTTATGCATAGCCAAGAAAGAAGCACACAGAACTATGGAAAATCTTCATGTCGGTATTTGTGGAACGCACATGAATGCAAAGATGTTAGTCCAAAAGATTCAACGACAAGGTTATTATTGGACTACTATGGAGAGAGATTGTCACGAATACGTCAAGAAATGTATGAAGTGTCAAGTCTACGCAAATTTACAGCTCGTTCCACCTTCGCTTCTCTACACATATACTTCTTCATGGCCTTTCTCCACTTGGGGCATCGACATCATTGGAAAAATAACGCCACCAGGACAAGGGGGGGCATGAATTCATCCTCGTAGCGATCGACTATTTCACCAAATGGGTCGAAGCTGCCTCATATGCTAAGCTAACGGCGAAACACGTAGCTCAATTCATTGAGAAAAATATCATATGCCGCTATGGGGTATCTCATGAGATGATCAGCGATAATGGAACGCATTTCCAAGTCGAATGCGCGGAATTATTACAGAAATATCATATCAAGCATCATAGATCATCATCTAACAGGCCACAAACAAATGGTGCAGTCGAATCGGCCAACAAAAATGTGAAAACTATCATAAAAAAGATGAAAAAAATTACAAGGATTAGCCAATCAAGCTACATTTCGCCCTTTGGGGTTATCGAACCTCCGTTCGTACATCAACGGGGGCTACCCCTTTCTCTTTGGTCTATGGAGTTGAAGCTGTACAACCAATAGATCTTGAAATCCCTTCTCTCCGAATCGCGTTGGAAACTCAACTAGATGAAGTCGACTGGATTAGAGCAAGATATGATGAACTAGTCTTACTCGATGAAAAAAGCTTGGCAGCTTTGCACCATGTCCAAACCTACCAACAGCGTATGGCGAGACATTTTAATAAAAAAGTCAAGACTAGGAACATAAAAGAGGGTGACCTGGTGCTTAAGACACTTCGCAAAAATGTGTTGGATCCAAGAGGAAAATTCAGACCCAATTGGTTAGGCCCGTATATTGTTAAAACCATCTTGTCCGGCGGAGCGGCACAATTGGTAGACATGGACGGTAACGGTTTCCATAATTTAACCAACTTGGATCAACTCAAGAAATTCTATGCCTAGTCACATGGGTTCATGACCCAATGGAGCTACGTTTGGCCTGATTCCTTTTTAAGGATACGTAGGCAACCCCTCAAGGGGGCCCGGCCACTTTAAAAAAAAAAATCCTCCCTCCGTCAATCAAGTATACGCGTCGGTTCAGCATTGTGTCACGACAAAAAAAAAAAAGTGTCGTGACGCGGGAATTTCCAACGTGTCACGAAATTCTCTACCGTGGCACGGTGAAATTTCAGATTTTCCGATTATTTTTATTGACGCAATCTTTGCGAATTCTTTATTTGTTCGATGTTTTTTATTTTTATTCTTCCATTGTGTCCGACTCCTTGACTCGGATATTAAAAAAAAAAAATCATTGTAATTTTTTATTTAAGGCGAAAATAAATATGCTATTATTATTGAAATAAATGTGACTACAACTATTGGCATCATGCTCCTTATTTAAAAAAATTATAAATCATAAAAGCAAAGCAATACTGATCTAATCCCTCTTCACCTTAGGAACCTCATTCTCTTTTTCAACCAGGTCGGCCTTCACCATTAATGTGTCTTTTGTAGCCCGAACCGCCACACCCCTAGTCGAACTTTCACCCCTTTCACCTTTCCTAAAATTTTTCGGTTGTATCTCTTTATAGACCATCTTCTCTTTACCCTTCCCTTTCACATAATTCTTCCTTTTCGGGATTATAGGAGTCTTAAACTCAATCCCTTGTGTTCTTGGACCTAGACGATCTTTAGGAGGTGCTTTCTTATTTCCAAGACGACTCTTCACATCAGATTTGCGTGATCCGAGTCGTTCCCTCCTACTTCTAGGATTTAACCATGCGTTGTATGCACTAGATAAAGAAGGAGGAGCTTGGTTACTTGCAGAAACAGTCCACAAAGGTCTTCCAATCCAATACGTCTCGTATTTGTGAACGTTACTTTCATGCAACGATACTTCACGAGGAATATCGTTATAGCGTGGAACTTCTTGCTCAAGTCCATACTGCCGCATCAATCGAGAAGGATAATAAAAAGTCAGTCTAGAGATGCTAGGAACACGGCAATACGGAGTATCATTCCTACCAACCATCCTAGTAAGCCTCCACCAAGGCACCACCCAACGAATGGAAATTTCTCTCGTTGCAAAGAAATTTTTCCAGTCTTCATACGACATGTTCACATATTAATTCTTCTTCCTGCGGACTAGATCGTTAGGGCCATATTTTTCAATATCGTCGGGGGCTTCAAATAGTTCTAAACGCTCCATCAACCAAATCTGTAAAAAAAAAAAAAAAAAAAAAAAAGGAAGATTCCCGTGACACGGCAGATTTTACCGTGTCACGGCAGAGAACCACCGTGACACGATGCCTGTTTTGTGTCACGGGGGCTACTCGGAGTGTATTTTTACCTACAGCAGTACCAGAGAGCCCTTCCTAATGGCTTTCCGGTCAGCTTTCGCTTCGTCAAGGCCACGAAATGTTTCTCCAAGGCACGTAGGCATAGGAGATCTCCCAGATTCAACATGTTCAAGCACAGATGCTAGACAAGCATGTCCTACCCTACCGTTTGCAAATAAAAGGTTGCTAAACATGCAAAAAATATATGCCCTTCTACGATATACATGATAAGACTCAGAGATGGGGCGATTAAAATATAAATTTGCAAGTTTTTCTAAGCCTACCTCATTACCACACACAATTATATTTAAATCTGGATTTGTTAGATTCAGAAGGAGTTCAAAATCTTGGTAATAATATTCACGTAGGGTAGGCATGGCAATAAGATTTCTAGCAGGAAATCCAAAGATGGCACTGAATTCTTCCGGCAGGGGACAGATTTCATCGTAATCAAGTTTAAAACAATGTGTTTCTTGACTCTAATAGTCTAATGCTGCCCTAAGAAAATCATGTTCAATCGCTACATGCCTTAGGGCTAGTAAACCCCAGACATGAAACAATTCTTGTTTGGGGTAAAATTACCCTCTATATGTGGACCAATGCCACCGCGACACGTGTCCGCAAGCTCAGCTCTCTATGAGCCAATTAGAGCATGACACGTGTCACTCAATGATAGAAGAGTGATAATGGGCTCTAATCCCATAAACCTAGAGCCTTTTAGGTTAAATGACCTAAAAGGCACATATCCCAATTCTCTATAAATACTGATCTTCACATTAGTTCAAAGGGAGTTAATTCATTCTCCAAGGGCCATGCCCCCCACAATCAATCTCCCTTCAATCTATTTTCTTTCTCTAAAAATACATTATATCGATCACTAACTTGACCGTCGGAGGCGGACCTCCGGCCCCCCGGGGTCCGTTGTTTTACAGGTGATCGCGCCGTTCGAGTGTTGCATTGCGGATCTGTCTCCCGAGGGACGTACATACCCTCCATTCGGGTGCGTACAAAAAACCCCAAAACATTTGGCGCCGTCTGTGGGGAGGCACATATGTAATGGCACAACAGTGGATCACCGACTTAATAGGGGGAGCCTCCTTTAGGAGGCGCTAGGCGTCCTAAGGCTGGATGCTGAGTACATCAGGTGTCATGAAGCCGAATGCCAAGAGTCAGACGGTCAAGAAGGCCTGTCAGACCAAGTCATGCATATTTTATTCTCTCAATGTAAGGTTAAAAGGCAATGCCATTTGATCTAAGTTGGAGGATGGTACATTAGGGGTAAGACGGCTAAATTGGCCAACTCCACTATTTTAATCTGACTCATTTTATGAGTCGGCCGCATGCTTAGGCCACCTCAACGAGCCGGATGCATACAAGCGGTAGCCGCATGCTATTTTAATCATTGCTCATTTACTGAGCCAGCTAGATACAACATTCATACTCCACCATGAGACCATGACATCTAGAAAAATTAATTCAAGCCTATCCAAGCGATTTGCTTGAAGATAGAACAAGCGGCATCCGATGCAATAAAGCAGGCGGCATGCGGCCAATCATTGTGATTGATAATTTGATACTATATATATATATATATATATATATATATATATATATATATATATATATATATATATATATATATATATATGTTAATAATTGTATTATACAAATTGTTTTTTCAAGAATAAACTCTTGGAATTAGTGGGGGACATGCGACTAAACTTAAGCATCAATTCTCCATGAATGATGGGAATGCCGCATGTACAAGTATTATTTTATTTCTCTTCCATTTGCAACGGAATTCATATTGATATATGAAGAGTCGCATGCATATGGCATTTGTGGGAAAGAGTGAGTGCCGCTCACTCATGCAAAGTGGAACTTCATCTCGATATAGCAAAGATGGTGATCAGGTGGTATTCATTACCGGCCTTTGCACCGATCAATCAAACGGCAGCCGACAACTTTATCAAATATATCAACTTCATCAATGGTGGCAGCCGGTCACCGTCATCAATTATGCGGCTGCTCTGTTCAAAGCTGGCTGCCATGGTTGCCTCGTTCAACCTCAAAGCCAGATGTTTGGTTGCTTGATTAAAAGAGGCGGTAGACGAATGGAATAAGCCAATTAAGTGCCTGGTTGTTCGTTCTCAAACAGCCTACTCTTCCCATTTGTTATTTTTAATATTTATTTATGACAAAGCTTTTGAAGAGTAATATCATATTTACAAGGCTATACATACGACATTAATCTTCATGTATCTAAGTATATATAAACCGCATGTAATAGCATGAATTAGTGAATTAATGATTACAGCCGCCCTTGTTAATCATCAAGCGGCACCATTGAGTTCATCACTATCATTATTCAATCATTACCAATGATTGAATTTGTCTTTTGTTATTCACGTGGATGACAATAATATACATGCAGCAAAAAGCTTTCTTGAATTCTCAAGCATGATGATTGGTATTATCATATTTTAATATGTATTATCAATGCGGCAGTCGGCACTTGATCATTGAGGCAGCCGGCACTTGGTACCCGGATGACCATGAAGGATGAGCAAGTTAAATCACCTTGTGATAGTAGCCAAGCGACATTATACAGCCAAGTAGCTTCTCCATTAGTCAGGAGACCAAGCTTACTCTTATACAAGCGGCAATATGCCGACTCAAATTCAACCTGATAGCATAATGAGAATGGTGGCATTATGATTGATACTATCATAAACACTAATAATGCAATTATCTTTCAAACATGTACTCATGTAAGAAGTGCGGTACAAGCGGCAAGGGGTGTGTGGCAAAAATGTCGTATGTATATATTGCTAGTTTGCTACCCCTTGTACTATTCTCAATTGAAGCACACAGCCAGCCCAAGTTGCTCCAATCCAAGTGGAAAAAATGTCGACTCGTATTAAAGCAACCGGTTATCACTATAAAAGGTGACGGCTGGTGATCACAATAAAGGCGGCTGCAGGGCTGCTTTGTTCCCGATTACGCCGAATGTGGGGCTGCATCCTGCTTCAACTAAGTCCGGCTGTAGGGTTACTTTGCGCCCAACCAAGCCTAGCCGTAAGGGCTGCTTTGTTCTTTTATCAAAGCCGGCCGCGTGGCTGCTATGTTCTTTATATAAGTGGTTGCTTTAATCACCCTCAAAGCCGGCTGCAAGGGTTGCTTCGCGCATGCTCAAGCCGGCTGCATGGATGCTTCGCTCATCAAATAAGCACAGCCGTAGGGGCTGCTTTGTTCTTCATAAAGACCGGATGTTTCATTGGCTCATTGAGCTCGATGACTGGGGCTGCTTTGTTCCCCTACACATCCGGATGCTCTGATCATCATTATCATCATTGTGACGTCTAACGGCTACTAAGCCAAATAAGTTGCAAACTCAGTGACATGATTGTCAAGCGGCAACTAAGTGCCAAGCTAAACTCAAATACAGGCGGCATAAGAGCCGAGTGAAATGAGCAAGCTCCCCTTAATGTGAGGGGAACCTCAATCTCTTGTATCCGAGCAGCAACATACATACATAGTCATCTCTTAGCTTAAAAGCCGAGAGGTCGATACGTTGTGCAAGGCACCCGGCCATGGAGCCGAGTGTGATGCCGAGAGTTTGCTCAAACATGTGTGACATGGCTGGACAACTACTTGGTTGAAAGACCAAATGAGTATTATGCAAATCAATAATTATCATTATTATGATTTAAAAAAAAAAAAAAAAAGCATGCGGCACTACTTAAGTATATATTATACATGGGTAGCATATTACTTAAGTATATATTATATAAGGGTCAGACGGTATTGAATCTCGGTTATACACAAGCGGCTCTAATGCCAAGTTGGATGTGTTCGTCTGTGTGAGCAGGGGCTGCTTAGCTCCCATTACCGATAGCAGGGGCTTTCTTTTATATAAATTAGTGCTATCAAGGAATACATGTCAAAGAAGCAGAGCATCTGGCTACTACCGTCTGACAGCAGCTCTAGCCCGTTTGTAACACTAAAACATGAAGCCATTGTGGTATTTTGTTACACTCGGCACTTTGCAAGCTTACCCAAGCAGCCGCAAATGGGAAAGAGCAGCCGGATTTCGATAACTTGCGTCCTATCTTGTGTGAGTTAGCATAGGAGGCAAACTAAATTGAAAGCAAGCGGCAGATGCTGCATGGCACTCTAGCAAGGAGCTGAAATATCTCCGACTTCGATTTTTAAGCATTTAAAGTAACTCCAAATCCGGCTGTGATTGCATATGCTCGAGGCAACTCCGTCCAAATCCGGCTGTGATTGCATATGCTCCAGGCAGAAAATACGTCGACTCACCTTAAGGAGTCAGTGGGCTAGCAACATTATTATGAGCTGCAAGTTAACTTAAGTGGTGTGGAGCCGTATGGTTATATGTGAAGCTGCTCTCTCATATAAGTGGAGCAACATCACCTCAAGAGTATGTATCTTACTCTCACCAATGTGAGCATGAGAAGCCGCATGTATATTTTTGGGATCGACTCTTTGGGAGTATTATGGTCAAGCGGCATAAATGTCAAGCAACCTTCGTATTCGGTTAAGCTCGGCAACCGGCCTTTCATGGTCCTTCAAGTAAGACGGTTAAAGCTTATTTGAATATTATTATTATTATTATTGAATATTGATTCAATAATTAAATAAACTAAGTTAAAAACTTAGTAGCTAAACTAACGTCCAAGTGACGTGAGGCCAATGGCCGGATATTATTATTATTAGAGGCCGACGGCCACAGTCTGCTCCAACATGAGTATGACCGTCTGCTCCAACATGAGTCAGATAACCGGCGACGTCCATTCAGGCGAATTCGTCGAGGAGAAGCATCTCCCATTTGGGTGGCACATTGCTCTACTAAAACATCAAGCGGCCCTACCGAATGCTAAGGCAGCACTCGCAGTTGTTTGATTTAATCTAAAGTGAAATCTAAAAAGCATAGAGTTTTCCAACTGTTCTAGTACAAATGGAAAACGACTACTGTTTCATGATTAGAGGCTATCGAGGCCAATGGCCGGATAATAAACTAAGCTAAAAACTTAGTGGCTATACAAACCGTCTTAAAAAGACATGAGGCTAATGGTCGGATGGTTATCTGTTTTCTATAAATTTGTCTGCTCCAACATGAGTAAGGTCGTCTGCTCCAACATGAGTCAGATAACCGGCGACGTCCATTTGGGCGAATTCGTCGAGGAGAAGCATCTCCCATTTGGGTGGCACATTGCTCTACGAACACATGCAGACGGCAAAGATTGAACGACCTAATTGGTCAACTCATAGTCGCCTAACCCAGGTAATCTAAAGAACGACTAAGTTTTCGGGAACCGAATGTCTAAAAGACATCAGCAGGTGACCGGCCGAAGTTCTTACCTAGATTACCTTCAAAAATTATACAAGTCCTCCCAATGGGGTAAAAGGACATTGAAAGTATAATTACAAATTAAAACTTTCTAGGCGGCCATTTGCCTCCTGTCTTGTCAGGCGGCCATTCGCCTCCTGCCTTATGAGATATCAAACGTCTCGAAAATATCCTACCATAGTGGGGCATAAAGAAATGAAAGTCGTCATCTGTCTAGTTCAAGCGGCAATCATTATTATGATTGATTAACTTAGAAAATGTCATACCATATAAGGTATCAAATTTTCCAAGTTAATCAAATCTCTCTTGTATTGACCTAGACACATGCCGACCAAAAAGCTTTTGAACAAGCGGCAAAGCCTTGATTTCGAAAGGAGTAATTCCTCTTGAAAGAGAAATTACCCCTTCCTAGGGGCTAATGTTTGGGGTAAAATTACCCTCTATATGTGGACCAATGCAACCGCGACACGTTTCCGCAAGCTCAGCTCTTTATGAGCCAATTAGAGCACGACACGTGTCACTCAATGATAGAAGAGTGATAATGGGCTCTAAGCCCATAAACCTAGAGCCTTTTAGGTTAAATGACCTAAAAGGCACATATCCCAATGCTTTATAAATACTGATCTTCACATCAGTTCAAAGGGAGTTAATTCATTCTCCAAGGGCCATGCCCCCCACAATCACTCTCCCTTCTCTCTATTTTCTCTCTCTAAAAATACATTATATCGATCACTAACTTGATCTTCGGAGGCGGACCTCCGGCCCCCCGGGGTCTGTTGTTTTGCAGGTGATCGGGCCGTTCGAGTGTTGCATTACGGATTTGTCTCCCGAGGAACGTACATACCCTCCATTCGGGTGCGTACAAAAAGCCCCTAAACAATTTTAACTCTCTTTTGTCAGCATTGGTCAAAGAATAAGACCAGTCGCGCAATGTATTATCAAAATTCTGAGACATTATTATTGAAATATGAAATTCTAATTATTTTGTGTTTCGTAATTATGCATATCACGAATATACTGGTCCTATTTTATAGCAAAAGCGCTCGGAACTACTCAGAAATTATCTTTCCAAACGCGTAAACCACACTGTTATAGAATACGCGCACCGTGTCACGGGAATTTTTGCCGCGACACGGCATATTTTTCCGTGACACGGTGTACAGTGCCGTGTCGCGGCACCCACGCATTTTCTTTTTTTTTATCTTTTCCTGTATCTATCCGAATTTTTTTTAGTATTTTATCTTCACCGTTTACTTTTCTGTTTTTCGAGAGTTTCATTCCCAATAAAATTCTAAACCTTTTTTATCATTTTATTATTATTTTATTTTTATTTATTATCTTTTTTTAGTATTTTATTCATTTTTTTTTCTATTTTTTCTTTATATGCCTATTTATTTATTCTTGTCTTTTTATTTCTTTTTCTTTTGGGGAAGGTCAGTACCCTCCACATACTCCACTTACGTTTTTTTTTTTGTCACATCATTAATACATACACAATCACGCACAATGAGTCTCAAGCACACACTAAAACACACTAATAAATGCATAAACTGTGAATAATATACAAAATGAGTCATAGTAAATAAACAACGTCAAGTGTCATCACAGTATGTACAAATAAAGACCCTCGGTCAAAAGTCTGCAGAACAAGAAGAGTTAGGATCAATATCATCTCCAGCCTGTGAATACGGGAACGGTGAGCCAAAGAGTCCCGCCATCATCCGAGTACGGGGAGTAGTGTCCCTACTAGTCCCTGTGACTCCAGCAGCAGTCAAACTCAAAGCAGGACCCGTCCAACTCGCAAACGGTGTAGACTGACTCAATGACACGGGAATCCGTCGGCGGAGGCATCGTCCCATTCATTGGAACTGAGAACAAGCCCGACACCGGTGGAGGAATCCCAGACGATGGAGCTGAAAATAAACCAGGATCCACGGGAGTCAAAACAGGCCTAAACTTAGGATGTGAAGGCTAGGAAAACGACTGCCGCTGCCCCTGAACCTGGCCCTGAAAGCGCTGGGAAGACTGAGGTTGTTGCCACTAAGCCTCCTGAAACGGCTGAGTAATCTGAGGCTCTCGCTGAGACTGAGAATGCCGATGAACCACAGGAGATCGTGTACCACGACAAAGCTCCTCTTCGCCCGAGCCTCTATGCCTCGAGCGCGAGCGTGACCTCTGTTGCTCCTGAAAAATAAAAAATCAAAAGGCGGCAACAATGCAAAATAAAACAAATGGTAGAAGTGGAAAAAATTAGCATACCTCAAGAACATCGTTAGAACTGCTCCAAAAACTCACACCACGCCGAAGCTTGATGATGCAGTACTTCAGAGCGTCAACCAGCTTCATGAATCCCATCATCTCCGAGCGGTTAGGCTGAGAACAAAACAAAGAAAAATCAGTAACAAGCGATGTTAAAAGGATGAATAATGCATCAAAAAACCTTACCAGCTCAAAAACCTCGGGCAGAGACTCCTGCGCCTGTCTGAAACCCTTGGCGCGTCAACAATATGGTCCTCGGTAATACCAATCGGCCCTGGGTAGCGGATAGATTGAGGCGGAATCTCAATCCTCCCCACGGGGCGAATAGTCGTTTGACAATATGATCGAATAATCAAGTTATTCGACTATTTAAACAGAGACTAATGACAAAAATCCTCAAAAGAAATCATACCTCAAGAAGGCGAGGTGGAGGACCCAGAGAGGGAAGCAAGTCCTGCACGTAATCACCCTCCATGTGCACAAGCTCCTGCCAAGGAAAAGTGTAGCGCTCTCCCTTGTTTATCAAATCCCTAAGCAAGCGTGACTCCAGCATCGACTCCGATGGAGATAAGGGCACCACAAAGCGATCACCACTGTGCTGACGAACGACACGCTCCCCCAAATACCAGACAAAGCGTTCGGTACCAACCAAAACAGTGTGGTGCGCTGAAAGATGCAAGGCCACGAGAAGATTATCCATCCCGGCCCAAGGACGATACTGGACATCAATGGCAACCTAAAAACCATAAAAGTTGGCATGAAACACCGGAAATAATCTCAGAGAGAAAATAACAGGCAACAAAACTAATTTTTACGCCAACAAAAGAGATGCCTCGGCGTAGCAGCCCGCGCAGCGCAGAAACAAACTCTACCCGTGACTCTCCTCGGTCACGCCAGCTGGCCTCGACAGGGAAGTCATGAACTGCTCCACGACGCCGTCGAGGTGCCAATCCTGGGAAGTACTCGTAGAACCGTAGCTACAATGAAAAATAATCTTTGAGCACATGAGTCGAACAAATTAAAATAAAACAAGAAGAGGAAAGGATCATCACCTCTACGACTCTCCATAGACCGCAGACAGTGACGGGAGACCCATCGTTCAGCTGCCTACAGCCATGACGCAACGACAAGAGAAGGTCGGCGTATCCGAGGCTGGCCCAGCTAAAGGATCCTATCTCACTGATCCTGACTAAAGAAGGGAGGTAGCAAACGAATGCACGTGAACTCCTATCAGGAGAAAGAGTCATGGAGATCAGAATCAGAATGAAGATCCGCACTCGCTGCTCAGCCGATGTCTCCTCTATGTCAAAACAACGAGCTACAACCGAAGCCAGCTCCGATCGCCTGCTCCTAGGACCACCTCGAGACACTGGTTGGGTCCTGATATGCTGAACGATCGGACCTAACAAATCGGCTGCCTCAGCCGCTCCCCAAGAAAGATCAGACATCTGCGCTACAGCCCGGTCAGTGAAGCGTAGACCGCTAATCATGCTAAAGTCTAGAGGGGTCACCGTCATCTCCCCCCAAGAAAAGTGAAAGGTGTTGGTAGTATCCTAAAAATACTCCAACAATGCGCGAAAAACTGTCGCACCACAACCCCGGGGGCTGCAAAACCCTACGATCGCCGAATAAAAATCCACTAAACCAGCCGATTCCCATAAGGCGCAGGATCCCTCGTTATAATCTGGTGAAGTCGAGGAATCAAATCTCCGGCTCCAGAACCGTGGAGGAGAAGCGTGCTGTTGACTATGCCGGCAAGTGGGCGATGAGAAACGTGGTTCTCACGACAGAAAACCAACTGGTCTGGATTCCACAGAGGTGGAACCCACCTACCTCTACTCGTAGAAGCCCGAGGCTCAGACTCTAAGACGTCGTCGTCCATACCCTCGGGAATCGTGGGAGTGTCCTCCCAAAAAGCCTGACGCCGGCCATGGGTGGAAAGATCGCGATCTCGTCGTCTAGGCATGCTATTATAAAAATAAAAATCTAAATGCTTAGCATCACTTCCTAAGTTATTTAGTTATTTATCGCATGATACGCTAAATTTTTACCTCAAAGCTAAAAATTGGCAAAATAATGGAATTATTTATAGTATTTAGTTTATCCATGACAAACTAGTACTGTGTTCTCCAAATTGCATGATACTATGTTCTCCATGACAATGTAGTACATACACAATACAAAACATGTCTCAAAATTGCACAAAAACAATAGATCGACGCATCATAGCTTATTTTACAGAATCTACAACCAACATGTTATCATTTCAAGTGCAAAAGAAACAACATGAACAACAAGGAACACCATTTACCACAAGTAGTACCAAAAATGGTTATTTTGCTCAGTTCTTCACCAAATCATGCAATTTTTGTCTCAAATCGCTCACAAACACGCATACATACATGTGCAAGAAAATTCATAGCAAAAATTTCAACATAAACAACAAAATCAAAAAAATCCCTAAATTGATTTTTAAGGGTTTTTCATGAAATTACTCATTTGAAGCAAATCTGAGGCAAAATCAAGGGAAACTTACATAGATCGTTGTAGAGAATCAAAAATGAGGAAAGTAGTAAAAAATTAGAGCAGAATTGGTGAAGATTTCAGCTCCAAAAGCTCAAAAAACCGCGAAGATCAGTGCAGCTGCCGCGACACGGTCAAGCAACGCCGCGACACGGTGAGCAAATGACCTGTCACGATAATTTTTAAGGACGCCGGAGCTCCGATAAACAGCAACAGCAGCACGACAGTAATAGCAGCAAGCAGCAGCAAATCTCAGCGAAGAAAAAAAGAAAAAAAAAAGGAAATGGGAACCAGCAGCAACGGCGCGCCACGGAGGAACACTCCGTCTGACAGGAACAAACTCCGAGCGCCGGTAAGATCTGGCTGTGGCTCGGTAGTTTGAGCTGAAGAAAAAAAGAAAATGGAGAAGGGGAGTGAGGAAATGGCAAAAAATGGCAGAAGCAGCTTGAATTTAAAGCCAAAAAAGCATCCCGTTACATCCCGTTTCCCGTGCAACGGATTCCGTTACCAATTAACGGTAATATATTGGCGTGGCACACGTGGTTTGACTGGTCAAAGATGCCAATTGACCGGTTTTCAGCTGACCCACTTCCCGTGTCACGGGAATCTGCTCCGCGTGACGGGGACCCGTGCCGTGTCACGGGAACTCTTTTCGTGACACGGTGGTTTTTGCGCCTGCCCTGCATAGATATTTGCGAATATTCCTGGCATTTTTATCAAAATTGTACGATTTTCCGCGCAAATTGGACAGTTAGTTTTTCGGTAAAATTACGCGGAAAATTCTAACTTACGGTTGGAGGGTACCAAAATTACTATTTTTCCCCTAGAAGCATTAAAGTCATTTTGTCGATATTTTAAGCACCTAATATGGTTGGATAATCAACTTGAAGGTGTGAGTCATCAGCAGTCCACATTTGGGGATAATCGAACCATCGTACACTTGCAAATTTCAGCGATTATAGTAGTCGTCGGCTTTCCTCAAGCTTGGAAAGCGTTATCGGTGGATTTTTCTTCAAGTATAGAATACCGCCAAGTCGGCTTTCCTCAAGCTTGGAAAACGTTATCGGTAGATTTTTCTTCAAGTATAGAAAACCGCCAAGTCGGCTTTCCTCAAGCATGGAAAGCGTTATCGGTGGATTTTTCTTCAAGTATAGAAAACCGCCAAATTCCTTTGTCGGCTTTCCTCAAGCATGGAAAGCATCATCGGTGGATTTCTTCAGGCATAGAAGGACACCAAATTCATACGTCTACTTTCCTCAAGCATGGAAAGTATTATCCGGTAGGTTTCTTAAGGCTTAGAAAACTACCAAGTCCCTCAGTCGGCTTTCCTCAGGCATGGAAAGCGTTATCCGGTGGATTCCTTCAAGCATAGGAAGCTGCCAAACTCATTTGTCACCAATACACTTGTGCCAGATACATGTACCTAATAGCTTACATATGGGTTTGAAGGACCCCTAGAAGTTGGGAAGTTTGTAGGTCATTAAGTGCAGTACTTATGATCACGGGGTATAGTTCCTGTTCATCTAGAAAAATATATTTTAAATGAGAAGGAAGAGGTTTTAGCTCAGGTTTCTTGACCTCTGCAGGTTTCGATTCCTAAACTAAATTTACTACCTTTTTTTTTTTTTTGGTAAATAACATTTTATTACCAAATAAGCAAAAGAAATACAACTTACAAAGAGCTAAGTTGCAAACCCAAAACTACAAAGCCTAAAAAGGCAACCTACCCCAAATCAGGTCCTGAAACTAAGATGCCACCTTCTAGGAAGGGTTCACCTTAGAGACAGAACCTGAGCTTGTCCCCAATCTCAAACCACCTTCCAGGAAGGGTGAAAGAGAACAAAGAAAAAGGCAGCAAAAAGAAACAAAGCCCTTTCCAGACTCAGCTAAAACCAATAGCAGGACTGAACAAACAGGTTATACACCAGAAAAAACAACAGACAAAAACATTAGTTAATAATCAAAGCACAGTCTGTCTCATTACATCTGCAAGCCATATTTAAAAAAATTTCTCGAACAGCAACCTCAACAGGTTTACAAACTCCATTGAAAACAACAGAGTTCCTTTGAATCCAAACACTTTAAACTATCTCAGCAAAAACCATAATCACCAACCCTTTCTTAGCTCTGCAATTCTTCATCAACCACTTGATTTCCTCAGCAAATTGCAAAATTTTCCTATTAAAATGAAGAACCTTTAACACAGCTTCCCACACCCTCTGAGCATAAGAACATTCAAAGAACAAATGCTGCACTGTTTCAGTTTGCTACAAACACAGCAAACAAACAGGATCACAATGTCTAAATTTACTACCTTCATTGTTTCCTTGGGGCTTAACTCTTTTAAGGAAAAAGATCTTTAAATATCCTAAACCTCATTACCCCAAACGCTTGCATTGTCTATAGATAAATTCCCGCAAAGAACTTCCTCTAGGGGATCCCTTGCAAGAACCTGTGGCAAGCTATCATCACAAATATCATCCATTATATCAATTACATCAATATAACAACAATTTTCCTCTAGCATAGGCCCTTTCAAAACTTTTCCTAGATTAAAAGTAACATTATTGTCACCTACATAAAGGGTTAGTTTACCATTTTTCACATCAATAATGGCTCCTGCAATATGGAGAAAAGTCCTACCTAATATAATGGGTATTAGTGTATCCTCTACCATGTCTAAAACAACAAAATACACAGGAATAAAAAATTTACCAACTCTGACAGGGACGTCCTCTAAAATATCTAAGAGGTAGTTTACGGAACGATCTGCCATTTGCAAAGTTATATTAGTAACTTTTAAATTCTCCCATATTAAGTTTAGCACAAACATACGATGGCATAACACTGACACTAGCCCCCAAGTCACACAAAGCTTTATCAATAAAAACATTCCCTATATGACAAGGGATAGAAAAACTACCGGGATCCTTATAATTTAGGAGGGGATTTGTTTTGTAATAAAACGCTACACTCCTCTGTGAAAGCTACAGTTTATACTTCATTAAAGGCCCTTTTCCTAGTCAGAATGTCTTTCATAAATTTAGCATAAGCAGGAACTTGAGTGATTAAATCAGTGAAAGGAACTGTTACCTGCAGGTTTTTCACAACTTCTAAGAACTTACCAAATTGTTTATCAAAATTACTCTTCAGTTGTCTATTAGGGAATGGAAGTTTGATAACCGAGCTCTGCACATCTCCTCCCTTATCCTGAGATTTACCCTGCACAAAAACATTAGTAGAGTTAGTATCTATTTTTAGCCCTCCAGGGTTAGCAGAATTAGCATTTGGTATAGAGGAATCTAGATCAGGAACTGGTCCATCTTCCTTTGGCATAGGAGGTCCATCATAATGTGAAGCACTCCTTAGAGTGATTGCATTGGCATTATCTGTAGGATGGATAGGTTGTGATGGTAGAGCACCCTGCTTCCGGGATTATAGGGTAGATGAAAGTTGTGCAATTTTATTATCCATGATTTTATTATGGGCTAAGATAGAATCAATTTGCGCATCCCTACTCTCCATATGCTTTTGCATATTGGCAAGCATTGCTCTAATTTCTGTCATGTCAGGGTCGGAAGATATTGAGGGTGATGCTTGGCTTTTCTGGCCGGAATTTGGGTGGTAATATTTTTGCTGTGGTGGGGGTTGTTGTTGTGGTTGTTATGGAGGTGGAGGGTTTTGTACATTGGTACTCCGGTATGAAAGATATGGGTGGTTCTGATAACCGGCATTATAAGAGTTGGAATATGGGTTATTCTGCCTATAGGTTTGAAAGGCATTAACTTGTTCCATGGAGCTCCTAAAAATCTTGCTCCCAATGCCCTACAATTCCACAATTTTAACAAAAAGCTTCATTGTTAGCAACAACAGAAATATTAGCTACAGAATTAGGAGTAGCAGTAAGATTATCTAATTTTTGATAAATAGACGTTAATTGAGCTTGCAAAAAGGATACGGAATCGACATTATGTTTTCCTTTATTTGCAAACCCTCTCGGATTCCCGTATTGGGAATTGTGTATTGACATGTGTTCGATAACCTTTCCTGCATCGTCCACATTTAAATTCATGAACCTCCCACTGGCTGCAGAATCTAGAACTGATCTAGAAGAATTTTCAAGTCCATTGTAGAAAGATTGGATCAATTGCCATTGTGCTAGATTGTGGTGGGGGCATTCTCTATGTAGATCCTTGAACCTCTCCCAAGCCTCATATAGCGTTTTGTCGGCCTCTTGAGCGAAGTTCTGAATAGCACTCCTTAATACCGCTGTTCTCTCTACAGTATAATATTTATTATAGAAATTCAACGCAAGAGTTTCCCAGTCAGTAATACCAAGTGCAGTACTATTCAGATCATGAAACCATAATTTAGCTTTGCCACATAATGAAAAGGGAAAAAGTATCTCCCTGATTTGGTCCTGCGTGACCCCGGCTTGTCTAATGGTGTTACATTACTGGCAGAAATCTGCGATGTGAATATTAGGATCTTCGCCCTTAGCTCCATTGAATTGCTTCCTCTCTATCATAGTGATAAATTGGGGCTTGATTTCAAACTGAACTCAATCTAGCGCCGGAGTGGGTGTAAGGTGCGGGAAATCTGTGAGCTTCGGCAGCGAGTAGTCACTGAGTTTCTTTTGGGTCGTCATCTCTGATTCTTAATCTGAAGGAATTTCTGTGTCACTAGAATCAGAGGGAGGATCTCTTCGACTGTTGTCCTCCTCAGAACCCGCCAGAATTTGTCTATAGATTTTCCTTTGCCTATGAAACGAGCGCTCGATCTCAGGATCGAATGGGATGTAACCTGATCTGGGACACCTGGGCATAAACAAGGAATTAAAAGACAAATATGAGAATTGCCTCAATGAACTAACATTCTCTAAGACAAAAGGGGATAATCTAGACTACAAAAAATAATCAGAAATAAAAATAAAACCGTTTCCCCAGCAACGGCGCCAAATTTTGACAGGGTAAAGTCGTATCCCCTAATCAAAAGTAATTACCTAAGTCCTCTAACTAAAGTAGATAGGGAAGTAGGGTCGAATTCCACAAGGAAACAAGTCTTTCTCCTCCTAATTAATTATTATAATCTAAATTATCAAGGTGTAGACACCCATTTGTGTCTCCCCAAAACAAAACCCAGTGATGAGTACCTTTCACGTCGAATCATAATCGAATGAAGCGAAAGTGTGGAAAGTTTAATGTTGCAGATAGTTTTAATTTCTTATCTCTTCTCTTTGTTTTTGAAAACTTATTTTAAGAAAACAGCCAATCCAGTTTGGTTGGTCAATGATATGGGTCCAATAGTAGTGTAGTTGGATAAGGATTGCAAAGACCTTTCCAACGATCTATTATAAGCCCAATTCCGATGAATATTGAGGAAGTTATAACCAATTTACCAAACTGGGCCCGGTTTGAGCCCTATGTACGGCCAAATGATCTAGAGGAGGGCCTAATATGATTTATCATTCCTAATGCAATTAGGAATGGTTTTAGTCTTCTAGATTCTTCTAGAAGTTTCTTTTCATTCTTAATTCAATTAGCATTGATAAATTGACTTTTGTTGACTTTTCAGAGTTTTAATCAAACTCAAATAGCATTTTCGAGGAAAAGATACGATTTTATCCTCCAGTACGGCAAACTTATCTGATTTTCGAAAACGCGTCAAAAACAGGACTAGCGCCTGACTCCAGGCATTGGAGCCTGGAGCTAGGCCTGGCGCCTGGTGCCAGCCATTGGCGCCTGGTGCTAGTGTTGGCGCATGGCGCCAATCAGCTGGTTCTGGCGCCAGCTCTGTTTTTCGTGCGCCAAAGCTCTGTTCTGTTAATTTTATCTTTTTGGCTGATTTTCTCTATAAATAACGTATTAAAAACTCCGTTTTCATTCATCAACAATCAGTTTTAATTAATATTGACCTGCAACTAGTTTTCGATTCTCTTTCACTCTCTTTAATCATTCGCTAATTCTCCTTAAGATTTCCTTAATCAATTCATCTTTCTTTCTCTTTCTCTAAACTTGCTTTTACATATAAAATTCCGCATTCATTAGATCTAGAAACACCTAGCCATATTCGAAGTTGCCTTCGCCCTAGACGTGAAAGGTTTAATTTCTGAGGGTTTGGTCCCAAATCTCTCTTTCAATTATTTAATTTAATTGTTTTGTTTATTATTTTCCTTGAAGTTATTAACGTGTGTATTTTGTTATTAAAAAGAGGTACGAAGCATCAAAGTAAGTACTTTAATTGATTAATTGATATTATGATGTAGATATCATGTTTATATTGTTATTATGATATTCCTAATATCATGTCTATGGTAATTTTAATATCAAATATGAATCCTGTGAAGCCTTTTATGTTCTTCCTAATATTTGTGATTGTTAGTATCATGTTAGGGAGAAAGATTTGATTTTTATTACTTAGTGACATGTTAGGGTTTGTTATTAATCTTGTTAGTATCATGCCTAGGATCTTGCTATTATTATGCTTTAATATTAACATGAACATGATTATGATTATAATGATTATGATTTATGATGATTATTATTTTAATATGACGATTATTATTATGATTATAATTGTTATTATGAATATTATTATTATTATGATGATTATAATTTTATTGTCATGATGATTATTATTAATATGTTGCTTGATATTATTTATTTTTATTGCTTGATCACACTTTTTATGCATGCTCAAAGGGAATTTGTACTTGTAATCACGCGTAATAAGATAATTAATAATCTTTTTAGGGTTAATATGATTATAATGCAAGTGATCGCCAATAATAGATTTATTTGTGCATTAATATTCAACCAACATAGATAAACAGGTTTAGGGTTAATCCTATTGATTGCATGTTAATTAAAAAGCGCACATGAATACGATCAGAATAAAGTAGAGGCCTATTATTAGGACAGGTTCAATCTCTTTTAGGTTGGATTTGTACCTTCATCCCCGAGCCCTTATTTGGTTAAAGACCTTATGGAGTTGACGATCTCTTGGATCGTTAAGGGGTGTAACCTTCACCTTGTGAACGGTTTACAAGTTCCTAAAAAACTTGTTGGCAACTCTTTTGCTCTATCTTCTTCCCTTTTGGACGCCACCGTACTTTAGTGTATGATCACAGTGGGGTTCAAGCTAGGGGTTAATGCTTGAAATTATTCCCTACAGTTTTTGGCGACTCCACTGGGGAGGATTTCTATTTTAATTCCTGAATTATTTTCGGCATTGATTTAGAATGAGTGGATGAGACTCGAAACGTTCTAAGTATTTCATGCGCGTAATTTTGATTAACATTATTGTCATATGCATAAAAAAGGATCTCATTGGAAAGACATCCGTAATGAGTTAAAAACATAGGATTTTACACGTAGGAAATTTGAGAAATATCTTTCACAATTAGGACCGAAATAACACCGCGCGAAATTGGAAAATTTTATCGAGCACAGAAAGCTGCTGAGGCATGTGGGAAGTAGCGCTAGGGGCCAGAGCTTGGCGCCAGACTTTTAGCCGTAACGCTAGACGCCAGCATTGGCGCCAGGCGCTACAGCTAAAAGCTGGCGCCAGTCTCTGATTGCTGGTGCCAACCCCCCCCCCCCAATACCGAGCCAGAAATATGCGTTCTAATTTCGACCGGTTTTTCGTATTGGTTGCTCGATCCTACTTCCTGATTGAATTTTTTCTCATTTTTCTGAAAACCATATGTGTTCTACATATTGACATAACCCTCTGGGAATTCATGCTCCATCTACCTGATTGAACGCTCTGTGCAACAAAGGGTACATCCAAGAATGTTGAATTCACCAAACCATGGAAACGAGTTTTTTCTAAAACTCGTGGTGTCCCATCCACTCGCGCCAACCCTTCACGGTTAGGCTTCCGCACGGTGCATCCGGACAATTAACCATGGACCCACTATTGACTAAACCATATCCCGAACTTTAGAGAACTAGAGCCATGGTTAGGTTGCGAACTCATTGCATCATATCATGCCTACCTGACTAATTGTGCATATATTCTATGTTTCTCTTAACCGTTTGTTTGACTTGTGTTAAGATTAAATAAATTAATTGCTTAAAGAACTTTGCCTAATTAATTAATTAATTAAATAAATAAAGTCCAATATTTTAATAGGAATTGACCTAGTACGACTTTAGGCATACCCCAGTTAATTAATAAGACCAAAAACAGTCCCAGATTGAAGCTCCAGCATTGGTGCCAAAATCTGAGCTGTAGCGCCACCCTGTGGAGTGTGGCGCCTGGCGACAGCTCTGTCGTCTGGCGCCGAGAAACACAGTGTGACGCCAGTTCTGTCGTTTGGCCGAAAGTTCGGATTATTGGTCGAGTCATCACCTAGGGTCTAATTAACCAGTTTGCTAATTAATTCAATTAAGTTTCGCTGTCAATAATACCTTGTCAAGTCGTTAATTGAGTCTAGTCACATAGTCTAGCCACATGGTCATGACACGAGTCTTAACATGTAACCTACACTCACTAGTCTTACCACACACTTTGAGTATATGTCACCATGTCCATATCTTAGGTTCATGCATGAGTCGGTCTTTTCCGTCATTTGAGTTGGGGGGTACACCCCATTCCTAATTCTTCCTATCCCTCCATCTACATCATTCTTCTTTCACATTCTATTCCTATCTGTCTGCACGTCCTCCATCGATTTGCATGTTGAGTAAAGTTTGAGTCAAATAATTAACAATAAATATCCCCAAATCCCTTTTCCACAATACTTGGTCTAGGAGAGAGGGGCGATTAATCAAGGAAAACCTCTTTATTGAAGTCTCACTTTTTGATAAACCAATTCGTCAAAAAAGGAATGCTAAAGATATAATGGCAAGTCAAGCAGAGGTCAATGAACTTAGGAGTCAATTGAATGACGTAACTGAGATGTTAAAGGCTTTATTCCTCAAATTTGATGACCCTGTGAAGCAACAACAAATGAACCTTATGCAAGAAAGTTTAAGCAAGCTATCTAGTGACTGTAAATTTCAGGGCATGAGTTCACAAGGGGTCTCGCTGGACAAGGAACTTCTTCCGCATAAGTTCAACGCCTCTGACATCCCTAAATTCAAGGCAACAGATAACCCTTACTTCCATCTAAGAGCTTTCGAAACTATAATGAACATTAAGGGTATCGATAAGAAGGTTTTCCCCTCTCTGTTCCCACTATCTCTCGAAACCGTTTGTCAAAAATGGTTCTTTTCTCTCGAGAAAGAAAAAACCTCTTCTTGGGAGTCGATAACAAACACTTTCATAGATAGATATAAGTGCAACATCCAAGACGAAACAGACCACAGACGACTTGAGATGTTAAAACAAAAAGGAAACGAAGGGTTCACTTCTTTCTTCAACAAATGGAGGGAAACTTCTGCTAATATCGTCAAAACTCCCACTGAATAGGAATCTATGAGAATGTTTATCAAGAATCTCCAAGGGAAGTATTCTAAGCACTTAAAGTAACAACACAACTTGAATACTTTCCAAGCTGTCTATAATATAGGCATTGACATTGAAGATGACCTTCTAAAAGATAATAGTGCGAGAGGAAAGAAGAACGCCCATCCTTCTTCTTCCTCTCCCATTAATGAGGTACATGCAACGAACGCCTCTAAATCACGAATCCAAAGGTCAAAAAGAGCGTTCACTCCACTTGGTATGAGTTATGAAACGACTTTTGAGAAGCTACATCACAAAGGACTAGTCATGCCCATAGGTCCTATCAAAGATCCGGTTCCAGAAGCCAGGCCACCTAAGTGGGACCCTAATAAGCACTGCAAATATCATCAAGGAAAGGGTCATGACACCGAGGAGTGTTGGAAACTCAAAGAAGCTATTCAAGATCTGATCGATTACAATGAAACTTCTGAGATTCTAGTCATCGAAGAAAGTCAAACATCCTTCGATCCATCACTTCTTATCACACCTGTAGGAGAGCCCATGATCGAGACATCTTATATGACCTTTCTCGATGAAGTGGCCATGATTGGGGAGGATGAAAGTCTTTTCTTAGATAATACCAGGGAGGACTCATCAAGTCTAAAAGAGGACGTTTGAAAACTGCAAGATGTCATTGCCATGCCCCTGAATGTGGTAGAAGGACTAACAAATCGGATGATGGTCATCGAACAAAATTCTCGCCAAGAGTTTAATGAAGAACTCAATGCTCCTAAGCCACAGGTAAAACGGACAATTGAAGAATACACACCAATAAGAATGACTTGCAATGAAGCTTTCGACTGTCTTCACGATAAAGGTCTTATCCACCCCATTGGTCCCAGTCAAGACCCTCCGCCTGAAAAACGGTTTCCCAATTGGGATCCAAATTCTTATTGTCGATACCATAGAGGTCGTGGTCACACCACCGAAGTATGTCTCGCCCTCAAAGATCGTGTTCAAGATCTCATTGATTTAAATCTCCTTCATCTTCTTCCGCGCGACAAGAAGGCCAAGATCAGTAACAATAACAACAGTGGCTGTAAAGGAAAGAAGAACGACTATCCTTCTTCAATTCTTCCAAAAACACCTACTCTGGTAATAGTGTTAGTACTTTCGACCTTAGTGAGATCCTAGCCATGGGTAATCGGAAGCAACCGAAAAGGGAATTTATTCCTATTAGAATTAGCTACGATGAGGCTTTCGACCGAATCCATGCCAAGGGAATCATTACTTCCATTGGACCTATTCAAGATCCCCCACTTAAGAAAAGATTGCCTAGTTGGAATCCAAACGAACACTGCAAGTACCACCAAGGCAGGGGTCATGCTACTGAGAGCTGTTGGAAGCTAAAGGAGGATATCCAACATTTGATTGATAACAACAAGCTTCCCATACCTCCAGTTTACAAGAAGAGCGAGTGATGATAAGAAAATAACACAAGACAAGAGGCGAGCTTTAACGAAAAAGATTTCGTGACCTCGTTTTTCTATTTCTTTTTTTATTTACCCATTCCCCAATAAGTCTAGCATAGGCACCTTTTTTATTCTCCTTAGATTTATTTTGTAGGATCATTATATATTTTCTTTTAATAAAAATGAGCATTTATTCTCTTACATATGATCATCGCATTGCATTGCATCAAAAAAAAAAAAAAAAAAAAAAAAAAAAATCCATGTCGAACTAAGCACAAGGTATACCAATGATTTAAGGCACCCCTTGTAGCCACATTCTATTACCTTTCACCCTTCAATTATACAATCCTTTCTTCATAAACCACTTTGAGCCTCGTCTAACGATAGACCTTTCTCTTTTTTCAACCTACATTTTCCT
Organism: Chenopodium album; assembly: GCF_948465745.1. Classification (NCBI taxonomy): domain Eukaryota; kingdom Viridiplantae; phylum Streptophyta; class Magnoliopsida; order Caryophyllales; family Amaranthaceae; genus Chenopodium; species Chenopodium album. Next base: position 41,288,297 of record NC_137834.1, on the reverse strand, counting down.
AACCTTGGGATGGGATGGTGTGCAACTTATGCAATTCTAAAAAGCTTGAGCGACTTCAAAAGACCAAAATAAAAATAAAAGAAAAAAATAAATAAAAGTGTACAAAAGGGTAAGTGTTCCAATGTCTTTGATATGAAAATATCTTTGATAAGAACACGTCTCAGATTATGTCTCTTATCGACTGCTCGGTACCGTGCCTGGGAAACACGAATTCCAAGTGAGTGACAGACCGCATGATCCGGATTGCCCACACTTATTAAAATAAGATAAATGCTAAAGCAAAAAAGAGCTAAAAAAGAGTAGAAAACCTCAAGCATAAAAATATAAAGATTCAAAAGCGAGGTTGCACACCTTGGGAGCTTATCTAGGGTTTTGAGCCTTTATCCCCTTCTTCTTTAACCTTTAGCCTAACCACGTTACAACCCTTAAAAGACCTTTTTTGAGGTATACACACTTGTGCGAGGTTCGGCTAGAGCTACGTTCGGCCTGATTCCTAACGGATACGTAGGCAACCTCACATCGAGGTGCGGCCATAATAAAAATGCATTCATATTCACATTCACACACTTACACGATGATCATATCAAGGGATCTCCAATGCTCATCCCTATTCACTTACAGCTAGACTTGGGGGCTTGATCCCTACATCATTAGCTTACCTAGCCTAAGAGTCACCACCATTTGACTCTTTTCAATATATTTTCCCACACACTTAGCCCTTGCGGCCTAACTTTAGTGTCACTATCACACACATCAAAGATACATGACCAAATATATTTCCCTTAGGAACCCTTTGTCATGAAATCTTAACGCTGAAGCATGCTTCGTCAAAATCAATCGTAATCGACATTGCATCACGAAGTATGAAGTGCTTAGCCTCCGTGCCTAAGTTACCCAAATACTTTCATCATGGAGTCAACATTTGAGATAGCCTAGGATGGGTTAATCCTTGAACCTTGAGAGATGGTATCAAATGACATTTGACTAAGCTCATTCAATATGCACCTTCAAACACTTCGATTCTTTTTTCGCGTCTTTCTTTTTCGGGAGAAAGTCGGTACCCTCCACAAAAATGACGGAAAATTTCTGCTTTTTTGCATTTTCGAGTCGCATGATCACATTACGATGCACACACGAGTCATGTACACATTGAGTCATGTCGTGTCATATCACTTTGATTTGAGTATAACACATGTGTCATTTCACTTTGAGTCGAGTCAACCTCGAGTCAATCACAGCGAGTACATTTTATGCCTTGAGTCGTGTCAAGTCGATGAGTCAAGCGACATTCAACCTTAGGTCAACCCTAAGATAATTAAGCCTTAGGTCAACCCTAAGATAATTAAAGAGATTGGAAAAGTTCTATAGTAAAAAATAAATACAGGTGCAGCAGAATAGGGAAGACCCTATCACAGCATTCGGCGACAGAGTCAATCCTTAGCGCCAGAGATATTTCAGCAGCAACAAAGCTCGAAGCCTCTCAGAAAGGTGATTTCGACCTCATACAACAATTTCGGGTTCCTTGGTACGCCAGTTAGCCCCTATAAGCAATTTGACACGATCAAGTAGTCAGTTTGATTACAATCACAATAAGTAGTCGACCTGATGAAAGATCGTCTCACTTAGATTAAAGCGCCTAATCACGGAGACACTGACATAATGGTTTTAGCGGAAACAAAGTTCAGGCGAGCTTTAGAGATCGACAAACGTTGGTCTTCGGAAATTTTTTCTTCAGAATATTATCGCAACAAACGTTCAAGTACCAAAGCTCTATTGTCTAGAGGCGCGTGGACATATCATCAAAGCTCTTTTGTTCAGAGACGCGTGGACATTTCTTTCAAGCTCTTTGCTCCAGAGACGTGTGGGCATATTATTCAAGCTCTTTTGTTCAGAGACGAGTGAACATTTCCATCAAGCTCTTTTGCTCCAGAGACGCGTGGGCATATCATTCAAAAGCTCTTTTGTTCAGAGACACGTGGACATATCATCAAAGATCTCCTATTTTCAAGCTCTTTCGCTCAGAGACGCGTGGGCATCCTATTATCAAGCTCTTCGTTCAGAGACGCGTGGACACATCATTCAGAAGAACATATCAAAGAGAAGCTCTTTGTTCAGAGACGAGTGAACATCGAAACAGCAAGGTGGCATTCCTTAGATTGTGGAGAGTTGTCACAAACAACCGAGGATTGTTTTAAGAGAAGCAATCTTCGATAGTATTCCCTTGGATGTGGAATATTATCAATGCGGAGGAGGATCGTTTCAGGCGAAGCAATCTTCTATATTGGAAGCATTTACGGGCGTAGCGGTTTTCAAGCGGGATGGCATTCTCTAGCTTGCAGGAGGTCATCAAAACAATCGGTTACTTTCAGAGACGTGTGCTCGACGGTGCAAGATACGCGTTTCTTAACTCTCTTATCTGTTTAACTAACGCTAGTTTTGCAGGTATCGGCATTACAAGAGTGATTTAGGATCGCAGAACGTTCTGAATCATTCTCCGTCCCTATCGCTACTTTGACTTTCGTTTTCGAAACTCGCGTTTCTCAAAACTCAGTCAAAGTGGGGGCTTCTGTAGACACCCATTTGTGTCTTCCCAAAACCAAACCCAGTGATGAGTACCTTTCACGTCGAATCATAATCGAATGAAGCGAAAGTGTGGAAAGTTTAGTGTTGCGGATAGTTTTAATTTCTTTTCTCTTCTCTCTGTTTTAGAAAACTTATTTTAAGAAAACAGCCAATCCTGTTTGGTTGGTCCTAATATGAGTCCAATAGTAATGTAGTTGGATGGGGCTTGCAAAGACCTTTCCAACGATATATTATAAGCCCAATTTCGATGAATATTGAGGAAGTTATGGCCAATTTACCAAACTGGGCCCCGTTTGAGCCTTATGTACAGCCCAATGATCTAGAGGAGGGCCTAATATGATTTATCATTCCTAATGCAATTAGGAATGGTTTTAGTCTTCTAGATTTTTCTAGAAGGTTCTTTTCATTCCTAATTCAATTAGCATTGATAAATTGACTTTTGTTGACTTTTTATAGTTTTAATTAAAATCAAATAGCATTTTCGAGGAAAAGATACGATTTTATCCTCCAGTACGGCAAAATTATCTGATTATCGTAAACGCGTCAAAAACAGGACTAGTGCCTGACTCCAGGGCGCCAGCTCTGTTTTTCGTGCGCCAAAGCTCTATTCTGTTAATTTTATCTTTTTGGCTGATTTTCTCTATAAATAACGTATTAAAAACTCCGTTTTCATTCATCAATAATCAGTTTTAATTAATATTGACCTACAACTAGTTTTCGATTCTCTTCCATTCTCTTTGATCATTCGCTAACTCTCCTTAAGATTTCCTTAATCAATTCATCTTTCTTTCTCTTTCTTTAAACTTTCTTTTACATACAAAATTCCGCATTCATTAGATCTAGAAACACCTAGCCATATTCGAAGTTGCCTTTGCCCTATACGTGAAAGATTTAATTTCTGAGGGTTTGGTCCCAAATCTCTCTTTCAATTATTTCATTTAATTGTTTTATTTATTATTTTCCTTGAAGTTACTAACGTGTGTATTTTGTTATTAGAAAGAGGTACGAAGCATCAAAGTAAGTACTTTAATTGATTTATTGATATTATGATGTAGATATCCTGTTTATATTGTTATTATGATATTCCTAGTATCATGTCTAGGGTAATTTTAATATCAAATATGATTCCTGTGATGCCTTTTATGTTCTTCCTAATATTTGTGATTGTAAGTATCATGTTAGGGATAAAGATTTGATTTTTATTGCTTAGTGACATGCTAGAGTTTGTTATTAATCTTGTTAGTATCATGCCTAGGATCTTGCTATGATTATGCTTTAATATTAACATGAACATGATTATGATTATAATGATTATGATTCATGATGATTATTATTTTACTATGACGATTATTATTATGTTTATAATTGTTATTATTAACATTATTATTATTATGATGATGATTATAATTTTATTGTCATGATGATTATTATTAATATGTTGCTTGATATTATTTATTTTTATTGCTTGATCACACTTTTTATGCATGCTTAAAGGGAATTTGTACTTGTAATCACGCGTAATAAGATAATTAATAATCTTTTTAGGGTTAATATGATTATAATTAAAGTGATCGCCAATAATAGATTTATTTGTGCATTAATATTCAACCAACGTAGATAAACAGGTTTAGGGTTAATCCTATTGATTGCATGTTAATTAAAAAGCGCACATGAATACGATCTGAATAAAGTAGAGGCCTATTATTAGGACAGGTGCAATCTCTTTTAGGTTTGATTTGTACCTTCATCCCCGAGCCCTTATTTGGTTCAAGACCTTATGGAGTTGACGATCTGTTGGATTGTTAAGGGGTGTAACCTTCACCCTGTGAACGGTTTACAAGTTCCTAAAAAAACTTGTTGGCGACTCTTTTGCTCTATCTTCTTCCCTTTTGGACGCCACCATACTTTAGTGTATGATCACAGTGGGGTTCAAGCTAGGGGTTAATGCTTGAAATTATTCCCTACACAAGGTCACCAATATTGTTGTAAATAAAGAGTATACTACGAAGAATAAGATCGGAGGAAATAAAGTAGGCAGAAATTAAATATTAAAAGACCTAGGGCATAGGTTCACTAATTGTAGACACCCATTTGTGTCTCCCCAAAACCAAACCCAGTGATGAATACCTTTCACGTCGAACCATAATCGAATGAGGTGAAAGTGTGAAAAGTCTAGTGTTGCGGTTAGTTTTTGTTAAAATTCGTTCTTTCTGTTTTCGAAAACCCACTCTATTTTATGAAAACGTCCATTCCAGTTTAGTTTGGTCCATGATAAGGATCCAATAATGGTTTAGTTTGATGGGGCTTTCAAAGACCTTTCCAACGATATATTATAAGCCCGATTCCGATGAATAATGAGGAAGTTATGGCCAAAATACTAAACTGGGCCCAAACCGGATTTTACCTACGACCCAATGATCATGAGGAGGGTCCAAAGGTTTAATCCTATTCCTAAACTAATTAGGATTGATTAGAATCTTCTATAAGTTTCTAAAATATCTTAATTATCCTTTTTTGAAAAGATAAGATTAAGGAATTTGATTTAAATATAAACTTTCCTTTTTTATAAAACTTTCCTTTTTTTATAGTCCTAATTCTATTCGGATTTAAACATGTTCAAAGACAGTCAGATATTATTTTCGTGCCTCATATTTTTTATCCAAATTTTATATGGTTTGATAGATCTTGAAATTATCTTTCCAATGATATATTATAATATTAAATCCGAGCTATAACGAAAAAGATATGAATAAGATATCAAACTCTATCCAAAACTGACACCATCTCACTATTTCGTTCATATCTTTTATTCTAAAACATATTTTAATCTGATTTTAATTGGGTTAGAAAGTAGACTTCAAGATCTTTCTAACGACATCTTATTCATCTTATTCCGATTCCTGGATCAAAAGATATGATAAAAACAAAATCCGCAAAAATTGCTGTCTACGAGTTTTATTTCGATTCGAATTTGGATTCTTTTCTTAATTCTTCGACCCTCTTTTTTCCCATAAATAGAGGTCATATCTCCCCTTTTTCAATAACCAACTCTCATCAAGATTTTCTTGATTATTCTCTCTCTCTCTTTTCTAAACTAGCCTTTTCTCAAATAAATAATTCCGCATTCACAAGATCTTGAAACACCTAGCCATATTCGAAGTTGCCTTCGCCCTAGACGTGAAAGGTTTTAATTTCTGAGGGTTTGGTCCCAAATCTCTCTTTCAATTATTTAATTTAATTGTTTTGATTATTATTTTCCTTGAAGTTACTAACGTGTGTATTTTGTTATTAGAAAGAGGTACGAGGCATCCAAGTAAGTACTTTAATTGATTAATTGATTTATGATGTAGATATCATGTTTACGTTGTTATTATGATATTCCTAGTATCATGTCTAGGTAATTTTAATATTAAATATGATTGTTACGATGCCTTTTATTCTCTTCCTAATATTTATGATTGTTAGTATCATATTAGGGTTAAAGATTTGATTTTTATTGCTTAGTGACATGCTAGGGTTTGTTATTAATCTTGTTAGTATCATGCATAGGATCTTGCTATGTTTTAACATGATTATTATTATTATCATGATTATTTATTATGTTGCTTGATATGCATATTATTTATTCTTTATTGCTTGATCACCTTTATTGCATGTTAAAGGGAATTGGTACTTGCAACCACGCTTAATAAGATAATTAATAATCTTGTTAGGGTTATATGATTATAATTCAAGTGATCGTCAATAATAGTTTATTTGTGCATTAAATTCAACCAACATAGATTAAACAGGTTTAGGGTTAACCTATTGATTGTATGTTAATCAGAAAGCGCACATGAATACGAGCAGAATAAAGTAGAGGCTTATTATTAGGGCAGGTTCAATCTCTTTTAGGTTGGATTTGTACCTTCATCCCCGAACCCTTATTTGGTTCATGACCTTATGGAGTTGACGATCTCTTGGATCGTTAAGGGGTGTAACCTTCACCTCGTGAACGGTTTACAAGTTCCTTAAAAAAACTTGTTGGCGACTCTTTCGCTCTATCTTCTTCCCTTTTGGACGCCACCGTACTTTAGTGTATGATCACAGTGGGGTTCAAGCTAGTGGGATTAAGGCTTGAAATTATTCCCTACAGTTTTTGGCGACTCCACTGGGGAGGATTTCTATTTTAATTCCTGAATTTGTTTCGGCAATGATTTAGAATGAGTGGATGTGACTCGAAAAGTTCTAAGTATTTCATGTGCGTAATTTTGATTAACATTGTGTCGTATGCATAAAAAGGTTCTCATTTGAAAGACCATCCGTAATGAGTAAAAAACATAGGATTTTACACGTAGGAAATTTGAAATAACACCGCGCGAAACTGGAAGATTTTATCGAGCACAGAAAGCTGCTGAGGCATGTGGGAAGTAGCGTCAGGGGCCAGAGCTTGGCGCCAAACTTTTAGCCGTAGCGCCAGACGCCAGTATTGGCGCCAGGCGCTACAGTTAAAAGTTGGCGCCAGTCTCTGATTGCTGGCGCCAATTTCCCCCAATACCGAGCCAGAAATATGCGTTCTAATTTCGACCGGTTTTTCGTATTGTTTGCTCGATCCTACTTCCTGATTGAATTTTTTCTCATTTTTCTGAAACCCATATGTGTTCTACATATGGACATAACCCTCTGGGAATTCATGCTCTATCTACCCGATTGAACGCTCCTGGCAACAAAGGGTACATCTGAGAGGTTGAATTCACCAAACCATGGAAGTGAGTTTTTTCTAAAAACTCGCGGTGTTCTATCCACACGCGTTAACCCTTCACGGTTAGGCTTCTACGCGGTGCATCTGGACAATTAACCATGGACCCTATTTGACTAAACCATATCCCGAACTTTAGAGAACTAGAGCCATGGTTAGGTTGCGAACTCATTGCATCATATTGTGCCTACTTGACTAATTGTGCATTATTTATTGTGCATATATATTCCATGTTTCTGTTAACCGTTTGTTGATTTGTGTTGAGATTATAATTAATGACTTAAAGAACTTTGCCTAATTAATTAATTAATTAATTAATTCGAGTCAATAAAGTTTTTTTTCTTCTTTTAATCAGAATTGACCTAGTACGACTTTAGGCATACCCCAGTTGACTAATAATATCGAAAACAGTCCCAGACTGAGGCTCCAAAATTGGTGCCAAAATCTGAGCTGTAGCGCCACTGTATGGTGTGTAGCGCCAGACATTTACTAAAAAGTCTGGCGCCAACCACCGTACTGTGACGTCAGTTCTGTCGCTTGGCCGACAGTTCGGATTATTTGTCGAGTCATCACCTAATGTCTAATTAACGAGTTTACTAATTAATTCGGTTAATTTTCGCTGTCAATAACACCTTGTCAAGTCATTAATCGAGTCTTGGTCACATAGTCTAGCCACATGGTCATGACACAAGTCTTAACGCACCATCTACACTCACTAGTCTTAGCACACACTTTGAGTATACATCACCATGGCCATGTCTTAGGTTCATGCATGAGTCTGTCTCTTCCGTCATTTGAGTTGAGGAGGTACATTCTACTCCTAATTCTTCATATCCCTCCGTCTAAATCTTCTTCACATTCTTCCATCTTTCTTCACCTCCTCCATCCATTGCATGTTGAATAAAGTTTGAGTCAAATAATTAACAATAAGTATCCCCAAATTCCTTTCCCACAGTACTTGGTCGAGGAGAGAAGGGCGATTAATCAAGGACAACCTCTTTATTCAAGTCTCGCTTTTTGATAAACCGATTCGTCAAAAGAGGAAGGCTAAGAAGATAATGGCAACTCAAGAAGAAGTCAATGAGCTTAGGAATCAATTGGTTACCATGACTGAAACACTGAAGCTACTCACCCTCAAGGTTGATGATCCCGTGAAGCAACAACAGATAGACCTCATGCAAGAGAGCCTAAGCAAGTTGTCTAGCGATTACAAGTTTCAAGAGCTTACATCACAAGGGGTCTCGGTGGACAAAGATCTTCTTCCGCAGAAGTTCAATGCCAACGACATCCCAAAATTCAAGGCAACAGATAATCCTTACTTCCATCTAAGAGCTTTTGAAACTATAATGACCATTAAGGGTATCGATAAGAAGGTGTTCCCCTCTCTGTTCCCACTATCTCTTGAAACCGTTTTCCAACAATGGTTCTTCTCCCTTGACAAGGAGAAAACCTCTACCTGGGAATCGATAGTAAACGCTTTCGTTGATAGGTACAAGTGCAATATTCAAGTTGAAACCGATCATAGACAACTTGAGATGCTAAGACAAAAAGAGAATGAAGGCTTTACTTCTTTCTTTAATAAATGGAGAGAAACTTCCGCCAAGATGATTGAGGTCCCCACCGAAAAGGAATCTGTGAGGATGTTTATCAAAAATCTCCAAGAAAAGTATTCAAAACACCTAAAATATCAACACAATTTGAATACTTTTAAGGCCGTTTATGACATCGGAATCGAAATCGAAGATGACCTCGCAAAGTAAAAAGCTACTAATAATAGCAACCATGGTGGCTGGAAAGGAAAGAAGAACGACAATCCTTCTTCTTCCGAAAACGCCCACTCTAGTAACAATGTTAGTACCTTTGATCTCAGTGAAGTTTTAGCCATAGATAACCAACGATCTAAGAAGCAACTAAGGAAAGACTTCACCCCCATTGGGATGAGCTACGATACTGCCTTCGATCGACTCCATGCCAAAGGACTCATTACTCCCATTGGACCTATTCAAGATCCCGCACCTGAAAAGAGATTGCCTAGTTGGAATCCAGACGAACACTGCAAGTATCATCAAGGTAGGGGTCATACTACTGAGAGCTGTTGGAAGCTAAAGGAGGCTATCCAACATTTGATTGATAATAACAAGCTTCCCATGCCTCCAGTTAACAAGAAGAGCGAGTGATGATAAAGGAAACAACACAAGACAAGAGGCGAGCTCCAACGAAAAGATTTCATGACCTCTTTTTCTATTTCTTTTTCATTTTTACTCTTTCCCCAATAAGTCTAGCATAGGCATATTTTCTTTTCCCTTAGATTAATTTTGTAGATTCTTTCTTTTCCTTTTTTTTTTTTTAATAAAATGAGCATTTAATTCCTTGCATATGATCATTTCATTACATTGCATTAAAAAAAAAAAAAAAAAAAAAAAAAAAAATCCATGTCGAATTAAGCACAAGGTATACCAATGATTTGAGGCACCCCTTGTAGCCACATCATATCTCCTTTCACCTTTCAAATTCACAATCCTTTCTTCATAAACAACTTTGAGCCTTGTCTAATGATAGACCTTTCTTTTTTCAACCTACATCTATCTAATCTTGGGATGGGATAGCGTGCAACTTATGCAATTCTAAAGAAAGCTTGAGCAAATTCAAAAGATAGCAAAAGCAAAAAATAAATAAAAGTGTACAAAAGGGCAAGTGTTCCAATGTCTTTGATGTGAAAATATCTTCGATAAGAATACGTCTCAGATTGCGTCTCTTATCGAGTGCTCGGTACCGTGCCTGAGAAACATGAATGCCAAGTGAGTGATAGACCGCATGATCAGTATTGCTCACACTTATTAAAATAAAATAAATGCTAAAACAAAAGAGCTAAAAAAAAGAGTAGAAAACCTCAAGCATAAAAATACAAATATTCAAAAGCAAGGTTGCACGCCTTGGGGGCTTATCTAAGGTCTTGAGCCTTTATTTCCTTCTTCTTCTATAACCTTTAGCCTAACCACGTTACAACCCTTAAAAAGACCTTTTTGAGGTATACACACTTGTGCGAGGTTCGGCTAGAGCTACGTTCGGCCTGATTCCTAACGGATGCGTAGGCAACCTCCCATTGAGGTGCGGCCGTAATAAACATGCATTCATATTCACATTCACACACTTACACCATGATCATATCAAAAGATCTCCAATGCTCATCCCTATTCATTTAGAGCTAGACTTGGGGGCTTGATCCCTACATCATTAGCTTATCTAGCCTAAGAGTCACCACCATTTGACTCTTTTCAATATATTTTTCCACACACTTAGCTCTTGCGGCCTAACTTTAGTGTCACTATCACACACTGCACATATACATGACCAAATATACTTCCCTTAGGAACCCTTTGTCATGAAATCTTAATTCAACGTTGAAGCATGCCTTGTCATATCAAAATCGCTCTTCAATCGTAATCATCATTGCATCATGAAGTATGAAGTGCTTAGCCTCCGTGCCTATTACCCAAATGCTTTCATCATTGAGTCAACCATTGAGATAGCCTAGGATGGATTAATCCTTGCACCTTGAGAGATAGTATTAAATGACATTTGACTAAGCTCGTTCAACATGCATCTTCAAACTTTTGATTTTCTTTTTCACGTCTTTCCTTTTCGGGAGAAAGTCGGTACCCTCCAAAATTGACGGAAATTTTTTGGTTTTTGCATTTTTCGAGTCGCATGATCACATTACAATGCACACACGAGTCATGTACACATTGAGTCATGTCGTGTCATATAACTTTGATTTGAGTCTAACACATGTCATTTCACTTCGAGTCGAGTCAACCTCGAGTCAGTCAACATATCGAGTCAAGTTAATGCCTTGAGTCGTGTCAAGTCGATGAGTCAAGCAACGTTAAGCCTTAGGTCAACCCTAAGATGATTAAAAAGATTGGCAAAGTTCTATAGTAAAAAATAAACACAGGTGCAGCAGAAGAGGGAAGACCCTATCACAGCATTCGGCGACAGAGTCAATTCTTGGCTCCAGAAATATTTCAGCAACGACAGAGCTCGAAGCCTCCCAGAAAGGTGATTTCGACTTCATACAGCAATTTCGGGTTCCTTGGTACACCAGTTAGCCCCTATAAGCAATTTGACATGATTAAGTAGTCAGTTGGATTACAATTGCAATAAGTGATTGACCTGATGAAAGATCTTCTCACTTAGCTTAAAGCGCCTAGGCGTTGGCTCAAAAGCAGAAAAGGCACCGACGTATAGGTTCAAAGCAACGAAAGCGCCGACGTACAGGCATAGCGGAAGCAAAGTTCGAGCGAGCTTTAAAGATCGACAAGTGTTGGTCTTCAGTAATTTTCTTTGGAATATTATCGCAACAACTGAGGATGACTTCAAGTAAAGTTATTTTCGACAGCGTTCGCTAAGATTGTGGAGGTTGTCACCAAAGATTTGAGAAGATAGCACGAGATGGGCGGTCTTCGACGGCATTCGCTAAGATTGTGGAGGTTGTCACCCAAAGATTTGAGAAGATAGGATGAGATGGCCGGTCTTCGACGACATTCGCTAAGATTGTGGAGGTTGTCACCCAAGATTTGAGAAGATAGCACGAGATGGGCAGTCTTCGACGACTTTTGCTATGATTGGAAAGGTTGTCACTATGATTCAAGAAAAGGCTCAAGATGTAGCAACATTGATCGACGGCGTTCCCTAGATTGCGGAAGATCGTCAAAACAAACAGCAAGGTGGCGTTCCCTAGATTGTGGAGAGTTGACACAAACAACTGAGGATTGTTTCAAGTGAAGCAATCTTCGATGGTATTCCCTTGGACGTGGAATATTATCAAAGCGGAGGAGGATAGTTTCAGGCGAAGCAATCTTCTAATTTGGAAGCAGTTACGGGCGTAGCGGTTTTCAAGCGGGATGGCATTCTCTAGCTTGCAGGAGGTCATCAAAACAACAGCAACGGCAACAATCGGTTACTTTCAGAGACGTGTACTCGACGGTGCAAGATACTCGTTTCTTAACTCTTTTATCTGTTTGACTAATGCTAGATTTGCAGGTATCGGCGTTAAAAGATTGATTTAGGATCGCAGAACGTTCTGAGTCATTCTCCGTCCCTATCGTTACTTTGGCTTTCGTTTTCGAAACTTGCGTTTCTCCAAACTCAGTCAAAGTGGGGGCTTCTGTAGACACCCATTTGTGTCTCCCCAAAACCAAACCCAGTGATGAATACCTTTCACGTCGAACCATAATCGAATGAGGTGAAAGTGTGAAAAGTCTAGTGTTGCGGTTAGTTTTTGTTAAAATTCTTTCTTTCTGTTTTCGAAAACCCACTCTATTTTATGAAAACGTCCATTCCAGTTTAGTTTGGTCCATGATAAGGGTCCAATAATGGTGTAGTTGGATGGGGCTTGCAAAGACCTTTCCAACGATATATTATAAGCTCAATTCCGATGAATAATGAGGAAGTTATGGCCAAAATACTAAACTGGGCCCAAACCGGATTTTACCTACGACCCAATGATCATGAGGAGGGTCCAAAGGTTTAATCCTTTTCCTAAACTAATTAGGATTGATTAGAATCTTATATAAGTTTCTAAAATATCTTAATTATCCTTTTTTGATAAGATAAGATTAAGGAATTTGATTTAAATATAAACTTTCCTTTTTTATAAAACTTTCCTTTTTTTAAAGTCCTAATTTCTATTCGGATTTAAACATGTTCAAAGACAGTCAGATATTATTTTCGTGCCTCATATTTTTTATCCAAATTTTATATGGTTGGATATATCTTGAAATTATCTTTCCAATGATATATTATAATATTAAATCCGAGCTATAACGAAAAAGATATGAATAAGATATCAAACTCTATCAAAAACTGACACCGTCTCACTATTTCGTTCATATCTTTTATTATACAACATATTTTAATCTGATTATAATAGGGTTAAAACGTAGACTTCAAGATCTTTCCAACGACATCTTATTCATCTTATTCCGATTCCTGGATCAAAAGATATGATAAAAACAAAATCCGCAAAAACTGTTGTCTACGAGTTTTATTTCGATTCGAATTTGGATTCTTTTCTTAATTCTTCGACCCTCTTTTTTCCCATAAATAGAGGTCATATCTCCCCTTTTTCAATAACCAACTCTCATCAAGGTTTTCTTGATTATTCTCTCTCTCTCTTTTCTAAACTAGCCTTTTCTCAAATAAATAATTCCGCATTCACAAGATCTTGAAACACCTAGCCATATTCGAAGTTGCCTTCGCCCTAGACGTGAAAGGTTTTACTTTCTAAGGGTTTGGTCCCAAATCTCTCTTTCAATTATTTAATTAATTGTTTTGATTATTATTTTCCTTGAAGTTACTAACGTGTGTATTTTGTTATTAGAAAGAGGTACGACGCATCCAAGTAAGTACTTTAATTGATTAATTGATTTATGATGTAGATATCATGTTTACGTTGTTATTATGATATTCCTAGTATCATGACTAGGGTAATTTTATTATTAAATATGATTGTTACGATGCCTTTTATTCTCTTCCTAATATTTATGATTGTTAGTATCATGTTAGGGTTAAAGATTTGATTTTTATTGCTTATTGACATGCTAGGGTTTGTTATTAATCTTGTTAGTATCATGCATAGGATCTTGCTATGTTTTAACATGATTATTATTATTATCATGATTATTTATTACGTTGCTTGATATGCATATTATTTATTCTTTATTGCTTGATCACCTTTATTGCATGTTAAAGGGAATTGGTACTTGCAACCACGCTTAATAAGATAATTAATAATCTTGTTAGGGTTATATGATTATAATTCAAGTGATCGTCAATAATAGTTTATTTGTGCATTAAATTCAACCAACATAGATTAAACAGGTTTAGGGTTAACCTATTGATTGTATGTTAATCAGAAAGCGCACATGAATACGAGCAGAATAAAGTAGAGGCCTATTATTAGGGCAGGTTCAATCTCTTTTAGGTTGGATTTGTACCTTCATCCCTGAACCCTTATTTGGTTCATGACCTTATGGAGTTGACGATCTCTTGGATCGTTAAGGGGTGTAACCTTCACCTCGTGAACGGTTTACAAGTTCCTTAAAAAAACTTGTTGGCGACTCTTTTGCTCTATCTTCTTCCTTTTTGGACGCCACCGTAATTTAGTGTATGATCACAGTGGGGTTCAAGCTAGTGGGATTAAGGCTCGAAATTATTCCCTACACTAATAAACAATATTCCAGGGCAAATCATGATAAGCAATCATCAAGCATTGATTAATCAGATTATAAAGGGCTTTCGCTACGTATTATAATAACAGAGTTAATTTAGCGGTATTAAATCTCATCTGTCTAATCTCGACTTAACCATTTATAAATTAGTCCGCCTATTGAAACTAAGCCTAAATATCAATTCTCATCTGTCGAATCTCGAATTAATATTGCTAAACTCATACAATTAAATCTGGCCAAACCTAATTGCATAGCATTAAATCAATCAATAGGGAATTAACCAAGCATTGATAATCAACAATCACAAATTTACCCCTTCATATTATTTATTAGATCCCTATAAATTCTAGAAATAAAACTACTCAAGCATCATCATAACTAAACTAATCACATAAATAAAGCAAAACATAATCAAAGAAGTAAATAAAATAACTGAAATTAAAAGAGAAGAAATTGTTACCAAAAGAAATTTGGATAAATGAAAGTAATTAAGAACAAAGGTGAGAGAGAATTTAAGAGAGAGAAAATCTAAAAGAGAAGGTAATCCAAAATTACGTACATAATTCGTACTTAAACACTCCTAAAACAAAAACTAAAACAAAACTAATCAGATACTTAGAAAAACACGCGCCCGATCGGTCGAAGGGCCGCCCGATCGGGCCCGCCTTTTTACAACGCCCCTTCCTGGTATGCTGCGCCCGATCGAGCCTACGCTCACCCGATCGGGCTCGACTTCTTCTTCGAGGCTTGGATTTTGATTGGACTTGATTCCTCGGCCCAATCCGGATTTCCTCATTGGGTCTTGATTAATTGATCCAATAGCCCCGGTATCACATACCGAGCCCTTAATCACCGGCTCTCACCTATCATGGACTTCAAGAATGGTCGTGTCCTTCTAGCTTCCGTAGTTGATCCATGAAAACCCGGGAAAATGCTCCAAAAGTGCAATTTTTCTGTAAAACTCAACTAAAAATAGGAAAACACTAGAAAACACAAATTAGTAATAAAAGTGGCCCTAAAGAGCCAAAAACACTACTAATTATGACCATGGGAAGGGGGTAAAACACTATATAAATTTGACATATCAACTTGACAAGGGAATAATCGCGTCGTCAAACGACTACACCTCAATCAAATACAATTTATACACCTAAACAAACCTAATACAAGTATAAGGCAAGTATAGGGGTCGAACCACAAGGAGACATGCATAAACACCACATTCACTACTCAATATTTAAGCTACCTCGGAACAAGAAGTGTGAGAAGTTAAGAAACTAAACTAGAGATTAAGGATGATTAAAACCAATATAACTAAGCACCAAGGGAAGTAGGTAGATGTAGTGGCCAATTGATCATGCAATAATACGGAGGCAAGGTAATGGTAAACTAAGCATGTAAGAATATCGAATTAAAGCTTAATCTAACCGCCTTCCGGGGTCAATCAAATTCTCCTAACATAGCCTCTATGTTTCCACACTAGAACCATATATTAGAGGGTGCAATCAAAGAACTATCGATAGTAATGAATCTTAACTAAGTCAACTTCCGTTTCTTATTAGCAAAGATTCACCTTTAATCAACTAACAATGTGCACTTGCAAGAAGATTAAAGAACATCAAACACACAAAGACTTTAATCACCATTAACAAAACCCCAACATCAATAGCATGAATCAATTAACAACTACATCATCCCCACACCCTTGGCTAGGGGACTACTCACAAATCATATTGAAGGCAATATCAATCATCAAATCAATAAGCATCAACATGATCAATAAGCAATGAAGGAAAACTAAAATAAGCAAATAAAACTAAATACAAAAGCAAAGAAAGAGAGTAAGAAATTGCTCATTAATTGAAGATGAAGATTTACAAAGGTTCAAGAAAGCTCCTTCTTCAACATCCAAGTTCATCAATGGAAATCCACACTTTCTCTCTCTACTAATGAAGTTTCTCTCTCTAGATTAGGGCTAAAAAAATGTTTCTAAGTAGTGATAAGATCTCTCTAAACTTCTCTACGGCCTATATATATAGGTCCCCCTAAAAGATACAAAATACGCAATAAAATAAACTGCAGTTCAGCGGTGCGCGCCCGCGCAAATATAGTGCGCGCCCGCGCAGAAGCTAGGTGTGCGCCTTCGCAGATCTTGCGCGCCCGCAGATCTGTGGGTACGGAGGAGGAGACCCATGGATGCGCGCCTTCTCTCAGCAATACTGCGCGCCAGCTCTTGAGGGGTGTGCGCCCGCACACAAGGCGCACACATGGCGCACGCAACACTCTGTTTTGGTTCTGCTTCTGTTGCTGTGCTGTGCGCGGGTTCTCCCAGAGCTGCGCGCCCGCGCACACTAGTCGCGCGCCCGCACACTGAGCGCACACATGGCGCACAACTCTCCTGCTTGTTTTCTGCCAAGAAGCCAAATGTGCGCGGGTTCTCCCAGTGGTGGTGCGTGAGTGGTCTTGGTGGTGCGTGAGTGGTGTTCATGCTCTTCAATTGTGGTATAATCTTAAACTTTGACTACTTTGTAGTTTTAATTCACTAGATAATACCATGTTTTAGGGTTGTTAAGCAAAAAAATTGAACTTGCATGAATTTTGTGTGATTTTGAGGAAGTTTAGCTTATAATTGTGGTTTTTGTTGGAATTTCTTGGTGATTTGTGAGTATTGTTGATGAAATTGTTGTTTTCATGAATTTTGGCTAGCAATTACTTAGCTTGGATTTTGAGAATTGTGTGTGTAATCACTAGTTTGATTTTGAGCATTGAAAATTATTAATGTATGAGGATTGAAAATGCATGTTGATTGAAAGTTTTTTATGCTTGATTTTGAAATTTGCCTAGTGATTCTCCATTTAGCGATTGAGTATTGCGAATTTTGGCCTGGACTTTTGTTATGCGTGGTTGTTTCTTGCTTGTGATATTTGTGTCTGGGAAAGATTGTTGCTCCTAACCCCTTTGCAGGTAGCAAAATCGAAGGTTTCATTTGTTGTTGTTGTGGGAAGGTTTTGGTATTTTTGAGTGTTGGAATCACTCCGTGGTGTTCTCGGTATCTCATTGGGTTGTGAGAAAAGTTGGTGAAGATGAGCGGTAGGAGAAGGAGTAGAAAGGAGCCTAGAATGTCAGTTGACGAGCCCCAACCTTCCTCTCAAAATCAAAACCAAACACAATCCTCTCTTCCCACTTTAAAGTTTGTGAACCGACACCATGCACCCTTCTATCAAACACTCCTCAAACGCAAGCTTAACCCCACCCGACACTACTATCAACGCTCAATGCGTGATTTGGGGATAGATGAGGACCTTCGGTCCCTTCTCGACAATCTTGGGATGAGTGAATTCATCAATCACCAATACCCAACCTTCAAAGAACCCACCTATGAGTTCCTCGCTTCTTTTGAGAAGGAACCCGTTGGAAACAACGAATTCCAAATCTCCTTCCAACTTTTCAATGCCCGCCATGTCGTCTCTCTTCGGCGTCTAAATGAACTCCTGGACTTTAACCCCGACGCCGACCTTCTTGCCCCATCCACCGAGCTCTTTCCCGAGTACGATGCTTTCCGTTGGTGGCGGACAATTACCGATTCGGAGGAGTTTAGTACTCGGTACTCGGTGGCAAGCCAAATCATTCACCCGGTACTCCGCATCCTCCACCGCATCTTGGGGTTTGCGGTGTTTAGTAAGCAAGACTTGAGCAAGCTCTCTCACGAGGAGCTCTTCACTCTTTGGGTCGCCACAAAGGAGGAGTTGAGTGGGCGGCTCAACATGGGGTATTGGTTTGTGCTTTGTTGCGAGGCAATCAAGAATGGGAACAAGACGGGAGAGATTGCCTTGGGAGGGATGATTTCAAGGATCGCCTCGAAGTTAGGGGGTGAGGTCCTTTTCCCTTTTTGTACAAGGGTGGGAAGAGAAAGAGACATATTCGTGGATATCTCCTATATGAGGAAGTCGGTTTTCATCCAACCAACCGACGATGTGAACAACTTCCACGATTGGTGCGTTGAGAGGGAGCACCATTGCATTCTCCCATTTCCGAGCCGCACTTCCTTGGAAAGGAATGCAAGGAATGTGTGGAAGGTTCCTAAGGACAATGGTGTCCTTCCTAACGCTCTTGGAGGTGAGCGAAATATGATCATCCGTGAGCGGCATCAACAACAACAACAACAAGAACAACAACAAGAAGAACAACAACAACAATTTCAGCAACAGCAATTTCATCAACAACAACAACAACAAGGATTTCAACTTCAAGGTTTCCAGCATGGGGAGGGATCCCAAGGTTTGCGCGTCCCCTCCTCTAGTGAGGGAGGTATGGCCTCTTCCTCCTCTTCTTTTAACCTTGAGCAAGCTTTCCAAAACCTGTCAATGCAGGTAAACCGGTTGACGGAGGCCTCCGATGGGTACTCGGTTTACAATGCCAACATTTATGATTGGCATGTAAACCAAGGACATTTTACCCCACCGGTGAACTACCCGTATTTTCCGCCCCAACAAGGGCCGGTTCCTTCTTACGAGGAACCGCATTCTGACGGCACTCCCCGCCAACCGGTTTGGCCCTATTGGTCCGGGCCTTCATCTCAAGGGACCCCCCGAGTGAACTACCCCACCTCTGAGGGGTATGATTACAAGGCACCGGGGGGGTGTGATTACCGTGGGGACCCCAACTTCCCCATGTACACATCCGAGCCCCTTGAGATGCCCCCTCCCTATGACCCTCTTCCGGATTACCAGCAAGAGTTATACCGGAACCGTGGTTTCCCACCGGGTTACACCGGTGGTTGGGACCCCCATGGCCCTCCTATCGACGTCGACTACGAGTGGCGTCCTTATGGAGAGAGCTCTAGTTCTCACATGGAGGACTAGGGCCCTCGGGCCGAGTTTAGCCCTTCCTCCCACCCCATTTTTCACTTTGTTCAAACCGAGGACGGTTTTCCGTTCTAGTGTGGGGGGGTGCTTGTTTATTGTTCTATTTAAGGGCTTTATCTTTATGGGGCGTGATTTTGGGCCAATAGGTGTCTTTTTGGAAAGTTCCCTCCCCTCTTTTCAACAAAATGATGATGATGATGTTTTAATGAAACCTTGTGTTGTTTTTGGCTCCCTTTCTTTTCAAAAATCCAAATTCCCCTTTAATCCAAACTTTTTCTTGTGTTATTTTGCTTCGTATATATTTTTCTCTTGCTACTAACCAAATATTTGCCGAGTTGTGTTGGATTTTGACATTTTGTAGGGCTTATTGGCGCGTCCCCCAAGTTTTCCAAGCAATGGAGCTTCATTGATAGTGGACTTGCGCTCTCTAAGCATATTCGGGTGACAAATTTCCCTTCTCAACTCTTTAAATATTTGAATGGTTGCATAGTTTAGTTTAGATTAGGAAGAAGTTGAATGGTTCGAGGTTGTTTGATTTGGTTCTAAGGAACCTGGGATCGTTGATGTTGTATTCAACGATCATTGTATGTCGATTGGGATTTATGTGATTTGCATGCCTCTCTTTTGAACCATTTTTGATTTCTTCCTTTTTCCTTTGTGGGTTGCTTTTCTTCTTTCTCTTTGTGACTTTCATAATCATGACAAGAGAAAATTTTTGAAAATTGAGAATTTGCTCCTTTATTTGGAAATGTGGACCTTATTGCCTTTGTTATGACATATTTTTGAATGCTTACCTTCCTAGTTGAAGAGGGTCTTCACGGTCTGAGAGTGCTTAGGGTTGAACTAGACACATTTTAAGCTAAGGTAGCCCGGTTTAGAACTCTTGAGGACGTTTGAACCCCTAGTTCACGGGAAAGTGGTAAGATGGTGTTGCTCTCCGTAGTGGATAGGATTCTTTTGGTTGGTAATTGCTTAAATTCATATCCCATGTGAGCGTTTATTGTTCAAGCCTCCATCGCTTTTGTTGAGCGGCATTTTGGATCCTTAACTATGTGTATCTCAATCCTTGTGTTGGTATCTAACTCCCAAGACCGTGATCATATAACTCTAGAGGAGGAAGAGGGCATCTCTTCTCATTTTTCTTTATTTTCCTTGTGTTTTGTTACAAATTTGGTTTTTATTTTGCATATACCTCCTTGCTAGCCATGTTGAGCCCTATTTCCCCTTTCTTGATTAAACCACATTACAAACCTAGCGGCCTATGTTTTACCAACCCTTGTAGTTAGTGAAGCATCGGCTTGTGAGGTTCGGGTTTGAGAGTCTCTATTTTAAACAAGGAAGTTGTGCAATTTGGTTCGAATGGGGTCTTGAAAGTTTATTCGTGAAAAAAAAAAAAAAAAAAAAAAAAAAAAAAATGTGTGTGTGCAAAAGGCTCGGCAAGGAAGTTGTAATCTATGAAAACCAAGCATCTTCAAAAAAAAAAAAAAAAAAAAAAAAAAAAAGAGAGAAAGAAGAGAGAAAAAGAAAAAAAAAAAGGGGAGAATTTGAGAAATTTCGAGTGAAATGAAAAAAATTCTTGAAAAGAGAGTAGTATTGTCATGTAATTTGTATTGAAGGTTGTGATTTGAAACTTAGGTTAGATTCTTATGTTGTTATTGAGAGATGGCCACTCTTATGCTTCACTTAGGAGTCTCCACCAAAGTTTTCAAATTAATTCCCTACCTTAACCCTTAGCCATAACATTGCAACCCTAACTAAGACCTTTGGACTCTAGAGGGGCGTGGTCAAGGAAACGGTGGAGGGAGATGGATTTCAACCCTATGGAGAGAGTACGCATAGTTGAGATGTCGGGATAGCCTCGTTATTCCACATAGAATTATTTTTTTTTTTCCGGTTCCCTCGCGGAATCAAGAGGAGCCAATTAGGGGATGAATTGAAGCTAGTGGAGAGAACGTGGACCGTCTTGGATGGGGCTAGGGTGGAGGATGAAATCATTAGTTCTCTATGCTTAGCTTAGGTTTGTCTTTTTCAACCTTGAGCATCTTAAAGCGTGTTTTCCCTCTTGAATTGAGAAAGGTAAGTATTCTTTGATCATTGTCACTTTGTCTGAGTCCGATCTGAGCAATTCTCACCGTGGCATTAGATTGATTCTCATGAACCTTGTCATGTTGTGTTTGTTGCCTTTTGCCTTGGTTTCCCTTGCTTGGGGACAAGCAAGAAGCAAGTGTGGGGGAATTTGATGAGTGGCATTTATGCCACAATTTAATGTACTCTTTACGGGTTTTTCCCACCCATTTGTAGCTTGTTTGCCCCCTTTTCTCTCCTTTTTGTTCCTCTTTTCCTTGTTTGCCTTTCTCCTTGTTTTCTTTGTTTTTGTTTTGTAGGAACCAAGGCATTGGAAGGAGAGCAATTCACACCCAATCTCCCCTGTGTGCGGGCGCGCAGCACTGGGAGAACCCGCGCACAGGGGAGATTGGGTGTGAATTGCTCTCCTTCCAATGCCTTGGTTCCTACAAAACAAAAACAAAGAAAACAAGGAGAAAGGCAAACAAGGAAAAGAGGAACAAAAAGGAGAGAAAAGGGGGCAAACAAGCTACAAATGGGTGGGAAAAACCCGTAAAGAGTACATTAAATTGTGGCATAAATGCCACTCATCACAACTCCCTCTATATTTTATTACTTTCTCCAATTTCTCCTAAAACTCCGCGCATAGAGAAAACGGAGGAAGTATTTAAAAACGGAGGGAGTAATTATCAATCAGAATCCCATTAGAATTTAAAAGAACCTTCTAGATTATTCTAGAAGAGTAAAAACAATCCTAATAACTTTAGGAATAATAATTAATAGGCCCTCCTCTAGATCATTAGGCCGCATATATAATTCATTTCGGGACCAATTTTGTATTTTGGCCATAACTTCCTCATTATTCATTGGAATTGGACTTATAATATATCATTGGAAAGCTCTTTTTGAGCTTGATCTAAATACACTATTATTGGACCCTTATCATGGACCAAACTAAATTGGACTAGGTATTTTCATAAATAGAGTATAAAAATAAATATTTTCAAAAACAAAAAGAGAGATATTTTAATGAAAACAACCACATCACAGACTTTTCACACTTTCACTTCGTTTGATACTCAAATGATGTAAAAGTTATTAATCAAAGGATTTTGTTTTAGGGAGACACATTTGGGTGTCAACATAAGCCCCCAGTTTGATTAAGTTTGGAGAATGATTCAGTACGTTTTGTAATCCTAAATCACCTTTGTAATGCCGATACCTGCAAACTAGCATTAGTTAAACAGATAAAAAAGTTAAGAAACGCGTATCTTGCATCGTCAATCACACTTCTCTCGAGAAACTAACTTGTTGCTGCATTATTTGTTGGTGACGACCTCCACAGTGCCTCGTGAACGCCA
Organism: Chenopodium album; assembly: GCF_948465745.1. Lineage (NCBI taxonomy): Eukaryota > Viridiplantae > Streptophyta > Magnoliopsida > Caryophyllales > Amaranthaceae > Chenopodium > Chenopodium album. Next base: position 41,265,454 of record NC_137834.1, on the reverse strand, counting down.
TCTGAAGGTAACAATGTCTCGCTATCTTCATTTGCTTGTCACAATCTTCCACACTTCCTCGGGAACATCGTCGAAGGTGACTATGCCTCGCTATCTTTAGGGTTGTGGCAGTGCCTCGCCACGACTGTACCTCGCCGCTATAGACAATCTAATCTCTGCTTCACGAAATCGTTGAAGACCGCTGGTTGTAGCTATCTTCAATTTCATTGTGATAATCTTCCGAGGAAAATTATCGAAGACCAACGCTTGTTGATCCTAAGTGCTTTGCTTGAATATTTGTTGTGCAGATGTTTTGATGAAATTGTTGTTGTGCTAGTACCTCGTCGCATTTTGTGAATGAGTCGGTACCTTAGCGCTTGTGTTTCTTTGTGTACAATTACTTCGGTGCTTGTGATGAGCAAATACTTAGGCGCTTTAAGCTAAGTGAGACGATCATTTGTTAGGTCGATCACTTACTGCAATTGTAATCGAGCCGATTACTTAATCATATCAAATTTCTTATAGGGGCTAATAGGCATACCAAGGAACCCGAAATTGTTTTACAAGGTCAGCATAATCATTTATGGGGGCCATGCATCTTTTCGCCGCACCAGCGCGCTCTCCTACGTTCTGTCGCCAGGATTTTGCTCTGTTTCCAGGCGACAGGCATTAGCGCTGGAGACAACCTTGTCGTCTGGCGCCGGAGTCGGGTTTTCAATAAAATCCCTTTCTTCTCCATTTCGCTGATGTTGTTGTTCTTTGCTCGGTTTTGCTCCGTAAGTTCACCTTGCTCGTTCTCCTCCGTTTCTCAACACAATTCGCTCAAACTTGTTGCAAATCAAAGCTTATTTCATTTAGTTTTCAGATCTATGTAAGTATTACTCAAACTCACTTGGGTTTGCCTAAATTTTGCATGTTTTGTTCACGAATTTTAGGGAAAATTCAAAACTCATATTGCTTAATTTTTCTTTATTTGTTGAATTTTATGCCATGAAATTGCTTTATTATGCTTTTATATTACATGGAGAGTATTTTAAGACTTATTTAACTCAATTTTGAGAATAATGTGGCTTTGTTCTTCGTATTTTTGTTAGCTATTCTTGTCTAATTCGTCACAATATTTGTCAAAATATTGCAAGAAATTGTTTGATTGCCGAAAATATGCTATTTCTGCATGCATTGAAATCATGCTCTGTTTTAGTACTACGTACTTTGTTTTTGGTGAACATAGTATCTTGCGGCTAGGCGAACCTTAGATAATATAGAACCCTTAATTTACAGTCACTTTGAATAACATAGCATGGCTAGACGAAGCAGCTCTTGCTCTCGCTCTAGGGAGGCTCACCGGGAGGAAATCTCGTTGACGCCGGTGTGGGGACCTTATCTTCTCTAGAGGAGTTCCCGGGGTTTGACGAGCGTACTCTGTATTTTGAACCGAGTTCCATATCTCAGAGCGCGTTCGGCACAAGATTAATAGCGGGAGAGTTCGTGGCCAAGGTTCAGGCAACGATTCCATTAGCTCCTTGTACGATGCTTACTTTTGCGACCACGATGGCTTACGCAGACTGTGGGAGTCTTGTGGCTTGAGCCCTTTGTTCTGAGCCACTCAACCTCTATACTCTTTCAGGTCGAGCCGCTACGTGGTTCGATCTTGTATGGAATTCTTCTAGGACACCACAAACACCTTTCACTTCCCTTGGGGTGAGATGACCATTACCCCTGCCGACTTCACTATCGTCTCGGGGTTGGAGTTTTGCTTGGTCGCGCTTTCGTTCGATAGCGAGATCACAATTTATTCCCCGACGGTACTGGAGCTGTTGTGACCTAACGTTGTCCGGGATCGTAATGAGGCCGAGCTAACACATCTCAGTTCTCGGTATATCCACCGGTCCACACTTGAGGCAACTTTCCAGGATGGTGCGACCACCCCAAAGAAGCGGGTGCACATCTTTGCTCTTATCTTGTTATGAGGGATCTTTTCTCCTGACAAACGCATTCGAGTCTTACTCTACTACCTGCCTGCTCTTCGCGACCTTCACATGGTCGGGTCTTATGATTGGGCCAGCTTGGCATATGCGAATTTCCTAGTCAGATTGCGACTTCTAGTCGTCATGGCTCATTTGAGGGAGTCATTGCACTATCCACCTTTTGCAGACTCGTAGAGGTATACTTTATTTCTTTAACTAAAGTTAGCTCTAGATTTGTATTAGCATCTGACGAGGGGTGGAACTAGGTCGTTGAAACTAATCCTCCCTTGGGAAAACTAAATTTATAAACACTTAACAAACCTAAATACTAGTAAAGAGGCAAGTTAAGGGTCAAACCCAAAAAAACGGTAATGTTCAATCGCTCTCAATTATGCGCCTAAGCAAGGTCGAAGACAAAGATAAAGAGAGAACACTAACCTACTACCAAACAAAGAAACAAAACAAATAAAGCACTAGGAACGGGGATCAACAAGTAATCATGACAATTATAGCAACTCGGAAATACATGCAAGCCAATGGTTGTGAAGACTAATGGCAAGCTCAATCAAAAGAGTCAATAAGCTATCTCCTAGAGGTCAAACTAGCGCCATCTACGAGAGACTCTAAGTAGGAGCATCACTAATCAAGCTCAATCGACAATTGCATTTCCTAAATCAATGGTCCGTATCATTAGAAACTACAATGTAATCATCTAGCATAATTCTCAAGGCCTAATCGAATTACAAACATGAAAACTTCCATTAATAACTTTGATCTCAACAATTAATCAACACAATCCCCAAATTAAGCACAATCAATCAATCATGCAAGTTTCACCCAATCCCTAGCAAAGAACTACTCGAACATCATCATCAAATTACAAACAACTAACAAGAATTAACAATCTATGAAGAACAATTACACTAATCAAAGATCAATCATCAAAATCATATCAAATCAAACAAACATGAATATTAAACAAAGCAATAAAATGAGATAGAGTTAGAAATGATCATTGATAATAGAGATGATCTTCAACAGAATTGTCATCATTGAATTTTCAATCTCTCAATCACCATTGAAATTCCTCTTTTTTCTCTCTCTAATATCTACTCCTAAACTAACCCTAAACTAGAAAAAGAAGCTCTCAACTAAGCTAAAATTGTGACCTAAAATTGTGAATTCTCGTTCTTACAAAATCGGGTTACAAAGAGGTATAAAATGGATGCGCCAAGCGAAAACCGAGCAAGCATATACCCAGGGGAGTGCGCTCGCACTGGATGGTGGCGCACCCTCACCCGTGCCTTACGCGCCTGCGCATATCAGGGTTTCTTCATCTCTTCTCGCTGTTTTGTGCGTTTGCTAAGGTTTTCAAATGAACGCGCAATATGATGATGATGAACACTAAGAATGGCAGTCCCAAAAAGAACTTGATACTGGGTCTAACACCCCATCTTCATGAGAGCACGGCTTGAGAGCTCAAGAGCTATAACTTGGAGAATCCACTTGCTTGCATCTTGAGCTTTCCAATTACCATGAGCTTGCTCCAAAAGCATCTTCCACCTTAGTAAATAACCTATATCAAGACCCGGACCTCGTATAATACCTAAAACCATGAAAATAGAGCAAATAAAGAAGAAAAGAGTAGAAAAACCAATAAAATGCACAAAAGCAACAAAATAAGAGAGGAAAGGTAAAACTAAGACCAAATGCATAAAACTAGGCATTTATTGAGCATGAAAGCTATGAAAAGAGGAAGAAAACAACCTAAATGCTCATGAAATGGGTGCCATTTATGACACCCATTAAATACCCCCAAGCTTACCTTTTGCTCGTCCTCGAGCAAAACAAAACCAAGGGAGAAATGAAGAGCTTATTAAAACAAACAAAAGAAAATGAGATGAGACAAGAATATACACTAACTTACTTTCGTAGGAATCACGATCAATTTTAGCAACTAAAGACAAGCCATTTAAAGCCCTAGATCGTCGGCCTAGAGGACGAGTGATGCTCTCGTAAAGGTTTTCTAATAGATTAACCTATAACTATTATATTAATACAAACAAGGCAAAGCATGAGAAGGAAATCAAAAGAATAGAAAAGCAAACACATGTTCATGAAAGGAATTTTCCAAATGTACAAGCACAAATGAATGCAAATCTTTCTAAACAATTAGGGAATACATGTTCCATGATACATGAGGTTGATTGAAACATAAATATGCTAAGCATATGAACTAGTTTTTGCAATCCACTTTCATCCCAAACAGTCTTACCGCGCTCTCTCTACTAGTATCATATCTTCCCCTAGTGAGCATCTCCAATGTTCCATGAAGGAACCGAAAAAAGAGATAATTTTTGGCTACTCGACGTCTTGACTATGAATTCCCTCTCCTTAGGCTATGAGACTCATAATTCCCTCCTCCGATAGGTTACTCAACCTCTAGGTCAAAAGGACTTTCCCAAAGGTTGTAACGTAAGGGCAAAAGGTTGATGGTTGGCCTAAAATTTAGAATTTGGTGGTACACCTATGTTGTGAAGCAAATATTGGCCAAATCTCAACACTAAAACCAAGTAGTCACCAAATAAAAACAAAATAACACCCCCAGGCTTATTCAAAGCTATAACCAAAATCATATATACAAAAAGTGTAAGGCGCTTCCCCCCAAGCTTGAAAAAAGCATTGTCTTCAATGCTTAAAATAGGGAGAAACATTTACATCAAAATGTTTGATTTTTTTTCATTTTTCGCTTTTTTTTCAATTTTTGCAAAAGCTTTTTGAATTAGGTTTGCTTTTTCTCATTTTTTCAATTTTGAGGATTTTTTCACTCTATTCATTGTCCTCGCCTCTTTTAACTATGGAAGACTTTTTTCAATTTTGTATTTGAATGTCCTTGCCTTTTATAACTTTGGACGTCTTTTTTCATTTTATTCACTTGTCATTATTCACAAGATATACAATTCACAAGCTTGCTTACAAATGAGAACCAATATCAAAACTCATATACCACAATCTACAATAGCATGACCATTTGCTTCACAAAAACCAAAAATGGAACAAAAAAAAAAAAAAAGGCTCAAAGTTCTAAAGATGTGGCTTGAAAAGAAGGGAAAAGGCTCAAATGGTTAGCAAGAAGGCAAATGTAAACCAAAAAACTAAAAATAAAGAAGATTATCCTAGAAAAGAAAAATTATCACCCCGAAAAGATGCCTTTGTCCTCCCTAGATGGTTTAGTCTCGTATTTGAGAATTATGGGTCAAGATTCAATATTAGGTCCTCAATAGTCAAGGATCCATGTTGCTCATGCAAGATGTGTAGAAGGCTTGAAAATCATGAAACCTCACATGGTTGTAGCAAAAACTCATTATTAGATTCAAATTCACCAAAAGGAAGCAATTGTAAATTTTTAAAAAAAAAAGAATCCGGCTTCAAGGTCCGTAATGTTCTAAACGACTACCTTAGCATACTCTACCCGAGAACCAAAAAAACATACTCTCAAATCGTGCACACCATTACCATTTAAGAAGAAAAGCATTCAACTATACAAGTCCAAAAGTATTATGTCCAAAGCAAGAACAAAAAAAAGACACATTGCAAATTTGCCTTGATAGAAAAAAAAATCCTTTTGGAGTTTTTCAAAATATAGAACATGGAAATCCATGTACAAAGGTGCATAGCATACATTAATCAACATCCCATCAAACATGATAGAATACCCTCCCCCAAGCTTGAATGAGACAATACACTCAAACCTAAATCATAGAAACCATGGAAGGGGAAAACAAGAAGATCAATCCAACAAACCAACATATATCCAACAACTCATCATCCACTTGAGAAAGGAAAAGGAAGAATATTACCATATATTAGGTGGGTGTAAATACCCGCAAATGACCCAATTAAACCTTTCAAAGCTAATTTCCTCAAGAATTGAACCTTGCCTTCATATGCTAGCAAAAATAGGAGTCAAACTTCCTTGATTCTTGATCCAAATCGAAGCACCAAAGTATATCAAGTAATGTACCTAGCAAAAGGCACACAAACATTTCCATGAGAGAAAATTTATTCTAAAAACAAAAGAAAATGAAAGCAATAAAACTCGGGTTACTTCCTGAGAAAGGCTTACTTAAGGTCCAAGCTTGACCGCTCTAGAAAATAATAATTTAACACACGCAAGAGCTTGTCAAATGCACTACTACACATTTCGTAAGATAACAAGTAGACAAATGATGGAAAAAGGATTTGCATCAAGCTTAGTGCACACCCATGAGGAGAGAGATGCCAAGAAAAGGCAAAAAAATCAAAAGCAAATTCAACAAAATAAGAAAAGAAAGAAGAAGAAGAAAAAGAAAAATAAGACAGACTTTCCTCAAGATATTTTTTGGTGGCAACATCACCCTTTTCCTCAATTGGGGACAAATGAGCCACATACAAATTATCATAGACAAGGGGGTCCCCAATACGCTCATAGACAAAGGAAGGGAGGGAAATAGGAGTGTAGGGGATATGGTTGAAATTGCTTGAAAAAGGGACATGAAAGGAGGGAATAGGGGCTACGGTTTTGCAAATGAACTCTTCCTCACCACCATGCCTTAAATCACCAATAAGAGCATTGAGATCAATCATAGAAACCTAAAAAGAAGAACACTCATGATCACCAACCATCTCCCTCAAACATCCAACTCCCAAGAGGAACCACATAATCTCCTCCACTACACTCATGAACAACAACTCCCTCAACTTCCTTAAAGCATAAAGTCTTGAAACCATGCATTAATGGATGCAAATTCATTTCAAAATCATCTCTCCCCCATGAAGCATTCTCAATGAAGTCACTCAAAAGGCTATGGGTTTCCTTTTGACTCTTAAAGAACTTATTGGCAATAACCACAAACAAGTCCAAATACTCATGGATAGAAGAATCACAATCATGCACAAGAGACTCATCAAGATGGGTGGGAGGGTTTGAGTTTTTAAATTCAACACTCTCTTCGTTCTCAACTCCTTCACCATCACACAAATGCTCATAAATGGTATCCTCACACTCTCTTGGTTGCTTGAAATCATCATCATCATCCTCAACACCTACATTGGATTTGAAATTTTCACACACAAGCATCAAAGATGACAATTGGCTATCAAGCTCTCCACCTCTCCTTCTTCTCTCCTCAAGATGCTCCTCACTCTTTTTAAGACACTCCTCACTCTTTTTCATCATCTCCAATTGACTTCTCATAAGATTAAGAATTGACTCCTTTTAAGGCCTCAGATCATTACTAAACTCAATATGCCTAATTTTAGTTTCCAAAGTAGCAAAAAGAGATTCAAAAGGTGTAGAAGATTGAGGCTCAACAAAAGAAGAAGAAGTACAACCAAGATTGGAAGAAGCAACATTAAAATCACGAGCATTTACATCACATTGGGGAGTGGGGCACAAGTAGGCATACAAGATTCATCATTCATGGAACATGGACCATCACAATCATCAATGGAAGCATTTGTATAACCATGACCATGATCACAAGTATCTCTAGCAAACCATACATAAAAATCCCAAGCATCATCAATTGACTATGCTCAAAATCTATCATTAAACATGCTTTTAACTATGCCTCTAGTTTTCTCATTCAAACCAAAATAACAAATCTCATAAGCCTCCCAAAGACAACAACAATTATAGTCCAAAAATCCCTCAAGTCTATTAAAATATTCACAAAAGGCTTATTGTTATATTGAGGAAATGAGAGACAGGCCATTTTTTTTACAAGCAAGCAAAAATAAAATAAAATAAATGTATGAACAAAGACCTAGACTCAAGCAATCAAAAATACTCAAACATAGACATTGTTCTCCGACAACGACGCCATTTTGACGAGGGATGGAACTAGGTCGTTGAAACTAATCCTCCCTCGGTCAAACTAAATTTATAAACACTTAACAAACCTAAATACTAGTAAAGAGGAAAGTCAAGGGTCGAACCCAAAGGAACGGTAATGTTCAAGCGCTCTCAATTATGCGCCTAAGCTTGGTCGAAGACAAAGATAAAGAGAGAACACTAACCAACTACCAAACAAAGAAACCAAACAAATAAAGCACTAGGAACGGGGATCAACAAGTAATCATGACATTTGTAGCAACTCAGAAATACATGCAAGTCAATGGTTGTGAATACTAATGGAAAGCTCAATAAAAAAAAGTCAACAAGCTATCTCTTGTAGTTGTCGCCCGACGCTGATGTCTGTCGTCAGGCGAAAGATTTTCTGGAATGCGTTGGTCTTGAAATTTTTCGCGATAATTGTTCTGAGTTGACTTCTCGATGTTGGGATGCGAGATTTGTAAAAATTAAAGTGGTCGCACCCTATAAGGGTTTCCTACGTATCGTTTCCTAAGGAATAAGGCCACACGTAGCTCTCTTGAGTGTCCTACTCAAATTATTATGGGTAGTAATTCTTAAGTTGGTCAAAATTTATCACATTCGAGAATCCATTGCCATCTATATCAGTTAGTTTTGCAGCACCTCCTGATAGGATAGTTTTGACGATATATGGTCCAGACCAATTAGGCCTAAATTTGCCTCTTGGATCCAAAACATTTTTCCTTAAGGCTTTTAATACCAAGTCTCCTACTTTGATGTTTCTTGTCTTGACTTTCTAGTTAAAGTGTCTGGCCATACGAGTTTGATAGCATTGAGTATGATGTAGATCTTTTAGTCGCTTTGCATCGAGTAAAGTTAGTTCTTCATATATCTTGCCCTAGTCAATTCAACTTCATCGAGTTTACTTTTCAGCGCGATGCGTAGGGAAGGTATTTCTATCTCTACAGGTTGTACGACCATCCATTCCATAGACTAAGGAAAATGATGTATTTCCTGTTGACGAGCGAATAGACGTACAATAACCCCAAAGACCAAAGTGGAGTTTGTTAGGCCAATCCTTATAATTTTCCGTCATCTTCTCAATGATAGTTTTTAAATTTTCATTGGCTGCCTCAACCACACCATTTTCTTGAGGTCTGTATGGGGAAGAGGGATGATGTTGAATGCCATGCTTTTGTAGCAATTCTTCTCATTTTTCTTGAAAGTGAGTTCTATTGTCACTTATCATTTCATGTAGGACTCCATATTGACAAATAATGTTTCTTTCGATTAAGAAAGCTACATTTTTTACAGTGAGTTTTGCGTATGATTTTGCTTCAACCCATTTAGTGAAGTAATCAATTACTACTAGGATGTATTCATGACCTCTTGTTCCCGGAGGAGTAATTTTTCCAATGATATCTATTCCCCATGTTGAGAATGGCCATGGGGATGTGTAGGTGTAGAGGAGAGACGGAGAAACATGTTATAAGTTAACGTGTATTTGGAATTTAGGGTTGTTGGGGTTTGGTGAGTCCGACTCACCGCGAAAACAGACCCAAAACAAGACCGCACTCGCAATAAATAAAACAATAAAGTATAATTAACTTAATGACAAGATTAGGATAGTAATTTTACCTTTGATGCGTACTTCGCCCGACCACAAGGGGATCTTACTTCGAAAGCAGGTCTCGAAAGTACGACGACCTCTAACGGAAGTCCACCCACAACTCGACCACCGACAAGGGTCCAATGCCTTGGAGTTAGCAAGGCCCGACCTAAACCTGAGTAATTAATGATTTCAAAGGTTTTCACAATGGTGATGCCTTTTTCAATTCTTACTCAAGTGAACAATCCTAAGCCATGCCTTGGCTATTTATAAGGAAAGATTCCTTGTGAATTCCACTCATCTTTTAATGTGGGACTTTTTTACAAAAAGATCCACATGGAAATATTGATGAATTCAACCCTTAGTTAAATAAACCATGAAACAAGTAACAAGTGTCACATAGTTAGGTGAGACCACTTTCTCACTTGGTCACAAAGGCAATTCACATGCATTGTGAGCTAATCATGTGTCACCTAACCTTGAGCCCCAAGTTAGATTCGATTAGACCACTTTTTTTTGCCCCGTGTCCATGACCCGTCACCTAGGTCCACGGTCCCCTTTTACCACGTTGCGCGCTGCCAACGTGGCACGCTGCCACTTGGTGGTTGCCAACGTGGCTGCTACCACGTGTACTGCCACATGGCGTGCTTCCATGTGGCACGCTTCTATTTGGCGCGCTTCCCTAGCCTTTTGTGTGGCTAGGGTTTTACTTGTTACTTGAAGTATTTTTCCGTCTCGCTAAATCTTAAATTTTTTCTCGACTTCCGACACTCGGTTTTGACGTTCCAAGCTCGAATTTCCGACATCTAAATATTAATTACATGGTCGACTTATTAGTTAATTCCTATTTAATTCGTCGCTTCGGCTCATTAGTTGCTTGGGTGTATGTGACCCGAAGGGTTCAATCAAGATTGAGCTGTAATATTAATTATGCATTAATATTTTTCATCGGAAGCGGCCTCCGCCCAAGAATTCCGATCATTTGACCTCACTGAAAAATTAGCTTTATAATAATTCTGAACCCCCTATCGGAATAATAAACTTGTTCGAAGGACATCATTCCTTTCAATCTCCCACTTGTCCTTCCGGATAATTGAGATTTTTGTGTATAGCCCTTTTCTTATGTCATTTAATGCCTCTTCATGAACCATAAGGTAAGATTTATTTGTCATCCTTATTACGTCTAGAAGTGTTTCTCAATTTCGAGTCCGACTGTCAATAAATAGATGATTTCTAAAATCCATCCGAGCACGACCATGCATTTTACAGTCTCGCTATTTGAGAGGCCTTGTAAACAACAAAGACATCTTCCCTATTTTTAATAAGGGGACATTTCCAGTCTTGTAATGTAGCTTCTCTTAATAAGAGGACCTAGCCGCCCGAGTATTGCCGTTATAATCCCCTATTACGGCAGACGTTTAACAATCGTCAAAGCGGACTAGTACTCAAACAAGAAAGCTCACAGTACTCATGGTCGAGGAAAAAGATTCCGATAGCAATAATGAGAAGTATACTTATGCGATTTTTAATCTTTTAAAGTATTCTCATAGGTCGATCCAGTATGGTTCCAAACCAATATCTGTGTAAATAATTTATGACGATCATGTCCTTGTAGCACAAGAAACGGTGCTATAAATCAAACTACACACTAATCTCAAATGGTCATTAATCGTCCATTGTTTAAATGACCTCGATTAGGATAATTTTTTTATTATAATATTCAATGTTAACTTAATAGGTGTTTTCTTACCAAGACTAGTCTTGATACCCTATTTTGAATATTCAAGAATCGAATGGACTCATTGTTGAATTCTAAACCACAATTAAATAGTCAACGGAGTGGTAAAATTGCATGAAATTTTAAATTACTCCAAAATTTGAATGGTTCATCTTATGATAAATGGTTTTTCCAAATGTTTTAAGAGTAACACTCTTTATAAAACATTTATAGAAATCACACCCATATCTAATATGCTTGATTTCTTTCATGCAATTATGAATGTTGTCGTTCACTTATTGTATAGGTTTTGTTATAATTACATTGCTAATCGTAGCATCTTCAATATTGATCTCTTTCATAATAAGATGATAAAATTTGAGAGTGTCATTGATTATATGTGATTTAGGATTTATTATCCAAGTGATGGATCCCACTCATTTTCATGATTGAGATATTCAACTTGACAATCTACAATCATTAACGTTCAACAACGAACTTTCCATAGAACATCTTCTTTATTATTATCGCCTTTAAGGCAACAATATTCTCAACATATATTTTTATTAGACTTCGTGATGATGTTTTGCTTGGGTTTCACACCATACGACTCACAATGATTTGGTGTAACTTAATCACTTGTGATCATGAAAACTTACTTTAAATTCCCGTACATTACACATGGATGCACATCCATGATACCATTCCCAAGCCACGACTCATTGTTAGCTTGTGCTTATAAACAGCTTCCTTGTTAAGGATCTAATCCTTGTTAAGGTTCGTTCTTGCAACATCAATTCTTAAATTTTATTTGTTTCCACAAGTCAAGAACTCATCCTTTTACTTATCCAAGTACTTTGAATGTTCTTGGCCATAATCTAACAATCTATTACATAGATTCAGGTTGAATGGTACTACATACATACTTCACATGCTCCAAGAAAGTAAGTCGTGCGATGATTCCATATCATAGCATACATGATGGATTAAGTTGCAGAGTAATTCTCAATCTTATTCCATCCATGTGACATTTTAGCTCATTCAGTTTCACTAAGTCTTGCTAAATTGTTATGTGATATGGTTGAAAGTCTCTACTAGAGTCTTTCTTGTTTGACTTAGTATTTAGCCTAGCTTAAACTAGTTAAAAAATTTACTTAGATTTATACATACAAGTCGAAAGGCTTTCAAAGACCTTTATGTTTAATTTAATATGGTAAATTCCTTTACTCGTTTAAACATTTAATTGAGTCTGTACCATATAACTTAATTCCCAATATGTACTAAGTATCGCCTTTAGCTTGGTCCATTGTCGAAAATACTTAGGAAAAATTAGAAATAATAATCCCAACTTTGTCTGATTTATGCAGAATAATCCCAACTTTCGTTAATACTGGAATAATCCGAACTTTGGGGGGTCTTCTTTGTCTTCAATCCAAATTACTGGTTACCTGTTGAAAAAGTTATTTTTTTATTTATATATATTCATGCCACGTGTCATGAGCTAATTAGCCAAAAATTAAAAAAAAAACAAAAAAAACCAGATTCCCAGCCCCGTTGCTCACCGAATCTCCAGCCACCACAATCCCACAACCCTCCTCCCGCCGTCCACAACCCACAACCCTCCTCCCGCCGTCAAGCCGCACTAATCCCGGTAAACCCCAATCGTCCTTCCCCCTTGAACCACCCCCCTCAAACATCCCCGCAAACCCACGAATCTCCTTTACCGTCAACCTGCTCCAGCCACCACCACCACTCGAAACTTCCACAAAACAACCTCGCGAAAACCCTCACACCACTCAAAAACCCTTAAAACCCCTTCCCTTAGTCCCGAAAACCCCAAAAAACTCCTCCCCCACCATTGAAAACCCTAGCCGCAAGGGTTTCGAGGTGGATGAGGAGTTTTTGGGGTTTTTTTAGAGTGAGAAAGGGGTTTTTTTGTGGTGGATTGGTGCTTGCGTGGAGGAGTTGGAGGGTATATCGGGGAAGGGGAAAAATGGGCGGTCGACGTGGGAAGATTGGCTGTCGGCGATCGGTGGCAGACTCGGTAGTGGTGGTGGTCTGGTGGGGGTTAGGTGGGATGGTGTGGAGGGGAGGTTGGTTGGGTTTCTGATTTTTTTGTTTTTTTTTTTTGTTTTTGGTTTTTTTTTTAATTTTTAAACCAATCATGACTTGACACGTGTCAAGAAGACCCCCCAAAGTTTGGATTATTCCAGTATTAACGAAAGTTAGGATTATTATGCATAAATTAGACAAAGTTGGGATTATTATTTCTAATTTTTCCAAATACTTTCAAATCTAAGCATTTAGAATTTGATAGTAAACTTACAACAGAGTTCGTATACTTCTTATTGGACTGTACAAGATTGACTCTTGCTCCCACTAAACTTCTTATTCATAAGAATTTCTATGTTTCGTCATAAGTAAATCTTTTTATTAACTTTATGAGAAAACACGTGACAATTCCTATATGCAATGCTTCCTTTAATCCCATAATGGATTCCTTGAGCTTGCTTTCAAATCTAGCATTTATTTAAATTTTCAAAACCCTTAGACTATTTTATAGTCACTTCCAAAATCCTATTTTAGGAAGGCGGTTTTGGTATCTATTTTGCCATATTTCATATGTGCAATTTTGCAAGAAAAATCACAAAAAGACTTTAGCATTCCGATTGGTGAATAGGTTTCTATTAAAATCAAATCTGTGAATTTAATTGTATCCTTTTCAACCAATCTAGCTATGTATACATATACATTTCCACAATTGTTAGTTTTCTCCTTAAAAACTTATTTGCAATCGATGGGTCTTTCACCCTTCATGGAAATTAATCAAGTTTCAAACATGATTTTAAAACATGGAGTTTCTTTCGGATTTTTATGGCTGCTAACCATTATTCGGAATTTGGATTTGTCGTAGCTATTTTACAACACATTATTCCCTTACTATCTAATAGTAAATAGTATGCTTGTAAGTCTTAGGTGAATTTCTAATTTAATAGAAATTTATAGGATTCAATCCAGGCCTTTGGTGAATCTATACCTATAAGGGGTAATTGCATCAAACACTGAGTTTCAAGGTGCTTCCAAAGTCTTTTTATTAGTTGATCTTACTCCAACATTTTGAATGTTTTGTGAGTAATGAATTCTCTTTTAAGGCACTTGTAAAGTCCTTTTGAGTATTCTTGATCAAGCATCCTCACGAATCCCTTTTAAGGTCTTTCGAGATTCTCAGTTCTAGTTTATTGCTAACCTCGATTGTCATCGAATTTATTTTCCATGATATGTCTATTTTATATAGTATTTTACCCCCGTCCCTTGGTCATAATTGGTAGTATTTATGGCTCTTTAGAGCCACTTTTATTACTAATTGGTGTTTTAGTGTTTTCGTAGTTTTGGTTGAGTTTTGTAGGAAATTGCACTTTTGGAGCATTTTCCCAGGATTTTATGGAGCGACTACGAGCATTGGAGGGCACTACCACTTTTCATAGCCTAGGGCCGGTTACAGTCATCGAGCCGGTGATTAAGGGCTCAACATGTGAAATACTGAGCATTGGACACCGAGTGATCAAGCCCCAAAGTGGAAATTCAAATTGGGCTAGGAAGTTAAGCCCAATCCAACTACAACCAATAGCCGGGCTCGATCGGGCAACCCTTGGCTCGATCGGGCGGCTGCCTAGAACAAGAAGTCGAAGAAAAAGGCAGGCCCGATCGGACGCGTGTTTCTTAAGGGATGTGTTCGGCGATTTACTTAGTTTTAATAAGGATTATTTGGGAGTTTTGTATAAATACGTTTTAGTGTTATTAGTTTTAGTATCTCTTCTCTTAGACTTTCTCTCTCTACTTAGCTTTTTTTTCTTTCTCTACAACTCTATGCTTTGTTCTTGATTCAACTCTTTATTTCCATTAACTTTTGTAACGATTTCTTCTCTATTAATTTCAGTAATTTTTTTTCTTTAATTCATCATGGCTTATTTAATTTCTTTTATTAGTTTAGATTCAATTATGCGTGAGTAGTTCTCTTTCAAGGGTTTGTAGGGATCCATAAATAATATGAAGGGGTAATTTTGTTATTGTTGATTGTCAATGCTTGATTAATTTCCTATTGATTGATTTAATGCTATGCAATTAGATTAGGCCTGGTTTAATTATATGTGTTATGCAATACTAATTCGAGATTCGAGAGATGAGAATTGATTTAACCTTAGTTTCAATAGGCGGACTAATTTATAAATTGTTAAGTCGAGATTCAAGAGATTAGATTTATTACAGGTAATTAACTATGTGATTGTAATACGTAGCGAAAGCCCTTTATGATTTGATTAATCGATGCATTGATGATTGATTGTCATGTTTTACCCTGAAATATTATTTATCGATGAAACTATGCCCCAGGTCTTTTATCCATTTATTTTCCTCCTACTTTTATTCCTTCCCACTTTTACTCTTAGTAGTTTAGTTCCCCTTTATAACAAATAATTAGTTACTTAATAATCTAGATTATATTGATTAATTAGATATAAATTGACTTGTTTCCCTGTGGTTCGACCCTTCTTCCCTATCTGCATAGTTAGTGGACTTAGGAATTATTTTTTATTAGGTGATACGACTTTAGCCTGTCAAAATTTGGTGTCGTTGCCTGGGAGCTAGGACCCCTATTTTCTTTGGTGGGTTAGTCACCCACATTGCAGTTAAATTGATGGGTTTTACACCTAATGACCATAGGAAAGTAAATGGCCTTACCCTCATGGACCTAGCATACTTTGGAAGCCATAACTGGATCCAACCTACCCCTAGTGAGATATGGTGGATAATTCATAGAGAGTCGGGTAGGAGGGATCAAGCCTTCACATTGCTTAACCCAAACATGTCCAATTTCGAAAAGGGTAAGTCCACTTATACTTTTGAACTACAAAACCAAGGAGAGGCTAAAGAGGCTGACCAATCACCACCTCAACAACAACCCCAATTAAAACCTCCTCCACAACCCTAACCTACATGTATGATATCCCTACTTCTTCCGTTGATTACAACATCGATCCCAATGCACCATATGACTTCTCGGCTTTTAGGAGCAAACTTGATAGGATCGAGAGGGGCCAAGGAAGGGTGGAGGGTTTAGTTAAAAACCTTGACTCTAGAGTAGGCTCTCTAGATAGACGGGTGGGGCATGTGGAGAGAAACCCAAGGAGGGGTTTATACCCCATGTATGATTATTATGCCCGCCGAGGGGCTATTCCCCCCATGGCTCTTGTTCCCGATTGGTTTCAATACCCCAAAGGAGGGCATTCGACCCCCAGTGCTTTTGGTAGTTATGTGGACTATTCATTAGTCCATGGTTATGGGGCCGATGTCCCTTTTGGTGGGCTTGGGGGAATGTGGACCCTAACTATTTTGCAGATGGTTCGGGTCATGGAGGTGTTGGTTCGAGTCATACAGGCGTTGGCTCTAGCCATGGTGGTGGTTAGCTAGGATGGAAGATGATGAGGATGATGATGAGGAGGAGGAGTAGTTAGTCCTAGCTACACATCCAAGTCAATGAGGGCAATGCTTGATTTGGCTTGGGGGGAGATGATCCTGTATATATGGTATTACTCTCTCTTTTCTTATTTTTATTGCTTTTGAAAAAAAAAACAAAAGTACAAAAAAATTGAAAAAAAAAATACAAAAATACAAAAATACGTTCCAATGAAGAAAATGAATAATTCTTCCCCGTGCCCCTTGATAAAAATTATTTTGACTCTTGGTTATTCATGATGAAAATTGTGAATTAGTTGGTCATGATTTGATGTTTGATTGCCTTGGACCCTTAACATGCATCATTTTTGTCCAACTACTTGTGAATATAGTGCTTGACTAGTTGATTTGGTGAGGAATGTGTGTTAGTTCCTGGTATATATATCAATGAATCTGAGTATTGGTTTGTGACTATGAGTAATGTTTATATGATTTACTATTATGCAGAATGTGGAGGACGAAGGCGTTCATTCTTTTAGGTAGCCTTTACATGATTTAGATACATTTGTTCCCTTCTTGGTACCCATGTTGTTGCTCATGCCCTTTTCATTGTTTATTTAGCCACATTACAAGCTTAATTAAACCCCATTGGTTACTAGTCCCAAGCTTGGCTTAGGGGAGCTATTAGTTAGTGAGGTGAGGGAGTTATGGTGTGCACATAATTTGCACAATGTGGGAATATAAGAAGAGTGTTTGTTCTTTAATTTTGTGATTGGAAAAATGTTGATAATTTATGTTTCAAAGTTGAAAATTCCAATGTGAGATAAACAGGAAAAAAGAGAAAAAGAAAAAAAAATCAATGTTCAAATGTTCTATGTGAAGGTTGCTCAAAGAAAAAAAAAAAAAAGAGAGTAAAATTGGAAAAAAAAAAAAAAAAGTTCAAGTTTGAAAGAAGAAAAAAAAAAGAATGAGTTCAAAGTTTGTTTATTCGTTCTAATTCTTTAATATCATATATTTGTGAGTGAATTTGTAAGTGATGGTGGTTATGTCAGATGTTAATTTGGTTGTTTGGTGAACTTTTGTGGAGTTAAGTTGTGATTTGAGATGATTTGGTCATTACTTGTTTTTGACATTGGGTTTTATTAGGATATGGCTCTCTTAAGCATAGCTTTGCTCTCACATTTTTCCAAATATTTCCTACCTTTTACCCTAGCCTTACATTACAAGATTTAAAGACCTTCCAACATCAGTGCATAGAATTTTGTAGATGTGAAAGTAGTTGTTTATCAATGCAAAGTATGACTTGATGTATTGCGAGTTGACTATCGAGGTTGAGTTCTATTCTCTTTAAACACACGAGTGTTGTGAGTTTGGGAGGGCATTGTTCACAACAAAAGGGTGGTTGGAGAGAGATCGAGTACTGTAGACACCTAAAAATGTCTCCCCGAAACCAAACTCGATGATGAACAACCTTTCACCGTCGTTATTGGTCGGGTTCAATATTAATCCCGAGAGTGCTTAAAAAGTCATATTTAATTAAATTCAGTTTTAAAAATGGTCAACAGATAAGTTTTAATGTTTAGTCGAAGCATAGTTCAATTTTTAATTTGGCCCAAATCTTTTTATTCATTTTTCATTCATTTTTTTTTTATTATTTTAGCACAATTAATAAATTAAAAATCAGAAATAGCCACAAACTATGAATCAGCACTTAAAAAGGCTGGATGTAATCAGGGCAAAAATGTATTTAGACGAAAAAAGGGACAAAGGGTCCGCCACGTCACGACAAACTGTGCCGTGTCACGGGACAATCTGCCGCGCAACGACATTGTTCCCGGTCACACGGTGCTAGTGTCGTGACACGGGACGACCCCGTGTCTTTTCCGCGTAAACCCTTCACGTGTTTTAACTCCCGTAGGTCAGATATATCCCGCAGCACTCTAGTATATGCCGCGTCACACAAGATTTCCCCATGTCATGACATATTTTGCAGTGTCGAGACAATGTTTTTAGGGTTTTTATCTTTTTAGGGTTCCGTGTGTTCCTTCTATTCATTTTCCCCATAAATACCCCCTCATTTCTGATGTACGGGGCTTGAATTAATTCTCTTTTTCTCTCTTCTATGCTCTAGCCTCAACACTAGGCACCCTTTTTCTTTCAAATTCCTTCCTTAAGCACTCCAAGGAGTCCGTACTTTACTCGAGGTTATGTCCTTAAACCAAGGCGTGGAAGGTAGAACCGTTTGAGGGTTTGACCCAAATTTAACTCTATTTAATTTAATTTAATTGTTGTTTTATTTATTTTCCTTGAAGTTACTAACTCGTTTAATGTTTTATAGTTGCAAGCAAACAAAATCAAAGTAAGAATTATGTTCCTTTTATTTCTATTATTTTTCTAATGATTTTGTATTATTAGATTTATTGTTAAATTGTTTCCAATATTAATGTTTATTCTATTATTAATTTGATCACCATATTGCATGTTATACTGAATATATAATTTAAAATCACAACTAATAAGATAATTTGGACAACCGGTTTAATTAGGTTCCTTTTTAATCTTGTTGTTTAATCAAAGTGATCACAATATTTTAGAATTATATGTTGCATTAATATTCAAACAATTTAGTATAATTATAGATTGGAGAGAAATTAATCTTTGTTTGCATGCCTTGTAGATCGCACGAATCACTTTTAACTATAAGATTCGAGTAGAGGCTAATACGGGCGAATGTGACTCCATGACTTACTTCATACAACCATCCCCGATCCTCCTTTCGTGGTTCCGAAACATATGGAGTTAGTAATCTCATGGATTATGAATGGGGTGTAATCTTCACGGGTCAATCGTTGTTGCCTTCATTGTCCCTTAATCGTGGTTGCCTAAAATGATCTGTGAAAGGTTTACAAGTTCCTTAAAAACTTGTTGTAGGATCCCTACTTTCCTTGTCACTAGTCGTATTATGTCAATTCCCACTTCCTATAAGTGCCAAGCATATTCACAACATGCTTTAACGTAGGCGCACTTTGAACGACGCCTACAATTTGGCAACTCCACTAGGAAGGATTCTTGGTTATTTATCGATTTGATTGATCGGTATTTAATTAAGATGAGCGGATGAGACTTGAAAGATTCTTGAAAAATATTCCTGTGATTAATTTGGGCATTTTTGCATAAGCATAGACGTTTTAACGTCGCATTTAGGTCTGTACCGTAGGAAAAATTGAATAACTTGATTACAAACGAAGGAAAAAAGGGCACCAGTCAGATTTTCTTACTGTCGTGTAACGGCGCCGTACACCGTCATAGGATTTTTAGCACCGTTACACGGTACATTCTGTCGTGTCACGGCATTCCTTAAATCTATCCAATGACTTACTTTCTCTTCTCATAGTCAACTTCCTTCGCTTTTTATGAAAAAACGTGTGTGTTCTACATACGTCTTAGCCCCGAGGGATTTAAGCTCAATCAACAAAAACGCTCATGGAAATAAAGGTTCATCCGAGTTATTAAATCCACCCAAACCATGGAATCGAGTTAGATTTCATCACGAAATCGCGAAGCCACCTGTTGTCATATATCCTCAAGGGAGGCTGCCTTGCTTATGCGTCCAAATTATCAACCATGGTACCCTTTTGACACCCAAATCTTGACCAATAGTTGAACAAAGATCTTGACCTTAGGTTGCAAACTTTTTTGCATCATCGTGACTAAGTGCTACGTGGTTTATTTGGTGCTAACCCACCTGTGTTTGCTCATCTATGACCGAGGGTTTTTATTTCCACATAGTAATTTTTACGGACTTAAAATTGATTTAAACATGAAAATTACACAAAATTAGCCCTGGAATTATGCACCATGTCACGGCAGCTGTACCACGCCACGGTGTGCCATGCTGTGACACGGTGCACTGTACCATGTCACGATAGTAAGCACCGTGACACGGTGCCTGTAAACACCCAATCGTGTCTCCTCAAAACCAAAACCAGTGATGAATAACATTCGCGTTGAATCATAATCGAATAAAGTGAAAGTGTTAAAAGTCTAGTGTTGCGGTTAGTTTTTAATACAAATCTTTATTTTTGTTTTCGAAAACCTGCTCTACTTTATGAAAATAGCTAGTCAAGTTTAGTTTGGTCCATGAAAAGGTTAATAATGGTGTAGTTGGATAGGGCTCGAAAAGAGCTTTCTAACGATATATTATAAGCCCAATTCCGATAAATTATGAGGAAGTTATGGCCAAAATACTAAACTGGGCTAGGTTTGGTTCTTACATATGGCCCAATGATCTAAAGGAGGGCCTACTATCAATTTTCATTCCTAAAGCTATTAGGACTGAGTATAGTATTCTAGAATACTCTAGAAGGTTATATTAAATCCTAATTGAGTTAGGATTGATAATCATATTTCAAATAGTTTAGAATTGAATAAAACTTTCTTTTTTTAAATCCTAATTCTATTCGAATTTAAAGATGTCCAAAGACAGTCAGATATTATTTTTGTGCCTCTTAAGATTTATCAAAATCTTATATGGTTGGATAGATCTTGAAATTATCTTTTCAATGATATATTATAATATTAATTCCGATCTATAACGAAAACGATATGAATGGAATAAAACTCTATCCAAAACTGACACCCTTCCAATATTTCGGCCATATATTTTTATTTAAAAAATATTTTTATCTGATTCTAATTGGGTTGGAAAGTATACTTTAATAGCTTTCCAACCACATATTATATGACTTATATGGACTTCTAGATCAAAAGATAAGATAAAAACAAAATCTGCAAAAAACTGTTTTAGCACCACCTTACGACAAGTTCGTTGCCAGGCGATGCACCTCATCGCCTGGCGACCAGCTCTGTCGTTGAAGACAGGATGAGTTTTATTCCGATTCGAATTCTAACTATTTTCTATCGTTTTCGTACTATTTTATTATAAATAGGGTCCCTAGACTTCCGTTTTTAAGGATTAACAACAACCAGAATTCTCTAATTCTTTTCTCTCTCTAAAGCTAAAGCTTTCTTTCTCTCTCTTGCTTTCTAAACCAACCCTTTTACAAACACCATACCAGACGCATTATTTGTAGACACACCTAGACAAGTTCGAAGTTGCCTTCACCCAAGACGTGAAAGGTTGATAATTTCAGAGGGTTTGGTCCTAAATCCAATCTAAACATTTTAACTCTTTCTTTTTATTAAGATAATTCTTTGATTTATTATTTTATTGAAGTTTACTAACGCGTGTATTATGTTATTAGAAAGAGGCATGAGGCGTCAAAGTATGTAGTCTTATTGTTGTACTCTTTTAGAAAGCATGTTTATTACTTCGTATTTATTAATTCCTAGCATCATGTTAGGATGTTATTATTGCTTTCTAGTATCATGTTTAGGGTGCTTCCTATGCTTTCTAATATCATATCAATATCATGTTAGTATCATGTTAGAGCTAAAGCTTTGATCTTTATTGCCTAGTGACATGCTAGGATTTATTATTAATCTTGTAAGTATCATGCCTAGGATCTTGCTATTATTATGCTTTAGCGTTGATATGATTATCATTATGATTGTTATTATTATGATGATTATTACGTTGCTTGATGCTTATTATTGTTATTGCTTCATCACGCCTTTTATATATGTTTAAAGGGAATTTGTACTTGTAATCACGCTTAATAAGATAATTAATAATCTTGTTTAAGGTTAATTTTATTATAATTCAAGTGATCGCCAATAATAGTTTTATTTGTACATAAATATTCAACCAACATATATTAAACATGTTTAGGGTAACCTAATGATTGCATGTTAGTCAGAAAGCGCACATGAATACGAGTAGAATAAATTAGAGGCCTATTTTATAGGGCGAGTTCTTTATCTTTTAGATTAGATTTGTACCCTCATCCCCGAACACCAGTAATGGTTCCAGACCTATTGGAGTTGACGATCTCATGGATCGTTAAGGGGTGTAACCTTCACCTTTTAAACTATTTATAAGTTCCTAAAACTTGTTGGCGAGTCTTTTGCTCTAGCTTCATTCCCTTAGGACGCCACCATGCTTAAGTGTATGATCACAGTGAGGTTCAAGTTTTGGGTAATGTTTAAAATATTCCCTATAGTTTTTGGCGTCTCCACTAGGGAGGATTTCTATTTTAATTCCTAAAATTTATTTTGGCAATGATTTAGAATGAGCGGATGAGACTCGAAAAGTTCCAAGTATTTCATGTGCGTAATTTTGATTAACATTATTGTCATATGCATAAAAAAGGTTCTCATTGGAAAGACCATCCGAAATGAGCCAAAAACATTGGAGAAATATCTTTCACAACTAGAATCGAAATAATACTGCGAAAACTGGAAAATTCTAAGAACACAGAAAGATGCTTAGGCATGTAGGAACTAACGCTGAGAAAATAGAGTTCGTTGCCTGAGAAATAGCCTCGTCGCCTGGCGACAGAGTTATTTTCTGGCGACAGACTCTATTGTCTTGCGCCGTGTTCTTTGAATACCGATCCAGAACTCTACCTTCTTGTTTTGACTAGTTCTAGCATTGTTGACTCGATTCTACTTCTTGATCGAGTTTTTCTCACTTTTCTGAAACCCATATGTGTTCTACATATGACCATAACCCTCTAGGGGTTCACGCTCCATCTGTCCAATAGAACGCTCCTGGCAACGACGGGTACATCTGAGTTTGTGAATCCACCAAACTGTGGAAGCAAGTTTAACTTGCGGGGTCCCATCCATACGCGCCAACCCTTCCTAAGGTAAGGCTTCCGCGCGATGCATCTGGACTCATAACCATGGACCCTCTTTGAATTACCCTTATCCTTGAACTTTAGAGAACCAGAACCATGGTTAGGTTGCAAATTCATTGCATCATGTTGTGACTACATAACTAGTTGTGCATCTCTTACTTGTGCATACTTATTATGTGACTAAACTAACCGTTTTGTTTGACTTGTGTTTGTAAATAAGTCTTAATAAACTAACCAATGACTAAAGGGATTTGCTTAATTAATTGATTAATTAATTTGAACTAATGAATAAACCTAAAATCTAGTCATAGTTCCTTTAAGTCAACCCAAATTTTTATTCCCGTATACTGCACAAGCGTCTACTTGTTTTGGTCATAGACAGAGTTCTAGGAAGAACTCCAAGTTGTACAACCTATGGATCTGTGGCCCCAAGTTTTATCATTAGTTAGGCGTTAGTTTTGTCCCAATCAAAGTCACAGATAAAAAATTATTATTAAAATACCACAGCCTGTCCAGTTTAATGCATATACGTGAGCTCTTAACTTAGTCTTTGCTTGAGTCTAGTCACATAGTCTAGTTACATGGTCATGACACAAGTCTTAACATGTCACCTACACTCACTAGTCTTAGCACACACTTTGTATATGTCACCATGACCATGTCTTAGGTTCATGCATGAGTCGTTTTTCCGTCATTTGAGTTGAGGGTCTATTCCATTTCTATTCTCTTCCATGTTCTCTTCCCATCTATGCATTTTGAATCAATTTTGAGTCATGTGATTGATAAGAATACTAAGTAATGATGAAACAAAACACAAGACTAGCTTCTCACCAAGATTTTATGCTTTCTTCTTCTTTTTTCAAACGCTTCCCCAATAAGTCTAGCATATGCACCCTTTATCTTCCTTAGATTTATTTCATAGGTTTTTCTTCACCCTTTCCACTTTCAATAAAATGAGCATTTTATCCCTTGCATATGAACATTGCATTGCCAAATTAAAAATAAAAAAAAAATCATGCCGAGCAAAGCACAAGGTATACCCATGATTAGAGGCACCCTTTGTAGCCATATTATGTCTCTCACCCTTCAAATATGTAATCACTTTTTTGATAAACCACTTTGAGCTTCGTCTAACGATAGACCTTTCATTTTTAAACCCATATCTACCTAACTTTGGGATGGGATAGTGTGCAACTTATGCAATTTTCAATTTCATGAAAAGCTTGAGTGACTTCAGAAGATTAAAATAGAAAAAATAAGCAAAAAATAAATAAAAGTGTACAAAAGGGCAATTGTTCCAATGTCATTGATATGAACATGTCTTTGATATGAACACGTTTCAGATTGCGTCTCTTATCGAGTGCCCGGTACCGTGCCTGAGAAAAATGAATGCCAAGTGAGTGATAGGCCGCATGATTGAGATTGCCCACATTTATAAAAAAAACAAAAAGTTCAAAATAAAAAAAAAATGCAAAAGCAAAAAAAAAAAAAAAAAAAAGAAAGTGCTCAAAAGCGAAAAAATCTAAAGCATAAAAATACAAGGATTCAAATGCAAGGTTGCACACCTTGGGGGCTTATATAGGGGATTGAGCCATTATCCCTACCTTTTATAACCTTTAGCCTAACCACGTTACAACCCTTAAAAGACCTCTTTGAGGTATACACATACTTGTGCGAGGTTCGGCTAGAGCTACGTTCGACCTGATTCCTAACGAATACGTAGGCAACCTTACAATGAGGTGCGACCATAATAAAATGCATTCATATTCACAATCACACACTCACACAATGATCATATCAAGGGATCCCCTATGCTCATCCCTATCTACTTAGAGCTAGACTTGGGGGCTTGATCCCTACATTGTTAGCTTACCTAGCCTAAGAGTCACCATCTTTTGACTCGTCTCAAAATACTATTCCACCGTTAGCCCTTGCAGCCTAACCTTAGTGTCACTTTCACACACTTCACATATACATGACCAAATATTCCTTCCCTTAGGAACCCTTTGTCATGAAATCTTAACACAACGTTGAAGCATACTTTTTCATAACAAAATCACTCATCACTCATCATTGCATCATAAAGTATGAAGTGCTTAGCCTCCGTGCCTAAGTTACCCAAACACTTTCATCATTGAGTCAACAATTGAGAAAGCCTAGGATAAATTAATCCTTGAACCTTGAGAGATAGTATCAAACAACATTTGACTAAGCTCATTCAACATGCACCATAAAAAACTTCTTCCTTTTTGTGTCTTTCTTTTTTGGGAGAAAGTATGTACCCTCCACAAAAAATGACGATTTTTTTTTTTTTGCATTTTTCAAGTCGCACGGTGACACTATAATGCACACACGAGTCATGAGCGTTGAGTCATGTTGTGTCATATCATCTTGAATTTAGTCTAACACATGTGTCAAGCACTTTGAGTCAAGTCATGACAAGTCATATGTGTTAAAGACACATTAAGTCTTAACTAATCCATAGGTCATCCCTAAGATAATTAAAGAGATGATCAAAGTCCTATTGTACAAAATATAAATGCAGGTGCATCCCAGCAAGCAAGAACATTCCCGGATTGTTTCAAAAAACCGCAAATATGACACATGAGATTTTTCCAAGATGAGAGGAGTTTGAGCAAAATTACATGGATCAGTAAATTAGAGATGAAGAGCTTTAATTTACAAAAGATATGAGTGGATTTGGTTGAAAGGAAACGACCAAGTTCAAAGTTTGGAGCAAAACCGAGCAACGAACAGCAGCAGTAAAGGCAAAATAGGGAAGAACCGACTCCAGCACCAGACAACAAGGTTATCGCCTGGCGACAGAAGCAAAGTGCGACGACACATTTTCCAGCGGACGCTGGGCGGCGACATAATGCATGGCCCCCATATTAGATTATGCGGACCTAGTGCAGTAAATTTCGGGTTCCTTGGTACGCCAGTTAGCCTCTATAAGCAATTTGACATGATTAAGTAGTCAGCTTGATTACAATCGCAATAAGTGATTGACCTGATAAAAGATCATCTCACTTAGCTTAAAGCGCCTAAGCATTGGCTCATCGCAAGCACCGAAGTATTGGTTCACAAAGAATTCCTAGTATTTGAGATTTCCACAAATCAATTTGAAGCCTTTAAGAATCATAAATATGGTTCTGGAGAAGGATTTTCCAAATATGGAAGGGTCGATTTGAAGATTCAAGATGAAGAAGTCTTCAACAGTGGGACTTTAAGATTAAAGGGTCTCTGGCGTAGATTTGAGAAGATAGCACAAGAAGGGGCGGTCTTCGACAACCTTCGCTAAGATTGTGGAGGTTGTCACTAAGATTTGAGAAGATAGCACGGGATGGGCGGTCTTCGACAGCATTCGCTAAGATTGTGGAGGTTTTCACCAAGATTTGAGAAGATAGCACAAGATGGCAGTCTTCGATGGCTTTTGCTATGATTAGGAAGGTTATCACTATGATTCAAGAAAAAAGCTCGAGATGTAGCTGCAATGATTGATGACATTCCCTAGGATGTGGAGAGTTGTCACAAAACTAAAGATGGCTACAAGCAGAATTATCTTCGATCGTGTTCCCTAGCTTGCGGAGGATGGTCACAAACGGCAGAGGATAACTACAATATGAGTTATCTTTGATGGTGTTTCCTAGCTTGCGGAAGACTATCACATCGGAAATTAGAGGCAGCTACAAGCAGAAAGGTCTTCAGCAAATACAACAAATCGAATACCCCCCAGAGACGTATGCTCGACGGTGCAAGATACGCGTTTCTTAACTCTTTTATCTATTTAACTAACGCTAGTTTGAAGGTATCGACGTTACAAGAATAATTTAGGATCGCCGAACGTTCTGAATCATTCTCCGTCCCTATCGCTACTTTGACTTTTATTTTCGAAACATAGGTTTCTCCAAACTCAGTCAAAGTGGGGGCTTCTGTAGACACCCAATTGTGTCTCCCCAAAACCAAACCCAGTGATGAATACCTTTCACGTTGAATCATAATCGAATGAAGTGAAAGTGTGAAAAGTCTAGTGTTGCGGTTAGTTTTTATTATAAATATTTCTTTCTGTTTTCGAAAACCAGCTCTATTTTATAAAAATAAAAAGTCCACTTTAGTTTGGTCCATGACAAGGGTCCAATAATGGTATAGTTGGATAGGGCTTGAAAAGAGCTTTCCAATGATATATTATAAGTCAAATTCCGATGAATTATGAGGAAGTGATGGCCAAAATACTAAACTGGGCCCGGTTTCGTTCTTATATACAGCCCAATGATCTAGAGGAGGGCCTATTATTAATTATCATTCCTAAAGATATTAGGATTGATTATACTCTTCTAGAATACTCTTGAAGGTTCTCTTAAATCCTAATGGAGTTAGGATTTATAATTATGTTTCAAAGAGGTTTGAAATTGAATAAAACTTCCTTATTTAAATCCTAATTCTATTCGAATTTAAAGATAATCAAAGACAGTCAGATATTATTTTCGTGCCTTTTAATCTTTATCCATATCTTATATGGTTAGATAGATCTTGAAATTATCTTTCCAATGATATATTATAATGAGCTATAACGAAAAAGATATGAATGGAATACGAAACTCTATCTAAAACTGACACCCTTCCCCTATTTCGGCCAGATATTTTTATCTACAAAAGATTTTAATCAGATTCTAATTGAATTGGAAAATAGACTTCAAGAGCTTTCCAAAGACATATTATATGACTTATTTGGACTTTAGGATCAAAAGATATGATAAAAACAAAAAAAAAAAATGTCTTAGAACCACCTAACGACAAGTTGTCGCCTGGCAATGCACCTTGTAGCCTGTCGACATGATGAATTTTATTCCGATTCGAAATCTAACTCTTTTCTATCAGTTTCCAGACTATTTTCTTATAAGCAGGGTCCCTGGACCACCCTTTTAGAGGATTACCGACAACTAGAATTCTCTAATTCTTCTCTCTCTCTAAAGCTAAAGCTAAAGCTTTCTTTCTCTCTCTTGATTTCTAAACCAACCCTCTTACAAACACCATACCGTATTCATTATTTCTAGACACACCTAGCAAAGTTCGAAGCTGCCTTTTTCTTAGATGTCAAAGGTTGATAATTTTGAAGGGTTTGGTCTCAAATCCAGTCTAAACTTTTTAACTCTTTCTTTTTATTTAATATAATTCTTTTATTTATTATTTTATTGATGTTTAATAACGCGTGTATTTTGTTATTAGAAAGAGGCACGAGGCATCAAAGTATGTAGTCTTATTGCTCTATTCTTGTAGAAAGCATGTTTATTATTTATTAATTCCTAGAATCATGTTAGAATGTTATTATTGCTCTCTAGTATCATGTTTAGAGTGCTTTCTATGATTTCTAATATCATATCAATATCATGTTAGTATCATGCTAGAGCTTAAGCATTGATATTTATTGCTTAGTGACATGCTAGGATTTGTTATTAATCTTGTTAGTATCATGCCTAGGATCTTGTTATTATTATGCTTTAGCATTGATATGATAATTATTGTGATGATTATTATGTTGCTTGATGCTTATTATTGTTATTCCTTGATCACGCCTTTTATACATGTCTAAAGGGAATTTGTACTTGTTATCACGCTTGATAAGATAATTAATAATCTTGTTTAAGGTTAATTTGATTATAATTCAAGTGATCGCTAATAATTGTTTTATTTGTGTATTAATATTCAACCAACATAGATTAAACAGGTTTAGGGTTAACCTAATGATTGCATGTTAGTCAGAAAGCGCACATGAATACGAGTACAATAAAGTAGAGGCCTATTTTATAGGGCGAGTTCTTTCTCTTTTAGATTGGATTCGTACCCTCATCCCCGAACACCAGTCATGGTTCCAGACCTATTGGAGTTGACAATCTCATGGATCGTTAAGGGGTGTAACCTTCAGCCTGTGAAGGGTTTACAAGTTCCTAAAACTTGAACCCCACTGTGATCATAACCATGCTTAAGTGGGGTTCAAGTTTCGGGTAATGCTTGAAATATTCGCTACAGTGCCCAGGAGTTTGGTCTAGTCAGTCTTTTTTGGTCTTTGTGCGTGCTTATGTGGTTTGTATGTCCGGTTTGATGTCATGTCTAGCTATACGGTCATAATACGCGTCCATAACCTCACTTAATCACTCACATGTGTCAAGTTCACACACTTCTCCTTGAGTCGTGCACCATTTTATAACCGTACTTTAGGAGGGCCTTGTGTCATTTTTTTATTTTGTTTTTTTCGCAGTAAGTCAGGTGGTATCCTCCCATACATACTTTCTTCTAAAAAAAATTTCGAAAAAATTTGCTTGCATTTTCTTTTCCGGATGGGTACGGTCAAGGTTAAGTCTAGTCATTAAAGGTGTTTTTGTTTCGATGTCACAACACTTAGTCAAGAAGCAGAGGTAGATTGTTATGGTTCGAGTCACTACCTCAACAACCTCTTTTACCTAAGAGGCGTTCAAGGAAACCACCACAATTATCTCCACAAAGTCCATCTCATGTTTACTTTCAACCAATGGCTTCTAAGGAGGATATTGAGAAAATTAACATGTCCATCGAGAGGTTGTCTACCATGATCTAAGTGCTCACTACCAGAGTCAATACGGTAGAACAAGACAATCAAAACAATGGTACCGTGGCTTCAATGGACAAGATTAAAGAGCAAATGAGTAAGATATTTCAAGAGTACACCTAAGTGGAGCAACCTGTCACTTCTTCGTCCATAAGGGACAAGCTTCCCGAGAAGTTTTCCGCTGGTGACATTCCCAAGTTCAAGCCTACTGATAATCCGATGTTCCACTTGAAGGCTTTTTCTGCGACCAAGGCTCTCAAGGGGTTAGATGTGACACTTTTCCCTACTGTGTTCCCTCTTTCCTTGGAGCATGTCTGTCAATAATGGTTCTAATCTTTGGAATCCAAGCATGTTGCGACTTGGGAGGATGTTACTAAAAGCTTCATGAACTGTTACAAATGTAACATCCAAGCTAAGACTTCTGAACATGAACTTTCCATTCTCAAACAAAAGGAGAATGAAGGCTTCACTACTTATCTAAGCAGGTGGAGAGAAACAGCTGCACTCTTGGTTGATCCTTCCAAGGAGAAGGAGATAGTTCGCCTATTTATTGCGAATTTGACTCATAAGTACAAACATCACTTGAAGTTTCTGTCCTTAAACACCTTTGAAGCTATGTACGTTATTGGGATCAATATTGAGGATGAATTGATGAAGACTGTTGGTAGCAACAACAACAACAACACTTGGTAAAACAAGAATAACGACACTCCTTATTCTTCGTCTCCGAAGCCCAATAATGTTACCAATATCATCAACGTCAATGTTGTGTTAGCTCTTAATGCTCCCACTCAGAGATTCCAAAGGCAAAGGAAGGTTTACACGTCTTTGGGAATGAGCTATGATGCTACTTTTGATCGCTTCCATAGTCAAGGACTGATTATGCCAATTAGCCCCTTTCCAAAACCTCGACAAGAGAAAAGAATTGCTAGCTATGACCCAATGTTCATTTCCAGTTTCATCAAGGTAAAGGTCATACTACTGAAAAGTGTTAGAGGTTGAAGGATGCGATCCAAGACCTGATTAATGCTAATCAACTTCCTGTCCCTCCAGGGGGCAAGAAGCCCAATATTCAAACAGGTCCCCTTTCTGATGATTTCGCTATCATGGGAGATGAAGTCTCCTTTGATCCGTCACTACTCATTCAACCTGTGAATGAACCTCTACCAAAAGTTGTCGTTGTTTCAAGCTGTGAAGAAGTGAATTGAATTTAGCATAGTGACGATGAAGACGTCTATCTCAAAGATATAACCTTTTTATCTCTTGGCACTAGTGAAGATTATTGGGGAGACCTTAAGGTCAAGGTTCTCACCAGAAATGGACGGTTGCAATAGCCTATTCCACCTCCACCTCCACCAGCAATCACAACCAATAGTTGATCTCATAAACATTGTGAACAACGATGTGATCAAACAATTACAAAAGACTAAGGTGGAAATGAATGTATGGAAGCTTGTGGACACCTCCCACGAGCATCGAACGACTGTGATGAATGCTCTGGTGAAAATAGGATTTGATAGTGATATGACTCCTCAAAGACTTGTCACCTTTCTCACTATTGAATTGCCAAGTACCAGTAATCTGATTTCCTTCTCTGATAAGGATCTGTCCTCGGAAGGGGACCATCGTAACAAGGCCTTCAACTCACTGTGGTGTGTAGGCAGATGAATGTTCCCATGAGCCTAGTTGATAATGGCTCAGCAATCAATGTATGTCCACTGCGCACTGCAAAGAAATTGGGCATAAAAAATGAAGAATTGATTCCCTCTACTCAATGGATTCGTGCTTACAATAATACTTGCCGTCATGTCGTGCGTACTATAATGCTTAATATAACTACTGGAGCCATTGAACGTCGTACCAAGTTTCCGGTGGTGGATATTAAGGCTTCTTTCAATTTTTTGTTAGGTCGTCCTTGGCTTCATAACTAAAGGCAATTCCGTCGTCGTTGCACCAAAAGGTGAAAGCTATAGTTGGAGGGATTCCAATTACCATTGATGCATCCCCCATGCGCATTAAAGTTATTGATACTCCCATTGTCCATGTCGAACATGACGAGGATGATGAAGATCTCTAGGGTTTTTCGCTAGATGATGTTCTAATGATCGAAGAAGAGGAGAAGTGTCACCTCGACTTTGATCCTTATTCGAATACCAACATCAACTTAATTATGAAGAAGCAAGGACATTTCCCTGGAATGACCCTTGGGCTCAAGAAAAAAGTGGATGAACTTTGGGGCCATCCTGGTGCACCCAAGAAAGATACTTTTGGCTTAGGATTTAAGCCAACAAAAGAAGACATGAAACAGCTTTCCTAAAGATGAAGTCTTGCAACAATGCTCGAACCATGAAGACAGAAATAACCATGGATCCATATCCCTTCACTCTCAACGGCCAGTACATCAAAGAGGTGAAAGACTTCCCAAGCTATGAATTCCCCGAGTCTTTCGACCACGATGGGAAGCGTGAGCCAGGTTTCGAGATGTTCCTTGATTGTGACTTTATCGACGAAGGCGATGAATTCTGCACAGCTGAGAAACCAGCTAGTCCAAGCTCTGATGATATGAACATTAATCTTCTTTAAACCCAAGCCTGTCCGCAATGACAATTTTTGGACTAGAAAAGAATAAATCCAAGCCTGTCCGCAATGACAATTTTGAGCTCATTCGAGCTGTTGTATCAAGAAAAGAGTTTAACCCCTCTGAGGTTATTGTCCTGACTAATGGTATTTTAAAGGGATGGCGCAAGACAGTGAAGATCACTACGCCAAGTGGAGGAAAGCTGGAAATGACCACTGGCGAAGGTCCTATGTTTGGTGAATCCAAATCGTCTGGGTCCGAGTCCGAGTCTAAGTCTTTAGATGAGTCTTTAAGATCTGAGGTCGACCCCCTTTCTGCTGTTGAGTCTAATGTAGTTCCCCCTAATGTTGAGTCTCTTGTCAAGTCTCCTCTCTATCCCAAATAATTCCGGCGAGGTCGCAACTGACCTTGCCCTCCTTGATGTAATGACCAATGAATTAAATGAAATGAGTGCCTTTGCTTACGATGCATGTCACTCCCCTAACCCTGATCAATATTGCTTTGCTAATGATAAATATGACAATGAAATAATAAAAGCAATGGAAGAACACGAAAATAAAACAACAATTATTGAAGATACAGAAAAAGTTAAAATTTCCAATGATACGACTATCAAAGAAGTTAATATTGGATTAACACTAAGTCAAGATGAACGCAAAGAGCTAATTAACTTGCTCAGTGAATTTGTTGAAGTATTTGCTTGGTCATACCAAGATATGCCGGGGATTGACAGGGATATAGCTTAGCATACGATAAAACTCATTCAAGGTATGAAGCCTATCAAACAAAAGTTGCGTCGTATGAAACAAGATGTAGCTCTCAAAAATCAAGGAAGAAATTAGAAAGCAATTGGCTGCAGGTTTCATCAAAGTATCCAAGTATCTGGAATGGATAGCTTATGTGGTTCCAGTTCCGAAGAAAGATGGAAGGGTCAGAATGTGTGTTGATTACAGGGATCTCAACAAAGCAAGCCCTAAAGATGGGTTCCCTCTACCTCACATTGACATTCTGGTCGACAACACAGCAAACCATGCACTCCTATCATTCATGGACGGCTATGCTGGATATAACCAAGTATTGATGGCCGAGGAAGTCATGGAGAAAACCACATTAATCACACAATGAGGTACATATTGATAAATGGTAATGCCGTTTGGGTTGAAAAATGCGGGTGCTACCTACTAAAGAGCAGCTACAACATTATTACATGATATGATGCATAAAGAAGTGGAGGTGTATGTTGATGATATGATCGTCAAGTCAAAAGATCGGCCAGGCCACATCATTGCACTTCGCAAATTCTTCTATAGACTCCGCAAGTATAATATGAGAGGTAATCCAGCAAAATGTGCATTCGGAGTTACATCAGGCAAGCTACTTGGCTATGTGATTAGTTCTCGAGGAATTAATTTTGATCCCACAAAAGTCAAGGCAATCATGGCCATGCCACCACCAAAGACTTAGAAGAAGATTTAGGGTTTTATCGGAAGATTGCAATATATAAGTAGGTTCCTATCCAAACTCACTACGATATGTGAACCTATATTCAAGAAGCTCAAGAAGAACGTTCCTATCACATGGGATAATGACTGCCAAAAAGCTTTCAACAAGATCAAGGAATACTTGGCAAACCCACCCGTGCTAGCGCCAGCAATGCCTGACTTTCCCCTTTGAGTCTACCTTACGGTTACAAGAGAAACGATGGGGGTAATGCTAGCACAGGAGATCAAAAATAAGGAGAACACAGTCTACTACTTGAGTGAAAAGCTTTAAGGTTAAGGGACCAGGACACACCACTTGAAAAGTTGTCTCGCACTCGTGTGGGCTGCGCAAAAATTAAGACATTACATGCTCACTCATACAGTGCATGTTGTATCCAAGATGGAGCCTCTCAAGTATTTGTTCGAAAAAGCAACACTCAATGGTAGATTACCGAGGTGGATAGTCAACCTTGCTCGGTTTGACTTAAAATTCGTACCGCAAAAGGCTATCAAAGGTTCTGCGGTTTTTGACTTCCTAGCAGAATTCCCACTAGAAGAAGTTTAGAAAGAAGAAGAAGAGTATGATTTCCCTGAAGAACATCTACTCATGACCAAAGATGATAGCTGGACGCTCTATTTCGATGGAGATTCGAACCAAAAAGGTTGTGGTGTAGGAGTCTTTCTCGTATCACCCAACGAAGAACACATCCCGATTTTCATGAAGCTCGACTTTGATGTCACCAAAAATGCTGCGGAATATGAAGCATGCATCTGGGGATTAGAAATAGCTGTGGCCCTTGGAATTAAGAAGCTCAGAATCTACGGTGACTCGTCACTAATCATCAACCAGATCTCTAACAAGTGGAAGGTGAGAAGTGAAAGTCTCGCTACGTATCAAGCTCATCTGGAAACTCTCACGGAGCAACTAGATGAAGTGGAATATACGTACTTGCCTAGAGATGAAAACAAGTTTAACGACGCACTGGCTAAATTTGCATTAATGGTGCGAATTCCAACAGAAACAATCAGAATGCCATTGACCATTGAAAGAAGATATGAGCTGACTTATGTTCATGCACTTGATGATGAACACGAATCACAAGAAGAAGATGAAGAGCCATGGTAGACAAATATCCTTAATTATGTAACGAAGGGAGAATATCCTCCCAACACTGATAAAAGATCACGCCGTGCTTTGAGGCTCCTGGCCTCACAGTATGTTCTCATTAGGGGACAACTCCACAAAAGGACCGCTCAAGGGAGAAATCTCTTATGCACAGCAAATACCTCTGCGCACAGAACCATGGAAAACCTTCATGTCGGAATATGTGGAACGTATATGAATGCTAAAAACTAAAATGTTAGTCCAAAAGATTCAATGACAAGGTTCTTACTGGAGTACCATGGAGAGAGACTGTCAAGAATATGTAAAGAAATGTATGAAGTTTCAAGTCTATGCAAATTTACAGCATGTTCCACTTTCGCTTCTCTACATATATACTTCTCCATGGCCTTTTTCTACTAGGGGTATCGATATCATCGAAAAAATAACGCTACTAGGGCAAGGGGGACATGAGTTCATCCTTGTAGCAATCGACTACTTCACCAAATGGGTTGAGGCAGCCTCATATGCTAAGTTCACAGCAAAACATGTAGCTCAATTTATTGAGAAAAATATCATATGCCGGTCTTGGGCACCTCATGAGATGATCAGTGATAATGGAACGCATTTCCAAGCCGAGTGTGCAAAACTATTAAAGAAATATCATATCAAGCATCACAGATCATCACCCTACAGACCACAAACAAATGGTGCGGTTGAATAGGCTAACAAGAATGTGAAAACTATCATCGAAAAGATGACGAAAAATTACAAGGATTGGCCAAGTAAGTTACATATCGCCCTTAGGGGTTATCAAACTTCTATTCGTACGTCAACGGGGGCTACCCATTTCTCTTTGGTCTATGGAGTTGAAGTTGTACAACCAATAGAGCTCGAAATCCCTTCTCTACGAATCGCATTGGAAAGTCAACTAGATGAAGTTGACTGGATTAGAGCGAGATATGATGAACTAGTCTCACATGACGAAAAACGCTTGACAGATTTGCATCATGTCCAAACCTACCAACAGCGTATGGCACAACATTTCAATAAAAAAGTCAAGACTAGGAACATCAAGGAAGGCGACTTGGTACTTAAGGCACTTCGCAATAATGTGTTAGATCCAAGAGGAAAATTTAGACCAAACTGGTGAGGTTCGTACATTGTCAAGTCTATTTTTCCGGGTGGAGCAGTACAATTGGTAGACATGGATGGCAACGGTTTCCACAACTTAACCAATTTGGATCAACTCATGAAATTTTATGCCTAGTTGCATGGGTTCATGACTCGATAAAGCTACATTTAGCCTGATTTCTTTTTAATGATACGTAGACAACCCCTTAAGGGGGCCCGACAACTTTCAAAAATAAAACCCCTCCTTCATCAACCAAGCATGGAGCTAAAACAAAGGAAATCCCACAGTAGCAACCACCGTGCCATGTCATCAGCCACCACACCACCTCAACTTCCACCGCGACATGGCAACTTCCACTGCACCACGGCAAAAAAAATGTCGCGCCACGCTCAAGTCTTGACTTGGGCAATGTACAGCAGGGAGATAGAGAAGGCTTGCGTTCCTACGTCAGGCGGTTCAATCTGGTCCGAATCCAGATTCATGGGCTGTCTAATGAGGTCGCTTTCACGGACTTCTTTAAGGGTCTGAAGGACGGGTCTACTTTTAAGTACGAACTCATCCGCAAACAAATCTTTACTCTGCAAGGAGCCTTGCGAGAGGCGGAAGCCTATATA
This sequence comes from Chenopodium album, assembly GCF_948465745.1. Taxonomy (NCBI): domain Eukaryota; kingdom Viridiplantae; phylum Streptophyta; class Magnoliopsida; order Caryophyllales; family Amaranthaceae; genus Chenopodium; species Chenopodium album. Next base: position 41,228,623 of record NC_137834.1, on the reverse strand, counting down.
CAGGCGATCGAACTCTGCTCCTCCAATAAGCAGTCGGACCATAAGAAGTCCGACCGGCAGAAAGAGAGTCGGCCTGCTCAGCCGGTTCCTAAGCCAGAAGAGAGCAAAAAGAAAAAGCAAGTCTGGGCCATTGATAACTCTGATCAACCGGCCTAGAAGAAGAAAAAAGAATGGAAATCGTACGTCCCAAGGTACGAATTCCACAAGGACTGCTGCTCCATCCTCTTTGAAATTAAGGATCGGCTGACTCTTGAAAATCCGACTCCTATGAAAGGTTCCGCTGAAAATCGGAATAAAAACAAGCATTGCCATTTCCATGAGGATGTTGGCCATGTCACGAACGACTTCTTTAGTCTCAAGCGGGAGCTCGACCGTATGGCCGACAAAGGACAGCTGAAGTCCTATGTGAAGTCCAAAGTGACTTCAAAGGAAAATCCGGGGCAGTCCAAGAAAAAGACTCCCCAGCCTGCTGTGAGTGCCGAAACTGATGAAGATCCGGTATACACCATAGCAGACGGATTTGCCAGTGGTGGCCCGACCATTCGGGGCACCAAGGACCATGTGAGAAAGATGGTAAACTCTGTTGAGGAAGGGGATGCGGCAGGCACATCCACCTTCCCTAAATTTGTCATCACCGAGCAGGACAAAGGCAATGTCCGTCGGCCGCATGATGACCCTGTTGTCATTGAATGCAAGGTCGCCAACCAGCTGGTTGGCCGAATTCTAATTGACACAGGAAGCTCCGCTGACCTCATCAGCCTCAAATGCTTATCCAATCTCAAGTACAAACTGGATAGCATGATGAAGGTCTCCCACACCCTTGTTGGGTTTGGGGGAGGACTTGTGCACCCAGTCGGACGAATTGACTTACCTGTCCGCCTAGGAAGCAGGGGAGACGGTCGGCACATGACCATCCGTTTCCTAGTGGTTGAAGAGCTCACAGCTTACAACCTCATCTTTGGCCGTCCTACTCTTAATGAGTGTAAGGCCGTCATCATCCCTGCACTCATGCTACTTAAGTATGAGAAGGATGATGGAATAGTCGGTTCCCTTAATGGGGACCAAAAGACGGCTCGAGAGTGTTACCTCTCGGACGTCAAGCCCGCGGCCGTAGCATCCGGTCGGGGCAAGCAAACAATCGACCTCGACGATGTCGAGGAAGAACAGTCGGCCCCACCAGCCGGAAAGAAAAGAAAAACTGATCAGCTGGTGGTGGTCAAAAAAGAAAAACAATAGCAATCACTGACCGGGGAACGGTCAGATGATCTCCGTCCGAAGTAAAAAAGCTGCTGGATGCCAAGTTCATTCGGTCGTGCAATTTCCCTGAGTGGGTAGCTAACGTTGTGTTAGTAAAAAAGCCGAATGGAACTTGGCGGATGTGTGTTGACTACACAGACCTCAACAAGGCATGTCCAAAGGATAGTTATCCATTGCCTAAGATCGACAGTCTGGTCGACTCAACAGCCGGACATGCCTTGATGAGTTTTATGGACGCCTATTCAGGTTTCCATCAGATCCCCCTGTGGAAAAAAGATCAAGAAAAGACGGCATTCGTCACTGATCAGGGGTTGTTCTGTTATACGGTGATGCCGTTTGGTTTGAAGAATGTGCCGGCTACTTTCCAACGAATGATTAATACGGTCTTCATTAATAAAATCGGAAGGAATGTAGAGGCGTACATTGATGACATGATAGTCAAATCCAAACAACAGGCGGATCATCTTGCTGATCTCTGAGAAACATTCGCCACACTCAAGCGGCACAAGGTCATGCTAAACCCCAAAAAGTGTGTCTTTGGTGTTGAGTCTGGGAAGTTTCTCGGATTTTTGATTCACCAAAGGGGAATAGAGGCCAACCCTGAGAAAATACAAGCGGTAATCGACATGCAGTCGCCCCGTACTGTGAAGGAAGTGCAAAAACTAACAGGTTGTCTGGCGGCCTTGGGGAGATTCCTCAGTCGGTCAGGCGAAAAGTGCTTCTACTTTTTCCAGGCAATAAAAAAGAAGACAAACTTTGAATGGGGGGATGATGCAAAGGCGGCCTTTCAAAAGCTGAAAACTCATTTGCACTCTTTTCCAAGGCTTGTCAGCCCTTTGCCCAAAGAAAAACTCTTCATGTACTTAGCCGTCTCTTATCATGCCCTCAGTGCCGTTCTCTTAGCTGAAAGAGACGACATCCAGCTCCCGGTGTACTTCATTAGCCATGTTCTGAGAAATGCGGAGCTTCGGTACCCCATGGTTAGAGAAATTCGGCCTTGCCCTTTACATGGCCATCAAGAAGCTACAACCCTACTTCTTGGCGCATGCGGTAGAAGTCTATACTGACCAACCGATCAAACGGCCACTCACAACCCTGGAGTCTTCTGGACGAATGCTTAAATGGGGTATTGAAATGCAAGGATTAGAAATCACTTACGAACCAAGGAAGGCAATAAAGGGGCAAGCATTTGCTGACTTTATTGTCGAAATGACAAGGCCGGTTGTACCAGACAATACAGACCAGGTTTGGAAAGTGTATGTGGATGGGAGCTCCACTGTGAACGGCTGTGGTGCAGGGATTATCTGTCAGTCTCCTGAAGGAGATAAGTACGAATACGCACTACGGTTTAAGTTCCAGGTCTCTAACAATGAGGCCGAGTATGAGGCCCTACTGGCCGGCATTCAGTACTGCAAGGCGGCAGGGGCGAAGAAGATAGCCGCATGCTCTGATTCTTAACTGGTCGTACTCCAGGTTAATGGAACGTACGAGGCCACTCATCCTTCCATGATAAAATATTTGCAGGCGGTCAAGAGTGAAGTTGGGACACTTGAAGAATTCCATCTAACTCAAGTGCCCAAGTCTTCAAATAATCAGGCGGATGCTCTGTCAAAACTAGCATCATCCGCCTCTTGTGAAACGCCTCGGTCGGTCTTCTGGGAGGTCATGGAAAAAAGGAGTATATCTAATGAAGACCCCATTGGAATTCTTGACCGAAGCTCTACCTAGATGGACAGCATCCGGGCTTATCTTGCAGACGGCACGTTACCTAATTCACACTAGGAGGCGGCTGCTCTAAAAAAGAAAGCGGCAAACTTCGAGCTGAGACAAGGAGAACTCTTCAAAGCTGGTTTCTTGAAACCCCTATTTAAGTGTGTTACCCCAGAAAAGGGTAGAGAAGTCCTCGAAGATTTGCATGCGGGTTTCTGCGCCTCCCATATAGGCGGCAGGTCTTTAGCTGCCAAGGTCAGGCGGCTCTATTTCTGGCCAACTCTGGAGTCGGACGCTATGGAAATGGTAAAAATATGTGACAAGTGTCAAAAGTTTGGCAAGCTCATCCATCGTCCGGCCACAGACCTGACGGCCATCCACAACTCAATTCCCTTTGCCAAATGGGGCATGGACATACTAGGGCCTTACACCGCGGCCCCAGGCGGCAAGCGCTACATACTGGTAGCCGTGGATTACTTTACCAAGTGGGTAGAGGCGGAGGCGATCAAAAACATCAAGACTAAAGAGGTTATTTCCTTCATTTGGAGGAACATTATCACTCGCTTTGGGGTGCCCATGTCTATGGTTTTTGACAATGGTCCTCAATTTGAGACGCCTCAACTCAAGACTTTGCGAGGAGAGCAAAGGGTCTCAAGCCTCTTTGCATCAGTCGGCCGTCCCCAAGCAAACGGTCAGGTTGAAGCCTTCAACAAGTTAATCTTAGACGGGATTAAAAAGAAAATTGAACGGGCTGGTGGTCTTTGGGCGAATGAATTACCACACGTCCTCTGGTCCATCAAAACGACTGCTAAAGGGGCAATTGGAGAAACCCCGTTTCTCATGGTGTATGGTGCAGAAGCTGTCCTGCCCATTGAACACTATGAGCCGACTCTTCGAGTCATGTTATATGACGAGGAAGCTAACTGGGAGGCCATGCGGCTGACATTGGACTCGCTCCCAGAGCGCAGGGGCAATGCTGCCTTGCGCCATGAGATTTACCGTCTGAGAATGACACGAGCTTACAACAAGAGAGTACACAAGCGTCCTCTCAAAGTGGGGGACTTAGTGCTACGGAAAATGGAGGCAGTCGGTAGGGCGAATGAGCAGGGAAAGTTAACCCCAAATTGGGAAGGCCCTTACCGAATATATGAGGAAGTAAGAGACGGCACCTACCGCCTGGAAGAACCAGACGGCAGGAAGCTGCCTAAGACTTGGAATGTAGATAACTTGAAAAAGTACTACTTCTAAGTACGAATGTAAATACCTCAAATTTTGTCATTTAAAAATTTGTTTAATGAGAATATGCCTTCATTTCCAGCTTGTCTTTCCTTATTATTAGTGGCGTCTGTACAAAATACAGACGACCAATGCATTTGGATGGCGTCCGTCCCAACAACAGACGTCCCAATCCCTCTGAAGAAGCCGACTGGTTTAAAACAGCAGTTTCTACGAAATTCTTTAAATTTACGCCAACACTTAACTAATATTTGCTTAACTCTTTAGAAGGCCTAAGGCCAGATAAGATAATTTTGAGGCCAATGGCCGGATATTAGGAAAAACATAGTCACAATAGAGGTCGAATGGTCATAGTCTGCTCCAACATGAGTCAGATAACCGACGACGTCCATTCGGGCGAATTCGTCGAGGAGAAGCATCTCCTATTTGGGTGGCACATTGCTCTACAAATACACTAAGCGGCCCTACCGAATGCTAAGGCAGCATTCGTAGTCGTTTGGTTTAATCAAAAGTGAAATCTAAAAGGCCAGAAATTTTCTAACTGTTCTAGCACAGTCGGAAAAGGGTCACTATTTCATAAGTAGAGGCTATTGAGGCATTAGGCCGGATGCGCCTGTTTTTGTTCTAATGCAAGACTGGCAGAAAATTTTTACTAATTTACAAAACTAATGAGGCCCTTGGCCAGATACGCCAGTTTTTGCCCAAACGCAGAACAGGCGGACTATTACTTATCAAGAAAACGAGCTAAAATACTTAGCAGATTAAAGAGACTTGTGGGTCGAATGCGCCTGTTCTTTGCTCTTGGGGCAAGACAGGCGGATTCTTCTAAAGTAAAATTAAGACTAAGTTAAAACTTGGCACCTTTTCTCGTCAAAGCCTAAGGCCGAATGCGCCTGCTTTTAGTTCTTGGAACAAAACAGGCGAGGGATTTCTTTTTAGAAAAATTTGCTAAGTCAAAATGTTGTATCTCGCTTGAGCCAATGAATGAATGAAAATAATTATTCATTCGCTCTTAATGGCCGTCTGTCGCGTGGTTTGGGGCAATCACCATAGTGATTGATTGACTAAGAAACCATGTATACTCTTCTAAGTATCAATATTTTCTAAGTCAATCAATCCACTCAACCGAAACCACTCGACATCCATCCAGGGGCAAGAACATTCGCATGCTATATAGGTTATAATACTTAGCCAAAAACATGCAATGAAAAAATTTAGAGAACAACAATATGAATAACTTCAGCCAAACGGCCGAATGATTTTAAATTAAAAGGCCCAATCGCCATCAGACGATTGGGTAAGATTGTTAGCTGGCAAAGCCAGAGGAATTGTCAAATCACCCGACCCCTCGGTCGGTAAAGATACATGAATACTCGGCGCGCAGTCCGGAAGATGAAATGAATGGCCATTCGGCCGCAGAAATAACTACCAAAAGCTTTAAGGGGCAGAGGGATTGTCAGCATTGGCAGCCGCATCATAAGTTGCCGGCTGCTCTCCATTGTCCTCATCCTCCTCTTCCCCAGAGGAGCCTGAAGAGGAGTCGGCCTCTTTACCATCCGCATCCTCCTCTTCAGCCTGGCGAAGGAGTTCAGCATTGTAATCCTCGTTTGCCTTATCAAACTTGGATTTCCAGATGCCAAAATCAGCACCCGGCTGTACCACCTCCCATGTCGCCCGCATGATGGATTCGTAGTCTTCCATCATTTGTTTGACAAGGGCCTGCTTCTCCTCCTCGGCCCGGGACTCGAACTTGGCCTTCAGCTGCTGCTCCTGGTTCGCCAGGCGCCTCTCCAGGCGGCTAACCTGCTCCTTGGCCCTCTCGGACTCTTTCTTGGCCTCTTGAAGAAGCTCAAGTTTTTCCTTAAGGCCTTTAACTTCGGCCTTAAGTTCATTGACTTTGGAGCGGGCCGAATCCAGGTCCTTCTTCACCTGCAGGTTGGCGTCCGCCTGGGAATACATCATATCAAGGGTAAGAAGCTCATTCTGAGCAATTTCAAATTGAGCTCGGTCTAAGGCGGACTCGGCTCGAGCAATAGCGGTTGTTACCTTTTTTTATTTTTCCTGGATTGGCCGTCTGAGCCCTTGGACGCGCAGCATGGCCTAGAAATAAGAAAAGACCGAATGGTCAAAACCAGTCGGATATAAATTAAAAGTGAAGGAAAATTTAGCTAACTCTTTTACCTCGCAGAGGTTCCCCAAGATGGCATCCAAGTTAAGGGTGCCGATTCCCTTGACGGACGCCTTCTCCTCAGGATTAAGCGACCGCAGCATCTCCGTGGCCATCTGGATGACGGTCGGCCTTTGTGGGGGGGCTGCAAAATTATGAGTTAGTCAAGTTCCAAGAAGCCAAATTAAGCATTGAAGTTTAATAAAGATGCGGTCCATACCGTCCGGCTGGGCCTCCTCCTCCGTCTCCTTCCCCTAACGTCTCTTCTCTCCTGCTGAGCCGACAGCAGTGCTTGGTTGCTTAAAGCCACCCTTTGATGCCTGAGTGGCATCCAGTTTGCTTACCTCCCCGTCAGCTTTGGGATTAGAGCTGTCCCCTCTTTTGGGCTTGTAATCGATGTGTTTCCGGTTCTTACCGGATGCACTCACATCACCCGCCCCTGTTTTTTAGATTTTGGGTTGGGGTTGTTTGGAGGGAGAAGGCTTGGTAGAAACGCTCTACATGAGTTAAAGGAAAAGCGTCAGAAAAGCAGGCAGGCAAAATGTAACCTCTATTGAAAAAATATACCAAGTGTCACAAAATTACTACCTTGGGGGAACCGGCTGCCTTATGCTCGTCACTCGCCCTGTTAAGGACGTTGGTTCGGTACTTAGCTGCAGAGACAGCAGCCGGCTTCTTCGTTGCCGAGAGCTTTTCCATTGCTTTGTCTGCACCAGAAAGAGGAAGTTAGGCTTTATAAGCATACACTGAAAACAATTTTAAGTTTACTTAAAGACAGACGGCCGAATACCTCTCGGCATCTCAAAAATTAGACCACAAGCGCCCAAGAACACCCCATCTTCTACCCACTTGTAAAGGGGAATGTAGCTCTAGGGGACGACTATTTTCTCCCCATGCTCGTTTGTCCGAACGGACACTGTAAACAGCCCCTGGTCAAAAATTTCCTCCTGGGCCCGCCTAGGGAGAGGGGGCAAGGCACTCTTGCCAGCCAGGAGGGGCGGATCCTTGTTCCACCGATTGTATTTTTGGTTAAGTCGGCCTTCAGGTTAATGGACAATTTAGATCTTAGTTCTCCAGTCCTTTCATTTGTTCTCTTTGCGAACTGCCATCATGTACCCCTTGCAGGTGGTCAAGGTGTACCAGCCTTCGCCGCCCTTGGCAGGCGCTCGGCTGAGATAGTGCATGTGGGTGAATGCCTCAAAGCTGGGATCCACCTCCAGAATTTCACATGCGGCAACGTACCCGATTATATTTATCCATGAATTCAGGACGAGTTGCCAGATACCCAGTTGGTATCCATCTAGTATCCTCTCCACGACCGGGTGGAGAGGGAAGAGTAAGCCAGCCTGAAGGACCGCCTCGTAACAGCCGAACGCTTTGTCCTTATAGCTGGCCAGGGAGGGCCAGGTTATAGTATCCTCCTTGTTGGGGACGGCCAAGGAGAAGCCATGCCCCATTACGACCTTGCGCCTGTAATTGGCAAGGCCGGATGTCATGGAGGCTCGCTTGCTCTGCGGGACATGGTGAAAATAGGGGGCGCGCTCCAAGTGCCTGGAAGCACTCGTCTCCGCCCAGCCTTCCCCCTTTTCTACTGACAAGGACTCCCTTGTAGTATCTATTTTTTCTCGGACCTCCTCTGACTCAACAGAGGCGCTGTCAGAAGATGACGAGGCCGAATCATCATCAGAGCTTTCCCCAGAGCTAAGGGACTGTCGGCTAGGGCCAGCAGGGTCCTCCCCTAGACTCTCCTCAGGCGCCTGTCCTGAAGGCTCGGCCTGGTACTGACTGTCAGCTTCCCTCAGTATAGTATCACTGGGGGTGCCGCTTGAAGAAGAGGGAGAATAATAAGTTGGAGTTGGGGGAAGGTCAGAAGAGGGATTTGGGGGTGCTCTGAAATCTCGCTAGCTGGCACCCTAATGGAGCCGTATGAATTTGGAGTCTCACTGTCCGAATGGTAAAAGGTACCATCCGGCCTATATCTCCTTGTTGTCTGCTTTGTTCGAGCCATCGTGTCCTGCAGATGCACATACACTGTCGGATTTGGAGATGTACTTAAAGGAAAGTTCTCGAACGAGCATTCGACACTCCTAGTTCTAGATTCAGCCGTCCCTGGTGACCGGCTGATCGCTAACCTAGGTCGTGCCGTGTACGTTTGGGAAACCATTTGAATAAACGAAAAACACAAGAAAAAAAAATAAAAGAAAAGAGCATGCGGTTACCTTAGAAGAAGGTATTTGAGACGCCTGGTTGGCTGAACCAATCGGTAGGAAAGGCCGAGTATCGGATGCTTGACAAAAGTTAGGGTCTTTAAGAGTCTTTGAGAGTCAAAAGTCCAGAGATTCTCCATGATTCGCAAAGGTGTGAAAACAAAAATGAAGTCAAACTTTCCTATTTATAGAAAGGGGAAACCCTAATTTTTCCCCCCAAAATGTAATTTGAAAATTCGCCTAGTCATATGATGACATCTGTCACAGGCGCCACGTGCAATACACGTGACCCCTATGAGGGGGCAAATGATTTGGGTATTTTTACCCGGCCAGGTGGCCCAATCAGAAAGTGCCACATGTCCTCAGTAAAGGTGTCATTTGGACCTATGAGATGATGACACGTGGAGGGCGGACATTCCTCTGTCCTAAACAGGCTGATGGTCCAGCATGTACCATTCAGACGGCGACACGTGTCGCCCAAAAAGATGCCCAAAGGCCTTTTGGGCTCAGTGACACGTGTCACTCAGGCATTGCCTCTAGAATGGCGGCCTTCAAGGGCCCAAATCCCGAGGCGCCGTTTTGCGGCGTGACCTAATTCCTAGGTCACCAGACCTTAGGGAGGGCACACTTTCCAAAAGGACCCTATAAATAGGGACATTCTTACATTTATGACAAGTCAGAGATATACACGCAATACGAGACAACACGTCACTTATTACAGAGCTGTCGTTTTCAAGGAACATACACCACTTTACCTGAGCTTGGAATCCGAGAAGATAACTTTATTTCCGCACGTTTTATTACCGAACGTTTACTAACTTAATCTTCGGAGGCGGACCACCGACCATCCGGCGGTCTGTTTGCTTTGCAGGTACAGGCGTCCTTTGTTGAATCCAGTCTCAGTGTTGTAACTGTCCCAAGGGATAAAACCCCCGAAACATTTGTAATTTATAAAAATACATATATTTTATTTAAGCTGCCGAATTATTTTAATTAAATTAAAATAATATTTTTGAAATTAAAGTTTAACCTTAAATCACGTCATAAAATCCAGAATCATAAGATTTAAAACGTTAGGCGCCCTAAAACATTTAAAGTAACTTTAGTGGTAATTAAATCGAACCTAAGCTTCCAGATACCACTTTGTAACACCCCAATAATTCTCTCTTTAAACCTGTGAGGACCCTGAACAATATTCAAGAGAATTACTGGCGTGCTACCGCCACGTTTCAAACGTTAAGGCTTTATCAGAAAATAGCAGCGAAAAAACTAAATCAGTTATAAATAAGTTTCAAAACCAACGAATGTAACTAAATTAAGTCATAAAACTTGGAACCATTAAGGCCCTTATTCAAAACCCAATAAAAGTAGTAAGTGATTAAATTCAGTGTTCAAATAAATTCAAACCCAAAAGAAATAGTGTCGAATAAAATCGAATTAAAATAAATTCAAACTTGCAAAAGAAATAAAATGTAAACAACGAACTCTCTACTCAAGATCCCACAACCCTGATGAATGCTGCATTTGTAAGAACTTGTGGTAATTCTGCTCCCCAACATTACAAGTGTAAAAATTGGATCGTCACAGGGTCATTGAAAGGCGAAGGCCATGACCAAAGAAAGACACACAAAGCACGCAATCAGCAAAGCTGAGTACATACAAGCTGCAAAATAAATTAAGAAATCCATAACATGCTACTAATAATCAATCATCATGCATCATTAAATTATAGACTCAACACACGACTCAACTATTTATATTACTAAGACTCCATTAATTAATAATAGGTAAATCATTATTTTTATTTATTGGATTACGCAATAGACAAGGTTGTCCAACCCATGCTCCATTTGGAACATCAATAAAAGAAAAAACCCATGCCTCCTTTCGGAAACATCAATAAACATCCATTGACCACGGGCGCGACTCCGTGACCGTAGTTAGTATGAGATCTCACCTAACACCTAGTTTTGAAAAATATTTGAAATAAGAGACTCGTAGATCAGACGGCCTCGAGAAAAGTACACGGATAATACCCCATGTACCCCAACCCCTGATTGTCATTACTCCAGAAGTGCACCAATCCAGAGTTTTATTGCTCATCCATCTTGCACTTTACGTGATTTACAGGTTTAGACTTGGTGATGACTCATATGCATAACAATACAATCAATCCAATATCAATTCAATCAAGTAAAACAACTTTTCAATTTCAATTCTTGATTTATTAGTGGCAAGCAACATTTATTATTTATTCCTTTACTACCTCGGTGTATAAACACCTTGAGTGCATAAGGCACCCCAAAACCTTAACCTCATCTTAGAAGACTTAAATTCTTCCTTTACTCATCCTGCTTGCATAATCATGAATGAGTAATAAATTAATCATTACACCAATCATATACCTTTGCCTCTAAGCGCACCTTGCATAATTAGAGCACAAATAATACTTGCAATATAAAATAGTGCACGTCATACGAAATTCACAATGTATAACCAAACAATTTAACTCAGTCATCCCTATACATGATACTAAGTTCTCGATTTGTCGTCCTTAAACATGCACCTAAAAGAAAGGTTTCGTAACTTGTACGTACCTTGAGCAAACGAATTGGTATGCCACTTTACTAACTAGAAATCACCTTCAATAAACTCCACTCCTAAGCCAAATAATAACATCTCAATCAATACCCAATCAATCAAATTTACAGCAATACTAACTTACTTTAAAACCTTCAAAATCCAAATCAAACAACACTTTAAAACCTTCCCTTTAGTTAAAATTAAAGGCTTATATATAGTTCTTTAAATTTTCTTCATAAAAACCTTAAAATACACTCTTATACATGAAATTACAGCAAGTTCAAAGTCTAATAAAAATCTGAAATTATATAAAAACCCCTAATAATCTCCCTTTTTAATGGGTGATTAAACCCTCTTTATAAAACATCAAAAGTAGTACTTAGAAACTATTTTCAACACTTAAAAGTTCAATAAAAATATATATTTATGCTTAATTAACTTTAAACATAATTAATTTTATTAATCAAACTCAAGTATAATATTTTAAGTATAAAAAAAACTTCGTTAAAATCAAAAACTGCCCTAATGTCATATTTAGAGGCTGAATTTGGCCACGAGAGGGTGGTGCTTAGTACTATAGTAGTGAATTTTTCTTAAAACATTGTTTCCACATGGAAAACACTACTTTTTCATCAAAATCGGATGAGTTCAGAATCTGATCGGGATTAAAACGAGATTAATATTAACGAACGAAAATCAAAAAATTAAAACACGAATCTATGTGTTCAAAATAATCTGGAATTATGTTAAACTAATCATTACTTATAATCACAAAAATTTCAAAACATCATTAATATAAAAGCCCTAAATCAATTGTTCATAAAAACCCTAAAATCATTATTTTCAATAAATTGAAACCCTAGGTTTATAATTCATAAAATATGAAATTTATAACATAAATATAATATGAAATTTATAATCTTTATACCATTAAAATATAATTTGATACTTAAAATATAATCTTTATACTAAAACCAAAACCCAAAATAATTAAATTAACATTAAGCAAAATAATGAAACAAAGGAGGATGAAAATAAGACTAACCTTTTTGTGTGGGAAATTTTTTTGAGATTCATGGGGTATTTATAGGAGAGAATTATTTTAGGGTAAAAAGAAAGATTGGGCCTCATAAAAATAATGGGTCGATTAAGTAAACAAATGGGTTAGGCTTGTGTGATTGGACATAAATTGTAGAATAAAGGAGCATAAAATAATTTGTTCAAATAATTTTCGACCCAGATTAATAATTTAAAACTTTTGAAATTAAATTATGAAAAATAACAAATAAATATTATAAATAAAATAAATTTTCATTTATAACATATTTAAAAATACGGGGGATTACAACCCTGGCCTGAGAGGTCCCCAATTGCTCCTCGCAGCTCTTCAATTTGGTTTGGGTGAGTTGAAATTCTTCCAACTGGAGCTGCAAGGCGTCCGCCTCTCCCTCAAAGGAGTCACCTCATTGGCCATAGCATTCCTCTCAGCATGAGCCTGCTGGACCTCCAAATTCTTCTGAGAAAGAATTGTGCCCTGATTCTGATACTCTTTCTCCACGGACTGCAAGGCATTGGATAAATCTCCAATAGACCTGACAAGCTGCAAGAAGAGCGGAGAAGGAAAGAAGTAAGCCAAGACAAGAATCAACAGAAAATAAAATAAAACAAGGCGTTAACAATGGAATAAACAGAGAAGAGAAGAAAAGCCAAAACAAAAAAAAGGAGACAATCAAAAGCAGAAACTAACCTTCTACAAGTCATGGCAAGTCGTAGCAACAGGGAGGCTAACTGAGTTGCGCGTAGAATCAGTTGGGAGACGAACTCCTTGAGTTAAGCGGTACCCCAAAGTACCACCATTTTAAGGGTCGTCCACAAAAAAAGACTCATCAGCCCTCACATTCATCTCAGGCTGAAACGGAGCATTCTCAGCTCCACCCCCTTGTCAGCATTCCCACCAGGAAGCCTAGTATTAGAAGAGTTAGATGCAAAAGGATCAAGGCCAGAGGAGGTGCGAGCCCTTTTCGCTTCAAGCTCATCTCCGGCAGGGGCAGAGGACACAGGATCATCCTCTAAGTCAATAACTGGATGAGCCTGCTTGTGAGCACCTCCTGCATGGGAATGCCCACCTCTGGAGGAAATTCAGAGCCGTCCTCTCAGTCCAAAGGGACGCGGTGGAAACCTTGGAAGCTCCAAGATATTTTCATCAGGGAGCTGGAAGTCGGTAGCTGCAACAGAAGGATCAACAGTGTCCTTCGCAGCAGTAGCATTATAACCAATGGAAGAAAAGAGCAGAACATGCTCAGTAGAAGAAGTGGGCTTTACACCCACAATAGTAGTCCCAGCCCCCTCAGGGGGAAACTGGAGAACACTATCAGCAAAATCGTCAGCAGTAGTTTTTTGGATCATATGAAGCTTGATCATGTTGCCTTTTGGCAGCAGAGGTCTGAGGTGCTACCGGGAGGAAGCCGCAACAGACTACTTCTCAGGAGAAGCACCATGTGCCACTAACGCCTCAGGCTCTAAAGCCGCTTTTTGAGGGGTAGGCCGAGTCTCACGCCTACTCCCAACAGTAGAGGGCGAAGGCTCAACTTCAGCATGGCTGGACCTTGCGCGGTCAGCAGGAGTCACAATACCAAAAACAGCCCGCAGCTTAGCGGGAGAAAGACACACTTCATTCTTCAAAGAGCTTAGGAGGATTTTCAGGTGTAGCAGTTAAAGGGTCCCTCTAGTTATCAGCCAACCCAAGGATACGCTTATCCAACTTGTCATACCCTGGAAAGGGGGAAATGCGAGAAAATTAAACAATGTAAAAGACTTAGACGAAAGAGAAAAAAGAAGAAGAAAACAAAAGAAAGCCAAGAAACTTACCAGGCTCATGTGTACGACACAAACGTATGGCAGAAAGCTGCTCGTTACCCAAAATGTATATGGAGTAGGGCAGCCAGATTTTGGGAAATTTGGAACCACTAGTCCCAACACCTTGCAGAACCTCAAAAGCCTCAGTCTCACGAGCAGACTCGTAGGAGGAGACATTTATTTCAGCCATGTTAGTACGGATTTCCTTAAAGTTACGCGGCACAACAAAAGTGGAAGGCACCTTCACCTATAAAAATTTGCCAGTCCAATCCCTGAAATGACCAAGTTTTGGGTAGGATAAGACCCTGCCCTCCTCAGGAGCAACATAGGACCACCCGGACTCGGTCCCAGAAGCAGACCTTTTCAAGCTCATTAAAGACTTGAACAAGTGCAAGGACTCAGGGTACCTCTGAAATCGTAAGAACCATAGTAGGCAAATTAGGGTATGGAGAGAAACTGGATGCAGCAGGGAAATACAAATGTTGAAGGCACGAAACACCTTCTCCAGAGTAGGGTCAAGAGGAAACCGCACACCCAAGTCCAACTAAGACGCAAACACAGCAATGTGCCCATCAGGGGGAGCAGAGAGCTTCGCACCATCAGCGGGCAAGACTAGCTCGTAGCCCTCCCAAAAACCATAAATCCTCTGCCTAACAGAAGTGAGGTTTAACCTTTAGCATCCTTACGCCAGAGAGAGTCTAACACATAGTTCTTGGGCCCGTAGCACTTGTCATCCAAGAAAAACTCAGTCTTGCCCTCCTTAACAGGCTCCACAACATAGGTGGGTTGACAATAAAAAAGAGAACGATCGCTTGGGGACTCAGTCATCTTGCTCGTTCGAACAGCTGGAGAGGGAGAAGGTGATGGAGTATCAATATTGCCAGCCCGCACTACATAATTGTCAAACCGATTCACATCAGCCATGTCATCAAGCCAAGCAAAACTGTTTAAAGGTTGAACATGGGGAATGGGACTAACAAGAGACACGTCAGGGGGATTAGCCTTAACGGCATCAGCTAACATTTTATGACGCATTGCGCGCAGCCTTAAACGGGTAAGGTGGGACAAAGGAACCCCATCCTTAATAAGAACTTACTCGTAGTAGGGGTCAAAGAAATCAGGGCGAGGCTCACGCTGGAAAGGGCGAAAGGCACTACCCTCAGCGGGACGACTACTGCCCGACCCAAACGCAGCAGTAGCTGTCGCAACAGTACCCGTCCCGCTCGCAGCGGGGAGGCATGAAGAAGGCATAACCATTTGTATAGGAGTGGGGGAAGAAGAAAGAGAAACAGGAGGAGTGTGCGTAGGGCGCTAACCTAAAGGAGATGATCGGGAAGTAGAATCTGATTCAGTGGCCACTTGAGGCTCAGTTATGTTTTCGCTATTAGAAGCGTTGGACATTATGAAATCTTTAAAGACAAAACGCCCACGAAGAGAAGAAAAAAGCAATGGGCGCTGCAAATCGAAGATTAGTCTAAGGAAACAAGAACAATGAAGGAATAAAAGGAAAAGAACCAGGAATGTAGTTACAACAACGAAAAAGGGGAAAAAATTTGGCAAATTCAATTAGGGCGAATCAAAAGATACAACCTTAGTTAGCAAAAATGCAAAAAGAGGCAAAATTGGGTAAATACATACAACAAAAAGGTACAAAGTAAGTACCTTTAGGAGAAAAGTTGCAGAAGCAACAAAGTACAACAACAATGGCAGACGCAAAAGCCTAAACGAAACAAAGTTTGAAACTACAGTAAAAAAAGACAGAAGAAGAAACAAATTAATAAAGAAGTAAGAGCGGAAAAATGAATGAGAAAAGCGAATATTGCAGAAAGTTGAAGCAAAAACAAAGACGAAGAAAGTGGAAACTTACCCCAACAATGGAGGAACACGAACAGCAAAAGAGGAGAAATAGAGAGGGAAGATTTTGAAGTGAAAAGTAATATAGAGGGGAAGATGAAAAAATAAGGGAAGTAATAAAAGAAATGAATAAAAAGTGGGGGACAATAAATTTAATACGGAGTAAAGGGGCATTAGAAACGAAGTAAAGCCAAATAGCCATGTCACTTCAGTAAATTCAAAGTGACGGCCTGGATGATCAACACGTGTCCCACTCATGCAAATATCGTTCCCGCCAAAAAAAAAATGCACTTCAGCGGGAGTGATCGAAAGTCCTCTCAGCAAGCTCGTCATTTCTTAAACTTCAGCCGGAGTGCTCGAAATTCCTCTCAACAAGCTCGTAATTTCTCATACTTCAGCGGGAGTGATCGAAATTTCTCTCCGCCAGCTCGTCATTTCTCAGACTTTAGCGGGAGTTCTAAAAAACTCCTCTTACAGTCCAAACAAGTCCCAGCTGAATGTGCGTCTTGCAGGCAGAAACAGAGCCAACACAAAATTTAAACGACAGCAAAGGCATCTTCATAAAAAACAGGACCTACCTCCCATGTCTCCGGAATCGCATTAACAACCCAGAGACTTAAGGTGCTAGGAGTGTGAAGGATAATTCAGCTAGAAAACCCATTGAGCCACAGCTGATAAGGCTACACGCTTAGAATAGCTAGCATGAATAAACCTCATGCCATCTCTTGGGGGGCTAGTTGTAGGGGATAGCTCTTGCCGAGCTATTCCTTCAAGCTGAGCTCAGTTAAGAAGACTTCGCTGCATATTAAGAGTCGGCATGAGTGTGATCTCCTACCACCTCTTGAAGGGCTAGTTGTATAGGATAGCTCTCGCTGAACTATCGCCCAACCTCCAAGGTGCGCACTCACTACCGAGAAAGTAGCTTCGAAGGGCTCTCCAGCCTGATGGAGTCAGCCCGCAGGGCTGACCAGGCTAGACTCTTCACCAAGACAATAGTACGCCTATAAATAGAGGGTAAGGTACAGCGGAAAAAGGGGGAGACACTTAAGTTATTACACTTTCTATATCTCTCTAAGTACACTTTCTCTCTCTAAATACTCTCTAACTTAAGCTTCGGAGGGGGGTTCTTCGAACCACCCCCGAGGGCAGTTTACGTGTGTTGCCGTGTGTAGGTTGTTGACGGAACCCAGCTCACCCAACAGAACCCTTGGATCCCCACTTGGAACATTATCTAAGAGATTAAACTAAGATAAAATCAATAATGAACTAAACATGCATGAATATTGATATAAAAAGTCTAACCTAGCCACCTTCCGGAGTTAATTGGCTTCTCTTAGCATAGCCTCTATGCTTCCACATTAGAACCATATATTGGGAAGTAAAATCAAGTAACAATTGATAGAGATAAACTTAGCTAAATCAACTTCCGTTTCATGTAGCAAAGATTCACCTTTAATCGACTGACAACGTGCATTTTGCAAGAAGATCAAAGAAAAATCAAGCATGTAAAGACTTTAATCACAATCAACTTAAATCCCAACACTATAAGCATGAACAAACTCTAAATGCATCATCCCCATACCCTTGGATAAGTCAATCATGATATTAACAAGCAAAAGCATGATTAATGAATAATTAACAAAACAAAAGCAATTTAACACAAAATCAAATAGCAAAGTATAGAGAAAAGTGTAAGGAAATGATCATTCATTGAAGTTGAAGTTCTACAAAGAGGTTGATTAAGCTTCTTCTTCAAATTCCAAGCTTAACAATAGAGTAATCCACACTTTCTCTCTCTAAAATGCCAAAACTAATGGTGTTTCTCTCTCTAGATTAAGCTAAAAATCAAAAGTCATTATGGATAAACTAAACTAATCTAATTGCCTAATACGTTCTAAAAGGGGGCTTATATAGACCGTAAAAAATTGGTTGAAATCGGGAAAAGGTTTGACCAAACTCTAGGTAGGTTCGGTCGGATATCTAGGTATGTTCGGCCGAACCAAGGGTAGGTTCAGTCGAACCTCCCTGCTTCTTGTTCGGTCAAACTTCTAGGGTTCGACCTCTCCTGCAAAAATGCTGAAAACTGATATGTCTTTGTCTTCAATGTTCGGTTGGACACTTGAGTAGGTTCGGTCACACCTCAATTTGACAGAACCTTTGAAGGGTTCGACCACACCTCTTCTTGAATTTGCTTCCCTTGGCTCCCTTCAACCTAAAACCTTATCCTCTTTGAAAATCCCGGTTTCTACAAGACATGAGAAAGAAAGTTAAAGTGGAAAGTAGGCAAAAGAGGGGAAATCTAGGAAAGAAGACAAATAAAAGAAAGGAGAACTAAAGGTAAGAGAAAGGGGGTCAAACAAGATACAAGTATGTGAAGACTCATTAGAATGAACTCCTAATCGTGGCTTAAATGCCACTCATCACGGGATAATTGGAATAATCAAAATCGAGGGAATTTTAAACATAACAACCAAAGGGGTTTCCCACTCTGATTTGCTCAAAGACCCAAGGAAATGGTGAGAATTTCTAAGCTCAACCTTCAAATTCTAAGACTACCTTGGAAGAGATCATCGAGGACCAAACCATGATTTTGAACACTTACATATTGGTGAGTGACAAAAATTTTAATGAGATGATGACACACAATAAGATGCTTGTAACACAAATCGCTCAATTGGCTAACACCTTGAAAGAGAGTGTGAATGCTAGCCCTTCTTCTTTACCCTCACAAGGAGTTGAACCTAAAAAACCCGTGTATTCAATCACCATAAGGAGTGGAAAAGTTCTTGATGAGAGAGTTTCTAGTGAGAGTGAGGAAGATGAGAGGATGAGTGATTCATGTGAGGAAAAATAGAATAATGTGTCAAGAAGTGTGAGCAAGGAGGAAGTTCAAGAGAAAAAAAATAGAGTGATGAGTCTAGCAAGGTGAGTGAGAATTCTAATGAGAAGAGTGTTGAGAAAGAGAGGAAGCAAGATGAGGATTTCAAACCAAGACTTCCATACCCCCAAAAGTTTAATACTTACAAGTTGGATGAACAATTCGGGAGATTTATCAAGATGCTTAGGAAGATCCATCTTTCTATTCCTTTCCCCGATGTTTTGGGGCAAATGGCTAACTATTCTAAGTTTCTTAAAGAAATCTTGAACGTTAAGAGAGATTGCAATGTGGTTGAACCGGTGAGTTTGGGAGAATGTTTTAGTGCTTTTATCCATAATGACTTACACCCAAAGAGGAAAGATCCCGGAAATTTCTCCATTCCTTGCAATATTAATGGGAAATTGTTTCAAAATGCCCTTTGTGATCTTGGTTCTAATGTTAGCATCATGACTTACTCCCTTTTCAAGAAACTTAAGTTAGGTGAGCTTCTTGCAACCAACATGACCCTTCAATTGGTCGACCGTTCTATTATGTTCCCAAAGGGTAGAATCAAGGATGTGCCCCACAAAATAAGAGATTTCACTATTCCCGTTGATTTCATTGTGCTAGATATTGAGGAATATGACAACATTCCTATCATCCTAGGGAGGCCATTCTTAGAAACTTCAAGTGCTTTAATAGATGTGAAAGGTGGCATGATTATTTTGTGTGTTGGTGATGGTAAGGCAAGTTTTAAGCTCAAGTCAATGCATGAGTCTCTGCCTTATGTGCAAGGGATTATGTGTATAAACTCATTGTCTTCGAATGCTAATGATTACATGTTTGTGTCTTTGACTAACAATATGCTTGTAGCTTGTGATGATGTTCCTAAAAGTGTTGAAAGCAAGGTTGTTAGTGAAGAATACAAGGATCCTTTGAAGCTTGAGGATGAGTTTTAGATGCCTCCTTTGTTTGATCTTTCTTTGAAGGAAGATGAAAATAGTTTTTCAAGCGGTGAAAATGAGGATCTCAAAGATCTAAAGAAGAAGAGATCAAGGAAGGAGAAGAGATTTTCCAAGAAATACAAGAGGAAGTTAAAGTCTAAAGAGTTTGATGTGATTCAAGATGACATGGTTCATGATGTGATTTTGCACAAGCTTTGTAATGATTTTACCCTCTTCACCACTTTGGATAAGGTGGTGTTTTGACCATCCGTGATTTGGAGGAAGGGTCGAGCTTAAGACCTTAAGCAAGCTCTTTCCGGGAGGCAACTCGGTTTTCTAACTTTTTCTTTTGATTCTCTTTTGCTAAATTTCTTTTCAATATTTTTCTTTCTTTCACTCATTTTGCTGTTTGAATTAATAAAGTGGATTCATCGGAGTTGGATTGCCCTGAGCGAGCATGAGCGTACTGGGAACTTGTTTCGTGGTGTTTGGTGAGAATATGCTCGATATTGTTAAATTTTGAGATGAATAGGTAAGGTAATGTCGGAGGTAAGTAACGAAAAGATGTGCTCAAATTTGAAGCAAGTATGAACTTGGTGGGTTCATTATGGTGATATCATTAATTTGGAATGTTGAACCCATTGAAAATGAATTTAGTTACTAGTCATTTTAGTGGGTTCAATAATCCCGGAATGATAAATATCGTTGAGCCCATACATGAACGCACCAAGAGAAGAAGTTAAGCAAAGGAAGCCAAGCAGGTGGCGCAGGTGCGCAGCTGATTTGCACGGGCACGCGAGCTACGGGCGCGCTATCCTGCCACGCGGTCTAGCTGCCGAGCCTATTTCTTTTCTTTTCTTATTTTCTTTCCCTCATTTCCCCTCATCCTCACCCTCGAGCGCACTCCTCCTTTTCACTCTAAACAGCAACCATGAACCCTAACCCCATTTATCAATAAAAAATCCTTCACCAATCATCAAAATAATCAACTAAATCAACAAATTCCTTCTCCAAGTTTATCATACTCATAAAAAATCATACTACTTTACCCTATTTTTCAATCTCCAATCTCTTTCCTCCAATGAAGACCAATTTAGGGTTTTTCTACTTGTTGGGAATTGGTAGCTTTTTCTTAATCAATCTTTCTTCAAGTGTGGTATAATCTCTTTCTTTGACTCTAATTTCCATAATTGTATCATTTTATTTCAAGATTTTGATTGTTTATGATTGTGAATAGTAGTAGTATGTATTTTGATGAACTTGTTGATTAATTGTGTAATTTGAGTTGGTTATTTATGTTCTTTTTGATTTATTTTGCTTGACATTGTGTTGATTGTTTTTATAGCTAAATTGTGAAAAATTGTTTTGAATTGTGTAAGGTGATTTTTGGTAGTGTTGGTTGTGAAGTGAAATTGGTTGGTTGAGCCAAGTGGTTCTTGTGTAGTGTTGGTGGTTGAAGTGTTTTGTGAAGTTCTTTTGTTATTGTGGTTGTGATTAATTGGTGAAGCTAATATGTCAAGAATTGTGAAAGCTATCACTTCAAAAACCAAAAAGATAAAGACCAATGAGCCATCGCCCTCAAAAACTTCTTCTCCTCAAACATAAAGCCATGAGCCCCTTCCTCTTCATAAACCTCATTTCTCTAATCAAGTGGCCAAATCTTTGTATTCAACTTTCAAAAAGAGAACCTAAAAGCTCTTACGGCATTACCACCAACATAGCATGATTAAATTGGGAATCAATGAGGATTTGTGGTCTCTCTTTGATAATCTTGGGTTGAGCACTTTTGTCACTCAAAGCTATAGGACTTACCTTGAGCCTAATTGAGAGTTTTTGGCTTCTTTGAGTACTACTCCGGAGGTTGACAAAGAGTATGAGGTCTCCTTCTAGCTTTTCAACAAAGTTCATATCATGTGTTTGGCCGAGTTTAATGTGGCCATGAATTTCAACCCGTATGCGGATATATTCTTTTCGGATTTAGAGCATGAGCATTTGGAGGGTTTCTCTCAAAATGTCTTCTGGAAAGCTATCTCGGGTTTAAATGAGTTCAGCTCTTGGTTCTCTCTTGCAAGCGAAGTTCATTAACCTTGTTTGAGAGCACCCTATAGACTATTGGGATACTCGGTGTTCCCTAAGCAAGACTTGGGAAAGATGTCTCTTCCGGAGTTGTGTGCTTTAAGGATAGCAACTCGAGAAGATTATCAAGGTCGGTTGAACTTGGGGCGTATAATTTTAAGGAGTTGCATGGACATGAGGGGCAACCGATCAGGGGATATACCTAGTGGTAGTTTGGTCACAAGGTTAGCAACGGAGCTTGGGTATGAGAGGTATCTTCTTTCTTGTACGCCGGTGGGAGATCTTGACACCCTATATCTCGATACAGATTAACTTAAGCAAGTGCAATTCTTGGCTCGTAATGATGAAGATGAGATGTTCGATTGGCTTCGTAGGGGCTCTCATGGGTGTTATCTTCCGAACCCTTCTCTTACCTCTATTCACCGGGTAGCCCCAAATGTTTGGTTTGTTCCCTCTAGTAACCGCATCCCCGGGGAGGATGAAGAGATGGAGGATGTTTTGAATGAAGAGCGGAAAATTCATGAAAATCATCATCAACAACAACAACAACAACAACAAAATCTGCATCAACAACAACAACCGCAACAACATCAACAACAACATCGTCAACAACAATAAAAACAACAACAACAACAATAAGAACATCAAGAGTACGAGTTTATTAATCCCGATATGGATGCCCTTAGTAGGCAAATGAAGGGGATGCAAATTCATTTGGAAGGCATTTATGATCAAGATTTTACGGCATGTATAATCAAATTAAAGGCATTTCGGAGATGCAACAAGGTATGTTTCTCCAACAACAACAATTGTATGATGCTAATGTTAACCGTGGGGAAGTCTTCCCCGATGTTAACTATCCTTACTTTCCGCCCCAACTTGGTCCTATTCCATCACGTGGGTATCCTTATTGGCAAGGACCCCCGGGGTCCAACACCGAGACTCGCTCATTCCCTGATGAGCATCGTAGTTACGATTATCGTGTTCTCGGTGGGAGCGATTATACGGGTGATCCTAACTACCCCTATGTGCACCCCAATCATCCGCTACCGCTCGCCTTGCCCGAGCAATATTCTCCCCTTGCCCGTTGGCAACAAGAAAAATTCAAGGGGCACTATGGTTGGCCATCCGGTTACACCGGGGGATGGGATACTTATGGTCCCCCACCCGGGTTTTCCTATGATGGGGATGTGTAGACACCCATTTGTGTCTCCCTAAAACCAAACTCGGTAATGAGTACCTTTCGCGTTGAATCATAATCAAATGAGTTGAATGTGTGGAAAGTCTAGTGTTGCGGATAGTTTTTATTCTTTTCTTTCTCTCTGTTTTTGAAAACCTATTTTAAGAAAACAGCCAATCCAGTCTAGTTTGGTCCATGGCAAGGGTCCAATAATAGTGTAGTTGGATGGGGCTTGAAAAGAGCTTTCCAACGATATATTATTAGCCCAATTCCGATGAATAATGAGGAAATTATGGCAAATTTACTAAACTGGGCTCGGTTTGATATTTATATACAGCCCAATGATCTAGAGGAGGGCCTAATATTTGTTTATCATTCCTAATGCAATTAGAATTGATTTTAGGCTTCTAGATTCTTCTAGAAGGTTCTTTTCATTCCTAATTTAATTAACATTGATAAATTGACTTTGGTTGACTTTTTAGAGTTTAAATTAGAATAAAAGAAGTGTTTTTAAGGAAAATACGATTTTTCCCTTCTGTACGGCTAAATTTTATCAAAATTAAGAAAATGCGTGAAATAGAGTTCACCAAATGTCACTCCACTCCAAACTTCCAAAAAGCAACCTAAAATGCAATACAAGACACAAAATAAAACATTAAAAGATAAAAAAGAAATAAAACAAAAATAAAAAGAAAAGAGGAGGAGAAAAAGGGTTAAAAATCCTCCGGGTTGTCTCCCGGGAAGCGCTTGTTTATGGTCTCTAGCTTGACCCCTTCACCTCATTCAAGGTGGATTAAAGAACATCACCCTCATCAACTTTAGTATTGAATCATGGATGCCCCCAAGCTTGAGAACTAGAACTCCTTGAGGTCTCGCATCACCACAAGGAAAAGGAGGGAATGAATCAAGAGCCAATGACGGCTTATCTTTTCTCTTTCCCTTCTTGTTGTTGAATCTCCTTCTTTTTTCACTCTTCTTTCTTTTCCTTCTAAAAGGGTGATCGATCTTGGAATCCTCAATATTAGGAAGGGCAACATCACCTTCCTCAAGAGAGCCTTCAAACCAAGCGGGAACTTCAAGGAAGTCATCATACGTCATTGTCACCTTATCATCACGTGGAGGTAAGCTCTCATTAGCCATCACATCATCGACCACATCAACTCTACATACGCTCACCGCCATAGGGCTCTTCAAAACGACATTCTCGACTAGCCTACAAGGAAAGGGAACCGGGCCTTCAAACTTATTTGGTTCACTAAAATCAAATGGCTCCTCATTTTGTTCTTGAACCTTCTTCTCAACCACATCATCTACAACCTTGTCCTCCTTGCAAGTTTTGGGTTGATAAGTATGTGAAGGGTTAGTAGATGATTGTAAGGGGATTTTTGTGGTTAAATGGAGAGAAGAAGTTTTGGCTAGTTGGGAATCAACAACTTCATTGAAAGAATTGATTTCTTGGAATTGTGGAGTGATAGTTTAAAGTTGTTGAAGAATTTGGGTTTGTGTGTGGTCGGGTGGGGATTTTTCTTCATACGCTTGAGGACATAGGTCATGATTTTGATCTTGAGAGTTCTCTACTTTGTTGGAAAGGTAGGAAAAGTTTTGGGTTGGTGGATTGAAGAGAGGTCCATCTTGGGGGTAGGAGTTTTCTTGCCTTGGAGGTTGTTGAAGTTGTTGGGATTGAGCTTGGGTTACAAACACTTTTTCCCTCAAAGTCAAAACTTCACCATGCTTGAGATTGAACTCTCTACAATAGGATGCATCATGATCCGTCCCACCACAACGAGCACATGAAAAATCAATGATGTGTGAAGGTTTTGAACACAAACAAACACTTGAGTTCAACTTGGAAAGACCTTCATTCAAGATCTCAACTATGTGCTTAAGTTGGCCGACTTTCTCCAACTCATAAAGATCTCCTTGCTTCCATTGGGACCTTCTTCGGCCTCCCAAAGAATAACTAGTAGCCACTTCTTCAATTGTAGCTTCAATTTGGCTTTGAGGGATCTTAATCAATTGGCCACCAGCACCCACATCTAGATTGGTCCTAGATATTGGCTCCAAGCCATCATAAAAGAATCTCATGAGTAAATTACGGTTGAATTCATGATGAGGACATGCTCTAATCAAATCCTTAAACCTTTCCCATGCTTCCCCAAGAGTTTCATCCGATTCTTGCTCAAAGGAAGCTATCTTCCTCCTCATTTTGGCGGTTTGCTCATCGGAAATGAACTTCTTAAGAAAGGCCTTTGCAACTTCCTTCCATATGGTGAGAGAGTTGGGCTTCAAAAGCTTGAGCCATTTCTTTGCTCTTCCGGCGAGAGATTGCTGAAAGAGATGCATACGAATGTAATCTTGACTCACTTCATTTGTTTGCATCATTGCACACAACTCAAGGAATCGGTCCAAATGCTCAATGGGGTCTTCACTTACGCCTCCGGAAAATTGCTCCATTTGCACCAACCTAGCATATTGTGGATGGATTGTGAAATTAGTCTCGGTGGTCGGGAGAAGTATACCACTCGTGAGCTCATAGATTTCCTGGTTTCCAAACTCCCTAAAAAGAAGGTCATCCTCTTGTCTTGCCATATCTCTATTTGAATACAATAAAGCTAAGCACACGATTAGCAATGACAAGTAGGATTAAGCAAGCCAAATGAAAGAAAGGTAAGCAAATTAAATGACTCTAACAGTAGCAAAAATAAATGTTAAACAAGCCGCTTTCCCCAGCAACGGCGCCAAAATTTGATCGCGGGTTAGATAGGTCGTTAAGCTACTACCCTAACCAAATTAATCATTTATATATAATACCTAAACCTACACTAAACTAGTTAGTGGCAAGTAAAGGGTCGAACCACTAGGGAAGCACGCTAATTCAACATCAAATATCACTAATGCAAGAGTAAAAAGGGGATTGTTTTTGTTGGTTTTGTTGAGTAAGAACACTAAAACTACAAATAAGCAAGAAAATAGTGATTAAAATTAATAGAAAATGACACTGGGGATACGGAGGTGTCCAATATGATTAGAAAGAGGAGAATAATGGTGATTATCATGAAACATATGCCAAAGAACACAAGATTCTACCTAAACAATTCATTCTCATGCAATAGTCTAGGAAAATCAATGAAAGAGGTCTACACTAATAAGGATCATTCTCATGCATCCTATTAGTTACAATCAAATCAAGAGAATAAAGAAGCACAATCCATAAAAACTCCACTTTAATAACTCATTCTAATGCAATCATTAAAATAGAGGTGATCGTAATCTAGTTCAAATCACTTTCATGCATTTAAACTAGAAAACATCAAATAAAGTGCAATAATAATCCTAAGCTAATAAAAATCATGTCTTTCATCAATATATGGCATAAGTTCAATCCAACCATCATCATTCATCCAATATCAAATCATATCTTCCACCCCCTTCCCCTAGCCAAAAGTTTAGCCTAGAGAAGGGAGATTAAACACAATATCAAAACTAGAAATACACTCAAGAAACTCAAAACAAAACATAATTAAAATCAATGAAATCAATAACAACTAGATGAACTAATAAGATTAACAAGAATAAACAACAATAAAACAAACAAATAAAACTAAAGGAAAGGAGAAGAGATTACTAAATAAAGGATTAATGAAAGATGAAAACTTGAATTCTTGCTTGATTGAAACTTAAACTTGAGCAAAATTGAATCTTGGAAGAAAATTGAGCCATAATCTATTTTCTCTCACTAAAAATTATCTAATCTAACCGTAAGAGAGAGAAGCTCTCCAAAACTAATTATGAAAATGGAAATAATGGATTCCCTTTAATTACCCCCCAAAATGGGTGTTTATACTAAGCTATAAAAAGAAACTAAAGAAGTAAAGAGAAATAAAATAGAAAATAGAAAAAATAAGAAAGGAAAAATAAAATAGATAAAGTAAAAGGAAAAGGAAATTAAAAGAAAATGAAAAAAACAAAAGAAAATGAAAAACAAATCAGTCCACCAAAACCAAAGTCAGACCCCATCTCATTCCCCTTCTTCTTCGAATTGAAGCTGCTCTAAAAATGGGGAAAAATGATCCCAAGCTTCACATCCCATCAAACAATATAAGCAACAATTACCCTTCAATCAACACCGCTCATTATCATCAAAAATCGGCATCAATAAATCAACAGCATTCGATCTTCATAAGTAATCACGTGAGAAGCTCGTGATTGAACCCACATATGCGCGCCCGCGAAGACGTCGCGCAAATGCTACTGTATCATTCTGTTTTTGGACTCCAATTGTGTGCGCCTTCTAACAGGGCTGTGCGCCCGCGTTTGAGGCTTGTGGGTATAAGTTGCGGGCTGCTCTGTTGCTGCAATTCGTAGGGCTTTTTGCTTGTGCAAATTGGTTGTTGTGTAGCGGTGGTGAATGGAGAGGGGTTACTGCTTGGCTGCTAGTTTTGGTGGCGAAAAGGGAGGCGCAGCAGGTGCTGCGGGCTGATGTGCGAGGTTGCGGTTGATGTGAGTTGCGGCTGGGATGCATGGCTGGTTGAAGTTGTTGCTATTGCGGTGGTGGAATTTGGTTGGGAGTGGAGGTTGCTTGGTTTGTTGTTGCTGAGATGCGGGTGGTGAGTTGGTGGTCAGGTGTGGTTTATGTGGCTGCGTGGTGGTTGATTGGAGTTGCGGGGTGTTGGTGGTGATTTGGGTGGTTGTTGTTGTTGCGTGAAGTGAGGGAGCAGGGGAATTGGTTGTTGCGGTGGTGTTGGTGGTTCAGGTGGTTTGGGTGCGCTGAGTTGAGGTGGTGCGAGTAGGGTAAGGTGGCTGGTGGAGTCGAATTGATGGGTGGTTGATGGTGGAGGCTCGCAGGTGGTTGCGTGAGGTGGATTGAGTTGCTGTTGTTGTTATTGACGGATTAGTGGCTGGAGGTGGCTGTGGGCTGGTGTGCGTAGTGTTTTGGTGAATTGAGGGAGCAGCTAAGCTACTCTGGTGGTTGTTTGGTGTGTGGAAGAGGTGGAGCAGCGGTGTGGCTGGGTTGTTGTTGCGGCTGGTGTGGTTGATTGTGGTGGTTGTTGAGCTGGGGATTGCGATGGTGGCTGTTATGGGGTTGGCAATTGAAAAGCTTTGACTTGGACCTTGAACTCGAGCCTACACACAAACAAACCCGAGGATAAAAGTGTGAAACCGAGACAAATAAAATAAAATAAATAAAATAGAAAAAAGAAGTAACACTAAACTAATAAAAATAAATAAATAAATGTAAAATAGAAATAAGAGAAAGAAAACAAAACTAACAAATACATAAAACTATACAAGTAAATAAAATAAACTTAAAACTAATTAAAACTATGAAAGTAACAAAGAAAAGGAACGAAATAAAATAAATCGAAAGCACATAAAATATGAAAATAAACTAGAAACTAATTAAATAAAGAAATTAAATTAAAATATACTAAAACTAAGAAATAAACTAGAAACTTTATTAAAAAGAAAATAAGAGAATAAAAGGAAAAATAAGGGAAAATAAACACGAAAATGACTCTAAGACTACTCCCTAAGAGTGACATAAATGTCACTCATCAAATTAAAATAAAATAGAACTAAGTAACCCGAACACATCTTCAACCAAAAACCGACACGAGGATAGAACAAAATATAATAAAATAAAGCGAAGTAAAAATAAAATAAAATTAGTAAAACAAAATAAATGATTAAATTAAAACAAATAAGAAAATGTGAGAAACTAGGAACTTATTATATAACAAGAACTAAAAACTTAAAATATAAACATAGAAAATAAGAGAAATTAAATAAATTAAGAAAATAAGCTAAAAACTATTAAAAACTACTAAAATACATAAAAAAAAAAAAAAAAAAAAAAAAAAAAAAGATGAGATTAAGCAAATAATAGAAATAAAGAACAGAAAGAGCTAAATTATTGGAAAATAAGCCGGAAAATGACTTAATAAACACCCTAGAAGTGATATAAAAGTCACTTATCACTCTAGACCCAACCGCGAGAGAGTTGTACTATGGGTTGGATCTGAAATTCAAAACAACATGGAAAGATGTAGTTTCGGCTTTCATTACCCAATGTGAGAGTAACGTAGATTTCAAATCGACTCTACGTGAACTTAAAAATGCTTAAGCAAGGTGATGATGAAGGTTTCCTAGCTTTCTATGGTAGATGGTGAGAAAAGGCGACTCACCTTGCTCGAAGGCCACTTGAACTCGAGTTAGTATAAAATTTCATTGACAATCGTCATGAAAAGTACAACAAGCATCTACGTTACCTTGGTTTAGACACTTTTCAAAAGGTTTATTCTACGGCTACTAGGATTGAAGATGATCTAGCAAATAAACCTTATCATCATCAACCTAGGAATAACTACAAAAAGGGGAATGATAATACTTCATCCTCTATTGATGTATTTGCGACTTCCACTTAATACAATAACAGTAATGATCCACGGAAAAGATGGACAAAAGAAAGAAAATTTACACCATTTCCTGTAAGCTATAAAGAATTATTAGAAAAATTGAGCGAAAAAGGCTTACTTGCACCAACAGCGCAAACACCACCCACTACACCAGAAAAAAATATTTGTTAATTGGGATGGTAATGCTTATTGTGCTTATTAGAGAGACGTTGGGCACGATACAGCGCATTGCTACGTCTCAAAACACAAAATACAAGGTTTAGTAGACGATGGGAGAATTCCCACGTCTAAACCTAACAATAATGCATCCCCATTATTGGTGTTTTATATCGACGAGGACCATATGGGAAGTGATACGTTCAATCATTTGGACTATATCACACCTATAGGAGAACCTCTAGCCACAATACTCATAGGGGCAACTAATGAAGTATGTTGACTATAGGGCGACGACTTTCAAGATTTATATGTCTCTAAGTATGCCGCCGTCCCACCTGCATCTTCTTTACAAAATGAGACAAATGGAGCGCTTGATTGGGATCATTTCTTGGGGAAGCCATAAGACTTATCAAATCTCTCCTTTGATAAACAATAGCACCAAGCAGAACTCATGGAACATCTTGAAATGGAGGCACCTTCAAAGCCTCTAGAAGAAAGTTGGTTCATGAGTCCTATAACTAACCCAAATGAGATAGATCATCTAACTCGTTCTGTGCGAGTTTACCAAGCACCGCCAAATGGATCTTCCACCACAAAAAATCAAACTCAAGGTCAAGTACAAAATCCAACACCACCTCCACTTGAGTTGGAAGATCCATAGGTTAAACAACTTCGTCAATCCAAGGCGAATGTTAGCATTTCGTAACTCCTAAGTACTTCTAAAGAACATAGAAATTCTCTTATGAACGCTCTAACGACTTTGTCTGTAAGCACAGACATAACCCCTTAGGATCTCGTTAGCTTGCTTACTAGCGAGAAAAGATAAATCAATCATTTTCACTAATGATGATTTGCCTTCAAAAGACACTACCCACAACAATGCATGATACCTAACTGTAGGGTGTAAGGGATACAATATCCCTCTTACTTTAGTAGACAATGGGTCGGCTGTAAATGTGTGCCCATTACGAACAGCAAAATATCTAGGCCTTAATCCAGAAAAAAAATTTCATTCAACAACACAAAGCATTAGGGCCTACAATATCTCGAGGAGATCGATGTATGGAACTGTTAAGCTACCAGTCACCACAGGCATAATTCAAAAGACGGTTGAATTCCATGTCATATTAAACCCACATTCAACCTTCTACTTGGACGTCCTTAGATACATGAGCTTGGTGAAATACCATCCCCACTTCATCAAATGATTAGGTTGAACTATCAAGGGCTTCCTATGAATATACATACTTCTCTTCTCAAAATAGCTATAAATGAGCAATCACTTCTAGAAATAAACCATGATAAGGATGAAGAGGACATGTGGGGATTTGTTGCCGAGCCAATCTACACAATCAAAATGGAAGAGAGCCTTGAAGAATAATTCAAGCTTGATCCATACTCCATCCGGATAGTAAACAACATCATGTTTAAGAGAAGTTACTTTTCTGGGATGCCTTTGAGAATAGGAATGAAGAAATCACTTTTACTCCCTATCCCAAAGAAAAGTCTCTCCTTTGGTTTGGGATACAAACCAACCAAGGAAGAACTAGAGTCTCACGATGCTAAATACAAAGCACGTAGAGATAACAATAAAAAGGGGATAATCACTTTGCTCCCACCTTACCAACAAACCCTTAATGGACATTTCATTAGGGATGGAGAAGATTACCCTTGCTATGACTTTCCAGAATCACTAGTTCTGGAAGGAATCAAGAAGCCTTGATTCGAAATATTTCACAATTGCTACTTCTTGAATGACGATCTTAAAATCATTGAATAAAAACACCCAACTCTAGGGTGCTATGATGGGCAAGCATTATACTTGCTATTTGGACTAGAGCAAAATCATGTCGCTACAATGACTAATCAAAATGTCATTCAAGATGAAGCTTTCGACCCAACCTCTTTTATTACCCCTTTTAAAGAAACCTTTAAGTATTGATGGAATAAGGCTTTCAAATGGACCAATCACAAAGGCGATAAGCTGGAAATCAACATAGGCGAAGGGAAGATGTTTAAAGAATCAGACGACAAAACTAGTATAGACTCTAGGAAAGCTGAAAATTTTGGCCTTGTGGCCATTATTAAATCTTTATTTTCTAGTTCTAAGGTCGAAGATCCCAAAAAGGATTATTCTCTGTATTTACTCTCTTTTGAATTTAATAATATGAGCTCTGTTTCCAAATATATGCCTTCTATTGAGTCTTTTGAATTCTATAACAATCAATCTAATCAAGATGATAGTGTTAATATATTGATTGAACTAAATATAGGAACTAATGAAAACATAAGAGAAGTCAAAATTGGCTTATCTTTAAATCCGGAAGAGCGATCGACCCTCATATCGACGCTCAAAGAATTTGAAGACGTGTTCGCTTGGTCATACAAGGACATGCCTGGAATAGATAGGGAAATTGCGGAACATACCATTCCCTTGAACCCTACCTCCAAACCAGTAAAACTAAAACTTCGACGAATGAAACCTGATGTCGCTCTGAAAATAAAAGAAGTACAAAAGCAATTAGATAGAGGTTTCATTCGCGTATGTAATTACCCAGAATAAGTAGCAAACATCGTCCCAGTCCCTAAAAAGGATGGAAGAGTTCGCATGTGTGTCGACTTTAGGGACGTTAATAAGGATAGCCCTAAAGACGATTTTCCTCTACCACATATTGATATATTGGTAGATAACACGACTGAACATGCAATATTATCCTTTATGGATGAATACGCAGGTTACAACCAAATTTTAATGGCAAAAGAAGATGAAGAAAATACATGCTTTATCACCCCTTAGGGTACATATTACTACACAGTCATGCCATTTGATTTAAAAAATGCAGGAGCTACATACCAAAGAACGACTACGACTCTCTTTCATGATATGATGCATAAAGAAATAGAAGTGTATGTGGATGATATGATCTTATGGTATAAAGATAGAATGGGACATATAAAAGCTTTACGCAAATTTTTCACTCGCATAAAAGAACACAAGATGAAATTGAATCCACAAATATGCGCCTTCGGAGTAACTTTAGGCAAGTTACTCGGATACGTAGTAAGCACACGTGGTATTGAGATCAATCCCTTTAAAATAAAGGCAGTCGTTGGTATGCCTCCCCCTCAAACAAAAAAAGAAATTAGGGGGTTCCTTGGCAAACTACAGTACATTAGTCAGTTTATAAACAAATTGACAATGACTTGTGAGCCAATATTTAAAAAGATGAAAATAGAAGAAAAACATGAATGGGACGATCAATGCCAAAAGGCTTTTGAGATAATCAAAGACTATCTCAAAAGTCCACCAATTTTAGCACCACCAGTACCCAAACAACCTCTTAGGTTATACATCACAGTTACAAACATGGCCACATGCGCCATATTAGCACATGAGGTAAAAATAATCGAGCGTGCAATATATTACATAAGCAAAATATTCATTCAATAAGAACCAATATACAACACCTTGGAAAAAAAAAGTTTAGCATTAGTGTGGGAAACTAAAAAACTACGACATTATATGCTACCACACAATAATCATGTGATTTCTCAACAAAATACAATAAAGTATTTGTTTGAACAAACACCTATACTAGGAAGAATATCCAAGTGGTTGGTAATGTTGGTCGAATTTGAGCTAAAATATATTCGTGGAAAATCAATAAAAGGGAAAGTAATTTCCGACTTTTTGGCTCAACATCCATTTCAAACAAGTCATGCAGAAACTACTCATTGTAAGGAGGGTGATCCCATCGTAAGGGGTACTCTCCTTAAATACCCTTGGCCACTTAAAAGCCTAGGACTTTACACTTGTTAGGGTGTAGTAGGATTTGAATTCCTGACTGTTTGGGGGACCTCGAATTAGAATTGATTCTATCATTATGCTTTTTTGTAAGAAACAAGTAGGAGTCGCCAATGAGTTTTAGGAAAAACTCATAAACCTCGTTCATGCCTTTCTTCCATGTGGAATTCATGGAATAATTAGCACAAATCATAAGTTTACCCATGCCCAAATTGGTCTATAAACCAAAAATGAGTTCGGGAGCGAGGGTACTAAGATAATGATGAGTGACATTTATGTCACTCTTAGGGAGTAGTTCTAGAGTCATTTTCGTGTTTATTTTATCTTATTTTCCCCTTTCTTTCTCTTGTTTTCTCTTAATAATATTTCTAGTTTATTTTGGTAATTTTGGTGCGTTTTAGTTCATTTTCTTTATTTTATTAGTTTTAGTCTATTTTCGTATTTTATTTTTTACTTTCTTTGCTTGTATAGTTTTTGTTTAGTTTTTATTAGTTTTAAGTTTATTTTGTTATTTATTTGATTTTATTTACTTGTATAGTTTTATTTAATCTTTATTAGTTTAGGGTTATTTCTCTTTTTCTATTTTACTTTATTTTACCTTTATTTTATTTTATTTTATTTTATCTCTTAGTAATCCCCTCGTGTTTTTGGTTATAGGTGTTTCGGGTTTTATGTCAAGTGGGTTCGGGTTCCAAGTTGAGTCAAACGCCAAACAAAGCTGCTGCCCAACCTTATCCATCACCGCACCCTTCATTATCCTACACCACACCAAAACACAACACTCTTCCCCTGCTCCCTCACGCACACAGCAGCCTGCCAAACCCCAACATCGCAAACCACCAGCGCACCTCCATTAGCACCAACAGCAGCAACATTGCGCAACCTAACACCACCAGCAACTTCCCCTGCTTCACCCCGCAAACACCACACACACCAACAACACAAGCATTTCGCTGCCCCTGCCTCACTTCCAGTTGCCAGCAACAACAACCACAATCACCCACCAATTCACGCACATCCCCTGCTCCACCAACACCAACAGCAACGCAACACAACTCCCCTGCACCAATCGACTCAACCAACAACAGCCACCAGTCGCCAATCCCCAACCCATCCAATTACACAGCCGCATACCAGCCTCACCACCAACCAACACAACTCCCCTGCTCCAATCTGCAACAATCAACCACCACACACCACCAGCCTGCAGCCCACAACCACCACCAACTCGCAATTAACCGTAACCTACCACAACCCAGACCACCGCAACCACACCTCAATTCTACCACCACCGCGCAACAGAGCAGCCACCACCAGCATCAATTACAACAACAATTGCACCTTACCGTCACCAATTCGCACAACAACATCCCCAATTTACAGTAAATCACAAATTCTCAAGTTCGAGCAAACCGTTGAGGGTTCGACCGAACGTCGAGTCAGAGACTTTGGGTGTTTTGTTATTCGAAGAGGAGTGGTCGAACACACCCATGGTTCGACCGAACCAACCCAGTAGTTCGGCCGCACCAACCCACGGTTCGACCGAACCATTTCACGAGCTATGCACATGGCTTTTAATGAGGATCGAACGGTGGTGTTTTCTTGGTGCCGATTTTCAATGATGATGAGCGGTAGTGATTTGATGATGATGGTTGTTAGTTTGATTTGGTGAGATGCAAAACATGGGATCATTCCCCCATTTTAGAGCAGCCAATTTCGAAGAAGAAGGAATGGGGTAGCTGATGGTTTGGTGGGGATTTGTGGGTTTATTCGATTTTATTTTCTTTTTCTTTTATTTTTATTTTCTTTTCTCTTTTTCTTATTTTCTTTCTTTTATTTTTTTATTCTTATTTTAGTTTTCTATTTTTACTTTTCCTTTTAATTTATTTTATTTTATTTTCTTTTTCTATTTTTCCTAGTTTTATTAAGCTTAGTATAAATACCCAATTTTGGGGTAATTAGGAAAGGATGGAATAACTATCTATTCTTCTCTCTAATTAGTTTTGGGTTAGGTTAGGATTAGTCTTCTTTGGTAGAGAGAGAAAGTGAGGTTTTCTTCATTAATGAACTTGGATTTTGAAGAAGGAGCTTGTTCAATCCTTTGTAGACCTTCATCTTCAATTAATGAGCAATTTCTTACTCTCTCTCCTCTATTTTTATTTGTTTATTTTGATTATTATTTTAGTTGTTGGTATTGCTTGTTGATCATGTTGATTCTTGATTATTTGTTGATTAATGTTGTTATTATCATGATTAGTGAGTAATTTCCCCATTAAGGGGATGGTTGTGGTGTAGTTGGACCTTGAGCATGTTCTAGGGTTTAGAATTGATTTATTTGTGATTAAAGTCTTTATATGCTTGATATTCTTTAATCTTCTTGCAAGTGCACATTGTTGGTTGATTAAAGGTGAATCTTTGCTAACAAGAAACGGAAGTTGACTTAGTTAAGGTTCATTACTATCGATTGTTATTTAATAGTACCTTCTAGTATATGGTTCTAATGTGGAAACATAGAGGCTATGTTAGGAGAAGCCAATTGACCCCGGAAGGCGGCTAGATTGGATCCTTTATTTCGATATTTGAGCATGTTTAGTTCATAATTAATTCAATTTCTATGCCTTTGTTTATGTTCAAGTGAATGCTATACCTAAACCATTTCCCTTAATGTTTTATTTCTTGTTTTAGCATTTTTAGACTTTAGTTTATTTATCCCCTATTCCGGACTAGCTTAATTGTCGATAACATTTGGTGGTGTTTACCGTTCTCTGTGGTTCGACCCCTATGCTTGCCTTATACTCGTATTAGGTTTGTTTAGGTTGTATAAATTGTATTTGATCTAGGGATAGACAATTGACGACGTGTTTATTCCCTTTCTCATACACCTTTTTCCCAAAGGTTTAACCATATCTCCTACTATCCTTTGTTCCTCCCTTCTTTTCTCAAAGAACCTCTTAGGGATCCTCTTCCTATGCAAGCTTCCGAAGCCCCTAACTCTTTCATTGTTGATGAGGAAAAGAGTTATAATGCCAACCAAAAAGATTTTTGTGAGGATTTTTCTTTTTCTTCTTCTACTTTTTCTTCTTATTTTCTTGTTTTTTCTTTTGATTCTTTTACTTTTTCTTTTCTCCCTTCTCTCAAGCATAAAGTCTCCTTTTACTTTATGTTTGCTTGTCATATGAGCATCGCGTATGCTCTATTTCTTGATATGTTTGTCGGTGCATATGACAAGCTATTGCGTTCTTTGTCGGGTTATTTACTAGATTGGTCATGCTTGGACGTTAAGCAAGCCTTTGCGGGAAGTAACCCGTGTTTTATTGCTTTCTTTTTCTTTCTTTTGTGTTTCTCATTCTTGTTTACTCTCTTGTCTATGTGTATAGGTACTCGATGCATATACTCATGTGCAAGGATTTTGGATTGAGCTCCTTGAGAAGAAGCACACCAATGATTGCTTGCATTTGGAAAGGCAACAAAGACGAGGAATTAGATGAAATTGTGGACAATGTGCTCAATTGCGGGTTTCAACACCCACCTCACATTTGGTTTACTCTTTCCTTCTTCCCTCATCTTGGATTTGCTTTCTTAATTGCATTTGGATTGTATGATTATGAATTGTTGTGTGAATTAGTTTTCTTCCTTCCCCTCCCACCCCCCCTTTGTGCCTTTATTTTGAGCATTGAGGACAATGCTCCATTCTAGCTTGGGGGAGTAGCTATTCGCTAGCTTGGGGTTGTCTATATCTCTTGGTGGTTTCTTAATCCATAGTCTCATGATTTCTTGATTCTCTCATACTTGCCAAAGTCTATTATTGAGATTGGTTTTCTATGTTTGGATGGCCATGAGCGCCTTTTTGAGTTGACTTTTGGTATATGTAGTTTTGATTGATCATGCTTTCATATTGCACTATTGTATATGCATTCTTGAGTATTGTTGGTTTTGTGAATATTTGTGTGTATAGTGTCTTTCCATGGCATTCAAGGCAAGTTTCAAAATGTTTTGTTTTAAACTTGGACATAATTGGGCTTTAGCACCTAGAATTCCCTCTTTGCTAGTTGTTAGAGGTTTTCGTGCACTTGAATGTCGAGGTTGGTTCACACATATAACATTGCCAAGGTAGTAGAACTTAAGGGCTATGAGACCTTAGCTCACTTGGTTTGTGGTAAGATGGTTGTCGCTCTCTAGCTAGTTGAAGCTTTAAAGGTGATTTTTGCTACTCCACTACCGTCATTTTTGTGAGGATGTGTCTATTTTGTTCTAGCCTTCTACATTTCTTGCATGTGTGGCGTTTGGATCCTTGGCATTGCTAGCTTATATCGAGAATTCGGCTTAATCTACCCAAGATCGAGACCGAACCAACCTAGGGGAAGACGAAGGCAATTAGGATTTTTGTTTTGTTTTATTATTCTCTATTCTTTTATTTTTCTTTTGCATTTGCTCATTTAGTAACCCAATTTGAGCCATTTTCCCTTCTTTGGCATAACCACATTACAAACCAATGGACCTTTGCTTTATTTTCACCTTTATTAGTTTTGTGAAGCATTCTTGGGACTTGATTTGTATTTTTGGTTAATGAAAGTGAGAAAAAGAATGAAAAAGAAGTGAAAAAACTCAAATTTTGGTACTTGTGTTTATATTTGTTATGTTGAATGGGTTGAGTAAATGAGAAGAAAATAAAGGAAATGAAAGAAAAAGCCGCTCAAAGTTACAAGAGGCGAGAGCAAAGAATAAAAAGAAATGAAAAAAAAAAGAAGAAAATATTGAGAAAATACAAAAATATTTGTTGTTTGGTTGAAAAAGAATAAGCTTGGGGGAAGAGTTGCTAGAATTTTTGATTTGAAAGTTGGTAGTTTATTGAGTTTGAATTGAGGAATGATCAACCTTGCTTCACTTCTAAATTTACCACCTATTTCCAAATTTATTTCCACACCCTTTACCCTAGCCTAAACGTTTCAACCCTTTTAAGACCTTTTGACCTTAGTGAGGTTTAGTTACTACCGATGGAGGGTAATCAAGCCAAGCCTATTGAGCGAGCTATCAATTCCAAGATGTCGAGTAGCCTAAATGTTTTTCATTTATTATTTCTTCCGGTTCCTTCGAGGAATCTCGAGATATCACCTTAAAAGTGGATGCAAAACTAGTGAGGATGCGGGAGTTTGGTTGGAGATAAGGAGGAGTGTAAGTCCCTCTAAGTTCTCTACCCTTTGCATGCTTTATGTGTGCATCAAACTTAGCTATTCTTTTGCTTGGCTACCTTTAATGTCTAGAAAGGATTGTATTCTTGTGCATTTAGCCCATTGTTTGTGTTTGGTTTGAAATATCAACACTCGAGTTTTCTTGATTTCACCTTTGCCTTGAATGCTATGTGTTGTCGAGAGTTGTGGGTTAAACCTCTTAGGAAACCCTCACGAGAGCTTACTCGTCCTCTTTGGCGACATAGGGGTTTAAAGGGCTTGATGCATACGCTAAATGCATCCGTGATTCCTACGACAGTGAGTTAGTGTACATTCTTTTTCTTTGTTTCTATTTTGTTTCTTTTGCCTTTAATAATTCCATCTTGTTCTCTTTTGCCTTAGCTTTGCTCGAGGACGAGCAAAGGTTTAGCTTGGGGGAATTTGATGAGTGACATTTATGTCACTCTTAGGGAGTAGTTCTAGAGTCATTTTCGTGTTTATTTTATCTTATTTTCCCCTTTCTTTCTCTTGTTTTCTCTTAATAATATTTCTAGTTTATTTTGGTAATTTTGGTGCGTTTTAGTTCATTTTCTTTATTTTACTAGTTTTAGTCTATTTTCGTATTTTATTTTTTACTTTCTTTGCTTGTATAGTTTTTGTTTAGTTTTTATTAGTTTTAAGTTTATTTTGTTATTTATTTGATTTTATTTACTTGTATAGTTTTATTTAATCTTTATTAGTTTAGTGTTATTTCTCTTTTTCTATTTTACTTTATTTTACCTTTATTTTATTTTATTTTATTTTATCTCTTAGTAATCCCCTCGTGTTTTTGGTTATAGGTGTTTCGGGTTTTATGTCAAGTGGGTTCGGGTTCCAAGTTGAGTCAAACGCCAAACAAAGCTGCTGCCCAACCTTATCCATCACCGCACCCTTCATTATCCTACACCACACCAAAACACAACACTCTTCCCCTGCTCCCTCACGCACACAGCAGCCTGCCAAACCCCAACATCGCAAACCACCAGCGCACCTTCATTAGCACCAACAGCAGCAACATTGCGCAACCTAACACCACCAACAACTTCCCCTGCTTCACCCCGCAAACACCACACACACCAACAACACAAGCATTTCGCTGCCCCTGCCTCACTTCCAGTTGCCAGCA
Source organism: Chenopodium album (assembly GCF_948465745.1). Taxonomy (NCBI): domain Eukaryota; kingdom Viridiplantae; phylum Streptophyta; class Magnoliopsida; order Caryophyllales; family Amaranthaceae; genus Chenopodium; species Chenopodium album. The sequence goes on along the minus strand of NC_137834.1, from coordinate 41,188,983 downwards.
ACAACAACCACAATCACCCACCAATTCACGCACATCCCCTGCTCCACCAACACCAACAGCAACGCAACACAACTCCCCTGCACCAATCGACTCAACCAACAACAGCCACCAGTCGCCAATCCCCAACCCATCCAATTACACAGCCGCATACCAGCCTCACCACCAACCAACACAACTCCCCTGCTCCAATCCGCAACAATCAACCACCACACACCACCAGCCTGCAGCCCACAACCACCACCAACTCGCAATTAACCGTAACCTACCACAACCCAGACCACCGCAACCACACCTCAATTCTACCACCACCGCGCAACAGAGCAGCCACCACCAGCATCAATTACAACAACAATTGCACCTTACCGTCACCAATTCGCACAACAACATCCCCAATTTACAGTAAATCACAAATTCTCAAGTTCGAGCAAACCGTTGAGGGTTCGGCCGAACGTCGAGTCAGAGACTTTGGGGGTTTTGTTATTCGAAGAGGAGTGGTCGAACACACCCATGGTTCGACCGAACCAACCCAGTAGTTCGGCCGCACCAACCCACGGTTCGACCGAACCATTTCACGAGCTATGCACATGGCTTTTAATGAGGATCGAACGGTGGTGTTTTCTTGGTGCCGATTTTCAATGATGATGAGCGGTAGTGATTTGATGATGATGGTTGTTAGTTTGATTTGGTGAGATGCAAAACATGGGATCATTCCCCCATTTTAGAGCAGCCAATTTCGAAGAAGAAGGAATGGGGTAGCTGATGGTTTGGTGGGGATTTGTGGGTTTATTCGATTTTATTTTCTTTTTCTTTTATTTTTATTTTCTTTTCTCTTTTTCTTATTTTCTTTCTTTTATTTTTTTATTCTTATTTTAGTTTTCTATTTTTACTTTTTCTTTTAATTTATTTTATTTTATTTTCTTTTTCTATTTTTCCTAGTTTTATTAAGCTTAGTATAAATACCCAATTTTGGGGTAATTAGGAAAGGATGGAATAACTATCTATTCTTCTCTCTAATTAGTTTTGGGTTAGGTTAGGATTAGTCTTCTTTGGTAGAGAGAGAAAGTGAGGTTTTCTTCATTAATGAACTTGGATTTTGAAGAAGGAGCTTGTTCAATCCTTTGTAGACCTTCATCTTCAATTAATGAGCAATTTCTTACTCTCTCTCCTCTATTTTTATTTGTTTATTTTGATTATTATTTTAGTTGTTGGTATTGCTTGTTGATCATGTTGATTCTTGATTATTTATTGATTAATGTTGTTATTATCATGATTAGTGAGTAATTTCCCCATTAAGGGGATGGTTGTGGTGTAGTTGGACCTTGAGCATGTTCTAGGGTTTAGAATTGATTTATTTGTGATTAAAGTCTTTATATGCTTGATATTCTTTAATCTTCTTGCAAGTGCACATTGTTGGTTATTAAAGGTGAATCTTTGCTAACAAGAAACGGAAGTTGACTTAGTTAAGGTTCATTACTATCGATTGTTATTTAATAGTACCTTCTAGTATATGGTTCTAATGTGGAAACATAGAGGCTATGTTAGGAGAAGCCAATTGACCCTAGAAGGCGGCTAGATTGGATCCTTTATTTCGATATTTGAGCATGTTTAGTTCATAATTAATTCAATTTCTATGCCTTTGTTTATGTTCAAGTGAATGCTATACCTAAACCATTTCCCTTAATGTTTTATTTCTTGTTTTAGCATTTTTAGACTTTAGTTTATTTATCCCCTATTCCGGACTAGCTTAATTGTCGATAACATTTGGTGGTGTTTACCGTTCTCTGTGGTTCGACCCCTATGCTTGCCTTATACTCGTATTAGGTTTGTTTAGGTTGTATAAATTGTATTTGATCTAGGGATAGACAATTGACGACGCGTTTATTCCCTTTCTCATACACCTTTTTCCCAAAGGTTTAACCATATCTCCTACTATCCTTTGTTCCTCCCTTCTTTTCTCAAAGAACCTCTTAGGGATCCTCTTCCTATGCAAGCTTCCGAAGCCCCTAACTCTTTCATTGTTGATGAGGAAAAGAGTTATAATGCCAACCAAAAAGATTTTTGTGAGGATTTTTCTTTTTCTTCTTCTACTTTTTCTTCTTATTTTCTTGTTTTTTCTTTTGATTCTTTTACTTTTTCTTTTCTCCCTTCTCTCAAGCATAAAGTCTCCTTGTACTTTATGTTTGCTTGTCATATGAGCATCGCGTATGCTCTATTTCTTGATATGTTTGCCGGTGCATATGACAAGCTATTGCGTTCTTTGTCGGGTTATTTACTAGATTGGTCATGCTTGGACGTTAAGCAAGCCTTTGCGGGAAGTAACCCGTGTTTTATTGCTTTCTTTTTCTTTCTTTTGTGTTTCTCATTCTTGTTTACTCTCTTGTCTATGTGTATAGGTACTCGATGCATATACTCATGTGCAAGGATTTTGGATTGAGCTCCTTGAGAAGAAGCACGCCAATGATTGCTTGCATTTGGAAAGGCAACAAAGACGAGGAATTAGATGAAATTGTGGACAATGTGCTCAATTGCGGGTTTCAACACCCACCTCACATTTGGTTTACTCTTTCCTTCTTCCCTCATCTTGGATTTGCTTTCTTAATTGCATTTGGATTGTATGATTATGAATTGTTGTGTGAATTAGTTTTCTTCCTTCCCCTCCCACCCCCCCTTGTGCCTTTATTTTGAGCATTGAGGACAATGCTCCATTCTAGCTTGGGGGAGTAGCTATTCGCTAGCTTGGGGTTGTCTATATCTCTTGGTGGTTTCTTAATCCATAGTCTCATGATTTCTTGATTCTCTCATACTTGCCAAAGTCTATTATTGAGATTGGTTTTCTATGTTTGGATGGCCATGAGCGCCTTTTTGAGTTGACTTTTGGTATATGTAGTTTTGATTGATCATGCTTTCATATTGCACTATTGTATATGCATTCTTGAGTATTGTTGGTTTTGTGAATATTTGTGTGTATAGTGTCTTTCCATGGCATTCAAGGCAAGTTTCAAAATGTTTTGTTTTAAACTTGGACATAATTGGGCTTTAGCACCTAGAATTCCCTCTTTGCTAGTTGTTAGAGGTTTTCGTGCACTTGAATGTCGAGGTTGGCTCACACATATAACATTGCCAAGGTAGTAGAACTTAAGGGCTATGAGACCTTAGCTCACTTGGTTTGTGGTAAGATGGTTGTCGCTCTCTAGCTAGTTGAAGCTTTAAAGGTGATTTTTGCTACTCCACTACCGTCATTTTTGTGAGGATGTGTCTATTTTGTTCTAGCCTTCTACATTTCTTGCATGTGTGGCGTTTGGATCCTTGGCATTGCTAGCTTATATCGAGAATTCGGCTTAATCTACCCAAGATCGAGACCGAACCAACCTAGGGGAAGACGAAGGCAATTAGGATTTTTGTTTTGTTTTATTATTCTCTATTCTTTTATTTTTCTTTTGCATTTGCTCATTTAGTAACCCAATTTTAGCCATTTTCCCTTCTTTGGCATAACCACATTACAAACCAATGGACCTTTGCTTTATTTTCACCTTTATTAGTTTTGTGAAGCATTCTTGGGACTTGATTTGTATTTTTGGTTAATGAAAGTGAGAAAAAGAATGAAAAAGAAGTGAAAAAACTCAAATTTTGGTACTTGTGTTTATATTTGTTATGTTGAATGGGTTGAGTAAATGAGAAGAAAATAAAGGAAATGAAAGAAAAAGCCGCTCAAAGTTACAAGAGGCGAGAGCAAAGAATAAAAAGAAATGAAAAAAAAAAGAAGAAAATATTGAGAAAATACAAAAATATTTGTTGTTTGGTTGAAAAAGAATAAGCTTGGGGGAAGAGTTGCTAGAATTTTTGATTTGAAAGTTGGTAGTTTATTGAGTTTGAATTGAGGAATGATCAACCTTGCTTCACTTCTAAATTTACCACCTATTTCCAAATTTATTTCCACACCCTTTACCCTAGCCTAAACGTTTCAACCCTTTTAAGACCTTTTGACCTTAGTGAGGTTTAGTTACTACCGATGGAGGGTAATCAAGCCAAGCCTATTGAGCGAGCTATCAATTCCAAGATGTCGAGTAGCCTAAATGTTTTTCATTGATTATTTCTTCCGGTTCCTTCGAGGAATCTCGAGATATCACCTTAAAAGTGGATGCAAAACTAGTGAGGATGCGGGAGTTTGGTTGGAGATAAGGAGGAGTGTAAGTCCCTCTAAGTTCTCTACCCTTTGCATGCTTTATGTGTGCATCAAACTTAGCTATTCTTTTGCTTGGCTACCTTTAATGTCTAGAAAGGATTGTATTCTTGTGCATTTAGCCCATTGTTTGTGTTTGGTTTGAAATATCAACACTTGAGTTTTCTTGATTTCACCTTTGCCTTGAATGCTATGTGTTGTCGAGAGTTGTGGGTTAAACCTCTTAGGAAACCCTCACGAGAGCTTACTCGTCCTCTTTGGCGACATAGGGGTTTAAAGGGCTTGATGCATACGCTAAATGCATCCGTGATTCCTACGACAGTGAGTTAGTGTACATTCTTTTTCTTTGTTTCTATTTTGTTTCTTTTGCCTTTAATAATTCCATCTTGTTCTCTTTTGCCTTAGCTTTGCTCGAGGACGAGCAAAGGTTTAGCTTGGGGGAATTTGATGAGTGACATTTATGTCACTCTTAGGGAGTAGTTCTAGAGTCATTTTCGTGTTTATTTTATCTTATTTTCCCCTTTCTTTCTCTTGTTTTCTCTTAATAATATTTCTAGTTTATTTTGGTAATTTTGGTGCGTTTTAGTTCATTTTCTTTATTTTATTAGTTTTAGTCTATTTTCGTATTTTATTTTTTACTTTCTTTGCTTGTATAATTTTTGTTTAGTTTTTATTAGTTTTAAGTTTATTTTGTTATTTATTTGATTTTATTTACTTGTATAGTTTTATTTAATCTTTATTAGTTTAGTGTTATTTCTCTTTTTCTATTTTACTTTATTTTACCTTTATTTTATTTTATTTTATTTTATCTCTTAGTAATCCCCTCGTGTTTTTGGTTATAGGTGTTTCGGGTTTTATGTCAAGTGGGTTCGGGTTCCAAGTTGAGTCAAACGCCAAACAAAGCTGCTGCCCAACCTTATCCATCACCGCACCCTTCATTATCCTACACCACACCAAAACACAACACTCTTCCCCTGCTCCCTCACGCACACAGCAGCCTGCCAAACCCCAACATCGCAAACCACCAGCGCACCTCCATTAGCACCAACAGCAGCAACATTGCGCAACCTAACACCACCAGCAACTTCCCCTGCTTCACCCCGCAAACACCACACACACCAACAACACAAGCATTTCGCTGCCCCTGCCTCACTTCCAGTTGCCAGCAACAACAACCACAATCACCCACCAATTCACGCACATCCCCTGCTCCACCAACACCAACAGCAACGCAACACAACTCCCCTGCACCAATCGACTCAACCAACAACAGCCACCAGTCGCCAATCCCCAACCCATCCAATTACACAGCCGCATACCAGCCTCACCACCAACCAACACAACTCCCCTGCTCCAATCCGCAACAATCAACCACCACACACCACCAGCCTGCAGCCCACAACCACCACCAACTCGCAATTAACCGTAACCTACCACAACCCAGACCACCGCAACCACACCTCAATTCTACCACCACCGCGCAACAGAGCAGCCACCACCAGCATCAATTACAACAACAATTGCACCTTACCGTCACCAATTCGCACAACAACATCCCCAATTTACAGTAAATCACAAATTCTCAAGTTCGAGCAAACCGTTGAGGGTTCGGCCGAACGTCGAGTCAGAGACTTTGGGGGTTTTGTTATTCGAAGAGGAGTGGTCGAACACACCCATGGTTCGACCGAACCAACCCAGTAGTTCGGCCGCACCAACCCACGGTTCGACCGAACCATTTCACGAGCTATGCACATGGCTTTTAATGAGGATCGAACGGTGGTGTTTTCTTGGTGCCGATTTTCAATGATGATGAGCGGTAGTGATTTGATGATGATGGTTGTTAGTTTGATTTGGTGAGATGCAAAACATGGGATCATTCCCCCATTTTAGAGCAGCCAATTTCGAAGAAGAAGGAATGAGGTAGCTGATGGTTTGGTGGGGATTTGTGGGTTTATTCGATTTTATTTTCTTTTTCTTTTATTTTTATTTTCTTTTCTCTTTTTCTTATTTTCTTTCTTTTATTTTTTTATTCTTATTTTAGTTTTCTATTTTTACTTTTCCTTTTAATTTATTTTATTTTATTTTCTTTTTCTATTTTTCCTAGTTTTATTAAGCTTAGTATAAATACCCAATTTTGGGGTAATTAGGAAAGGATGGAATAACTATCTATTCTTCTCTCTAATTAGTTTTGGGTTAGGTTAGGATTAGTCTTCTTTGGTAGAGAGAGAAAGTGAGGTTTTCTTCATTAATGAACTTGGATTTTGAAGAAGGAGCTTGTTCAATCCTTTGTAGACCTTCATCTTCAATTAATGAGCAATTTCTTACTCTCTCTCCTCTATTTTTATTTGTTTATTTTGATTATTATTTTAGTTGTTGGTATTGCTTGTTGATCATGTTGATTCTTGATTATTTGTTGATTAATGTTGTTATTATCATGATTAGTGAGTAATTTCCCCATTAAGGGGATGGTTGTGGTGTAGTTGGACCTTGAGCATGTTCTAGGGTTTAGAATTGATTTATTTGTGATTAAAGTCTTTATATGCTTGATATTCTTTAATCTTCTTGCAAGTGCACATTGTTGGTTGATTAAAGGTGAATCTTTGCTAACAAGAAACGGAAGTTGACTTAGTTAAGGTTCATTACTATCGATTGTTATTTAATAGTACCTTCTAGTATATGGTTCTAATGTGGAAACATAGAGGCTATGTTAGGAGAAGCCAATTGACCCCGGAAGGCGGCTAGATTGGATCCTTTATTTCGATATTTGAGCATGTTTAGTTCATAATTAATTCAATTTCTATGCCTTTGTTTATGTTCAAGTGAATGCTATACCTAAACCATTTCCCTTAATGTTTTATTTCTTGTTTTAGCATTTTTAGACTTTAGTTTATTTATCCCCTATTCCGGACTAGCTTAATTGTCGATAACATTTGGTGGTGTTTACCGTTCTCTGTGGTTCGACCCCTATGCTTGCCTTATACTCGTATTAGGTTTGTTTAGGTTGTATAAATTGTATTTGATCTAGGGATAGACAATTGACGACGCGTTTATTCCCTTGTCAGATAACATTCCTTTTAGAGGGGAATCGTCATCTTAGCCCTAGTACGGCCTCTACTAGCTCTTCCTTTTTTACAATTTAATTAACAAAAAAATATATGCAACGCGATACCTAAAACTATGTTAATTGATTTTATTTACAATCATTAATTCACGTATGAATTACATCATAATGTCGTTATTCTTATTTAATTAAATTTTTTAAGAGGACAAGAAAATAAACAAGATTCGCCTTGGGTTAAGTGATCAACCAACAATTATTTAATTCAATTCTAATCTTTATTTAACGCAAGATACAATGTAGAATTGATTAATTAATTATATTAAAGGTGATCAAACAACACTAATTAATTAATTAAAGTCCTTTTAAACAAGAAAATAAAGGTGATATAACTAAGTGCTCGGGAATTAACCAATTCTCTTTGCTAGATCTCCGTTTAGAACACTTATGGACTCCTTCTTGTTGGGGAACCCCCACCGTAGTAACAAAGTATCAAAAGGGTGAGTGTTTAGGACAAGAGGGCTAGGTTGCACAAGTTCACAAGTTATTTCGCTAGAGTTTTAGGTTAATTTCTGTCTGTTTAAGCCTCAGTTTAATCTCGTATTTATAGGGAATGATAAGGTTTAGGGTTTAGAGAATTCTTCCGCAGCAAGTGTCGCGCGCAATAGATAGAATGGTGCGTGGCATCCCAGCGTAAGTTATAGAGTTGCGTTGCTATGTGCAGCGCAACTAATTGTCTTACCCGCGGCTTTATGGTAAGATTCGATTTTATATTTTCCGTATATTTTCGAATTATTCTGAATCTTTTGCGCTGGATGTCGCACGCAACTGAATTAATTGCGCGCGGCAGCCTTACGCGACTCTTTGAGATGCGTGTGGCTTTTCCAGCGGCAACACTAAGATTTAACCTAAGCGCTCCTAAATCCGTCATTATTAGGGCTTAAGCACAGGCTTAAGCCTAATTATGATCGAGTTTAGTTAATTGGACCTTTGTTTTGGCTTTTTCTTTAATTTGGGCTACTTTTTTTGTGTTTTCTAGCTTAACCTGTTATCCATAAGCATTTTTTTTACTTCGGTCCAACACAAAGATGGTTTTATTTATCGTCATTGCACTTCCTGTCAGGACAGGAGGCCAAAAGTAGATGTCTACAGTTAGCCCCCACTTTGATCAAGTCTAGAATAGACGGTGATTAAAGTATTCAAGGAAATAAATCCGAGACTCATTCTGCGAAGTTCTCTATGGATAAAGAATCTTTCAGTAATGTTTAAGGATGTCGAAACAATCCTTGGTTCGCTAAGTGTTTGGAACAAGTAGCTATTAAGGCTAGATAAAAGTCCTTCCTAGTCCTAACGCGCTAAAGAATCTAGATTGATCCTTTGCAATTGTAGAACGCTTTTACAAGTAAAAGTGTTCTGGGTGATGTCAGGACATGAGAAGAGATCGGTTTTAAAAGTATAAAAAGGTGAGGATTTCCTCTGAATCGTGCCATCGTTGGACTAAAGTCCCTCGATATGTCATTGAAACTTTAGCCTGACGTTGACAAAGTAAAAGATGAAAAAGGGTTCACGGTATTAAAGCATGTAGACACCTAAAAATGTCTCCCCAAAACCAAACCCGATGATGAACACCTTTCACCGCCATTATTGGTCGGGTTGAGTATTTATTCTTGGGGTTCTTAAACCCATATTTCCATTTCATAAACCAACCCAACTTCTAGCCCATTTCCCCAAACCATAACTTATTTTCCACTTTTCGTGCCTTTAAACCCAAAATAATTCATTTCGTGTCCTTTTTATAATAACATTTAGTTCAGTTTATTTTGGACTATAATGTGGGTCCAATAATTGAATAGTTGGATGGGCCCTTTAAAGATCTTTCCAACGATATATTATAAGCCCAAATCCGAGTTATAACAAATAAGTTATGGCCAAAATATTAAGCCGAGCCCAAACCGAACCTAAGCCCACCTTACCTACGACCCAATGAACATGTGGAGGGTCCAAATGATTTAATCCAATTCCTAAAACAATTAGGATTAATAAGAAGCTTCTATAAGTTTCTAAAAAATCTTAATTATCCGTTTTTAAAAGATAAGATTAAAGAGTTTGAAATTGAATAAAACTTTTCTTTTTGAAAATCCTATTTCTATCCGAATTGAAAGACGTTCAAAGATAGACATATATTATTTTCGTGCCTCATAGTTTTTATCCAGAATTTATATGGTTGGATAAACCTTGAAATTACCTTTCCAATGATATATTATAATATAATTCCGAGCTATAACGGAAAATATATGAATAAGATATCAAACTCTATCCAAAACTGACACCGTCTCATTATTTCGGCTATATCTTTTGCTCTACAAAATATTTTAATCTGATTCTAATTGGGTTAGAAATTAGATTTCAAGAGCTTTCCAACAATATCTTATTCATCTTATTTTAATTTCTGTATCAAAAGATATGATAAAAACAAAAACCGCAAAAACTGCTGTCTATCGCAAGAGTTTTAATCCGATTCGAACTCGATCTTTTCTTGATTCTTCGACCCTTTTTTTTCCCCTATAAATAGAGGTCATATCACCCCTTTTCCAATGATCAACAAGCTTGATCACAAGTTTATTCTCTTCTCCCTCTTTAGCCTAAACACTAGCCTCCCTATTCTTTCATAACACTTCCCTTAAGCACTCCAAGGAGTCCATACTTGACCCGAGGTTCCGTCCTTAAACCAAGGCGTGAAAAGGTAGAATTAACTGAGGGTTTGGACCAAATCAACACTACTTTTAATTTAATTTAATTTCTATTTGATTTATATTTTTTATTGAAGTTACTAATAATTTATTCATGATGTAGCTATTCAAGGAAACGCGGAATGTGAGTAATTAATCAGTTAATTACTCTTATTTTTATTCTTATTGCTAGTATCATGATTAGGGTTATTATTATTATTATTTGATTTGACTAACAATTTATTGTTAAATTGCTTCCAATATTAATGTTTATTCTATTATATTTATTATGATCACCATATTGCATGTTAAAGGAAATATGTAATTTAAAATCACGCCTAATAAGATAATTTGGACAACCGGTTTAGGTTCCTTTTTAATCTTGTTGTTTAATCAAGTGATCACAATATTTTAGAATTATATCTTGCATTAATATTAAACCAATTTAGCCTAATAATAGTTTGGAGCAAATTGAATATTTTGTTTGTATGCCTTTGAGATCGCAGGAATCACTTTTAACTATAAGAATCGAGTAGAGGCCAATACGGGCGAATGTGACTCCATGACTCACTTCGTACCATCATCCCCGATCCTCTTTTCGTGGTTCCGAACCATATGGAGTTAGTAATATCATGGATTATGAATGGGGTGTAACCTTCACGGGTCAATCGTTGTTGCCTTCGTTGTCCCTTTATCGTGGTTGCCTTTTATGATCCGTGAACGGTTTACAAGTTCCTTAAAAACTTGTTGGCGGCTCCCTACTTTCCTTTCCCTAATCGTGTCCCTTACCGTATATGTGAATTCCCACTTCCTATGAGTACCAAGCATATTCACACATGCTTTAACGTAGGCGCACTTCAAACGACGCCTACAATTTGGTGACTCCACTGGGGAGGATTCTTGGTTATTTATCGATTTGAGTGATCGGTATTTAATTAAGATGAGTGGATAAGACTTGAAAGATTCTTGAATTGTATTCCCGCGATTTAATTGGCATTGTCACATATGCATATGATTTTTTTTAGGTTACCTATTTTGCCAAAATAGTACGTGTTCTACGTATGTGGCTAGCCCGGGGGATTTATGCTCTATCAACCCGAAAACGGTCATGGCAATAAGGGTTCATCCGAGTTTTTAAATCCACCCAAACCATGGAGTCTAGTTCGATTTCATCACGAACTCGCGGAGCCGCCCGTTGGCATACACCCTCAAGGGAGGCTGCCTTGCTAACGCGTCCAAACTCTTAACCATGGTACCCTTTGACACCCAAAAGCTTGACCATAGTCGAACATAGAACTTGACTTTAGGTTACGAACTTCATAGCATCATGCGTGACTATTTGCTTATGTGTGCATTTTTTTATTGACCTTTTTTTAATAATTTTTTTTTCCTCTTATCAAACCCTTTTTTTTTATTATTAGAGTCGAGCCATATATTTTTTTTTTTTTTAATTTTTGAGTCAGCGGGATTTTTATTCCCGTATAATGCATAAGAGTTAACTTGTTTTTGTCATATCCGGAGTTCTAGAACAAGTTACATGTCGTGCCACCTATGGATCTGTAGCCCCGAGTTTTATCTTTGATTTAGAGTTGGTATCGCCCAAATCGGAGTCACAAATCAAAAGTTATAACCGATATATTACAGCCTGTCCAATTTAGGTGTCTTTTTAGCGTCAACTTTATTTATTTATTTATTTATTTATTTATTCGTGTCAAGCTAGTCTTAGACAAGTCCTTTAATCCGTGTCAACTTATACAATATAGGATTATAGATTTTTATTTCTATTTATTTATTTTTTATACCCATGAGTCATAACTCTTCTAGAATTCTAGTCATCTTCCTAGTTTCTTGTGATCAATTTTTGTACTAACCTTAACATGTGTTCTTTGTCTTTGATTGTGGTTGATCTTATTTATGACTAAGGATTTCCAAGGGACCATTTTCACCTAGTAAATAGCATAAACATTAAAATTAGACAAAATAATCAAGTTAGTTTGTCTTTTAGTCTTCCGTGCTATTTGGTCATTAGGTCTTTTGTTTTTCACAACGTTCTCATGTCTAGCCATGCGATCATACCACGAGTCTTAATAAAATAACCTAATTACATATGTTGAGTCATTGCACACACTTTGTCTTTGAGTAATGCACTATATTGTTATGATCGTATATTAGGAGCATGCATGCGTCATTTTCCGTCATAATAGGAATGATTAGAGTTTTTCCCATCAATTCTCAAAATTGTTTCATACACTCTTCCTTTCCAATCCGAGTGTTGAGTGAATGCATTAAGTGAGTTTATCCTTACACAGTACTTGAGTCTAAAATCACTAGGCAATATTTGGAAGAATAAGGGGAACGTCACTCCTTCCTTATTTCCTTCCAATCAAAACATCAACAACATGAAACTATTTTCCTCAGCAAGCAGCTAGAAGTAACTCATAAACAGCCACGAAGACAATGCACGATGCAAGCTTCTCACAAAGATTTCATGTTTTCTTATTCTTTTGTTTCAAACCCTTCCCCCTAAAAAGTCTAGCATAGGTTCTCCTTATCCATGTGTCTATGTGTCACATTTCTTACCTTTTTCATCAATGAGCATTTCTTTCCTTTTCATTCGATCATGTCATTCGCAAAAATAAAAAAATAAAAAAATAATAAAAAAATAAATCAATTACCGAACTAAACCCAAGGTACACCAATGACTCGAGGCACCTTTGCAACCTTGTCATTCCCTGTTAACCGTTCAATCACATTCCGTTTCTTCATCAACCATTTTGAGCCTCGTCTAACGTTTGGCCTTCATTTCTTCATCCCACACTCACTTAACCCTGGGATTGGAAGATGTGTATTGGTATAACATTCATAAAGCAAGTAAAAACAAAAAAGCAGCAAAGCAACAATAAAACAATGTCTAAAGGCAAGTGTTCCAATGTCTTTGATATGAACACGTCTCAAATTGCGTTTCTCATCGAGTGCTTGGTACCGTGCCTGAGAAACATGAATGCCAAGTGAGTGATGGACCGCATGATCCGAGATTGCCTACATTGCTTCTCTCGGGTCTTGAGCCTTTTACCCCTTTCTTCCTTAATCCTTTAGCTTAACCACCTTACAACCCTTGAAAGACCTCTTTGAGGTGTACACACACTTGTGCAAAGTTCTGTTAGAGCTAAGTTCGGCCTGATTCCTAACGGATATGTAGGCAACCTCACATCAAGGTGCGGCCACATTCATATTCATATCCATGCATGATCGAGTCAAAGAATATCCTATGCTTACCCCTACCCATTTAGAGCTAGACTTGGGGGCTTGAACCCACATCATTTGGCCTACCTAGCCTAAAGAGTCATCATCTTTGACTCTTCTCACATCTCTTTCCATCGCCATAACCCTTGCAGCCAGCCTTAGTATCACATTCACACACTTCACTCACACATCCATATCCATATCAATCATCTTTCCCTTTAAGAACCCTTTTTCATGAAATCTTGTTTCAACACTGTGCATGCTTCATTTTCTTTCAAGACAACATTTATTAGAAGAAACATTGTATACGTGCTTAGCTTCTAGACCTAAGCAATGTTCATTGTTTCATACATCGCATATTGTGCTTAGCTCCTTGACCTATGTGACATTCATTATGCGATACTCATCGATCACTTCATCTATATACGTGCTTAGCTTCCAAACCTAAGTAACGTTCAAGATCGTTTCTTTACACCATATGTGATGCTTAGCTCCATGACCTAAGATCATTCATCTATCGTGTCACATGACGTAGTTTTCCTTAGCCTCCTAGCCTAAGAACATACATTATGCATACATTATACTCAAGACGGGCAGTTCAATATGACAAGAAGAAAATCCATGTGATTCATTTCATCTTGCTCAATAAGGAAGTTCAAAACTTCTTCCCTTTTCTTATCATAACTTTTATTTTTGGGAAGTTCAAAAACAAAACTTCATTTTTCACGTCTTTCTTTCTCGGGAGAAAGTCAGTACCCTCCACTCATGACAAAAATGACGGAAAATTTTTGCTTTTGCATTTTTAATTGCTTGTGTCAGTGCACACACTCACTTAAGACACACACAGTCACAAGTCATACACATGTCATGTCACATCAAGCCAAACTTGGTCAAGTCAGTGGTTAAGTCAATCACAATATATACGAGTCCATTGGCAAATTTATTTTTACAGGTCTCATCTACAGCCCACGTCCGAGGACAAGCGGACCATTTACAGCCCACGTCCGGGGACAAGCGGACCATCTACAGCCCACGTCCGGGGACAAGCGGACCATCTACAGCCCACGTCCGGGGACAACCGGACCATCTACAGCCCACGTCCGGGGACAAGCGGACAATCTACATCCCACATCCGGGAACAAGCGGACCATCTAAAGCCCACGTCCGGGGACAAGCGGACCATCTACAGCCCACGTCCGGGGACAAGCGGACCATCTACAGCCCACGTCCGGGGACAATCTGACCATCTACAGCCCACGTTCGGGGACAAGTGAACCAACCACAGCCCACGTCCGGGGACAAGCGGACCATCTACAACCCACGTTCGGGAACAATCGAACCACCATCATTTCATGACGCAAGGTTCTCGATACACAGACACTTGCAATCTCATCATCTGTCGACTTTTCTCAAGCATGGAAAGTATTATCCGGTGGATTTCTTCAAGCATAGAAAACTGCCAAATTCCTTTGTCGGCTTTCCTCAAGCATGGAAAGCATTATCGGTGGATTTCTTCAAGCATAGAAAAACGCCAAAATCATATGTCGACTTTCCTCAAGCATGGAAAGTGTCATCCGGTAGGTTTCTTCAGGCTTATAAATCTACCAAACTCATCTTTCGGCTTTTCTCAAGCATGGAAAGCATTTCAACAAATGTCATCCGGTGGATTCCTTCAAGCATAGGAAAATACCAAACTCATTTGTCACCGACACACTGGTGTTAGATAAGCGTTCTATCCCTTTACTCTTTTATCTGTGGAATTAACATTTTCTGCAGGTATCGGCGTATACAGAGTGATTTAGGATCGCAGAACGTCTTAAATCATTCTCCGTACCTATCGACTACTTTGACTATCGTTTTCGAAACTGACGTTTCTACAAACTCATTCAAAGTGGGGGCTTCTGTAGACCCCTAAACATGTCTCCCCAAAACCAAACCCGATGATGAACACCTTTCACGGCCATTATTGGTTGGGTTGACTATTTATTCTTGGAGTGCTTAAACCCATATTTCCATTTCATAAACCAACCCAACTTCTAGCCCATTTCCCCAAACCATAACTTATTTTCCACTTTTCGTGCCTTTAAACCCAAAATAATTCATTTCGTGTCCTTTTAAATCATTCATTTCGTGTCCTTTTTATAAAAATATTTAGTTCAGTTTATTTTGGTCTATAATGTGGGTCCAATGATTGAATAGTTGGATGGGTCCTTAAAGAGCTTTCCAACAATATATTAGAAGCCCAAATCCGAGTTATAACGAATAAGTTATGGCCAAAATATTAAGCCGAGCCCAAACCGAACCTAAGCCCACCTTACCTACGACCCAATGATCATGTTGAGGGTCCAAATGATTTAATCCAATTCCTAAACCAATTAGTATTAATTAGAAGCTTCTATAAGTTTCTAAAAGATCTTAATTATCCGTTTTGAAAAGATAAGATTAAAGAGTTTGAAATTGAATAAAACTTTTCTTTTTGAAAATCCTATTTCTATCCGAATTGAAAGACGTTCAAAGATAGACAGATATTATTTTCGTGCCTCGTAGTTTTTATCAAAATTTTATATGGTTGGATAGCCCTTGAAATTATCTTTCCAATGATATATTATAATATCAATTCCGAGCTGTAACGGAAAAGATATGAATAAGATATCAAACTCTATCCAAAACTGACACCGTCTCACTATTTCGGATATATCTTTTGTTCTACAAAATATTTTAATCTTATTCTAATTGGGTTAGAAATTAGACTTCCAGAGCTTTCCAACTATATCTTATTCATTTTATTCCGATTTCTGGATCAAAAGATATGATAAAAACAAAAACCGCAAAAACTGTTGTCTATCGCAAGAGTTTTAATCCGATTCGAACTCGATCTTTTCTTGATTCTTCGACCCTTTTCTTTTCCCTATAAATAGAGGTCATATCACCCCTTTTCCAATGATCAACAAGCTTGATCACAAGTTTATTCTCTTCTCCCTCTTTAGCCTAATCACTAGCCTCCCTATTCTTTCATAACACTTCCCTTAAGCACTCCAAGGAGTCCATACTTGACCCGAGGTTCCGTCCTTAAACCAAGGCGTGAAAAGGTAGAATTAACTGAGGGTTTGGACCAAATCAACTCTACTTTTAATTTAATTTAATTTCTATTTGATTTATATTTTTATTGAAGTTACTAACAGTTTATTCATGATGTAGCAATTCAAGGAAACGTGGAATGTGAGTATTTAATCACTTAATTACTCTTATTTTTATTCTTATTGCTAGTATCATGATTAGGGTTATTATTATTTTTTGATTTGACTAACAATTTATTGTTAAATTGCTTCCAATATTAATGTTTATTCTATTATATTTATTATGATCACTATATTGCATGTTAAAGGAAATATGTAATTGAAAATCACGCATGATAAGATAATTTGGACAACCGGTTTAGGTTCCTTTTTAATCTTTTTGTTTAATAAAGTGATCACAATATTTTAGAATTATATGTTGCATTAATAATTAAATACCAATCACTCAAATCGATAAATAATTAAGAATCCTCCCTAGTGGAATCGACAAATTGTAGGCGTAGTTCGAGGTGCGCCTACGCTAAAAGCATGTGTGAATATGCTTGGCACTCATAGGAAGTAGGAATGGACTTATACGATTAGGGACAAGGAAAGTAGGGAGTCTCCAACAAGTTTTTAAGGAACTTGTAAACCGTTCACGGATCATTTAAGGCAACCACGAATAAAGGGACAACGATAGGCAACAACGATTGACCCGTGAAGGTTACACCCCATTCATAATACATGAGATTACTAACTCCATATGGTTCGGAACCATGAAAGGAGGATCGGGGATGATGGTACGAAGTGAGTCATGGAGTCACATTCGCCCGTATTAGCCTCTACTCGATTCTTATGGTGAAAAGTGATTCCTGTGATCTCAAAGGCATGCAACCAAAGATTCAATTTGCTCCAAACTACTATTAAGCTAATAAATTGGTAGAATATTAATGCACCATATAATTCTAAAATTTGTGATCACTTGATTAAACAACAAGATTAAAAAGGAACCTAAACCGGTTGTCTAAATTATCTTATTAGGCGTGATTTTCAATTACATATTCCCTTTAAACATGCAATATGGTGATCAATAAATAACAATAGAATAAACATTAATATTGGAAGCAATTTAACAATAATAGCGTTAGTCAAATCAAATATAAATAACCCTAATCATGATACTAGCAATATTAAAATAAAATAAGACTAATTAAATTAATTAATTACTCACATTCCGCACGTTCCTTTAAATTGCTACATCATGAATAAACGTTTAGTAACTTCAATAAAAAATATAAATTAAATTAAAAGTAGAGTTGATTTGGTCCAAACCCTCAGTTATTTGTACCTTTCACGCCTTGGTTTAAGGGCTTAACCTCGGGTTAAGTATAGACTCCTTGGAGCGCTTAGGGGAATTATTATGGAAGAACAATGAGGCTAAAAATTAGGTTAAAGAGGGAGAAGAGAATGATTTTTGGTGTAAGGTGAGAGAGAATGATTATTGGTGCCCCGAACTGCTGAAAGGAGGGTCCTATTTATGGGGAAAATGAGCAGAGGGAACACGCGAAACCCTAAAAAGATAAAAACCCAAAAAAAAAACACCGTGTCACGGTAAAGAGCACTGTGACACGATGCCAGGCACCGTTAGACCGGGGAAGATTCCGTGACACGGGGGAAAACTGAGTGACGCGGGAAATAATTAGGTTACGGGAAGTGAAAACGCGTTTAGGGATTACACGGAGAAAACACGGAGCAATCCCGTGTCATGGGATGTGCACCGTGACAAAGGAAGACATGTAGTGACACGAAATTTTCCACTGTGGCACAGTGCAGTATGCAATGTCACGGTGTAAAAAGTACGCGGAAATTATACAGAATATCTCCGTGTCACGGAATAGGCACCATGACACGGGAAATTGCACCGTGGCACGGTGCAAAATCCCGTGACACGGTGAAAAATCCCGTGACACGATAATGTGCAGAATTACACAAAGAGGGCACAGTTTCACGGGAATAAGTCGCGTGACACGTCAGCATTTGCCGCGTCGCGGCGTTTTAGCTGCTGCGCGGTAATTTCAGTTTTTTACCCGTTTTTATAATAATCATAACTTTTGATCCGTAACTCTGAATAAGGCATATAATCTATCATTGGAAAGATTATAAAGTCTAATTTCCATCCTAGTTAGAATCAGGTCAAAATGATTAGTAGATTTTAATATATGTCCATTTTAGTGGAAGGGTGTCGGTTTTAGACCGAGTTTAGTGTTTTGCTCATATCTTTTTCGTTATAGCTCGCAATTGGGCTTATGATATATGGTTGGAAAGATTATTAAAAATCTTATCCAACAAAATAATTATTGGATCAAAATTGTATAACCATAAAATTAGTTTCTCTCAGTTTTGCAATGTGGACACGAAAAGTGGAAAATAGGTTATGGTTTAGGGAAATGAGCTAGAAATTGGATTGGTTCATGAAACATATTGGATAGAACATGTATTTAAGCACTCCAAAGATTAAATACTCAACCCGATCAATAATGGCGGTTAAAGGTGTTCATCAGCAGGTTTGGTTTTGGGGAGACATTTTTAGGTATCTACAGTCATTCCATAAACCAAGGAAAATGGCGTATTTTCCGTTGACGTGCGAATTGACGTGCGATAACCCCACAATAAGAAGTGGAGTTTGTCAAGACAATCCTTGTAATTTTCTATCATTTTCTCGATGATAGTCTTTAAATTTTTATTGGCCGCTTCGACTGCTCCATTTGCCTGAGGTCTATAAGGAGAAGAATGATGATGTTGAATGCCATGTTTTTGTAGCAAATCTTCACACTCGGCCTGAAAGTTAGTTCCATTGTCACTTATCGTTTCATGTGGGACTCCATATCGACAAATAATATTTCTTTCGATAAAGAGTGTTACATGTTTTGTAGTGAGTTTAGCGTATGATTGTGCTTCGACCCACTTTGTGAAGTAATCAATTGCCACAAAAATGTATTCATTACCTCCTGTTCCTGGGGGAGTGATTTTGCCAATGATGTCAATTCCCCATTTAGAGAATGGCCATGGCGAAGTGTAGATGTAGAGTAGAGATGGAGGAACATGTTGTAAATTAGCGTAGATTTGGCACTTAGGGCATCTTTTTATGTATTGATGACAATCCTTATTCATGGTAGTCCAATAGTATCCTTCTCGCATTATCTTTTGGACTAGCATTTTGCCATTTACTTGAGTTCCACAAATTCCTTTGTGGACTATCCTCATTACTCTTTGAGCATCCTTTTTTCCTACACATATGAGAGCTCGACCCTTAGGTACCCTTTTGTGTAACTCGTTGTCTATGAGTACGTATTGGGAAGCCAAGAGTCTTAATGCTCGTTTCGCTCTTTTGTCAGCATGGGGAGGGTATTCTCCTTTGGTGACATAGTTGAGTATATCCGTATACCACGGTTCTTCTTCTTCTTTTTCTTCTTGGATCACCTCATCATCTTCTATATCTTGAATATAAGCAGGTTTATGCCTTTTTTCTATAGTTAGAGGCATTAGCTCGATTTCCGTAGGAATCCTAACCATTGAGGCTAGTCTTGCCAAGGCATCAGCAAATTGATTTTCTTCTCTAGGTAGATATGTGTATTCCACCTTCTCTTACTGATTAGTGAGAGTTTCCAGATAAGTTTGGTAAGGGGCTAGGCTTTTGCTCCTTACTTTCCATCTTTTAGAGATTTGATTGATGATCAATGAAGAGTCTCCGAATATCCGTAATTTTTTCACTCCAAATGCCAAAGCTGTTTCAAGGCCTACCACGCATGCTTCATACTCAGCAGCGTTGTTGGTAACATCGAAATCAAGCTTTATGGAGATTGGAACATGCTCTTCTTTGGGTGATACTAGTAATACTCCAACGCCACATCCCTTTTGGTTTGAGGCTCCGTCGAAGTACAAGGTCCAAGTATCGTCTTCGGTGACCATCAAGTCTTCGTCTGGAAATTCATTATCGTGTATTGGCGTCGAGTCTTCTATTGGAAAGTCTGCTAGAAAATCCGAAACCACGGATCCTTTGATAGCTTTTTGGGGCATGAACCTTACATCGAACTGGGCTAAGTTGACTATCCATCTTGATATGCGCCCATTGAGTGTAGATTTCTCGAAAAAATACTTGAGTGGATCTAATAAGGAAACTACAAAGACTGTATGCACGAGCATGTAATGTTTTAATTTGGTTGTGGCCCACACCAATGCGAGGCACAATTTCTCAAGTGGTGTATAGCGTGCTTCATACTCAAGCATCTTTTTGCTTAGGTAGTAGATCACATTTTCTTTGCCTCCTACTTCTTGTGCTAGCATGGCTCCCATTGTCTCTTTGGTGATTGTTAAGTACAACCTAAGAGGTATTCCCGGAAGTGCTGGTGCTAATACGGGAGGATTTGCGAGATATGCTTTGATCTTTTCAAAGTATTTTTGACACTCGCCATCCCATATTACTGGTACATTCTTTTTAAGCTTTTTGAAAATTGGTTCACATATTGTTGTCAATTTTGATATGAACCTGCCTATGTATTGCAACCGGCCAATAAATCCTCGAATTTGCTTCTCGGTTTTGGGCGGTGGCATTGACATGATCGCCTTGATTTTGGTTGGGTCTATCTCTATTCCTTTAGAGCTTATGACATAACCCAAAAGCTTGCCTAAGGTGACTCCAAAAGCACTCTTGGATGGATTCAACCTCATGTTATATTTTCTCAGCCTTTCGAAGAATTTTCTCAAGGCTATTTGATGGCCTGGGAGATCTTTTGATTTCACAATCATATCGTCCACATACACTTCAACTTCTTTATGCATCATGTCATGGAGCAAGGCAATTGCTGCTCGTTGGTATGTAGCACCCGCGTTTTTAACCCGAATGGCATTACCATGTAGCAGTAAGTACCTATAGGGAATATTTCAAGCATTAACCCCTAGCTTGAACCCCACTGTGATCATACACTAAAGTACGGTGGCGTCCAAAGGGAAAGAAGATAGAGCAAAAGAGTCGCCAACAAGTTTTTTAGGAACTTGTAAACCGTTCACGAGGTGAAGGTTACACCCCTTAACGATCAAAGAGATCGTCAACTCGATAAGGTCTTAAACCAAACAGGATTCGAGGATGAAGGTACAAATCCAACCTAAAAGAGATTGAACCTGCCCTAATAATAGGCCTCTACTTTATTACGATCGTATTCATGTGCGCTTTCTGACTAACATGCAATCAATAGGTTTAACCCTAAACCTGTTTATCTATGTTGGTTGAATATTATGCACAAACAAATCTATTATTGGCGATCACTTGAATTATAGTCATAATTAACCCTAAACAAGATTATTAATTATCTTATTAAGCGTGATTACAAGTACAAATTCCCTTTAAACATGCATAAAAAGGTGTGATCAAGCAATAACAATAAATATATCAAGCAACATAATAATCATAATCAAAATAATAATAATCATAATAATCATAATTATTATAATAATCATGTTAAAGAATAATAATAGCAAGATCCTAGGCATGATACTAACGAGATTAATAACAAACCATAGCATGTCACTAAACAATAAAAATCATATATTTAACCCTAATGTGATACTAACATGAATAAATATTAGGAAGAACATAAAAGGCATCATACTTTTAATCATACTTGATATTAAAGTTACCCTAGACATGATACTAGGAATTATTATAATAATCTAAGCATGATTTCTACATAAAAACTATCGAAATACTTACTTGGATGCCTCGTATATCTTTCTAATAACAAAATACACACCTTAGTAACTTCAAGGAAAATAATAATTAAAACGAATTAAATTAAATAATTGAAAGAGAGATTTAGGACCAAACCCTCATAAATTAAACCTTTCACGTCTAGGGCGAAGGCAACTTCGAATATGGCTAGGGGTATCTAGATTTAATGAATGCGAAATTTTTATATTTGAGAAAAGCTAGTTTAGAAAATAGAGAGAGAGAAAGAGTAATAAAGAAAACTTTATTAGAATGGGAGATTGTAGGTGATTGTGGATAATGAAACCGGAGTTCTTACGACGTTATTTATAAAGAAAATCAGCCAAAAAGATAAAATATCAAAACACAGAGTTTTGGCGCAAATAAAATTAAATTAGCGCCATCGCTGGCTATTGGCGCCAGACGCCAACATTAGCGCCAGGCGCCAAGCGTAGCGCCAGGCGCTACAGCTGGCGTTTAGCGCTGATTCAGAAATTCACGCGTTTTCTTAAAATCAGATAAAAATTGTCGTACAGGAGGATAAAATCGTATTTCCCTCAAAAATATTCTTTGATTTTAATTAAATCCCTGAAAAGTCAACAAAAGTCAATTTATCAATGCTAATTAAATTTATTAGAATGGGAGATTGTAGGTGATTGTGGATAATGAAAACGGAGTTCTTACGACGTTATTTATAAAGAAAATCAGCCAAAAAGATAAAATATCAAAACATAGAGTTCTAGCGCAGATAAAATTGAATTAGCGCCAACGCTGGCTATTGGCGCCAGACGCTAACATTAGCGCCAAGCGCCAAGCGTAGCGCCAGGCGCCAAGCGTAGCGCCAGGCGCTACAGCTGGCGTTTGGCGCTGATTCAGAAATTCACGCGTTTTCTTAAAATCACACAAAAATTGCCGTACATGAGGATAAAATCGTATTTCCCTCAAAAATGTTCTTTGATTTTAATTAAAACTCTGAAAAGTCAGCAAAAGTCAATTTATCAATGCTAATTAAATTAGGAATGAAAAGAACTTTCTAGAAGAATCTAGAAGACTAAAACCATTCCTAATTGCATTAGGAATGATAAATCTATATTAGGCCCTCCTCTAGATCATTGGGCCGCATATAAGGCTCAAAGCAGGCCCAGTTTAGTAATTTGGCCATAACTTCCTCAATATTCATCGGAATTGGGCTTATAATATATCGTTGAAAAGCTCTTGTCAAGCCTCATCCAACTACACTACTATTGGACCCATATCATGGTCCAACCAAACTGGATTTGCTGTTTTCTTAAAATAAGTTTTCAAAAACAGAGAGAAGAGAAAAGAAATTAAAACTATCCGCAACACTAAACTTTCCCCACTTTCACTTCATTCGATTATGATTCGACGTGAAAGGTACTCATCACCAGGTTTGGTTTTGGGGAGACACAAATGGGTGTCTACAGAAGCCCCAACTTTGACTAAGTTTGGAGAAACGCGAGTTCCAAAAACAAAAGTCAAAGTATCGATAGGGACGGAGAATGATTCAGAACGTTCTGCGATTCTAAGCCACTCTTGTAACGCCGATACCTGCAAACTAGCGTTAGTCAAACAGATAAAAGAGTTAAGAAACGCGTATCTTGCACCGTCGAGCACACGTCTTTGAAAGTAACCGATTTGCTGCCGCTTTACTTGTTTTGATGACCTCCTGCAAAGAGAATGTCATCCCGCTTGAAAACCGCTACACTTGTAACTGCTTCCAATATTGAAGATTGCTTCGCTTGAAATGATCCTCCTCCGCTTTGATAATATTCCACGTCCAAGGGAATACCATCGAAGATTGCTTCGCTTGGAACAATCCTCTTCCGCTATGTGACCATCTTCCACATCTAAGGGAACATGGTCGAAGACAACTTCGCTTGAAATCACCTTCAGTTGTTTGTGACAAATCTCCACAATCTAGGGAACGCCACCTTGCTCTTTCGATGTTCACCCGTCTCTGAACAAAGAGCTTCTTTTTGATATGTCCACGCGTCTCTGAACAATAGAGCTTGAATAATATGTCCACGCGTCTCTGAACAATAGAGCTTAAATAATATGTCCACGCGTCTCTGAACAAAGAGCTTTTGATTGATATGCCTCCAATTTCCGCTGTGATAGTCTTCCAAAAGATCACTGCTTGTTGATCCTTAATGCTGCTATGCCAGTACATCGGCACTTTGCTGCTTGTGAACCAGTATGTCGACAATCCTCTTTTATTTGGGAATAGTTGCCAACACAACTCTTGTATGATGTATGACAATCTGATTTAGGGAAAGTTGTCAATGCCACGTAACAATCCATCCTTGGAAATGTTGCCACGATGAAGCGACAATCCGTATCTCGGAAAATTTGCCAAAATCCAATTTTGGGAAAAAGTTGCCAATGCTTCGTAACAATCTTTCATAAGAACTTTGCTACGATCGACAATCCACATCTTGGAATATAACTGTTGAAAGCAATTCACCTTGGAAATTTGCCAACGCTATGCAACAATCCTTTTGGGAAAATATTGCCACTATTGACAATCCGCGTCTTGGAACATTTGCAAAAAAGAGTCGACTGACAATCCACTTCGGGAAAATTTGCCACTTACTGAAATGAATGACAATCCACGTTGAGGAACTTTGCCGAAATTTATGATGAATAGAGACCTACAACAATCCTTTGGGAAATTTTGTCATAGGGAACTGGGTGTATGACAATCTAATCTTGGAAAACTTGCTAGTGATGACAATCCGAACTTGGAAAAACTTGCCAAACAGAGAAGGAGCACGACAATCCACGCTTAGAAACTTTGCTAAATATGACAATCCGATCTTGGAAAAATTGTCGTTGAAGAAGATGCACGAAAATCCATTTTTGGAAATATTGTCAGTTAGGGATGACAATCCAATTTTGGAAATGTTTTCGTTTAAAAAGAATGCGCGACAATCCATATTTGGAAATATTATCGTTGCTTTTAAACCGATACGTTGGTGCTTGTAATGAGCTAGTGTTTTAGGCGCTTAAGCTAAGTGAGACGATTTTTTTGTCATGTCAATCACTTACTACGATTGTAATCGAGCCGACTACTAATCATGTCAATTTTCTTATAGGGGCTAACTGGCGTACCAAGGAACCCGAAATTGCTGTACGAGGTCAAAATAACCGTCCTGAGAGGCTTCGAGCTCTATCGCTGCTGAAATATCTCTGGCGCCGCAATTTTGCTCTGTCGCCGGACGTTGGGATCTAGCGCCAGGTGCTAAAAGCTATTGCCAGACGCTAGATGTTTTCGTTTGGCGCTGGGGTAGGGTCTTCCCTATTCTGCTGCACCTGTATTTATTTTTTACTATAGAACTTTGCCAATCTCTTTAATCATCTTAGGGTTGACCTAAGGTTTAGCATTGCTTGATTCATTGACTTGACACAACTCAAGGCATAAACTTGACTCACTGTGATTGACTCGAGGTTGACTCTACTCAAAGTGTTTGACACATGTGTTAGACTCAAATCAAGGTTATATGACACGACATGACGCAATGTGTACATGACTCTTGTGTGCATTGTAATGTGTTCGTGCGACTCGAAAATGCAAAAAAAGCAAAACTTCAAAAAATTTCCGTCATTTTTGTGGAGGGTACCGACTTTCTCCCAAAAAAGAAAGACGCGAAAAAAGAAATAAGCGAAGTTTTTTTGAAGATGCATGTTGAATGAGCTTAGCCAAATGTTGTTTAATACGATCTCTCAAGGTGCAAGGATTAACCCATCCTAGGCTATCTCAATTGACTCAATGATGAGAACATTCGGGTAATTTAGGCACGGAGGCTAAGCACTTCATACTTCGTGATGCAATGACAATTATGATTGATGAGTGATGTTGATATGACAAGGCATGCTTCAGCGTTGTGTTAAGATTTCATTACAAAGGGTTCTTAAGGGAAGTATATTTGGTCATGTATCTGTGATGTGTGTGAAAGTGATACTAAAGTTAGGCCACAAGGGCTAAGTGTGTGGAAAGATATTATTAAAAAGAGTCAAATAATGGTGACTCTTAAGCTAGGTAAGCTAATGATGTAGGGATCAAGCCCCCAAGTCTAGCTCTACATGGATAGGGATGAGCATAGGAGATCCCTTAATATGATCATGGTATAAGTGTGTGAATTTGAATATGAATGCATTTTTATTACGGCCGCACCTCAATGTGAGGTTGCCTACGTACGTATCCGTTAGGAATCAGGCTGAACGTAGCTCTAGCCGAACCTCGCACAAGTGTATGTATACCTCAAAAAGGTCTTTTTAAGGGTTGTAACGTGGTTAGGCTAAAGGCTTGAAGAAGAAGGGGATAAAGGCTCAAGACCCTAGATAAGCCCCCAAGGTGTGCAACCTTGCTTTTGAGTCTATATTTTTATGCTTGAGGCTTGCTTCTCTTTTATTTTTTATTATTTTTATTTTGCTTTAGCATTTATTTTATTTTAATAAGTGTGGGCAATCCTGATCATGCGGTCTATTACTCACTTGGCATTCATGTTTTTCAGGCACGGTACCGAGCACTCGATAAGAGAAGCAATCTGAGACGTGTTCTTATCAAAGACATTTTCATATCAAAGACATTGGAACACTTGCCCTTTTGTACACTTTTATTTATTTTTTTACTTATTATTTTTTCTTTTGAATCAGTCCCATCCCAAGATTAGGTAGATATGGGTTGAAGAAGAAAGGTCTATCGTTAGACGAGGCTCAAAGTGGTTTATCAAAAAAGGATTGCATATTTGAAGGGTGAAAGGAGATATGATGCGGCTACAAGGGGTGCCTCAAATCATTGGTATACCTTGTGCTTAGTTTGACATGGTTTTTTTTTTTTTTTTTTTTTTTTTTTTTTTTTTTTTTTTTTTTTTTTTTTTTTGCAATGCAATGATCATATGTAAGGAAATAAATGCTCATTTTATTTAAAAAGTTGAAGGTTAAAAATCAAACTCTAGGAAATAAATTCAAGGAGGATGAAGGGTGCCTATGCTAGACTTATTGGGGAAAGGGTTTGAAAAAAAAAAAAAAAAAAAAGAAAGCATGAAATCTTGGTGAGAAGGTTGCCTTGTGCATTTGTTTCATCATTACCCTCTTTTTTTTTTTTGTCAATCACATTACTCAAACTCGATTCAACGTGCATGGATGGAAGAAGGTATGAAGAATGAAGGTTCTGATATGGAGAAAGCATGTAGAGAATGGAAATATGATGTAGATAGAGAGATATGAAAAAAATAGGAATAGAATGTACCCCCAACTCAAATGACAGAAAAACCAACTCATGCATGAACCTAAGACATGGTCATGGTGTATATACATATTAGTGGGTGCTTTATTGTGAGTGCAAGTGACATGTTAAGACTCGTGTCATGACCATGTGGCTAGACTATGTGACTAGACTCGAACAAAGACTAAGTTAAGACCTCACGTATATGCATTAAATTGGACAGGCTGTGGTATTTTAGTCATAACTTTTGATCTGTGACTCTGATTGGGGCTACAGATCCATAGGTTGTACGATTCGTAGTTCTTCTTAGAACTCCGGCTATGACCAAAACAAGTTGACGCTTGTGCAGTATGCGGGAATAAAAATCCGGGTTGACTTAAAGGGACTGTGGCTCGATTTTAGACACATTTATTAGCTCAAATTAATTAATTAAACAAAGTCCTTTAGTCATTAATCAGTTTATCCTTTAGACACATTGACACATTTATTAGCTCAAATTGATTAATTAAACAGATAATGCACAATTAGTCAAGTAGGCACAATATGATGCAATGAGTTTGCAACCTAACCATGGCTCTAGTTCTCTAAAGTTCGGGATATGGGTTAGTCAATAGAGGGTTCATGGTTAATTGTCCAGATGCACCGCGCGGAAGCCTAACCGTGAAGGGTTGGCGCGAGTGGATGGGAC
This sequence comes from Chenopodium album, assembly GCF_948465745.1. NCBI lineage: Eukaryota > Viridiplantae > Streptophyta > Magnoliopsida > Caryophyllales > Amaranthaceae > Chenopodium > Chenopodium album. Next base: position 41,161,020 of record NC_137834.1, on the reverse strand, counting down.
ACCGCGAGTTAAGAAAAACTCGCTTCCAAGGTTTGGTGAATTCAACATTCTCGGATGTACCCTTTGTTGCTCAGAGCGTTCAATAAGATAGATGGAGCATGAATTCTCATAGGGTTATGTCCATATGTAGAACACATATGGGTTTCAGAAAAGTGAGAAAAACTCAGTCAGGAAGTAGGATCGAGCAAACAATGCGAAAAACTGGTCAAAATTAGAACACATATTTCTGGCTCGGTATTAGAAGAATTTGGCGCCAGCAAACAGAGATTGGCGTCGGTTTTTGGCTGTAGCGCCTAGCGATAGAGCTGTCGTCTGGCGCTACAGTCAACATTCTGGTGCTAATCTTTGTTCGCTGACGCTAATTCCTACATGCCTCTGCAGCTTTCTGTGCTCGAAAAATTTTCCAGTTTCGCGCAGTCTTATTTCGGTCCTAGTTATGAAAGATATTTCTCAAATTTCCTACGTATAAAAATCCTATGTTTAAACTCATTACAGATGGTCTTTCCAATGAGATTTTTTTATGCATATGACAATAATGTTAATCTAAATTACGCACATAAATACTTAGAACGTTTCGAGTCTCATCCACTCATTCTAAATCATTGCCGAAATAAATTTCAGGAATTAAAATAGAAATCCTCCCCAGTGGAGTCGCCAAAAAATTGTAGGGAATATTTCAAACATTAACCCCTAGCTTGAACCCCACTGTGATCATACACTAAATTACGGTGGCGTCCAAAGGGAAAGAAGATAAAGCAAAAGAGTCGCCAACAAGTTTTTTAGGAACTTGTAAACCGTTCACGAGGTGAAGGTTACACCCCTTAACGAGCCAAGAGATCGTCAGCTCCATAAGGTCTTTAACCAAATAGGATTCGGGGATGAAGGTACAAATCCAACCTAAAAGAGATTGAACCTGCCCTAATAATAGGCCTCTACTTTATTCTGATCCTATTCATGTGCGCTTTATGACTAACATGCAATCAATAGGTTTAACCCTAAACCTGTTTATCTATGTTGGTTGCATATTATGCACAAACAAATCTATTATTGGCGATCACTTGAATTATAATCATAATTAACCCTAAACAACATTATTAATTATCATATTAAGCGTGATTACAAGTACAAATTCCCTTTAAACATGCATAAAAAGGTGTGATCAAGCAATAACAATAAATATATCAAGCAACATAATAATCATAATCAAAATAATAATAATCATAATAATCATAATTATCATAATAATCATGTTAAAGCATAATAATAATAATAATAATAATAATAATAATAATAATAATAATAATAATAATAATAATAATAATAATAATAATAATAATAATAATAATAATAATAATAATAATAATAATAATAATAATAAAAATAATAATAATAATAATAATAATAATAATAATAATAATAATAATAATAATAATAATAATAATAATAATAATAATAATAATAATAATAATAATAATAATAGCAAGATCCTAGGAATGATACTAACGAGATTAATAACAAACCCTAGTGTTAAGGGTAAAAATACCCTAGACACGTGGACCAATGAGAGGAAGCCACGTGTCGAGCTCAGGATGGCCCATGTGGCTTAACATCCTCTTGACACTTGGCGCCCTCAGATACATCTATGAAATGGCGGCCTTCAAGGGCCCAAATCCCTAGAAGCGCCGTTTTACGGCTCTGCCCACTGAAATTTAGGTCAAGTGACCTAAATAGGGGCACGTTCTCCAAGGACCCTATAAATAGGGAGATATTTCCCCATTTTTGGGACACATTCAATCATTTATTACACCTGCATTCTCTCACATCAGAGAAATACCTGAGCTTGGAATCCAGGCAGATCCCCACCTAAATTTCCGTTCTCTTTTTTCCTTTCAAGTTACTAACTTGATCGTCGGAGGCGGAGCTCCAACCACCCGGAGTCTCCATTATTTTGCAGGTACAACTCAGCCGGATCAGACTTCGTGACGTAACTCTCCCAAGGGACAAAAACACCCAAAACATTTGGCGCCGTCTGTGTGGAGAGTACCTCGAAGAATGTTCAAGAGTCTGTACCACCCCCTAACCGTCTGGGCGATGACCCGGAAGTCTTTACACACCAGGAGGATGAGGATCCTCTGGTCGAAACCTTTACAGCCGATGATGGCTCGCTCAAAATCAAGCGCATCCGGCCCACAGACACTCTGGAGCGGGGTGCCTCCCAGGCGGGCACAAGTCGACCCCCTAGGCAGCCGGAAGGGGAAACCCATACGGCCGCTGGATTAACACCTGTCACCCGAGATGAACTCATGAGGTTCATGGCAAGTTTCAAGGGTGAAATTAAAGAGCTGATCACCGAGAGCCGGGCTGGCCAAAGTAAAGGTCAGTTGGCCAAGAAGACTCCTCTGGAAAAGGGGAAGTCAGTCAGAGAACGGCAGCCCACTCCTCATCCAAAGGAGAAGGCAGCCGGGACTATTGATTGGTCGAAAATTCTTCTCCCTAAGAGGAATACCAACAACACCCGCCGGACTCAGCAGCCGGTGGGAAGTAAAAAATCAACACTCGATGCCCGGGAGATTATCAACCGGAAGACATATCAACAGTTGTCTGAATCGGCTTCTACGTCGAAATTTCCAGACAGCTCTAACAATACTTCTACGGGGAATGCACCTTCCTTGCATGAGAGTCAGACAGGCGATAATACCGTCCACTCTGGCCCTCACATGATCAGGGCTGCACCATATGTACCTTCTCAAGTCTATGGTCAGTACCCACCTTACTATATGCAGCCAGCTCTCTTCGGAGGTTAGGCGGCATACCACAATGTTCAGCCACTGGACTAGCAGCTTCGTCTGCTCCGCCTGGGTGAACAACCTTCTTCGTTTACCCGTGAGATAACCGAGGCGGCCCAGCCGGCCAAGGTTAAGAATGTATTGGTTGGTACCTATGATGGTACCACCAATCCGGAAGACCACCTCATGGCTTACACCAACCTCATGTACTTGCAGGGGTTGGATGATGTCACTTGGTGTCGTTGCTTCCCTGCTACATTGAAGGGCATTGCCCAACAATGGTTTGGCAATATGCCAGCCAGGTCCATCGATAGTTTTAGGAAGCTTGCCTTCCTATTTGCTTCCAACTTCTCAATGAACATCCCTGCTAAGAAAACAAGCTTAGACTTGAGCACCATTAAGTAGGGTGAGAGAGAAGGGCTGCGCTCCTATGTCAGGCGGTTCAATCTTATTAGAATTCAGATTCAAGGACTGTCTGATGAGGTAGCTTTTACAGAATTTTTCAAAGGTCTGAGAGACGGGTCAACTTTTAAGTTCGACCTAGTCAGAAAAGGGGCTTTCACTTTACAAGCAGCCCTGAGGGAGGCGGAAAGCTATATTCAAGCCACCAACCTCAGCACGCCTGGTAGTCAGTCAGACTCCAAAAAGTCTGACAAACAAAAAGACAGCCAGCCCGCTTAGCCGACCAAAAAGAAAGAAGAGAGCAAGAAGAGAAAAGAAATCTGGGCGGTTAGTGATTCTGACCAGCCGTCCCAGAAGAAGAAGAAAGAATTTAAACCGTACGTTCCTAAGTACGAGTTTAATAAGGACTGCAACTCCATCCTCATGGAAATTAAGGACCGGCTGTCCCTAAAGACGCCGAATCCAATGAGAAGTTCCATTCAATCGAGGAAAAAAAATAAATTTTGCCAATACCATGAGGAAGTTGGCCATGACCCCAACGACTGCTTTAGCTTTCAACGGGCGTTGGACCGTCTAGCTGACAAGGGGATGCTGAAGTCCTACATTTCTAAGTCCCCAGTCGGGGCAAAGAAGATGAACAAGGGTCAGTCCTCTAAGACTAACCCCTAGCCTGCTAGTAGCTCGGATACCGACAAGGAGCCGGTATACACAATAGCAGGCGGGTTCTCATGCGGTGGCCCTACCATCAGGGGCACCTAGAGCCATCTTCGAAAGATAGACATAGATGATGATGGGCAGGCATCTGCAAGCTCTACCTTCTCAGACGTTCTGATCACTGAGAAGGACAGGGGCAGTGTTCGCCGTTCGCATGATTACCCGGTCGTCATTGAATGAAAGGTTGCCAACCAGCTGGTTGGACGGAACCTTATTGACACCGGCAGCTCATCAGACATCATCAGCCTCCGGTGCCTGCAGAAGCTGAAATACAATGACAGCAGCTTGCATCCGGTTACCCACCCCTTAGTCGGCTTTAGGGGTGGAATGGTTTACCCAGTCGGAAGGGTTGATTTACCAATCCGGCTGGGTGAGAAAGGAAAAGGGCGACACCTGGTCGTTAAGTTCTTGGTCGTTGAGGAGCTGACCGCCTACAACATTAATTTGGGCCGGCCAACCCTCAACGAAGCCAAGGCTGTAATCATCCCTTCCCTCATGCTCATCAAGTATGAGAGGGATGACGGCTCTGTTGGTTCCTTGAATGGGGATCAGAAGACGGCCCGGGAGTGCTATCTCTCAGCCGTCAAAGATACTGTGGCTAACCCCGAAGGCCAGGAACCAATAGACCTTGACAATGCTAAGGATGCCGACCAAGTACCAGCGCCACCAGTAGCCGGGAAGAAAAGAAAGGCACCTATGCTGGTGGAGGTGAAGAAAAAGAAAAAATAACAATCATTGACCGGTGAACGGTCAGATGAGCTCCGTCCCCAACCGGCTGGTGAACATATTGATATACCTCTGGACGACAGCCGTCCGGAGCGTACCGTGAAGGTTGGGACGGTTGCTTTTGCTAAGTTGGGTGCAGACTTGCACCTTCTGCTGAAAGAATTCAAAGACATTTTTTCCTTTGAAGTGGAAGAGATGCCAGGCGTCAGCCCGGATCTTTTTGTTCACAAACTTGCCGTGGACCCTAAAAAGAAGCCCATCTGGCAGAAGAAAAGAAATCACGGCGAGGAAAGAAGTCAGGCGGCAGCTGCCGAAGTTAAAAAGTTGTTGGATGCTGGGTTCATTCGGCCATGTAATTTCCCCGACTGGGTGGCGAATGTTGTGCTTGTAAAGAAGCCGAATGGTACCTGGCGTATGTGTGTTGATTACACAGATCTCAACAAGGCATGTCCCAAGGACAGTTATCCGCTTCCTAAGATCGACAGTCTGGTCGATTCGACAGCCGGGCATGCCTTGATGAGCTTTATGGATGCTTATTCCGTCTTCCATCAGATACCCCTATGGAAGAAAGATCAAGAAAAGACGGCCTTCGTCACTAACCAGGGGTTATTCTGTTACACTGTGATGTCGTTTGGCTTGAAAAATGCGCTGGCTACGTTCCAACGGATGATTAATACGGTCTTTATTAATCAAATTGGGAGGAATGTAGAGGCGTACATTGATGACATGATAGTCAAATCCAAGTAGCAGGCGGATCACCTTGCTGATCTCCGAGAAACCTTCACCACACTCAGGCGGCATAAGGTTATGTTAAATCCTAAGAAATGCGTCTTTGGTGTTGAGTCTGGGAAGTTTCTCGGATTCCTGATTGATCAAAGGGGGATAGAGGCTAACCTGAGAAGATACAGGCGGTGATTGACATGAAGTCACCCCGCACTGTCAAGGAAGCACAGAGACTAACCGGTTGCCTGGCGGCCTTGGGGAGATTCCTCAGCCGGTCAGGTGACAAATGCCTTTACTTCTTCCAAGCAATCAGGAAGAAGACTAGATTTGAATGGGGAGATGATGCTGAGGCGGCCTTTCAACGCCTGAAAGAACACTTGCACTCTTTGCCAAGGCTTGTTAGTCCACTGCCTAGAGAGGTGTTATACATGTACTTAGCCGTCCCATGCCATGCTCTCAGTGTCGTTCTTCTTGCTGAGAGAGACGGTGTTCAGCTTCCGGTCTATTTCATTAGCCATGTTCTAAAAAATGCTGAGCTCCGGTACCCCATGGTAGAAAAATTTGGCCTTGCCCTGTATATGGCTTTCAAGAAATTGAAACCGTATTTTCTGGTTCATCCGGTGGTAATCTACACCGACCAGCCCCTCAAGCGGCCAATGTCTACTTTGGAGTCATCCGGCAGAATGTTGAAATGGGCTATTAAAATGCAAAGTCTTGAAATCACTTTCGAACCTAGAAAGGCAGTGAAAGGTCAGGCGTTTGCCGACTTCATTGTTGAAATGACACGACCGGTGAAACTGGATAACATTGACCAGGTTTGGAAAGTGTACGTAGATGGAAGCTCAACGAAGAACGGCTGCGGTGCAGGAATTATATATGAGTCTCCTAAGGGGGAAAAATTTGACTATGCACTACGGTTTCAAGCCTCAAATAATGAGGCAGAATATGAAGCCCTGCTAGCCGGAATCTGCATGTGTAAGGCAGCAGGGGTAACTAAAATTGACGCCTATTCTGATTCACAGTTTGTCGTCAGCAAGTATGAGGGAAAATATGAGGCAACTCATCCGGCTATGATCAAATATCTTCAGGCAGTCAAAGAAGAGGCTGGGGCACTTGAGGAATTCCGTCTGAATCAAGTGCCTAGGTCAGATAACAACTAGGCGGATGCGTTGTCCAAATTGGCTTCATCTGCCTGCTGTGATACTCCTCGGTCGGTCTTTAGGGAAGTTCTTGAAAAGAGAAGCATACATGAAGAGCCCATTGGAATCTTGGACCAAATCTCTACCTGGATGGATGGCATCCGGGCATATTTAGCAGATGGTAAACTTCCTGATTCACCACAGGAGGCAGCCATCATTAAAAAGTGAGCAGCAAACTTCGAGTTGAGAAACGGAGAGCTCTTCAAGGCGGGTTTCCTCAAACCTCTATTGAAGTGTATTACCCCAGAAAAGGGGAAAGAAGTTCTCGAAGAATTGCATGCTGGGTGCTGTGCCTCTCATATAGGCGGCAGGTCCCTAGCCGTCAGAGCCAGGCGGCATTACTTCTGGCCTACTCTTGAAGCAGACGCCAAAGAGTTGGTCAAAAGATGTGAAAAATGCCAACGGTTTGGCCCACTTATCCACCGCCCGGCTACTGATCTAACGGCAATCCACAACCCAGTCCCATTCGCTAAATGGGGCATGGATATCTTGGGCCCTTATACGCCTGCTCTAGGCGGAAAGCGCTACATTTTGGTGGCTGTGAATTATTTCACCAAATGGGTAGAAGCTGAGCCGGTTAAGAACATCAAGACAAAGGATGTCTTCTCTTTCATCTGGAAGAATATCATCACCCGGTTTGGGGTACCTATGTCTATGGTGTTTGATAATGGTCCTCAGTTTGAGACCCCCCAACTCAAGACTTGGTTGGGAGATCAGGGTATCTCACATTGTTTTGCATCAGTCGGCCGACCCCAAGCAAACGGCCAGGTTGAAGCCTTCAACAAACTCATCTCAGACGGCATAAAAAAGAAAATCGAGAGAGCCGGTGGTTTATGGGCAGAAGAATTAATTCATGTCCTATGGGCCATCCGGACTACTGCTAAAGGGGCAACCGGAGAAACCCCATTTCTTATGGTATACGGTGTTGAAGTCGTCTTGCCCATTGAGCTAACACCCAAAACACCTCGCATGTCACTAAACAATAAAAATCATATATTTAACCCTAACATGATACTAACATGAATTAATATTAGGAAGAACATAAAAGGCATCATACTTTTAATCATACTTGATATTAAAGTTACCCTAGACATGATACTAGGAATTATTATAACAATCTAAGCATGATTTCTACATCATAACATCAATAAAAACCATCAAAATACTTACTTGGATGCCTCGTATATCTTTCTAATAACAAAATACACAAGTTAGTAACTTCAAGAAAAATAATAATTAAAACAAATTAAATTAAATAATTGAAAGAGAGATTTAGGACCAAACCCTCAGAAATTAAACCATTCACATCTAGGGCGAAGGCAACTTCGAATATGGCTAGGTGTATCTAAATCTAATGAATGCGGAATTTTTATATTTGAGAGAAGCTAGTTTAGAAAATAGAGAGAGAGAAAGAGTAATAAAGAAAACTTTATTAGAATGGGAGATTGTAGGTGATTAGGGATAATGAAAACGGAGTTTTTATGACGTTATTTATAAAGAAAATCAGCCAAAAAGATAAAATATCAAAACACAGAGTTCTGGCGCAGATAAAATTGAATTAGCGCCAACGCTGGCTATTGGCGCCAGACGCCAACATTAGCGCCAGGCGCCAAGCGTGGCGCCAGGCGCTACAGCTGGCGTTTGGCGCTAATTAAAAAATTCACGCATTTTCTTAAAATCAGATAAAAATTGCCGTACAGGAGGATAAAATCGTATTTCCCTCAAAAATGTTCTTTGATTTTAATTAAAACTCTGAAAAGTCAACAAAAGTCAATTTATCAATGCTAATTGAATTAGGAATGAAAAGAACCTTCTAGAAGAATCTAGAAGACTAAAACCATTCCTAATTGCATTAGGAATGATAAATCTATATTAGGCCCTCCTCTAGATCATTGGGCCGCATATAAGGCTCAAACCGGGCCCAGTTTAGTAATTTGGCCATAACTTCCTCAATATTTATCGGAATTGGGCTTATAATATATCGTTGGAAAGATCTTGTCAAGCCCCATCCAACTACACTACTATTGGACCCATATCATGGACCAAGAAAACTGGATTGGCTATTTTCTTAAAATAAGTTTTTAAAAACAGAGAGAAGAGAAAAGAAATTAAAACTATCCGCAACACTAAACTTTCCGCACTTTCACTTCATTCGATTATAATTCGACGTGAAAGGTACTCATCACCGGGTTTGGACTCCCAAGTATCTATCAATATTTCACTTGTATCTATCAATGAAAGCGTTTACTATGGACTCCCAAGTAGAGGTTCTTTCTTTCTCAAGAGAAAAGAACCATTGTTGGCAAACGGTTTCGAGAGATAGTGAGAACAAGGAGGGAAACACTTTTTTGTCAATACCCTTAATACTCATTATTGTTTCGAAAGCTCTTAAATGAAAGTAAGGGTTGTCAGTTGCTTTGAATTTCGAGATGTCGTTGGCATTGAGCTTCTGCGGAAGAAGATCCTTGTCCACCGAGACCCCTTGTGAGTTAATGCCTTGAAACTTATAGTCACTAGATAGTTTGCTCAGACTCTCTTGCATGAGGTCCATCTATTGTTGTTTCACAGGATCATCAATCTTGAGGGTTAGGACCTTTAACGCCTCAGTCACAGTAATCAGTTGGTTCCTGAGCTCATTAACTTCCTCTTGAGTTGCCATTACTGTCGTAGCTTTCCTTTACGAGCAATGGGCTTGTCGAAAAGTTGGACTTGAATAAAAAGGTTGTCTTTGATCAAACGCCCTTCCTTTCTTGACCACGCACTGTAAATTAAACCATTTTTGTTTAAATTACTTGACTCAAATTGACCTTGACTTTACGGTTTGAAAAAGAAAAAGCAAAAATAGGTGCATATTTTTTGGCAAAAATAAGGTATATATTTTTGGGAGTATGGTATAGGGTTCAAACAAGTTGATTTAATTGGAGGATTAATATCCGACTTACCCCCCTAAAAAAATGACGAAAAATACGCGCATACAAGACTCCCATAGACATGGTCAAAGTGTACATTAGTGTGTGCTTTATAAGGTGAGTGTAAGTGACATGCTTTGACTCTTGTGTAAGACCATGGGACTTAGTGCTTAGACTCGATTAATAACTTGACAAGGTATTATTAACTGAATCAACTTGAAAACTGTTCAATTAGACATAAGGTGATGACTCGAGCAATAAACCGAACTGTCGCCAAAACGACAGGACTGGCGCCTCTCTTTGCAGTGTAGCGCCAGACGACAGGACTGTCGCTAGGTGCTACACTCCACATAGTGGCGCTGCAGTTTAAAGCTTGGCTCCATTGCTGGAACATCGATCTGGATCGGAACTGCTTTCGGTATTATTACTCTACAGGGTATGCCTAAAGTTTTACTAAGTCAACTCCGATTAAATTATTAAACTTTATTTACTCAAATTAATTAATTAATTAGGCAAAGTTCTTTTAGTCATAAATCAATTTATTTAGTCTTAGCACAAGTCAAACAAACGGTTAGGATAAAACACATAAAGTATGCACAACCAATAATGCAAAATTAGTCAAGTAGGCACAACATGATGCAATGAGTTTGCAACCTAACCATGTCTCTAGTTCTCTAAAGTTCGGGATATGGGTTAGTCAATAGAGGGTTCATGTTTAATTGTCCGGATGCACCGCGCGGAAGCCTAACCGTGAAGGGTTGGCGCGAGTGGATGGGACACCGCGAGTTTATAAAAACTCGCTTCCATGGTTTGGTGAATTCAACATTCTCGGATGTACCCTTTTTTGCTCAGAGCGTTCAATCAGGTAGATGGAGCATGAATACCCAGGGGGTTATGTCCATATGTAGAACACATATGGGTTTCAGAAAAGTGAGAAAAACTCAATAAGGAAGTAGGATCGAGCAAACAGTACTAAAAACTGGTCGAAATTAGAACACATTTTTCAGGCTCGGTATTGGAAGAACTGGGCGCCAGCAAACAGAGTCCAGCGCCACCTTATGGCTTTAGCGCCTGGCGACAGAAGTTGTCGCCTGGCGCTAACGTCAAATTGTTGGCGCTGGTCTTTGTTTGCTGACGCTAGTTCCTACATGCCTCAGCAGCTTTCTGTGCTCGATAAAATTTTCCAGTTTCGCGCATCATTATTTTGATCCTAGTTGTGAAAGATATTCTTATAATTTCCTACGTGTAAAAATCTTATGTTTTAAATCATTACGGATGGTCTTTCCAATGAGATATTTTTTTATTCATATGACAATAATGTTAATCAAAAATACGCTCATGAAATACTTAGAACTTTTCGAGTCTCATCCACTCATTCTAAATAATCGCCAAAATAAATTTTAGGAATTGAAATAGAAATCGTCCCCAGTGGAGTCGCCAAAAAACTGTAGGGAATATTTCAAGCATATCCCTAGCTTGAACCCCACTGTGATCATACACTAAAAGTACGGTGGCGTCCAAAGGGAAAGAAGATAGAGCAAAAGAGTTGCCAACAAGTTTTAGGAACTTGTAAACCGTTCACAGGATGAAGGTTACACCCTTTAATGATCCAGGAGATCGTCAACTCCAATAGGTCTGGAACCATGACTGGTAGTTCGGGGATGAAGGTACAAATCCAACCTAAAAGAGATTGCACCTGCCCTAATAATAGGCCTCTACTTTATTCTGATCATATTCATGTGCGCTTTCTGACTAACATGAAATCAATAGGATTAACCCTAAACTTGTTTAATCTACGTTGGTATAATATTAATGCACAAATAATTCTATTATTGGCGATCACTTGAATTATAATCATATTAACCCTAAACAAGATTATCAATTATCTTATTAAGCGTGATTACAGGTACCAATTCCCTTTAAACATACATAAAAGGTGTGATCAAGCAATAACAATATAATCAAGCAACATAATAATAATCAAAATAATAATCATAAAAATAATCATAATAATAAACATGTTCATGTTAAAGCATAATAATAACAAGATCCTAGGCATGATACTAACAAGATTAATAACAAACCCTAGCATGTCACTAAAACAATAAAAATGAAAGCTTTAGCCCTAACATGATACTAACAATCATAAATATTAGGAAGAATATAAAAGGCATCATACTTTTAATCATATTTGATATTAGCATTTTTTAGTTGTTACCCTAAACATGATACTAGGAATATCAAAGCACCCTAACATGACGCTAGGAATCATAATAACAACCTAAGCATGATTTCTACATCATAATATTAATAAATCATTAAAGCACTTACTTGGATGCCTCGTACCTGTTTCTAATAACAAAATACACGTGTTAGTAACTTCAAGGAAAATAATAAACCAAACAATTAAATTAAATAATAATTGAAAGAGAGATTTGGGACCAAACCCTCATAAATTAAAACCTTTCACGTCTAGGGTTAATGCAACTTCGAACAATGCTAGGTGTTTCTTGGTCTTGTGAATGCGGAATTTTGCATGAAGGTTGGTTTAGAAAAGAGAGAGAAAGAGAGCAAGCTTCGAGAGAGAAGAGAATTAGAGAATTCTTGAGAATTGATGATTGTAGATGATTGAAAAACGGAGTTTTTAGGGGGCTATTTATAGAGAAAATCAGCCAAAAAGATAAAAAAAAAAAACAAATCAGAGTTTCGACGTGAAAAAATGAAGTTAGCGCCAGGCGCTGAACATTAGCGCCAGGCGCTAACGCTAGCGCCAGGCGCCACGCTTAGCGCTAGGCACTAATGTCTGGCGTTAGGCGCTAATTAATTTTTTTTACGTGTTTTCTAAATTCAGATAAAATTTAGCCGTACAGAAGGACAAAATCGTATTTTCCTTAAAAACACTCTTTTATTCTTATTAAAACTCTAAAAAGTCAACAAAAGTCAATTTATCAATGCTAATTGAATTAGGAATGAAAAGAACCTTCTAGAAGAATCTAGAATACTAAAACCATTCCTAATTGCATTAGGAATGATAAATCCATATTAGTCCCTCCTCTAGATCATTGGGCCGCATATAAGGCTCAAACCGGGCCCAGTTTAGTAATTTGGCCATAACTTCCTCATTATTCATCGGAATTGGGCTTATAATATATCGTTGGAAAGCTCTTTTCAAGCCCCATCCAACTACACCATTATTGTACCCTTTCCATGGACTAACCAAACTGTATTGGCTTTTTTCTTAAAATAGGTTTTCAAAAACAGAGAGAAAAGAAAAGAAATTAAAACTATCCACAAAACTAGACTTTCCACACTTTCACTTCATTCGATTATGATTCGACGTGAAAAGTACTCATCACTGGGTTTGGTTTTGGGGAGATACAAATGGGTGTCTACACCAATGAACTTTGAATTGGACTTAGTTTGGTAGTAACTGATATGCTTTTGGTTTGTTGTTAATAACTAGGCAAGAAGAAGGTAGGCAAAACCCTCAATCCTTGGTGTCAAAAATAAATCGGTATGTTGCTAAACAACCTGACCTGTATGTAGATAGTTGTACGGGTTTGTTGTTAAGAGGAACCCTCAAGTCCATTCATCCAGTTTGTAACATGTATATGCACATTTGCAGAGTTCAAACACCATGTACGCCTTCTGTATGTGATACTGGAACCAGTCAGAGTTCCCAGAGGTAATGACTAGCGGATGCAATCATGAATAAATGTATACTGTATACATAGTTCACATGGTTGACAATGGTTCTGTTAATTTTGCTCCATATTTTGGGTGTACTCAGTGACCATGTTGTAGTAACTAAGCATCCTCGTGCACGCAAACATAAGATAAAACGTTGTATTGGTGATACGAATCAGATACAAGCAAAGAGGTACATGGTGTGTTATTTATAGTTTATAAGTAATAATTTTTGTGTTTGTATATACAGCATTGCAAAGCATACGAGGAGAAAGACTCACACACGACCTAAGCCATTGTGTAAGCTTCTAGGTTTCTCTTGTTAGTTTAAGAAATAGGTTTTCATTGTTATTGTGGCCAACAGTTGTTCCTAATTTGTGTGTATGCAACCTATACAATTGCTAGTTATTCCTGCTGCTATGATAGGATAACCATTGCCTATAGAGTCTCTGGAATTACTTGCCCCTTCATATTGTGTCAAATGTGATGCTAAGAAGTTTGCATTTGAAACATTGAAGTTCTGTTGTGGTGATGGCGAGATACGGATAGCCACGACATGATTACCCTCCTGAGCTTCAGCGTTTATTTACATCAAAGGATGAATGCAGTACATTTCCGGAGTTATGCTAGATTATACAACAACCTTTTCGCTTTTAGTTCTATAGGAGGGAATTTTAATGCAGGAACATATAAAGGTATATATGTTTGTTAGATGCATGGGCAAATGTACCACTTTGTTCCAGATTTACTGCCTAAAGATGGTAGCCCAAAGTTTTGCAGCTGTATTTTTATGATGGACAGCATGAGGCTCGTAATAGAGTAGGATGTTTTCCAGATATCAGGCATGATATTGTCGATATACTTATCCAGGTATCTTATCAAAACCCATGCGCAGTGTTATTCTAGTCTCTGAGGGAAAGAGAAGTGTATGTAGACACAAAGATTGTTTTGAACCAAAATACCATGACAGACCAACATGTTTACAATGCCCCTTCTGTAGATGATGTTGCTGTTTTATGGCCAGAGAATGCTTCATCCAGTCAGAGTTTAAGTCCCCACACCGTAGTGTTTGGAAGATCAGCTAAATCGCATAGAATTTATCACAACTATGGTTGTTATGACCCACTGAAATACCCTTTGCTATTCCCACATGGGGAGTGTGGATGGACTCAAGGATTAAAGAAGCAGTCCCATGGTGGAGAAACACAATCTGTTTCATTGCCGAACCCTATTGCTTCTTGTGCTGTGCATAGTGCTGAAGATTTGTTGGCTGAAGAAGATAGACGTATGTTTGCCAAAAACCTTTTACATTATAACAACTGAATTACTTTGTTGTTTGCTTTTGTTATGACGCTTTGTACACAATTGTGGCTGGTGTTTATATGCAGGGGCGCATAAGAAAAACACCAGGGCAGATAAGTTTATTTCTCATAGGGAATATTACGCTTACAAGCTACAAATCCGACCTAAAAATTGGCTGCTACGAGCTGGCAGGTGTTTTTAACAATAGATCGTCGACATGTATGTTAAAATTGAGAACAAAGGTCTTGATTACTTTCGGAACAATCAAGAGGGTATACGGGTTGAGCTTTATCAAGGTATCTTGGATTCTCTACATTCTTGTGAAACCTCTGCTTGTAAGGTAGGGCATAGAGTTATCTTACCTCCAACCTTTATTGGAGGGGCTCAAGATATGAAGAAACGTTATCTAAATGCTATGACTTTGGTTCAAAGGTACGGGAAACCTGATTTGTTTATAACTATGACTTGCAATGCTAACTGGCCTGAGATAAAATCTGAGCTAGCCCCTAGTGAAACAGCACAGGAACGCCCTGATTTAGTAGCAAGGATTTTTAAAGCCAAGCTACTTTTGTTGAAGAAAGAGATAATGGACCAAAAAAATCTTTGGTGAAGTCGCTGCAATGGTGTATGTTATAGAGTTTTAAAAGAGAGGATTGCCTTATGCTCATTTCTTAATCATCTTGAAATCGGAATGGAAGATGAATTGCCCTGCTGATTATGACAAATTTATGTATGCTGAAATACCACCTGTTAGTAATACTAAGTTGCGTAAGACTGTTCTTGCGCATATGATGCATGGTCCTTGTGGTGAATTGGATCTAGAATGCTCATGTATGCATAGATAATATGGTGTAGACACTTGTAAAAATAAATTCCCAAAGCAATTTATAGATGACACAACTAATAATAAAGATGGTTACCCCATCTATAGGAGGCGTGACACTGGAGAAAGGGTGAAAATACGTAATACATATCTTGACAATCAATGGCTTATTCCTTATAAACCATATCTCTCATCATTGTTTGGTTGTCATTTAAATGTTGAAGTGTGATCTACAATTAAGGCAATGAAGTATCTGTATCAGTATGTGTACAAGGGTCATGATAAAGTTTCATTTAATATAGTGCCCGGTGATAAAAATCCTTTGGATGAAATTACACGACTCCAATCGGGTAGATGGGTGTCTCCTTGTGAAGCTACATGGAGAATTTTCAGTGACTTATTTGAAATGTACCCCGAGTTATTCATTTGAAGGTTCACCTGCCTAATGCACAGACTATTCATTTATATTCTCATGAAAGATTGTGTGATGTTATTGCTAATTCTAAGCGTTTTCGCACTCAACTGACTGAATTTTTTGCAGCTAATGCAGCAACTGAAGGTGGGATGGGCTACCTATACCGTGAATTTTGTGAGTATTACACGTGGGATGCGAGTAAAAAGAATGGAAAGAAAGAGTGCAGGATAAATTCTTTGTTGGGCGATTGTCATTTGTATATCCTGCGGAAGGAGAATGTTTTTATCTCAGGTTATTATTGCTCCATATCAGAAGTCCAACTTCATTTGAGGACCTTTGAACTGTAAACGAGCATATGTATTCGACTTTTCATGATGCAACCTTGAAGCTAGGATTAATAGAAGATGATGATATTGCAGACTTAACATTGTCTGAGGCTTCTGAAGTCCAGATGCCTGGCGCATTACGACGTCTGTTTGCAACAGTATTAATGTTTTTTCAGACAGCAGATCCGTATGCTCTATGGTTTAAACACTATCATTCTTTGTCTGAAGATTTCGGCCATAAATATGGTGCTAATGTCCATAGAGTCCACCAGCTTATTTTGAGGTCTATTGAGGGGTATCTTGAAGCTATGGGAAAGTCACTGTCATCGTTTGGTCTAGAACATTTAAATATGCATGTCGACCTTCAGCTCAAAAAAACAAAAGATATCATGGATGCTCTTGATGCTTCTATACCATATGAATGTCTTACATGTCAATCTAGGCTTAAATATGAGCAAAACGAAGCCTTCTCGTTCATTATGCAGTATGTCTTGGAAGGAAGCCAAGTGTCTTGTTTGTAGATGGCCAAGGAAGAACTGGGAAAATATTTTTATACAACGCTTTGTATGCAGAGATTTAACTCATGAACAAGATTGTGTTGCTTACAGCAACACTAGGTATTACCGCAACAAATATACCCTCAGGACTCACAGCCCACTCAAGATCTAAAATTCCACTTGACAGTGATGCTTCTTTAGCTTGTGATGTTCCGAAGCAAGGTAGTTTAGTAGATCTACTTAGGGAGACTACATTAATAATATGGGATGAAGCTTCAATAGCAAGAAAATAAAACATTGAATCATTAGATTTATTAATGCAAGTTGTGTGGGAAACAAAATTATGTTTGGAGGGAAAATAGTTGTGTTCGGAGGTGATTTCAGGCAGGTTCTTCTAGTTGTTCCTCATAAATCGATGAGAGAAGCAGTGGACACCAGTATAGTTACTTCATATTTATGGCCTAAATTCATAAATTTCATACTAACAGAGAATATTAGGGCCCGTGATGATTTACCATACTCTAAGTTCTTACTTGCTCTAGGCAATGGAGAGCTACAAGAATCAAAATATGCTTATGTCCAATTGCCAAATCATATTGCTCAGATTTGTCAAAATTAAGAAGACTTAGTAAGTGATTTGATGGCAACAACTTTCCATGAAATGATTCACGGCAATCTTTGTGCTGACACTTTTGTGAATCGGGCAATTTTGACACCAATAAATGATGAGGTGGATTTTATTAATGCATTCATGATTGAACGATTTGAGGGACGATCTGTTACATACAAAAACTTTGATGTAATTTTGAACGATTCATGTAATATATACCCTACAGAATTTATGAACAATTTATGTCCAGGTGGGATGAGTCCTCACGAGCTTGTACTCAAAGAAAACTTTCCAGTCATATTGCTAAGGAATCTGTTACCATTTTCTGGTTTATGTAATGGAACCCGCCTCACTTGTACACGTTTCTTCCCAAATGTCATTCAATGTGTCATTGCTACAGGGTAATATAAAGGTGATCATGTATTCATACATAGGATCAACTTACGTCCATCTTGATCTGTGAACTACCCTTTCCAATTTGAACGTAAACAATTCCCTAACAAATTAAGCTTTTCTATGACAATCAATAAATCTCAAGGACAGACTCTTAACCAAGTGTCCATTCATCTCCCGCGCCCATGTTTTTCTCATGGACAATTATATGTTGCTTTATCCCGAGCCAAAATATCAAAAGATGACGCTGTTTTTTATGCTAAACCTCCGGACCAATACTCACCCAAATCTGTGAAGAATGTAGTGGCGTATGAAGTGCTTACATTAGCTGGAATTCTAAAGACCAACATGAAGCAAAACAACTGAATATTCGATGAAAACACAGCAAGGCCATGAAGTATGTTTCCTCTTTTTGAAAACTAATATATATTGCATGTTGCATTGCAATGGACATCCTGAACTCATGCCTCCTTATTACTCATGCTGATAATGTATCTTTTCATATTCAATAGGATATACAAATGCATAATGTGCTTTTATTATAGAAATTTCAAGCCATATAGTTAATTTTTTGTTTGTTACATGGCTTAATGATCTATATTGTTATTAGTGTGCGATATGAATATGTTGTGAGCTTATACTATTCCTGATTTATACATTGTAGTATCTTCCAAAGTACACAGGGGGCATGAACTTTTATACAGGAGCGATACCAGTAGATATTTATAGTTTGATTATGTACTTGTATTTGTGCACGTTACATAATTTAAAACGCGATATAAATATTTTGTGCTCCAAATTGATGTATGTGATATATTAATTACATAACAGAATTTGATCTTGTTAGATGCTATATGAATTTATTGCTAAGATTATATTCTGTTATAGCAGTTGTTTGTGACATATTGGCGTATATGTCTTACTATTTTGCTATGCTTGAAATATCAGTATGTGCTCCACTTTCCTTTCTACCTTCATGATTATCTCCCTATGCTCTAAATTGATGTATGTGACCTATTAATTACATAACATAATTTCATTCTGTTAGATTCTATATGAATTTGTTGCTTGGATTAAATTATGTTATAGCAAATGATCCTGACATACTAGTCAATATGTCCTACTATTTTGCTATGTGAAATATTAGTATGTGTTCTTCTTTCTGATATTATGATTATACCCCACCTTTCCCTTCTTCTTCAAAGATTATATATAGCTCTAAATTCAAATAGCATACCTGATTGGACTCATTTACATACCATAGACCAAATTGATTCCCCCCACCGGATTGTTGCTAATGATGATCCTGAACACATAATACGCACAAGACTAATGCTTATAGTTGTCTTATTTTATCCATGACTTCAAGTTTCCAGCTAAGTTCCATGTTAATATCTTTTAAATTAACCAATTGTCAAAAAATTCAGCAATTGATAGCAAATCGTTAGAATATTCTAATTACATAGATAGTCAGCTGGTGATAATACTGGGGTTTACAGGTACATGAAGCAGGGTCAGGGCTGCTAATTTTTTAAAAAAACACATCCTGATTTGTTAGCCTAGACAGACTATTGTGCACAACTAGAACTCAAACAGAGTAGTTCATCCATTACATTATTCATATAGCTAATTCATTTTACATTACTCCGGCTGACTGGACTCTTAACTGTGAAGTTCATCACCCGCTGCAGACAGCACTTGGATGGATAATGTTCCACGACCTATGTATCGTACACTTAAAATATCGCCTTGTTTGACTTGATTATTGGCTACAAATGTCTCCCATCCAGCATACAAGAACACACGGTATGACTCATTGATGTTAGCACCAAGGAGCTCAACATTCCATACTGGCCCTCCGGCATTACGCTGTATAGACACAGGCCCCGTGAATGTAGACAGGAGAGTTTTCCAGCTACCTGGGAGAGGCTACATGCAGCACTCAAGAAGAGTTACATATCAGTATAAGGAAGGCACATATATCTTCATAGAGAATAAACTGGAGATAGATAATTACATGAATACTGCTACGAAAAAATTTTATACGTATAAAAACATTCTAATGGAATGATTAATCAAGAATAAATGTTTATTCTAACATTGAAATATTTTGAAACTGATTGAATATACTAGAGCATTCCTATGGCAGTTATGATATTGAATAATGTAGCTTAGAAGATTGTTGCTCATTTTTTTGCACTTTCTGATGCAAGAGTATATACCAACGGTAGAACTTAGACTTTATTATCTGCTTTTGAAGCACTCAGTTGGTTATGAAAATTGTATCACTACCAACTCCTAATTTTTATATAAATCCTGGAAACCGACACTCTATGCCTATTTTCTTTATAGGGAATCTTGCAATAGTAATATATTTATGTGTACTTCCTGCATAGATTGTTTTGACACTTACGCATGCGCGAATAATTCTGGTATGCAAGTACAAGATGTCTTGTTGTATCAACATGCCCACAGAATATGCATCAAAAAAGACATATGGTGCACTTATCTAACAGATAAGCCTGCTTATTAAATTTTGACTGAAGCTGTGTGCAACCTGCAAGCCCTCAGATGTTATGAAAGATTCGTTTGTTATTGTCAAGATTCCATATAATTTTGGACATCTAAACCACAGAAGTAATAAAAAAAGCCTCGGTTCCTACTATTTAGAGTATTGTACCAAGTATGTAAAAAAAGCAGACACAATGTAACTATTACAAATTCTTCACACAGTCGTTGTACCTAACAGAGCAAATTGTTTTAATTATTGCATAATTACGCCTTCTGCTCGCCTTCAATGCAATTAATGCACTCACTAACCTATTACAATTGCCATAATACTTATATTAGTCATTCGTGAATTTTAAATATAATAGTAGTAAATTTTGTTCACAACTGATACAAATTTAGTCCCAGATTGCATCTACAATACCCGACCTATTTACAATAGTTTCACCAATAATTTGATTAGGTATTTCTACTGTTCTTATTATTATAAAGGAAACTTATTTATGTTTGTGCAGGGATTTCTACTGTTCTTATTAGTTTCACCAACGATTCAAAGTAGAACTTATTTCTACTGTGCAGGGAGTTGCTTCTTGGAAATGCATCCTAGCAAAAGATACAGGTACAGTCTAAAGAAAAAAAAACACAACAAAATCATGAAAATAGTTTCTAAATCCTTGCAGATAGATTATTAAGTCAAACACTTAAAATAATTCCTTAGTGAATACAACGAGGATCAAATATATAAGTAAACGACGGCTCAGGACGTTGTACTTGCATTTGCCTTAAGTGATTTTCCAGCTCTACAACATTTAATGGAA
Organism: Chenopodium album; assembly: GCF_948465745.1. Taxonomy (NCBI): domain Eukaryota; kingdom Viridiplantae; phylum Streptophyta; class Magnoliopsida; order Caryophyllales; family Amaranthaceae; genus Chenopodium; species Chenopodium album. The sequence continues at coordinate 41,140,182 of NC_137834.1, read as the reverse complement.
ACCTTCTTCGAGTAACTATGGTCTGAGTTACTGGAATGTTTACATGAGTTTTATCATGACCATGATAAGAAAATACCCCTGTGTGGAATATCTCCCCACCTTTGTAGTACAATATCAGAGAATCTTCGACCTCAACATCATTGTCGAAAATAAATTCTTTCCAACCTCCTTCGACGTACATTCCACTAATCATATCTCCTATTTTAGTTCTCCTAATAACAATATCCCATGCTGGTCCATCGTAACATCGGAAAATCTGTCCAACTCCACACTGAGTTAATAAAATATGATAAAATACAGCAGGAATCTCCTGAATCAGACCAAACAAGAAGGGTATCATTAGTAGGATTATACAAACAGAAACTCAAATTCCCAAACATATGTACTAAAACATACTGCAATATCTGTATGCTCCTCTTCTATTTTTAGTATCCACTTCATTAAACTGTTGTTATCAACCTATGGATACACAAAGTAAGATAGTAAGCTAAAAAACAGTAGTAATGCTTATATACACGGAACCAGAAGTACAACTTAACAAAGAAACTCTAAATTATGCATACCATCTTTACCAGTATTGGGTATTTAACAAGAATATTACACTATATGCTTGCTCAAGAGGGTTGCTACTGGCTTATATAATACATGACAGTCCTTGAACCCTTTGAGGTCAGGACCAATTTACATGTTACAGAGAATCTCCCTATTAACTATAGCCACGTGAAACATAAGGAAACATTAATAGACTGATCACGTTGTCTAATAGAGTAAACAAAAACAAAGAGCGTGCTCACAAGAAGATCACTTTTGCATTGTATTTATTATATAAGACAATGACAATAATCAATCATGAACATGTTACTTAATAATATTACATTTGTCCATAATACATAACCTATAATTAATTTACAAATAGCAAGAGGTGGTGCAAACATCTGTATATATAAGAAGATTATGAGCAATGATTCAATACAAAAATATATAATCACCTAAATAAATACAGGGCAATTAGACTTGGACATCTATATTAAGATCCATTCCATTCCTATATTTTTCTGCACTCTAAGGTTGCTTGGAATCATTAGTATTAAGATTTCTATATACAACTACATTTCCTCCCTTAAATGCTAGACATCAAACTTACTTAATTGAATTACCAATTAGTAAGATTCTATACAGATACTTTCTTTTATTTTCATAGGCACAAGCTTTAGATTTCCAAGCCACGTTGATTTACGTTACTCCAATGTGCAACATACTTTATAACCTCCAATTGGTATGAGATCACTTGTCTAGAAAATTCAAGTTACTGCAATTATCTCCCTAATGACAAGTCTAAATCTTCTCCAAAATCATTTTCCATGGACCTATGCTCTATGTATTGTAAGATGAGTAAAACGTTTCTAAAACTAATGATGTTATGTCATATAGATATTGCAAAGAGATTTATGGCTTCTGTTAGAGCCTACGACTAAGGAAAGGAATTTTGTTACCCACATCCTAATTCAAACCAAGGTGTTGTAATCAATGTGATCACTTTAAGTACCTTGCTTTTTGGATACTTAAAATATGTTTTCATAAATACTAGTATTGTATAACTTAAAAATTTCCAATATACAAAAGCAAATGATACTTCACTAAAATAAAAGTGTTGTACAACAATACTTCTAACAATGGTTGTACAAATGCATATCCATGTATAACATATCCCGGGCTCTTTTCCTTGTGGTAATTATTTTAATTGTATCACATTGTACACATCAAAATTTATATAGCATGTCTATAATCTATTGGGCCAGACTTTCCTACCATATAATTGTTTATTGTAATCACTAATAGCCCAGTCCATGGACTAAGAATGCTCAACTTAAATTATATACCTTCTACACTATTTCCATTCACCACAAAACATAGTTCCCTTACTTTACAAGTAAAATAGTACAATTTGTCAAGCATACTATTGTGGTAGATAATGACAAGGAAAGGCCAAATTGTACTTGCTTAAACAAGGTCCACAAAAAAAAAAAAAAAAAAAAAAAAAAAAAAAGGAAAAGAAAGAAAAGAAAAGAAAACCAAAAAAAATATATATAAAACAGATTTACTTTTTAACATGAGAAAAAGAAAAAAAAAAAAAAAAACAAAACAAAATCACAATCTATTTAAGAGCAGAATTATGTTTTACGAAAATCACAAACAACAATTGATTTAATTATAATTCCACTACCAAACATAGAAATCAACCCACAAAAACTTCAAGCATATTTACTACTTATGTATATTTACTACTTATGTATCATTTTTTCTTTCTTTACTTTTTGTTTCTACCTAAAATTCATTGTACAAAATCTTTCCCCAACATACATTACTAATTGATTGACATCTAATAGAGAGAGAAAAGCAATCTTTTGTCTATTTTTTCCCCTTCTACTTTTCTTAATAGAGGGTATGTTCAGTAGTGGTACTACACAACTGTACCAACCATTGCTCGGTATGGCCTGGTCACTATTTGGAATAGTGCTCTGCTTATTCCCCTCATATTCTCCTAATATTACTGCTTCCTCTCTTTACCTATAAATAGGCCACACGCAAGAACCAAAACTCCATCATTCTCAGCTCTGCAATTTTACATTATAGCTAAGGTACTCCTAAGTTTTAATTTTTCCATTTGTGATGCCTTTCTATTTAAAGGTATGCTACTTTCCTGCACAATCAAGTGTAATATGTACATCTTACTGAATTTCTTGCTAAACATACAATTCAATATACTTGCAAACTTAAAAAGTATTAAAAATGCTAGCATTTACTAAGGTAGTTGTGAAACAATCTCACAGCACTTATCTCAATGTTTTCTGCTTTTGGAATTTGTCAACAATAACTTCATACACAGAAATATTCTGTGCTCTAAATTGATGTATGTGATCTATTAAATACATAATAGAATTTGATCTTGTTAGATGCTATATGAATTTATTGCTAAGATTGGATTCTGTTATAGCAGTTGTTTGTGACATCATGGTGTACATATCTTACTATTTTGCTATGCTTAAAATATCAGTATGTGCTCCACTTCCTTTCTACCATCATGATTATCTCCATATGCTCTAAATTGATTTATGTAACTTATTAATTACATAACATAATTTCATTCTGTTAGATTCTATATGAATTTGTTGCTTGGGTTAAATTCTGTTACAGCAAATGTTTCTGACATACTGGTCTATATGTCCTACTATTTTGCTATGTTTAAAATATTTGTATGTGTTCTTCATTATGATATTATGATTATCCCCCACCTTTCCCTTTTTCTTCGAAGATTATATATATATTGTACCAATAATTATTCTAAAATATACTGTGTTTTTTGTAAACAGCAAGTGTTCTGCAAAATGAAGCTTGAACCATTATACTTGAATGAGCTCAACACAGAAACTAAAGACTACAAGGTAATGGTTACAGTTACTGAGAAAGGTCGTCCTCGAAAATCACCAAAGAAGCCTGAATTAGTCTATCAAACTCTCATTGTAGAAGATGAACGGGTAAGCATTGTTTTCCTACATTCTTCTCTATGTTTAAATACTTTTTTAACAGTGACATATTGTGAAATGTTACATGTGTAAAGGGTTGGTCCTATAGCACCTTATGTTAATTATATATAATTAAAAATATAAACAATAGAATTATATAGCCCATATTTGTTAAATAATAATTATTCCGAATTCTGTATAAGATATTGATAAGTGACATTTATGTCACTCCTAGGGGTAGTGTTTAGGTTATTTTCGTGTTTGTTTTCCCTTATTTTTCCTTTTATTCTCTTGTTTTCTCTTTAATAAAGTTTCTAGTTTATGTTGGTAATTTTGGCGTGTTTTAGTTTATTTTCTTTATTTTATTAGTTTTAGTCTTTTTTCCTATTATTTTATTTTTTTTTATTTGCTTGCGTAGTTTTAATTATTTTTAGTTTAGTTTTATGTCTCTTATTTTCTATTTTATTTTATTTATTTCTATTTTATTTATCTTATTTTATTTGTCTTGGTTTTGTTTTATTTCGTTCTTTATTTATTTTCATTTTATTTTATTCTTATTCTTTTTCCCAATTCCTTCCTTCGGTTTTGTTTGTGTAGGTTTGTGTCCGAGACGAGGAATGTGTCTCAAGTCAAAGTTATATTTGAAGGTCCAAAGTTAAGGTTCAATCTAACAAGTAAAATCCAACACATCTTTCCTTAACTCCTTTGCTTCTTGCCTTGCTGCTGCTCCGTATCCTACACCCCACATTTCACTTTACCCTTCACCACACCAATCAGCCACGCCCAATTCTCCAATTTGCCTACGCACCGCCCTCACCTCGCAACTCACAACCACCACCAGCCACAACAACAACAACAACAACAATAATAGCAACGGCAGCAGCACAACCCCTGCTCCACCTCACGCAACCCACAACAGCCATTACCTCCAAACCAACCACCGTCAGCCGCCAAAATCGCCAGCTACCATCTCCTCCACATATAGCAGCAGCCTGCGACCTGCTATCGTCCCTCGCATCACAGCCAACATCACCAAAATCAGCACAAAACAGCAGCAAATCAAAGCCACCAGCGAAAGTACTCCCTCTCCGCATCCCACCTTACCACCACCGCGCAATAGAGCAGCCACCACCAGCATCAATTACAGCAGCAATTGCGCCATTTCATCACCAATTCGCACAGCAACAGCCCCAAATCAGAGCAAATTCGATTTCAATCGGGTTCGGGCAAACCGTTGGTGGTTCGGTCGAAGTTCGAGACGGAGACTTTGTGGGTTTCGTTAATCGAGGAGGAGTGGTCGAACATACCCATGGTTCGACCGAACCAACCCCGTAGTTCGGCCGCACCAACCTACGGTTCGATCAAACCATTTCACGAGCTATACACGTGGTTATTAATGAAGATTAATCGGTCTAAAAACGATGATTATGATGCAATTGGGGATGATAGCCATTGATTTAGAGCATTGATTATGATCGATGGTGGTGATTCGATGATGATTATTGATGAACGGTGGTGATGGTGAAGGCTCTTCAATGGTGTTCAAAGCAACTAATTCAAAGAAGGAAATCGTGGGTCTGATTTGTTTTGGGTGGAATTGTATTTGTTTTTTTTTAATTTTTCTTTTCTTTTTGTTTTTTATTTCTTTCTTTTCTTTTAACTTTTTCTTATTTTCTTTCCTTTATTTTTATATTAGTTTTCTTATTTTATTTTCCTTTTTATTTTTATTTTCTTTTCCTAGTTTTATTAGCTTAGTATAAATACCCAATTTTTGGGGTAATTAGAAAGGGGGGGAATAACCAATTATTCTACTCTCTAATTAGTTTTAGGTTAGGTTAGGATTAGTCTTCTTTGGTAGAGAGAGAAAGTGAGGTTTTCTTCATTAATGAACTTGGATTTTGAAGAAGGAGCTTGTTCAATCCTTTGTAGATCTTCATCTTCAATTAATGAGCAATTTCTTACTCTCTCTCCTCTATTTTTATTTGTTTATTTTGATTATTATTTTAGTTGTTGGTATTGCTTGTTGATCATGTTGATTCTTGATTATTTGTTGATTAATCTTGTTATTATCATGATTAGTGAGTAATTTCCCCATTAAGGGGATGGTTGTGGTGTAGTTGGACCTTGAGCATGTTCTAGGGTTTAGAATTGATTTATTTGTGATTAAAGTCTTTATACGCTTGATATTCTTTAATCTTCTTGCAAGTGCACATTGTTGGTTGATTAAAGGTGAATCTTTGCTAACAAGAAACGGAAGTTGACTTAGTTAAGGTTCATTACTATCGATTGTTATTTAATATTACCTCCTAGTATATGGTTCTAATGTGGAAACATAGAGGCTATGTTAGGAGAAGCCAATTGACCCCGTAAGGCGGCTAGATTGGATTCTTAATTTCGATATTCGAGCATGTTTAGTTCATAATTAATTCAATTTCTATGCCTTTGTTCATGTTCAAGTGAATGCTATACCTAAACCATTTCCCTTAATGTTTTATTTCTTGTTTTAGCATTTTTAGACTTTAGTTTATTTATCCCCTATTCCGGACTAGCTTAATTGTCGATAACATTTGGTGGTGTTTAACGTTCTCTGTGGTTCGACCCCTATGCTTGCCTTATACTCGTATTAGGTTTGTTTAGGTTGTATAAATTGTATTTGATCTAGGGATAGACAATTGACGACGCGTTTATTCCCTTGTCAAATTGGCGCCGTTGCCGGGGAACGGCTTCCATTACCGTTATGTTATCTTATTGAGACTAGTCCATTGTATATATTTCTTTTGATTTATTTTTGTTCTCTTTGCTTTGTTTTTGAAAAATGACACATTTTTCTTTTCCTCAATATGATGATGAGCCTTTTTGTGTCTACTTCCATAGACTTGTGGGGTTTTTGAACTATAATGGTTGTAATCCTTGTGAAGCTTGTGAGATTTGTTACTATGGCATGAATGAACAAACGAGATATGAGGTTGAAAGTAGGTTTAATGGCGAATTTCAAGCATTATCGGTTCATAGTGCTTGGAGCTGTTTTGTACGGTTTGCTAAGGAAGTACGCAATAGGGCATGTAATGTTGCTAATTTTGATTCTCAATGTGATAATGGTTTTATTAGTGGCATGCATCCCCATGATTTGTCTTGTGATCCTATTTGTGAACCTAGTACAAGTGATTTCAACTCTTTTTCTCGTATTGTTGATAATGAATCTCATTTGCTTGATTATGCCCCCTCTCCCCAATATGATGATGCTCATGTTTATAATGTGAATGATCCTCCCTCCTCATCTTCTTGTTCTTACATGGCTTCAAATGATTTCCCTTATGCTTCTAATGAGTCCTTTTATGAGGGTAATTCTATGGAAAGTTTGAAGGAAGAGAAGATAATGAGGATAATGGAGATGATGGAGAAGTATAACGAGATGAGGGAAGTTGAGAATAGGGAGACGGAAGCTAGAATGAAGATGCTTGAGTGCCAAATTCTCCAACTAGCCAACTCTCAAGAAAATGCCCTTCCTTCTTCTTCTCTTCCCCATATGAGTGAGGATCCCATTAGAGAGCATTCGAGTGATGGTGAAGGAGTTGAAAATGAAAAGAGTGTTGATTTTGAAAATCCTAATCCTTCTTCCCATCTTGATGAGTCTCAAGTGTATGTTTGTGACCCTTCAATCTATGAGTATATAGACTCTTTTGAAGTAATGTCCCACATATTTTTTGAGAGTCATATGAGGACTTATAGATTATTGGATGATTTCATCGAGAACGCTTCTTGGGACTTAGATGAGTTTGAGATGAATCTACCTCCATTCATGCACGATTTTGGGACCTTGGGTTTTGAGATAGTTGAAGGAAAGGTTGTCTATTGTGGTGAAAAGGAGGATAAGGTTGACTCCCTTGGAGTTTTTGAGCTTGAGGGAGGTGTAGATCGTGAGTGCCCTTCATTTGAGGATGCTATGATTGATTTTCATGCCCTCATTGGTGATGTGAGACCTTGTGGTGAGGGAGTAGCTACCCCTTTTTCCGTTTCTCATACCCCTTTTTCTCTAAGGTTCGACCACATCCTTCCTTACCCTACTTCTCTCCCTTCCTATCTCAAACAACCTATTGGGAAGCCGCCCTCTATGGATGATTTTCATGTCCCTCATTCCATCATCATTGAGGAAGAGAGGAATTTTGTCAACCAAAAATTATGTGATGAGGATTTGCCTTATTCCTTTTCTTTCCACTATTCTTTTCCTTCTTCTACTTCTTACTTTCTTGAGTTTCCTTTCGATCCTTCTTCTTCTTTCTTTTGGCATCTCCCTCTTCACTTGCGTGCAATGATTTTGTTGCACGTTCTTATTCCGTCATTTGCCTATTTACACCCCCATGAAATGTGTAGTAGTGCATTTGACAAGCTCTTGCGTGCGTTGAACTTTTATTTCCTAGAGCGGTCTCGCTTGGACGTTAAACAAGCCTTTGCGGGAAGTAACCCGTGTTTTATAGCTTTCATTTTATTTTGTTTTTAGATTAGATTTTCTCACATGGACGTGTTTGTGTTCCTTGCTAGGTACACAACTTGATATACTCTTGCGCATTGGTGATGATCAAGAATCAAGGAAATGTGCCTCAACTTACCTATCATGTGGAATTCAAGCCTTATTTGTAGAGATTATGGCTCATATGAGGTTATTTCGGGTTTTTTGTGTGATTTTGCATTTATCCCACATCCGGTAATATCCTTCTTTTACCTCTCTCTCTTACTTATTGTGACTTGAAGATCATGTGTTGGTAATGTTGGATTAATTTTTCCTTGTATTCCCCTCCTTGGTTTCATTGTTTATGATTTGAAAGCTTGGTTTCATTCAAGCTTGGGGGAGGGTATTCTATCATGTTTGGTGGGATGTTGATTCATATATGCCATGCACGTGAGTATATGCATTTCCATGTTTTTCATGCTTTTGGAAAATCCAAAAAGATTTTTGTTTACTACAAGGCAAGTTTAGCAAAATTGTGTTTTGTTTGTTCTTAATTGGACATTATATCTTTTGGATTTGTTTACTCTTGAATGCCTTTCTTCCTAAGTGGTTAATGTGTGCACGATTTGAGAGTGTCATTGGTTGACTCTAGGATATTACATGCTAAGGTAGCCGGGTTAAGAACTTATAGGAATCCATGAAGCCCTAGTTCACGGATATGTGGTAAGATGGTGTTGCTCTCTATAGTGGATTTGGCACCCTTAGTTGGTATTTGCTTAGTTATAATCCCGTGTGAGGTAAAATTGTTCTAGCCTTCATCACTTTGTTGTGTGGCGCATTTGGATCCTTAGCTATGCATGTCTTGATCCTTGTTTTGACTTATAGCTCCCAAGATCGTGACCGAAGCACTCTAGGGGAGGAAAAGGGCACTTCTTTCTCATTTTTTTTTCTTTATCTTCTTTTTGTTTTGTTACAAATTTGATTTTCTATTTTGCATAAACCTACTTGCTAACCAATTTGAGCCTTATGTTTCCCGCTCTTGTTTAAACCACATTACAAACCTAATGGCCTATGTTTACCAACCTTTTAGTTAGTGAAGCATTGGCATGTGAGGTTTAAGTTTTGAGTTGTTGATTATAAACAAGAAGCACTTTAAGATTTGGTTAGAGTTGAGCTTGTAAAGAAATATGCAAATTTTTGAAAATTAAGTGAAGTTTCAAGAAAAAGCCGTCCAAAAAAAAAAAAAAAAAAAGGCAAGGACAATGAATAAAGTTAAAAAAAAAAAAAAAAAAAAAAAAAATTGGAAAAGAAACAAAAACAACAAAAATATTTTCGATGGTTTCGTTTTCTTCCCTAGGTTAAGCATTGAGGACAATGCTTTGTTCAAGCTTGGGGGATCGTTCCTTCATTTTTTATATTTCGTGTGTTTGTGTTGAATAAGCTTGGGGGAATGGCATTAGTGGTATTTTTGCTTGATATTTAGTGAATTCTTGAGTTATTTTTGAGTGTCGGCCGCACTTTTTGCTTCACTTAGGAATTATCACCAAATTTTAAATTTGTACCCCGCCTTAACCCTTAGCCTTACGTTACAACCAATAAAAAGACCCTTAGACTCTAGTGGTTTAGGTCAAAAAAAACGGTGGAGGGAGATAGACTTCAAACCTATGGAAAGAGTATGCATAGTTGAGACGTCGGGATTACCTTCTCAAAGTTTTTCATTTCTTTATCTTTTTCCGGTTCCTTCGTGGAATCTTGAGAAGCTAGTTTAAGGGTTGATTTGAAGCTAGTGGAGAGAACGTGGCCCGATTGGTTGGGGCTAGGGTGGATTGAGTCCTAAGTAGTTCTCTATGCTTAGCATGTGTTATGTTTCAATCAACCATTGACATCTTGGAACTTGCATACATTTGTCCATTTAGAATGGTTTGCATTCATTAGTACTCGTCCCTATTTCTTGTCCATACATGAGCTTGTGTTTCGCTTTTTCTCTTAGTGTTCCTTTTCCTTTTTCCTTTTGTTGCCTTGCCTTGGTTTTTGTCAAGAGTTGTGGGTTAAACCTCTTAGGAAACCCTCACGAGAGCTTACTCGTCCTCTTTGGCGACATAGGGGTTTAAAGGGCTTGATGCATACGCTAAATGCATCCGTGATTCCTACGACAGTGAGTTAGTGTACATTCTTTCTCTTTGTTTCTATTTTTTTTTCTTTTGCTTTCAATAATTCCATCTTGTTCTCTTTTGCCTTTGCTTTGCTCGAGGACGAGCAAAGGTTTAGCTTGGGGGAATTTGATAAGTGACATTTATGTCACTCCTAGGGGTAGTGTTTAGGTTATTTTCGTGTTTGTTTTCCCTTATTTTTCCTTTTATTCTCTTGTTTTCTCTTTAATAAAGTTTCTAGTTTATGTTGGTAATTTTGGCGTGTTTTAGTTTATTTTCTTTATTTTATTAGTTTTAGTCTTTTTTCCTATTATTTTATTTTATTTTATTTGCTTGCGTAGTTTTAATTATTTTTAGTTTAGTTTTATGTCTCTTATTTTCTATTTTATTTTATTTATTTCTATTTTATTTATCTTATTTTATTTGTCTTGGTTTTGTTTTATTTCGTTCTTTATTTATTTTCATTTTATTTTATTCTTATTCTTTTTCCCAATTCCTTCCTTCGGTTTTGTTTGTGTAGGTTTGTGTCCGAGACGAGGAATGTGTCTCAAGTCAAAGTTATATTTGAAGGTCCAAAGTTAAGGTTCAATCTAACAAGTAAAATCCAACACATCTTTCCTTAACTCCTTTGCTTCTTGCCTTGCTGCTGCCCCGTATCCTACACCCCACATTTCACTTTACCCTTCACCACACCAATCCGCCACGCCCAATTCTCCAATTTGCCTACGCACCGCCCTCACCTCGCAACTCACAACCACCACCAGCCACAACAACAACAACAACAATAATAGCAACGGCAGCAGCACAACCCCTGCTCCACCTCACGCAACCCACAGCAGCCATTACCTCCAAACCTGCCACCGTCAGCCGCCAAAATCGCCAGCTACCATCTCCTTCACATATAGCAGCAGCCTGCGACCTGCTATCGTCCCTCGCATCACAGCCAACATCACCAAAATCAGCATAAAACAGCAGCAAATCAAAGCCACCAGCGAAAGTACTCCCTCTCCGCATCCCACCTTACCACCACCGCGCAATAGAGCAGCCACCACCAGCATCAATTACAGCAGAAATTGCGCCATTTCATCACCAATTCGCACAGCAACAGCCCCAAATCAGAGCAAATTCGATTTCAATCGGGTTCGGGCAAACCGTTGGTGGTTCGGTCGAAGTTCGAGACAGAGACTTTGTGGGTTTCGTTAATCGAGGAGGAGTGGTCGAACATACCCATGGTTCGACCGAACCAACCCCGTAGTTCGGCCGCACCAACCTACGGTTCGATCGAACCATTTCACGAGCTATACACGTGGTTATTAATGAAGATTAATCGGTCTAAAAACGATGATTATGATGCAATTGGGGATAATAGCCATTGATTTAGAGCATTGATTATGATCGATGGTGGTGATTCGATGATGATTATTGATGAACGGTGGTGATGGTGAAGGCTCTTCAATGGTGTTCAAAGCAACTAATTCAAAGAAGGAAATCGTGGGTCTGATTTGTTTTGGGTGGAATTGTATTTGTTTTTTTTTTTATTTGTCTTTTCTTTTTGTTTTTTATTTCTTTCTTTTCTTTTAACTTTTTCTTATTTTCTTTCCTTTATTTTTATATTAGTTTTCTTATTTTATTTTCCTTTTTATTTTTATTTTCTTTTCCTAGTTTTATTAGCTTAGTATAAATACCCAATTTTTGGGGTAATTAGAAAGGGGGGGAATAACCAATTATTCTACTCTCTAATTAGTTTTAGGTTAGGTTAGGATTAGTCTTCTTTGGTAGAGAGAGAAAGTGAGGTTTTCTTCATTAATGAACTTGGATTTTGAAGAAGGAGCTTGTTCAATCCTTTGTAGATCTTCATCTTCAATTAATGAGCAATTTCTTACTCTCTCTCCTCTATTTTTATTTGTTTATTTTGATTATTATTTTAGTTGTTGGTATTGCTTGTTGATCATGTTGATTCTTGATTATTTGTTGATTAATCTTGTTATTATCATGATTAGTGAGTAATTTCCCTATTAAGGGGATGGTTGTGGTGTAGTTGGACCTTGAGCATGTTCTAGGGTTTAGAATTGATTTATTTGTGATTAAAGTCTTTATACGCTTGATATTCTTTAATCTTCTTGCAAGTGCACATTGTTGGTTGATTAAAGGTGAATCTTTGCTAACAAGAAACGGAAGTTGACTTAGTTAAGGTTCATTACTATCGATTGTTATTTAATAGTACCTCCTAGTATATGGTTCTAATGTGGAAACATAGAGGCTATGTTAGGAGAAGCCAATTGACCCCGGAAGGCGGCTAGATTGGATTCTTAATTTCGATATTCGAGCATGTTTAGTTCATAATTAATTCAATTTCTATGCCTTTGTTCATGTTCAAGTGAATGCTATACCTAAACCATTTCCCTTAATGTTTTATTTCTTGTTTTAGCATTTTTAGACTTTAGTTTATTTATCCCCTATTCCAGACTAGCTTAATTGTCGATAACATTTGGTGGTGTTTACCGTTCTCTGTGGTTCGACCCCTATGCTTGCCTTATACTCGTATTCGGTTTGTTTAGGTTGTATAAATTGTATTTGATCTAGGGATAGACAATTGACGACGCGTTTATTCCCTTGTCAGATATACATGATATAAATGTTGAGGTTGAAATTGATATGAGTAAGCACTACATAGTTGTTACTATCAAAAGTAAATCATGGCCATGTCTCATTCTTTGACATACAGTATGTTGCTTCTAATATGTGTGCTTATGCATTGTTGTTCTATTTTGTGTAAACAGAGAAACAAAATGTGATGTGCTCTATTTGGGGAGCAGATACGAGCCTATGAGGATATTCTAAAGCCCACTAGGAAATTTGAAATCTCTAGAGCCCCCATAGGTGTGGTCGATGATCAATACAAATTCAATGTTGAGGAGCTTACATACTAGATGACCGTAGGGCACCAGACTGTTGTATAGAGCCTAAAAACAGAAGCAGGTCCAATTGTTCCCAACTATCAACCTCTATCAACAATCCCTAGAACATCTAAACCAGATCACAGATTTGGTACCTGATCAATGGAAATTATTATATAGTGTATAGTGTAATATTTTTACTTATTTAATACTCTTATCCTTTGCTTTGTTTAAGATGTGGTTGTAGTGATCCTCTATGGTGAACAACAGCCACACATGATTCCGTATTCACGTGGACGTGAAAGTCCGGTTCGTTAGATAGTTTTCACTGACACGAGTGAGATTACTTTTAAAACATTCATTTGTTTATTCATTGGTGTTTAGATTCCTTTGTCATTTAGCAAATATTCTTACATATGGTTGCATTCATGTTCGCTAGCCATGAACAATTTGTCACCGTTTTAGCATGGAATTATCTAGCTATCAATGACTGCAATGCATTCAGCAACTGGGCTGATAGGTTCATTGTAGTAGGCCTCACTGCTTTGAAAGCTCAAAGTACTGCAAGAGGTTAATTACCTCATACCTACATTATACATTGACAAATATACAACATAAGATCTAATATTAACAGAATTTTACATTGACAGGGTTCATACTGAGTATTACCATGTCTACTCGATTCATTTATGAACCTCGAGGAGATAGAGCAACTGTGCTTCATGAATGGTATACTCTCTTCCTTCCCAATTGTTAATATACAATCATTTCTAAATTACAAAATAAGCATCATGATATTTATATTGCAGGGCAAGTGTATACCCGCAGGTTCTGCTTGATAGATAAGAAAGATTGTTAACCTTCAGATTCCCTACTAAAGAAAAGAAAATCTACACAATTACAGAGCTAAGAAGTAAAAAGGTTTTTTTATGCATAACAATGACGAACCTGCTGTTTAGAATTACATATATGTTTGTTTCATGTTACAAATGATACTAATAAATTCTTTCTGTTTAAATACAACCATCTAATACTATGCAAGAAGAGGTAGCATGAATACGAGTTACAATATCAAATGTTGAGTTAGACAAACTGTATGCATATGCTGGCTGTATTGGGTGCTCAAAACGCACTAAACTTCCTGTGGGATCTCGCTTCAGATGCACAACTTGTAATAAAGGGGACACTACTTCTGCCCACAAGTAATTTGCAGATACACTGTAACTGATAGTATAAGTACGTGACTGGAAAACACTCTAACTTTATTGCTTTCATGTTTCCCAGAGTTACATTCAAGTTTGAAGTAGTTGATGACACATTTGCTATGTCATTTATCACTTTCAATGATGACACAGAAAAACTTTTCAGGAAACCATCATCTGAAATCAGTAGCATCAAGAATATTGTAAGTGATTCAACACTGAATACACCTCACACAAAAAACGGTTCTTATTACATAATACATCTTCTTATAGAATATACTTTTTTTGTACATTGACTCTTTGGTATAACAAACACATAGCTATGTATCTGACCTCAACGTGATAAATTAGGTTTAGCATTCTACAAAATTTGATGATCATGTATGAATAACTTCTGACTTTAATGCTGCTTTTCAAATTTCCATCAAGTTCCCAACTGATTGCTGCTATTGCCTTGCTACTTAAACTAAACTCATATTACATACATGTTCCAGGAGAACCTAGAAGCATTTGCAGCTATACAAGAGATGCTTTCCACCAAGTCATTTCTAATCAAAGTGGGTCTAACTAAGGAGTTATCAATGAATAATGTACTCATATGGACTCTGAAATCTGTTGAAATTGAAGATGAAGAACCATACACTACTGCTGTACCATTATCTTCTGCAATGGATACAGACCCTACAGAAATTGTCTCGCCTGATCACCAGAAAAGGATATAGAAAGAACTAATGATGGAAGAAATAGCACATGGGAAGAAACCTTTGGTAATTTAGTTCAACACAGTCTCTACTGCATCCCAGAATCCAGCAACAAAGAATGATGCAAAATTGGCTGAACTTGCTCAATTGCATGAAATTAATTTGGCTTCCCAAGAATTTGACATAGACATGTACTTGTAGTCTGAGCCAAATTTGGAGCCACTCAAGCTTTCCCAAATCATTTCTCCCCTAAAGGAAGCACTGGCAAGTTGGTCTTAGCTTTCTCGCAAGCGAAATCCCCCAAAGAACAATGAAGACACTGCTTCTGTCTATCAGCCAAGTAAGACTAATGAGGACACTTTTGTTAGAAAGAAGTTGAAGACAGTTCTTTTTCAAGACATCCATGAAAAGGAGACAAGTGATGAATTTAACTCCGCTGTGAGTTAAGTCGACCAGCCATAAATATGTTCAGGTCATATGATATATATTCACCATCTTTTGCTTCTTAATGGTGATCCCTAGACTGTTTATAATGTTACTCTACATATAGGACTTGCTTTTGTTGGTTTATAAGAAACCATGAATCTTTTGGAGGTTTAAAAGGAACAACTAGAACAACAGTTTTTCCCTATAAACACCTGTAATGTAAATAGTTATGCTATTAGCTATCTAAGGATGCAATGATAGGCTTAATGCCCTCTTAGTAATCATAATAAAGTAGGCACTTAGCATACATTAATAAGTATGCATAGTGTAAAGTAGTATATGCATATTTTGCTTTATGATGCAATTATGTTGTAGTACAAAACTATGTACTGATGTCCTTAAATCAGGGCACTTATATTATATATAAAATTAGTAAGTTTTAGTATTCTTTTTGTATATTTTAGTGCAAAATTTATGAATTTTGTTCAATTGATATTATCTAAAGACCTATGAAATCAACTAACTTAGCTTACTTATGGAAGAGATTATATATTACAAAACAAGATTGAACTATACTTTCTCCTTTTCATACAAAGTAATACTACTTAATCTCATGCTGAAAATACAACTATCAACCCTTCTGGGTAACTGTTTCACTATTACACTTATTTTATAGAGGCTTAGGAGTTCTTACTAAAGCATAAACAACTCCTTATAATTGTGTCTGTAAACACTTATGATTATAACCACTTAAATGACATCCAAGCAAGGAAATACAACTACAATTGAAACAAAATCGTTATTCTTTATAAACATATACATATTCATATCCCATAGTCTTCCTCATGGGAAAAGTACATATGGTATAAAGGAGCTTCATACTACTGCAATAAAACCTATTACAAATTCCCTACTTGACTACTTCTACCTAATATTAATAGCAAACAATAAAATCAATAAACTAGCCTACGCAATCAACACCTACACTAAAGGAAGCCTACGATAATCTCAATTATAAGTAACTTCTCTAAGGATCCAAACTATACCTTGTGAGTGTTATGGCCTCATCCAATTTCAGTAGTCCCTACTTTGATACCACTCCTCATCAACATCAGTAATTGTGCCTATGGCACCTCTTGACCGGAACTCCTGATGACGTTGTTGTCCAGCCCTCCTAGCAGCATCAACAGAAGCCTTTAACTCTTCCAATCTTCTACCTGTAATCAGAATGTCCTCTTCCACTTGAAGCATAGAAACCTGCATCCTAGCCAGTTCTACCCCCAATTCGTTCTTGCGAGATTTTAGGTTGTTAAGTCGTCGACGTAGCAGCGCTATCTGCATCCAATTAGCATGACCAGAAAAGGGGACATTTCTAGGATCCCTTGATGGGGAAGAAGAACTTGCGTCCTTGTTTTCTATCTTAGGGTCAATGGGAAACTGAAATTAAAAATGAAGTGTAAAGAATCAACAAGAATCCAAAAAGTTATATAGAAGTTCAAAAGATCAGGACAATGAATTCCCAAACAGTGCGGCTTATGGTACTACTACGCATTCATTACTACACGGACTACGTATATAGAGAAAAATCATACCTACATATGGGAAAAGTAAATCAACCTTTTTTACATTCTTCTTAGATTGTATACTACAAAGCACCTTTTTACTATATTCCACTTACAATGAGATGATGTACATCTTCTCATACATTCATTAAAATGTTTCGGTATTTCAAAAGCAACAAGCCACATATACCCTTGTTATGAGTCACAACGCATATCATGCTAACCAACTAACCACTTGAATTACAGAAACTGTGATGCAGGCCTATGGTCTACACTATATCTTGTAACGTACTCAACTTCGGTTTAAATTTGCCAACAGACTTTTTCACATAGCCAAGATTCACATGGGATTCGAGCTTGCCTCGTACGGCACTTGAAATCAACTATGTAGTGTTTCAAAATACTCTATTTCCTTATCATACACAATGAACACGGTAATTTATTCAGAACACGTAAATGCTTTAAATTCATAAGTAGACAAATGTAATAGATTAAGTTTAGGGCTAAGCCCATTTGTTGCACTACATTAAAGCCAATGATCCCTTGATTACATCAAAAAACATCGTTAAACATAAATACTATTTCTAACAAACATTAGTCACTTGCTAAACTGCTAACCACGTACACTCAGACTAAATGAACATCAAATATTATAGGATGCCCTTGTCTATACTTAAACAAGCCAGCATCGTCCACCAAAACATTATAATGCTGCATGAATTCTCTAACTCCATTCTTCAGTGCACATTGCATAATTGTATTCTTTTTTGTCACAATCTTCGGCTAGACAGGGAACTGTGAGTTAAAGTTCTGCAAGATTACATCAGTTATCGGGGGGAATCCAACAAAGTGTTTTTTTTTTTGCAATTGAAAAAGGAATATACTACAACACATAAAAACAAGTCATTATAAAATCTACATAGACAGCAAATAAAGGATAATACGTCAATAACTACATGCATCTATAATATCTTACACATCCCTATGCTAATGCAATGCTTACAACAACTGCATTGTTGAAATACTTCTCCGTAAAAAGAGACTTGAAACACCCCTCCCCACACACAGCTGCAAGTTCATTAAGCAAAGCATTCTTTCTAATCAACTTTGCTGAACCACTTTCAAGGGCTGCCTTACGACCGCGCTTCTTACCAGCTTCTCCAGATCAACCCAGTTGCCCTACTCCAATCCCTTGTGGATTTCCAATTCGATAGATAATACTCACTGCAAAAGAATTATTACCTTTGTACCTAAACATCAGTATATCACCAATGTTCAATGCATTATCATCTACAAAATCCGACCACCCAACATCGAGATACATCTTCCATCCAACATCAGCCTCCTCATGCACCAAAGTGACAAACCATGAATCCTCACTACCTGAGAGTGAGGGATAGCTCAAGTGGTTAGAGCTTCCCTCCCGATTCCAAGAGATCTTGGTATCGATTCTCACCCCCGCCCTTGTGGCTCTCTAAACACCAAAAAAAGAATCCTCACTACCTTCTAATAACAACTCAACATTAAGAAAACCATCTTGTAGCACCTCTTCCAAGCCATCAACGATACTCTGTCATTTAGGAACAATTACAAACCAGAGCTAATCCCAAAAAAATCAAAGTACAAAACTACCACAACAGGGCAAAACAACAACCAGCATAAACTATTTACCACAGTGAATCAAATTCTGCACTTTAAGAATTTAATCGGACAACAAAAAAAAAAATAAACAATACTGCATTTAATCACCAGGTACCTCATATTTCTAAGCAGTCGGCACTTTATGAAAACCACAAATTTTTATACAAACCACGATAAACAAAATAAAAATTTAGGGTTTTATTAGATACTGCAAATAAGAACCATTCAAGAGAAATCACGGTCCCCATTTTCAATGAAATGCATACTATATTCATGCAAACAGAAAAAGGATTCACTTCATGCATCACATAATCATTAAACATACATCAGCAGTATGAATAATATAAAACTTGAACTCAACTCTGCTCCTACAATCAAACCTAGAGAAATAATATTTCTTATTCCTTATAGTCAGGACACAAGTAATTACCATTACATATACAAAACCCTATAAGTACATATAATATATAAAAAGTTAACAATTAAAAACAATAAAGACTATAGAAAACAAAACCAAAAAGAGACATAATTCTAACAACGAGTTCACTTCGTCTCACCAGTTTTTCTTTTATTTCAGCTTCACACTTGTCAGTAAACGTCGCCGTAGACATAGCCATATCAATTGATTTAAAACAGAATCCTACCGCCAGATACACGTTAATAGTTATGCAAGCTAATATCACTCGATTTTGATAAGAAAGTTATATACTCGTAAATAAATAGAAAGAGAGATAGAAAAGGATAGAAAGAGCCTTTAAACGTATAAAACATTTTAATTAAAACCTTTTCCCCTCCCCAGTAATTAATGTATGTCTCGATGCTTCTAAATGTGACGTCGGGCTCATAATTCAAAATCAATGCTAGATCAGATAATTTAATTCCAAAGTTCAACTTACATAAGCATCAATTATATTAGACAGTTTTGATAATAATATTTGTAATTACCATTCATACACGATATTTTACTATTAATGTGTTGAATTATTACGCTCCATAAATGTAACATTATCTTACACTTTATCACTTCTCCCACAAACTTCTTATACTTAAACGCTTCTCAAATACACGGAATTAACACGAGCACCATTCACATAGCATGAAGTTGGGGGGGGGGGGGGGCATTGCGCGCGCACCAACAACTAGTTCTATATTTACGAGTATATATGTAATACCCCGTATTTTTATACGTATTTTATTTAAAATATGTATTTTATAAGGGTATTTAAATAATTTTAGTATTTTAATTATGATATTTTAATTATTTATCCTATGTAAGTTTGGGAATATTTTTTACTAAAGGAAAGTTTGTTTAATTAATTATTTTATAAAAGTTGGGGTTTTATTTTAGGAAATTATGATTTTAACAAGTTTTAGTAGGGAAGGGATTAGGAAAAACTAAAGGAGGAAAGTTTAGGGTAAAAAGGGTGATAAAGAAGGGGTATAAATATCCCTCTTATGAGGCAATTCAACTTTGCCCAGAGTGGAGAAAACCCAAGGTAAACTTCTCTCCCTTTTCTCCTTATTTTCTTCTTTCCTTTTCTTTTTCTTTCTCCTTCCCTTCCCCTTTTTGTTTTCGCACCACCACCACCGGCAACCACCACCACCGGTGGGCCGCCGACCACCAGCCACCAGCCGGCAGCAGCGGCGACCACCAGCGCTGACAGCAGCCGACAGTGGCGGTGGCCTGCTTTCGGCAGTCGGAGCTTTCGAAAAAAAAAATTAAAAATCAAATCTTTCTTACTCAAATTTAATATAGGCTTTAATCTAATTGTAAATTATGAGTTTGGGGATTTAATTTTGATGTTTGATGATTATAATTATGTTAATTAATTTTCATATTTGGTTTTTAATTAAAAAGCCCCAATTTTTGAAACCCTAGGTTCTTGACTTATGATTTATTGAAGGATTATGATGTATATTGGGGTAGACCTTTGTTTTAAGTGTTTTAAGGCTTAATTACAGCAAGCTTTAATTAAAATAAAGTGCTGGAATTTTATGTAGAACACTTAATATTATGTTTCTTGAAGAAATTTTAATTACCCATTAATTGGGACTTAACTATGGTGTTTTAAATATAATTTCAGCTTACTTTAATTGAATTATGAGAGGTTTTAAAATAGTATATATTGCTGAAAATTTGTTTAGAGTGGATTTTAATACTCTATTATGATTTTAATGTGTAGGAGACTTTGAAGTAAGCAATTTCTACTAGTCGTGGCAATTTTAAAATCGTACTCAAGGTACGTACGCGTACTTAGCATAGTTTTGGTGATGTAGTATCATGCTAGACTTGATTCAATTAATCCTAAATAGTATCATGCTAAGATTTATGATTGGAAATTGTGGATTATTGATTTTGGCGATTAAATTAGAAAGTATGATTTATTTGAGATGGATTAATAGTTGGAAAATTAATGTTTGGCATGTTGTGTTTGAACCACACTTTTATTTATGGCATGTTAGAATGCATGATTAATTAAACTACATGTTTAATTATGTTAGGAATATTGAAAAGGAATTTTATTATGGTTCAAATAATTTTTATTGATTCTTTAAGCATGAGGAAGGAGCTATATAAGTGTCTATGTACACAATAAATAAATTATATGTTGGTACCTTTGTGCACTCAAGGTGTTTTTAACACCGAGGGATAGGATTTTTGGCGCTTTATGCGTTTAAGGTGTCTTTGACACTGAGGTAGAATTAAAAAGGGTTCAACATTAAATAATATGTGGTCACTAATTATTCAAGAATTAAATTGGTATGCTTGGTTGATTGAAAAAATATTGTTGATTGATTTAGTATGCTTTGAGAGTCATCACCATGTCCAATAACATGTAACTAACGTAAAGTGAAAGAGATTACGCACCAAAACTCTTAGAACGTATATACCTTGAGTATGAACAATGGGGGGAGTTATGGGGTTTTATATTTAACCATAACTTCTAATGGAATACAGGACGATGTACATTCCTTTTTATTTATTATTATGCGCAGGAATTCCGCCACCTTTGAGTGGTTTTGTCGCTGGCACGGTTAGCTCCCGTGTTAGTTAACCTCAATTTATTTAGGGGAGGATAGTGGGAAACCCGTTCGATGCGTAATCAACGGTAAATGAGTTATTTAGTGTCTAGTTAATGTGTCTTGTTGATTGTTGTGTGTGCTTGTAAACAGGTGCAATAAGGTAGGTGTATTGATAGGTGAAAGCATGTAAGTGTGTTTAATTACGCTTATGTACTCAGCTTTGCTGATTGTGTGTGTTTGTGTGTTTGGCCATGTCTTTATCTTGACCTTATGATGACCCAATTTTAATGGAGAGTAGTGGAGACAAGTAGAGATAAACTTTTCAGGTATTGAAGCATATTCATGATGGGGCATGAGAGAAGAGTGAATCTTGCTAGCTTCCATTAGTTTACGATGTGTTTTATGCTTTATTTATTTATAACATATTTTATGTGGACTAACACAAAGGTTTGGTTTTGGAACGGTTTTGAATAAGGGCCTTTAATGGTTCCAAGTTGTAGTTTGATTTTATTTGACTTTGTTTGTTTGGTTTTAAACTTTACTTTCGTTTAGTTGACTTTTGAGTTGACTTGTTTAAACGGTTTTTAATTTTAAGTCTTCCGCTATATCTTTGATAATTTCCTTAGCCGTTTTCACGGTGGCGGTAATGTCTTAGATATTCCTAAATCGTATTTAAAAAAAAGTTAAGTTGGTACTTAAAAGAAAGGAATTTCTAGGGTGTTACAAAGTGGTATCTGGGAGCTTAGGTTGAGATTTTAAATTACCACTAAACCGAAAACGTTTTCTTACTATGATTTAAACTTGGCCAAGTGTTAATTTAATTATGCAATGTAAATTGTTCCAATTTTATTTAATTTTTTTTTAAGGGGCCGAAATTTTTTTTATATTCATTTATTTTATTTTGGTCCGATTTTTTTTTAGGGGGACACTCGAATTTTTTTTAGAGTTTCGGAATTTATTTTTTTTAGTAGGGCCGAAATTTTGGCCCTCTTCCCATTAATTTCGAAATTTTTTTTTTAGAAAGGTAAAAATATTTTTTTTTTTTAAGTTTTACAGGGAGCAAGGATTGAGGTAAGAATTATGTGTTAAAAGCTTTTATTAACATGTGGGTGAGCTTGGGTAGGAAAAGAAAAGGGCATATAGGCTAGAATTTAATTTATTCTCTGTGTGCATAATTTTATTTTGAGTGTTCAAGCATGTTGTTTGACTAGATGTTTGTTGATGAAAGCATGCAATATGTGTATTATTCTATGTGATACTTCGAAATTGTATGATTGAACACCGAACTTAATTTCCTACAAGACTGTATTATTTATTTTATTTCTTTTTGGGAAGGGAATTCTTTTCTAAGCTTTTTCTCTACAGGATGCCAATATTTCCTAGCAAATTTACACAAATGGGATCTCTTGTAAAGAAACATAATGAACACTCCTACGACTTTGTAGAAAAGATCAGATACTTTTGTTCCTACATGAGCAATGTCTTATGAGACAGAGTTTATGACACCCCTGATCGTATTTCGGCTATGATTGTCCATTGTCTTCCAGAGGAGCCCCCTTACATTGCTGTCAAACAGAGATTTTCTGATTTTTACCTTCCAGGAGACATTCCGAATTACCATAGATACAAAGACTATTATGGCCAGTGGTATCCAGACTATATTTTCTTAACTAAATATCTCGTAAGAGTGAAGAAAGCTCATTGTTAGCACTTAAATCTTCCCTACCCTGACTACTACTACGGTAATCCAGTAGGGAAGAATCCTCCTCCTAATCAACAACCAGGAAATTCTTCTTCTTCGTTAGGGGGTAGTCAGGCAAAAAATGGAGAACAACAAGAGGGAGATAGTTCACTTATGGAGATTTCTAATCCTAATCCACCTCCAACTCCAATAATAATAGACATTTCATCGGATGAGGAGGAAGAAAGGGAGTTTGTACAAGTAGAACCTGAACCTGAGTCACCTGAACCAATGGAGGAGTCAAATGATTCTGATTTCGATCTTTCAAGCTACAAACAATCCACTGACAAAAGGGACAACATTCGAAAGGATTAGATTTTATAACTTTCCTCGTCATTAATTCACAGTCTTTATTTTAGTTATTATTATTTTAGTTTTAAATTAATAAGTGGCTTGACCACACAAGTCTCTAGAAAACAATTTTTATTTTTGTAATTTCAGTCTATTTTAATTAATAAGACCTTATTTATTTCCTTGTCAAAATTTTTTTTTAATAAATAAATTCATTTATTTTCCAAATTTCCCATTTCACATCACTATTCCAATAACCAAAATTCCAAGCAACTTAATTCCAATAAATATTTCTAAGCTATGGGCATCTATGGGAATTATTTTTTTTTTATTATCTATGTGATGCTTTATTAAATGTATGGTTGGTTAGCAATCAATAACTAATTGACAAAGCTACGAATTTAGGGAATTCTTACCTTCGCTATCCCAAATTGTTAGCTTCAAATTTTACTGTGAATGTTTAAAGAGTGCTAAGTAATAGATGAGTGTATGTCTTGAGAACTAAACATAGCTGTAGACACCTAAAAATGTCTCCCCAAAACCAACCCGATGATGAACAACCTTTCACCGCCACTATTGGTCGGGTTCAGTATTTAATCCCGAGAGTGCTTAAAAAATCGTATTTGATTAAATTCATATTTTTGAACAGTCCATGGATTAGTCTTGATGTTTGGTAAAAGCATAGTTTTTATTTCAACCCAAACTTATTATTTAATTTTAGCCCAAACCCTTTTTTATTTTATTTTTTTGGCCCAAACCTTTTTTTTATTTTTATTTAATTATTTTCTTATTTTAGCCCAAATAATAATAAGTCAGAAAAGGCCCGAAATTATCAATCGGCACTTAAAATGCTGAATGAAATTAGGGTTAAAAATGTATTTAGACGGAAAAGTGGGCTGGAAATTCCCGCGCCACGGTAGACAGCCACCGTGTCACGGGAATCCTTCTCGTCTGACGGTGGGATTTCCCATGACACGGGAAGTCTGCCGTGACACGGGACATTCCGTGTCTTTTTCGCGTAAACCCTTAACGCGTTTTCTTTCCCGTTTTCTGAAAATTTCCCGCGTCACACTAAAAATGTACCGTGTCACGGGAAAGTTTGTCGTCTGACGGTGGGACTTCCCGTGTCACGGTACAGCTTGCCGTGTCACGGGATACTTTTTTAGGGTTTTTATCATTTTAGGGTTCCGTGTGCTCCCTCAGCACACTTTCCCTATAAATACCCCCTCATTTCTGATGTACGGGGCATCAATTAATTCTCTGATTTATTTTTCTCTCTTCTATGCTTTAGCCTAAACACTAGCCTACCCTTCTCATTTCAAAATTCCTTCTTCAAGTGCTCAAAGGAGTCCATACTTTACTCGTGGTTCTGTCCTTAAGCCAAGGCGTGAAAGGTAGAACTGTTTGAGGGTTTGGCCCCGAATCAACTCTACTTTATTTAATTTAATTTAATTATTGTTTTATTATTTCCTTGAAGTTACTAACTCGTTTATTATTTTGTACTTGCAAACAAACAGAATCAAAGTAAGAATTATGTTCCTTTTATTTCCGTTATGTTGATCTTAAGTTTTGATGATGACTCAAGGAACCTAAGCAAACCCATAGGGGCTTTAACTTTTGTCTATTAGCTTTGATGTATTGACAGGTTTTATATGCAACGAAGTTCTAGAGTTAGAATGGAGCATGGAACTAGTCTAAAGGATGAGCTATGGACGAGCATAGAAGACAATCAGAAGCCAAGTTCCTTTAGTGAGGAACTGAAGCTCCAGAGTCGAAGCTTCACTGTGTTCCAAGGAGTCTATTGTATCTTTATTATTTATTTTAGGCTTCTTGTATATATGTTAAGTACATTGTTAATTGATAGGATTTAAGTGGATTTAATTTCAGTTTATAAAGATTTTATTTTTCCTTTATTTAACAAAGATTTAATTTTATTTCGGAAAAATATCTTTTAAGTAAAATATCTTATTTATTAAAAGATTTTATGTTCTGATTTTATCCTAACATTTTGGAAAATCTGACTTGGTAAAAATATTTTTTAAACGGCTTTTACTTGGTAAAGGAGGTTGAGAAAATATAGGAACCACTTCCTTGCTGTGCGCTTCAGCTTGCTGCCCAAGCATCCACGAACTGCACTTCCTTATTTCATGGAAGTTGTGGTATAGTGGGAGCTAAGGAAAATGTAAGGTTTTCAACTGTTTTCCTCCTGTATAAATAGGATTAGTTTTCTGTTTTGAAAAGCACACTTGAGCATTACGATTCTTAGCTTTTCTAAAAGAGTCAAAAATCCACTTAAGTCCTTTAGTGTCTTTGTACTTAGCATCTTAGTAGTTTTATATTGAGTTGTATTGGGGTAGAGTTGGGGTAAACTCTAGAGTGTGAAATTGCTTTAAGTGAAGCAAGGAGAAAGAGAGAGATTCGAGAGCTCAACTGATTGAGGGATCAGTTGAGGGGAAACTTAAGTTCATAGAGAACTTGAGTTTAAAAGTCTTAATTTGTAATAGGTTGTTTGCCCTATTATTATTAAGAGTTGTGATTAAAATCCCTTGTGGTCGTGGTTTTTCTTCTTGATTAGGGCCAAGAAGTTTTCCACGTAAAATCTCTCTTGCACTTTAAAGTTTTGTTTAAGTTTCTTTAAGAATTCCGCAAAAATTACCCTAGTTCCTCAACAATACAATTCACCCCCCCTCTTGTATTGTTCATTCGAGTCAACAATTGGTATCAGAGCTGGTTCCTCGAAGAAATCAGGAAACCCTGACGAGTTAAGTTCTGTGAATCAAGATGAACAATCACGAGAAACTGGAAGAAGGTTACTCTACGCAGCGTCCTCCTATGTTCAATTGAAAATTCTACACCTATTGGAAGAACAGGATGGAGATTTTTATCAAAGCCGACAATTACCAGGTTTGGAGAGTGATCGAAGTTGGTGATTTCGAAATTACCAAAACCACTGGTGAAAATGAGGTAGTACCTAAACCCATGTCTGAATTTAATAAGGAAGATTTTGAGAAAATGGAAATTAATGCTAAAGAAATTTGGGATTTACTTCAAGTCACTCATGAAGGAACTAACGAAGTGAAACGCTCTAAGATTGACTTGCTTATGTCAAAATATGAACGGTTTGAAATGCAACCAAAAGAATCAATTCAGGAAATGTTAACTAGATTTACTAACATTACTAATGAGCTTGTTTCTCTTGGAAAGCAAATCCCTATTAATGAGCAGGTCAGAAAAGTTCTAAGAAGCCTCCCCTAAGATGAGATATGGAGAGCCAAGGTGACAGCCTTACAAGAAACAAAGGACTTCACAAAGTTCAATATTGAGCAACTTGCTGGTTCCCTTATAACCCATGAGCTGCACCTAGGAACAAGCAACAATGAAGGAAACCGAGGAAAAGGCTTGGCTCTCAAAGCTGGAGATCAAGAAGACTCTGAAGTCGATGAAGAAGAGGCTGCTATGTTGGTGAGAAGGTTCAAAAGAATGTTCAACCGAAACAACAAGTCAAGGAACTTCACCAAGAAACCCTCTACTTCAAAAACTGACTCTGGTTGTCACAAATGTGGATCTCTAGAACACTTTATTCGTGAGTGTCCACTTTGGGATACAGAGAAAGGTAAAGGGAAGGCAAAGGAACAAGTTAAGAGAAACTACAACAAAACTCCTTTCAATAAAACAGACATTAGGAAGGCTATAATTGCTGCCTGGGGAGATTCTGAAAGTGAGGATGAAGAGAAACAACCTGAAGAAGAAACAGCTCATCTATGTCTGATGGCTAAACGTGATGAAAAGGCTTACAACGATGAGCTTGCTAAAGAGGTATTCCTTGATCCTAATGTGCTTAAAACTTATACTAAAGATGCTCTCATTGATTTAGTGTTTAAATTAGAAGATGACTGGACTCACACTAGTATTCGTCTAGGTGAATGTCAAAGAGCTCTCAAAGTCAGCAAGGAACACAGTACGTGGATTGAGAATCAACAAACTGATGTTCAAAGTAGATTTTTTGAACTTTTTGACAAAAATCTTCTATCAAAAGAAATGAATGAGAAACTCAAGTTTTAAAATATCATGGTTAATGTAGAATTGACTCAATACAAAC
This sequence comes from Chenopodium album, assembly GCF_948465745.1. Classification (NCBI taxonomy): domain Eukaryota; kingdom Viridiplantae; phylum Streptophyta; class Magnoliopsida; order Caryophyllales; family Amaranthaceae; genus Chenopodium; species Chenopodium album. The sequence continues at coordinate 41,112,477 of NC_137834.1, read as the reverse complement.
TTGCTAATACTGAAGTGTCTCCAAGTTCCTCCTCTAAATCTTTGCCTAAATTTAATGAGGATTTTGAAAAATTAAAAAATGATCTTGACGAGTTAAGAATTGAAAAGGAAAAATTAGAGAAGGAACTTGAGCTTCGAAAAGAAAGAAGCATTAGCTAGTTTGGAATTCCTAAGTGGATAGAGAATGCTCAAACCAAAAGAACTGAAGGTCGAGGATTCATACGTTCTAAGCATAAGGGCAAGAAAAAATATGTAGACCTGCCTAGTTATAAAGTATGTACCTTCTGTGGTAAAACTGGTCATCTTGTTGCCACGTGTTACAAGAAGGAACAGTCTGTTAGTAAGAATGTTAGGCAAGTTTGGGTAAAGAAATCTGATATTGCTTCAACGTCCAAGGAACCCAAGGAAACCTGGGTTCCTGAATCTAACCAATAAGTTCTTTTGCAGGTCCTAGTAAGGGGGAACAACACGTGGTACCTCGACAGTGGTTGTTCAAAGCATATGACAGGAGATAAATCAAAGTTTCTCTCACTAGAGGCCTATCCAGGAGGAACTGTGACCTTTGGAGACAACAAAAAGGGTGAAGTAATTGCTAACGGAAAAGTAGGAAGGTCCAGTTCTCATTCAATAGAAAATGTACTTTTGGTCGAGGGTTTGATGCACAATCTGCTGAGCATATCACAATTTTGTGATAAAGGAAACTCTGTAAGTTTTACCTCTGATTCATGCAACATCATTAATGATAAAACAGGAAGGGTTGTTCTTGAAGGAACTAGAAAAGGGAACACATACATTGTGGATCTAAATTCTGTTCCATGGAACAACCTTACCTGCTTGAGTGCCATTAATGATGATCCCTTATTATGGCATAAACGTTTTGGACATGCTAGCTTCTCACTCATGGATAAACTTAGAACAAGGAACTTGGTTATAGGGCTTCCCTCAGTCAAGTTCCTCATGCAACATATCTGTGATGCATGTGTGAGAGGCAAGCAAGTCAGGTCTTCTTTTAAAAGCAAAAATATGGTCATCACTACAAAGCCATTGGAGCTAATTCATATGGATTTGTGTGGTCCCATGCGTGTTCAAAGTAGAAGTGGAAAGAAATATGTTTTAGTTATTATTGATGATTTTTCTAGATTTACTTGGGTGATTTTTTTGTCTAGCAAGGATGAAACTTTTGATGAATTTGTGTCCTTTGCCAAAAGAGTACAAAAGTCAAGTGGGAATCAAATTATCCACATTTGATCAGATCATGGAACTGAGTTTGAGAATTCAAGATTCAATGACTTTTGCAAAGAAAATGGCATGGATCATAACTTTTCAGCCCCAAGAACCCCTCAACAGAACGGAGTAGTTGAAAGGAAGAACAGGACTCTAGAAGACATGGCAAGAATTATGCTCATAGCAAGTGGTCTTCCAAGAAACTTCTGGGCTGAAGCTATTAATACTGCATGTTATATTATTAACAGAGTTATGATGAGACCAATCATCAATAAGACTCCTTATGAACTGTTTAAGGGCAGGAAACCCAATATTTCTCACTTTCGAGCTTTTGGATGCAGGTGTTTTGTTCATAATAATGGAAAAAGGAACATAGGAAAATTTGATGAAAGAAGTGATGAAGCTGTGTTCCTATGCTATGCATCAAATAGCAAAGCTTATAGAGTTTACAATAAAAATACATTATGTGTAGAAGAAAGCATTCATGTGATATTTGATGAATATAATATGTTTATGAATGTGCAGGAACAAGACAATAATGATTATGAAATTGGCATGATTAGAAACAGGGAAGAAGATAAGGAAACCTCCAAGCAAACCAAGGAAGTAAGAGAGGAACCTGAGCAAGAACATAAAGAAAATGCTGAAGTTCCTAATCAAGAAAACCCGGAGGAACAAGATCATGGAGAACCTGGCAACAAGGAAAATGGAGGAGAAACTGAAGAAGAAGTGCCTCAAATAGGATTTCCTGCCAGAGAATTTCAACCAAAGCCATTCAGATATCGAGGCTCTCATCCAACAGACCTTATTATAAGTGATATTGGTAGAGGAACTCAGACCAGATCACAGTTGAGGAACTTCTGTGCCTTTCAAGCCTTCCTATCCATTATTGAGCCAAGGAATCATGATGAAGCACTAAAGGATGCTGACTGGATAATTGCCATGCAAGATGAACTCAATGAGTTTGAAAGGAACAAGGTCTGGCATCTTGAACAGAAACCTAAATACAAAAAGGTTATAGGGCTCAAGTGGGTATTCAGGAACAAGCTGGATGAATATGGAACAATTGTGAGAAACAAAGCAAGACTTGTTGTGAAGGGCTATAATCAGCAAGAAGGTATTGACTTTGAAGAAACTTTTGCTCCTGTTGCTAGATTAGAAGCTATTAGAATCTTAATTACTTTTGCCTCTTTTATGGGTTTCAAACTATATCAAATGGATGTTAAGTGTGCTTTCCTAAATGGTTTTCTTGAAGAAGAGGTGTTCGTGGAACAACCTCCTGGTTTTGAAAATCCCCAATTTCCTAATCATGTCTTTAAGCTTGATAAAGCTCTTTATGGGCTGAAACAAGCACCTAGAGCTTGGTATGAGAGGCTCTCTAAGTTCCTTCTTCAAAATGATTTTAAACGAAGTAAAGTAGATAAAACTTTGTTTTTAAAATCTGAAGGAACTGACTTACTAGTTGTTCAAATATATGTTGATGATATTATTTTTGGAGCAACTAACGAAAACTTGTGCAAGTACTTTGCTGAGCTAATGAGTGGTGAATTTGAGATGAGCATGATGGGGGAACTCAACTTCTTTCTTGGACTACAAATCAAACAAACTGAAAGAGGTATTACAATTCACCAACAAAAATATGTCAAGGAACTGTTGAAGAAATATAACCTTGACCAAGCAAAGACCAACCATACTCCAATGGGAACAGGCACAAGGTTAGATGAAGATCTACAAGGAACTAGTGCAGATCAAACCAAATACAGAGGTATGATTGGATCCCTTTTATACTTGACTGCTAGCAGACCTGGTATTGCATTTAGTGTTGGCTTATGTGCAAGGTTTCAATCTAATCCTAAGGAGTCACACCTTACGGCAGTAAAAAGGATCCTACGATATCTCAAAGGAACTGACCATCTTTATCTCTTCTATCCTAGAAGTGATACTTTTGATTTAAAAGGTTTTGCAGATGCTGACTATGCAGGAGATTTGGTGAATAGGAAGAGTACTTCAGGAATGATTCAGTTTCTCGGGCCATGCCTAGTTTCTTGGGGATCCAAGAAACGGAATATAGTGGCCTTGTCAACTGCTGAAGCTGAATATGTGGCAGTTGCTGCCTGCTGTTCTCAAGTACTTTGGATAAAACAATAACTAAGAGATTATGGTATGAAGTATAATTGCATTCCTATTTATTGTGATAATACTAGTGCCATATGCATTTCAAAAGATCCAGTTCATCATTCTCGTGTGAAACATATTCACATACGGCATCATTTCCTTAAGGATAATGTGGAAAAAGGTTTAATTAAGTTAGATTTTTGTGAAACTGAAAATCAAATTGCTGACATTCTTACTAAGCCTTTGAGCAGGGACAAATTTGAAAAGATGCGCATGGAACTTGGTATGATACAATTGAGTTAAGAAGACTTCAAGTTCCCCCAAGGTATAAGTCAATCAAGCATGCATCATATGTATCTTACTTAATATGTATATGTGAAAACATAGTCCTAAGCATTAGAATGTATGGCATTGCATATGGGATTGTGGCTGTATGTGAAGAAATCTAATTGCATTAGGCATATTTGTATTTTAACTAACTATGTTGATTTGTTCCTAGTTCCTCCGAAATAATCTATAAGATTTTGTTCTATCTTTTTGTGAATTAATTAACTGGTCAGTTGATTAATTTTATCTACTTAAAATCTTATCTTTTATTCTGAATTATCCTCCATTACTTATCTTTTAAATTTCAAATTCTTTCCTTGAAATTGTTGATTAAATACCCGTGACCTTTTACATTCAATTCAAAGTTCCTGACCAAAAATAATCTGCAATTAACTTAAACCCTTCATGTCAAATCACATTAAAATCTGACCAAGTGAAAAGTTTTGTGCTATCCTTTATCAATCGACACCTACCCCATTTAATTAACCTTCTACACCTTTTCACCGATTAAATTCACCCCTCTAAATTCCACCAGTATAAAATGAAGTCAAACCCTAACCACAGTTCCTCACCACCTCACTCCGTAAAATACACACTCATATTTAGTGACAACTCTCCAATTCCCATGGAAATCTCACCCAAAATTCAAAACTCTCCTCAAAAGGAATCACCCATGGAAATAGAGACTGAAACCTCGGTCAAAACCGTTGCTGAAAAACCCCAAAACAAACCCATGGCTCGTAGTGATTCGAAAAAGAGGAAGATCGAGGCTGAAGAAGAATTGGACTATGAGGAACTGGGTGAACCAATTCAAGGGGAAAAGTCAAAGTCCGCTGCTTTCAAAAGGCTTGAAGCCAGCTCTGAACTATTCATTCCTGGGTTTTGTATAAATCTAAAGTGGTGCGAATCGAGTAAGTACTCTAAACTTCTTGATATTCTTGAAGCACAAAATTGGATTAAGCTATTTAGTGAATGCTATGACAATGTGATTGCACATGCACCTTTAAAGGAATTTTGTGCGAATTTTAAGAATGTGAATGGAGTTTGTGTTAGCAAAGTTAAAAACAAGAAAATTAGTTTTGATGCTGATGATTTAGCTGCTGCGTTTGGAACCCCTAATGAGGGATTTGATGAATATTTTAAGGGAGAAACTGAATTGAGTGTAGAGGGTGTTCCTATTGAGAAAATTGTTGAGTCAATTAGGGGTAAAGCTTCCAAAGTCCGAACCAACCATAATCTGTTTTCACCTATTCAAAAGCTACTGTTTATTTTTGTTCACCTAGCCATCATTCCGAGAACCCAGCATAGACATGAGGCTAATCACCTTGATGTCGTGCTTATGTATTGCCTTGAGAACAAAATACAGATAAATTTTCCATCTTTGATGATTCAGCACCTCACTCATTGTCTTTCCAATCATCTAAAGGTTGGGTATGCAAATTTGATAATCACTCTTCTTGAAAGTTGTGGAATTTCCATGACTAACTATGAATCCCTTAAGCTTAAAACAAACCCTTATGTCCAACCCAAAACTCTTGAAGCCCGAAACCTAATTGTTGTTGAAGGAACTACTTAATTTCTCTCAAAATCCATCTCTAAGCCTAAACAGGATTAGAGTAGTTTGAAGAAAAAGGAGGATAAAGAGTTGGATAAATGGTTGGAGGGTGAGGACAGTGAGAAAGAAGGTAAACAGAAAAATAAAGAGGTGATTGTGATACCAAACCCAAAGAGTACTCAAAGCTCTGGGAAGAGACAGAGTACTAGGTTGGCTATTAGGCCAAGAGGGAAGGACAAGGCTGAGTCTGCCGCAGTGGTTGATCTGAGTGAAGAGAGAAACAGTGCACCTGGGGATCAAGGGATCCTTGAAGAGAAAATTGGTTCTCAGGGGGAATAGGGCATCCTTCAAGCTTCTGTTGAAAAAACATTTCCTACAGGGTCAGGTTTTGCTAGTTTCAACTCAATGAGTTCCACCTTGGAACTTAAGGCTCTCAAGGAGACAGTACAAAAGCTAGTTGATACTCAACCAGGGTTGATTCAAAGGATTGAAGCTCTTGAGAAGGTAGTGTCAGACTTGGTAAACGCTTCCACAGAGCTCACCTCAGCAATGCATCAGAACACATCAACTCTTTCCAAAGGGCAGGCTGACTTGTTGAAGAAATTGGAGGACTTGGTCATTGAAGAGGTGCCAGCGAATGATGCTGAAGAAGAAACCCAGTCCTCTGCCCCTAAAGCTTGATGTTTTCCTTCTGTCTTAGCTCTAAAACTTTATTTTCTTGAACTTGATCTGACTTGAACTTGTTTTATTTTGCTTCTTTTGGTCTGTAAACAATTAAACAGGGTATTTTCTTTTGTTTTTGATGTTCTGGAGGAACATCAGTTTGTTTATATGGATGTTGCTTGATTGCTTTATGACTATTTGCATACTATTTCTGCCTATATGTGCTTTGTTCTATGCTTTGGACACAAACCAATAAAATGGTGTTGTGTTTAGATATGTATATTTATGTGCATTAATTTTGATGAACGCCAAAAGGGGGAAAAGAAGGCAAACTCAATTGTTGACAAGCTCTCCATCCATTTACAATAGAAGGTATAAACTATAACTTTCATTCAGTTCCTTGTTTAAATTTAGCTAGTTCATTTTTGTTTTAAGTTTTTCGTTTTCTGATTGTCTTTCAAAAGTTTTTTATTTTGTGAGTTTGCTTAGGTTTGTCATTCATCAAAAAGGGGGAATATTGTTGATCTTAAGTTTTGATGATGACTCAAGGAACCTAAGCGAACCCATAGGGGCTTTAACTTTTGTCTATTAGCTTTAATGTATTGACAGGTTTTATATGCAACGAAGTTCTAGAGTTAGAATGGAGCATGGAACTAGTCTAAAGGATGAGCTATGGACGAGCATAGAAGACAATCAGAAGCCAAGTTCCTTTAGTGAGGAACTGAAGCTCCAGAGTCGAAGCTTCACTGTGTTCCAAGGAGTCTATTGTATCTTTATTATTTATTTTAGGCTTCTTGTATATATGTTAATTACATTGTAAATTGATAGGAGTTAAGTGGATTTAATTTCAGTTTATAAAGATTTTATTTTTCCTTTATTTAACAAAGATTTAATTTTATTTCGGAAAAATATCTTTTAAGTAAAATATCTTATTTATTAAAAGATTTTATGTTCTGATTTTATCCTAACATTTTGGAAAATCTGACTTGGTAAAACTATTTTTTAGACGGCTTTTACTTGGTAAAGGAGGTTGAGAAAATATAGGAACCACTTCCTTGCTGTGCGCTTCAGCTTGCTGCCCAAGCATCCACGAACTGCACTTCCTTATTTCATGGAAGTTGTGGTATAGTGGGAGCTAAGGAAAATGTAAGGTTTTCAGCTGCTTTCCTCCTGTATAAATAGGATTAGTTATCTGTTTTGAAAAGCACACTTGAGCATTACGATTCTTAGCTTTTCTAAAAGAGTCAAAAATCCACTTAAGTCCTTGAGTGTCTTTGTACTTAGCATCTTAGTAGTTTTATATTGAGTTGTATTGGGGTAGAGTTTGGGTAAACTCTAGAGTGTGAAATTGCTTTGAGTGAAGCAAGGAGAAAGAGAGAGATTCGAGAGCTCAACTGATTGAGGGATCAGTTGAGGGGGAACTTAAGTTCGTAGAGGAACTTGAGTTTATAAGTCTTAATTTGTAATAGGTTGTTTGCCCTATTATTATTAAGAGTTGTGATTAAAATCCCTTGTGGTCGTGGTTTTTCTTCTTGATTAGGGCCAAGAAGTTTTCCACGTAAAATTTCTCTTGCACTTTAAAGTTTTGTTTAAGTTTCTTTAAGAATTCCGCAAAAATTACCCTAGTTCCTCAACAATACAATTCACCCCCCCTCTTGTATTGTTCATTCGAGTCAACACGTTATTTTTTCTAACAATTTTATGTTGTTGGAATTGTGATTAAATTGTTTCCAATATTAATGTTTATTCTATTATATTTTTTATTGATCACCATATTGCATGTTTAAAGGGAATATGTAATTGAAAATCACGCCTAATAAGATAATTTGGACGACCGATTTAGGTTCCTTTTTAATCTTGTTATTTAATCAAGTGATCACTAATATTTTAGAATTATGTGTGCATTAATATTCAACCAATTTAGTTAAATAATAGTTTGGAGCAAATTGAATATTTTGTTTGTATGCCTTTGAGATCACAAGAACGCTTTTCAATATAAGAATCGAGTAAAGGCCAATACGGGCGAATGTGAATCCATGACTCACTTCGTACCATCATCCCCGATCCTCCTTTTGTGGTTCCGAACCATATGGAGTTAGTAATCTCATGGTTTATGAATGGGGTGTAACCTTCACGGGTCAATCGTTGTTGCCTATCGTTGTCCCTTATCGTGGTTGCCTTTTTATGATCCGTGAACGGTTTACAAGTTCCTTAAAAACTTGTTGGCGGCTCCCCACTTTCCTTGTCCCTAATCGTATTATGTCAATTCCCACTTCCTATGAGTGCCAAGCATATTCACCACATGCTTAACGTAGGCACACTTCGAGCGACGCCTACAATTTGGCGACTCCACTAGGGAGGATTCTTGATTATTTATCGATTTGAGTGATCGGTATTTAATTAAGATGAGTGGATGAGACTTGAAAGATTCTTGAAAAAAAATATTCCTGTGATTAATTTGGCATTTTTGCATCTGCATAGACGTTTAAACGTCGCATTCAGGTCTGTCCCGTAGGAAAAATTGGATAACTTGGTTGCGCGCGAAGGAAAACAGGGCACCAGTCAGATCTTTTGACTGTCGTGCCACGGCAAAATCTGCCGTGTCACGGTACAGTGCACCGTCTGACGGTGCATAGTACCGTGACACGGGAATTTTTGCCGTGTCACGGCAGTCCTAAAATCAGTCCGGTGGCTTATTTTCTTTCCTCACAGTCGACTTCCTTTGATTTTTCTGAAAAAACGTATGTGTTCTACATGCGTCTTAGCCCCGGGGGATTTAAGCTCTATCGACCCAAAAACTCTCATGGCAATAAGGGTTCATCCGAGTTATTAAATCCACCCAAACAATGGAGTCGAGTTCGATTTCATCACGAACTCGCGGAGCCGCCCGTTGGCATACACCCTCAAGGGAGGCTGCCTTGCTAACGCGTCCAAACTCTTAACCATGGTACACTTTTGACACCCAAAGCTTGACCAATAGTTAAACATAGATCTTGACTCTAGGTTGCGAACTTTTTCTTTACATCATCGTGCCTAAATGCTATGTGGTTGTTTGGTGCTAACCTTCATGTGTTTACTCTTTTGTTTAACCCATGACCGAGGGTTTTTATTCTCACATAGTAATTAGTACGGACCTAAAATCGGTTAAAATCTGGAAAAAAATCACAAAACTGCCCTGGAACTGCGCACCGTGTCACGGCATGTTCTACCTCGCCACGGTGAACAGTGTCGTGACACGAGGCTCTCTACCGTTGACAAGGGAATAAACGCGTCGTCAATTGTCTATCCCTAGATCAAATACAATTTATACAACCTAAACAAACCTAATACGAGTATAAGGCAAGCATAGGGGTCGAACCACAGAGAACGGTAAACACCACCAAATGTTATCAACAATTAAGCTAGTCCGGAATAGGGGATAAATAAACTAAAGTCTAAAAATGCTAAAACAAGAAATAAAACATTAAGGGAAATAATTTAGGTATAGCATTCACTTGAACATAAACAAAGGCATAGAAATTGAATTAATTATGAACTAAACATGCTCGAATATCGAAATTAAGAATCCAATCTAGCCGCCTTCCGGGGTCAATTGGCTTCTCCTAACATAGCCTCTATGTTTCCACATTAGAACCATATACTAGGAGGTACTATTAAATAACAATCGATAGTAATTAACCTTAACTAAGTCAACTTCCGTTTCTTGTTAGCAAAGATTCACCTTTAATCAACTAACAATGTGCACTTGCAAGAAGATTAAAGAATATCAAGCATATAAAGACTTTAATCACAAATAAATCAATTCTAAACCCTAGAACATGCTCAAGGTCCAACTACACCACAACCATCCCCTTAATGGGGAAATTACTCACTAATCATGATAATAACAAGATTAATCAACAAATAATAAAGAATCAACATGATCAACAAGCAATACCAACAACTAAAATAATAATCAAAATAAACAAATAAAAATAGAGGAGAGAGAGTAAGAAATTGCTCATTAATTGAAGATGAAGGTCTACAAAGGATTGAACAAGCTCCTTCTTCAAAATCCAAGTTCATTAATGAAGAAAACCTCACTTTCTCTCTCTATCAAAGAAGACTAATCCTAATCTAACCTAAAACTAAAACTAACTAGAGAGAGGAATAGATAGTTATTGAATGTCCCCTTTTTAATTACCCCAAAATTGGGTATTTATACTAAGCTAATAAAACTAGGAAAAATAAAGGAGAAATAAAAGAAGGAAATAAAATAAAGAAAGAAAAGGAAATAAAAAGAAAATCAAATAAAAATAAAAGAAAACAAAAGAGAAAAGAAATAAGAAAAGGAAAAGGAAAGGAAATAAAAATAAAAGAAAAAAAAAAAAAAAAAAAAAAAGAAAACTAAAACCCCCAAAACTATCAGCTACCCCCGATTTCCATTCATCACCATCAAACGTTTTTTTTTCTTTCTTCTTGGCTGCTCTGATTCGATTCTCCTACCACCATCATCACGCATCAAAGTAATCAATCATCACCGCTTATCATCATCATCTTCATCAAGCATCCAAGATCGTGGCCGTCCAATTTTCTTTAAAACTCGCGTGCATAGCTCGTGAAGCGGTTCGGTCGAACCATGGGTTGGTTCGGTCGAACTACGGGGTTGGTTCGGTCGAACCATGGGTATGTTCGACCACTCCTCTTCGATTAACGAAACCCACAAAGTCTCTGACTCGAACTTCGGCCGAACTTCTTAATGGGTTTGCTCGAACTTGATTAATTTGCAATTTGTTCTGATTTGCTTAATTGAGGGCCGAATTGCTTGTGCGAATTGGTTGCTTAATTGTTGTTGTAATTGATGCTGGTGGTGGCTGCTCTGTTGCGCGGTGGTTTTGGTTTGGTTTGGGTTGTGGTGGTGCGGCTGCTGTGTTGCGCGGTGGTTTTGGTTTGGTTTGGGTTGTGGTGGTGCGGCTGCTGTGCGTGAAGGTGGTGGCTGGTGCTGGTGAATTCAGGGCTAATGGGTTGGTTGATGTGGCTGCATGGATTGGTACGGGGGTGATTGGTGGTGTTTGTTGGTGGCAGCAGGTGAGTACGGTTGTTGTTGCTGCTGGTGTGAGAATAAGGGGTTAACTGGTGGTGAGTGGTGTTGTGTGGCTGTTTTGGGCAATTGCGGGTTGGTGGTGGTTGATTGGTGGCAGCAGGGGAAGAGTGCTGTTGCTTGGGGTGGTGTAGGATAAGGGGTTAACTAGTGGTGAGTGGTGTTGTGTGGCTGTTTTGGGCAATTGCGGGTTGGTGGTGGTTGATTGGTGGCAGCAGGGGAAGAGTGTTGTTGCTTGGGGTGGTGTAGGATAATGGAGGGTGCGGTGATGGATAAGGGGCAGCAGGTTTGTTTGGCGTTTGACTCAACTTGGAACCCGAACCCACTTGACATAAAACCCGAACCCCTACACACAAAACCGAGGAGAAATCAAGACAAAAAGGAATGAAATAAATAAATTAGGAATAAAATAAAGTAAAATAGAAAAAGAGAAATAACACTAAACTAATAAAAATTAAATAAAACTATACAAGTAAATAAAATCAAATAAATAACAAAATAAACTTAAAACTAATAAAAACTAAACAAAAACTATACAAGCAAATAAAGTAAAAATAAAATACGAAAATAAACTAAAGCTAATAAAATAAAGAAAATAAACTAAAACGCTCCAAAATTACCGAATAAACAAGAAACTTTATTAAAAAGAAAACAAGAGAAAGAAAGGGGAAATAAGATAAAATAAACACGAAAATGACTCTAAAACTACTCCCTAAGAGTGACATAAATGTCACTCATCAAATTCCCCCAAGCTAAACCTTTGCTCGTCCTCGAGCAAAGCTAAGGCAAAAGAGAACAAGATGGAATTATTTAAAGCAAAAGAAACAAAATAGAAACAAAGAGAAAGAATGTACACTAACTCACTGTCGTAGGAATCACGGATGCATTTAGCGTATGCATCAAGCCCTTTAAACCCCTATGTCGCCAAAGAGGACGAGTAAGCTCTCGTGAGGGTTTCCTAAGAGGTTTAACCCACAACTCTCGACAAAACATAACATTCAAGGCAAAGGTGAAATCAAGAAAACTCGAGTTTTGATATTTCAAACCAAACACAAACAATGGGTTAAATGCACAAGAATACAAACCTTTCTAGACATTAAAGGTAGCCAAGCAAAAGAATAGTTAAGGTTGGTACACACATAAAGCATGCAAAGGGTAGAGAACTTAGAGGGACTTACACTCCTCCTTATCTCCAACCAAACTCCCGCATCCTCACTAGTTTTGCATCCACTTTTAAGGTGATATCTCGAGATTCCTCGAAGGAATCGGAAGAAATAATCAATGAAAAACATTTAGGCTACCCGACATCTTGGAATTGATAGCTCGCTCAATAGGCTTGGCTTGATTACCCTCCATCGGTAGTAACTAAACCTCACTAAGGTCAAAAGGTCTTAAAAAGGGTTGAAACGTTTAGGCTAGGGTAAAGGGTGTGGAAATAAATTTGGAAATTGGTGGTAAACTTAGAAGTGAAGCAAGGTTGATCATTCCTCAATTCAAATTCAATAAACTACCAACTTTCAAATAAAAAAATTCTAGCAACACCTCCCCCAAGCTTATTCTTTTTCAACCAAACAACAAATATTTTTGTATTTTCTCAATATTTTCTTCTTTTTTTTTTCATTTCTTTTTATTCTTTGCTCTCGCCTCTTTTAACTTTGAGCGGCTTTTTATTTCATTTCCTTTATTTTCTTCTCATTTACTCAACCCATTCAACATAACAAATATAAACACAAGTACCAAAATTTGAGTTTTTTTCACTTCTTTTTCATTCTTTTTTCTCACTTTCATTAACCAAAAATACAAATCAAGTCCCAAGAATGCTTCACAAAAACTAATAAAGGTGAAAATAAAGCAAAGGTCCATTGGTTTGTAATGTGGTTATGCCAAAGAAGGGAAAATGGCTCAAATTGGGTTACTAAATGAGCAAATGCAAAAGAAAAATAAAGGAAAAGAAAATAATAAAACAAAACAAAAATCCTAATTGCCTTCGTCTTCCCCTAGGTTGGTTCGGTCTCGATCTTGGGTAGATTAAGCCAAATTCTCGATATAAGCTAGCAATGCCAAGGATCCAAACGCCACACATGCAAGAAATGTAGAAGGCTAGAACAAAATAGACACATCCTCACAAAAATGACGGTAGTGGAGTAGCAAAAATCACCTTTAAAGCTTCAACTAGCTAGAGAGCGGCAACCATCTTACCACAAACCAAGTGAGCTAAGGTCTCATAGCCCTTAAGTTCTACTACCTTGGCAATGTTATATGTGTGAACCAACCTCGACATTCAAGTGCATGAAAACCTCTAACAACTAGCAAAGAGGGTATTCTAGGTGCTAAAGCCCAATTATGTCCAAGTTTAAAACAAAACATTTTGAAACTTGCCTTGAATGCCATGGAAAGACACTATACACACAAATATTCACAAAACCAACAATACTCAAGAATGCATATACAATAGTGCAATATGAAAGCATGATCAATCAAAACTACATATACCAAAAGTCAACTCAATAAGGCGCTCATGGCCATCCAAACATAGAAAACCAATCTCAATAATAGACTTTGGCAAGTATGAGAGAAATAAATCAAGCAATCATGAGACTATGGATTAAGAAACCACCAAGAGATATAGATAACCCCCCCAAGCTAGCGAATAGCTACTCCCCCATGCTAGAATGGAGCATTGTCCTCAATGCTCAAAATAAAGGCACAAAGGGTGGGTGGGAGGGGAAGGAAGAAAACTCATTCACACAACAATTCATAATCATACAATCCAAATGCAATTAAGAAAGCAAATCCAAGATGAGGGAAGAAGGAAAGAGTAAACCAAATGTGAGGTGGGTGTTGAAACCCGCAATTGAGCACATCGTCCACAATTTCATCTAATTCCTCGTCTTCGTTGCTTTTCCAAATGCAAGCAATCATTGGTGTGCTTCTTCTCAAGGAGCTCAATCCAAAATCCTTGCACATGAGTATATGCATCGAGTACCTATACACATAGACAAGAGAGTAAACAAAAATGAGAAACAAAAAGAAAGAAAAAGAAAGCAATAAAACACGGGTTACTTCCCGCAAAGGCTTGCTTAACGTCCAAGCATGACCAATCTAGTAAATAACCCGACAAGGAACGCAATAGCTTGTCATATGCACCGGAAAACATATCAAGAAATAGAGCATACGCGATGCTCATATGACAAGCAAACATAAAGTACAAGGAGACTTTATGCTTGAGAGAAGGGAGAAAAGAAAAAGTAAAAGAATCAAAAGAAAAATCAAGAAAATAAGAAGAAAAAGTAGAAGAAGAAAAAGAAAATTCCTCACAAAAATCTTTTTGTTTGGCATTATAACTCTTTTCCTCATCAACAATGAAAGGGTTAGGGGCTTTGGAAGCTTGAAAAGGAAGAGGATCCCTAAGAGGTTCTTTGAGAAAAGAAGGGAGGAACAAGGGATAGTAAGAGATATGGTTAAACCTTTGGGATAAAGGTGTATGAGAAAGGCAAAAAGGGGTAGCTAATCCCTCATCACAAGATCTCACATCACTAATGAGGGAATGAAAATCAATCATGGAATCCTCAAATGAAGAACCCTCATGTTCTACATCTCCCTCAAGCTCAAAAACTCCAAATGATTCAATCTCAACCTCCTCTTCACAACCTTGAACAGCATCTCCCTTAAATTTCTCAAAATCAAGAGTGAATGGGGGCAAATTTCTCTCAAACTCATCTCTTTCTAATGAAGCCTTATCAATGAACTCACTCATAAGGTTATGGGCTACCGTTTGAAACTCAAGAAATATTTGGGCCATAATCTCAAATGAGTCCAAATCATCATGGATAGACGAGTCAAAAGCTTGCTCATTGGAATCATCTAGGGGACTATGGGACACACCTTTAGAATTCATGCAAAAATCGGATGCAATATGAGAAAGAACATGCACTTCATCATCATTAGAATGTACCTCATTACATTGAGCTATAGAGGGAGGGGAGTTGAAATCATGCATTACATGGTCACTATGGGGAGCATCAAGCACATCATGGGAATTCATATTAGAAAAATCATGACAATTAGCATCAACATTAAAAGCATGAGAATCCCGAACATAAGTCTCATGATTGGCCCTCTCCCAATCATAATTATACCTAGCTAACCATGAATAGAAATCCCAAGCTTCATCCAAAGACATGTCTTGAAATTTACCATTTAACATATTATCAACTACTCCTCTAAAATTCTCATTTAATCCCAAATTGATGATTTCACAATAATCTCCCTTGGTTAAACCTTTAACACCATCTAGGAAATCCTCAAGTCTATTGAAATACACCCAAAACGGTTCATTATCAAATTGAGGAATAGAAATATAAGCCATTTTTTTCTCAAACAAAACAAAGAGAACAAAAACAAATCAAAAGAAAATATAAACAATGGACTAGTCTCAATAAGATAACATGACGGTAATGGAAGCCGTTCCCCGGCAACGGCGCCAATTTGACAAGGGAATAAACGCGTCGTCAATTGTCTATCCCTAGATCAAATACAATTTATACAACCTAAACAAACCTAATACGAGTATAAGGCAAGCATAGGGGTCGAACCACAGAGAACGGTAAACACCACCAAATGTTATCAACAATTAAGCTAGTCCGGAATAGGGGATAAATAAACTAAAGTCTAAAAATGCTAAAACAAGAAATAAAACATTAAGGGAAATAATTTAGGTATAGCATTCACTTGAACATAAACAAAGGCATAGAAATTGAATTAATTATGAACTAAACATGCTCGAATATCGAAATTAAGAATCCAATCTAGCCGCCTTCCGGGGTCAATTGGCTTCTCCTAACGTAGCCTCTATGTTTCCACATTAGAACCATATACTAGGAGGTACTATTAAATAACAATCGATAGTAATTAACCTTAACTAAGTCAACTTCCGTTTCTTGTTAGCAAAGATTCACCTTAATCAACCAACAATGTGCACTTGCAAGAAGATTAAAGAATATCAAGCATATAAAGACTTTAATCACAAATAAATCAATTCTAAACCCTAGAACATGCTCAAGGTCCAACTACACCACAACCATCCCCTTAATGGGGAAATTACTCACTAATCATGATAATAACAAGATTAATCAACAAATAATAAAGAATCAACATGATCAACAAGCAATACCAACAACTAAAATAATAATCAAAATAAACAAATAAAAATAGAGGAGAGAGAGTAAGAAATTGCTCATTAATTGAAGATGAAGGTCTACAAAGGATTGAACAAGCTCCTTCTTCAAAATCCAAGTTCATTAATGAAGAAAACCTCACTTTCTCTCTCTATCAAAGAAGACTAATCCTAATCTAACCTAAAACTAAAACTAACTAGAGAGAGGAATAGATAGTTATTGAATGTCCCCTTTTTAATTACCCCAAAATTGGGTATTTATACTAAGCTAATAAAACTAGGAAAAATAAAGGAGAAATAAAAGAAGGAAATAAAATAAAGAAAGAAAAGGAAATAAAAAGAAAATCAAATAAAAATAAAAGAAAACAAAAGAGAAAAGAAATAAGAAAAGGAAAAGGAAAGGAAATAAAAATAAAAGAAAAAAAAAAAGAAAACCAAAACCCCCAAAACTATCAGCTACCCCCGATTTCCATTCATCACCATCAAACGTTTTTTTTTCTTTCTTCTTGGCTGCTCTGATTCGATTCTCCTACCACCATCATCACGCATCAAAGTAATCAATCATCACCGCTTATCATCATCATCTTCATCAAGCATCCAAGATCGTGGCCGTCCAATTTTCTTTAAAACTCGCGTGCATAGCTCGTGAAGCGGTTCGGTCGAACCATGGGTTGGTTCGGTCGAACTACGGGGTTGGTTCGGTCGAACCATGGGTATGTTCGACCACTCCTCTTCGATTAACGAAACCCACAAAGTCTCTGACTCGAACTTCGGCCGAACTTCTTAATGGGTTTGCTCGAACTTGATTAATTTGCAATTTGTTCTGATTTGCTTAATTGAGGGCCGAATTGCTTGTGCGAATTGGTTGCTTAATTGTTGTTGTAATTGATGCTGGTGGTGGCTGCTCTGTTGCGCGGTGGTTTTGGTTTGGTTTGGGTTGTGGTGGTGCGGCTGCTGTGTTGCGCGGTGGTTTTGGTTTGGTTTGGGTTGTGGTGGTGCGGCTGCTGTGCGTGAAGGTGGTGGCTGGTGCTGGTGAATTCGGGGCTAATGGGTTGGTTGATGTGGCTGCGCGGATTGGTACGGGGGTGATTGGTGGTGTTTGTTGGTGGCAGCAGGTGAGTACGGTTGTTGTTGCTGCTGGTGTGAGAATAAGGGGTTAACTGGTGGTGAGTGGTGTTGTGTGGCTGTTTTGGGCAATTGCGGGTTGGTGGTGGTTGATTGGTGGCAGCAGGGGAAGAGTGCTGTTGCTTGGGGTGGTGTAGGATAAGGGGTTAACTGGTGGTGAGTGGTGTTGTGTGGCTGTTTTGGGCAATTGCGGGTTGGTGGTGGTTGATTGGTGGCAGCAGGGGAAGAGTGCTGTTGCTTGGGGTGGTGTAGGATAATGGAGGGTGCGGTGATGGATAAGGGGCAGCAGGTTTGTTTGGCGTTTGACTCAACTTGGAACCCGAACCCACTTGACATAAAACCCGAACCCCTACACACAAAACCGAGGAGAAATCAAGACAAAAAGGAATGAAATAAATAAATTAGGAATAAAATAAAGTAAAATAGAAAAAGATAAATAACACTAAACTAATAAAAATTAAATAAAATTATACAAGTAAATAAAATCAAATAAATAACAAAATAAACTTAAAACTAATAAAAACTAAACAAAAACTATACAAGCAAATAAAGTAAAAATAAAATACGAAAATAAACTAAAGCTAATAAAATAAAGAAAATAAACTAAAACGCTCCAAAATTACCGAATAAACAAGAAACTTTATTAAAAAGAAAACAAGAGAAAGAAAGGGGAAATAAGATAAAATAAACACGAAAATGACTCTAAAACTACTCCCTAAGAGTGACATAAATGTCACTCATCAACCGTCTGACGGTAGACTGCACCGTGTCACGACAGTTTGCACCGTGACACGGTGCCCAGGAAAAGTGTCCTGTCAGTCCTTTTTTCGATTTTTGTGCGTACGTATATGGTTGTTGTGTCCAGTTTGGTGTCATGTCTAGCTGTACGGTCAAAACACGTGTCCATAACTTCACTTAATCACTCACATATCGTGTTCACACACTTTTTTTTTTCTCTTTAAGTCGTGCACTACTTTTTGACCGTATTTTAGAGATGTCTTGTTTTTGTGTCGCTTTTTTTTTCGGAGTAAGTCGGATGGTATCCTCCCATATTTAAAAAAAAATAAACAAGTAGAATTTCAAAATTATAGATTTTTAATTAAAAAAAAAAAATTCTTTTTTTTCTTTTTAATCCGGATGGGTTAAGGTTAAGTTTGGTCATTAAAGGTGTGTTTGTTTCGGTGTCACAACACTTGGTCAAGAAGCAGGGGTAGATTGTTACGGTTCGAGTCAATACCTCAACAACCTCTTATACCAAAGAGGCGTACAAGGAAACCACCTCAATCATCTCCACAAGATCCATCTCCAGTCTACTTTCAACCAATGGCCACTAAGGAAGACATCGAGAACCTCAACAAGACAATTGAAAAATTGTCTGACATGATGCAGACACTCACCACTAGAGTCAGCACGGTAGAACAAGACAATCAAAACAATGTCACTATCGCTGCAATGGACAAGATTAAGGAACAAATGAGCAAAATTTCTGAAGAATTCACTTATGTGGAACAGCCTGTCACCTCTTCGTCCATAAGAGACAAGCTTCCTGAGAAATTTTCCACTGCTGACATTCCCAAATTCAAGCCTACTGATAATCCGCTTTTCCATTTGAAGGCTTTTTCTGCAACCATGGCTCTTAAAGGAGTAGATGTGACACTCTTCCCTACGGTGTTCCCTCTTTCCTTGGAGCATGCCTGTCAACAGTGGTTCTATTCTTTGGAATCCAAACAGGTCGCGACCTGGGAGGATGTTGCTGAAAGCTTTAGGAATCGTTACAAATGTAACATTCAAGCCAAGACTTCTGAACATGAACTCTCCATTCTCAAACAGAAAGAGAATGTAGGCTTCACCACTTACTTAAGCAGGTGGAGGGAAACAGCTGCGCTCCTGGTGGATCCCCCCAAGGAGAAAGAAATGGTTCGCTTGTTCATTGCCAATCTAACTCATAAGTACAAGCAACACTTGAAGTTTCTGCCTCTGAGTACCTTTGAAGCTGTATACGATATTGGAATCAATATCGAGGACGAACTAATGAAGTCTGTTGGTAGCAACAATAATAACAGCACTTGGAAAAACAAGAAGAACGACACTCCTTCTTTTTCGTCTTCTAAGCCCAATAATGCTACCAACAATATCAATATCAATGATGTGCTGGCCCTTAATGCTCCTCCTCAAAGATTCCAAAGGCAAAGGAGGGTTTACACGCCTTTGGGAATGACTTATGATGCTGCTTATGACCGTTTGCATGGTCAAGGACTGATTATGCCAATTAGACCATTTCTAGAACCTCGACCAGAGAATAGGACCGCTAGCTATGACCCCAATGCTTATTGCAAGTTTCATCAAGGCAAGGGTCATAATACTGAGAAGTGTTGGAGGCTGAAGGATGCAATCCAAGACCTGATTGATGCTAATCAACTTCCTGTCCCTCCAGGGGCAAGAAGCCTAACATTCAAACAGGTCCTCTTTCTGATGCTTTGGCTATCATGGGAGATGAAGTCTCTTTTGATTCGTCAATACTCATTCAACCTGTGAATGAACCTCTGCCGGAAGTTGTATTTATCTCGAGTACTGAAGAAGTGAATGGAATTTGGGATAGTGACGATGAAGACGTCTATCTCAAGGATATAGCCTGTTCATCTCTTGGCACAAGTGAAGATGTTTAGGGAGACTTTGAGGTCAAGGTTCTCACCAGAAGTGGACGGTTGCAACAACCTAATCCACCTCCACCTCCACCACAATCACATCCGATAGTTGATCCCATCGACCCTGTGAACAGCGATGTGGTCAAACAGTTGCAAAAGACCAAGGTGGAGATTAATGTATGGAAGCTTTTGGCCACTTCCCACGAGCATCGAAAGGCTGTGATGAATGCTCTGGTGAAAATAGGAGTTGATGATGACATGACTCCTCAAGGACTGGTCAACTTTCTCACTACTGAGTTGCCAAGTACTAGCAATCTGATTTCGTTTTCTGACAAGGATCTGCCCCCGGAAGGAGATCAACATAATAAGGCCTTACACCTCACTGTGGTGTGTAGGCAAATGAATGTTCCCATGAGCCTGGTTGATAATGGCTTTGCAATCAATGTGTGTCCACTCCGTACTGCAAAGAAGTTGGGCATAAAGAATGAAGAACTGACTCCCTCCACTCAAGGGATTCGTGCTTATGATAATACTCGTCGTCAAGCCGTGAGTACTATCATACTGAACATAACTACTAGGACCATTGAACGTCGCACTAAGTTTCAGGTGGTGGACATTAAGGCCTCTTTCAATCTGTTGTTAGGACGCCCTTGGCTTCATGAGCTAAAGGCAATTCCATCATCGCTGCACCAGAAAGTGAAAGCCATAGTTGGAGGGGTTCCAATTACTATTGATGCTTCTCCTATGCGCATTCAAGTTATCGACACTCCTATCGTCCATGTTGAACATGACGAAGAAGATGAAGATCTTTGGGGGTTTTCACTAGATGATGTTCTCGTGATTGAAGAGGAGGAAAAGTGCCATCTCGACTTCGATCTCTATTCAAACACCAATATCAATGCCATTCTGAAGAAGCAAGGTCATTTCCCTGGAATGACCCTCGGACTCAAAAAGAAAATGGCTGAATCTTGGGGCCATCCTGGTGCACTCAAGAACGATACTTTTGGCTTGGGATTCAAGCCAACAAAAGAGGATGTGAAACAAGCTCTATTGAAGATGAAGGCTCGCAATAATGCTCGAATCACGAAGACAAAAATGGCCATGGATCCATATCCATTCACCCTCAATGGCCAGTACATCAAAGAAGGGGAGGACTTCCCATGCTATGAATTTCCTGAGCCATTCGTCCACGATGGGATCCGTGAGCCAGGATTCGAGATGTTCTTCGATTGTGACTTTGTTGATGAAGACGAAGAGCTCTTCACAACCGATAAGCCAGCTAGCCCGAGTTCTGATGATCTAGGAATCAACCTCCTTTTTGGAATGGAGAAGAATAAGTCTAAGCCGGTCCGCAATGATAACTCCGAGCTCGTTCAAGCTGTCATAGCAAACAAGGATTTTGACCCCTCCGAGTTAATCGTCCAAGCTGAAAATATTTCAAGGGGATGGCGCAAGACATTGAGGATCACTACGCCAAGTGGAGAGAAGTTGGAAATAACCGCTGGCGAAAGTCCTATGTTTGATGAGTCTGAGTCGTCTGGGTCCGAATCCGAGTCTGAGTCTAAGTCTGTAGACGAGTCCTTAGAGTCTGAGGCCGACCCTCTTTCTGCTATAGAGTTCAATCCTGAGTGTCTTGTTGAGTCCTCTCTTTCTAGTCTAAATAATTCCGGTGAGGTCGCAGCCGACCTTGCCTCTCTTGATGTATTAGCCAATGAATTCAATAAAATGAGTACCTTTGCTTACGATGCGTGTCATTCCCTTAGCCCTGATCAATATTGCTTTGCTAATGATTAAAATGACAAAGAAATAATAAAAGCAATGGAAGAACACGAAAATAAAACAGCAGTTATCGAAGATACAGAAACAGTTAACATTTCCAATGATACGACTGTTAAAGAAGTAAAAATTGGATTAACACTAAGTCAAGATGAACGCAAAGAGCTAATTAACTTGCTTAGTGAATTTGTTGATGTATTTTCTTGGTCATACCAAGATATGCCAGGAATTGTCAGGGATATAGCTCAGCATACGATACCACTCATTCCAGGTATGAAGCCTGTCAAACAAAAGCTGCGCCGTATGAAACCGGATGTGGCTCTCAAAATCAAGGAAGAAATCAGGAAGCAGTTGGCCGCAAGTTTCATCAGAGTATCCAAATATCCAGAATGGATAGCAAATGTGGTTCCAGTTCCAAAGAAGGATGGAAGGGTCAGAATGTGTGTTGATTACAGGGATCTCAATAAAGCAAGCCCAAAAGATGGGTTCCCTCTACCTCACATTGACATTCTAGTCGATAACACAGCAAACCATGCACTCCTATCATTCATGGACGGTTACGTCGGATATAATCAGGTATTGATGGCCAAAGAAGAC
The DNA here is from genome assembly GCF_948465745.1 of Chenopodium album. Classification (NCBI taxonomy): domain Eukaryota; kingdom Viridiplantae; phylum Streptophyta; class Magnoliopsida; order Caryophyllales; family Amaranthaceae; genus Chenopodium; species Chenopodium album. The sequence continues at coordinate 41,090,195 of NC_137834.1, read as the reverse complement.
ATGGAGAAAACCACATTCATCACGCAATGGGGTACATATTTCTATACGGTAATGTCATTCGGGTTGAAAAACGCGGGTGCCACCTACCAGAGAGCAGCTACAGCGTTGTTACATGACATGATGCACAAAGAGGTGGAGGTCTATGTCGATGATATGATTGTTAAGTCTAAAGATCGCCTAGGTCATATTATTGCACTTCGCAAGTTCTTTGAAAGACTCCGCAAGTACAACATGAGATTAAATCCAGCAAAGTGTGCATTCGGAGTTACGTCAGGCAAATTACTTGGATACGTGATCAGTTCTCGAGGGATTGAAATAGATCCTACAAAACTAAAGGCAATCATGGCCATGCCACCGCCCAAAAATGAGAAGGAGATTCGAGGTTTCATTGGAAGGTTGCAGTATATAAGTAGGTTCATATCAAAGCTCACAGCGATATGTGAACCTATATTCAAGAAGCTCAAGAAAAATGTCCCAGTCACATGGGATGACGATTGCCAAAAAGCTTTCGACAAAATCAAAGAGTACTTGGCAAACCCACCCGTGCTAGCGCCAGCAATACCAGATTTTCCTCTTCGACTCTACCTTACGGTCACAAGAGAAACGATGGGGGCAATGCTAGCACAAGAGATCGAAAACAAGGAGAATGCAATCTACTACTTGAGTAAGAAGCTTCAAGGATATGAGACGCGATACACACCACTTGAAAAGTTGTGTCTCGCACTTGTGTGGGCCGCACAGAAACTAAGACATTACATGCTCACTCATACGGTGCATGTCGTGTCCAAGATCGATCCTCTCAAATACTTGTTCGAAAAAGCGACACTCAATGGCAGATTATCAAGGTGCATAGTCAATCTTGCTCAGTTTGACTTGAGATTTGTGCCACAAAACGTCATCAAGGGTTCTGCGATTTCTGATTTCCTAGCAGACTTTCCACTAGAAGAAGTTGAGAAAGAAGAAGATGAGTATGATTTCCCTGACGAAGATTTACTCATGACCGAAGATGATAGCTGGACGCTCTGTTTCGATGGATCTTCAAACCAAAAAGGATGTGGTGTAGGAGTCCTGCTCGTATCACCCAATGAAGAGCACATCCCAATTTCCATGAAGCTCGACTTTGATGTCACCAACAATGCCGCAGAATATGAAGCATGTATTTTGGGATTAGAAACAGTTGTCGCCTTAGGAATTAAGAAGCTCAGAATCTACGGTGATTCTTCACTAATCATTAACCAAATCTCCAAGAGATGGAAAGTGAGAAGTGAAAGTCTCGCTACGTATCAAGCTCATTTAGAAACTCTCACGGAGCAACTAGATGAAGTGGAATATACGTATTTGCCGAGAGAGGAAAACCAATTCGCCGACGCACTAGCTAAATTAGCATCAATGGTGCGAATTCCAACTGATACAATCAGAATGCCACTGACCATAGAAAGAAGATATGAGCCGGCTTATGTTCACGCACTTGACAATGAACAAGAACCACAAGAAGAAGATGAAGAGCCATGGTATACAAATATCCTTAATTATGTGACAAGAGGAGAATACCCTCCTAATACTGATAAAAGGGCACGCCGTGCTTTGAGGCTCCTGGCCTCACAATATGTGCTCATCAGGGGAGAACTCCACAAGAGAACTGCAATGGGGAGAAATCTCTTATGCATAGCCAAGAAATAAGCACATAAAACCATGGAAAACCTTCATGCCGGTATATGTGGAACACACATGAATGCAAAGATGTTAGTCCAAAAGATTCAACGACAAGGTTACTATTTGACTACCATGGAGAGAGATTGTCACGAATACGTCAAGAAATGTATGAAGTGTCAAGTCTACGCAAATTTACAGCATGTTCCACCTCGCTTCTCTACACATATACTTCTCCATGGCCTTTCTCCACTTGGGGCATCGACATCATTGGAAAAATAACACCACCAGGATAAGGGGGGCATGAATTCATTCTCGTAGCAATCGACTATTTCACCAAATGGGTCGAAGCTGCCTCATATGCCAAGCTGACGGCGAAACATGTAGCTCAATTCATTGAGAAAAATATCATATGCCGCTATGGGGTACCACATGAGATGATCAGTGATAATGGAACACATTTCCAAGCCGAATGCGCGGAATTATTACAGAAATATCATATCAAGCATCACAGATCATCACCTTACAGACCACAAACAAATGGTGCAGTCGAATCGGCCAACAAAAATGTGAAAACTATCATCGAAAAGATGACAGAAAATTACAAGGATTGACCAAGTAAGCTACATTTCGCCCTTTGGGGATATCGAACCTCTGTCCGTACATCAACGGGGGCTACTCCTTTCTCTCTGGTTTATGGAGTTGAAGCTGTACAACCAATAGAACTCGAAATCCCTTCTCTTCGAATCGCATTGGAAAGCCAACTAGATGAAGTCGACTGGATTAGAGCAAGATATGATGAACTAGTCTTACTTGATGAAAAACGCTTGGCAGCTTTGCATAATGTCCAAACCTACCAACAGCGTATGGCACGACATTTTAATAAAAAAGTCAAGACTAGGAACATCAAAGAGGGTGACCTGGTGCTTAAGGCACTTCGTAAAAATGTGTTAGATCCAAGAGGAAAATTCAGACCGAATTGGTCAGGCCCGTACATTGTTAAAGCCATCCTGTGTGGCGGAGCGGCACAATTGGTAGACATGGACGGTAAAGGCTTCCACAATTTAACCAACTTGGATCAACTCAAGAAATTCTATGCCTAGTCGCATGGGTTCATGACCCGATAGAGCTACGTTTGGCCTGATTCCTTTTTAAGGATACGTAGGCAACCCCTCAAGGGGGGCCGGCCACTTTAAAAAATAAAAATCCTCCCTCCGTCGATCAAGTATACGCGTCAGTTCAGCATTGCGTCACGACAAAAAAAAAAAAAAAAAAAAAAAAAAAAAAAAAAAAAAAAACTGCCGCGACACGGGACATTCCACCGTGTCACGGTAAAAAAAAAAATTGCCGTGACGCGGGAATGTGTAACGTGTCGTGGGATTTTACACCGTGACACGGTGGAATTTCAGGATTTCCGATTTTTTTGGTGACGCATTCTTTGCGAATTCGTTATTTGTTCGAGGCTTTTATTTTCATTCTTCCATTGCGTCCGACTCCTTGACTCGGATAAAAAAAAAAAAAAAAAAAAAAAAAAAAAAAAAAAAAGTGAAGTCATTGTAATTTTTTATTTAAAATAAATATGCTATTATTGAAATAAATATGACTACAATTATTGGCATCATATGCCTTATTTTAAATAAAAATTATAAATCATAAAAAGCAAAGCAATATTGATCTAATCTCTCTTCACTTTAGGAACATCCTTCTCCTGGTCAATTAGGTCGGCCTTCACCATTAGTGTGTCTTTCGTAGCCCGAACCGTCACACCCCTAATCGAACTTTCACCCCTTTCACCCTTCTTGAAATTCTTTGGTTGTTTCTCTCTATAAACAATCTTCTCTTTACCCTTCCCTTTCACATAACTCTTCCTTTTCGGCATTATAGGAGTCTTAAACTCAATCCCTTGTGTTCTTGGACCTAGACGATCTTTAGGAGGTGCTTTCTTATTTCCAAGACGACTCTTCACATTAGACTTGCGTGTTCCGAATCGTTCCCTCCTACTTCTAGGGTTCAACCATGCCTTGTATGCACTAGAAAAAGGAGGAGAAGCTTGGTCACTTGCAGAAACAGTCCACAAAGGTCTTCCAATCCAGTAAGTCTCGTACTTGTGAACGTTACTTTCATGCAACGATACTTCACGAGGACTATCGTTATAGCGTGGAATTACTTGTTCAAGTCCATACTGCCGCATCAGTCGAGAAGGATAATAAAAGGTCAATTTTGAGATACTAGGAACACGGCAATATGGAGTATCATTCGTGTCAACCATCGTAGTAATCCTCCACCAAGGCACCACCCAACGAATGGAAAATTCCCTCTTTGCAAAGAAATTTTTCCAGTCTTCATACGACATATTCACAGAGTAGTTCTTCTTCCTGCGGACTAGATCGTTAGGGCCATACTTTTCAACATCGTCGAGGGCTTCAAATAATTCCCGTGACACGGCAGATTACACCGTGTCACGGCAGACACCTGCCGTGACACGGTGCCTGTTTTGTGTCACGGGGGCTACTCGGAGCGTATTTTTACTTGCATTAGTACTAGAGAGCCCTTCCTGATGGCTTTCCGGTCAGCTTTTGCTTCGTCAAGGCCACGAAATGTTTCTCCAAGGCACGTCGACATAGGAGATCTTCCAGATTTGACATGTTCAAGCATAGACGCTAGACAAGCATGTCCTACCCTACCATTTGCAAATAAAAGCTTGCTAAACATGCAAAAAATATATGCCCTTCTACGATATACATGATACGACTCAGAGATAGGGCGATTAAAATATAAATTTGCAAGTTTTTCTAAGTCTACCTCATTACCACACACAATTCTATTTAAATCTGGATTTGTTAGATTCAGATGGCGTTCAAAATCTTGGTAATAATATTCACGCAGGGTAGGCATGGCAATAAGATTTCTAGCAGGAAATCCAAAGATTGCGCCGAATTCCTCCGGCAGGGGACAGATTACATCATAATCAAATTTAAAACAGTGTGTTTCCGGACTCCAATAATCTAATGCTGCCCTAAGAAAATCATGTTCAATAGCTACATGTCGCAGGGCTAGCAAACCCCGGACATGAAATAATTCTAACTCTCTTTTGTCAGCATTGGTCAAAGAATAAGACCAGTCGCGCAATGTATTATCAAAATTCTGAGACATGATTATTGAAATATGAAATTCTAAATTATTTTGTGTTTCGTAATTATGCATATCATGAATATACTGGTCCTATTTTATAGCAAAAGCGCTCGAAACTGCTCAGAAATTATCTTTTCATACGCGTAAAACACACCGCTGCGGAATACGCGTACCGTGACACGGGAAATCCCACCGTGTCACGGGAACTTTTGCCGCGACACGGCAATTTTTGTCGTGACACGGTGTACAGTGCCATGTCACGGCACCTCACGCGTTTTCTTTTTTCATCTTTTCCCGTATCTATTCGGATTTTTTTTAGTATTTTATCTTCACCGTTTATTTTTCAGTTTTCTGAGAGCTTTATTTCTAATAAAATTCTCAATTTTTTAATTTTTTTTATTATCTTTATTTTATTTATTTATTTATTCATCACTTTAATATTTTATTTTTTTTATTTTTCTCTTTATCATTTTATTTACTTATTCTATTTATTTTTACTTGTCTTCTTATTTCTTTTTCTTTTGGGGAAGGTCAGTACCCTCCATTACTCCACTTACGTTTTTGTCGCGTCATTAATAAATACACGATCACACACAATGAGTTTCAAGCACACACTAACACACAATAATAAACACATAAACTGTGAATAATGTACAAAAGAGTCATAATAAATAAACAGTGTCAAGTGTCATCATAGTATGTACAAATAAAAACCCTCGGTCAAAAGTCTCTAGAACCAGAATCAGTATCATCTCCACCCTGCGAATATGGGAACGGTGAGCCAAAGAGTCCCTCCATCATCCGAGTACGGGGAGTAGTGTCCCTACTAGTCCCTGTGACCCCAGCAGTAGTTAGACTCAAGGCAGGACCCGTCCAACCGGCAAACGGTGTAGACCGACTCAAAGACGCGGGAATCGTCGGTGAAGGCATCGTCCCATACATCGGAACTGAGAACAAGCCCGACATCGGTGGAGGAATCCCAGACAACGGAGCTGAAAATGAACCAGGATCCACGGGAGTCAAAACAAACCCAAGCTCAGGCTGTGAAAGCTGTGAAAACGACTGCCGCTGCACCTGACTCTTGCCCGGAAAGCGCTGGGAAGTCTGAGGCTGCTGCCACTGAGCCTCCTGAAACGGCTGAGTAATCTGAGGCTCTCGCTAAGAATAAGAACGCCGGTGAATCTCAAGAGATCGTCTACCACGACCAAGCTCCTCCTCGTCCGAGCTTCTATGCCTCGAGCGCGAGCGGGACCTCCGTTGCTCCTGAAAGATACAAAATCAAAAGATGTCAACAGTGCAAAATAAAACAGATGATAGAAGTGAAAAAAATGAATGATACCTCAAGAACGTCGTTAGAACTGCTCCGACAACTCGCACCACGCCGAAGCTTGATGATGCAGTACTTTAGGGCGTCAACCAGCTTCATGAATCCCATCATCTCCGGGCGGTTAGGCTGAGGATAAAACAAAGAAAAGTCAGTAACAAGCGGTGTTAAAAGGATGAATAATGCATCAAAAAACTTACCGGCTCAAAGACCTCGGGCAGAGACTCCTGCGCCTGTCTGTAACCCTCTGGCGCGTCAGCAATATGGTCCTAGGTGATACCAATCGGCCCTGGATAGCGGACAGACTGAGGCAGAATCTCGATCCTCCCCACAAGGCGAATGGTCGTCTGAAAATATAATCGAATAATCAAGTTATTCGACTATTTAAAACAGAGACTAGTAACAAAGATCCTCAAAAGAAATCATACCTCAGGAAGACGGGGTGGAGGAGCCAGAGAGGGAAGCAAGTCCTGCACATAATCACTCTCCATGTGCACAAGCTCCTGCCATGGAAAAGTATAGCGCTCTCCCCTGTTTATCAACTCCCTAATCAAGCGCGAGTCCAGCATCGACTCTGGTGGAGATGAGGGCACCACAAAGCGATCGTCGCTATGCTGACGAACGACACGCTCCCCCAAAATACCAGACAAAGCGTCTGGTACCAATCAAAATGGTGCGGTTCGCTGAAAGATGCAAGGCCTCAGGAAGATCAGTCATCCCGGCCCAAGGACGATACTAGACATCAATGGCAACCTGAAAACCATGAAAAGTTGGCATGAAACACCACAAACAACGTCAGAGGGAAAATAACAGGCAACAAAACTAATTCTTACGCCAACAGAAGAGGTGCCTCGGCGTAGCAGCCCACGCAGCGCAGGGACAGACTCCACCCGTGACTCTCCTCGATCACGCCAGCTGGCCCCGACAGGGAAATCATGAACCGCTCCACGACGCCGGCGAGGAGCCAAGCCTGGGAAGTACTCGTAGAACTATAGCTGCAATGAAAAGTAATCTTTGAGCACATGAGTCGAACAAGTTAAAGTGAAACAAGAAAGGAAAAGATCATCACCTCTACGACTCTCCACAAACCATAGACAGTGATGGGAGACTCGTCGTTCAGCTGCCGACAGCCATGAAGTAGCGATAAGAGAAGGTCGGCGTATCCGAGGCTGGCCCAGCTATAGGATCCTATCTCATGGATCCTGACCAAAGAAAGGAGGTAGCAAAGGAGCACGCGTGAACTCCTATCAGGAGAAAGAGTCATGGAGATCAGAATCAGAACAAAGATCCGCACTCACTACTCAGCCGACGTATCCTCCATGTCGAAGCCAGGAGCTAGAACTGAAGCCAGCTCCGATCGCCCGCTCCTAGGACCACCTCGAGACACTGGTTGGGTACTGATATACTGAACGATCGGACCTAACGAATTGGCTGCCTCAGCCGATCCCCAAGACAGATCAGACATCTGAGCTATGGCCTGGTCAGCGAAGCGCAGCCCGCTAATCATACTGAAGTCCAGAGGGGTCACTGTCATATCCCCCCAAGCAAAATGAAAAGTGTTGGTAGTATCCCAAAAATACTCCAATAATGCGCGAACGACCGTCGCACCGCAACCCCGGGGGCTTCGAAACCCTACGACTGTCGTATAGAAATCTACTAAACCAGCCGATTCCCATAGGGCGTTCGTAGCAGGATCCCTCGTAATGATCTGGTGAAGTCGAGGAGTCAAATCGCCGGCTCCAGAACCGTGGTGTCGAAGCGTGCCGTCGACTATGCCGGAGAGTGGGCGATGAGAAACATGGTTTTCATGGCAGAAAACCAACTGGTCTGGAGTCCACAGAGGAGGAACCCACCTACCTCTACTCGCAGAAGCCCGAGGCTCGGACTCTAAAACATCGTCGTCCATACCCTCAGTAATAGTGGGAGTGTCCTCCCGAAAAGCCTGACGCCGGCCGTGGGTGGAAAGATCGCGGTCCCGTTGCCTAGGCATGCTATTATAAAAATAAAGATCTAAATGCTTAGCATCATTTCCTAAGACATTTAATTCGAGTTGCATTTTAATAAAAAAATCTAAATGCTTAGCATCATTTCCTAAGTTATTTAGTTGTTTATTGCATTATACGCTAAATTTTTACCTCAAGGCTAAAAATTGGCAAAATTATGGAAGTATTTATAGTATTTAGTTTCTCCATGACAAACTAGTACTATAGTTCTCCTAGCCGCATGATACTATGTTCTCCATGACGATATAGTACATACACGAAATATGTTTTGGAATTGCACAAAAACAATGAATCAACATATCATGAAATATTTTACAAGATCTACCACCATATTTTCACCATTTCAAGTGCAAAGAAGTAACATGAACATCCATTGAAAAAAAAAAGTAACATGAACATCATTTCACAAAAAGTAGTACCCAAAAATGGTGATTTGCTCAATTCTCCATCAAATCATGCAATTTTTGTCTCAAATTTCTCACAAACACACATACATACATATACAAGTAAAATCATGGCAAGAATTTCAACATAAAACCTCAAAATCAAAAATTCCCAAATTAATTTTTAAGGGTTTTTCATGAAATTACTCATTTGAAGCAAATTCGAGACAAAAATTAAGGGGAACTTACATAGATCCTTGTAGAGGTTCGAATATGAGGAGTATGGCAAAAATTTGGAGTGAATTTGGTGAAAAATCGAGCAACAAAAGCTCGAAAAAACTCCGGCAACCCAGCAGACCGCCGCGACACGGTCAGTCAATGTCGTGACACGGTGAGTGTGTCCTGTGTCACGGTGAGCCTGAGAAGAGACGGAGCTCCGGCGACACCGGCGTCAACTTCAGACGACATCAACAGCAGTAAGCAGCAACGAGCAACGATAAGTTTTCAGCGAAAGCAAAAAAATAAAAAATAAAAAAAGAAGGAAAAGAGAGAGATTTCGCCGTGACACGGGAGGAAATCACCGTCCGACAGGAAAGCTGTTCCGGGCGACGGTGAAGCTCGGCGTGGCTCGGTGGTTTGAGCTGAAGGAAAAAAGAAAATGAAGAAAGAGGAATGGTGGATGAGAAAAATGAGAAAAATGTTTGATATTTAAAACCAAAAAATCCCGTGCAACGGACCCCGTTCCCACGTAACGGTCATATATTGTGTGGTGCACAAGCCTTGACTGGTCAAAGATGCCAGTTGACCGATTTTTCAGCCAGCAAATTCCCGCGCCACGGGACCCCCTTGCAGCGTCACGGGAAACAGCTCCGCGTGACGGGAACAAGTGCCGTGTCACGGGAATATTTTTTGCGACACGGTGGCTTTGTACAGTTATTTGCGAATATTCCTGACATTTTGACTAAGGTTGCACGATTTTTTGCGTAAATTGGACAGTTATTTTTCGCTGGAATTACGCGGAAAATTCTAACTGATACTTAAAGGGGACTAAAATTACCATTTTACCCCTAGCAAGCATCAAAGTCTATTTTTCGGCATTTTAAGCACCTAATATGGTCAGATAATCGACTTAAAGGTGTGAATCATCTGCGGCCCACATTCGGGGATAATCGAACCATCATACACTTGCAAATTTCAGCGATCGTCGGCTTTCCTCAAGCATGGAAAGCGTTATCGGTGGATTTTTCTTCAAGTATAGAAAACCGCCATGTCGGCTTTCCTCAGGCTTGGAAAGCGTTATCGGTGGATTTTTCTTCAAGTATAGAAAACCGCCAAGTCGGCTTTCCTCAGGCTTGGAAAGCGTTATCGGTGGATTTTTCTTCAAGTATAGAAAACCGCCAAGTCGGCTTTCCTCAAGCATGGAAAGCGTTATCGGTGGATTTTTCTTCAAGTATAGAAAACCGCCAAATTCCTTTGTCGGCTTTCCTCAAGCATGGAAGGCATTATCGGTTGAATTCTTCAAGCATAGAATGACACCAAATTCATATGTCGACTTTCCTTAAGCATGGAAAGTGTCATCCGGTAGGTTTCTTCAGGCTTAGAAAACTACCAAACTCTTCAGTCGGCTTTCCTCAAGCATGGAAAGCATTTCAACAAATGTCACTCGGTGGATTCCTTCAAGCATAGGAAGCTGCCAAATTCGTTTGTCACCGATACACTGGTGCCAGATACGTATTCTATCCTTTTACCCTTTTATCTGTAGAACTAACATTTTTCTGCAGGTATCGGTGTATACAGAATGATTTAGGATCGCAGAACGTCTTAAATCATTCTCCGTCCCTATCGGCTACTTTGACTATCGTTTTTCGAAACTGACGTTTCTACAAACTCAGTCAAAGTGGGGGCTTCTATAGACACCTAAAAATGTCTCCCCAAAACCAAACCCGATGATGAACAACCTTTCACCGCCACTATTGGTCGGGTTCAGTATTTAATCCCGAGAGTGCTTAAAAAATCGTATTTGATTAAATTCATATTTTTGAACAGTCCATGGATTAGTCTTGATGTTTGGTAAAAGCATAGTTTTTATTTCAGCCCAAACTTATTATTTAATTTAAGCCCAAACCCTTTTTTATTTTATTTTTTTGGCCCAAACCTTTTGGTTTATTTTTATTTAATTATTTTCTTATTTTATCCCAAATAATAATAAGTCAGAAAAAGCCCGAAATTATCAATCGACACTTAAAATGCCGAATGAAATTAGGGTTAAAAATGTAATTAGACGGAAAAGTGGGCTGGAAATTACCGCGCCACGGTAGACAGCCACCGTGTCACGGGATTCCTTCCCGTCTGACAGTGGGATTTCCCGTGACACGGGAAGTCTGCCATGACATGGGACATTCCGTGTCTTTTCCGCGTAAACCCTTAACGCGTTTTCTTTCCCGTTTTCTGAAAATTTCCCGCGTCACACTAAAAATGTACCGTGTCACGGGAAAGTTTGTCGTCTGACGGTGGGACTTCCCGTGTCACAGTACAGTTTTCCGTGTCACGGGATACTTTTTTAGGGTTTTTATCATTTTAGGGTTCCGTGTGCTCCCTCAGCACATTTTCCCTATAAATACCCCCTCATTTCTGATGTACGGGGCATCAATTAATTCTCTAATTTATTTTTCTCTCTTCTATGATTTAGCCTAAACACTAGCCTACCCTTCTCATTTCAAAATTCCTTCTTCAAGTGCTCAAAGGAGTCCATACTTTACTCGTGGTTCTGTCCTTAAGCCAAGGCGTGAAAGGTAGAACTGTTTGAGGGTTTGGCCCCGAATCAACTCTACTTAATTTAATTATTGTTTTATTATTTCCATGAAGTTACTAACTCGTTTATTATTTTGTACTTGAAAACAAACAGAATCAAAGTAAGAATTATGTTCCTTTTATTTCCGTTATTTTTCTAACAATTTTATGTTGTTGGAATTGTGATTAAATTGTTTCCAATATTAATGTTTATTCTATTATATTTTTTATTGATCACCATATTGCATGTTTAAAGGGAATATGTAATTGAAAATCACGCCTAATAAGATAATTTGGACGACCGATTTAGGTTCCTTTTTAATCTTGTTATTTAATCAAGTGATCACTAATATTTTAGAATTATGTGTGCATTAATATTCAACCAATTTAGTTAAATAATAGTTTGGAGCAAATTGAATATTTTGTTTGTATGCCTTTGAGATCACAGGAATGCTTTTCAATATAAGAATCGAGTAGAGGCCAATACGGGCGAATGTGACTCCATGACTCACTTCGTACCATCATCCCCGATCCTCCTTTCGTGGTTCCGAACCATATGGAGTTAGTAATCTCATGGATTATGAATGGGGTGTAACCTTCACGGGTCAATCGTTGTTGCCTATCTTTGTCCCTTATCGTGGTTGCCTTTTTATGATCCGTGAACGGTTTACAAGTTCCTTAAAAACTTGTTGGCGGCTCCCTACTTTCCTTGTCCCTAATCGTATTATGTCAATTCCCACTTCCTATGAGTGTCAAGCATATTCAACACATGCTTAACGTAGGCGCACTTCGAGCGACGCCTACAATAGCCATTTCTAATATAGACCCTTGTCCTCAATTCAGGAGAAGCAAAATGGCTGGGGGAAGAGGTTCTGGTAATGGTGGAAACGATTTTAATGAAGTAGTGAGGAAATTGGCAGCAGTTGCCCAACAATTGGCAAGAAACTCAACTGGTAATGGGGATGCTCAGGGGGAGCTCTTTAAGAAGGTGGCACAAAGTAAGCCACCAACATATCAAGGCGAGCCTGACCCTACAATATTGGAAAACTGGTTGAGGGAATTTGAGAAACTATATTTGGAGCTGTAGGATGCCCTGAGAACTCAAAAGTGAATTGTGCTACTTAATATCTGAGGGGTGAAGCTGACCTTTGGTGGCAACAAAATGAGACTACCATTAGAGCGCTACCTGGGTTCAATTGGACTAAATTCCAAGAGAAAGTGAGAGACAAGTTTTATCCTAGCTTTTTGCATAAGTAGAAAGCTGAGGAATTCTCAAACCTTAAGATGGAAAGGATGTTAGTTACGGAATACTACACCAAGTTTATTGAGTTGTCCCGTTTTTCTAAAGAGTCTGTCGCTACGGAGAAAGCAAAAGCTAGGAAGTTTGAGAGTGGTTTAACTACTAATTTGCAGTTAAAGCTGTGCGGGCAAGTATTTGAGACCCTGGATGAAGTATATGGAAGGGTCGCACACCTTTATGCATTGGAGGAGAAGAAGAAGAAGGAGTTAGCTGAAATAGAAGGAAGAGAGAAGAGGAAGGAAGTGGGGCAGGTTTCTAGAAACCAACAGGGAAACCAGAATGGTTTTAAGAAGCAGAAGTTCCACCATAACAATAACTTTCACAACAATAATAACTTCCAGGGTAATAACCGTCAAGGAAACCGTAACAACAACGGAGGGGCTAGAAACAATAACCAGGGGAATAACAAGAATGGGAGGATTTATTTTTGCAAGAGGTGTAGGAATAACCACCCTGGAAAGGATTACGAGGGCAATTTGGTCGCTTGTCGTGTTTGTAATAAACTTGGGCATAGGGAGTATGAGTGTTTCTCCAAGAATAGCAATGGGAACACGCAAAACAACAATAATTCAGGAGGAAACCAGAGAAATTTCCAGGGGAACAACATCAATTTTACTAGGAACAAGGGAGTGCAACAGAATGGGGCAAAAAACAGTAACACCACCAGTGTGAATAGCCAACAGAAGGGTGGAACTGCAGGGAAACTGAATGTTCTGAGTAGGCATGAGGCGGATGCCACGAAAGATGTTATCACTGATACTTTTTCTATTAACTCTATTCTTGTTAAAGTATTGTTTGATTTCTGGTGCAACTTTTTCTTTTGTTTCTAAGGGTATTGTTTCAAAACTTAAAGACCGTTTAAAGACAGTAGAAGTAGTAGATTTACCCATAACCATTCCGACAGGTGGGGTAGTGAAATGTACCAAAACCTTTAGAAATGTGCCTTTAGAAATAGAAGGAAAGATATTCCCGTCTGACCTTATTGAGTTTGGGTTGAGTGACTTTGATCTTATTCTGGGAATGGACTGGTTGAGTAAGTATAATGCTGAGATTAGTTGTAGATCACAGAAAGTGAAGATGGTCACAAGCGGAAATGAATCAGTGACTTACCGGATGAATGGTAAAACCAAGTGCCCAAGGGTAATATCAGTGCTAAAATTAGCAAAATACATGAAGAAGGGACATCCAGTATATTTCTGTAGTGTTAGGAATATGAACCATGAACAAGTGACAAATCCAGAAAATATAGAAGTAGTCAATGAATTCTTGGATGTATTTCCAGAGGAGATTCCTGGAATGCCACCTAAGAGGGCAATCGACTTTACCATAGATTTAGTTCCCGGAACAGCCCCAATATCCAAGGCACCATATCGAATGGCACCTGCAGAAATGAGTGAATTAAAGGAGCAATTGCAAGATTTATTGGAAAAGGGATACATTAGACCAAGTGCTTCTCCTTGGGGAGCGCCAGTTCTATTCGTGAAAAAGAATGATGGAAGTATGAGGTTGTGCATTGACTACAGGGAACTAAATAAAGTAACCATAAAGAATAAGTATCCTTTACCAAGAATTGATGATTTGTTTGACCAACTAAAGGGTGCCATAGTGTTTTCAAAGATCGACTTGAGATTTGGGTATCACCAATTGAGGATTGCTGACGAAGACATTCCTAAAACCGCATTTAGGACAAGATATGGACACTACGAGTTTACAGTTATGCCTTTTGGATTGACAAATGCTCCAGCAATCTTTATGGATTTGATGAATAGGGTATTTCATCAATTTATGGATAAGTTTGTAGTAGTGTTCATAGATGATATATTGGTGTACTCAAAGAGCAAGGAAGAGCACGCAGAACACCTAAGGGCAATTTTGCAAACACTATGAGAAAACCACCTCTATGCAAAATTCTCTAAGTGTGAGTTTTGGTTGGAAAAGGTAGCCTTTTTGGGACATTTCGTGTCTAAGGACGGAGTAGAGGTAGACCCAGCCAAAATAGAAGTTGTTAAGAGTTGGCCTACACCCAAGACAGTATCTGATGTGCGAAGTTTCTTAGGTTTAGCAGGGTATTATAGGCGTTTTGTCAAGGATTTTTCCTAGATTGCCAAACCTATGACCACCTTGATGAAGAAGGACAAGAAGTTTGAGTGGGACGATAAGTGTGAAGAGGCGTTCCAACTCTTGAAACACAAACTTATTACAGCAACAGTGCTTACACTTCCGGATGATAGTGGACTATATGATATGTATAGCGATGCATCAAAGAATGGTTTAGGGTGCGTGCTTATGCAAAATGGGAAGGTGATTGCATATGCATCGAGGCAGTTAAAGACCCACGAAGTAAACTATCCAACCCTTGATTTGGAATTAGCTGCAATAATTTTTGCACTAAAAATTTGGCGCCATTATTTGTATGGAGTGAAATGTAGAATTTACACAGACCATAAAAGCTTAAAGTACATTTTCACCCAAAAGGACTTGAACTCTAGTCAAAGGAGATGGTTAGAGTATACGACAGATTATGATTTAGACATACAATACCACGAAGGGAAAGCGAATGTGGTTGCGGATGCTCTAAGTCGTAAAACTAGTCATGGAATAAACTCGTTAGTAGTAGCTAATGAATTATGTAGGGAAATGATGAAATTGAATCTAGAGGTTGTAGAATGGGGAGTACCAGCGGGTATTCTTGCGAGTCTGAGCATCCAACCAACAATATTCGACGAGATTCGAGCCAACCAAGAGGGAGATGTAAAGTTGGATAGGATTCGCGAGAAAATTAAGCAGGGAAAGACTACAGACTTCAAGATTCACGAAGATGGGAGTTTGAGGTACAAAGATCGATGGTGTGTACCACAAAAATGTGAGGGAGTGAAGAGAAAGTTGATGGAAGAAGGCCACAATACACCTTACTCTGTATACCCGGGAGGAGACAAGATATATAAGGATTTGAAGAAGATGTTTTGGTGGCCTAGAATGAAAAATAAGGTTGCTGAGTTTGTGGCAAAGTGTTTAACATGTCAAAAGGTGAAGATAGAGCACAAGAGGCCTCAAGGGACGGTGAAGTCATTAGAAATTCCAGGATGGAAGTGGAATTGCATTTCAATGGATTTTGTGACTTGCCTTCCTAAGTCAAAGAGTGGAAATGATACCATTTGGGTAGTGGTGGATAGACTTACGAAATCAGCAGTGTTTATACCAATGAAAGAAACTTGGAAAATGGAGAAACTTGCGAAAGCTCACATCAAACATGTTGTGAGGTTACATGGGGTTCCAAAGGATATTGTATATGACAGAGATTCCAGGTTTCTCTCAAAATTCTGGAAAAGTGTACAAGAAAATTTTGGTACAACACTTAAGATGAGTACGACATTTCACCCTGCCACATATGGGAAAACTGATAGAACCATTCAAACCTTGGAAGACATGTTGAGATCTTGTGTAATAGACTTCCAGGGAAGATGGGAAGATAGCTTGGATTTAATTGAATTTTCCTACAATAATAGTTACCATGCGAGCATAGGAATGACACCATTTGAGGCTTTGTATGGGAGGAAATGTCGTAGTCCAATTTGTTGGAACAACATTAGTGAAACTATGATCCTAGGGCCTCAAATGATTGAAGATACAGTTAAGCAAGTAAGGGAAATTCAAGCTAAAATTCAAGTAGCTCAAGATCGCCAAAAGAGTTATGCAGACTTAAAGCGAAGGGAAGAAGAGTTCGAAATTGGTGATAAAGTGTTGTTAAAGGTGTCACCAATGAAAGGAGTGATGATATTTGGAAAGAAAGGAAAGCTCAGTCCAAAATACATTGGTCCATATGAAATACTACAAAGAATAGGCAAAGTAGCTTATAGGTTAGCCTTACCTATGGAGCTTAGTAAAGTACATGATGTATTTCACGTGTCCCAATTGAGAAGGTACATTCCTGATAAATCCCATGTGCTACAACCCGAAACCATTGAGTTAGATCAAAGCTTAACTTATGAGGAGAGACCTGTCAAGATTCTTGACAGTAAAGTGCGTAGTACACGCAATAAGAACGTTAACATTGTGAAAGTACTTTGGTCTAACCAAGAATATGAGGAAGCCACTTGGGAGGCAGAAGATGAAATGAAAAAGAAATATCCGGAGCTGTTTCAGGTATGTTGAGTTACGAGGGCGTAACTCGTTTTCTTTAAGGGGGGTAGAATACGATAGAATTTCGCGCTTTTTCCCTATATTTTACATATTTTTGGTGCTTTTTGCACAAATTCTATTAAGTATTTTGAGTATTAGTGCTCTCAAATAGACACAAAGGAGTAAAGGAATAACAAAAAGTACAACAATACTATACATAAAGAGGAAAAGTTTTGAATTTCGTTTTTTAAGGGGGTAGACTGTAATACCCCGTATTTTATTTAAAATATGTATTTTATAAGGGTATTTAAATAATTTTAGTATTTTAATTATGATGTTTTAATTATTTATCCTATGTAAGTTTGGGAATATTTTTTACTAAAGGAAAGTTTGTTTAATTAATTATTTTATAAAAGTTGAGGTTTTATTTTAGGAAATTATGATTTTAACAAGTTTAGTAGGGAAGGGATTAGGAAAAACTAAAGGAGGAAAGTTTAGGGTAAAAAGGGTGATAGAGAAGGGGTATAAATATCCCTCTTATGAGGCAATTCAACTTTTCCCATAGTGGAAAAAACCCAAGGTAAACTTCTCTCCCTTTTCTCCTTATTTTCTTCTTTCCTTTTATTTTTCTTTCTCCTTCCCTTCCCCCTTTTGTTTTCGCACCACCACCATCGGCAACCACCACCACCGGTGGGCCGCCGACCACCAGCCGGCAGCAGCGGTGATCACCAGCGCTGGCAGCAGCCGGCAGTGGCGGCGGCCTGTTGTCGGCAGTCGGAGCTTTCGAAAAAAAAATTTAAAAATCAAATCTTTCTTACTCAAATTTAATCTAGGCTTTAATATAATTGTAAATTATGAGTTTGGGGATTTAATTTTGATGTTTGATGATTATAATTATGTTAATTAATTTTCAGATTTGGTTTTTAATTAAAAAGCCCCAATTTTTTAAACCCTAGGTTCTTGATTTACGAGTTATTGAAGGATTATGATGTATATTGGGGTAGACCTTTGTTTTAAATGTTTTAAGGCTTAATTACAGCAAGTTTTAATTAAAATAAAGTGCTGGAATTTTATGTAGAACACTTAATATTATGTTTCTTGAAGAAATTTTAAGTACCCATTAATTGGGAATTAACTATGGTGTTTTAAATATAATTTCAGCTTACTTTAATTAAATTATGAGGGGTTTTAAAATAGTATATATTGCTGAAAATTTGTTTAGAGTGGATTTTAATACTCTATTATGATTTTAATGTGTAGGAGACTTTGAAGTAAGCAATTTCTACTAGTCGTGGCAATTTTAAAATCGTACTCAAAGTACGTACGCGTACTTAGCATAGTTTTGGTGATGTAGTATCATGCTAGACTTGATTCAATTAATCCTAAATAGTATCATGCTAAGATTTATGATTGGAAATTGTGGATTATTGATTTTGGTGATTAAATTAGAGAGTATGATTTATTTGAGATGGATTAATAGTTGGAAAATTAATGTTTGGCATGTTGTGTTTGAACCACACTTTTATTTATGGCATGTTAGAATGCATGATTAATTAAACTACATGTTTAATTATGTTAGGAATATTGAAAAGGAATTTTATTATGGTTCAAATAATTTTTATTGGTACTTTAAGCATGAGGAAGGAGCTATATAAGTGTCTATGTACACAAGGAATAAATTGTATGTTGGTGCCTTTGTGCACTTAAGGTGTTTTTAACACCGAGGGATAGGATTTTTGGCGCTCTATGCGTTTAAAGTGTCTTTGACACTGAGGTAGAATTAAAAAGGGTTCAACATTAAATAATATGTGGTCACAAATTATTCAAGAATTAAATTGGTATGCTTGGTTGATTGAATAAATATTGTTGATTGATTTAGTATGCTTTGAGAGTCATCACCAAGTCCAATAACATGTAAATAACGTAAAGTGAAAGAGATTACGCACCAAAACTCTTGGAACGTATATACCTTGAGTATGAACAATGGGGGGAGTTATGGGGTTTTATATTTAACCATAACTTCTAATGGAGTACAGGACGCTGTACATTCCTTTTTATTTATTATTATGCGCAGGAATTCCGCCACCTTTGAGTGGTTTTGTCACTGGCACGGTTAACTCCCATGTAAGATAACCTCAATTTATTTGGGGGAGGATAGTGGGAAACCCGTTCGATGCGTAATTAACGCTAAATGAATTATTTAGTGTCTAGTTAATGTGTCTTGTTGATTGTTGTGTGTGTTTGTAAACAGGTGCAATAAGGTAGGTGTGTTGATAGGTGAAAGCATGTTAGTGTGTTTAATTACGCTTATGTACTCAGCTTTGCTGATTGTGTGTGTTTGTGTGTTTGGCCATGTCTTTATCTTGGCCCTATGATGACCCATTTTTAATGGAGAGTAGTGGAGACAAGTAGAGATAAACTTTTCAGGTATTGAAGCATATTCATGATGGGGCATGAGAGAAGAGTGAATCTTGCTAGCTTCCATTAGTTTACGATGTGTTTTATGCTTTATTTATTTATGACATATTTTACGTGGACTAACACAAAGGTTTGGTTTTGGAACGGTTTTGAATAAGGGCCTTTAATGGTTCCAAGTTGTAGTTTGATTTTATTTGACTTTGTTTGTTTGGTTTTAAACTTTACTTTCGTTTGGTTGACTTTTGAGTTGACTTGTTTAAACGGTTTTTAATTTTAAGTCTTCCGCTGTGCATCTTTGATAATTGCCTTAGCCGTTTTCACGGTGGCAGTAATGTCTTAGATATTCCTAAATCATATTTTAAAAAAAAGTAAAGTGGGTATTTAAAAGAAAGGAATTTCTAGGGTGTTACAATATAACTTTCTTATAAAAAACGAGCACCAAAAACATTAACATTTATAGGACTTTATAATTTTTGTCACTTTCTCACTAAATCTCAATTAACTCTACTAAAGTTTTGAACAATATTGCACGGTTATACAACATCTAATACATTTATTGTCTACTAGTTTGGTGCCCCGTGCGATGCCCGGGTATTTATTGAATTATAATTCAATTTAATCTATCGAATTATAAAGTTGTATTTATTTATTTACATTATGTAGTAGGTACGTAATAAAAACTAATAATAATATTTTGAATAAAATTATAATTCAATTTAATATTGGTATTTTATCGAAAATAAAACTATAAACTAACAATTTTATCCTAAAATTCTATCCAAATAGAATTCTAAACTAACTTTTTTTAATCTTATGAAGTCTATTTTAATCTATCGAACGTGGCGCGACACTTGGCGGAAAGTTGGAACGCCAAGTGTCGCTGTCTCGTGACCTGACTAAAAGTTTAGCTTCATATATTAGTTATATGATATGATATGCAAATCTAATATATATATATAAAGGGGAGTTTTTTCTTGAGTTTTTAGAGAGCCACATAGGATCTAATTTTCTTAGTGTGTCATGTAGGATCATAAATTTTAGTAGTAACCAATTAAATAGGAGATTATTAAAATCTTTTATAATTAAATAATTCAAATGCCACGTAAGCAAAATTGGCGAATAAGATTTTCCAATTTAAATTAATTAAATATAAAATATTATCTTTTGATATTAGGAATTTTATCTAAATATATAACAAATTTTAGCACATAAATATATGTATAAAAAAATTATTTTAAAAAATTCAAACAAATCGTGCATCGCACGGGCTTCATCTTGTTGTTATAATTAAAGAACATGCAAACACATTAAGGCCAATTATAAAAACTTTTTTCAAAGACCAGTTGCTAAAGGTTAGTGGGGGAACGCTGCGTTATGTCGGGGTGTGGGTATAAGACCTTGAGTTGAAAACATGATCTATATTTTTCCAAATAATAATTTTTACAATCAAGACTTTTTTTATTTAATGGTTTTTTGGATTTTTTTTTTTTGTGATCACAAGGCCAAGCAAAAACTGGAGGAAATACCTGTGTAAAAAAAAAAAGGAAATATTTAGCATAAACAAGTGTTTTATTAGTCCAAAACAAGTTGATAAATCATAAAAGCCAGGCTGCACCTGTCAAAAAAAAACAAACAACAATAATCAATCATCACCTCCCCTTCATTCTCTCTTTCTCTTTGCTCAACCAAAGATGGCGAAACGATCGAAGACTTCTCAATACATCACACCAGTAACCTCTCTACTACCCCCTCGAAGCGGCGACGCACTCTGGTACACTCTCGCACTTCTCTCTCTCCTCCTTCACCACCTCTCTTTCCCCACCTACGCCTCTCTTCCTCCCCAATTCGAAGGTTTTGGCGATGAACTAGATGAAGTCGATGACCCACTTGACTCGCATATCCATCTCACTGATCTCCCGCCTTCGCCGATTTTAACCCAATCCGATTCGCAGATGCACCACGGCCCTCCTCCCCCTTCAGATCCTAAAACCAAAGAATCTCATTCTTATCCCAAATCTGAGTACTGGGATGAAGACGAGTTTGAGGGTCTTCCTGTGGAATCCCATCAAGAATATCCTGAAATTACGGAGGGTGAGGGTGAGGGTGCTACTGTTGAGGAGGAAAAAGAGGAGGATGAGTTTGTAGCGAAAACCCAATTCGTTGCTGATCCTAAGTCGTTGATTTCCGTTTACAGTATTGAAATTGCTTGTGTTAGCTTCTTGATTGTGTTTGGGATTAATTATTTTAGTGGGAAGAAGGAGAATGAGAATTTGGCGTTAGCTTGGGCTGCCAAATTTGCAACTAAGGATACCATTTTCGAGAAGAATTTCTCACTGCTTGGGGTCGGCGAAGGGGAGGATTCGCCATTGTTGTTGAAAGAAGGTCAAAATGTGTTTAAGTTTTATGCCAGTGGTCGGCGTTATTGCCAAGGGTTGTTGGCTACTTTGGAGTTGAAGAGTAGACATGATTTAATATCCAGGGTTTACTATGCTGTTGTGCCTACCAAAGATGAAATTACTTTCGAGGTTTATATGAACGACGAAGCCATGGATCAGGTTGTTTTTGCGGTTGCTAGGAAGAAGGCGGCGAAAACTATGCTTAAGGAATTGCCAGATCTTCAGAGATTTGCTTCTTTGATGCCAACACCAAGTAATAAAAAGTGGCTCTCTGAGGACTTGAGTGTTGTCACTGAGTCCAAGGAGGTTGCTAGTGATTTAATCACTGAAGTTGTGCTTGATCAGGTATAATTCTCTATTTTTGGGTTCTTATTCGTCGTTAATACATTATGGTTTTAACTTTGTCATGGGTTTTTTGTGATTGTATTATTGAGAAATTTGTGTTTATTTGTTACCTTGTTTGAAAATTAGCTAGACTTATATATGATGGCTTGATATGTATGATTGTTTGTGGGTGCTTTTTAAAGCTATGATCTTGATATAATGCTTATAATGTATTACTTTGATGGTTTGATGTGATAAGTTTGTAGATCTCATCAAGAATTGAAAAGGCTGATTTTATATAAAGTTGACTTTTTTCTATGGAGTCATGTTAGAATTGCAATAGTGTTTTATAAAGTGCTCTTTCCTTGGTGGAAAAAAATTAAAATAGTATTTATATACAAGCCCCTAAATTTAGGGATTGTTCATTCTATTTTGAGCCATAATTTTCTTCTCCCTCCACCCACCCCCCCCCCCCCCCCCCTCCCCCCCCACAAAAATTAAATAAATATATATATATATATACTGGATTGTTTTTTTCGGATTAGAGAAGATGAAATTGTGTATGGGTTTTCTACAGAAGAGCAATGGGTAGAAGGAGGCAAGGTTTAGTTTTATTGCTAAAGATTTTCATTGCGTTGAATCCATTCTATTTATTGGAAGAAGATGGGTATGCTAGTTAACTTCATCTGTTAATTTTTATGATATATTTCCGGGAAGGTTCTGGTAGCTTAAAGTGTTGTGAGTGTTATTGATTGTTCTGTACTCCAACCCTCATTGACCATAAGTGGGAGGAAGTCAATTTCAAGGCATTGGCTTGAAATTTCATGATTTAACTGATCATCATTCATAATTATACAATTGTAGAACAAGCATCTTTTATGATACTAATGCATCAAATCCTAGAAGATATAGAGAGTTTTATGTTCAATGGGATTGAAATAATAATAGTAATATTCAACTTAATAGATATGAAGAGTGGCCCATTATCTTAAGATTTCTCAAAATTGTATGTGGCTGGTAATTGTGAGATTTAGAATTTGAGAGAGTACTTGACAAAGATTGAATGTATAACCTTTGCTCCAAGTTTCATCAATTGTGTGGTTCTTTTCTAGGAAATCAATCATCAACAGGAACATAAACCTCATGTCTTTTATTGCAAACTTCTTGGTTGCTTAAGCAACATTATTGAAAAAAAAAATGGTTATTGAGGAAGTTGGGTTATAGATCACTGTTCTCTTTTCTTCTTGAGTTACATATTACAGTGATGGCAATTACTTGTATACGTTTTCTTTCCTCAAACAATCTTAAATACTCGTTTTAACTTTACGCATCAATTTTATAGACATAATAATGTCGTAATGTGTGATGATTTATTCCTGGTACTGATGTCGAGCTAACCTAAATTAACGGTCAAATATAGTCATGCGGATTCTTATTAGATCTGTATCAATTCATCTTTCACAATGTCAAATTTTATACCCTCTCTGTTTCAATTTTTTTTATTGCTTTTTGCACAATTTCCAATGTTATATTATGATTAAACAATTTCAAACTGCATTGTACAAGAAAAATCTAAGTATTACATAGTATTACATATTTGGAAACCAAGAATTGTTTCGAAGTATTAGATTCCATCAGCATTGAAATCATTAAAGATTCCCCATAGGACAATTAAGTAGAAACAGAGGTAGTAGTTTTTCTTAATAGATAATTAAAGATTTTAGTTGTCTCAGATTTGCATCAATAATTGTAAAACTCTACATGATGCAATAGTAATGGTGGAAGTACAAGTTTGTGCTCAATCTTTCTCCTATCTATCTAGTTGCCACCATTATTTGCCCTTTTTTATTATTTCATATGTTGCATCTTCTTTTCTTTTCTTTTCCTTTTTTTTTTTAACAAAAGATATTTTTTTTTTGAATTATTTCTAAAAAAAAAAATATTTTTTTTGTTCTCCCCCCCCCCCCCCCCCCCCTCCCCTTCCCTTGTTTTCTATCTATTCTCTTTAATTTAAAGCTGTGTGAAATGTCATAACTTGTCTTCTGTGTCAAATGATTAATCAATTCAACTATGGGTATTTCGTTAATTTTGCTTGGTATTTTCTAAAAACTTTGTGGTTAAATAATTCACTAGGGGATAGTCAAGTAGAAGAGTTACTACACCCCCTACCCTCCTCATTTCCAATATAGGGAAATTAAGAGTTTAAAAGAAATTTCTGACAGTTTTATTAATGGTGCAATTTGTGAATATTTGAGATGGAAATTTCTGCTTGTTAGGGAAGATGAGCTGTGATATATGTGATTGAAAATTTCATGTTGTTATGTGTTGAAATTATGTTCATTGTGTCACTGGCTCTATTTCTCTCTTTCGGTTTTTGCCCATCATTATACCTCACATCTGTTGTAGTATCACTTATAGAGTAATATCACATTTTTCTGCTGTAGAGTTATTGATAAGTTTTTTATTATAAGAGCAAATATGTGTAAATTGTGAAGCAAATTTTCCTTTTTGAGTTGCTTTAGCAATCTGTGTAACAATTTGGCAGTGAAAGGGACTAGAGTGAGCTTACTTTGAAAATTTCTCAGGCCTCTTCCCTCTCTCTCTTCCAATCTTGGGTTCTTTTATCTTTTCAGATTTTTGAATTGGGAATCAATTGCTGAATTGTGCTCATGTTTTTATATTTATTTTGTACTCTACCATCCATGTTTTTTGTGCTGTGATAGTCTCTCCTCTGCAATCTGCATGCACGTTTGTAGCTTTTTTCACACGAGAATTCTAAATAAAATGTATTCTTCTTTGAAGGTCTTGGGAGAGAAGGCTTTTGAAAAGCTTGGGAAGTACTTTATCTCTATGCATTTCTCAGACCAACATTCTGGGGTCCATAAAAAGAAGTTAATGTTCAAATTTGCTCTTCCCAATCATAAGAACATGGCTGACATGACTAGGCTTGTGGCTCTAGTTCCATATTACATTGATTTAGTTGGACGATACAAACTGAGCTCACAGGTATTGGTTTTGCATATTATTGTTCATGTTTAAATCTGATTTCTCATTCATTATTAATGGGTATCTTTTCTGCAATTACAGGCACGTTCCAAAACTGATGCTGCCAGAGTCAAGGCTGCCCAAGAAGCATACAAAGAATTGCAGAATGCCAGGCAAGAGAATTTGCAAAGAAAGAAAGCCGATAGGAGAAAGATGATGGAGGAGGCTGAAGCAAAGCTTAGTGCTGAGGCCATTCGCAAGAAAGAAGCTAAAGAACGTACTCGTCAGATGAAAAAGGCTGGGCCAAAAATGAAAATGACCCGTGCACATTAAAGATTTGAAGCTCTATCTGGTCTGTTAATCCTATATGTCATGCTATCATATGTCACACATTGTTGCTTCTTTGTATACGCTTGCCTTCCGTTACTTGATCATTATCTGATAATTAATGTACTTGAGAATGTATGAGCAACAATTGGCATTACATATTTCATCTTTTTGATGTAGACAGGTTACACTCCCTAGTCATTTAGGGTGTATTTGGAACTAGAGCAATAGTTAAAACTGTAGCATTTTTTTGACCGAAGCAGCTATTTTATTATGTTATGATCCATATTCAAAGACGAGCATTAAGGCACAACTCCCTAGTCATTTAGGGTGTATTCGGTGCATAAGCATTGGCATGGTGGTTTTATATTGAGTAATTTAGACGTTTGTAAACATTATGACAAGACTATCAAACTTTAATAAACATCATCCCATATGGCGAGGTGAATTCCTTATTTTGTATTTAATGTGCTTTCTTGTTACTTGCCGGTAAGCCATTTCAAAATACTGGTATCTTTTGTAGCTCAAAATATTAAAGATTGAAGTGTGTAGTTGTGTTTGGACCAAGTTCTAACAGATACTTTGTATATGTAATTATGTATGCATGGACACATGCCTACTAGTAGGGGTGTAAAAAAAACCCGACCCGGTTGACCCGATCCGATGACCCGATGACCCGCAAAAATAAATCCGGGTAGTTTGAGAATTTTAGTCATCTTTTCAGGTCGGGTACCCGACCTGTTAAAAACATAAAAATTTAGGTCGGGGCGTGGGCCGGCTTATAACTAAGTCGGGTACCCGATCAACCCGAAACCATTTTTTTTTCTTCTAGGTTATCCTTCAATTTGAATAGGTTTTGACCAAAAAAAAGGGTTTGTATTCTCTCTCCTAAATCTCCTTCTTGTAGCCGCACCCAAATGTCCCTCCTCTCCACTTTCTATCTCCTCAGTCACTCATCTCTCTCCTTCTCATTCTTCCTCTTTCATCTAATTCCTCTATCGAGATAAGTTTTTCATCGTTCTAATTATTCTATATTTATGTTCCCCTAGAAAGCATCTTCTCTGAGATAACTAATACCATATTTATTTTAGATAATCCTTGGCTTCGACAACAACCTGAGTTGATCCGATCCATAGTATAAGAAAGGATCTAAGAAAATTAATGTAGTAGAGCAAATAATTTGGAAGAGAAAGAGATTGAAGAAAGGAAAAGAAAGAAAGGAGTTCAAATCCAACCACCATCAAGAATTACTCCTATGTATTTAATAATTTTGAAGAGTTAATATGTGAATCATAGGACGAATTTCTTTTCTTTCCTATCTATAATCTATTTAAATTTTGTTCCTTGAAGATTCTTCAACATTTTTATTAATTTTCTTTATCATTAAACAAAAATAAATTTCTTTTGTAGTATATCAATCCCAAATTTTTTTTGGCTTAGGTTTGTATGTGGCTTTGGTAATTGTTCATGTATATAGATGTTATCAGAAGTGATTTTGGCTGAAATTATAATGATTAATGAAGTTTGAATTCGCAAAATTGAGTCAATTGTTGAAACAAATTTGTGGCAGGCAAGAAATCGGGTCGGGACATGGGCCGAGCATTTAACTACCCGAAGCTTTGGGTACCCGCCTTTTTGGGTACCGGAAAAGCCGGGACCCGAATTTGAACACCCCTACCTACTAGGCTACCAATCATTTAAGGGATTTAAAAGTAAGAAGGTGACAAGGATATCATGTATGTTGGTTCCACATATACATTGCATTAGATTGCGACACTACACATTTTTTTTTTTTATTATTTTTTTCATATGAGCGCCAATATAGAAGATAAGGGCGGGATAATTTTTGTGCCTTTTCCCGCTGCATTGTTTCTAAGCGGGATTTTGATGCAGCGATCCTCGAGGAAGTGATGTTGGCTAGAAAATGAATAATTTCTACTAGTATTATTAAAAAATATAATTCGATCATTTGTAGATGGATATATTGTTGTTTATGCAGTGGTCATTGTATTTTTCCCAATTAGAAGAAAAAATCAAGCGAGTATAGCGAGCCTTAGCGAAATACACCACCGTTGAATGTCACTCTGGCGAAATCTATCTATAAAGTAATAGTGACGGTTAGCTCTATGCACTTTCTTTAACTCCTCCATATGTTGTTCTTATTTGACGGCAGAAATTAGTATCCCAAGGAGATAGATTCATAATCGCATGCATGTCATCAATAAGAACAAAAGTTTAATATTGAAGGATTTTAAAATGTCAAGAACAACAGTTTAAGAACGCAAAAGGTACTTTTTAATATAAATTATAATCACTTGAAGTAAAAAATAAAAAAAAAACCTTGAAGTCATCAATAAAAAGAACAGTTTAATTCAAGGGATTAGTCTAGCATAGTAGACTTAATCAAATAGTTCCACAAATTAAACAACTCTATTATCATATTAGCTCGGTATCTTTTCTTGTTAATGCTTAATAGATTCATAATAGTTATTTCTCCCCTGTGTCAATTGTAATTTATGTTATTTATCTTCTTCATCGGGGTCAGGGTTAACAGTAATTCTTGTTCTACTGAAAAACTTTAGAAAATTAAAGAACTATACAGAGAGGGTAGAGAAAATATTGTGTTAATGTTAGATAGAAGAGAGATTTGTGGTTATTATTCCTATGTATATATTAGTTTAAGAAGTTAGGGTGTACACTTATCAAGAGTTTAAATCATGACATTCATACTATGGAATTGAAAATGTAAATTCGTAACTTTAAAGCTAATATCAAACAAAATAATATTTTGCCTGACTGTAGTTGTTTTGGGTAATTTTACCCATGCCACGCGGGCCAATTAGCTTATGACACGTGTCATACCTCTATTAGTCCAAATTGGACCAATTGCCTTTTAACACGTGTCATTCACAGAATCTGGATAAAAGGCGGCCCTCAGGCCCAAATCTTGATAAAGCCGTAATTCGACGCAGCTAAATAGAATTACGTCAGAGTGACCTAATTAGGGGCACGTTTTCCAATGACCCTATAAATAGGGAGATTCCCCCCATTTTTGGGACATCTACAATTTATTACAGCATATTTTACATTCTCTTACATCAGAGAAACACCTGATCTCAGAATCCGAGAAGTTCTCATTTTATTTTCCGCACCTTCTTCTACTTACACTCAAGCACTAACTTGATCGTCGGAGGCGGAGCTCCAAACACCCGGAGTCTCCGTTGTTTTGTAGGCGCAGTCGGATCAGTCCTCGAGCTGTAACTCTCCCAAGGGATAAAAACACCCAAAACATTTGGCGGCATCAGCCAGAGGTCTTTATTGACCATGAGGATGATGATCCTCAGGTCGAAACGTACATTGCCAAAGATGGCTCACTCATCACCAAGCGCATCCGTCTCAGAGACAATTTGGAACGGGGTGCAAGCCAGGCGAGTACAAGCAGACCCACTGGTCAGCCGGAAGGGGAAACCCAAACGGATCCGCCCTAGTCACCCGGGAAAAACTCATAAATTTATGACTAGTTTCAAGGGTGAAATCAAGGATCTAATCACTAAGAGCAAGGCTAGCCCAAGCAAGGGTCGATCGGCAAGGAAGACTCCTCAGTAGAAGAGGAAGCTAGTTAGGGACAAGCAGCCAACTCCACATCCAAAGGACAAGATAGCCGGGACTCTTGACTGGTTTAAGATCCTTCTGCTCCAGAAGAATCCAAGAAATCCCCCCCGGGAGGAACAACCGGTGGGTAACAAAAAATCTACTCTTGACGATCGGTAAATCATTGAGCGTAGGAGAAGTCAGCAGCCGTCTGAGTCAGCCTCTACCTCGAGCATTCCAGACAGATTCAAGAACACATCTGCAGGGAATATTCAATCCTTGCATGAGAGCCATACAGGCGGTAATACCGTCCATTCTTGCCCTCAGGTGATTAGGAATGCACCGTAAGTACCCCCTATGGTCTACGGTCCGTATTCTTCTCATTTCATGCAGCCGACCCTCTTTGGGGGTCAGGCGGCATAAAATTTCCAACCTTTGGACTTGCAGCTCCGTCGGTTCAAACTTGGTGAACAAACTTCTGCGTTCACCAAGGAGATAACCGAGGCGGCACAGCCGGCCAAGGTTAAGAATGTGTTGGTGGGTGCCTATGACGGTACCACCAACTCGGAGGAACACCTCATGGCCTACTCCAACCTTATGCACATGCAGGGGTTGGAGGATGCTATGTGGTGCCAGTGCTTCCCGGCTACATTGAAGGGCATTGCCCAACAATGGTTTGACAACCTGCCAGCCGGATGCATTGACAGCTTTAGGAAGCTTGCCTTCCTGTTTGCCTCAAACTTCTCAATGAACATCCTTGCCAAGAAAACAAGTCTTGACTAGAGCACCATCCGGCAGGGAAAGAGAGAAGGACTCCGTTCCTATGTTAGACAGTTCAACCTGGCGAGGATTCAAATCCAGGGGCTATCTAAAGAGGTAGCCTATACAGACTTCTTCAAGGGTCTGAAGGACGGGTAGACCTTTATGTTCGACTTTGTTCGAAAGAGGGTTTTCACCCTTCAAGAGGCGTTGATAAGAGGCGGAGAGCTTTATACAAGCTACCGACCTCTGCTCGTCCAGCCATCAGTCGGACTCCAAGAAGTCTGACAAACAAAAAGAGAGTCGGTCCGCTCAGCCGGCTTAGAAAGATGAAGAGAGAAAAAAGAGAAAAGAATTTAAGGTGGTTGAGGAACCTGACCAGTCGTCAAAAAAGAAAAAGAAAGAATTCAAAACGTATGTCTCACGGTACGAATTCAATAAAGACTGCTACACCATCTTCACGGAGGTGAAGGACTTGCTGACCATTGAGAAGCCGAATCCTATGAAGAGTTCCGTTCAGTTGTAGAACAAGAATAAATTTTGCCAATTTAACCAGGAAGTGGGCCATGACACCAACGACTGCTATAACCTCAAGCGGGCGTTAGACCGTATGGCTAGCAAGTGCTTACTGAAGTCCCATGTCTTGAAGTCCAAAATGACTTCTAAGACGAATCCGGGGCAGTCGTCAAAAACTGTCCAGCCTACTAGTAGCTCGGATACCGACAAGGATCCGATTTACACTATAGCAAGCGGATTCGTAAGCGGTGACCCGACCATTCGGGACACCAAGGATCATCTGAAAAGGATAATCCATTCAGTTGATGATGGACAAGTGTACTCTAGTGGAACATTCCAGACGTCCTCATCACTAAGAAGGACCGGGGAAAAGTGCGCTAACCGCATGACGACTTAATCGTCATTGCATGCAAGGTCGCCAACAAGCTGGTTGGCCGGATCCTAATAGACACAGGTAGCTCCTCTGATCTCATCAGCTACAAGTGTTTGTTCCGGCTTGATAGCCTGCGCGACGTCTCACATCCATTAGTCGGCTATGGTGGAGGGGTTGTGCACCCAGTCGGACAAATTGAAATACCCATCCGACTGGGGGAGAATGGAAAAGGGCGACACATGGTAGTCCGATTCCTGGTGGTTAAAGAGCTGATCGCCTACAACATCATTCTTGGCCGACCCACTCTGAATGAGTGCAAGGCCGTCATCATCCCAGCTCTCATGCTTCTCAAGTATGAAAAGGATTATGGCTTTATTGGCTCCCTCAACGGGGATCATGAGACGGTAAGGGAGTGTTATCTCTCAGACGTTTAGCCGACTGTTGCTACAGTCGGTCAGCAGAAGGAGCCAATAGACCTTGAAAATGTCAAGGATCTTGATTCACCCCCTCCAGCAGCCGTAAAGAAAAGAAAAACTGAACAGCTAGTGGAGGTGAAGAAGGAGAAGAAATAGCAATCACTGATCGGGGAACGGTCACATGATCTCCTTCCCCAGCCGGATGGTGAGCACATTGATATTCCTCTGGACGACAGCCTTCCAGAGCGGACTGTTAAGGTGGGGACGACTGCCTTTGAAAGGCTTGGTGCAGACTTGCATCTTATGCTAAAAGAATTCGAAGACATTTTTGCTTTTGAACTGAAAGAGATGCCAGGCATCAGCCCGGATCTCGCTGTCCACAAACTCGTCGTGGATAAAAAAAGAATCCCATCCGGCAAAAGAAAAGAAATCACAGCGAGGAAAGAAGTCAGGCGGCATCTACCGAGGTCAAAAAGCTATTAGAAGCCGGGTTCATTCGGCCATGTAAATTCCCTAATAGGGTTGCGAACGTGGTGCTTGTAAAGAAGCCGAATGGTACTTGGCACATGTGTGTTGACTGCACTGCCTTGAGCAAGGCATGTCCAAAGAAAAGTTACCCGCTTCCAAAGATCGACAACCTTGTCGATTCTATAGCCGGGCATGCCTTGATAAGTTTTATTGATGCCTAGGCCTCGGTTTTGAACGACATTGGCTAAATTTATTTTGACAAATTTTGGGTTTTACCGGCTTAATTAATTGGATTAATTAAGTTGGATGCGGAATTTAGTGGAACTTCAAATTTTAATTGCGCTTATTTACATAACCGGTTAAAACAACTTTGACTAGTTTTAATTAGGCGTGTTAATTGGATTAACCACCTAGATTAGTTACTAGTTCACGCGTGTTTATGCATTGTTACTTGTTTATCGTTGTAAATGCATGGGCCATTCACACATAGTGAATGGATGAATGGAATGTATATTCTCTCACAGGTTTTATGAAATGGCAACTAGTGGGGCCCGATTAGGATAGAAAATACGGATTGTGATCCGTGATGTATTTTTGTAAATCTAAATACAGTCTGCGCACCGTTGAGTATTTTTGTACCTTAATATGTAGATTAGTCCTAATCGTAGATACTAGTAATTGCATTTAATTATGGTCAAGTCTTGAAGATGGTGGTCCTTGGAAGACGTAGCCATGAAGTTGCAAATGAAGATCTTTTGAAGATTTGAAGATCTCAAGGGGTCATGCTAGTTGCCAAATGCATCTATATTTATGTTTTTCGATAAATATATATGTTTATATATATATGAATTATATGTTAGATGCATGTATAGGATTTCGAATGTTGTGATGATTAATTAAGTTCACTTAAATAAACCAACATAGGAACTCTAGGTCCCTAAATATTGAGTAAAACTTACCATTCCAAAACAACACATACCAACCGAACGAGGGTAGTGGTGGGCTACGTCAAAGCGAGGCATCACTACCTCTCCTAGGAGCGTAAGCATACTGGGTATGCAAGTTAATTTTGGTTGTACTCAACGATATAAGTGATGGAGTCCTTACATGTCGTGGCAAAGTGAATAAATTGTTGAGAGCATTAGATGCGACGATTTATTCAACCAAGAGTGGCTTGGAGCCATTAGCAAAGCGTTGCTTACCTTAGGAGATTGAGTGTTAAGACAAGCCAAAGCATGCTTAACCACTCTTTGTTTCTTCGGATCTTGGAATCGACTTATTCTCACCCAAAATGGGGACAACTTTAAATGTGTGAATAAGACGTTTTAAATAAGTTTGATTAAAAATGCATGAATTCAATCTTATTTAAATATTATGAATGGTTTTTTATTTCAAATTCTTTCAATTGTAGAATCATGTCTTTAAATAACCAATTCTCGTTACGCTCAATTCTCGACAAGGAGAAGTTGAGTGGGCTAAATTTTCTTGATTGGCAAAGGAATTTGCGAATTGTTCTCATGCAAGAGCAAAAGGAATATTTCCTTAATTGATGAGTTAATGCCCGAGGCTCCCAATGAGGAGGTGACTTAGGCTGCCCTAAATCGATGGCAAAGTGCCAATCGAGATGTCAAATGCATCATGTTGGCCACAATGTCTCCAGAGCTTCAAAAGACTTTCTTTGACAAGGAGACAACTTTTGAGATCATTTCTGAACTGCAAAATATGTTTCAAGAGCAGGCTCGAACTAAAAGGTTTGAAACCCACATGCAGATCCTTGAGAGCAAGCTCAAGAAAGGAGAGCCAGTCAGCCCACATGTACTCAAAATGATAGGATTGTTTGAGAACATGGGAAGGCTTGATGCGAGGTATTCAACCGAGATGGCAATTGACATCATTCTCCACTTGCTACACAAAGGCTATGATAAGTTCAACATAAACTATAACATGCACAACATGGAGAAAACCCTCACCGAGCTTCATGGTATGTTGAAGCAAGTAGAGCAAACGCTCAAGGATGAGGGGAAGCATGATATGTTCATGATTAAAAAGGGCAAGCCGTTCAAATTCTCAGGCAAGAAGAAGAAAGGCTTTAAGAGGAAGGGCAAGAGGAAAACCTTTCCGCCTAAGTCTAAAGCTACCAAGGATAACAAAGAAAAGAAGGTGGCATCTTCTAAATCCGATTCCGAAGGTTTCTACTGTAAGAAGAAGGGACATTGGAAGAGATATTGCCTCAAGTTCAAGGAAGATAAGAAAAACGGAACCGTTACTTCTGAATCAGGTATATTAGTTATAGACTTTAACTTCACTAGCTTAGCATCATGGGTATTAGATACCAGATGTGGCTCACACCTTTTTTCCACTTCTTAGGGACTAAGGAACGCTAGAAGGCTAGAGAAGGGAGAGGTTGAACTCCGGGTTAGCAATGGAGCTAGAATTAGTGCCGTATCCGTAGGAACTCTCAATTTGTCTTTGCCCACCGGGCTAGTTTTGGAACTAGATAATGTTTATTATGTTCCTAACATTACCAAAAACATCATTTCAATTTCGGTGTTGGACGCTAAGGGTTTTGAATTTTGAGTAAAAGACAATGAATGTTCATTTTATCTTGATAATGTTTTATATGGTATTGCACATTCAGAAAATGGTCTTTATGTGATTGATCTAGACAAACAAGTTTATAATGTGAATAATACTAACAAAAGAGCTAAGACCATGGATTCAAACCAAACTTACTTGTGGCATTGTCGTCTTGGCCACATTAACATCAAACGCATCAAGAGACTTCTACAGGAAGGTGTTCTTGACTCTTCAATTTAGAATCGTTTGAGAACTGCGAGGGATGTTTATTAGGAAAGATGATTAAGCAGCCATTCTCCAAGCTGGGAGAAAGTGCAGGAGACTTATTAGGTCTAATACAAACTGATGTGTGTGGACCAATGAGCTCCACCACAAGAAATGGACACCGATATTTTATCACCTTCACAGATGACTATAGTAGATATGGTTATGTCTACCTAATGTCGCATAAATCTGAATCGTTTGAAAAGTTCAAAGAATTTCAGAGTGAAGTTGAAAATCAACTTGGAAAGAAAATCAAAGCCCTTCAATCGGATCGAGGTGGTGAATACTTGAGCCAAGAATTCGATGACCATCTGAAAGAAAAGGGTATACTTTCAGAATTGACACCTCCAAGAACTCCACAATGGAACGGAGTATCCGAAAGGAGAAATCGGACCTTGTTACACATGGTACGATAAAAAATGGGTCTTAGCGATCTTCTTATCTCTTTCTGGG
Source organism: Chenopodium album (assembly GCF_948465745.1). Classification (NCBI taxonomy): domain Eukaryota; kingdom Viridiplantae; phylum Streptophyta; class Magnoliopsida; order Caryophyllales; family Amaranthaceae; genus Chenopodium; species Chenopodium album. The sequence continues at coordinate 41,055,627 of NC_137834.1, read as the reverse complement.
GACACGCACTTCTAACTGCGGCACTAACACTGAACCGTGCACCATCAAAAGCTGTAGAAAAGACTCCATATGAATTATGGACAAAGAAACCTCATAGGTTGTCTTTTCTAAAGATATTGGGATGCGAAGCATATGTCAAGAAATTGATTTCTGACAAACTTCATCCCAAATCTGACAAGGTTTACTTTGTGGGCTACCTAAAAGAAACCGAATGGTATTACTTCTACAACAAATCGGAGAACAAAGTGTTTGTTGCTCGCGATGGTGTCTTTTTGGTGAAGGAACACCTTTCCAAAATGACAAGTGGGAGGAAAATTGAACTCGATGAAGTTCGTGAGGATGAGCAACAAAATCAGAATGATAGTCAAAGTGCTCAAACAGCATCTGTTGACACTGGTCAAAATGATCAAAATGTGCAAAGTCAAACCGACAATGCAAATGCTCAATCCATTATTACCCTACATAGGTCTCAGAGGCCGAGATCTCAACCTGATAGATATCTTGGTTTAGTGTTAACCGAGATCTCAGATGACATCCTGATTATGGATGGAGATGAATCGACAACCTACAAGCAAGCGATGGCAAGCACCGACTCTGTAAAATGGCATGAGGCCATGAGATCTGAAATGGATTCCATGTTTGAAAATCAAGTTTGGGACTTGGTTGACTTACCCGAAGGTTATACACCTATCGGGTGTAAGTGGATTTTCAAGATGAAAACCGACAAAGATGGAAATGTATTCATTTACAAAGCTAGATTGGTGGAAAAAGGTTATAGACAAGTTCATGGTATTGATTACGATGAAACCTTGTCACTAGTCTCAATGCTTAAATCCGTTCAGATCCTCCTAGCAATTGCTGCATATTATAACTATGAAATATGGTAGATGGACGTCAAAACTGCCTTCCTAAATGGTATTTTGGAAGAAACTGTGTACATGACACAGCCTGAAGGTTTTGTCAAACAAAACAATGCTGGGAAGGTTTGTAAGCTTATGAAGTCCATTTATGGACTAAAGCAAGCTAGCAGAAGTTGCAATCTGCGATTCGATGAAGCCATCGGTAAGTTTGGTTTTATCAAGAATCTAGGTGAATCTTATGTTTACAAGAAGGTTAGTGGGAGTGACATCGCCTTCCTAGTCTTATATGTCAATGACATATTTCTCATTGGAAACAACATTCTGTTGTTAGAGTCTATAAAGGCCTGGCTTGGAAAATGCTTCTCAATGAAAGACTTAGGTGAGGCTCAGTACATACTAGGCATCACGATCTATAGGGATATATCAAAAAGGATGATTGGATTGAGTTAAAGTACTTATATTGATAAGGTACTTGCTCGATTTGGCATGGAGGAGGCCAAGAGAGGTCACCTGCCAATGTCACATGGCATAACCCTAACCAAGAAGCAGTGTCCACAGACACCTGATGAGCGGGAAAGAATGAATCTGATTTCATATGCTTTGCTTATTGGATCGATCATGTATGCCATGATATGTACTAGGCTAGATGTATCGTATGCCTTGAGTGCTACGAGCCGTTACCAATCAGATCCAGGAGAGGCCCATTGGACTGCGGCCAAGAATATCCTAAAGTACCTGAAAAGGAACAAGGATAAATTCCTGGTGTATGGTGGTTTAGAGGAATTAGTTGTGGAAGGTTATAGCGACGCAAGCTTCTAGACAGAAAGAGACGATTTCAAATCGCAATCTGGATATGTGTTCTATCTAAATGGAGGAACGTTCAGTTGGAAGAGTGCCAAGCAGATTACAACTGCAGATTCTACAACTGAATCCGAGTACTTAGCAGCTGCTGAAGCGGCTAAGGAGGCTGTTTGGATTCGTAAGTTCATTGGTGAACTTGATGTTGTACCCTCCATAAAGGGTCCAATAGCCCTCTATTGTGACAACAATGGAGCTGTTGCTCAGGCTAGAGAGCCAAGGGAACATCAGAAAGTCAAACATGTCAAACGGCGGTTTCACATGATTCGAGAATGGAAATCAGAAGGTGAAATCAAAATTTACAAAGTTGGAACAAATGACAATGTAGCCGATCCACTTACTAAACATTTGCCTCAAGTGAAGCCCAACAAGCACGTTGAGGCAATGGGAATCAGGCATGTTAGTTGAGACGATTAATACAAGAGCGGGGTGAATTGTATTAAGTTCCTAATGACTACTTTTTGCGGATTAATAAACAATGCATAAAGGAACTTTCTAGAACACACAGATTTTACGAGGAAACCTTCCAGGGCCCAACTGGAAGTAAAACCTCGACCCTGCCTTAGAGATTTCAAACACACAAACTTCACTATAATAGGGCAAACACCAATTTACAACCTATTAGACACGGACCTTTATTTTCACTAGATCCTCACTGGACTTGCTACTTGATAGGACCCTATCCTACCCAACCTAAGTATCGCACTTAGATTCACTCGTACCACCAAAGTACTACACGTACTGCCAAAGTACAAACTGCTTGCACCACCTAAGTACAAAACTCTCTGCCTTACCTAGAAGCTTATAAAACTGTATGTAAAGAAAACAATAAACTCACCCAAATAACCCAACCCAATACAAGTGTACGACACCTAGTATGATAGGTAAGCAATGCACGAAATCCAAAACTAATATAACAAGTTAGAAGCTCGGTAAACTTACACAATTCTAGCACAATGATTTCTCCACGCATAAACTCACAAAAACCTAAAACCATTTTGCTCTCTACTGTTTATACAAGTATCACTCGTATAGAAAGTAGGTTTTCTAAAAGATAAATAAGTTAACTTAACTTATCTTTAAACACGGTTTTATGTAAATCAACTAGAATAAAATCTTTTCCAGAAAATAAGATTAAAAAGATATTTGTTAAAAAGATTTATCTTTTTAACAAACTGATTTAAAGGAAATAAATTTTTTTAGAAAATCTTTTCCTAAAATCTATCTTTTATAACTTTCCATATTTATTTTATTTACCAAGCCAACTTGTCACGCTTCTAATAAATTTCGTGCAATAACTTACTTATCATATTAACAATAATCTAGAAGATAAAAACCTTAACTAAATATAACTGCTGCGCCGCGCTTTTGTTGAGGTAGGTTACTTGGGCTCCAAGCTTATTAAGTTCCACCAAAGAACTTAAGCTTGCTGTCTTCAAGTTCCTGTTAGGGAACTCAATTCTTGTTAGAGAACTAGTTCTTGTTAGAGAACTCTTCTTCTGATTTGTTTAACTCCTTCAATACAGATCTTTTCATGTCTTCTTAGTTCCAGCTACTTCTTCCATCACCACGATCAACTTCACCTAAAATAATCAAACACTTGAAAACCTTTATTAGTTGAGTTTTCTTTAGTTTAAGTTCCTCATCATCAAAACCTTTATGCTTCAACAATTTCCCCCTTTTTTATGATGACAAACTTAAGCAAACTCTAGAAACAAGTTAAACAAAATTGAAGGTCGTATTTTGGTGTTTTTGGTTTATTGACTGAAAGTAAACACACACTGAAATAAAACAGAAACAGAAAGAACAAAACAAAAATAAACAAAACAGAAATAAACTAAACTACTATAGCATCATATCAGAGAAATTTATGATACTTTCTCAACTAGAACCCAAAACAACTTCAGCCTCCAAGTTTTCTTCTTCTTTTCCCCCTTTTGGCATTATCAAAAAGTCCTGTTTTTCAAGTTATTAAGCATCTAGCCACAGCCCCACAAGCAATTCATCGAGTGTGGGAAACTGAAGGCAGCGCTGCTAAGTTACCTTAAGCAAGTTCCACTTTCCTGCATAAGTATTCAATATATACATATACACACAAGTATAGGCAAAGTTCCAACTATTCATTAAACCCAAAAAATTATCATCCTGTTGAACAATTTTCAAAAATTTACAACCAAAATTAATTGTTCAAACACTAAAACAGAAATTAAAATTGTTCATGACTGAGATAGAGAAACAGAAAATAGGCTAGGCTTGGATATAGGCTAGAAAGGGGTATGATAGGCTAGGTTTCAAGGAACTCCAGAATTTTCTTGTAGTCCTCCTTTGTTTGTTGTGAAGAAGCTTCCATATTATCTTCTAGACTCTTGAGTTTCAGAAGGAACTCCTCCTTTTGTTCCTGCAGAGCCTTGTCTTGTTCTTGCTGAAACTTCTTTTGCTCTTGAAGTTCCTTGTCCTGTTTCAACACCAGCTTCTTAAGCTCTTTTAACTCCTTTCCCTGCTCCTGCATTAGCTTTTCTAGAGTTAACAACTGAAGTTTTCTAGCAGAATCCTTCATTTTCTTCTCAACCCTTTCCATCCTGTCCACCAATTCTGCAACTTGCCCATCGAGGATACCCTCCTCAACATCCAACTCTAGACGTTGTTCCATGCTTGTTTGAGGAACAAAACTGGCAGATATCCTCCTGCTCTTCCTTACAGGCTGCTCAGACACCTCTTTCTCTTTTCTCTTCCCTGTCACCTTTTCTTTCTTTTTCTCTCTCTTCTCTATTCTTTGAATTTTTCCTTTTACTACCTCCAAACTCATCCAGCTAGTGTTTCCTTATTTAGCACATTCTCTGGCTTCTCATCTAGAGCACCATACCTACCCTTCAGAACCACTCCAACATTTTCAAACACAGTTGATAAAATAGCTCCATAGCCCACTTTTGTCCTACTTGGAACACAATGTGCTAAGTGCTGATACATCAATGCAGGAAAATTAACTTTAATTTTCTTAGACAGACATAAAATTACAGCCATATCCATCAAGCATGCCTCTCCCTTCTTTGCAGTTCTTGACAAGATGGTTTTCTTAACTAAGTTGAACAACAACTTGTTCAGCGGGTTCAAATCATTGTGACTCATGATCTTCTTCCCCCTTTGAACACCTAGGGATTCAACAATGTCACCAGTCAAGTAATTTCCTACTTTGACACTAGATTTTCCCTTAATGTATGTTTCATACCCCTCAGTTGGAGTTTTCAGAATTTTACCTAGGGTTTCAACATTTAATTCAATTTTTACACCATCGACTACACTAGAAATTACCCCCAATTTTGCTTGAAAATTTTGACAGAACTCGGTCATAGCAATTGGATACAAATAGTTTGCTGAAACTTTTGACAACAAGTATTCCCACCCTTGGAACTTAATCAAATCAAGAAACTCTAGGAATCTAGCTTTCCTACACCAATCTAGATCAATACGATGTCCTACAACATACCTCCCTGCCTGTGACTCAAGTTCGGCTTGATCAGTTACCTCCTCTTCTTCATCTTCCTTTTCTGATTCTTCCTTTTCTGAAATGTTGGGATCTTCTTTGTCTTCCTCTCCCTCATTCATCTCTCCTCCTTCTTCGTCATCCTCTTTGGTCTCTTCTGAATGTTTCTCTTGAGCAAACTCGTCAACTTCTTCAATTTTCTCCTCAAGAGACTTCTCTCTTTGTTTTCTTTCCACTCCTTCAGCCTTTGAAGGACACTTGAAACATATGACTCTTCTTGATCACTCTTACTTTCCACTTCTTTAGGTTTTAGAGATGAGGTTTTAGGATTTTCAGGGGTTTTGGTTTAAGTTGAAGAAGGTTTGTAGTTCACCATGGCTTAAGGAGATGTTTCCTCTTGAATGGTGTTTTCGAAGCTTTGAGAGTTTTCTAATGAGACGATTTCAGCAATGATGACCATGGTTGTTCTAGAGATGGTTTTAAAATTCAAGAGGGTTTTTACTGGAAAGGGGTTAATTGATTTGATAGTGAGGTGAAAGAGGTAGGTGAAATTAACTTTTATAATTAATGAAGCGGTGTGAGGGATTTTAAAAGATTTCACTATTCAGTCATTAATTGAATAAATTCAATTAATTTTTCCAATTTTAAATTCACAGGATGAATTTGCCAAAATACTTTTCTTTCCAAATTCATTTAATTTAAAAGAAGCTTTCTATAAATACACAATTGGAACACGCTTTTTACATATGTGCAATGTACATATTTAATAACTTACACAGTTAAGCAATTTAATGAACTTACCTTTAGTAATTAACAACGGTAACACTTCAGCTATGTTTAGCACACCATAATTGTGCTAAATGCTCTTTTTGCTCTATTTCCATTATTTCGACTTTGCCATATCTTGGAACTTCAGTAGCAATCAATTCAGCTTGATCATTCCAAGTTCCAGTCTTAATTTCTCAAATCTTTCTCTGTTCAAGGGTTTGGTCAAAATATCTGCAAGTTGATATTCCGTATTAAAAAATTCCAATTTAATATTCCCTTGCTCCACATTATCTTTAAGAAATTGATGCCTAATGTGGATGTGTTTTACCTTAGAGTGCTGAATTGGATCCTTAGAAATACATATAGCACTTGTGTTATCACAATAAATAGGCACACATTAAAAAATAAGACCAAAATCTCTAACCTGTTGCTTTATCCAGAGTACTTGTGAACAACATGCTGCTGCTACCACGTATTTAGCTTCAGCTGTAGTTAATGCAACTGTGTTTTGCTTCTTGGAACCCCAAGAAACTAAACAAGATCCTAAAAACTGTACCATACCTGAAGTGCTTTTTCTATTAACCAAATCACCTGCATAGTCAGCATCAGTAAAGCCATTTAAATCAAATGAGTCATTTCTAGGATAGAAGAGACACAAGTCATCAGTTCCTTTCAAGTATATAAGGATTCTCTTTACTTCTTTCAGGTGAGACTCCTTTGGGTTTGCTTGGAACCTGGCACACAAACCTACACTGAAAGATATGTCAGGTATACTAGCTGTTAGGTAAAGTAAAGATCCTATCATACCTCGATACATAGGTTGATCAACACAAGATATAGTTGGATCTTCATCCAATCTAGTTGCTATACCCATTGGAGTATCATTGGTCTTAGCATTTTCAAGCTTGTATTTCTTGATCAATTCCTTGATATACTTTTGTTGATGGATCATGATTCCTTCTTAAGTTTGCTTGATTTGCAATCCGAGGAAGAAATTTAATTCTCCCATCATACTCATTTCAAACTCTCCACTCATAAGGTCAGCAAAATACTTGCACAAAGATTTTTTAGTTGCACCAAATAAAATATCATCTACATAAATTTGTACAACTAGGATATCAGTTCCATTTGATTTCAAAAACAAAGTTTTATCAATTTTTCCTCGTTTAAAATCATTTTTTAAAAGGAACTTTGATAACCTTTCATACCATGCTCTAGGAGCTTGCTTCAACCCATAAAGAGCTTTGTCAAGCTTATAGACATGGTTTGGGAACTCCTGACTTTCAAATCTAGGAGGTTGTTCCACATAGACCTCTTCATTTAGAAATCCATTTAAAAATGCACATTTAACATCCATCTTGAACAACGTGAATCCCATATAAGCAGTAAAAGCAATAAGTAAACGAATAGCCTCTAACCTAGCTACTGGAGCAAATTTTTCTTCATAGTCTATTCCTTCTTGTTGATTGAAACCTTGTACAACAAGTCTTGCTTTGTTTCTGACAATAATCCCATGCTCATCTAGCTTATTTTTGAACACCCACTTTAAACCTATAGTCTTCTTATTCTTGGGTCTAGGTTCCAGATGCCAGACTTTATTTCTTTCAAACTCATTTAGTTCAGCTTGCATAGAATTAATCCAGTCCGCGTCAGTTAAAGCTTCAACATAGTTCTTAGGTTCCATAGAAGAGAGGAATGCATAGAATGCATGGAAGTTTCTAAGCTGAGATCTGGTCTGAGTTCCTTTTGAGATATCACTCAAAATTGTATCTACAGGATGTGACTTCTGATATTTCCATCGCTTAGGTGTAAAGTCCTTTACTGGATACAATCTTTCATGAACATTATTGACTGGTTCTTCTGTAGGAACTCGTTCTTGAGTCTCATTTGGAACTTCAACAGGATCTTCCTCATTCTGATTTTGATTCTGTTCTTGAGGAGGAGTTCCTGGTGCATTCTCCATTTCTTGATCATCATTTGCTTCAGGATTCGTTTGCTAAGCAACTTCAACTTGCTGCTTCTACAATGATGTTGATTCTTCTTCTGGATCTGTCTTGCGTACAAGTCCAATTACAAAATCATCATCACAATCCTGTACATCATTCAATTGTTCAGTTTCATCAAATACAGTATGTACAGATTCCTCAACACACATTGTCCTTTTATTATAAACTCTATATGCTTTACTATTAGAGGCATATCCTAAGAATACTGCCTCATCACTACGTTCATCAAACTTTCCTAAGTTCCTTTTACCATTGTTATGAACAAAGCATTTACAACCAAAAGATCTAAAGTAAGAAATATTAGGCTTTCTCCCTTTGATTAGCTCATAAGGAGTTTTGTTGGTGATGGCTCTAACTAATACTCTATTAAGAATATAGCATGATGTATTCACCGCTTCTGCCCAGAAGTTCCTAGGCAGACCACTTGAGATCAACATTGTTCTAGCCATGTCTTCAAGGCTTCTGTTCTTGCGTTCCACCACTCCATTTTGTTGTGGAGTTCTTGGGGCAGAGAAGTAGTGATCCATTCCATGCTTAGTGCAAAATTCATCGAACTTTGAGTTTTTAAATTCAGTTCCATGGTCCGATCTGAGGTGAATCAATGGATTACCTGTTCTTCTCTGTTCTTTCTTTACAAAGGCTACAAATTCATCAAATGTTTCATCTTTACTAACAAGAAAGAAAACCCAAGTAAACCTTGAAAAGTCATCAACAATGACCATAACATATCTCTTACCACTTCTGCTTTGGATTCTCATAGGACCACATAGATCCATATGAATAAGTTCCAAAAGTGTTTTGGTACTTACCATTTTCTTGGACTTAAAAGAAACTCGAGTCTGTTTTCCTCTAACACAAGCATTACACACTTTGTCATACAGGAACTTAATGCAAGGAAGTCCTTCCACTTGTTCCTTAGATCTCAATTTATCAAGTAAAGTAAAGCTTGCATGGCCAAATCTCTTGTGCCATAATAGAGGATCATCCTCAATGACACTAAGACAAGTTAAACTGCTATTAGGAACCTCGTTAAGATCCACAACATATGTGTTCCCTTTACGAGTTCCTTCTAAAATAATGTTCCCAGTGTCATTGTGATTGATCCTGCACTTATTGGAAGTAAAGCTTACAGAGTTACCTTTGTCACAAAATTGTGAAATACTTAACAAGTTGTGCTTGAGGCCCTCGACCAAAAATACATTATCAATTGCATGGGAACTTGACCTTCCTACTTTGCCAATAGCAACTATATCTCCTGTCATGTTATCACCAAAGGTCACAGTTCCCCCATAGTAGGCATCCAGTGAGAGAAATCTAGATTTGTCTCCAGTCATGTGCTTAGAACAACCACTGTCGAGGTACCAAGTGTTGTTCCCCCTCACTGAAACCTGCATAAGAAATCAAATGTTAGTTTCAGGAACCCAGGTTTCCTTGGGTTCCTTTGTAACAGCAGCAGGTTCATCATTCTTCTTGATCCAAATCTGTTCTACATGTTTTTCATTTTTCTGTGTACTCTTTTCTTTCTTAGGACACTTAACCTGTTTGTGTCCAGTATTGCCACAGAAATAACAAACAATACTACTAGGAAGGTCAACATACTTCTTTTCCTTTTGGAACTTCTTTTTGAAACCCAAACCTTCTGTTCTTTTAGTTTGAGCTTTGGTGATCCAATCTGGAACTCTATATTCTACATGTTGTTTACCTTTCCTGGCTTTCTCAAGTTCCCCCTCAATTCTTGCCTTATCCGCTTTTATATCTTCCAAATCAGATTTTAGTTTTTCGAAATTCGGATATTGAGCAAGTGGAGAAACTTTAGAATCAGGAGTATTAAGAAAGAGTTTCATCAAGGATAGTTCCACATTTAACATTATGTTATCATGTTTCAATCTATCTATAGTTTCTTTCAAATAATTATTATCATAAAAAAGACTAAAGAATCTATATTGAATATCAAATTTCATATTATCAACCCACTCACTGTTTTCTTTAAAAGTTACCAAAGCTTCATCACTTTGCTGTTTAGCTCTATGCAATTCTTTCAATTCTTGTTGAATTTTTTAAAACAGCAAATATTAAGTTTTCTTTAGAGAAATGTCTAAGTTCTTTTTAAGAAAACCATACCTCAGATTCTAGTTCCTTCAGTTTTGCTTTTTCATCAGTTTTTGCCATCAAGCATAGATGCGCAGTTTCCTCTGACGGTTGATCTTCCTCTTTTTCTGAATCCGAATCTCCCCAAGCAGCCAGCATGGCTTTCTTCACATTGTCCTTGGTGAAGTAAGGCTTATAGACTCTTGACTCTTTGGATTTCTCTTTGCCCTTTGTCTTTCCTTTCTCACCATCTGGTAGTGGACAATCTTTGATGAAGTGATCTTTAGACCCACATTTGAAACAAGTTGTGTTTATGGAACTTGCATACTTCTTGTTCCTATCAAACTTCTTGTAGTTCATCATCCTTTTGAACTTTCTAACTAGAATTGCCATTTTTTCCTCATCAGCTTCCGATTCCTCAGAGTCTCGAGCCTTAAGATCAAGACTCTTGTTCTTGGAACTTTCAGTATTGGAACTCAGGTGAAGTTCATGAGTCATCAATGATCCAGCTAGTTGATCCATGTTAAACTTCGTGAAGTCCTTGGCTTCTTGCATGGCAGTAACCTTGGATCTCCATCACTCATCTTGTGGTAGGCTCCTTAAGATCTTTCTTGCCTTTTCATCAATAGGAATGTGTCTGCCAAGGGAATTCAATTCATTAATAATATCATTGAACCTAGTAAACATTCCCTTTATAGATTCCTTTGATTACATTTCAAACCTTTCATATCTAGACATCAATAAATTAATCTTAGAACGTTTTACCTCATTAGTACTTTCTTGAGTTACCTCTAGTAGATCCCAAATCTGTTTAGCAGACTTGCATCCCATGATACGGTTATGTTCATGAGATCTATGTCCACAGTGCAAATACTTTATAGCTAAAGCATTTAATTCAAGTTTCTGATAATCTTCCTTATCATAATCAGAAATAAGTTTAGGAGCTACCTTGTTCTTATCATTGGTTGCAGTTATTTCAAAATAACCAGTTTCAATAACACGCCAAACCTGGTAATTTTCAGCCTTGATAAAGATCTCCATCCTGTTCTTCAAATAGGTGTAAAACTTACCATTGAACATGGGTGGATGTTGGGTGGAATACCCTTCTTCAAGTTTCTCCTTGTAATTCATCTCTCCAGGAACTTACTCAGCAAAGTTATCTGCTTACACGTGAGAACCTTGCTCTGATACCAATTGTTAGTCGAGACGATTAATACAAGAGGGGGGTGAATTGTATTAAGTTCCTAATGACTAGTTTTTGCGGATTAATAAACAATGCATAAAGGAACTTGCTAGAACACACAGATTTTACAAGGAAACCTTCTAGGGCCCAACTGGAAGTAAAATCTCGACCCTGCCTTAGGGATTTCAAACACACAAACTTCACTATAATAGGGCAAACACCAAGTTACAACCTATTAGACACGAACCTTTATTTTCACAAGATCCTCACTGGACTTGCTACTTGATAGGACCCTACAAAACTCTCAGCCTCACCTAGAAGCTTACAAAACTGTATGTAAAGCAAACAATAAACTCACCCAAATAACCCAACCCAATACAAGTGTACGACACTGACAGGGTAAAGTCGTATCCCCTAATCAAAAGTAAATACTTAAGTCCTCTAACTAAAGTAGATAGGGAAGTAGGGTCGAACTCCACAGGGAAACAAGTCTTTTTACTCCTAATTAATTATTATAATCTAAATTATCTAAGTAACCAATATTTTTGGGAATAAATTCTATACTACGAAAAATAAGTTTAGGGAGAAAAACAATAATAAGAAGGCCTAGGGTCACAGGTTCACCAATAATTAATATTCCGGGATAAAACATAATAATTAATAATTAACATTGCACAAATAACATGATTAACAGGCTCTCGCAATTTATTAATCAACATAGATCTAACAGGCTCTCGCAATTTACTAGATCTAAGTTCCTATTAAAAATAGCCTTTAATATTAAATTAACATATGCTCGATTCATCAATTCAATATTGCTAAACATTCACAATCAAATTACATCTGCTCGATTCATAATCTAATTGCAAAGAATTAAAACAATTCAATAAGAAATTATCATGCAATACCAATAATCAATAATAACAAATTATCCCTTCATATTAATTATGGATCCCCATAAACCCTAGAATTAAACTACTCAGACATAATCATAACTAAACTAATCAAATAAATAAAACAAAACATAATCAAAGAAGTAAATGAAATAGCTGAAATTAAAAGAGAAGAAAATTTTACCAAAAGAAATCTAGATTAATGAAAGTAATTAAGAACAAAAGTTGAGAGAGAATTTAAGAGAGAGAAATATCCTAAGTAGAGAGAGAAAATCTAAAAAAGAAGGTAATCCAAAATTACGTACATAATTTGTACTTAAACATTCCTCAAAACAAAAATTAAAACTAATCTAATCAGCTCTGAGAAAAACATGCGCCCGATCGGGCCTGCCTTTTTTGCCTTGCCCGCTGCTGGTGTGCTGCGCCCGATCGAGCTTACGCTCACCCGATCGGGCGTGCCTCTTCCTTGAGGGTCTTTATGCGCGCAGCCTCCTGATCGGGCGTATGCTTGCCCGATCGGGCCCGGTCTTCTTCTTCGAGGCTTGGGTTTCGATTGGGCTCAATTCCTCGGCCCAATCTAAGTTTCCTCATCGGGTCTTGATTAATCGATCCAATAGCCCCGGTATCTCATACCGATCCCTTAATCATCGGCTCTCACCGATCCTGGGCTTCAAGAGTAGCTGTGTCTTTCTAGCTTCCGTAGTTGATCCATAAAAACCCGGGAAAATGCTCCAACAGTGCAATTTCTTATAAAATACAACTAAAACTACGAAAACACTAGAAAACACAAATTAGTAATAAAAGTGGCTCTAAGGAGCCAAAAACACTACTAATTATGACCGCGGGACGGGGGTAAAAAACACTATATAAATTGGATATATCAAACTCCCCCAAGCCAAACCTTTGGTTGTCCCTAAGCAAAGAGCTCATCAATGAACATATAAAACATGGCTCATCCCAATAAACAAAATCAAGCACAAACGATTCAAGATAAATCTATTGAAAATGCTTCAATGTCAATCAATCTCATACATCTAATTATCATTCATCCCCAACAATTGTCAAGTAAAGCAAACCACATGAGCATATAGAATTCAAGACTAGTGCTAACGCACTCAACTCTCATTTATGTGGCGAGTAAAAGATGTACTCGATCGCTCTCCAACCAACCCATTTACTTGTGAACAATGCCCACCCATCTCACACTCTTGTGTGTTTAAAACAATGAACGCTCAACCTACTAGTCGACTCGAAATATGTCAAATCATAACTTGCATTGATAGACAACACTTTCACATTCACACAACTCTATGCACAAAGGTCGGAAGGTCTCTAAAGCTTGTAATGTAAGGATAGGGTAAAGGGTAGGATAAATTTGGGAACAAGTGAGAGAAAAGCTATGCTTAAGGGAGCAAATCCTAATAAAGCCCATGATCAAAATAAATAATGATCAACATCTCCTACATAACCAACTCTAACAAAAATCCACCAAACATACTCCAATCATAATAAACAATCCCAACACTTACAATTTCACTCATAAAAATATAATAATGAAGAAGTGGAGTGAATAAACAAACTTTATTTCCAAACATGAATTTTTCATTGAAGCTCCATTTTTTTTTTCTTTTGAATCAACCTCCAACTAGAACATTTGAACATTGAACATTTTTTTTCCTTTTTTTTTTATTGAAGCTCACTTATTTTTTCACATTTTTTTCTCTTGAACTTCTCTTTTTTTTCATAACATCATGCTTTTTTTTTTCAAGAAAATATAACTCTCAAACTCATAAAAAATAAACATGATAAAAAACAAAACAACTTCTCAAAAACCCACCCAAGTTGTGCAATTAATAAGCACACTACAAACTCCCTCACCTCACTCACTAATAGCTCCCCCAAGCCAAGCTTGGGACTAGTAACCAATGGGGCAAAATAGGCTTGTAATGTGGCTAATAAACAACAAAAAGTCAAGGCAACGTAGCAAGAAGGGAAAATTGTATCTACAATCATCTGGAGGCTACCTAAAAGAATGAACGCCTTCGTCCTCCTCAATGTGCATAATATTGAGCTATATAAACATTACTAATAGTTGCAAACCAATACTCAAATTCATTGATATATCAGGAACTATGGAACTATCACACATTCCTAACCAAATCAACTAGTCAAGCACTATATTCACAAATAGCTGGCAAAATTGACGCATGTTTAGGAATCCAAACAATTAAACTTCAAATCATGATCAACAAATTCACAAAGCTCATTATCATATACCAAGAATCAAAACAATATTTTCCAAGTATGGGACACAGGGAAGCATGAATTATAATTCATTGGAACGTATTTTTGGATTTTTTTATTTTTCAATTTTTTTGTATTTTTCATATATAAGAAAGCAATAAAACTAACCTAGAAAGCAATAAATCTATCGTAAGAAAACACACCAAAAATAAAATAAAAGAGCAAAAGAAAGATACCAAATCCAAAATCTCCCCCAAGTCAGAATCAGACAATGTCCTCATTGGCTCGGGAACTAGCCCAGCATAGCTAGTCCTGATCATCCTCATCCATGGAGCCGAAACCTGCACCTCCACTGCCACCTGCACCACCTGCACCAGATGAGCTACCACCAAAATAATCAGCATGAAAACTCCCCCCCGCCGGTCCCCCGAAAGGAATATCCTGGCCGTACCCATGGAAGGAAGAATAGTCAGTGTAAATACCATGGGCAGTGGAATCCCTATCGTATCCCTGGGGTGGAGGCTAAAACCAGTCAGGGTGAATAGCGTCGTCAGGAATGTTGCCCCGACGAGCATAATCATCGTACATAGGGTAGAGAGCTCTACCCTGGTTCCTCTCTAGGTACCCTAACCTCTGGTCTATGGAGCCTACCATCCTCCTAAGGTTAGTATGGAAATGCTTGATACGTCCTAAGGCCTGACCTATACTATGAAGGTCCCAAACTGGGTCAGAGTCAACATGAGGGGCGGAGTGAGACATGCGAGGTGGAGAGAATTCCACCTCGGGCTGAGGCTGAGGCTGGGGTGGTGGAACTGGTGGTGGTGGTGCTTGCCCCTTAGCGTTGGCAACTAAAACATCATATGAGTAGGACGGTTGCCCTGGGGGAAAGGCGGTCAAGTCAGGACTGGGTAAGGGAAAAATGGGCAAAGGTTGCTCGCTCCCGGTCCTAATACACCAGTGGGGTGTCTGCTCACCATCAGATCGTACCCAACCTAACTCCTCTAGGTACCTAATGGTCATGTAGGTGTCAGGTCCACAGTTGGTCATCTGGAGGGGTCTAGCCTCTACAAAACCGGCCTTCTTAATAGCTATCCTGGTGATAAGGCCGCCTAGACGGATGGGGTTAGTAGCGGTGTTACTAGCCGTAGCATGCCTAGCTAAGTGATAGATGATATACCTAGCTATTTTAAGCTTCCCGAATCCGAACACATAATGACCAATAACAGCAAGTTAATTGGTCTGACAGTTATGGGGCTCGTTCCTATGGGGCTCGTTCCTACCTAAAAAGCAAACACCGGCAAATCGTTGCCAAACTTTAGGAACGGGGTGATGGATTAGTTTAGCACTAGCATGTTGAGCGTTAGGCGCTGGCAAACTAGTCAAGGCAGTATAAATGTCTTCCATTTTGTATTCAGCATGCCATTGGTGAGGCAAATCAGCTTCCAAATAAAACAATTTACAAAAATCAACAAAAGTTCAAGTAATATTTCTATTATTTAACCTAAAAATTAATTTTGGCCCATTTTTATGGCTATAAACATGCAAAGAGGAAAGAAATTCACAGGTTAATTCACGATAAGTGGCATAATGCATATCAAAGAATTTCCTCATACCAATATCGTTAAAAAATCTCCTAACATAATCATATAAACCTAATGCTTCTAAAATAGGGCGGTGTAACCACCGTGAAGGAATTACCTCACGCCCTTAGAGTTGCTCAAGCTTTTCCTTCTGTTCCAGGGTTGCTATTTTGATCGTCGGCCAATGCGGTAGTTGCAACGCCGGGTCATATTGCTGACTTGAGCTTGAGCTTCCCCCTAGAAGTGTTCTTGCCCTCTTTGCCGCCATTTTTGATATTTTTTTGAAAATGGGTCTAGAAATTATTTGATTGGAACTTGAAGATTTTAGTGTAGAAATGTAGAGGATGAAGAGGAGATCAAAAATATGTAAAAAGTTTTGGATTTGGGTAAGAAATGAAGGAGAAATCTTAGAGAGAAGGTAGAGAGAATTTGAGTTTTAGAGAGAGAAAGTAATGGAGGAGAGAAGAAATGAGGGAAGCTAGAAGAAAAGAGAGAAGAAAAAGGGGGCGGATGACCTCGCGCCCGGTCGGGTACGCCTCTTCTCGCGCCCGGTCGGGCGAGATTTGCCCGATCGAGCGGACAATTTAGTCCGTATACGACGAGTTTCGCGCCCGATTGGGCAAAATTACTTGATTTTGAAGCCTTGCTCTCGCGCCCGATCGGGCGAGCTTCTCCCGGTCGGGCCCGAGGCTAAATTGTCGAATTTTTATTTTCTTCTTTTCTCCAAAATTTGGCTAACTCTTTTCCTTCAAACCTGTACAAACACTCATAAAACTCATTAAATTCCCTCATCTCTCCTCTCATAAGAAAAAAGGAAAGAAAAACTAGTCTAAAAAGCATTAAAAATACGGGTTGCCTCCCGCAAAGCGTTGGTTTATCTAGGTCCCGCACGACTTTCTTACCAAGTATAATAACTAGGGCCCTTGGCCTAATGCTTGATCGGGCGGTTTCTCACCCGGTCTAGCGGTGTTTAGGCTATGACGCGGCTTCCTGACATACCCTGTGGGACGCCAATTCACTTTGTCTGGTGGATCCTCCTTGACTTGAACTGGGGGTTCTTCAATGCTACGCACCGAAGATCCTTCTCTGATCGAGGTTTGCTTCAAATTGTCTTTGCATTCAACACTTGCTACTCGATCTGGCGGAACACTTACCGTAGGCTCCACCTTTTCATCCTCAAAACCAAGACCAACAGTGTAAAGTGCTCTTTTTATTGCATCGACTTCCTTCTGCCATTTGTCTATCTCATCTGAAAGGGATGCAACACAAGATACCGCCTCCAAGGGATCTTTTTCAAGAGCTTGGGGCTTGTTAGAATAATTCTCAACCACATTAACACTAAAACATTTCTCCTCAGTCATGGAGCTTTTAGGGGTATTATTAAGATTAAAAATAACTTTATCATCCCCTACTGATAGTGTTAACTTACCACTTCTCACATCTATGATTGCTCCTGCAGTGTTAAGGAATGGTCTACCCAAAATAATTGGGATTTGCACATCCTCAGCCATATCAAGAACAACAAAATCAACAGGTATATAAAATTTACCTACTCTAACGGGGACGTCCTCTAAAACACCTAAGGGGTATTTAAAAGAACGGTCGACCATTTGTAGAATAATATTGGTAGCTTTTAATTTACCCATATTCAGTTTGGAACACACAGATAATGGCATGACACTAACGCTAGCACCCAAATCACACAATGCATTATCAATCGTTAGATTGCCTATATGACAAGGGATAGAAAAAATACCCGGATCTTTTAATTTAGGTGGAGACTTATTTTGAAGTACGGCACTACACTCTGCAGTGAAAGCTACTGTCTCTACCTCACTAATAGACCTTTTCCTTGTCAATATTTCTTTCATAAATTTTGCATACGAAGGAATTTGTGTGATTAATTTAGTGAAAGGAACTGTTACCTTCAAATCTTTTACCATCTCCAGGAACTTACCAAACTGCTTATCCAAGTTTGTCTTCAATTGACGATTGGGGAATGGAAGTTTGATAATTGGCTTCGGAGCATTGTTGCTCTTGTCTGGAGTAGCCATCTTCTCTGGAGTCGTACCTTGCAATGTAGAATTAGATGTGTTAGTATTATCCTTTAGCCCTGCAGGGCTATTAACTACATTGTTTGGTTTAATGGAATCAAGATTAGCATTATTTAATAAAATAGGTTCATCAACTGTGGGCATAGGGGGCCCTTCATAGTTTGAACCACTCCTTAGAGTAATTGCATATGCTTGATCCGTAGGCCTAGTCGGCTGTGCCGGCAGAGCTCCCTGCTGGCGGGCTTGTAGAGTAGCGGAAAGTTGCGCAATATGATTATCTATAATTTTATTATGTGCTAGAATTTGATCAATTTGCGCATCTCTACTCTCCATGGGCTTCTGCATATTAACCAACATTGCTTTAATTTCCACCAAAGAAGGGTCGAAAGATGAGGAGGTTAGATGTGATTGGTTCTTCTGGCCAGCATTGGGATGGTAATATTTATGCTGCTGTTGCTGTGGTGCCTGTGGTTCTTGTGGTGGTGGATTTTGAACATTAGTACTCCGGTAGGAAAGGTACGGATGGTTCCGATACCCAGGATTGTATGTGTTGGAGTATGGGTTATTCTTCCTATAAGCTTGAAAGGCATTAACTTGCTCCACGGAACTCCTGCAATCTTGTTCCCAATGACCTATAATATCACAATTTTCACAGAAAGCCTCATTAGAATTATTAATAATCGCAGAAACATAAGCTACATTGGCAGTGCTAAGATTATCTAATTTTTGGCATATAATCATTTGAGCTTGCAAAAAGGATACTGTAGACACCCATTTGTGTCTCCCCAAAACCAAACCCCGTGATGAGTACCTTTCGCGTCGAATCATAATCGAATGAAGCGAAAGTGTGGAAAGGTCTAGTGTTGCGGGTAGTTTTTATTCTTTTCTCTTCTCTCTGTTTTTGAAAACTTATTTTAAGAAAACAGCCAATCCAGTTTAGTTGGTCCATGATATGGGTCCAATAGTAGTGTAGTTGGATGGGGCTTGCAAAGACCTTTCCAACGATATATTATAAGCCCAATTCCGATGAATATTGAGGACGTTATGGCCGATTTACAAAAAACTAGGCCCGGTTTGAGCTTTATATACGGCCCAATGATCTAGGGGAGGGCCTAATATGATTTATCATTCCTAATGCAATTAGGAATGGTTTTAGTCTTCTAGATTTAGACCTGTTCAACGGGCCGGGCCGGGCCGGTCAGGGCTTTATATGAAATGGGCCGGGCCGGGCCGGGCTAAGACTAATCCAAAATGGGCTGAACTAGTCCGTGGGCCATGAAGCCTGGCCCGGCCCGGCCCATTTAAAAATGTATAAACAAGATACAACCACCAGAAAGTAAACACAATATAATTAAGAGAATTATAAAGGGCCTTTAAGGGGCCTTATAAAGGGCCTTAGCCAACAAGTTAAAAGTAGAGAACTGAGTAATGTTCTTAACAATAATTTGTTACAATAATAAATAATTAAGCATAGTTAATTGTCTTCCCAAGCATCTTGTTGCTAATAACTTTTTGACGAATCTGATTTTACTGAGTTCACAGGAGCTCTAGCCATGACTTCAAAAATGCCCCAAAGAAACAAAAAAATCTCTTGATGTCAAAGAAAGCATTTTCATGTGATCCATGCATCCCATTAATAACTGATGTTCTGTATTGCAGCTTCACAGCTTGGTTAATACTTCAAGAATGTCGTCTGACATGCATAATTCAGAACATATAGGAGTCAAAACATAACACTAACATCATGTTCTGCCATATAAAGCAGAAACAGAAGCTTTAAAATAGAGCAGAAACAGAAGCAGCTTTCACAGCCTGTGCCTTGGGATCAGCCTTCTTTACATCTGCCAGATAAATGATGTTATGATGTCAGGTATCCTTCTAGGATTTTAAACACATCCATAAGTGCAACTGGTCGGAACTGAAGAACAAAATTGAAAACTGGAAAGAGAGATTGCATGAATATATATATAGCTAATAATGTTAGCAGGATTATACAATGCATTGTACAATCAAGAGGAATTTTTCCCATCACTTACTAACTGATAAATATCGGTACTCAAATTAATGTCAGCCTAAAAAAATACAACCAAGAATTTAAAGCTTTAAAGCAGAAGCAGTATCATGTTCTGCCATATAGAGCAGAAACAGAAGCAGTAAAATATGATAACCAGAGGCAGAATATTTAATCTGAACAACATGAATTGACAGCTAACAGAAACAATAAAAAGCAATCATAATTACTAAGCAATAAAAAGCAAAAACATAAAAACAATTACCTAGTATAGAAAACTATCATCAACCTCCTCATCATCATCATCTCTATCATCAATGGCCTCATCATCATCCGAGCTAGAATCACGATCCAAATTTGAAGGGATGTTATATTCATCACGGCGCCAATCTTGAACACAAACTAGGGCTTGAACCGTTGAGGGTTTCAATGAGCTACGATTAGGAGATATAGTTTTCCCCCCTACACTAAAAGCCGACTCGGAAGCCACCGTACTAACCGGAATTGTTAGAAGATCTCGTGCCAATATTGCAAGCTCCGGAAATCTCACGACATTTTGTTGCCAATACTCTAAAATATCTAGCTCCATGTTCAAATCAAGCTCCGATTCCTCCAAATATGACTCAAGTTGGGACTTTTTTGTTTGAGTCCTTGTAATTCTTGAACTATAGCTTTGATAATCATCAAAGAAGTTTTCATCTTCAATCCTACTACTTGTCGTAGATGGAGCAACAATTGGAGAAGTTGAAAATGTTGACTTATACTCATTATACAAAGATCTTAAAGTGTTCAACACTTTTTCAACTTTACACATAGCCTCATCCGAATCATATATCTTGTCAAAACAATATTCCACAAACTTTAACTTAAACCTTGGATCAAGAATTGCCGCACAAGCTAGAAATATGTTATACTCGGACCAATATTTGTCAAACTTTTCCAACATGGGTAACACCATTTGAGCTAAAAATTCATGTGGACCTTTAGATGTCTCAAGTAAACGACGATGCACCATACATGCTCCCTTAAAATACATGTTAGAAGTTGGAGACTTATTGGCCGAAAACATACATGTAACATCATAAAAGAGTTTCAAAAACTTGTGAACAACACTCAAATTTTCCCATTCATCCTCCAAAGGCACATTACTCTTGAAAGATGCATGTAATGACCCCAAATGAATAAAAACATCTTTGTAGTAAAGCACATTATCAAGCATCATATATGTAGAGTTCCAACGAACTTGCATGTCCATACGAAGTTTCCTCTTAGCCTCTAAATGAAAATGCTTTTGAGCGGTATCATAAAAGTCCTTGCTTCTAGAAGATGATCTTGTAACAAATTTTACCAAGTTTCTAATCTTATCTAATATTTTCTCAATACAAGATAGACCGGATTGGACAATAAGATTGATGATATGAGCACAACATCTTATATGAAAAAAACAACCACCACTAACCAACATACCCCTTGACCCAAGACGATTTTTCATGTGCTTAATCATCACATCATTATAACTTGCATTGTCAACCGTTAAGCTAAGCACTTTGTCATCTAAATGCCATTGATTAAGAAACATAAAAATCTCTTCGGAGATGCTTTGTCCATCAAAAGGGGGTGACAATGATGTGAACTTAATAATCCTTTTATGAAGTTTCCAATCATGATCAATAAAATGGGCAGTTATGCAAATGTAATGTTGCCAAGTATGTGATGATTTCCAATTATCAGTTGTCAAACATATTCGTCCGGGTGCATTCCTCAAAATTTTTTTAATTTTCTCTCTATAAGAGGCATACAAAGAAAAAAGGTCTCTAGTTAAAGTTGCTCGACTAAATGGTTTAAATTTAGAATTAGCCTTTAACATCATCCGCCTAAAACCTTTTTCTTCTACGGTCGAAAAAGAATGAGAACCTTCAACAACATATAATAAAATCTCTTTTCTTAATTCACTCATATCAAAAACAAATTCTTCATCATCCTCAACCGCCTCACCGAGTGGAAGTCCCTTAGTTCGTTTTTTACACACATCAAGCAAATGACGTATCAAATGAGATGTGCCACTATTATTGTGGGCAATTAACTCCAATTTACAATGCTTACAAATAGCGATTCTCTCACCTTTTGCATTCGTTTCTTCCGTCATTTCTCGCCAAACTTTAGATTTCCTACTCCTTTTACGCTTACGGGCGGCATTAGATTCATCAACCTCATCATCTACCGGCATTGACATTGTAGTTGCTTCACTTTCCATGGTTAAAAAAACTACAAAAGTAGGTAATTAATAATTATTAACCCACTGCCATTATTATTAACATGAAAACTAAAATTGTATAACATTAATCAATTACCACAACTAACAGTAATTCCTTGTTGTCAAAAAAAAAAAAAAAAAAAAAAAAAAAAAAAAAAAAAAAAAAAAAACTAACAGTAATTCCTGACAAATTATTACTCCAATGTTACAGATCAAATCCCAATAGCAATTATTACTCCAAATACATTACAAAAACAAAATGGGGGTAGCAAAATTTAATCGAAACCCGATATTACATATTAAACACAGCTCCTAATTTCAAACTAAACTAAATTGACAAAATTAGCAATAGAAGAAACATACGAATTGCATAGGAAACTACATTAATCTTCTCATTAATAATGAAAATCACAAAAACATACAAATTCCAGATGAGACAAATCAAAATAATTGAAAAAATAAATTAAAATGTACTACTTGAATATGATCGAGAATAATTGAGCGAAATCGAACAACATACCTTGGTAATTAAAATGATATGACGAAATCAAGAAGGTGATAAAATGAAGATTTAGAATTTGGGAATTTTTTTAGGGTTCATCATTTGGGGGAAATAGGGGATTTTGAAAGGGAATTTTTTTTGTTTTTTTGAAACTGACGTTAGAAAGGAGGAAATTTCTTTGGAAATTTGTTTTTTTATTTTAGTACTAGTAATTATAGACCCTATAAGAATTAAAAAAAAAAACCCTATAAGAGTCCAGCCAAAAAATTATAAACCCTATAAGAGCCCAGCCCAGCCCTGTAAGGATCCATGGTTAGCTGACCCTATAAGAACCCGACCTGTTTAATTATTGGACGGGCCTGGCCCGTTTATAATTGGGCTGGGTCAGGGCTTTTGATGGACCCTCTGTCCATTGAACAGCTCTATCTAGATTCTTCTAGAAGGTTCTTTTCATTCCTAATTCAATTAGCATTGATAAATTGACTTTTGTTGACTTTTCAGAGTTTTATTTAAAATCAAATAGCATTTTCGAAGAAATTATATTATTTTATCCTCCAGTACGGTAAACTTATCGGATTTTCAAAAACGCGTTAAATTTGAGCTTGGCGTCTGACCCCAGGCCTTGGCGCCTGGAACCAGGCCTAGCGCCTGGCGCTAGTGCTGGCGCCTGACGCCAGCTAGCCAGGGTTGGGGCCAACTCTGTTTTCTGAGCGTCAGACTCTGTTTTGTTTAATTTATCTCTTTGGCTGATTTTCTCTATATATATCGTATTAAAAACTCCGTTTTCATTCACCAATTCTCCTCATTCGCAAGTTTTCATCAACAATCATTAATTCTTTAGCATTCTCTAAATCATTCATCTCTCTTAAACATTCAATTCTTTCTTACTTTGTTTTTACATACAAAATTCCGCATTCACAAGATTTAGATACACCTAGCCATATTCGAAGTTGCCTTCGCCCTAGACGTGAAAGGTTTAATTTATGAGGGTTTGGTCCCAAATCTCTATTTCAATTATTTAATTTAATTGTTTGTTTATTATTTTCCTTGAAGTTACTAACGTGTGTATTTTGTAATTAGAAAGAGGTACGAGGCATCAAAGTAAGTACTTTAATGGTTTTAATTGATGTTATGATGTAGAAATCATGTTTATATTGTTATTATGATATTCCTAGTATCATGTCTAGGTTAATTTTAATATTAAATATGATTGTCATGATGCTTCCTATGTTCTTCCTAATATTTATGATTGCTAGTATCATGTTAGGGTTAAAGATTTCATTTTTATATCTTAGTGACATGCTAGGGTTTGTTATTAATCTTGTTAGTATCATGCCTAGGATCTTGCTATTATTATGCTTTAATATTAACATGAACATGATTATGTTTATAATTGTTATAATTTATGATGATTATGAATATTATTATTATTATGAATATTATTATTATATTTGTGATGATTATAATTATTATTTTATTATTATGATTATTATGTTGCTTGATGATATTTATTGCTTGATCACATCCTTTATGCATGTTTAAAGGGATTTTGGTACTTGTAATCACACTTTATAAGATAATTAATAATCTTGTTTAGGGTTAATATGATTATAAATTCAAGTGATCGCCAATAATAGTTTATTTGTGCATTAAATCCAACCAACATAGATAAACAGGTTTAGGGTTAATCCTATTGATTGCATGTTAATTAAAAAGCGCACATGAATACGATCGGAATAAAGTAGAGGCCTATTATTAGGGCAGATTCAATCTCTTTTAGGTTGGATTTGTACCTTCATCCCCGAACCCTTATTTGGTTCAAGACCTTATGGAGTTGACGATCTCTTGGATTGTTAAGGGGTGTAACCTTCACCTCGTGAATGGTTTACAAGTTCCTAAAAAACTTGTTGGCGACTCTTTTGCTCTATCTTCTTCCCTTTTGGACGCCACCGTACTTTAGTGTATGATCACAGTGGGGTTCAAGCTAGTGGGATTAAAGCTTGAAATTTATTCCCTACAGTTTTTGGCGACTCCACTGGGGAGGATTTCTATTTTAATTCCTGAATTTGTTTCGGCAATGATTTAGAATGAGTGGATGAGACTCGAAAAGTTCTAAGTATTTCATGTGCGTAATTTTGATTAACATTATTGTCATATGAATAAAAAAGATCTCATTGGAAAGACCATTCGTAATGAGTTAAAAACATAGGATTTTACACGTAGGAAATTTGAGAAATATCTTTCACAACTAGGACTAAAATAACACCGCGCGAAACTGGAAAATTTTATCAAGCATAGAAAGCTGCTGAGGCATGTGGGAAGTAGCGTCAGGGGCCAGAGCTTGGCGCCAGCATTTTAGTCGTAGTGCCAGACGCCAGTATTGGCGCCAGGTGCTACAGTTAAAAGTTGGCGCCAGTCTCTGTTTGCTGGCGCCAATTTCCCCCAATACCGAGCCAGAAATATGCGTTCTAATTTCGACCGGTTTTTCGTATTGTTTGCTCGATCCTACTTCCTGATTGAATTTTTTCTCACTTTTCTGAAACCCATATGTGCTCTACATATGGACATAACCCTCTGGGAATTCATGCTCCATCTACCTGATTGAACGCTCTGTGCAACAAAGGGTACATCCGAGATGTTGAATTCACCAAACCATGGAAGCGAGTTTTTTCTAAAACTCGCGGTGCCCCATCCACTCGCGCCAACCCTTCACGGTTAGGCTTCCGCGCGGTGCATCCGGACAATTAACCATGGACCCTCTTTGACTAAACCATATCCCGAACTTTAGAGAACTAGAGCCATGGTTAGGTTGCGAACGCATTGCATCATATTGTGCCTACTTGACTAATTGTGCATCATTTGTTGTGCATATATATGTTTCTCTTAACCGTTTGTTTACTTGTGTTGAGACTAAATAAATTAATGACTTAAAGAACTTTGCCTAATTAATTAATTAGAGTCAATAAAGTCTAATATTTTAATCGGAATTGACCTAGTACGAATTTAGGCATACCCCAGTTGACTAATAACACAAAAAACAGTCCCAGACCGAAGCTCCAATATTGGCGCCAAGGTATGAGCTGTAGCGCCACACTATGGAGTGTAGCGCCTGATGACAACTATGTTTTCTGGCGCCAAGCTCCACAGTGTGACGCCAGTCCTGTCGCTTGGCCGACAGTTCGGATTTTTAGTCGAGTCATCACCTAGTGTCTAATTAACCAGTTTGCTAATTATTTCGGTTAATTTTCGCTGTCAATAACACCTTGTCGAGTCATTGATCGATTCTTAGTCACATAGTCTAGCCACATGGTCATGACACGAGTCTTAACGCACCATCTACACTCACTAGTCTTTGCACACACTTTGAGTATATGTCACGATGACCATGTTTTAGGTTCATGCATGAGTCGGTCTTTTCCGTCATTTGAGTTGGGGGGTACATTTTATTCCTAATTCTTCATATCCTTCCACCTTCATCAATCTTCTTCACATTCTATTCCAATCTTTCTTCACTTCCTCCATCCATTGCATGTTGAATAAAGTTTGAGTCAAAAAATTAACAATAAATATCCCCAAATTCCTTTTCCACAGTGCTTGGTCAAGGAGAGAAGGGCGATTAATCAAGGACAACCTCTTTATTCAAGTCTCTCTTTTCGATAAACCGACTCATCAAAAGAGGAAGGCTAAGAAGATAATGGCAACTCAAGAAGAAGTCAATGATCTTAAGAACCAACTGGCTACCGTGACTTAGACACTGAAGCTTCTCGCACTCAAGATCGATGACCCCGTGAAGCAACAACAGATGGACCTCATGCAAGAGAGCCTAAGCAAGTTGTCTAGCGATTACAAATTTCAAGAGCTTACATCACAAGGGGTCTCAGTGGACAAAGATCTTCTTCCGCAGAAGTTCAATGCCAACGACATCCCAAAATTCAAGGCAACGGATAATCCTTACTTTCATCTAAGAGCTTTTGAAACCATAATGAGTATTAAGGGTATCGATAAGAAGGTTTTTCCCTCTCTGTTCTCACTATCTCTTGAAACCGTTTGCCAACAATGGTACTTCTCCCTTGACAAAGAGAAAACATCTACTTGGGAATCGATAGTAAACGCTTTCGTTGATAGATACAAGTGCAATATCCAAGTTGAAACCGATCATAGACAACTTGAGATGCTAAGACAAAAAGAGAATGAAGGTTTTACTTCTTTCTTTAATAAATGGAGGGAAACTTCCACCAAGATGATTGAGGTCCCCACCGAAAAGGAGTCTGTGAGGATGTTTGTCAAGAATCTCCAAGAAAAGTATTCAAAGCACTTAAAATATCAACACAACTTGAATACCTTCAAGGCCATTTATGACATCGGAATTGAAATCGAAGACGACTTCGCAAAGCAAAAAGCTACTAACAATAGTAACCACGGTGGCTGGAAAGGAAAGAAGAGCGACAATCCTTCTTCTTCCGAAAACGCCCACTCTATTAATAATTTTAGTACCTTTGACCATAATGATGTCTTAGCCATGGACAATCAAGGATCTAAAAGGAAACCCAGGCGAGAGTTTACACCCATTGGAATGACCTACGATGCTGCTTTCGATCGTCTCTATGATCGAGGATTAATCAAACCTATTGGCCCTACCGAGGACCCAACACCAGAAAATCGATCTTCGAGATGGAATCTAAATTCCTATTGCAAGTACCATCGAGGAAACGGTCATACCACTGATGAATGCTACAGGTTTCAAAATCTCATTCAAGATCTCATAGAGGCAAACAAGATCCCATTGCCTCTAGCTAGCGAGAAGACTGGGTGATGATGACGCGAACAACACAAGACAAGAGGCGAGCTTCAACGACAAGATTTCGTGACCTCTTTTTCTATTTCTTCTTCATTTTTTCCTTTCCTCAATAAGTCTAGAATAGGCACCTTTTCTTTCTCCTTAGATTTATTTTGTAGGATCATTCTTTATTTTCTTTTAATAAAATGAGCATTTTATTTCCTTATATATGATCATCACATTGCATAAAAAAAAAAAAAAAAAATTCCATGTCGAATTAAGCACAAGGTATACCAATGATTTGAGGCACCCTTTGTAGCCACATCATATCTCATTTCACCCTTCAGTTATACAATCCTTTCTTCATAAACCACTTTGAGCCTCGTCTAACGATAGACCCTTCATTTTTTCAACCTACATCTACCTAACCTTGGGATGGGATGGTGTGTAACTTATGCAATTCTAAATAGCTTGAGTGAATTCAGAAGATTAAAATAGCAAAAATAAGCAAAAGCAAAAAATAAATAAAAGTGTACAAAAGGGCAAGTGTTCCAATGTCTTTGATATGAAAATATCTTTGATATGAACAAGTCTCAGATTGCGTCTCTTATCGAGTGCTCGGTATCGTGCCTGAGAAACATGAATGCCAAGTGAGTGATAGACCGCATGATCGGGATTTCCCACACTTATAAAAATAAAATAAATGCTAAAGCAAAAGAAAGAGCTAAAAAAAGAGTAGAAAACCTCAAGCATGAAAATATAAAGATTCAAAAGCAAGGTTGCACACCTTGGGGGCTTATCGAGGGTCTTGAGCCTTTATCCCTTTCTTCTTCTATAACCTTTAGCCTAACCACGTTACAACCCTTAAAAGACCTTTTTTGAGGTATACACACTTGTGCGAGGTTCGGCTAGAGCTACGTTCGGACTGATTCCTAACGGATACGTAGACAACCTCACATCGAGGTGCGGCCGTAATAAACATGCATTCATACTCACATTCACACACTTACACCATGATCATATCAAGGGATCTCCTATGCTCATCGCTTTTCACGTAGAGCTAGACTTGGGGGCTTGATCCTTATATCATTAGCTTACCTAGCCTAAGAGTCACCACAATTTGACTCTTCTAAAAATAATATTTTCTCCACACACTTAGCCTTTACAACCTAACTTTAGTGTCACTTTCACACAATGCACAGATACATGACCAAATATACTTCCCTTATGAACCCTTTGTCATGGAATCTTAATACAACGTTGAAGCATGCCTTGTCATATCAACATCACTCATCATTGCATCACGAAGTATGAAGTACTTAGCCTCCGTGCCTAAGTTACCCAAATACTTTCATCATTGAGTCAACCATTGAGATAGCCTAGGATGAATTAATCCTTGCACCTTGAGAGATAGTATCAAACAACATTTGTTTAAGCTCATTCAACATGCATCTTCAAAACTTCACTTCGATTCCTTTTTGCGTCTTTCTTTTTCGGGAGAAAGTCGGTACCCTCCACAAAAATGACGGAAATTTTTGCTTTTTTGCATTTTCGAGTCGCACGATCACATTAATGAGCGATACGTGTAATTTCACTTTGAGTTGAGTCAACCTCGAGTCAATCACATCGAGTCAAGTTTATACCTTGAGTCGTGTCAAGTTATTGAGTCAAGCAACATTAAACCTTAGGTCATCCCTAAGATAATTGAAAAGATTGGCAAAGTTCTATAGTAAAAAATAAATACAGGTGCAGCAGAATAAAGAAGACCCTACTCCAATTCCTAGCGCCAGAGATATCTCAACAACGAAAGAGCTCGAAGCCTCTCAGAAAGGTGATTTCGACCTCATACAACGATTTCGGGTTCCTTGGTACGCCAGTTAGCCCCTATAAGCAATTTGACATGATTGACTAGTCGATTTGATTACATTCTAAGTGATCGACCTGACGAAAGATCGTCTCACTTAGCTTAAGAGCCTAATTATTGGCTCATTACAAGCACCAAAGCATCGGTTCAAAAGCAAGCACTTAAAAGACAATATTTCCAAATATGGATTGTGGCGCATCCTTATTAAACGACAAAGTTTTCCAAAGATTGGATTGTCATCCCCAACTGACAATATTTCCAAAAATGGATTGTCGTGCATCTTCTTCAACGACAATTTTTCCAAGATTGGATTATCATCCCTGGCAAAGTTTCCAAGCGTGGATTGTCGTGCTCCTTTTTTGTTTGGCAAGTTTTTCCATGTTCGGATTGTCATACATTCATGGATCTTTGGCAAGTTTTCTGAGATTGGATTGCCATACACCCAGTTCCCTATGGCAAAATTTCCCAAAGGATTGTTGTAGGTTTCTATTCATCATAAATATCGGCAAAAGTTCCTCAACGTGGATTGTCATTCATTTCAGCCAGTGGCAAATTTTCCCGAAGAGGATTGTCGGTCAACTCTTTTTGCAAATATTCCAAGATGTGGATTTTCAATCGTAGCAAAGTTCTTATGAAAGATTGTTACGAAGCATTGTTAACTTTTCCAAAAATTGGATTTTGGCAAATTTTCTGAGATACGGATTGTCGCTTCATCGTGGAAACATTTCCAAGGATGGATTGTTACGAAGCATTGACAACTTTCCCTAAATCGGATTTTCATACATCATACAAGAGTTATGTTGGCAACTATTCCCAAAAGAAAAGAGGATTATCATCACAGCAAAAGCACCGACATACTGGTTCACAAGCAGCAAAGCGCCGACATACTGGCATAGCAAATATTAAAAAGCAGTGATCTTTTCGAAGACTATCACAGCGGGAAAAAGAAGCTCTTTGTTCAGAACGTCAAAGCAGCAAGGTGGCATTCCCTAGCTTGCGGAAAGTTGTCACAAACAATTGGAGGTAATTTTGTGCGAAGTTGTCTTCGATCATATTCCCTCAGGTATGGAAGATGATCATAATGCGGATGAGGATTATTTCAAGAGAAATAATCTTCGATAGTGTTCCCTTGGACGCGGAATACTATCATTGCGGGGAGGATCTATCGTTTCAGGCGAAGCAATCTTCCAAATTTGGAAGCAGTTACAGGCGTAGCGGTTTTCAAGCGGGATGACATTCTCTAGCTTGTAGAGGTCATCAAGACAATTGGTTACTTTCAGAGACGTGTGCTCGACGGTGCAAGATACGCGTTTCTTAACTCTTTTATCTGTTTAACTAACGCTAGGTTTGCAGGTATCGGCGTTACAAGAGTGATTTAGGATCGCAGAATGTTTTGAAACTTTCTCCGTCCCTATCGATATTTTGACTTTTGTTTTCGAAACTTGCGTTTCTCCAAACTCAGTCAAAGTGGGGGCTTCTGTAGACACCCATTTGTGTCTCCCCAAAACCAAACCCAGTGATGAGTACCTTTCGCGTCGAATCATAATCGAATGAAGCGAAAGTGTGGAAAGGTCTAGTGTTGCGGATAGTTTTTATTTCTTTCCTCTTCTCTCTGTTTTTTAAAACTTATTTTAAGAAAACTGCCAATCCAGTTTGGTTGGTCCATGATATGGGTCCAATAGTAGTGTAGTTGGATGGGGCTTGCAAAGACCTTTCCAACGATATATTATAAGCCCAATTCCGATGAATATTGAGGAAGTTATGGCCGATTAACCAAACTGGGCCCGGTTTGAGCTTTATATACGGCCCAATGACCTAGGGGAGGGCCTAATATGATTTATCATTCCTAATGCAACTAGGAATGGTTTTAGTCTTCTAAATTCTTCTAGAAGGTTCTTTTCATTCCTAATTAAATTAGCATTGTTAAATTGACTTTTGTTGAGTTTTCAGAGTTTTATTTAAAATCAAATAGCATTTTCGAAGAAATTATATTATTTTATCCTCTAGTTCGGTAAACTTATCGGATTTTCGAAAACACGTTAAATTTGAGCTTGGCGTCTTACCCCAGGCCTTGGCGCCTGGCGCTAGTGCTGGCGCCTGGCGCCAGCTAGCCAGGGTTGGCGCCAACTCTGTTTTCTGAGCGTCAGACTCTGTTTTGTCTAATTTATCTTTTTGGCTGATTTTCTCTATAAATATCGTATTAAAAACTCCGTTTTCATTCACCAATTCTCCTCATTCGCAAGTTTTCATCAACAATCATTAATTCTTTAGCATTCTCTAAATCATTCATCTCTCTTAAACATTCAATTCTTTCTTACTTTGTTTTTACATACAAAATTCCGCATTCACAAGATTTAGATACACCTAGCCATATTCGAAGTTGCCTTCGCCCTAGACGTGAAAGGTATAATTTCTGAGGGTTTGGTCCCAAATCTCTATTTCAATTATTTAATTTAATTGTTTGTTTATTATTTTCCTTGAAGTTACTAACGTGTGTATTTTGTAATTAGAAAGAGGTGCGAGGAATCAAAGTAAGTACTTTAATGGTTTTAATTGATGTTATGATGTAGAAATCATGTTTATATTGTTATTATGATATTCCTAGTATCATGTCTAGGGTAATTTTAATATTAAATATGATTGTCATGATGCTTCCTATGTTCTTCCTAATATTTATGATTGCTAGTATCATGTTAGGGTTAAAGATTTGATTTTTATTGCTTAGTGACATGCTAGGGTTTGTTATTAATCTTGTTAGTATCATGCCTAGGATCTTGCTATTATTATGCTTTAATATTAACATGAACATGATTATGTTTATAATTGTTATAATTTATGATGATTATGAATATTATTATTATTATATTTGTGATGATTATAATTATTATTTTATTATTATGATTATTATGTTGCTTGATGATATTTATTGCTTGATCACATCCTTTATGCATGTTTAAAGGGAATTTGGTACTTGTAATCACGCTTAATAAGATAATTAATAATCTTGTTTAGGGTTAATATGATTATAAATTCAAGTGATCGCCAATAATAGTTTATTTGTGCATTAAATTCAACCAACATAGATAAACAGGTTTAGGGTTAATCCTATTGATTGCATGTTAATTAAAAAGCGCACATGAATACGATCAGAATAAAGTAGAGGCCTATTATTAGGGCAGGTTCAATCTCTTTTAGGTTGGATTTGTACCTTCATCCTCGAACCCTTATTTGGTTCAAGACCTTATGGAGTTGACGATCTCTTGGATCGTTAAGGGGTGTAACCTTCACCTCGTGAATGATTTACAAGTGTCTAAAAAACTTGTTGGCGACTCTTTTGCTCTATCTTCTTCCCTTTTGGACGCCACCGTACTTTAGTGTATGATCACAGTGGGGTTCAAGGTAGTGGGATTAAAGCTTGAAATTTATTCCCTACAGTTTTTGGCGACTCCATTGGGGAGGATTAACAGGCTCTCGCAATTTATTAATCAACATAGATCTAATAGGCTCTCACAATTTACTAGATCTAAGTTCCTATTAAAAATAGCCTTTAATATTAAATTAACATCGGCTCGATTCATCAATTCAATATTGCTAAACATTCACAATCAAATTACATATGCTTGATTCATAATCTAATTGCAAAGAATTAAAACAATTTAATAAGAAATTATTATGCAATACCAATAATCAATAATAACAAATTATCCCTTCATATTAATTATGGATCCCCATAAACCCTAGAATTAAACTACTCAGACATAATCATAACTAAACTAATCAAATAAATAAAACAAAACATAATCAAAGAAGTAAATGAAATAGCTGAAATTAAAAGAGAAGAAATTGTTACCAAAAGAAATCTAGATTAATGAAAGTAATTAAGAACAAAAGTTGAGAGAGAATTTAAGAGAGAGAAATATCCTAAGTAGAGAGAGAAAATCTAAAAAAGAAGGTAATAAAAAATTACGTACATAATTCGTACTTAAACATTCCTCAAAACTAAAATTAAAACTTATTTAATCAGCTCTGAGAAAAACACGCGCCCGATCGGGCCCGCCTTTTTTGCCTTGCCCGCTGCTGGTGTGCTGTGCCCGATCGAGCTTACGCTCACCCGATCGGGCGCGCCTCTTCCTTGAGGGTCTTTATGCGCGCAGCCGCCCGATCGGGCGTATGCTTTCCCGATCGGGCCCGGTCTTCTTCTTCGAGGCTTGGGTTTCGATTGGGCTCAATTCCTCGGCCCAATCTAAGTTTCCTCATCGGGTCTTGATTAATCGATCCAATAGCCCCGGTATCTCATACTGAGCCCTTAATCATCGGCTCTCACCGATCCTGGGCTTCAAGAGTGGCCGTGTCTTTCTAGCTTCCGTAGTTGATCCATAAAAACCCGGGAAAATGCTCCAACAGTGCAATTTCCTGTAAAATACAACTAAAACTACGAAAACACTACAAAATATAAATTAGTAATAAAAGTGGCTCTAAGGAGCCAAAAACACTACTAATTATGACCGCGGGACGGGGGTAAAACACTATATAAATTGGATATATCAGACACCTAGTATGATAGGTAAGCAATACACGAAATCCGAAACTAATATGACAAGTTAGAAGCTTGGTAAACTTACGCAATTATAGCATAGTGATTTCTCCACGCATAAACTCACAAAAACCTAAAACCATTTTGCTCTCTACTATTTATACAAGTATCACTCGTATAGAAAGTAGGTTTTCTAGTAGATAAATAAGTTAACTTAACTTATCTTTAAACACAGTTTTATGTAAATCAAGTTTGATAAAATCTTATCCAGAAAATAACCTACTTATCATATTAACAATAATCTTTTATAACTTTCCATATTTATTTTATTTACCAAGCCAACTTGTCACACTTCTAATAAATTTCGTGCAATAACCTACTTATCATATTAACAATAATCTAGAAGATAAAAACCTAAATAAATATAATTGCTGCGCCGCGCTTTTGTTGAGGTAGGTTACTTGGGCTCCAAGCTTATTAAGTTCCACCAAAGAACTTAAGCTTGCTGTCTTCAAATTCTTGTTTGGGAACTCAGTTCTTGTTAGAGAACTAGTTCTTTTTAGAGAACTCTTCTTCTGATTTGTTTAACTCCTTCAATAAATATCTTTTCATGTCTTCTTAGTTCCAGCTACTTCTTCCACAACCACGATCAACTTCACCTAAACTAATCAAACACTTGAAAACCTTTATCTGTTGAGTTTGCTTTAGTTTAAGTTCCTCATCATCAAAACCTTTATGCTTCAATAAGGCATGTAGGAGACTGGCTTTGATTTCCTTGTTTAGTGTTTTAGTTAAATTTTGAACATTTAACATAAGACACTAAGAAAAACCATTCAAGTTTTGGAGTAGTATAAATTTCTTGCAATATTTTATCACTTTGTTTGCTATTTAATTGTGGTTTAGGATTAAATAATGAGTCCATTCGATTATTGGAATATTCAAAATAGGGTATCAAGACAAGTCTTGGTAAGGAAACACCTATTAAGTGAACATTGAATATTATAATCGAAAATTATCCCTAATCAAGGTCATTTAAACAATGGACAATTAATAACCAATTGAGATTAGTGTGTAGTCTGAGTTATAGCACCGTTTCTTGTGCTACGAGGACATGATTGTCATAAATCATTTGCAAAGGTATTGTTTAGAACCATACTGGATCGACCTATGAGAATACTTTAAGAGATTAAAAATTTTCATGAGTATACTTCTCATTATGGCTATCGGAACCTATTTCCTCAACCATGAGTTTTGTGAGTTCTCTTGTTTGAGTACTAGTCCGCTTTGATGTTGTCAAACGTCTGCCGTAGTAGGGGATTATAACGGCAACACTCTGGTGGCTAGGTCCTCTCAGTAAGAGGAGCTACATTACAATACTGGGAATGTCCCCCTATTAAAATAGAGAAGATGTATTTGTTGTATAAAAGGCCTCTCGTAGAGCGAGACTGTAAAATTGTATGGCCGTGCTCGGATGGATTTTAGAAATCATCTGTTTATTGACATTCAGACTCGGAATCGAGAAACACTTCTGGACGTAATAAGGATGACGAAATAATCTTACCTTATAGTTCATGAAGAGACATTAAGTGACATAGGAAAAAGGTTGTACACTAAAAGCACACTTGTCCGGAAGGACAAGTGGCAGATTGAAAGGAATGGCGTCCTTCGAACAAGTGTACTATTCCGTTAGTGGGTTCAGAATTATTAGAAAGCTAATATATTCAGTAAGGTCAAGTGATCAGAATGCCTGGGTGGAGGCCGCTTCCGATCATTAATATTAATGCATAATTAATATTACAGCTTAATCTTGACTGAACCCTTCAGGTCTTACCCAAGCAACAAACGAACTGAAGCGAAGAATTAATACGGAAGGAATTAATAAGTCAACCGAGTAATTAATATTTAGACGTCGGGGATTCGAGCTTAGAGCGTCGAAACCGAGCGTCACAAGTTGAGTCGAAAAAATGGTAAAAGACGAGACATGAAAATAATAATAAATCAACAAAGACCAAAATATCCCTAGCATCGGAATGCCCCGAGCAAACCGAGTGCTAGGGGCATATGACCTAGCATGGTGGCTAGCATGCGCACCAAGTTGAGCCTAGGCTGGCTGGTGCGTGCTAGCGTACCAATGCTAGCATTGCAAGGCTAGCCGAGCCAACCGCTGCAATGCTGGGCCAAGGCGCAAGGTCAGCAGCAGCCCGCATCTTTGGTGCGTGGCTCGCTGGCTGAGAGCACGAGCAGCCCGTACAAGCTGCTTGGCTTGCTGGCTGGCAGCGCTAGCAGCCCGCACGCTTTTGCTGGGCCTACTGGGCAGCTGCGGCAAGGCAACCCACTTTGGGTGCCTTGGTGCCCAAGTGTGGGTGCCATGTGGCACGAATTGAGAGGAGGTTGAAGGGGTGTGTTGGCCGATTTTTGGAGAGGGAGTGGGGAGCAAGTTTGGTCCCCCCTCTTCCAAATGGTCCTCACCTAACCTCTCACATGAGCTTGCAACTTGTTGATTTATTACTAGTTTGGTTATTAATTTTATTTTAGCTTTAAAATAAAAAGGAAAAATCAAATACTCCCACATTGATGGGAGAGCTTTTCTCTCTCTTATTTTCCCTATAAATACCCAAGTTGGGGTATTGGGAAAATCACTTGAGTGAGAGTTGAAAAAGGCATTACCATTATGAAAACCTTTGAACTCAATTAATCACTCGGATTTTTTGTCGGGCCTTGCTAACTCCAAGGCATTGGACCATTTTTGGTGGTCGGATTGTCGGTGGACTATCGCAGGAGGCCGTTGTATTTTCGAGGCTTGCTTTCGAAGTAAGAGCCCGTTCCGTTTGGGCGAAGCACGCTCCAAAGGTAATTATCTTGTCTTGATCTTGTGAATAGTTTATTTATGCTTGTGGTTTTATTTATTGCGAGTGTGGTCTTGGGTTGGGGTTGTTTCCGCGGTGATTTGAACTTACCAAAACCCAATAATGACAACCCTGGACTCATCTGTCAGAATGCTCAAATGGGCTATTGAAATGTAATGTCTTGAAATCACCTACGAACCGAGAAAGGCAGTGAAGGGTCAGGTGTTTGCCGACTTAATTGTTAAAATGACAAGGTCAATTGCTCTGGACAACCTTGATCAGGTTTGGAAGGTGATTTACGGTATGTAATACCCCCAAGTGGACCAATGAGAGAGCGACATGTGTCCCTTTAGGAGGAGTCCAAATGGACTCTCCAGATGCGTGACACATGTTACTCAGATATTCCCCCTTGGAAATAGCGCCCTTCAAGGCCAAAACTTCAAGGGCGCCGTAAAACAGCGTTGCCCTAATCCCTAGGTAATCAAACCCTAGGGTAGGGCACGTTCTCCTAGGACCCTATAAATAAGGAGATTCCCCAATAATTGGGACAATCTTTTTTGACACCTCAAACTTTACGTCATAATCATTAAGGGATTTATTGCTCTCTAAAACAGAGAACACTTGAGCTTGGAATCCGAGAAGATAACTTATTTTCCACACGTTTTACTCCAATTCCGTAGTAACTTAATCTTCGGAGGTGGAGCTCCGACCATTCAAAGCCCCATTTGTTTTGCAGGTACAAGCGTCCTTGTCGAATCCAGTCTTGAGCTGTAACTCTCCCAAGGGACAAAAAAAACCCCAAAACATTTAACGCCGTCTGTGGGGAGAGTACCTCTAAGATGGCTTCACAAGAAAAACCTGTGCCACCTCCAGAGACCAACCTGCCTCTTGAAGACATAGAGGTTTAGACGAACCATGAATCAGGTGACGATGGAGACATCAAAACCTTTGTGGCTCCAGACGGGCCACTCATCTCTAAGCGCCCCCGTCACAAAGACAGGCGGGAGCGCAATGCTAGCCAGGTGGGTCCGAGCAGGCCCCTTGGACAATCAAGTAAGCCCTCAGGGCAGCCGGTTGATCCCTCCCACACGGAAAGATCAGCTTCAGTCACCCGAGATGAGCTCATGAAATTCATTAGCTGCCTCAAAGGTGAAATTAAGGATCAAATCAATGAGCGGTCGGCTGCTCCCAGAAAGGAACAGTCGGCCACAAAGCCAGCTCAAGTTGAAAAGAAAAAGTCGGTCTGGGACCATCAGTCGACTCCTCATCCTGCTCCAAAGGAGAAGGCTCGGCCCCAGTTCGACCTTTCAAGACTCCGTTTCCCTAAAACGGTGATAAGAAAAGCTATCCGGCATGTACAACCAGATGGTAGCAAAAAATCCTTTCTTGATGCTAGTCAGTACATCGTGCAGAAAAGGACCCAACAGCTGTTAGAGTCGACTTCTACGTTGACTTATCATGATAGCTTCTAGAATACCTCTGTGAGGAATTCTCCTTCAGTACAAGGGACCCCATCAAGCGACCCCCTTGTATAGTCTGAACCCCATGTAATCAACTCGGCGCAGCATATGGCATAGCCATTATAACGACCTCTTGCTTTGCCTTACATCCAGCCTGCCTTCTTCGAAGGACAGGTGGCATATAACTACCAGCCTATGGATTGGCAGCTTTGTCTATGAAACCTTGGGGAACAACCCTCTGTATTTTCCAGGGAAATAGCCGAGGCCGAATAGCCGGCCAAGGTTAAAAATGTAATGGTTGGGACCTAAGATGGTACCTCCAACCCAGAAGACCACCTCTTAGCATACACCCACCTCATGTACCTACAGGGGTTGGATGATGCCGCCTAGTGTCGATGCTTCCCAGCCACCCTGAAGGGCATAGCCCAGTAGTGGTTTGGCAATTTGTCGGTTGGTTGCATTAACAACTTTATAACGCCTGCATTCTTGTTTGCTTCTAACTTCTCTATGAACATCCCTGCAAAGAAAACGAGCCTTGATCAAGGTCATGTACTGCAGGGAGATAGAGAGGGGATGCGATCATAGGTCAGGCGGTTCAATCTGGTGAGAATCCAGATCCAAGGACTGTCTGATGAAGTGGCTTATACAGACTTTTTCAAAGGTCTGAAGGACGGGCCGAATTTCAAGTTCGAACTCGTCCGCAATAAAATCTTCACCCTTTAAGGAGCTTTGATGGAGGCGGTCGCCTACATACAGGCGATCGAGTTCTGCTCCTTTAATAAGCAGTCGGACTCTAAGAAGTGTGACCGACAGAAGGAGAGTCGGCCTGCTTAACCGTCTCTTAAACAAGAAGAGAGCAAGAGGAAAAAACAGATTTAGGCGGTTGATAACTCTGATCAGCCGGTCCAGAAGAAAAAGAAAGAGTGGAAGCCGTGCGTTCCAAGGTACGAGTTCCACAAGGACAACTACTCCATCCTCATGGAGATAAAGGATCGACAGACTCTAGAGAAGCTGACTCCTACGAAAGGTTTCGCTAAAAATCGGAACACGAACAAACACTGTCATTATCATGAGGATCTCGGCCATGACACGAACGACTACTTCAGCCTCAAGCGGACGCTTGATTGTCTGGCCGACAAAGGAGCGCTGAAATTTTATCTAAAGTCCAAAGTGACTTTAAAGGCGAATCCGAGGCAGTCAAGCAAAAATGCTCCCCTACTTGCTATCAACTCTGAAACGGATGAGGATCTAGTCTATACGATAGCAGGCGGATTTACCGGATGTGGCCCGACCATCCGGGGCACCAAGGACCAGGTTAGAAAGAAGGTCCATTCTGTTGATGAGGGACATGCGACCAGCACATCTGCCTTCCCCGAAATCATCATTAGCGAATAGGACAGAGGCAAAGTCCGTCTGCCGCATGATGACCCTGTTGTCATAGAATCCAAAGTGGACAACCAGTTGGTTGGTCGCATCTTGATAGACACAGGAAGTTCCTCAGACATTATCAGCCGCAAATGTCTATCCAACCTCAAGTACAAGCCGGATATCATGATGGATGTCTCTTATCCCCTTGTGGGCTTTGGGGGAGGAGTTGTGCATCCAGTCAGTGATAGGCCAACGGCGCCAAAATTTGAGAGGTCGTCATCGAGCCTACCAAAGATAAAAACCTAACTTGGTCTCTCTAATGGGTAAAAAGGGCAAGTAAGGGTCGATCCCACAAGGACTAATGGGAGCACTAAAAAATATTGATTTGTGATAAGCTAAGCCAAGTCTTTTTGGGTTTAGAGTTATATAAAAAAAACTACAAACAATAATAAAAAGGATCTTGGGAAGGTATCTACCAATTAAGTTATTCACAAAATACAATTTAACATACAAAACATAGCAATTTGGCGATAAATTAGGGGAAGTCATCTAAGGCACCCAACTACTCTCTCAACCTAGAGGGATTACTTGAGTCATGAATACAACCTACTTTCGTGGTTACAAAGCATAAAACAAGTGTTAAAGAATAATCACGATGACATAAACATTCCCTTGACTGGAAATTCCTATTCTCATGGCATTACACGTCAATTAAGCATAATGGATCTAACTCAAGTTCATCTCTCGATCCTTCGTTGAGAAAGCTTAGATAAATAGTTCTAGCAATGGCCACTTACAAGAATTAACAATGAAACCACTTAAGCTCAACTAATTAACATCCCACATTAGCTAAATCAACACATGCAAACAAGTATTTGTGAATTCATCAATGGTTTCAACCATCCTAAGTAAAAGAACTACTCACAAATCATTATAAATTGCAAAACTAAAGTAGTTAACTACTAAGAGTATGAATCCAAACACTAATTTAACATAAACAAGTAAGTAATCAAAGAAATAAAATAAGAGAGAGAGTAAGAAATTCTCATTGATATTGCAAGAAATAATCAAATGTTCAAGTCTCCTTCCTTCAATTCTTCATATTCCAAACTTTCAAGAAGTTTTTTACATTTTTTCTCTCTAAAAAAATGAGAGTTTCTCTCTCTAAAAATCCTAACCTAAGCTAAAACTACACTAATAAGATCTCCCCCCTTTAAAAATGAAATCAAAGGGGTATTATATAACCCCCAAGTAAAAGGACGGAGAACAAGAGGAAACGACTCGTCTATAGGTCGGCACGGACGTGCCAATGGTTGCACGGACGTGCAGACCTGTTAAAATACGAGCAGCAACTACTGCCTGACCTTGCACGGACGTGCTTCATTTGCACGGGCGTGTAGGGACTTGCACGGACGTGCATCCCTTTTTTGGCAAAACATCTTATTTTCGGAAGGTCATAACTTCTTCGTTATTCATCGGAATAAGGCATATGACAAGCCGTTGGAAAGCTCTTAAGATGAAATTTAATATCCAAATTTAATCACTTCAAAATGTCAAGTGGAACAAAAGTTATGGTCAGTTGAAGTTGACCTTAGTGCAAAAATCCTTCCAAAACTTTCTAAAAGCATTTCATTTCTCTTTAAGGCACTCATCCTTCTTCCTCCATTGCTCTATCAACCAAGCTTTCCCTTCTCCTTGTTCACTCATGCTTGATCAAGTCCATATATAGTGCAAAAAATAGCTAAATTACATCTAAAACACAAATAACCCGTGAAGCATGGATGGTACAAAATTTGTATTAAAATAGGATAAATAATGAACTTTGATGTCGAATAATCACGAAAACAAGGTTCAAAAGTACCCTAAAATCATTCCAAATAATAAGTTATCAAATCCCCCCAAGCTAAGATTTTGCTAGTCCTCGAGCAAAACAAACATGCCAAATCAAGAAGGAAGATAACTTGCTATTGATCAAACCAAGGAGAGGTAATAAAGAGGAAACATTAAAACACAAATCCGCATGGTAACAACCATAAACACTTTTAGCACAAGTGAAAAGAAATTTAAACCCCTAAGTCACCTAAGAGGACGAGTTTTTATCTCGTGAGGGTTTCCATTGAGCTTAACCCACAACTCACACAAACCATAACACATCATCAAAAATCATGCATACAATTTCAATGTTTTTTTTTCTCCCAAGTCAACTCAACGGGATATGAGACACAAGCAAGACAAGTGAGCAACTTTAAAGAATTACCAATCATACAAATGTACACATGAGTTGGGGGTAAAGTGGAAAACTGAGCAAGGTTGCACTAGGATACTTCTTTAGACCTTTTACTAGTTCATTAGAGCACATCTAGATATTCCAAAGTTGCAACAAGCCCACTTTCGGTTATAAAATCTCAAAATGCAAGTGCACCTCCCAAAATGCACTCCCAAGCCCATTTAACTACACTCTAACTCGGGAATTTACACAAGAAACATCAAAATAGACAATGTGTGGGAGGCGTCCACAAGTTGACCTCTAAATAAGAAAAAGTAAAAATTTTGAGAATGTTGGAGGGGTTTTTTTTTTATCTCCCTTTCTTTTTTCTATATATTTTTTTTCTTTTGGTTTCTCTTTTTTTTTTCCTTTTTTTTTCTTCAACATTCATTGCCCTTGCCTCTTTTAATTGTGACCGACTCTTTCTTTTATTCAAGACCTGTGGCTTATTATGCCACTTATTACACATGATAGAAGTAGAACCAATTCCCTAATAGAGTTTTATTTTGAGGAGAAGGGGAGCAACATCAAGGGCACAAGGGATCGCAATTCGATTCAAAAATATCCTACTTTGGGAAAATTTGACAATATCTATGCTAGACGTGCAATTGAGCATTCATCGGCTTTCATTTCATATACTTTAATGCAATCAAAATTAATGGACCTCTAAATGACCCCAACCCTAGCATACACCCTTCTA
Organism: Chenopodium album; assembly: GCF_948465745.1. Taxonomy (NCBI): domain Eukaryota; kingdom Viridiplantae; phylum Streptophyta; class Magnoliopsida; order Caryophyllales; family Amaranthaceae; genus Chenopodium; species Chenopodium album. The sequence continues at coordinate 41,013,030 of NC_137834.1, read as the reverse complement.
AGAAACTAGTACTCATCACTCAAGAGTCAAGCAAGCAAAATATATAAGCATCGTCATTTGAGTCTCATCCTTGGGCATTTTTTTTTCAATTTTTTTTAAGTTGTTATAAGGAAATAAGAAAATGAAAATAAAAGGCACGAATATCCAAATGTACAACTATGAACAAATTCAAGCATCAAACTGACAATCAACCCCCATTTAGTAGGCTTCGTTCGAAGTGCGCCTACTTTAAAGCTTGTTGTGAATATGCTTGGCACTCATAGGAAGTTGGAATTGACAAAATACAATTAGTGACAAGGAAAGTAGGGAGCCGCTAACAAGTTTTTAAGGAACTTTTAAACCATTCACGGATCATAAAAAGGCAACCACGATAAGAGACAACGATAGGCAACAACGATTGACCCGTGAAGGTTACACGCCATTCATAATCCATGAGATTACTAACTCCATGTGGTTCGGAACCACGAAAGGAGGATCGGGGATGATAGTACGAAGTGAGTCATGGAGTCACATTCGCCCGTATTGGGCTCTACTCGATTCTTATAGTGAAAAGTGATTCCTGCGATCTCAAAGACATGCAAACAAAGATTCAATTTGCTCCAAACTATTATTATGCTAAATTGGTTTAATATTAATGCAACATATAATTCTAAAATGTTAGTGATCGCTTGATTAAACAACAAGATTAAAAAGGAACCTAAACCGGTTGTCCAAATTATCTTATAGGCGTGATTTTCAATTACATATTCCCTTTAACATGCAATATGGTGATCAAATAGAATAAACATCAATATTGGAAGCAATTTAACAATAAAATAAGAGAGAGATTAAGAAATTATCATTGATATTGCAAGAAATAATCAAATCTTCAAGTCTCCTTCCTTCAATTCTTCATATTCTAAGCTTTCAACAAGTTTTTTAAACTTTCTCTCTCTAGAAAATGAGAGTTTCTCTCTCTAAAAATCCTAACCAAAGCTAAAACTACACTAATAAGATCTCTCTCCCTTTAAAAATGAAGCCAAAGGGGTATTATATAACCCCCAAGTAAAAGGACGGAGAACACGAGGAAACGACCTGTCTACAGGTCGGCATGGACATGCCAAAGGTTGCACGGACGTGCAGACCTGTTAAATATACGAGCAATAGCTACTACCTGACCTTGCACGGATGTGCTTCATTTGGCACGGAGGTGCAGGGACTTGCACGGACGTGCCACTTATTGGCACGGACGTGTAGCCCTTTTCTAGCGAAATAACTTGTTTTTGGTAGGTCATAACTTCTTCGTTACTCATTGGATTAAGGCATGTAACCAGCCTTTGGAAAGCTCTTGAGATGAAATTTAATCTCCAATTTGAATCACTTCAAAATATTGAGTGGAACAGTAGGGAATATTTCAAGCATTATCCCTAGACTCGATTAAGGACTTAACAAGGTATTATAAAAATTAATCTAATTGATTAGAAAACTGTTCAATTAGACGCGAAGTGATGACTCGAGCAATATACCGAACTGTCGTCAAAACGACAGGACCGACGCCGCACTATGAAGTGTAGCGCCAAACGAAAGAACTGTCAACGCTGCACTCCACAAAGTGGCACTGCAATCCAAATCTTGGCGCCATTGCTGGAACGTTGATGTAGGATTTCTTTCTGTATTATTACTTTACAGGGTATGCCTAAAGTCATACTAAGTCAACTCTGATTAAATTATTAGACTTTGATTCCTCAAAATTAATTAAGTAATTAAGCAAAGTCCTTTTAGTCATTAATCAGTTTATTTAGTCTTAAATACAAGTCAAACAAACGGTTAGGAAAAACATATAGATATGCACAACAAACAAACGGTTAGTCAAGTAGGCATAATATGATGCAATGAGTTTGCAACCTAACCATGGCTCTAGTTCTCTAAAGTTCAGGATACGGGTGTGTTAAAGAAGGTCCATGGTTAATTGTTCGGATGCACCTCGCGGAAGCCTAACCTTGAAGGGTTGGCGCGAGTGGATGGGACACCGCGAGTTTTAAAAAAAAACTCGCTTCCATGGTGTGGTGAATTCAACATTCTCGGATGTACCCTTTGTTTCATAGAGCGTTCAATCAGGTAGATGGAGAATGAATTCCCAAAGGGTTATGTCCATATGTTAAACACATATGGATTTTAGAAAAGTGAGAAAAACTCAATAAGGAAGTAGGATCGAGCAAACAGTTCTAAAAACTGGTCAAAATTAGAATGCATATTTCTGGCTCAGTATTGGAAGAACTTGGTGCCAGCAAACAGAGGCCGGCGCCGCGATTTGGCCTTCGCGCCTGGCAACAGAAGCTGTCGCCTGGCGCCAGAGTCAAGTCATCGGCGCTAGACTCTATTTTCTGACGCTAGTTCCTACATGCCTCAGCAGCTTTATGTGATTGATAAAATTTTCCAGTTTAGCGCAGCATTATTTCGATGCTAGTTGTGAAAGATATTCCTCAAATTTCCTACGTGTAAAAATCCTATGTTTTAACTCATTATGGATGATCTTTCCAATGAGATCCTTTTTTTTATGCATATGACAATATTACTCAAAATTACGCACATGAAATACTTAGAACTTTGCGAGTTTCATCCACTCATTCTAAATCATTACTGAAATAAATTTCAGGAATTAAAATAGAAATCCTCCCCAGTGGAGTCACCAAAAACTGTAGGGAATATTTCAAGCATTACCCCTAGCTTGAACCCCATTGTGATCATACACTAAAGTACGGTGGCGTCCAAAGGGAAGGAAGCTAAAGCAAAAGAGTCGGCAACAAGTTTTAGGAACTTGTAAACCATTCACGAGGTGAAGATTACACCCCTTAACGATCCAGGAGATCGTCAACTCCAATAGGTCCAGAACCATGACTGGTAGTTCGGGGATGAAGGTACAAATCCAACCTAAAAGAGATTGAACCTGCCCTAATAATAGACCTCTACTTTATTCTAATCGTATTCATGTGCGCTTTCTGACTATCATGCAATTAATAGGTTTACCCTAAGCATGTTTATCTATGTTGGTTGAATATTAATGCACAAAAAAAAACTATTATTAGCGATCACTTGAATTATAATCAAATTAACCCTAAACAAGATTATTAATTATCTTATTAAGCGTGATTACAAGTACCAATTCCCTTTAAACATGCATAAAAAGTGTGATCAAGAAATAACAAATAAATATCATATCAAGCAACATAATAATAATCATAAAAATTATAAATCATAGAAATAATCATAATTAAAATAATCACGTTAAAGCATAATAATAGCAAGATCCTAGGCATGATACTAACAAGATTAATAACAAACCCTAGCATGTCACTAAACAATAAAAATCAAAGATTTAGCCCTAACATGATACTAACATGCTATTAGGAAGAGAAATAGGAAGCATCATAGGAATCACAAATGTCATATTTGATATTAGAAATTATAGTTATTACCCTAAACATGTTACTAGGAATCATTGTTGTCATTCAAAACATCAAGCATCCTATCATGATTCTAGGAATCATAATAACAACCTAGACATGATTTCTATATCATAATATCAATAAATCAATTAAAGCACTTACTTGGATGCCTCGCCTCGTATCTCTTTCTAATAACAAAATACACACATTATTAACTTCAAGGAAAATAATAAATTCAAACAATTAAGTTAATTAATTGAAATAGATATTTGGGACCAAACCCTCAGAAATTAAAACCTTTCACGTCTAGGGCGAAGACAACTTCGAATTATGCTAGGTGTGTCTAGTGCTAATGTACGATGAATTGTGTTTGTAAAAGGGTTGGTTTAGAAAGAGGGAGAGAGAATCAAGAAATTCTTGATGAGAGTTGATGATTATTGACGATTCTTCATGATAGAAAACGGAGGTTATAGGAGGCTATTTATAGAGAAAATCAGCTGGATTGATAGAAAAACAAATCAAAGTTTCGAAGAGAATAAACGACTTAGCGCCAGACGCCAGACATTAGTGCTAAGGCTAGCGCCAGACGCCAAGCATTAGCGCTAGGCGCTAGAAACCAGCTTCACGCGTTTTCTTAATTTTGGTAAAATTTAGCCGTACAGAAGGACAAAATCATATTTTCCTTAAAAACACTTCTTTTATTCTGATTAAAACTCTAAAAACTCAACTAAAGTCAATTTATCAATGCTAATTAAATTAGGAATGAAAAGAACCTTCTAGAAGATTCTAGAAGACTAAAATAAATTCTAATTGAATATTGAATGATAAATCAATATTAGGCCCTCCTCTAGATCATTAGGCCGCACATAAATATCAAACCGGACTCAGTTTAGTAATTTGGCCATAACTTCCTTATTATTCATCGGAATTGGGCTTATAATATATGGTTGGAAAGCTCTTCTCAAACCCAACCCAACTATACTATTATTGGACCCTTGCTATGGACCAAACCAAACTGGATTTGCTGTTTTCTTAAAATTGTTTTTCATAAACAGAGAGAAAGAAAAGAATTATAAACTTATTGCAACACTAGACTTTCCACACTTTCATTTCATTCGATTATGATTCGACGTGAAAGGTACTCATCACTGGGTTTGGTTTTGGGGAGACACAAATGGGTGTTAACAGAAGCCCCCACTTTGACTGAGTTTGGAGAAACGCAAGTTTTGAAAACAAAATTCAAAGTAGCGATAGGGACGGAGAATGATTAAGAATGTTTTGCGATTCTAAATCATTCTTGTAACGCCGATACATGAAAACTAGCATTAGTTAAATAGATAAAAGAGTTAAGAAACACGTATCTTGCACCGTCGGCACACGTCTCTGAAAGTAACCGATTTGTTGCTGTATTGCTGTATTTGTTGTTGCGATAGCCTTCCATAAACTAGGGATCGCCATCTTGCTGTTTTGACGTTCACTCGTCTCTGAACAATAAAGCTTTTCTTTTTTGGATATGCTCACGTGTCTCTGAACAAAGAGCTTCTGAATGATATATATGTCCACGCGTCTCTGAACAAAAGAGCTTTGGTATGATATGCCCACGCGTCTCTAAGCAAAAGAGCTTTGGTATGATATGCCCACGCGTCTCTGAGCAAAAGACCTTTGATGATATGTCCAAGCGTCTCTGAGCAAAAGACCTTTGATGATATGTCCAAGCGTCTCTGAGCAAAAGAGCTTTGATGTATATGTCCACACGTCACTGAACAAATGAGCTTTTTGATGTGTCCACGCGTCTCTGAACAAAAGATCTTTGAAAGGATTGTCCACGCATCTCTGAACAATAGAGCTTTGATACTTGAATGTTTGTTGCAATCGTTCAATTGACTGCGAACAAGAGCTTTGTTGAATAGTTGTATCCTGTAAAAATCAAAAGATTGCCAAAAGACTTTGCTAGTGCTTTTCTTAAGGTTGACCTAAGGCTTGATGTTTTTTCTTAGGGTTGACCTAAGGTGATCGACTGACTTAAGGTTGACTCAATGTGACTAACTGACTTGAGGTTGACCCAAGGTGAATTGACACGTGTGACTCATGACTCGTGTGTGCATTGTATTGTGATTGTGCGACTCGAAAATGCCAAAAAGCAAGAATTTTCCGTCATTTTTGTGGATGGTACCGACTTTCTCCCGAAAAAGAAAGACGCGAAAAAGAATTAAAGTTTTTTAAGGTGCATGTTGAATGAGCTTAATCCGTCATAGTACAAGGATTGTAACATCTTAGTCTATCTTAGTTGACTCGATAATGAAAGTATTTAGGTGACTGAGGCGCGGAGGCTAAGTACTTTATAATTTGTGATGCATTGATGATTAATGTTGATATCACAAGGCATGCTTTAGCGTTGTGTTAAGATTTCATGACAAAGGGTTCCTAAGGGAAGTATATTTGGTCAAGTATCTGTACGGTGTGTGAAAGTGATACTAAAGTTAGGCCGCAAGGGCTAAGTGTGTGGGAAAATATTATTTCAAGAAGAGTCAAAAGATGGTGACTCTTTAGGCTAGGTAAGTTTATGATGTAAGGATCAAGACCCCAAGTCTAGCTCTAGGAAGATATTGATGAGCATTGGAGATCCCTTGATATGATCAGTTATGAGTGTAATTATAAATGCATTTTTATTACGGCCGCACCTCGATGTGAAGTTGTCTACGTATCCTCTAGGAATCAGGCCGAACGTAGCTCTAGCCGAACCTCGCACAAGTGTATGTATACCTCACAAAGGTCTTTTTAAGGGTTGTAACGTGGTTAGGCTAAAGGTTGAAGAAGAAGGGGATAAAAGGATCAAGACCCTAGATAAGCCCCCAAGGTGTGCAACTTTGCTTTTGGAATATTTTTATTTTCATTCTTAAGGTTTAGCTCTCTTTTTTTTGCTTTATTTATTTTATTTTTATAAGTGTAGGAAATCCTGATCATGCGGTCTATCACTCACTTGGCATTCATGTTTCTCAGGCACGGTATCGAGCACTCTATAAGAGACGCAATCTGAGGCGTGTTCATATCAAAGATATTTTCTTATCAAAGACATTGGAACACTTGCCCTTTTGTATACTTTTATTTATTCATTTTTTGCTATTTTAATCTTTTGATACACTCAAGCTTTTGAAATTGCATAAGTTACACACCATCGCATCTGAAGGTTAGGTAAATATGGATTGAAAAAATGAAGGGTCTATCGTTAGACGGGGCTCAAAGTGGTTTATGAAGAAAGGATTGTAGATTAGAAAGGTGAAAGGCAATATGATATGGCTATAAGGGGTGCCTCAAATCATTGGTATACCTTGTGCTTAGTTTGACATGGTTTTTTTTTTGACGCAATGCAATGCAATGATCATATGCAAGGAAATAAAAATGCTCATTTTATTAAAGGAAAAGAAATAATGATCCTACAAAATAAATCTAAGGAGAATAAAAAGGTACCTATGGTAGATTTATTGGGAAAAAGGGTAAATAAAAAAAAAAAAAAACCCATGAAATCTTGTCGTTGAAGCTTGCCTCTTGTCCCTTGGCTTATCATCACTTGGTGTTCTTGCTGACTGGAGGTATTGGAAGCCCGTTATTGTCGATCAAATATTGGATTGCTTCCTTTAGCTTCCAACAGCTCTTAGTAGTATGACCCCTACCTTGATGGTACTTGCAGCGTACATTTGGGTTCCAACTAGGCAATCTCTTCTCAAGTGGGGGATCTTGAATGGGTACAATAGGAGTAATGAGTCCCTTTGCATGGAGTTGATCGAAAGCATCATTGTAGCTAATTCCAATAGGGGTGAAATCCTTTCTTTGTTGCTTTGAAGTGGGGGATGAAGTGTTATCATCCCCTTCCTTTTGTAGTTATTCTTAGGTTGATGGTTATAGACACCTAAAAATGTCTCCCCGAAACAAAACCCAATGATGAACAATGTTTCACCGCCATTATTGGTCGGGCTCAGTATTTAATCCCGAGTGCTTAAAAAATCGTATTTAATTAAATTTATTTTTTAAATAGTCCATGGATCATTCTTGATGTTTAGTCAAAGCATAGTTTATTTTTAATTTTGGCCCAAACCTTTATTATTTATTTTATTTATTATTTTGGCCCAAACCTTTTTATTTTATTTATTTTATTATTTTAGCCCAATTAATAAATAATAAATCAGAAATGTCCTAAAATTATCAATCGGCACTTAAAAAGGCTGAACGAAATTAGGGCAAAAATGTATTTAGACGGAAAAACGGACCCAGAGTTTCCCGCGTCATGGCAAAAAGCACCGCGTTACGAGGCTCAATGCCGAGCCACAGTGTGCATTCCTGTGACACGGTGCCAGTGCTGTGACACGGGACAGTACTATGACACGGGACAACTCCGTGTCCTTTCCGCGTAAACCCTTCACGCGTTTTATCTCCTGTAACCTAATTATTTCCCGCGTCACGCTATATTCCTCGTGTCACGGGATTTTCCCTCGTCTGGGTATCTGACACCGTGCCGCGGCATGCTCTACCGTGTCACGGTGTTATTTTGTAGGGTTTATATCTTTTTAGGGTTTCGTGTGTTCCCTCTACTCATTCTCCCTATAGATACCCCCTCATTTATGATGTACGGGGCATTAATTAACTCTCTTTTTCTCTCCTCTATGCTCTAGCCTAAATACTAGCCTACCCTTCTTCTTTCAAAATTTCCTCTTCAAGCACTCCAAGGAGTCCATAATTTACTCGAGGTTATGTCCTTAAACCAAGGCGTGAAAGTTTCAAGCAAACAGAATCAATGTAAGAATTATGTTCCTTTTATTTCTAATATTTTTCTAACGATTTTATATTGTTGGATTTATTGTTAAATTGCTTCCAATATTAATGTTAATTTAATTATATTTATTGATCACCATATTTCATGTTTAAAGGGAATATGTAATTGAAAATAACGCCTAATAAGATAATTTGGACGACTGGTTTAGGTTCCTATTTAATCTTATTTCTTAATCAAGTGATCACAATATTTACGAATTATGTGTTGCATTAATATTCAACCAATTTAGCTTAATAATAGTTTGGAGCAAATTGAATATTTTTTTTGTATGCCTTTAAGATCGCAGGAATGCTTTTCACTATAAGAATCGAGAAGAGGCCAATACGGGCGAATGTGACTCCATGACTCACTTTTGTGGTTCCGAACCATACAGAGTTAGTAATCTCATGGATTATGAATGGGGTGTAACCTTCACAGGTGAATTGTTGTTGCCTTCGTTGTCCCTTAATCGTGGTTGCCTTAAATGATCCGTGAACGGTTTACAAGTTCCTTAAAAACTTGTTAGCGGCTCCCTACTTTATTTGTCCCTAATCGTATACGTCAATTCCCACTTCCTATGAGTGCCAAGCATATTAACCACATGTTTTAACGTAGGCGCACTTCGAGCGATGCCTACAATTTGCGACTCCACTGGGAAGGATTCTTGGTTATTTATCGATTTGAATGATCGGTATTTAATTAAATTGAGTGGATGATACTTAAAAGATTCTTGAAAAATATTCTTGTGATTAATTTGGCATTTTTGCATCAGCATAGACGTTGATATCGCATTTAGGTCTGTCCCGTAGGAAAAATTGAATAACTTGATTACGAACGAAGGGAAATAAGGCACCAGTCAGATTTTTTAACTGCCGCACCACGACAGATTCTGCCGTGTCACGGTGCAGTACACCGTCATGCGGTGTGCAGCACCGTGACACGGTAAACTGTGTCGTGTCACGACAGTCCTTAATTCCGTCCAGTGGCTTATTTTCTCTTCTCACAGTCAACTTCCTTCGGTTTTTCTGAAAAAACGTGTGTGTTCTACATACATCGTTGCCCCGGGGGATTTAAGCTCTATTAACCCAAAAACGCTCATGGCATTAAGGGTTTATCCAAGTTATTAAATCCACCCAAACCATGGAGTCGAGTTCGATTTCATCAGGAACTTGCGGAGCCGCCCGTTGGTATACACCCTCAAGGGAGGTTGTCTTGTTAACGCGTCCAAACTCTTAACCATGGTATCCTTTTGACACCCAAAGCTTTACCAATAGTTGAACATAGATCTTGACCTTACGTTGCGAACTCTTTTTACATCATCGTGACAAAATGCTACGTGGTTTATTTGGTGCTAATCCACATGTGTTTGCTCATTTTGTTTAACCTATTACCAAGGGTTTTTATTTTCACATATTAATTAGTACGGACTTAAAATTCGTTAAAATCTGGAAATTACGCACATTTAGGCCTGGAATTGTGCACCGTGTCACGGCAGGTATGGCACGCCACGCTGTGCAATGTCGTTACACGGTGCAGTGTCCCGTCAGACGGTGCACTGTACCATGTCACGACAAACAACACCGTGACACGGTGCCCAGGATTTTTTCCAGTCAGTTTTTTTTGGTCTTTGTGCGTGCATATGTGGTACGTTTGTCTGGTTTGATGTCGTGTCTAGCTGTACGGTCATAACACGTGTCCATAACCTACATTAATCACTCACTTTTTCTTTAGTCGTGCACCACTTTATGACCGTACTTTAGATGGTCTTCTGTCGTTTTTTGTTTCTTTTTTTTTGAAGTTAGACGGATGGTATCTTCCCATACATATTATTTTTAGAAAAAAGAGAAAATTTCGAAAAAAAAAATTTACTTTTTCTTTTCTGGATGGGTCAAGGTTAAGTCTAGTAATTAAAGGTGTGTTTGTTTCGATGTCACAGCACTTGGTCAAGAAGCAGGGGTAGATTGTTACGGTTCGAGTCAATACCTCAACAACCTCTTATACCAAAGAGGCGTATAAGGAAACCACCACAATCAGCTCCACAAAGTTTGTCTCTAGTCTACTTTCAACCAATGGCTACTAAGGAAGATATTGAGACCATTAACAGGACCATTGAGATGTTGTCTAACATGATGCAAACGCTCACCACCAGGGTCAACACAATAGTGCAAGACAATCAAAACAATGTCACGCCGCTGCAATGGACAAGATCAAAGAATAGATGAGTAAGATCTCTGAAGAGTTCACCTATGTGGAGCAACCTGTCACCTCTTCGTCCATACGGGATAAGCTTCTAGAAAAGTTTTCCACTGTTGACATTACCATGTTCAAGCCTATCGATAATCCGCTATTCCACTTGAAGGCTTTTTCTGCGACCATGGCTCTTAAGGGATTAGATGTGACACTTTTCCCTACTGTGTTCCCTCTTTCCTTAGAGCATGCCTGTCAACAGTGGTTTTACTCTTTGGAATCCAAACATGTTGCAACTTTGGAGGATGTTACTGAAAGCTTTATGAACCGTTACAAGTGTAACATCCAAGTCAAGACTTTTGAACGTGAACCCTCCATTCTCAAGAAGAAGGAGAATGAAGGTTTCACTACTTACCTAAGCAGGTGGAGAGAAACAGTTGCACTCTTGGTGGATCCTCCCAAGGAGAAAGAGATGGTTCGCCTATTTATTGAAAATCTGACTCATAAGTACAAGCATCACTTGAAATTTCTGCCTTTGAATACCTTCGAATCTGTGTACGATATTGGGATCAATATTGATGATGAACTGATGAAGACTGCTAGTAGCAACAACAACAACAACACTTGGAAAAACAAGAAGAAGGACACTCCTTCTTCTTCGTCTTCTAATCCAAATAATGCTACCAACAATGTCAATGTCAATGATGTGTTAGCTCTTAATGCTCCCCCTCAGAGATTCCAAAGCCAAAGGAGGGTTTACACGCCTTGGGGAATGAGCTACAATGCTGCTTTTAATCGCTTGCATAGTCAAGGACTGATTATGCCAATTAGACCCTTTCAAGAACCTCGACCAGAGAACATAACTGCTAGCTATGACCCCAATGCTCATTGTAAGTTTCATCAAGGCAAAGGTCATACTATTGAAAAGTTTAGGTGGTGGAAAGATGAAATCCAAGACCTGATTGATGCTAATCAGCTTCCTATCCCTCTAGGGGGCAAGAAGCCTAATATTCAAACAGGTCCCCTTTCTGATGCTTTGGCTATCATGGGAGATTAAGTCTCCTTTGATCCATTGATACTCATTGGTCTAAGGCGAGACTAGGTCGTTAAAAACTAATCTACCCTCTGTCAAAACACAATTTCTAATCTCTTAACACACCCATATACCAAGCTTAGAGTAAGTCGAGGGTCGAACCACTAGGAATGGGAGGTAAATGCTAATGTAAAAGCTAAGATATTTCGAAGAAATGAGGTGAGGTGTGTCTATTCTACCAATCAAACAATCGAAACGAATATCAAATTTATCAAGCACTCGGGTATGGATACATATAAACTCGTAATTAATTCAACTAATTAAGATTGGAGATGACTAAGTCAAGTGTTGCGAGGGAAAATTGATTAAGCAATCAAGAGAATATGGTAGGCTAATCTCCAAGAGGTCAAACTAGCGCCAACTACGAGAGACTCTAGCTAGGAAACTTGCAAACCTACTCAATCGACAAATGTAATCCACAAATCAATTTTCCGTATCAATGTGAACCTACAATGCAATCTAGTGTGAGAAACTTAGGTTGATAAATCCTAAATTAAAAACACACATGCACATAATCAATTAATCAATTTAATCACAACATCAACTCCATCAATTTCCCCTAATTAGAATAAATCCATTACTCATATATGCTTCACCATTTCCCTAGCAAGAAAACTACTCACTACTCATGGAAATCAATATCAAAACTAAACTAAACAACAAATTCATCATCATCATGTTAATTAAAAATTAACCAATTAAAAAAATCAATCAACTTGAACAATTAACAAAGAAATTGAGATCAAAACTAAGATTTCATTAAAGTAAAGAAATCCTTACAAACTTGCTTCAATTCAATGGAGAAAAACACTTGGAATCATCAATCAAGAACTTTTCTCTCTACAAACTAGAGTTTCTCTCTCAAAAAATCTAACCTAATTCTATTCTAATTTCTGAAAAATTGAACTATCTAAAATTATGAAGAAAATATATATATAGTAAAACTAACTAAGAGAAATTACTTAGATCGTCCCCAAATAAACCCGTACAGGCGCGACCAACTATAAGAGAGAGCGCGGCCGCGCAAATCTGGTAACGGAACAGAGACCCGTATAGGCGCGCCCGCGCCATTGTCGTGCACGCCCGCGCCTAGGAACAGGGCAGCCTTCTTCTCTATCATGTCGATGCTCCTCGTGCGCTCCACTTAATGCTCTTGATAAACAGGGGACCTTGCAATTTCTAAACTCCATGTTTGCGGGTTCAACACTAGAAATCTTGCCCCCACGGCTTGTATGCACAGCTTAAGGACTTCGGAACTTGCACTTCTCCATGCTTGAGCTTCAAATGTTGAACATTAGACATCATAATCAATGCCAAACTTCGAAAGAGGCCTCGGGAAACTTAGATAACGACCTTAACATGAAAAATAAAGGAAAACAAGAAAATAAAAGAGAAAATAACAAAATAAACCAAGAAATTCATAAAGAAAGAAATCCAACTTAGAAAATGCAAACTAAAAGAAATAAAGAGTAAAAATAAGGAAAAGATAAGTAAAAGAGCTATAGAATAACATGAAATTCACCCAAAAAGAACCAAATGAGTGCCATAAATGACACTCATCAAATTCCCCCAAGCTAAACTTTTGCTCGTCCTCGAGCAAAACAAAGCAAGAAAGAGTAAGGATGAAAGACTTATTCAAAAAGAAAAAGAAAGACATAAGACAGGAATATACACGAAGACTCACTAACGTAGGAATCACGGTTGTTTTTAGCTACAACAAGCCCTTTAAACCCCAAAGTCGCCTATGAGGACGAGTGAGGTCTCGAACATACATGAGGCAAGTTACAAAAAGGAAAGTGAAAGAAAGAAAAACCAAATAAAAACCTTTACGAATTGGACTTTACAAAATGACCACATTTCAAATGAATAAACATCTTTCTTATGCAAATAGGGGTATGCACGTTTCAAGATATCCGAGGTTGATTGAAACATATAGTATACTAAGCATAGAGAACTAGTTATCACAATTCACCTTCATCCCGTTTGATCTTATCGCGTTCTTCCTATATTCTCAAATCTCCCTCTAATGAGCATCTCAATAGCTCCTCGAAGCAGCCGGAAAAGAACACATGTTTTCGGCTACACGACATCTTGACTAAGCATCCCCTCTCTTTAGGCTTTAACTCATAATGCTCTCCCTCGAAATTTGACTCAACCTCTAGGTCGAAAGGTCTTTCCCCATGGTTGTAACGTAAAGGCAAAAGGTTAGGGGTAAGCTAAAATTTTTAAATTTGGTGGTACACCAAGGTGATGAAGCAAAGATTGGCCAAATCTCAACACCAAAACAGAGAAGTCACCAAACCAAAACAAACTAACACCCCCAAACTTATTCAAAGCTATATCTAATAGCATATATACAAAAAGCGGCCTATAAGCTAAAAGGAAGCATTGTCCTCAATGCTTGAAGAGGAAAAGAGTCAAATCAAAATATTTTTAGAATTTTCTCATTTTCATATTTTTTTTTTCATTCCTTGTTTTCAAATTTTTCAAAGCAAATGTCCATGCTTCTTTGACTTAGGACGGCTTATACAAATTTTGAATTTATTAAGTCCTTGCCTTTTATACATTTAGGACGGCTTTTTCCATCAGTTATTTGCCATTATTCACGAATTATTCACAAAACACAAGCTTTCTTACAAAAGGAACCAATATCCATACTTATAAACCACAAACTCCAAAAACATGACCATCTGCTTCACAAAAACCAAAAATGGAACAAAAAGAAACAAAAGGCTTAAAATTCTAAAGATATGGCTTGAAAAGAAGGGAAAAGGCTCAAATGGTTAGCAAGAAGGCAAATGTAAACTTAAAGAACTAAAAGAAGAAAATTAATCCTAGAAAAAGAAAAATTACCACCCCGAAAAGATGCCTTGCCCTCCCTAGATGGTTCGGTCTCGTGTTTGATAATTATGAGTCAAGATTCAAGATTAGGTCCGCAATAGTCAAGGATCCATGCCACTCATGAAAAATATGTAGAAGGCATGAAAAAATATGAACCTCACGTGGATGTAGCAAAAATTCACTATAGGTGTCAAATCGACCATAGGAAGCAACTACCAACATGCCACAAACAAGTAGATACCGGTTTCATGATCCTCCTAGTTCTAGAACATGCTACCTTAGCATACACCTATCCTAGAGTCAACCAAGCATATTCTCAAACCGTGCATTCCCATACCATTTCGGAAGATATTCATTAAAAAGCCAAAATCGGTTGTATATAGTCCAATTCAAAAGAAACACAAAAAGATGACAAATAAAGCCTCAAAACATATCAAAATCCAAAAACAAAAAGAAAGAAAAATAAATAGATAAGAGAGGAGAAAATAAAAACATAGATAAAGGAAAAGAAGGAAAAATAAAGAATTGAACGAATATGCAAGTAAAACATATAATTCCTAATCGACAAACAACTGATCAAATGACAACATCGCCAATGATCCTAAACACTCAAGGTGTTGAAAGCATCCATCCTCGAACCATTCAACTTTTCCTAAAATTAATCCTAAACTATGCATCTAAGAAAATAAAAGAGAAATAAAGAAAAATAAGAAAGATCTCACCGGGTATTCCAAGCAATGCGAAAGAGTAAGAAAGAAAGCAAACGCAAACCGTCAGGATACTCCAAGAGCAAATGCAAGGATAACAAACCAAGAGAGAAAAATAAAAAGCTATATACAGAAACAAAATTGTTAGTAACTTCCATACAAAATCAAACAACATCATAGGTGACAGAATTGATCAGAGTAGCAGAGACAGAGAATCATAGAGTAGAGAGAAAAATCAGCCAATCAGAGAGCAATCAATCATCAGGAAGATAGAAATCAAGAACTAGATCATCAATATATCGTCAGCAACAGAAATTAACAGACAGATAACAATACCAAGAAGCATAAGCAGAATACTATCGCAGGGAACAGACAGCAGCATAAATCATCAGCAGAGAAAAATACTAGGTGTGGGATAAAGGCAAAATGAACCATAGAAGCAAGGGGGAGACAAAGGAAGCGCAGTAGACAAAATAATATTCCCCCAAGCTAAAAATGAGCTCCCCCCCCCCCAAGCTAAAACCAAGCTACAAGCTGGCAAAGAAACAAAAGAAAAACACACAAGCATAAAAGGGAGGGTAGCAAATACGGTATCACTCGGCACTATGGTAAGGGGTAGAATGAGCACTCCCCTCACTAACATCACTAGAAACATGGCTAGAAACATCATCCATGAGCATAGGGCCCTTACCCTTCAACCTCCTCCCCTTCTCGGCTCTATCCCTAGCAAAAAGGTGGGACCAATCATCAAGGATCGGCTCTCCCGATAACACCTAATGGCCAAAAGTCTCAGGGGAAGGAAAAGGGTTAGGGTTTGCCGGATCGTAAGTAAAATCACACCCTCCGGGCCTCTTATAATCGTAAGAGGTCGGGGAGGTCCCCCAAATAGCATGAGGAGGTGCATTAGGCCCCTCCCAATAAGGATAACACAACCTAGGGCCGACGGTCTCATCAAATGGCTCCTACTGAGGTATGGGTCTCTGTTGGACCGGTAGGTACGGGTAGTTAAGATATGGTTGGATATCCCCCCTCATGACATGAAAATCGTAGACTTGCCTAGCATGAAAGTCATAGTCTAATACAAAATCATACCCAAAGGTGAACAATTTAGAACATTCGCTATGGAATCAATTTTCGCATGCAAAACAGACAAGTCAATAGTAGAAATAGTAGAAGAATAGGGAGGAGTCGAGGATGTATCTCCCTGGGGGGATTTACCTCCCCGGGATGTAAAGGGAGCAAGAAGAAGATAAGGATATTGCCGGAGGTTAGGCAACGAAGCTCTCTTGAGGGCTTGATCAATCGCCACCTTGTCAGGTCTCCATGGAAGAGGTGTGTCCACACATCTAACCATAGCCTCGGGGTGAGGGATGGGGCACCAATCCGTAGTCCTTGTAACCTTCCAAATATACAAGTTTTCTTTGGTGGTGCGCTTCAAAAAATGTTGATTTATCATGGCATATATGCTTAAGAAATGGTAAGGAGCTTTCTCCCTTTTATCATGGATTGGGACAAGCGACTCGAGCATTGCTTCATACTTCTTGTTGAGAGAAAGGATCAAAATGGTAATCATACCCCCTAATTGGATACTTCCGGAGAGATGGACACCATCTCTTATATCAATGAAACGGTCAAGCAAATGCAAAGCGAAGTCAATTACCGCTACTCCCTATTCAAAGGGCTTGTCCGCTAGCCATAACCAACTCAACTCCTCTCGACAAATAACACAAAGGGATTCCTTGGAGAAGAAATCATATGTAAGGAGTTGGCTAAAATACCTCAAGGCCGCATGAATAATTGACGCCGCTTGAGAATATTGAGGACTATATGAGTCCTTGACAAAAATATGCCACCACCACTTGAACTCACAATAATTTTTATCACGTTTCACAACATCAAATGCCGAATACACGTGGGACATCCTCACTGGGAGTTGGAAGCTTGAAAACCTCATTAAAATAGGAAAGAGGCACCGAATGATCATTGTTGAAAACTTAAAAAGAAATTCTTCGAGAAGTTTCACCTTCCAAATCCTTCTCAAGGACCTCAAGTGAAGAGAGGAATTCTAAAGTAATCCGAGAATAGGTGGGATCATGATGGCTTAAGAATTCCTCTAACCCCAAGTTTCGAGCCAAATATCTCACATCATTGTCGATACCCAACAAAGTAGTTAGTAACGAATCATAGAATATAGTAGAAAAAAGTGTCCGAGTTGAAAGCTTGTCAAATCTTTCCCAATGCTCTTCCTTTGTGAACTCAATTCCATAAGTCTCTGAGATGTGGGAAGGAGGAGGAACCACCTCCCTATAGGTAGAGCATCTAGCCCTCTTAGCTCGACGGAGAAGAACCATTCTACACACATAATTGAAAAAGGCTCTAGTGAGTAAGGACCATGAGCCACAAATATGCATCATGAGCAACAACACTGCAAACCATCATCAAAAACAAACTATGCACATTAACATTTCCATATCAATATAATCAAACTATAATTCCAACAAAGGTAGTTCCAAAATTATAGTATGGTCAAGCAAAATCATCAAACACAAGTTCTTAGAACACCCTAAATTTCATCATTAACACAACAAATGAAGGAGATAGTAGGAAATATGGATACAATAATGAGGCTATAACCAAATCAATCTAAACACTCATGAACAACCAAGGTAGAAAATTTATCATAAGTATCAATAGAAATGAAGAAGTCATACCTTAGATTGATGAGAGTTTACAAAGAAATGGAACACAAAGCACTAACAAACACAATTATGCCAAATTGCAAGCAATAAACCCCAAACTAAAGGGGTACCTAAAAATCCCAACTTTAGGAAAGAGAAAATCACAATGAAAGTGTTAAAGTAGGGATTAAGAGCAATAAGCAACTAGATGAAGTGAAAAATGGTGAAATTTCAGTAGTAAAATAATAAAGGAAAATGGTGATGATGCTTGAACAAAAACCAAGTTAAAATGAAATGAAAAGAAGAGAGAGAAAAAGAGAGAAGGTCGGTGTATTTAAGGAGCAATAGTAGGGGGGTGCGCGGCCGCGCCCTTTTTGGTATGCGATCTTCTGAATCCCTTCTCGTGAGCACATCGGTGAGTACAAGGGAAATGATCATGGTGAAGCTTGAGGCAAGCAATTTCTAAACCCCAAGAATGTGGGTTCAACATTAGATTTTCATGAACCCACCATTTGAACCCACCAAACTTCAATTTTTTAAGCATACTTCCAATTCATCAACTTGAGCACTCTCATAGGCACCAAAATTGTTGGAAATCCAATCAAAACCACCTAAAAATACAATCCAGAACAGAAATCAAATAAGAATAGAAACAACAAAAAGAAAACAAAAATCAAGGAAAATAGAGAAAATGGTTAGAAACTCGGGTTGCCTCTCGAAAAGCGCTTGTTTAAAGTCATTAGCTTGACGTTCTCCACCCTTCAAGGTGGATAAAAAAAGTCATATCATGAACAACCCCCACAAAAACTCCATCATAGTAGCGCTTGAGCCTATGACCATTGACTTTGAAAGTTATTGAAAAGTCCAAAGGAGATATTTCAACCGCACCGTTCGGAAAAACCTCTTAAACAACAAAAGGACAACTCCAACGAGACATTAGCTTCCCGGGAAATAATCTCATCCTAGAATTGTAAAGGAGGACCTTGTCACCAACATTGAACTCCTTCTTCACAATTAGTTATCATGCACTTCTTTAGTGCGAGTCTTGTACATGCTTGCACAATCATAAGCATACAATCGAAATTCTTCCAACTCATGGAGATCAAGCCAACATTGCTCACTCGCACTTGCCAAATTGAAATTGATTTTCTTGATAGCCCAATGAGTACGATGCTTCAGTTCGACTGGAAGATGACAAGTGTTCCCACAAACCAAGCGGTAAGGAGTAGTGCCAAAAGGAGTTTTAAAAGCCGTTCTATATGCCCACAAGGCATCGTCTAGCTTATTCGGCCAATCCTTCCTATTTCTTGCTACCGTCTTCTCAAGAATCAATTTGATTTGACGATTAGACACTTCGACTTGCCCACTAGTTTGAGGGGGATAGGGGAGCCCGAAGCGTTGATTAACACCATGTTTCTTCAACATCTTGTAGAAGGCGTTATGCACAAAATGAGATCCATTATCACTAATAATTGCCTTTGGTATGCCAAACCGTGGGAAAATTATCTTCTTAAACATCTTCATTGCTACCTTATGGTCATTTGTAGGTGAGGCAATAGCTTTCACCTAATTTGACACGTAATCGACGACAACAAGGATATATTGATTCCCATATGAAGTAGGAAAAGGACCAAAGAAGTCTATTCCCCATACATCAAAAATTTCCAACTCTAGAATGGGTTGTTGGGGAATTTCGTTTCTCTTTGAAATATTTCCGGTCCTTTGGCATCGGTCACAACTCTTGACAAACTCCCAAACATTCTTGAAGAGATTTGGCCACCATAATCCGCATTGGATCACCTTTGAAGCCGTTTTTGACACACCCATGTGACCCCCACTCGGGTCCGAGTGACACATCTTCAATACATTAGGCAACTCCTCATTTGGAACACATCTCCTCAACAACCCATCAACACCCTTTTATACAAAATCGGTTCATCCCAAACATAATGCCTAGCGTCCCTTTTGAGCTTCTTTCTTCGATTCTTGGAAACTGAAGGAGGAAATTCCCCACAAGAAAGATAGTTCACCAATTCGTCAAACCATGGGAGTTACTTCACATCTATAGCATAAAAAGAATCATCTAACATTCTATCTTCAATGGGAGACCCATCATCTTGAACTTGGAAATCCTCAAGCCTAGATAGATGATCCTCTACTACATTCTCTGCTCCTTTCTTATCTCTAATCTCAAGGACAAGATTTTGAAGTTCTAACACCCAACGAATTAGTCTTGGCTTTGATTCCTTCTTCCCAAAATGTTATTTTAGGGTTGCATAATCGGTGAACACAATTGTTTTGGACCCTAACAAATAGAAACAAAATTTTTCAAAGGAATGAACAATAGCCAAGAACTCCTTCTCCGTTGTAGTGTAATTCCGTTGAGCTCCATTTAGAGTCTTGGACATATAATAAATCACATGAAGCTTGAACAATTGGAGTGGAGATTAGAGCTTTCTTTAACTTATTGAATGCCTCCAGACACTTGTCATGGAATACAAACTCGACATCCTTTTGAAGAAGATCATTAAGGGGCTTTGCAATGAGTGTAAAATATTTAATGAATCTTCTATAGAGCCTGGCATGGCCCAAAAATGATCTCACCCCTTTCACATTGACCGGAGGTGGCAACTTTTAGATAACCTCAATATTCGCCTTGTCAACCTCTATGCCCTTGTGGGAAATTTTGTGCCCAAGGACTATTCCTTCTTCAACCATGAAATGGCATTTTTCCCAATTTAACACAAGTTCACCTTCTTACATCTTGCCAAACACTTTTCAAGATTTTCGAGGCATGCTTCAAAGGAAACACCACCTATAGAAAAACCATCCATAAACACCTCCATCTCCTCCTTCAACATATCTCCAAAGATACTCATCATACACCGTTGGAAAGTGGCGGGAGTATTGAAAAGGCCGAATGGCATTCTCTTATAGGCAAAGGTACCATAGGGACAAGTAAAAGTAGTTTTCTCTTGGTCATCGGGATGAATAGGAATTTGGAAAAATCCCGAGTAACCATCAAGAAAACAATAGTACTTGTGCATCGTTAGTCTTTCAAGCATTTGATCAATGAAAGGAAGGGGGAAGTGATCTTTCTTAGTGGATGTGTTTAGATGTCTATAGTCTACACACATCCGCCAACCGGTGACCGTCCTTTTTGGAATAAGCTCACCTTTTTCATTCTTGACGATGGTCATGCCTCCCTTCTTTGAAACGACATGAATGGGTGAGACTCATCTAGAGCTTGAGATGGGAAATATGATTCCCGCATCTAAAAGCTTAGTAATCTTTTTCTTCACTACCTCCCCCATTTGGGGATGTAATTTCCGTTGTCGTTCAATAGAAGGAAGGGCACCCTCCTCAAGGGTTATGTGTTGCGTACATAAAGCGGGGCTTATACCTTTGATGTCATCAATGGTATAACACAAAGCACTTTGGTGCTTTCTCAAAACACCGCATAACGCTTGAGCTTGGCTTTCACTCAAAGATGCGCTAACAATCACGGGGTAAGTAGAATTTGGGCCTCGGAATTCATACCTTAGGAGTGATGGAAAAGTTTTGATCTCTACCATAGGAACACCTTTACCTTCCTTGGTCGAAGCCGCTTGAAAAGCCTCTTGGCTTGAGATTTTCATGCAAATTTGCTCATCACTTCCCTCAACGCTTCCATCTAACAAGTTCTCATACAAAGCCATGTCCTTACTAGGAGCACCTATCTTTTCCTTGTTCAACAAAACACACTCAATAGGATCATTAGTTGCAATCAAGTGCTCATGCATCGAATGTACAAGATTATCTAAAATTTCAACTCTCATGCAATACTTAAGAGATGAAGGATATTTCATACTTTCATTCTAATCAAATTCAACTCCTTATCTCTAATTTTAAGTGAAATCTTAGCACTTTTGACATCAATCAAAGCACCCGAAGTAGCAAGAAATGCTCTACCAAGAATAATAGGAATTGTAGAATCCTCATCTATGTCTTAGACCCTAAAATCTACCGGAATGATGAACTTTCCTACCCTTAAGGAAACATCCTCTATCTTGCCCCTTGAGATCCTAATTGATCTATCGGCTAATTACAAGGTAATGTTGGTAGGTAAAAGTTCTCCCTTCTCTAGTCTTTGATATACCGAGTATGGCATAATGCTAACACTAGCTCCTAAATCACACAAGGCATTATCAATTTGCATTTTATAAGTAGCACAAGGGATAGAAAAGTTTCCGAGATCCTTCAACTTTGGTGAGATTTTGTTCATTATGATTGCACTACAATTCTCAATCAAGTTAACAATTTTCGCCACATCACATGTTCTTTTTCCACTCAAAATCTCATTTAGGAACTTTGCATAATTTGGCATTTGTTCTATCACATCGGTAAAAGGAAGAGTATGATTAAGTTGTCTAAGCATCTCTATAAATTTCCCAAATTGCTCGTCTAACTTGTGCCTATTAAAATTTTGGGGGTAAGGGAGCTTAGGTTTGTAAACTTCTCTTTCTCTCTCTTTCACCTTCTCAACTTGTTGCTTATTGATTTCCTCAACTAAAGTATTCTCATCTCCCTCATTCTCAATTTGGCCATTGCTATGACTATCTTTAGCATTACTCTTCTTAGAGATTTCACTCTTAAGGACCCTACCACTTCTAGTCACAATAGCATTCATAGGGCTCTTAAGATCTAAGCTTTGTGAACTCAAAGAAGAAAGATTTGTAAATTCCTTAAACTCATTAGCCAATTGAGAAATTTGGGTCTCCAACCCCTTATGGCAAGTTAACATGTCATTGAATTTCTCATTGCTTAGGGTCATGTAGGTGTCCAACAATTTGGCTTGCTTCTTTATGACACCTTCCAAGAAACTCCTAGAGGAAAATAATTGATCATATAAATTATCATTATGCTCTTGGGTATTCGAAATAAATCCAAGTGGGGCATCTCTTTGAACATTCAATTGGAAATTTCCCCTACTTTGATTGTTCCAATTACCTCTACATTGATTTTGGCCACTATTGTGATTATGGTTACCATGACCTTGGTTATAGTCCCCATATCCTTGTCCATGACTTTGACCATTATAACTATGGTTGCTATAGCTACCACAATTCCCTTGGATTCCATGGTTTCTATAACTGTCATTTTAGTTATAATTATCATAGTTCATTTGGTTGTGATAATTCCTACAACCAACATTCCTTTGAGCATCAAATCTAGGTCCAACATTGTTATTAGCAATTAAGTTCACATGTTAATTCTCACTCCCAACATATTCATTACAAGGAACATTAGGGCAAATAGAAGCATCATTGTCATTCATTCGACACAAATCGCAAAACCAACATTCTCTAATCATGCAACAAGAAGAAGGAAGAGAGTTAGAGGAAGAAGTACATCTCCCCTTAATTTGGGAGGGAAGAATTAGTTCTTGTGAGTTTGCGCTCTCGAGCTTATACTTGATAGAAACTACCTCCTTTCATAAATCCGAAATTTGAGTCGACAAATTGTTGATATCATTAAGTTGTTCCATTGAGCATACCATTGTACTACTCTTCTTTATCGACTCCTTTTCTCCATCTTGCCATTCCATGTAAGTTCTAACTACATCCTCAATTATACCTACAACCTCTTCCTCGGTCTTATTTGTGATTGGGCCTCCGGCTCTGGCATCTAGACTTGCTCTCCCTTGAAGACTCCAACCGCCATAAAAAATTTGAATGATTAGGTAAGTGGGGATCCCATGGTGTGGACACTCACGTTGATACTCTTTGTATCTCTCCCATGCTTCATAAAGGCTTTCACTAGACTTTTGCTTGAAACCTTTAATCAAAGCTCTTGTCTCCGCCGTTTTCTTTTGAGGGAAGAAACGGGAAAGGAATTCCTTGGTGACTTCATCCCAAGTTCTCAAAGAATTAGGCTTCACTTCCTTATCTAGCCACTTTTGAGCTCTTCAGATTAGAGAAAAAGGAAATAGCTTAAGCCTTATGAATTCTTGAGCTACCCCACTCACCATAATAGTGTTGCAATATTTCTCGAATTCCTTAAGATGATTTAGGGGGCTCTCATTCACTCCTCCTCTATATTTCCGCCTTTCAATCAAAGTTATCATTGCTGGCTTGATTTCAAAGTCACTATTCGGGATCAATAATGGAGCAATCCCGCTCTCATACTTGTATGCCCCTGGAGTACCCAATTCCTTCAATGTAACCCTTGGGATATCTCTCATGTTAACTTGCACACACAAACTAAAGGAAAATATTAGTAACGTAACACGGCTACAAATGTAGCCAAATGACATAAAATCTTTTTGTATTATCAAATTTTAGTGAAATAGACTCAACCACAATAGCAAACATCTACGCCATTCCCCGGCAACGGCGCCATTTTTTATCTAAGGTGAGACTAGGTCGTTGAAAACTAATCTACCCTCGGTCAAAACAAAATTTGTAATCATTCAACACACCCCTATACCAAGCATAGAGTAAGTCGAGGGTCGAACCACTAGGAACGTGAGGTGAATGCTAATGTCAAAGCTAAGCTATTTCGAAGCAATGAGGTGAGGTGTGTCTATTCTTCCAATCAAACAATCGAAACGAAAATAAAATTTATTAAGCATTAGAGTATGGATCCACATAAACTCGTAATTAATTAAACTAATTGGGATTGTAGATGACTAAGTAAAGTGTTGCGAGGGATATTCGATTAAGAAATCAAGAGAATATGGTAGGCTAATCTCCTAGAGGTCAAACTAGCGCCAACTACGAGAAACTATAGCTAGGAAACTTGCAAACCTACTCAATCGACAAATGTAAGCCACAAATCAATTTTCTGTATCAATGTGAACCTACAATGCAATCTAGTATGAGAAACTAAGGTTGATCATTCCTAAATTAAACACACATAAGCATATAATCAATCAACCAATTTAATCACAACATCAACTCCATCAATTTCCCCTAATTAGCATAAATCCATTACTCATATATGCTTCACCATTTCCCTAGCAAGAAAACTACTCACTACTCATGGAAATCAATATCAAAACTAAACTAAAAAACAAATTCATCATCATCATATTAATAAAAAATAAACTAATTCAAAAAATCAATCAACTTGAACCATTAACAAAGAAATTGAGATCAAAACTAAGATTGCATTAAAGTTAAGAAATCCTTACAAACTTGCTTCAATTCAATGGAGAAAAACACTTGGAATAATCAATCTTCAATCATTAATCAAGAACTTCTCTCTCTACAAACTAGATTTTCTCTCTCTAAAAATCTAACTTAATTCTATTCTAATTTCTGAAAAATTTAACTCTCTCTAAAAATAGAAAGAAAATCTATATATAGTAAAACTAAATAGGAGAAATTAATTATATCGTCCCCAAATAAACCTGTATAGGCGCGGCGAACAATAGAACAGAGAACGGTAAAGGCGCGCCTGCGCCCGAGAAAGGCGCGCCAGCGCCACCAAGCCGCGCGGCCAAGCCATAACCGCGCGCGCCCGCGCCTGGGAACAGGGAAACCATCTTCCCTATTATGCCAATGCTCCTCGTGCGTTCCACTTAATGCTCTTGATAACACGGGACCTTGTAGTTTCTAAACTCCATGTTTGCGGATTCAACACTAGAAATCTTGCCCCCACGGCTTGTATGCACAGCCTAAGGACTTAGGAACTTGCACTTCTCCATGCTTGAGCTTCAAATGGAGAACATTAGACATCCTAATCAATGCCAAACATCGGAAAAGGCCTCGGGAAACTTGGATAACGAACTTAACCTGAAAAATAAAGGAAACAAGCAAATAAAAGAGAAAATAACAAAATAAACCAAGAAATGCATAAACAAAGAAATCCAACTATGAAAATGTTAACTAAAAGAAATAAAGAGTAAAAATAAGAAAATCTAAGTAAAAGAGCTATAGAATAACATGAAATTCACCCAAAAAATGTCACTCATCACTCATTCAACCTATGAATGAACCTCTACTAGAAGTTGTATTTGTTTCAAACTGTGAAGAAGTGAATGGAATTTTTTATAGTTACAATGAAGACGTCTATCTCAAAGATATAGCTTGTTCGTCTCTTGGCGCTAGTGAAGATGTTTGGGGAGACCTTGAGGTCAAGGTTCTCACCAGAAATGGACGGTTGCAACAGCCTAGTCAACCTCCACCGCAATCTCAACCAATAGTTGATCAAACAATTACAAAAAACTAATGTGGTAATGAATGTTTGGAAGCTTTTGGCCACCTCTCATGAGCATTGAAAGGCTGTGATGAATGCTTTGGTGAAAATAGGAGTTGAAAGTGATATGACTCCTCAAGGGCTGGTCAGCTTTCTCACTACTGAATTACAAAGTACTAGTAACCTAATTTCCTTCTCTTACAAGGATCTACCTCCGGAAGGGGACCAACATCACAAGGCCTTACACCTCACTGTGGTGTGTAGGCAGATGAATGTTCCTATGAGCCTTGTTGATAATGGCTCTGCAATCAATGTATGCCCACTCCGCACTGTAAAGAAGTTGGGCATAAAAGATGAAGAATTGATCCCCTCTACCCAAGGGATTCATGCTTACAATAATACTTGCTGTCAAGCCGTGGGTACTAACATGCTAAATATAATTACTAGAGACATTGAACGTGGCACCAAGTTTTAGGTGGTGGAAATTAAGGCTTCTTGCTATTAGGTCGTCCTTGGCTTCATGAGTTAAAGGCGATCCCATTGTCGTTGCACCAAAAGGTGAAAGTTATAGTTAAAGGGGTCCTAATTACCATTGATACCTCCCCCATTCGCATTCAAGTTATTGATACTCCCATAATCCATGTCGAACATGACGAGGGAGATAAAGATCTCTAGGGGTTTTCATTAGACGATCTTCTCATGATTGAAAAAGAGGAGAAGTGTCACCTTGACTTTGATCCTTATTCGAACACCAATGTTAATGCCATTATGAGGAAGCAAGGGAATTTTCCTGGAATTTTCCTAGCCCGAAAGATGGGTTCCCCTACCTCACATTGACATTCTGGTCGATAACATAGCAAACCATGCACTCCTATCATTAATGGACGGCTATGCTGGATATAATCAAGTATTAATGGCCAAGGAAGCCATGGAGAAAACCACATTCATCACACAATGGGGTATATATTGCTATACGGTGATGTCATTCGGGTTGAAAAACGCGGTTGCCACCTACCAAAGAGCAGGCACAACATTATTACATGATATGATGCATAAAGAGGTGGAGGTGTATGTTGACGATATGATCGTCAAATCAAAAGATCGGCCAGGAAATATTATTGCACTTGGAAAATTCTTTGAAAGACTTCGCAAATATAATATGAGGTTAAATCCGGCAAAATAAACATTAGGAGTTACATCTGGAAAGCTACTTGGCTATGTGATCAGTTCTCAAGGAATCGAAATTGATCCCACAAAAGTCCAAGAAATCATGGCCATGCCACCACCCAAGACTTAGAAGGAGATTCGAGGTTTTATCGGAAGATTGCAATATATAAGTAGGTTCATATCCAAACTCACTGCGATATGTGAACCTATATTCAAGAAGCTCAAGAAGAACGTTCCAGTTACATGGGATGATGATTATTAAAAAGATTTCGACAAGATCAAAACATACTTGGCAAACCCACCCGTGCTAGCACCAACAATGCCTGACTTTCCTCTTCGACTCTACCTTACGGTCACAAGAGAAATAATGAGGGCAATGCTAGCACAGGAAATCGAAAATAAGGAAAATGCAATCTACTACTTGAGTAAAAAGCTTCAGGGTTATGAAACCAGGTACACACCACTGGAGAAGTTATGTCTTACACTCGTGTGGGCTGCGAAGAAATTAAGACATTACATGCTCACTCATATAGTGCATGTCGTATCCAAGATGGACCCTCTCAAGTATTTGTTCGAAAAAGAAACACTTAATGGTAGATTATCGAGGTGGATAGTCAACCTTGCTCATTTTGACTTAAAATTCATAATACAAAAGGCTATTAAAGGTTCTACGGTTTCTGATCCTAGCAGATTTCCCACTAGAAGAAGTTGAGAAAGAAGAAGAAGAGTATGATTTCCCTGAAGAATTGTGTCTTCAATAAGTGCAATTACTAGATATATCAAGGATCACTAATATGGAGATAATAAGTTCGTTCTTTTGGGTCGTCATTATCTGTTTCTAGACTATGATCAATGATCTTTGGGCTAGTCAAATAGTCCAAAGCCTACTAGAATGGATCTAATGAGGTCACACAACAAGGGTATTGGGTTAAGCAAGTTAGAGGCCCATTAATGGGCCTCATGAGCATTTAACTAATCATGAAATGGATTGGGCTAGCATAGTTAGATTGGAATTAGGTTTTGGGCTTTTGACATGGGCTCTTATTTAGAGATGAGATCTATAAATAAGATCCATGCCTAGGGTTGTAATTAAGCGGTCATAATTCAGACACAGTGTATTTTGACATCAAGGCAACCAATCACAAAACCCTAATTCCTCTCTCTAACTCACGACTTTCTCTCTCCTCCCCTCGTCCGTACGGGCAGCCACCTTTGGTGGCGCGTGTGGTTGTTCGTGGTGGTTCATGGTGGTTCGTTGCTCGCACTTCTTCGTTGAAGGTCAATTAAAGGGTTCAATTGCAACTAACTAGCATTAGTGGAGGTCTTAATCTGTGCCCGTGGACCAAGTAGAGGAATCACACTTGAGGTTCTTTATCTCCCATTGTTTTTGCTCGATCGCACGTGGAATCATGCTTTAAAGGTACGATTATATGCTCTTTAAGTGTTATGCATTAGATCTTGGGATTAGGTACTGTATGAATATGATTCATGTTTATTTCCCCTGCGTAGTACCTATATAACCCTACAGTGGTATCAGTTAGCCTATTGCATTTACGCATATTGACAATAATTCTTTGATAATCCACAATTTTAATTCAATTAGGAGGGAGATTAATTTAATTATGGGTTCAATTGTTACATTTAATGTGATTAAACATTTGGTATTAATTAAATTTGATTTAATTATGCTCAAAATAGCCATAAAGAGGACCGAATTAAGCCCTAGACCATTCGAAAATTTCGAATCCTAGAACCCTAGTTTCGGATTTTCGAAAACCCTAACCCTAATTTTGAATTTTTTCGAAAAATTCCTAGCCTTAAAATGTGTTTTTTGTGCTTGATTTTGATTTAATTCGATTTATTTTATGTTTTATAATTCTAATCGGATTGATTTATGCATAAAAATGTTTTGTGTATGATCATCGGTTTAATATTAAAAGTTAAAATTAAATTGGGATTATTTTTATGATGAACCCTAATTTTAAGATTGAATGTTGATTTATTTTTATTTTTTTGGACTGATTTGATTTAATATTAATAAATGTTATTTTAATTAAATTGAAAAAAAAATAAAAAATAAAAAATAAATATTTTTGAGGCCGGCAGCGGCGGCTGGGTGGCGCAGCCACGGCGGCTGCCGACCTGGTGGCAGTCCAAGATGGAGGGAGGGGAGGGCGGCGGTCCAAGGTGGTTGTGGGCAGCAGCGTGCAAGCGTTGCACATCTGCTCCCAGTGTTGCTGCCACGCTGCTGCCCTTGCGGCAGTGGCTGCTATTGGCAGTCAGCCACTGTGGCTAGCTTCGGCTAGCCAACCACGGTGGCTGGTGTGGTGGTACACGTTTTAAAAAAATAATAAAAAATTAAATTATTATTATTTTATTTTAAAAATATTTCAAGATAAATATGATTTATTTTGGATGAGATAAAATATTTTGAAAATATGATCTTTTAATTTGAAAGATAAAATCAGTTTTATTTAGATAAAATCGGTTTTATATAGATAAAATCTTTTACTTGGGATAAAATCAAATCTTTCAAAAGTTTTTATATTTGATATTATCCATATTTAAAGTTGTTAAATTGGTAATTATCTATAATTAAAGTGGTTCATTTTGGATAAGATTTGTTAGGATATCTAGAGCATATTCCAAAAGAATAATAATTGATTTAAATAATTTTATTATCCCATAATTATTTTTGGATATAATTGATTTAAAATTTTGTGATTGGCTAGTAATTAGAATAGAATTTCCTAACTTTGTTAGGATAATGTTTGAGGATAAATATGATTTATCTTTTAAGATTAAAATAAGATTTTATTCTATCTCATGACTAATTTAAAATATATGATATTTTATTGATGGTCATGAATAATATATGATATTATCTAATTGCATTAATTAAAATATGAGATATTTTGGTGCCATGTTTCCTTAATTATGATCATTCGATGTAGTAGTTTAGGAAATTATGATGAGTGATTTATTATGTGGCACTTTATAATATATGATGTTATTTTTGCTATATAATGACTAGAATGGCCCAGTAGATTACTAAATACGATCTGCACATCGTGATATATTTTGTAATCTTAGTACAGTCTACGTACCGGTAAAAATATTTTTGTAATTTTATTTGATTTTGTTTAAGTAGTAGATAGAATAGAGTAAAATTACAGGTTGCAGTTAATCCAAGAAACCCGTGAAGTGAAGGCCCAAAGGAGCAAGGTGGATGAGATCCATGATGATTCAAGTGGGAGCATTTACTTTATTAGTTTTCTTAAGACTAGGGGCCATGCTATGTCTTGTTTATGCATTTAATATTTTATGCATATTAGATTTTATTGATGTTTTGTGATGATGCGCTAGAGTTCACTAAATAAGCACAACATAATGAATCTAGGTCCCAGTAATATTGAGATTCCTTTTCCAACTAGATACCCAACAATCCTTTAATCGTAGGTGATGGGTCGGCCTCAACAGAGCGTCACTTGTTATTTTAGGTATTGTGGGGTAGATCACATTCTACATATTTTATTGGTTATACTCAACAAGGTTACCTAAAGAGATTAGAACCTTGAAGCTAAGGTTAATAATTAAACATGTGATGGGTAATTATTCAACACAGAATTACAAAGAGTTGTAATCAGTAAAGAGTTTACTCATCTTGAAAATGTAATGCTTGATGGTAGGTCCTTAGTCCGGTCAATTATTGCACAAATAAAGGATCTTGGAATCATTTTATTCAATAGGGATCAATTAAAATTGAATTCTGCGTTTACTTATAAGTAACATGTCGTTCTAATTTTATTATTATATATTATCTCCTCGATTGAAAATAAAGTTGAGAAGCGTTCTCAAAAGTTTAAAAGATAATCCATAAACATATATTCCAATTTTGCTAAAATGGTTCTAATAGGCAAGTTTTAGAAACCCATGTCACATGTCTAGGTTGGTTTTATTCAAAATGTTTGAGTAAAATGCCAACACATCTTCATTTTGAAAAGTGTTTTAACGGATATAATGAGATGGGAGGTACAAACCCTCTAAAAGACAAGTATAGAAGTCCAATAAAATCTCTTATCTTCAATATGATTGAATATAAAAAGTGATTAGAAATCTCTATGATCAAAAGTTGATTAAATGACATTATTCTTCATCCATTTCATATAGAGTTAAATGGTTGATTAAAATCTAATATGAATAATGATTGAATAAGACTTAGTAAAATCATGAAAAGTGCTTAAAGCAGTTAAGCGAAGCATCATTTTGAACCTAAGAGACGCGTTCTAAGTGGCTCAAATGAAAAGGTTTAGGAATATATGAGGATTGCATTAAGAAGTTATAGGCCAAGAAATGCAAACAAGTTTCTACTTCTCAAACCTAAAACTGCATACATGCTAATAAAAGTTGTTATGAACAACAAATTTTTTGAATTAAATGGACCAATTCCAATTGATTAGAAACTACCTCATATAGTTAGAAGGTAAAAGAATGGAAATGTTCCAATTTAAGAAGTAAATTATAGAAATTGAATTAGCATATTGTTACTTCTTGGACATATGATGTTTTGTTTAGGTCACTCATTGAACAATGTGGTTGAACTAAAAGAAGAAGTATGGCTAAAGGAAAAATAAATCTAAAAGTTTAGAAACAAATGTTGCTACTTCACAAGTAGAATCTACACGTCTGGAAGCAAAAGTTGCAACTTTACAAGTAAAAC
Source organism: Chenopodium album (assembly GCF_948465745.1). Classification (NCBI taxonomy): domain Eukaryota; kingdom Viridiplantae; phylum Streptophyta; class Magnoliopsida; order Caryophyllales; family Amaranthaceae; genus Chenopodium; species Chenopodium album. The sequence goes on along the minus strand of NC_137834.1, from coordinate 40,981,224 downwards.
CTATATTTCACCTTACTTTGTTATTGGCTAGAATTAAGTAAATGTTATTCATTCTTGCCATTATCAAAACACCCTTCAATGTTAGTAGTGACTAAGCATCGAAGATTAAAAAACGTGGAATAAATGTTATTCTATGCTTCATTGAGTCATAATGTGTTTTGAATTGTTAAATAGGTTTAAAGTTTTATATGATAGAAATAATTAAACCATTTCTATATATATAAGTTGTCACTAATATGTCAATTAATTCGAATGAAAATGAATATTGCATGTAGAGGATCAGAAGGGATGGACTTTCAATATCATTGGATTATGAATCCATTGATATATGTAATTATCATTCTAATTTGAAATTTTGACTAAGTCACCATTTAGAGAAATGATGATTAGAACTCAAGGTCGAATACATATCAATGTACGAAAACCAAAGGTTCAAACGCTAGAGACGGACAATGAAACTTCATTTGTGATACGATCACTACTTGTGTTTAGTTGAATCATAAGAGTGAAAATTTTGAAAAGTTCAAAATGTTAAGTATGAAGTTCAGTATCAACTTGACAATATAATGATTACATTACAATATGATTGTAATTGTGAAAATTTAAGTCAAGACATATACTTGGCAACACATTCAAAGTATTTCGATATGATCGTAATAATGAGAATTTAAGTCAAGACCTTGATGAATATCCAAGAGTTGTGAAATCGTTTTACGACAAACTCCGAAAGAAATCCTTATGAAGTGTTTATGTAGGGAGCTATCAATCTATATAAGATATTGATCCGTGCCATTTAAGGAACCTTTAGGCTCTGTTTTCTTTATATTTCTATGCTCGTTTTTAGTCGTTGATGTCTTGTTTTTAGGGAATAATGCTTGAATTGTGTGTTAGTTTAGAGAAATGCGTGCTTTTAATGGTTTTCTTATTATTTTATTCATTTCTCGGCTATTTCCCTCGCTTCTCCGTTTGTTTGACTTGTTTTGTAGCTGTGTCGAGCTTCCCGGGATTTAATATCATCAAGGAGGGAGCTCAAGTGCATTCAAGGAATTTAACGGAGCCAAGTTAGGGAAGCCAAGAACGCAAGTCAAGCCAATCCAAGAAACAAAGGAAAATGAAGGCTTACAAAGAATCAAAAAGGACCTTTGTGAATTGTTTTGGCCATATCTCAAGTTTTACAGATCGGATTGAGGTGATTCAAGTTGGATTGGAAACTAGACTTGAAGAGATTTCCATTGTTAGGTCGCACGCTTTCATACAATTCCTAGATCTTGAGTTACATTCTGCCAAAGTTTGCCTTGCAAATCTGCCGCAACCTTTTTCTGTCGATTTTGGGCAGTAACTCTCCCCGGGCTGGCCGCGGGCTTTGGCCGTGGGCGCAGCTTCCGGGGTGTCCGCGGGCGCGGGCTTCTGGGTCTTTTTACGATTTTAAATTTCTTTATTCCTTTTGTTTATAGATTGTTTTGGGGGTTTTTATTATCATTAATTCACATAATTCTTAGTCTTAGAATAGTTTTCTCTCTTAGGTTGAGAGCTTCTCTCTCTAGATTAGGCTAGATTAGGAGTAGTTTTAGAGAGAGAAAGTGAAGGATTTCAATGCTGATTGAAAGATTGAAGATACAAGGGTGACAATGGTGTTCAAGATCTTCTGTATTATCAATGAGCATTCTTAACTCTATCTCTCCTTAATGCTTTGTTTAATTTCATGTTTGTTTGGTTTAATTTTGATGTTTGATGCTTGATTAGTGTAGATATTTTGTTGATTCTTGATTTCCATAGTTGTTAGTTGATAGATGATGATTCTTGAATAGTTGTTTGGCTAGGAATTGGGTGAAACTTGTATGATTGATTAATTGTGATTAATTTGGGAATTGTGTTGATTGATTGTTGAAATTAAAGTGATTAGTGAAGGTTTGCATGTGTGTAATTCAATTAGACCTTAAGAATTATTCTAGATTGCATTGTAATTGCTAATGACATGAACAATTGATATAGGAATTGCAATTATCGATTGGTTTTGATTGTGATTCTCTTAGTTTGTTTTTCATAGTGAACCCTAGCTTAACAATTAGGAGATATCTCTTTGATTCCTATTGATTGCTCTTATCATTAGTCCTCACAACCTTTGATTGGCATGCTCTTGCCAAGTTGTTGCAATTGACATGATTACTTGTTGATCCCCGTTCCTAGTGTTTTATTTCCTTGGTTACTTGTTTTGTTAGTTGTTAGTATTCTCTCTTACCTTCGTCTTCGACCTAGCTTAGGCGCATAATTGAAAGTGCTTGAACATTACCGTTCCTTTGGGTTCAACCCTTGACTTACCTCTATACTCGTATTAGGGTTATAAATTTAGTTTGACCGAGGGAAGATTAGATAACGACCTAGTTTTCCCCTCGTCAAAATGGCGTCGTGGCCGGAGAACGGTGTCTATGTTTGAGTGTTTTTGATTGATTGAGTCTAGGTCTTTGTGTATATTTTTACTTTTATTTGATTTTTGTTTGTTTTGTGAAAAAAAAATGGCATGTCTATCATTTCCTTAATATAGCAATGAGCCTTTTTGTGAATATTTCATTAGACTTGAGGGATTTTTGGACTATAACTGTTGTAATATTTGGGAGGCTTGTGAGATTTGTTATTTTGGTTTGAATGAGAAAACTAGGGATGAAGTTGAATGTATGCATAATGGTGAATTTAGAGCATTGTCAATTGATGATGCTTGGGATTTTCATGTTTAGTTTGCTAGGGATGTTTATGATAGGGGTAATCATGAGTCTAATATTGATATGCAATGTCTCTAATCTTCTAATATTAGCATGAATTTCCATGATTTGTCACATGATCCCTTAAGTGAACCTAGAACACAAGATTTCAACTTCATTTTTCCTTCGGTTCATGATGATGAAGTGCATGCTCAAGTGGATGCTAATGGCGTGTTTCAATTTTCTTCATTATTTGCCATGTCTTCTTGTGATGTAGTTCATTCCCTTAATAACGAATCTCATAAGCTTAATTGTTCCCCCTCTCCCCTATTTAGCGAAAATGCTCATGATTTTAATGTACATGGTCCTACCCTTGATTGTGACTCTTCTTATACTATTGATCAACTCTCTTTGTCTTTTCATTCTCCAAACTCTTGTGATGAGTCTCTAGTCCCCTATAGCCAAATTGATGAATCTTTGATGGAGTTAGAGATGAATCCTAATCTTAGGCCTTTAGAGAGACAAATGATGGAAACTTTAAGGAGCCAATTGGAGATGATTAGAGAGGGTGAGGATCTTCTTAATAAAGAATTGAAAAGAAAAGAAGAGTTGGAAAATGAATTGTCATCCTTGATGCTTGTATGTGAAAAATCCCTATCCAATGTGTGTGTTGAGGATGATGATGATGATTTTGAACAGCCAAGAGAGGGTGAGGATCCTTTTTGTGAGCATGTTAGTGATGGCGAAGGAGTTGAAAACCAAGAGAGTGTTGAATTTGATTATCCTATCCCTACTTCCCATCTTGATGAGTCTCTTGTGCATGATTGTGATTCTTCTATCCATGAGTATCTAGACTTGTTTGAGGTTATTTCCAATGCGTTCTTTGATAGTCAAAAGAAAACCCATAGCCTTTTAAATGAGTTCATTGAGGATGCTTCATGGGAGAGAGATGAGTTTGAAAAGAATTTGCATCCATTCATGCATAGTTTTGAGACCTTAGGCTTTAAAGTTGTTAAGGGAGTTGTTGTTCATAGTTGTGATGGAGGGGATTATGTTGTTCCTCTTGGAGGTTGGATGTTTGAGGGAGATGGATATCATGAGTGTTCTTCTTTTGAGGACTCTATGATTGATTTCCATGCTCTTATTGGTGATATGAGGCATGGTGGTAAGAAAAAGTTCATTTGTGAGACCATAACCCCTTTTCTCTTTTCTCATACCTCTTTTTCAAGAAGATTCAACCATATCCCTTACACTCCTATTTCCCTCCCTTCTTTTGTCAATGAGCCTATTAGGGACCCTTTTGTCTATGATGATTTGTATGAAGCTCATTTGTCCCCAATTGAGGAAAAGGGTGATGTTGCCACCCAAAAATATTTTGAGGAGAGTTTGCCTTCTTTTTCTTCTTGTTCTTCTTTTTCTTTTTCTTCATATTTTGTTGAATTTTGTTTTGATTCTTCCTCTTCCTTTTCTTGGCATCACTCTCCTTATTTGCGTGCACTATCCTTGTTGCACGTACTCTTCGCGTCATTTGCCTACCTTCTCTCCTATGAAATGTGTAGTAGTGCATTTGACAAGCTCTTGCGTGCGTTGAATTATTATTTTCTAGAGCGGTCAACCTTGGACCTTAAGCAAGCCTTTCTCGGGAAGTAACCCGGGTTTTATTGCTTTCATTTTCTTTTCTTTTTAGAATAGATTTTATCTCATGGAAATGTTTGTGTTCCTTTTGCTAGGTACATGACTTGATATACTTTGGTGCTTCTATTTGGATCAAGAATCAAGGAAGATTGGCACCACATTTGTTAGCATACAGAAGGCAAGATTCAATATTAGAGGTTGTTAGCTTTAAAAGGTTAAAATTGGGTCATTTGCGGGTATTTTCACCCAACTAATATCCAGTAATATCCTTCCTTGCTCTTTCTCTAGTGGATGATGACTTGTTGGACATATGTTGGTTTGATTGGATTAATCTCTTTGTTTTTCCCCTCCCGTGGAATATTTGATTTATGTTTGAGCATGTTGTCTCATTCAAGATTGGGGGAGGGTATTCTATCATGTTTGGTGGAATATTGATTCATATATGTCATGCAGCTTTGTATATGCTTTTCCATGTTCTCATATTTTGAAAAACTCCAAAAATATTTTTGTTTCTATCAAGGCAAAATTGCATTGTGTTTTGTTTTGTTCTTGCTTTGGACATAATATCATTTGGACTTGTATACTTGAATGCTTTTCTTCCTAAATGTAGTGGTGTGCACGGTTTGAGATAAGTTTGGTTGATTCTAGGATAAAGCATGCTAAGGTAGTTGTCTAGAACTAGGGGGATCATGAAACCGGATTCTACTTGTTTGTGGCATGTTGGTAGTTGCTCCCTATCTTCGATTTGACAACCTTAGTGAGTTTTTGCTACAACCATGTGAGATTCATACTTTTTCGAGCTTTCAACATTTTCTTGCATGAGTGGCGTGGATCCTTGACTTTCGCTAACCTAATCTTGAATCTTAACGTATGATTCCTAAGACCGAGACCGAACCATCTAGGGAGGACAAATGAATCTTTTCGGGGTGGTACTTTTTCTTTTCTAGGATAGTTTTCATTTTCTTCGGTTTTTGGGTTTACATTTGCCTACTTGCTAACCCTTTGATCCTTTTCCCCTTATTTTCAAGCCACGTCTTTAGCTCTTGAGCCTTTTGTTTCATTTTCATTTTGATTTTTGGTTTTTGTGAAGCAATGGTCATTGTTGTTGAAGATTGTGGTCTATAAGTTTGGAACTTGGTTCAAGTTTATGAGCAAGTTTGTGTTGTATATACATTGTGAATATTGGCATATGTTTAGTAAAAAGTCGTCCAAAGTAAAAAACAAAGGCAAGGCCAAAGCAAGTGCTAAGTTTAAAAAGCCGTTCAAAGTTAAAAGAGGCGAGGACAAAGCACTAATAAAGAATTATAAAAAAAAAAAAGTGAAAAATGCAAAAATATTTTTATGTGAGTATTCTTCCTTTTTTTAGCATTGAGGACAATGCTCTATTTAAGCTTGGGGGGAAGCGTTCTCACGCTTTTTGTGTAGATGTTTGTGATCTTAGCTTTGAATAAGCTTGGGGGTGTTGGTATTTTTGTTTGGTGATTACTTGGTTATGGTGTAAAGAAATGCGCAATCTTTGCTTCACAATTTAGGTTAACCACTGACAAGGGAATAAACGCGTCGTCAATTGTCTATCCCTAGATCAAATACAATTTATACAACCTAAAAAAACCTAATACGAGTATAAGGCAAGCATAGGGGTCGAACCACAGAGAACGGTAAACACCACCAAATGTTATCGACATTAAGCTAGTCCGGAATAGGAGATAAATAAACTAAAGTCTAAAGATGCTAAAACAAGAAATAAAACATTAAGGCATCAAGGGAAATGGGTAGGTAAAGTTGACTCTTGATCATGCAATAACAAAGTAGCATATCAATGGTAAACTAAACATGCATGAATATCGAAGTAAAGGGTCCAATCTAGCCGCCTTCCGGGGTCAATTGGCTTCTCCTAACATAGCCTCTATGTTTCCACATTAGAACCATATACTAGGAGGTACTATTAAATATCAATCGATAGTAATGAACCTCAACTAAGTCAACTTCCATTACTTGTTAGCAAAGACTCATCTTTGATCAACTAACAACGTGCACTTGCAAGAAGACCAAAGAATATCAAGCATGCAAAGACTTTAATCACCATTAACATAACCCCAACATTATAAGCATGAACAATTAGCAACTACACCATCCCCACACCCTTGGCTAGGTGACTACTCACAAATCATATTGAAAACAATATCAATCATCAAATCAATAAGCATCAACATGATTAATAAGCAAAGAAGAAAAATCAAAGCAAATAAGCAAAATAAAAAACAAAGGTAAAGAGAAAGAGTAAGAGATTGCTCATTAATTGAAGATGAAGGTCTACAAAGGATTGAACAAGCTCCTTCTTCAAAATCCAAGTTCATTAATGAAGAAAACCACACTTTCTCTCTCTACCAATGAAGACTAATCCTAACCTAACCTAAAACTAAAAAGAGAGAGTAGAATAGATAGTTATTGAATATATGTTCTAATTACCCCCAAAAATTGGGTATTTATAATCACTTAATAAAACTAGGAAAAATAGAAAAAGAAGGAAATAAAAAGAAAATAAAAGAGAAAAGAAAAAGGAAATAAAAATAAAACAAAAGGAAGATAAACCAAAATCAAATCAGACCCTCTTCTTTCTTCCTCCTCCGCATTCGAATTAAGCTGCTTAGCTTTTAACTCCTTTGAAGCGCCTTCACCATCACCACCGTTCATCAATAATCATCATTGAATCACCACCATCGATCATAATCAATGCTCCAAATAAATGGCTATCATCACCAATTGCATCATCATCATCGTTATTAGACCGGTTGATCTTCATTAATAACCACGTGTGAAGCTTGTGGAGTGGTTCGGTCGAACCATGGGTTGGTGCGGCCGAACTACTGGGTTGGTTCGGTCGAACCATGGGTGTGTTCGACCACTCCTCTTTGAATAACAAAACCCCCAAAGTCTCTGACTCGACGTTCGGCCGAACCCTCAACGGTTTTCTCGAACTTGAGAATTTGTGATTTACTCTAAATTGGGGATGTTGCTTGGGCGATTTGGGGTTGCAATTGGTGGCTGATTTGTTGCTATAAATTGGGTGGAGATGGAGCAGGGGCTGTTGCGGCAGCTGTATGGTGGTGTATTGGTTGCGGCAGAAAGGTGTATTATGGTGGAAGCTCAATTGCGGTTGTGAGGGAGCAATTGAGTTGCGGGTTGGTTGTGGTTGATTGGTGTGGGTTTTGGTGAGTGGTTGCAGTAGGGTGTTGCGAATTGGAGCAGGGGAAATGGAGGTGAGTGGAGATGGTGGTTTAGGTGCGCTGGTCGATGCGGGTGAATTGGTGATTGTTCGGGGGTGATTGGTGGTGTTGGTTGATGTGCGTGTGATTGTTACGGTGGTGTTGGTGAGGGGCTGCTGTGGTGATTTTGGTTTGGTTTGGGTGGCTGCTGGTGTTGGTGAGGGTGAGCAGGATGGCTGTAAATTAGCCATTGAAGGTTGGACTGGTGGTGAGTGGTGTTGTTGGTGGCTTGATGCGTGAGTGAAGGAGAAGGGGAATTGGTGTGGTGGAGGTTAAGAAGGTGGGGTGATGGATAAGAGGTGGGCAGTAGCCATCAAAGTAAAGAATTGCACACACTTTCACTCGTCCCCGAACTCCGAACTCACTTGACATGAAACCCGGGACCCTAAACACAAAACCGAGGAGAAATCAAGACAAATAAAAATGAAATAAATAAAATAGAAATAAATAAAATAAAATAGAAAATAAGAGACATAAAACTAAACTAATAAAAATAAAACAAAAACTATACAAGCAAATAAAGTAAAATAAAATACGAAAATAAACTAAAGCTAATAAAATAAAGAAAATAAACTAAAATGCTCCAAAATTACCAAATAAACAAGAAACTTTATTAAAGAGAAAACAAGAGAATAAAAGGGAAATAAGGGAAAAAAAAACACGGAAAAGACTCTAAAACTACTCCTTAGGAGTGACATAAATGTCACTCATCAAATTCCCCCAAGCTAAACCTTTGCTCGTCCTCGAGCAAAGCTAAGGCAAAAGAGAACAAGATGGAATTATTTAAAGCAAAAGAAACAAAAATAGAAACAAAGAGAAAGAATGTACACTAACTCACTGTCGTAGGAATCACGGATGCATTTAGCGTATGCATCAAGCCCTTTAAACCCCTATGTCGCCAAACAGGACGAGTAAGCTCTCATGAGGGTTTCCTAAGAGGTTTAACCCACAACTCTTGGCAACACATAACATTCAAGGCAAAGGTGAAATCAAGAAAACTCGAGTTTTGTTATTTCAAACCAAACACAAAAAATGGGCTTAATGCACAAGAATACAATCCTTTCTAGACATTAAAGGTAGCCAAGCAAAAGAATAGCTAAGGTTGGTACACACATAAAGCATGCAAAGGGTAGAGAACTTAGAGGGACTTACATTCCTCCTTATCTCCAACCAAACTTCCGCATCCTCTCTAGTTTTGCTTCCACTTTTAAGGTGATATCTCGAGATTCCTCGAAGGAATCGGAAGAAATAATCAATGAAAAACATTTAGGCTACCCGGCATCTTGGCATTGATAGCTCGCTCAATAGGATTGGCTTGATTACCCTCCATCGGTAGTAACTAAACCTTACTAAGGTCAAAAGGTCTTAAAAGGGTTGAAACGTTTAGGCTAGGGTAAAGGGTGTGGAAATAAATTTGGAAATTGGTGGTAAACTTAGAAGTGAAGCAACGTTGATCATTCCTCAATTCAAACTCAATAAACTACCAACTTTCAAATAAAAAATTCTAGCAACTCCTCCCCCATGCTTATTCTTTTTCAACCAAACAACAAATATTTTTGTATTTTCTCAATATTTTATTCTTTTTTTTCATTTCTTTTTATTCTTTGCTCTCGCCTCTTTTAACTTTGAGCGGCTTTTTCTTTCTTTTCCGTTATTTTCTTCTCATTTACTAAAACCATTCAACATAACAAATATAATCACAAGTACCAAAATTTGAGTTTTTCACTTCTTTTTCATTCTTTTTCTCACTTTCATTGACCAAAAATACAAATCAAGTCCCAAGAATGCTTCACAAAAACTAATAAAGGTGAAAATAAAGCAAAGGTCCATTGGTTTGTAATGTGGTTATGCCAAAGAAGGGAAAATGGCTCAAATTGGGTTACTAAATGACCAAACGCAAAAGAAAAATAAAAGAATAGAAAATAATAAAACAAAACAAAAATCCTAATTGCCTTCGTCTTCCCCTAGGTTGGTTCGGTCTCAATCTTGGGTAGATTAAGCCAAATTCTCGGTATAAGCTAGCAATACCAAGGATCCAAACGCCACACATGCAAGAAATGTAGAAGGCTAGAACAAAATAGACACATCCTCACAAAAATGACGGTAGTGGAGTAGCAAAAATCACCTTTACAGATTCAACTAGCTAGAGAGCGACAACCATCTTACCACAAACCAAGTGAACTAAGGTCTCAAAGCCCTTAAGTTCTACTACCTTGGCAACGCTATATATGTGAACCAACCTCGACATTCAAGTGCATGAAAACCTCTAACAACTAGCAAAGAGGGTATTCTAGGTGCTAAAGCCAAATTATGTCCAAGTTTAAAACAAAACATTTTGAAACTTTGCCTTGGATGCCATGGAAAGACACTATACACACAAATATTCACAAAACCAACAATACTCAAGAATGCATATACAATTGTGCAAGATGAAAGCATTATCAATCAAAGCTACAAATACCAAAAGTCAACTCAATAAGGCGCTCATGTCCATCCAAACATAGAAAACCAATCTCAATAATAGACTTTGGCAAGTATGAGAGAAATAAATCAAGCAATCATGAGACTATGGATAAAGAAACCACCAAGAGATATAGATAACCCCCCCAAGCTAGCGAATAGCTACTTCCCCAAGCTAGAATGGAGCATTGTCCTCAATGCTCAAAATAAAGGCACAAAGGGTGGGTGGGAGGGGAAGAAAGAAAACACATTCACACAACAATTCATAATTCATTCAATCCAAATGCAAATAAGAAAGCAAATCCAAGATGAGGGAAGAAGGAAAGAGTAAACCAATTGTGAGGTGGGTGTTGAAACCCGCAATTGAGCACATTGTCCACAATTTCATCTAATTCCTCGTCTTTGTTGCTTTTCCAAATGCAAGCAATCATTGGTGTTCTTCTTCTCAAGGAGCTCAATCCAAAATCCTTGCACATGAGTATATGCATCGAGTACCTATACACATAGACAAGAGAGTAATCAAAAATGAGAAACACAAAAGAAAGAAAAGGAAAGCAATAAAACACGGGTTACTTCCCGCAAAGGCTTGCTTAATGTCCAAGCATGACCAATCTAGTAAATAACCCGACAAAGAACGCAAAAGCTTGTCATATGCACCGGCAAACATATCAAGAAATAGAGCATACACGATGCTTATATGACAAGCAAACATAAAGTACAAGGAGACTTTATGCTTGAGAGAAGGGAGAAAAGAAAAAGTAAAAGAATTAAAAGAAAAATCAAGAAAATAAGAAGAAAAAGTAGAATAAGAAAAAGAAAAATCCTCACAAAAATCTTTTTGGTTGACATTATAACTCATTTCCTCATCAACAATGAAAGAGTTGGGGGCTTCGGAAGCATGAATAGGAAGAGGATCCCTAAGAGGTTCTTTGAGAAAAGAAGGGAGGAACATAGGATAGTAGGAGATATGGTTAAACCTTTGGGAAAAAGGTGTATGAGAAAGGGAAAAAGGGGTAGCTAATCCCTCATCACAAGATCTCACATCACTAATGAGGGAATGAAAATCAATCATGAAATCCTCAAATGAAGAACCCTCATGTTCTACATCTCCCTCAAGCTCAAAAACTCCAAATGATTCAATCTCAACCTCCTCTTCAAAACCTTGAACAACATCTCCCTTAAATCTCTCAAGGCCTACCATCTCAAAATCAAGAGTGAATGGGGGCAAATTTCTCTCAAACTCATCTCTTTCTAATGAAGCCTTATCAATGAACTCACTCATAAGGTTATGGGCAACCGTTTGAAACTCAAGAAATATTTGGGCCATAATCTCAAATGAGTCCAAATCATCATGGATAGACGAGTCAAAAGCTTGCTCATTGGAATCATCTAGGGGACTATGGGGCACACCTTTAGAATTCATGCAAAAATCGGATGCAATATGAGAAAGAACATGCACTTCATCATCATTAGAATGTACCTCATTACATTGAGCTATAGAGGGAGGGGAGTTGAAATCATGCATTACATGGTCACTATGGGGAGCATCAAGCACATCTTGGGAATTCATATTAGACAAATCATGAAAATTAGCATCAATATTAAAAGCATGAGAATCCCGAACATAAGTCTCATGATTGGCCCTCTCCCAATCATAATTATCCCTAGCTAACCATGAATAGAAATCCCAAGCTTCATCCGAAGACATGTCTTGAAATTTACCATTTAACATATTATCAACTACTCCTCTAAAATTCTCATTTAATCCCAAATTGATGATTTCACAATAATCACCCTTGGTTAAACCTTTAACACCATCTAGGAAATCCTCAAGTCTATTTAAATACACCCAAAACGGTTCATTATCAAATTGAGGAATAGAAATATAAGCCATTTTTTCAAATAAAGCAACACAAATAAAAAAAAATAACAAATCAAAAGAAAATTATAAACAATGGACTAGTCTTAATAAGACAACATAACGGTAATGGAAGCCGTCCCCGGCAACGGCGCCAATTTGACAAGGGAATAAACGCGTCGTCAATTGTCTATCCCTAGATCAAATACAATTTATATAACCTAAACAAACCTAATACGAGTATAAGGCAAGCATAGGGGTCGAACCACAGAGAACGGTAAACACCACCAAATGTTATCGACAATTAAGCTAGTCCGGAATAGGAGATAAATAAACTAAAGTCTAAAGATGCTAAAACAAGAAATAAAACATTAAGGCATCAAGGGAAATGGGTAGGTGAAGTTGACGCTTGATCATGCAATAACAAAGTAGCATATCAATGGTAAACTAAACATGCATGAATATCGAAGTAAAGGGTCCAATCTAGCCGCCTTCCGGGGTCAATTGGCTTCTCCTAACATAGCCTCTATGTTTCCACATTAGAACCATATACTAGGAGGTACTATTAAATAACAATCGATAGTAATGAACCTTAACTAAGTCAACTTCCGTTACTTGTTAGCAAAGACTAATCTTTGATCAACTAACAACATGCACTTGTAAGAAGACCAAAGAATATCAAGCATGCAAAGACTTTAATCACCATTAACATAACCCCAACATTATAAGCATGAACAATTAGCAACTACACCATCCCCACACCCTTGGCTAGGTGACTACTCACAAATCATATTGAAAACAATATTAATCATCAAATCAATAAGCATCAACATGATTAATAAGCAAAGAAGAAAAATCAAAGCAAATAAGCAAAATAAAAAACAAAGGTAAAGAGAAAGAGTAAGAGATTGCTCATTAATTGAAGATGAAGGTCTACAAAGGATTGAACAAGCTCCTTCTTCAAAATCCAAGTTCATTAATGAAGAAAACCACACTTTCTCTCTCTACCAATGAAGACTAATCCTAACCTAACCTAAAACTAAAAAGAGAGAGTAGAATAGATAGTTATTGAATATATGTTCTAATTACCCCCAAAAATTGGGTATTTATAATCACTTAATAAAACTAGGAAAAATAGAAAAAGAAGGAAATAAAAAGAAAATAAAAGAGAAAAGAAAAAGGAAATAAAAATAAAACAAAAGGAAGATAAACCAAAATCAAATCAGACCCTCTTCTTTCTTCCTCCTCCGCATTCCAATTAAGCTGCTTAGCTTTGAACTCCTTTGAAGCGTCTTCACCATCACCACCGTTCATCAATAAACATCATTGAATCACCACCATCGACCATAATCAATGCTCCAAATCAATGGCTATCATCACCGATTGCATCATCATCATCGTTATTAGACCGGTTGATCTTCATTAATAACCACGTGTGAAGCTCGTGGAGTGGTTCGGTCGAACCATGGGTTGGTGCGGCCGAACTACTGGGTTGGTTCGGTCGAACCATGGGTGTGTTCGACCACTCCTCTTCGAATAACAAAACCCCCAAAGTCTCTGACTCGACGTTCGGCCGAACCCTCAACGGTTTGCTCGAACTTGAGAATTTGTGATTTACTCTAAATTAGGGATGTTGCTTGGGCGATTTGGGGTTGCAATTTGTGGCTGATTTGTTGCTATAAATTGGGTGAAGATGGAGCAGGGGCTGTTGCGGCAGCTGTGTGGTGGTGTATAGGTTGCGACGGAGAGGTGTATTATGGTGGAAGCTCAATTGCGGTTGTAAGGGAGAAATTGAGTTGCGGGTTGGTGGTGGTTGATTGGTGTGGGTTTTGGTGAGTGGTTGCAGCAGGGTGGTGCGAATTGGAACAGGGGAAATGGAGGTGAGTGGAATTGAGTAGAGATGGTGGTTTAGGTGCGCTGGTCGATGCGGGTGAATTGGTGATTGTAAGGGGGTGATTGGTGGTGTTGGTTGATGTGCGTGTGATTGTTATGGTGGTGTTGGTGAGGGGCTGCTGTGGTGATTTTGGATTGGTTTGGGTGGCTGCTGGTGTTGGTGAGGGTGAGTAGGATGGCTGTAAATTAGCCATTGAAGGTTGGACTGGTGGTGAGTGGTGTTGTTGGTGGCTTGATGCGCGAGTGAAGGAGAAGGGGAATTGGTGTGGTGGAGGTTAAGAAGGTGGGGTGATGGATAAGAGGTGGGCAGCAGCCATCAAAGTAAAGAATTGCACACACTTTCACTCGTCCCCGAACTCATAACTCACTTGACATGAAACCCGGGACCCTAAACATAAAACCGAGGAGAAATCAAGACAAATAAAAATAAAATAAATAAAATAGAAATAATTAAAATATAATAGAAAATAAGAGACATAAAACTAAACTAATAAAAATAAAACAAAAACTATACAAGCAAATAAAGTAAAATAAAATACGAAAATAAACTAAAGCTAATAAAATAAAGAAAATAAACTAAAATGCTCCAAAATTACCAAATAAACAAGAAACTTTATTAAAGAGAAAACAAGAGAATAAAAGGAAAATAAGGGAAAAATAAACACGGAAAAGACTCTAAAACTACTCCTTAGGAGTGACATAAATGTCACTCATCAACCACCAAATTTTAAATTTAGCCTACCTTAACCCTTTTTGCCTTACGTTACAACCTTTTTGGAAGACCTTTTGACCTAGGGGTTGAGTCATTCATCGGTGGAGGGAATCATGGGTTATAGCCTAAGGAAAGGGGATTCAAAGTCAAGATGTCGAGTAAGCCAAAAATTTGATTTTTTCCGGTTCCTTCGTGGAATCTATGAGACGCTCACTAAGGGGAGATATGAGATTAGTAGGGGGAACGCGGTAAGACCGTTTGGGATGAAAGTGGAGTGTGATAACTAGTTCCTATGCTTAGCATATTTATGTTTCAATCAACCTTAGGTATTTTGGAGCGTGCACTCCCTTACTTATTTAGAAAGATTTGCATTCATTTGTTCTTGTACATTTTAAAAAATCTTTTCATGAACATGTGTTTGCTCTTATTTTCTTTTGATTTCCTTCTTTATGCTTTGCCTTGTTTGTATTATTATGAGAGTTATGGGTTAATCTCTTAGGAAACCTTTACGAGAGCATCACTCGTCCTCTAGGACGATATAGGGGTTTAAATCGCTTGTCTTTAATTGCTAAAATTGACCGTGATTCCTACGAAAGTGAGTTAGTGTATAATATCATCCTCTAACTTTCTTGTTTCTTTATTTTCTTGAATAAATTCATCATTTTTCCCTTGGGTTGGATTTTATTTTGCTCGAGGACGAGCAAAAGTTTAGCTTGGGGGAATTTGATCCGTGCCATTTATGGCACCTTTAGGCTATGTTTTCTTTATATTCTATGCTCTTTTTTAGTTGTTTATGTCGTGTTTTTAGGGAATAATGCTTGATTTGCGTGTTTCTGTGTTAGTTTAGAGAAATGCGTGCTTTTAGTGGTTTTCTTATTATTTTATTCATTTCTCGGCTCTTTCCCTTGCTTCTCCGTTTGTTTGACTCGTTTTGTAGGTGTGTTGAGCTTCCAAGGATTTAATCATCAAGGAGGGAGCTCAAGTGCATTCAAGGAATTTAACGGAGCCAACTTAGGGAAGCCAAGCACGCAAGTCAAGCCAATCCAAGAAACAAAGGAAAATGAAGGCTTACAAAGTATCAAAAAGGACCTTTGTGCATTGTTTCGTCCATATCTCACGTTCTACAGATCTAATTGAGGTGATTCAAGTTGGGTTGGAAACTAGACTTGAAGAGATTTCCAATAATAGGTCGCAAGCCTTCATAAATTTCCTAGATCGTAAGTTACAGCCTTCCAAAGATGGCCCTGCAAATCTGCCGCAACCCATTTCTGCCGATTTTGGGCAGTAACACTCCTCGGGCTCCCCGCGGGCGCGGGCTTTGTCCGCGGGCGCGGCTTCCAGGGTGTCCACGGGTGCGGCCGATTTCTCTGAGGGTGTGGGCTTCTGGGTCTTTTTACGATTTTAAGTTTCTTTGTTCCTTTTGCTTATAGATTGTTTTTGGGGGGGTTTTATTATCATTCATTCACATAATTCTTAGTCTTAGAATAGTTTTCTCTTTTAGGTTGAGAGCTTCTCTCTCTAGATTAGGCTAGATTAGGAGTAGTTTTAGAGAGAGAAAGTGAAGGATTTCAATGGTGATTGAGAGATTGAAGATACAAGGGTGACAATGGTGTTCAAGATCTTCTCTATTATCAATGAGCATTCTTAACTCTATCTCTCCTTAATGCTTTGTTTAATTTCATGCTTGTTTGGTTTAATTTTGATGTTTGATGCTTGATTAGTGTAATTGTTCTTGATATTTTGTTGATTCTTGATTTCCATAGTTGTTAGTTTATAGATGATGATTTTGAATAGTTGTTTGGCTAGGAATTAGGTGAAACTTGTATGATTGATTAATTGTGATTAATTTGGGAATTGTGTTGATTGATTGTTGAGATTAAAGTGATTAGTGAAGGTTTGCATGTGTGTAATTCAATTAGGCCTTAAGAATTATGCTAGATTGCATTTTAATTGCTAATAACATGAACAATTGATTTAGGAATTGCAATTATCGATTGGTTTTGATTGTGATTCTCTTAGTTTGTTTTTCATAGTGAACCCTAGCTTAACAATTAGGAGATAGCTCTTTGATTCCTATTGATTGCTCTTATCATTAGTCCTCACAACCTTTGATTGGCATGCTCTTGCCAAGTTGTTCCAATTGACATGATTACTTGTTGATCCCTGTTCCTAGTGTTTTATTTCCTTGGTTACTTAGGCGCATAATTGTACGTGCTTGAACATTACCGTTACTTTGGGTTCGACCATTGACTTGCCTCTGTACTTGTATTAGGGTTTGTTTAGTGTTTATAAATTTAGTTTGACCGAGGGAAGATTAGATAACGACCTAGTTTTCCCCTCGTCAAAATCGCACCGTTGCCGGGGAACGGTGTCTATGTTTGTGTGTTTTTGATTGCTTGAGTCTAGGTCTTTGTGTATTTTTTTTTTACTTTTATTTGATTTTTGTTTGTTTTGTGAAAAAAAAAATGGCATGTCTATCATTTCCTCAATATAGCAATGAGCCTTTTTGTGAATATTTCATTAGACTTGAGAGATTTTTTGACTATAATTGTTGTAATATTTGGGAGGCTTGTGAGATTTGTTATTTTGGTTTGAATGAGAAAACTAGGGATGAAGTTGAATGTATGCATAATGGTGAATTTAGAGCATTGTCAATTGATGATGCTTGGGATTTTTATGTTTGGTTTGCTAGGGATGTTTATTATAGGGGTAATCATGAGTCTAATATGGGAATGCAATGTCTTGATTCTTCTAATATTAGCATGAATTCCCATGATTTGTCACATGATCCCTTAAGTGAACCTAGAACACATTATTTTAACTTTATTTCTCTTTTTGTTCATGATAATGAAGTGCAAGCTCAAGTTGATGCTAATGGTGTGTTTCAATATTCTTCATTATTTACCATGCCTTCTTGTGATGTGCTTCATTCCCTTAATGATGAATCTCATGTTTTAAATTGTGCCCCCACTCCCCAATGTGATGTATATGCTCATGATCTTAATGTTGATTCTTCCAATCTTGGTTGTACTTCTTCTTCTCTTGTTGAGCCTCAACCTTCTACATCTTTTGAATCTGTTGTTGATACATTTGAGTCTCAAATAAGGCGCATTGAGCTTGATAATGAGTTTGGGCCTAGTAAGGAGATGATTCTTAATTCTATGAGAGGTCAATTAGAGATAATGAAAAAGAATGAGGAGCGTATTGAGGAGGAAAAGAGAAGAGGAGAAGAGTTAGAAAGCCAATTGTCATCCTTGATGCTTGTTTGTGATAAATCCCAATTTAATATGTGTTTTGAGGATGATGATGATGATTTTGAGCAACCAAGAGAGTGTGAGGATCCCATTGGTGATCATTTGAGTGATGGTGAAGGAGTTGAGAATGAAGAGAGTGTTGATATTGAAATTTCTAACCCTCTTTCCCATCTTGATGAGTCTCATGTGCATGTTTGTGACTCTTCTATCCATGAGTATTTCGACTCGATTGAGGTTATGACCAATGCATTCTTTGAGAGTCAAAAGAAAACCCATAGCCTTTTAAATGAGTTCATTGAGGATGCTTCATGGGAGAGAGATGAGTTTGAAATGAATTTGCATCCATTCATGCATGGTTTTGAGACCTTAGGCTTTAAAGTTGTTGAGGGAGTTGTTGTTCATAGTTGTGATGGAGGGGATTATGTTATTCTTCTTGGAGGTTGGATGTTTGAGGGAGATGGATATCATGAGTGTTCTTCTTTTGAGGACTCTATGATTGATTTCCATGCTCTTATTGGTGATTTGAGGCATGGTGGTGAGAAAAAATTCTTTTGTAAGACCATAGCCCCTTTTCTCTTTTCTCATACCCCTTTTCCAAGAAGATTCAACCATATCCCTTACACTCCTATTTCCCTCCCTTCTTTTTTCAATGAGCCTATTGGGGACCCTCTTGTCTATGATGATTTGTATGTAGCTCATTTATCCCCAATTGAGGAAAAAGGGTGATGTTGCCACCCAAAAATATTTTTAGAAGAGTTTGCCTTCTTTTTCTTCTTGTTCTTCTTTTTATTTTTCTTCATATTTTGTTGAATTTTCTTTTGTTTCTTCCTCTTCCTTATCTTGGCATCTCTCTTCTCATTTGCGTGCACTATCCTTGTTGCACGTTGTAGACACCTAAAAATGTCTCCCCAAAACCAAACTCGATGATGAACAACCTTTCACCGCCATTATTGGTCGGGTTGAGTATTTAATCTTGGAGTGCTTAAATCCATATTTCCATTTCGTAAACCAACCCAAATCCTAACCCATATCCCCAAACCATAACTTATTTTCCACTTTTCGTGCTTTAAAACCCAAAATAATTCATTTCGTGTCCTCTGAAATCATTCATTTCGTGTCCTATTTATAAAAACGTTAAATCCAGTTTATTTTTGTCTATAATATGGGTCCAATGATTTAATAGTTGGACGGGGCTTTAAAAGAGCTTTCCAACGATATATTATAAGCCCAAATCCGAGTTATAACGAATAAGTTATGGCCAAAATATTAAATTGAGCCCAAATCGAACCTAAGCCCACCTTGCTTACGACCCAATGATCATGTGGAGGGTCCAAATTATTTAATCCCATTCCTAAACTAATTAGGATTAATTAGAAGCTTCTATAAGTTTCTAAAAGATCCTAATCATCCTTTTTGAAAAGATAAGACAAAAGAGTTTGAAATTGAATAAAACTCCTTTTTTTGAAAGTCCTATTTCTATCCGAATTGAAAGACATTCAAAGATAGACAGATATTTTTTTCGTGACACACAGTTTTTTTCCAAATATTATATGGTTGGATAGCCCTTGAAATTATCTTTCCAATGATATATTATAATATCAATTCCGAGCTATAACGAAAAAGATATGAATTAAATAAAAAACTCTATCCAAAACTGACACCGTCTCACTATTTCGTCCATATCTTTTATTCTACAAAATATTTGAATCTGATTATAATTGGGTTAGAAAGTAGACTTCAAGATCTTTCCAACGATATCTTATTCATCTTATTCCGATTTCTGGATCAAAAGATATGATAAAAACAAAAACCGCAAAAATTGTTGTCTATCGCAGAGTTTTAATCCGATTCGAACTCGATCTTTTCTTGATTATTCGATCCTCTTTTTTCCTTATAAATAGAGGTCATATCACCCCTTTTCCAAACATCAACAAGCTTGATTATAAAATAATTCTCTTCTCCCTCTTTAGCCTAAATACTAGCCATCCTATTTTCTCAAAATACTTTCCCTAATTAAGCACTCCAAGGAGTTCATACAATACCCAAAGTTCTATACTTAAACCAAGACATGAAAGGTATAATTGACTGAGGGTTTGGACCAAATCAACTCTACTTTAATTTAATTTTCATTTGATTTATATTTTTATTGAAGTTATTCACAGTTTATTCATGATGTAGCAATTTAAAGGAACGCGCAGAATGTGAGTAATTAATTAATTTAATTACTCTTATTTTATTTTAATATTGCTAGTATCATGATTAGGGTTATTTTATATTTGATTTGACTAACGCTATTATTGTTGAATTGCTTCCAATATTAATGTTTATTGTATTGTTATTATGATCACCATATTGCATATTAAAGGGAATATGTAATTGAAAATCACGCCTAATAAGATAATTTGGACAACCGGTTTAGGTTCCTTTTTAATCTTGTTATTTAATTCAAGTGATCACATATATTTTAGAATTATATGTTGCATTAATATTCAACCAATTTAGCCTAATAATAGATTGGAGAAAATTGAATATTTTGTTTGCATGCCTTTGAGATCGCAAGAATTATTTTTCACTATAAACTCACCTAATCACACATGTTGAGTCGTTACACACACTTTGTCTTTGAGTAATGCACTATATTGTTTATGATCGTATACTAGGACCATGCATGCATCGCTTTCCGTCGTAATAGGAATGAGTGGAGTATTTCCCATCAGTTTTCAAAATTGTTTCATACACTTTTTCTTTCAATCCTAGTATTGAGTGAATGCATTAAGTGAGTTCTTCCCTACACAGTACTTGAGTCTAAAATCACTAAGCAATAGTTGGAAGAATAAGGGGAACGTCACTCCTTCCTTCTTTCCTTCCAATCAAAGCATCATCAAAAAGAAACTTTTTTACTCAGCAGGCGGCAAGAAGTAACTCATAAAAAGCCATGAAGACAAAGCACGATGCAAGCTTCTCACCAAGATTTCATGTTTTCTTCTTCTTTTGTTTCAAACCCTTCCCCTTAAAAAGTCTAGCATAGGTTCTCCTTATCCATGTGTCTATGTGTCACATTTCTTACCTTTTTCATCAATGAGCATTTCTTTCCTTTTCATGCGATCATGTCATTTGCAAAAAAAAAAAAAAAAAAAAAAAAAAAAAAAAAAAAAAAAAAAAAAAAAAAAATTCAATTACCGAACTAAACACAAGGTACACTAATGACTTGAGGCGCCTTTGCAACCCATTCATTCCCCATTTACCATTCAATCACATATCCATTTTTCATCAACCACTTTGAGCCTCGTCTAACGTTTGGCCTTTATTTTTTCAACCCACATTCACTCAACCATGGGATTGGAAGATGTGCAATTTGTGTAACATTCAAAAAGCAAGTAAAAAAAAAATAGCAAAGCAACAATAAAACAATGTCTAAAGGCAAGTGTTCCAATGTCTTTGATATGAACACGTCTCAAATTGCGTCTCTCATCGAGTGCTTGGTACCGTGCCTGAGAAACATGAATGCTAAGTGAGTGATGGACCGCATGATCTGAGATTGCCTACATTGATTCAAAAGAATAAAAAAAATAATAAAAGAAATTCAAAACAAAAAAATATATATGAAAAATGAAAATTTCAAAGTCTAATACACAATTGCATATCTTGGGGGCTTCTCTCGGGTCTTGAGCCTTTTACCCCTTTCTTCCTTAAACCTTCAGCTTAACCACATTACAACCCTTGAAAGACCTCTTTGAGGTGTACACACACTTGTGCAAAGTTCGGTTAGAGCTACATTGGCCTGATTCCTAACGGATACGTAGGCAACCTCACATCGAGGTGCGGCCACTGCACATTCATATTCATATCCATGCATGATCGAGTCAAAGAATATCCAATGCTTACCCTTACCCATTTAGAGCTAGACTTGGGGGCTTGAGCCCACATCATTTAGACTACCTAGCCTAAAGAGTCATCATCTTTGACTCTTCTCACATCTTTTTCCATCGTCATAACCCTTGCAACCAGCCTTAGTATCACATTCACACACTTCACTCACACATCCATATGCATATCCATATGATCTTTCCCTTTATGAGCCCTTTATCATGAAATCTTGTTTCCCTACCGCGCATGCTTCATCATCTTTCAAGATAACAGGATTTGTTGATAGGATGGGAGTAAAGTGATTATCCCTTTCTTATCATTGTCTCTATGTTCTTTGTTTTTTGCATCGTGAGACTCTAATTCTTCTTTTCTTGGTTTATACCCCAATATAAAGGAGAAGCTTTTCTTTTGGATAGGAAGTAAGAGAGATTTCTTCATTCCTATTCCCAAAGGCATCCCAGGAAAGTAACTACTCTTGAGCAAGATGTTGTTTACTATCCGAGTGGAATATGGATCAAGCTTGAATGGTTCTTCCAAGTCTTCTTCCATTTCTATTGTGAAGATTGGCTCCACGGCAAATCCCCACATGTCCTCTTCATCATTATCATGATTTATTTCTAAGAGTTATTGATCATTTATTTCTATTTTGAGTGGAGAAGCATGTATAGTCATAGGAAGCCCTTGATAGTTCAACCTAATCATTTGATGAAGTGAGGATGGTATTTCACCAAGCTCATGTATCCAAGGACGTCCAAGTAAAAGGTTGAATGTAGGTTTTATGTCCATAACATGGAATTCAACCATCTTTTGAATTATGCCTATGGTAATTGGTAGCTTAACAGTTCCACACGTCGATCTTCTCGAATTCTCATAGGCCCTAATGCTTTGTTTTGTTGATTGGAAATCTTTTTCTTGATTTAGGCCTAAGTATTTTGCTGTTCGTACTGGGCATACGTTTACAGCCGACCCATTGTCTACCAAAGTTAGAGGGATATGGTATCCCTTGCATCCCACAAATAAGTATAACGCATTGTTGTGGGTAGTGTCTTTTAAAGGCAAATCATCATTAGTGAAAACGTTTGACTTGTCGGATTTCTCGCTAGTAAGCAAGCTAACAAGGTCCTGAGGGTTTGTGTCTGTGCTTACAGACAAAGTCGTTAGAGCATTTATGAGAGAATTCATATGTTCTTTAGAAGTACTTAGGAGTTCCCAAACGCTAACATTCGCCTTGGATTGGCGAAGTTGTTTGACCAATGGATATTCCACCTCAAGTGGAGGTGGTATTACATTTTGTGTTTGACCTTGGGTTTGATTTTGTGTGGTCGAAGATCCATTTGGTGGTGGTGCATGGTAGACTCGCCCAGAGCGAGTTAAATGATCTATCTCATTTGGGTTAGTCGTAGGACCCATAAACCAACTTTCTTCTAGAGGCTTTGGATGTGCCTCCATTTCAAAATGTTCCATGAGTTGTGCTTGATGCCATTGTTCATCCAAGGAGAGATTCGACAAATCTTGCGATTTCCCCATGAAATGATCCCAGTCAAGCGCTCCATTTGTTTCATTTTGTAAACAAGATAGAGGTGGGACGACGGCATACTTAGAGACATATAAGTCTTGAAAGTCATCGTCCCATAGTCAGCATACTTCATTAGTTTCCCCTATGAGTATTGTAGATAGAGGTTCTCCTATGGGTGTGATATAGTCCAAAGGAGTGAACGTATTACTTCCCATATGGTCTTCATCGATGTAAAACACCCCTAAGGGGGGATGCATTATTGTTAGGTTTAGGCGTGGGAATTCTCCCATCGTCTACTAAATCTTGTATTTTGTACTTTAAAACATAGCAACGTTCAGTATCGTATCCAACGCCTCTATGATAAGCACAATAAGAACTACCATTCCATTTAGGAAACCTCCTTTCTGGTGGAGTGGGTTGTGTTGGCTCTGTTGGGGCAAGTAAGCCTTTTTCAATTAATTTTTCTAACAATTCTTTATAGCTTACCAGAAATGGAGTAAATTTTCTCTTTTGTCCATCTTTTTCTAGGATCATCATATCGATTTGTGTTATTGTATTGTGTGGAAGTTGCAAATACGTCAATAAAGGATGATGCATTATCATTCCCCTTCTTGTAGTTATTCTTAGGTTGATGATGATAATGAGGTTTTTTTTTTTGCTTTTTCTTTAGCAAGATCATCTTCAATCCTAGTAGCCACATAATAGACCTTTTGAAAAGTGTCTAGACCAAGGTAACGTAGATGTTTGTTGTACTTTTGATGACAGTTGTCAATGAATTTTTTTACTAACTCGAGTTCAGGAGGCCTTTGGGCAAGGTGTGCCACCTTTTCTCTCCATCTACCATAGAAAGCAAGGAAACCTTTATTGTTGCCTTGCTTAAGCATCTGAAGTTCACGTAAAGTTGACTTGAACTCTACGTTACTCTCGTATTGGGTGATGAAAGCCGAAACTACATCTTCCCATGTTGCTTTACATTTTGGATCTAGCCTATAGTACCACTCTTTCGCGGTTGGGCCTAGTGATAAAGGGAAAGTCAAGGCATAAAGCTTAGGATCAACTCCCTTTAGTGACATAGTGTCAATAAAACACATCAAATGATTTTGTGGATTATTGGTCACCTTAAATTTTGGCAAGTTTGTAGCTACAAACTTTTCTGGTAAAGCAAGTCCTAGGGAGGAGCAAACTTTTCTGCATCAAAGTACTTTTTCCCCATTGTAGAACGAAGAACTAGCTTCTCAACGACTTTTCTTTGATGGATAATTGCTCCATCTTTTCTTGTAAGGCTAACGCTTCAACTTTTTTCTTTTCAGCATTTTCCATCTTCTTAATTCTTCTCTACTCGGCCACTTGAGTCTTTTCCTCTCTCATATGAAGAATCTCTTGTTGAAGTTATTCGACGGTTGTCATTGTTGTTGGATTAAGATTAGTTGTCGAAGGAATGTGGTTTAAAAGGGGTTGATCTTTGTGTGGTAAACGTAGAATACAAGTGCCCGGGGGTCCCCTTTGCCAAGCCTGAAAACCGGCCCTAAAGGAGTACGAAAGGATAAGTAAATCGATACGCTTGCTTTTGAAAGGAAAAAAAAGAAAAAGACGCAAAATATTCTCAAACGAATAACATAGCCCTTCACAATTCTTCAATGAAGATATTTTTCGGACGAGTCAATTTGTTTATTCAGAAATCAAAACTGACTCGTCTAGTGGGCGCGCGCAAGTGACTCAGTTGCGCGCGGCTGTTGCGCGCAACAAATTTACTTGCACTGGGAGGGGTTGCGCAACTTCTTGAATTGCGCGAGCCACATGCTCGTAATATTTTTTAATTCGTGCGTTTTTTTTATTTGATTTTTTTACTTGATCCTTTTTTTATGTTACTTGACCCTTTTTTTATGTTATCCATTGAGACAACTTCGTAATTGGGAACCTAGACCAAACTAAAAAAAGAAAAAAAAGAAGACTATCCTAACACGTTGCACATAGTCACATAATCATATAATCATGTCATAAGTCAAGATTCACGCAATGTCGTTCTAAGGTAAAAAAGGCTTGGGTGTCCAAAGGTACCATTTCTTAAGAAAAGACGCATAAATCAATCACTCAACGTGTTGACCCATGACATCGCCCTCCTAACATTTTGTTGGTGATATGGGTGGGATGATTGTTATTGATTTTGGGATAGACGCCTAATGTTGGCGACCCCTAGTCAAATGAGTCAATCCCCAATGGTTTAAGTGTGCTATGCTTATGCATGATGCAATGTTGCTTGTTTGGTTTTTACTCTTGTGCCAAAGGAAGATATTATGCGTTCAAGTCTCTCTCTCTAACTAGAGATTATCCAAGTTAATTCTTGTTACAACCCATACGCAACCTAGTGTTGGATACCTTGGACCATAACTACGAATTAATCATGTAACCTCTAAGTCCCAATGGAGTCTCCACTGTAAGGAGGGTGATCCCATCGTAAGGGGTACTCTCCTTAAATGTCCTTAGCCACTCAAAAGCATAGGACTTTACACTTGTTAGGGTGTAGTAGGATTTGAATTCCTGACTATTTGGGGGACCTTGAATTAGAATTGATTCTATCATCACGCTTTTTTATAAGAAACAAGTAGGAGTTGCCAATGAGTTTTAAGAAAAACTCATAAACCTCCTTCATGCCTTTCTTCCATGTGGAATTCATGGAATAATTAGCACAAATCAAAATTTTACCCATGCCCAAATTGGTCTATAAACCAGAAATGAGTTCGGGAGCGAGGGTACTAAGATAACGTTCCTTTTAGAAGGGAATTGTCATCCTAGCCCTAGTACGGCCTCTACTAGCTCTTCCTTTTTTACAAGTTCATCACCAAACAATATATGCAACGCGATACCTAAAACTATGTTAGTTGATTATATTTACAAACATTAATTCACATAGGAATTACATGGCAAAAGTCATTATTCTTATTTAATAATATTCGTGAAAGAATAATAAATAAACAAGATTCGCCTTAGCTTAAGGGATCAATAACAATTATTTAATTCAATTCTAATCTTTATTTAACGCAAGATACTATGTGGAATTGATTAATAAATTATTTTAAAGGTGATCAAACAACACTAATTAATTAATTAAAGTCCTTTTAAACAAGAAAAAAAAGGTGATTTAACTAAGTGCTCAGGAATTTACCACTTCTCTTTGCTAGATCTCCATTTAGAACACTTATGGACACCTTCTTTTTGGGGAACCTCCACCGTAGTAACAAAGTATCGAAAGGGTGAGTTTTTAGGACAAGAGGGCTATGTTGCACAAGTTCACAAGTTATTTCGCTAGAATTTTAGGTTAATTTCTGTCTGTTGAAGCCTCGGTTTAATCTCGTATTTATTGGGAATGATTAGGTTTAGGGTTTCGAGCTTTCTGGAGCAGCAGGTGTCGCGCACAACAGAGAGAGTTGCGCACGGCAACCCAACGCAAGTTATAAAGTTGCGCTGATATGTGCTGCGTAACGAAAGGTCTTGCGCGCGACATTATGGTAACATTCCATTTTATATTTTCCGTATAATTTCCAAATAATTACAAATCTTCCGTATCGCAACTCTGAAAGTTGCGCTGGGTGTCGCGCACAACATAATTAGTTGCGCACGGCATCCCTGCGCGACTTTGTGAGATGCGCGCGGCTTTTTCTGCGGCAGCACTAAGTTTGAACCTAGGCGCTCCTAAATCCGTCATTATTAGGGTTCCCGGGCTTAAGCCTAATTATGATCGGGATTAGTTAATTGGACTTTTGTTTTGGCGTTTCCTTCAATTTAAACTAGTCTTTTGTGTTTTGTGGCTTAACCTGTGTCAGGACAGGAGGCCAAAAGTAGATGTCTACAGAGGTTATCACCAAGATTTGAGAAGATAGCACGAGATGGGCGATCTTTGACAGCATTCGCTAAGATTGTGGAGGTTGTCACCAAGATTTGAGAAGATAGCACGAGATGGGCAGTCTTCGACGGCATTCGCTAAGATTGTGGAGGTTGTAACTGATGGGTGTCATATATGGCACCCATTTGATTAGCTTTTAGGTTATTTTTACCTTCTTTTCATGGCTTTCATGCTTAATAAATGCTTAGTTTAATGCTTTTGGTCTTAGTCTTACCTTTCCTCTCTTATTTTGTAGCTTTTGTGCATTTCTATGGTTTTCTAGTCTTTTCTCCTTTCTTTGCTCTATTTTTGTGGTTGTAGGTATTGTACTAGGTTTGGGTTTTGATATTGGTGATTTACTAAGGTGGAGGAAGCCTTTGGAGCAAGCTCATGGCAATAGGAAAGCTCAAGATGCAAGGAAGTGGATCCTCCAAGTTCTAGCTCTTGCGCTCTCAAGCTGTGCTCTCATGAATATGGGGTGTTGAACCCACAATCATGTACTTTTGGGACTGCCTCACTTAGTGTTCATCATCTCCATAATTGTGCGTTCATTCAAAGACCTTAGCAAACGCACGAAGCCGCGAGAAGATCGAAGAAACCTATAGATGTGCGGTCGCGCAAGGCACGCGTGCGGGCGCGCCACCCCTGCAGCATGGGCACACCTCCCCTGTAGCGAGGGCGCGCCTTCCTGGGTATTTGTTTGCTCGGTTTTTGTTTTCGCGCCTCTATAAATACCTTTGAAACCCGATTTTTGGGTCAAGTTTAAAATAAGTTTCATTTTGATTTTAATCATAATTTTAGCTTAGTTGATAGCTTTTCTCTCTAGTTTTAGGGTTAGCTTAGGAGTAGATTTTAGAGATAGAAAGTGAGGAATTTCTATGGTGATTGAGGGATTGAAGATTTAATGGTGACAATTGTGTTGACGATCTTCTCTATTATCAATGAGCATTCTTAACTCTATCTCATTTTAATGTTTTGTTTAATATTCAAGTTTGGTTGATTTGATTTTGATGTTTCATTGTTAATTAGTGTAATTGTTCTTCATATATTGTTGATTCTGGATTTCTTTAGTTGTTAGTTGATTTGATGATGATGTTAGAGTAGTTGTTTGCAAGGAATTGGTTGAAACTTGTATGATTGATTGATTGCGCTTATTTTGGGGATTGTGTTGATTAATTGCTGAGATTAAAGTGATTAATGGAAGTTTGAATGTGTGTAATTCGATTAGGCCTTGAGAATTATGCTAGATTGCATTGTAGTTTCTAATGATACGGACCATTGATTTAGGAATTGCAATTGTCGATTGTGCTTGATTAGTGTTGCTCCTAGTTAGAGTCGTCTCTCGTAGTTGGCGCTAATTTGACCTCTAGGAGATAGCTTGTTGACTCTTTTGATTGAGCTTGCTATAAGTGTTCACAACCATTAACTTGCATGTATTTCCGAGTTGCTACAATTGTCATGATTGCTTATTGATCCCATTCCTAGTGCTTTATTTGTTTGGTTTCTTTGTTTGTTAGTTGTTAGTGTTCTCTCTTTATCTTTGTCTTCGACCTAGCTTAGGCGCATAATTAAAAGCGCTTGAACATTACCGTTCCTTTGGGTTCAATCCTTGACTTGTCTCTATACTTGTATATAGGTTTGTTAAGTGTTTAGAAATTTAGTTTTATCGAGGGAGGATTAGTTTCAACGACCTAGTTCCACCCCTCGTCAAAATGGCGCCGTTGCCGGGGAGCGGTGTTTATGATTGAGTGTTTTTTATTGCTTGAGTCTAGGTCTTTGTTTATAATATTCTATTTGATTTTTGTTTGTTTTGTATAAAAAAATGAGAACTACCTCGTTTCCTTAATTTGAGAATGAGCCATTTTGGGTGTACTTTAATAAACTAGAGAACTTCATTAGTTACCATGGTTATGATCTTTGGGAGGCTTGTGAGATTTGTTATCATAATTTGACTAAGCAAACTAGAGACATTGTTGAAAGCATGTTTAATGGTAGATTTCGGGCATTGTCAATCGATGATGCTTGGGACTTTTATATATGGTTTGCTAGAGATAGTTATGAACGTGGTCATGGTTATTTAAATGCTTCTATTGATGATTGTTAAGTTCCATGTTCCATGAATGATGAATCTTGCATGCCTTCTTATGCCCCCATTCCCCATTTTGATGTTTCCACTCATAACTCTAATGTTGATCCTCGCATGCTTGTACATAATTCTTTCCCTCATGATACTCCTTAATGCTCTTCATCTATCCAATCTTTAGGGACTAGCTTTGAGTCTCCTCATAATCAAATTCGTGGTTCATTGAGAGAATTAGAGATGATTTCTAATTTAGAACCAATTAAGATGAGACTTTCGAAGATTATGAGAAGCCAAATGGAATTTGTGAAAGTGTTGGAAGAGAGTAATGTGGGTTTTCTTAGGAAGGATGAGGAGATGGAGAATCAATTGTCATTGATGATGAATGTAAATGAAGTTTCTACCACTTTGGTAGATATGGAAGATGATGATGATGATTGTTTTGAGAGCTCCAAGGTGTGCGAGGAGGATGTTAGAGAGCCTATGAGAGAGGAAAACGGTGTGGAGATGGATGTTCCAAAAGAGAGTTTGCACTTTGAACCTCCTTCCAAATTTGAATTTTGTTCCATTGAGCCTTTAGATGGAGTTGAAGAGAAATTAAAAATGTTGGCTTCTCTTAATTTTGAGGAAACGTTAATTCAAGTTAAGGAGGATGGGACATTGCAGTTTTTGGTGCGTGGAGAAGTTGAGAGGAAAGAGAGTGAGTATAAGAAGGATGAAGTAGTTTCCATGGGAGATTGGATGTTTGAGGGTGATGAGGACCAAGAGGTTTTAAGTGTTGAAAAACCAATTGATAATTCAATTCTCCCACCCACCTCCCTTGATTGTAACTTCATTCCTCTATTCGTTAATTTTAAAAACCAATCTTCTTCCACCCCATCTCCTTTGAATGATGACCATGGTATCTTTGAGGGTGAGGCCTTGAGCTCATATTATTTTGATGGAGAATAGGTCCCATATGTTAAGGTTGAGGAGGTAGAGCTTACTATTGATGATTATGAAGATGAGAGTGAGGAGTTTGGTGAGGATGAGTCTCCAATTCCTATCTCAAATCTTAAACCATTGACTTCGTCTTTCACCTTTGATAATCCCTTCTCTTCTAAATTTTTTATCATTGAGAATGGTGAGGCTTTTTTAGAGGGAGATCATACTTCTCATGTTTATTTTGAGCTACCTCCCAAGTTTGACCCTTAACCCTTGGATGAGCTTCCTTTGAGCCTTAATGATGATATAAAGCTTTTGAGAGCTCATTAGGGTGTGAAGTGTATGAGGATGGTGTGATTGAGAACAAGCTAAATTTGAATAATGACGTGCTGGAGGAGAGCCCTTTGGATGTGAGTTCATTGGATGAGAGAGCTTTTGTTTCAATGGATAGTGGTGTAAGTGAGCAACCAATCCCCATTTCTTCACCTTACACCTCATTTTCAAGAAAGCTTGATCTTGTTCCCTCCTATCCCATGTCATTACCTTCTTTTCTCATATCCCCTCTTCTTGAAGAACCTTTAGTCCCCCTAGTGCCTTCTTTGATGACTTTTGAGGACAATGGTGGGATTTCCAACCAAAAATATTATGTTAAGAAGAGTATGCCTTCTTCTTTTTCTTTTATTTCTCTTCCTTTTTCTTATATTCTTGTTTTTCCCTTCTCTACTCCTTCTTCTTGGCATTCCTCTTCTCAACCTTATAGGTGTGCACTAAGCTTGTTTCATGCCTTATTTTTGTCATGTGCATACTTGCTTTCATATGAAATGTGTAGCCGTGCATTTCACAATCTCTTGCGTTCATTGCAATACTATTTTACTAGAGCGGTCAAGCTTGGACCTTAAGCAAGCCTTTCTCGGGAAGTAACTCGTGTTATATTGCGTTCATTTTCTTTTCGATTTAGAATACATTTTATCTCATGAAAATGTTTGTGTGCCTTTTTCTAGGTACATGACTTGATGATATACTTTGGTGCTTTGATTTGGATCAAGAATCAAAGAAGTTTGACTCCTATTTTTGCTAGCATATGGAAGGCAAGGTTCAATTCTTGAGGAAATTAGTTTGAAAGGTTTAATTGGGTCATTTGCGGGTATTTACACCCTCCCAATATCTGGTAATATCCTTCCTTGCTCTTTCTCAAGTGGATGATGACTTGTTGGACGTATGTTGGTTTGTTGGATTGCTCACCTTGTTTTCCCTCCCATGGTTTTTATGATTTATGTTTGAGTGTATTTTCTCATTTAAGCTTGGGGGAGGGTATTCTGTCATGTTTGGTGGTATGTTGATTCACACATGCTATGCACCTTTGTATATGCTTTTCCATGTTCTTATATTTAGAAAAAAAAAACATCAAAAAGACTTTTGTTTCTATCAAGGCAAATTTGCAATGTATCTTTGTTTCGTTCTTGTTTTGGACATAATACTTTTGGACTTGTATAGTTGAATGCTTTTCTTCTTAAATGGTAACGGTGTGCACGGTTTGAGAATACGCTTGGTTGATTCTAGGATAAAGCCTGCTAAGGTAGTTTGTTATAACTAGTGGGACCATGAAATCGGGTTCTTCTTGTTTGTGGCATGTTTGTAGTTGCTCCCTATAGTTGATTTGACATCAATAGTGTGTTTTTTCTACATCCATGCGAGGTTCTTTGTTTTTCAAGCCTTCAACATATATTTGCATGAGCGGCTTGGATCCTTGACTATTGCGGACCTAATCTAGAATCTTGACTCATAATTCTCAAACTCGAGACCGAACCATCAAGGGAGGACAAAGGCAACTTTTCGGGGTGGTAATTTTTCTTTTCTAGGACAATCTTCTTTATTTTTAGCTCATTTGGGTTTACATTTGCCTTCTTGCTAACCATATGAGCCTTTCCCCTTCTTTTCAAGCCACATCTGTAGAACTTTGAGCCTTTTGTTTCTTTTTGTTCCATTATTGGTTTTTGTGAAGCCAATGGTCATGTTTTTGGATTTTGTGGTTTATAAGTATGGATATTGGTTCCTTTTGTAAGCAAGCTTGTGTTTTGTGAATATTTCTTGAATAATGGCAAATGATTGATAGAAAAAGCCATCCTAAGCGTAAAAAAGGCGAGGACTTAATAAATGCAAAGTTGTAAAAGACGTCCAAAGTTAAAATAGGCAAGGACAATTGCTTTGAATTTATGCATAAAAAGAAAAAAAAAAGGAAAAAAAAGGGTGATAATGAGAAAATTCAAAAATATTTTGATGTTATTTTTTTCCCCTTTTCAAGCACTGTGGACAATGCTTCCTTTAAGCTTGGGGGAGAAGCGTTTACGCTTTTTGTATATATGATTGTGATTATGGCTTTAAATAAGCTTGGGGGAGTTAGTTTGTTTTTGTTTGGTGACTACTTGATTGTGATTCCATGAAAGGGCCCGTTCTTTGCTTCACTATTAGGGATACCACCAAATTTTAAAATTTTAGCCTACCCCCAACCCTTTTTTCCCTTACGTTAAAACCATTGGGAAAAACCTTTCGACCTAGAGGTTGAGTCATATATCGGGGGAGGGCATTATGAGTTAAAGCCAAAGGAAAGGGGATGCATTGTAAAGACATCGAGTAGCCCAAAATTATCTCTTTTTCCGGTTGCGTCGTGGAACTTTTGAGATGCTCACTAGGGGAAGATATGAGACTAGTAGGGAGAACGTGGTAAGACCATTTGGGAAGTGGATTGCGTTTCTCTAGTTCCTATTCTTAGCATATTAATTCTTCAATCAACCTTGGGTATCTTGAAACGTGCACTCCCTTACTTTTTTAGAAAGATTTGCATTCATTTATGCTTTGCCTTTCATAAACACGTGTTTGCTCTTCTTTTCTTTTGATTTCTTTTTCATGCTTTGCCTTGTTTGTATTATTATGAGAGTTATAGGTTAATCTCTTAGGAAACCTTTACGAGAGAATCACTCATCCTCAAGGGGGATCTAGGGGTTTAAATGGATAGTCTTTAGTTTCTAAAATTGACCGTGATTCCTAGGAAAGTGAGTTAGTGTATATTCTTGTCTCTTCTCTTCCTTTTGTTTGTTTGAATAAGCTCATCAATTCTCCCTTGGTTTTGTTTTGCTCGAGGAGGAGCAAAAGGTAAGCTTGGAGGTATTTGATGGGTGTCATAAATGGCACCCATTTGATGAGCATTTAGGTTGTTTTTACCTTCTTTTCATGGCTTTCATGCTTAGTTTTATGCTTTTGGTCTTATTCTTACCTTTCCTCTCTTATTTTGTACCTTTTGTGCATTTCTATGGTTTTTCTAGTCTTTTCTCCTTTGATTGCTATATTTTCATGGTTGTAGGTATTGTACGAGGTTTGGGTCTTGATATTGGTAATTTACTAAGGTGGAGGAAGCCTTTGGAGCAAGCTCATGGCAATAGGAAAGCTCAAGACGCAAGGAAGTGGATCCTTTAAGTTCTAGCTCTTGCGCTCTCAAGCCGTGCTCTCATGAATATGGGGTGTTGAACCCACAATAATGTGCTTTTTGGATTGCCGCATTTAGTGTTCATCATCATCATGATTGTGCGTTCATTCAAATACCTTATCGAACGCACGAAGCCGCGAGAAGATCGAAGAAACCCAGAGATGTGCGGTCGTGCATGGCACGCGTGCGGGCGCGCCACCCCTATAGCATGGGCGCGCCTGCCCTGCAGCGCGGGCGCGCCTTCATGGGTATTTGTTTGCTCGGTTTTTGTTTTCGCTCCTTTATAAATACCTTTGAAACCCGATTTTTGGGGCAAGTTTTTAATAAGTTTCATTTTGATTTTAATCATAATTTAGCTTATTTAAGAGCTTCTCTCTCTAGTTTTAGGGTTAGTTTAGGAGTAGATTTTAGAGAGAGAAAGTGAGGAATTTCAATGGTGATTGAGAGATTGAAGATTCAATGGTGACAATTGTGTTCAAGATCTTCTCTATTATCAATGAGCATTCTTAACTCTATCTTATTTTATTGTTTTGTTTAATATTCAAGTTTGTTTGATTTGATTTTGATGTTTGATTGTTGATTACTGTAATTGTTCATCATATATTGTTAATTCTTGATTTCTTTAGTTGTTAGTTGATTTGATGATGATGTTAGAGTAGTTGTTTGCTAGGAATTGGGTGAAACTTGTATGATTGATTAATTGTACTTAATTTGGGGATTGTGTTGATTAATTGTTAAGATTATAGTGATTAATGGAAGTTTGCTTGTTTGTAATTCGATTAGGCCTTGAGAATTATGCTAGATTGCATTGTAGTTTCTAATGATACGGACCATTAATTTAGGAATTACAAATGTCGATTGAGCTTGATTAGTGATGCTCCTAGTTAGAGTCGTCTTTCGTAGTTGACGCTAGTTTGACCTCTAGGAGATAGCTTCTTGACTCTTTTGACTGAGCTTGCCATTAGTCTTCACAACCATTGACTTGCATGTATTTCCGAGTTGCAACAATTGTCATGATTTCTTGTTGATCCCGTTCCTGGTGCTTTATTTGTTTGGTTTCTTTGTTTGTTAGTTTTTAGTGTTCTCTCTTTATCTTTGTCTTCGACCTAGCTTATTAGGCGCAAAATTTAAAGCGCTTGAATATTACCGTTCCTTTGGGTTTGATCCTTGATTTGCCTCTATACTTGTCTATAGGTTTGTTAAGTGTTTATAAATTTAGTTTGATCGAGGGAGGATTAGTTTCAATGACCTAGTTCCACCCTTCGTCAGTCACCAAGATTTGAAAAGAGCGGTTCGTGAGGAGGCAGTCTTCGATGACTTTTGCTATGATTGGGATGGTTGTCACTATGATCAAGAAAAAGGCTCGAGATGTAGCAGCATTGATCGACGGCGTTCCCTACCTTATGGAGGGTTGTCACAAACAACTGGAAATGATTTCAAGAGAAGTTATCTTCTATAGCGTTCCCTAGCTTGTGGAAGGTTGTCATAACAGCAATGCAGCAACAAATCGGTTACTCCCAGAGACGTGTGCTCGATGGTGCTAGATACGCGGTTCTTAACTCTCTTATCTGTTTTAACTAACGCTAGTTTGCAGGTATTGGCGTTACAAGAATGATTTAGGATCGTAGAACGTTCTGAATTATTCTCTGTCCCTATCGCTACTTTGACTTTTGTTTTCGAAACATGCGTTTCTCCAAACTCAGTCAAACTGGGGGCTTCTTTAGACACCCAAATGTATCTCCCCAAAACCAAACCCAGTGATGAATACCTTTCACGTCGAATCATAATCGAACAAAGCGAAAGTGTGAAAAGTCTAGTGATGAGGATGTTTTTATTTAAATATCTCTTCTTTCTGTTTTTGAAAATATTTCTTTTCTTACCCTATTTTTGAAAAACATCCAATCCTGTTTGGTTTGGTCCAAGGCAAGGATCTAATAATAGTGTAGTTGGGTCGGGTTTGAAAAGAGCTTTCCAACGATATATTATAAGCCCAATTCCGATGAATAATGAGGAAGTTATGGCTAAAATACTAAAATGGACCCAAACCAAATTTTACCTAGGACCCAATGATCATGTGGAGGGTCCAAAGGTTTATTCATATTTCCTAAACTAAATAGGATTAATTAGAAGCTTCTATAAGTTCTTAAAATATCTTAATTATCCTTTTTGAAAAGATAAGATTAAAGAATTTGAGTTAAATAAAAACTTTCCTTTTTTAAAAGGAAAAATTGCCCGCAATAATCCCACCTTTGGGTCGT
The DNA here is from genome assembly GCF_948465745.1 of Chenopodium album. Lineage (NCBI taxonomy): Eukaryota > Viridiplantae > Streptophyta > Magnoliopsida > Caryophyllales > Amaranthaceae > Chenopodium > Chenopodium album. The sequence continues at coordinate 40,945,444 of NC_137834.1, read as the reverse complement.
CCGCTAATAATAATCCGACCTTTGGATTATTTTTAAATAATCCCACCTTTATACCTCTTCCGCTTTAAATGGTCCTAACCGGTTACATAACTTGTTATTACAAGTTACTAGACACGTGTCAGTCTATGATTGGTAAAAAAAAAAGAATTTTTGTTTTTTTTTAAATAAAAAAAAAAAAAAAAAACTGAAACCAAATTCCGGCAGCCCCACCTCCCCTACCCAATTCCGGCAGCCCCACCTCCCCTACCCAATTCCGGCCACCATCTCCCTTCCCCTCCCCGATTCCGTCCACCCCCTCCCTCTCCCTCCCTGTTTCCGACCAGCCCTCCCCTCTCCCTCCCCGATTCCGTCCACCCCCTCCCTCTCCCTCCCCGATTCCGTCCACCCCATCCCTCTCCCTCCCCGATTCCGACCACCCCATCCCTCTCCCTCCCCGATTCCGACCACCCCCTCCCTCTCCCTCCCCGTTTCCGACCAGCCCTCCCCTCTCCCTCCCCGATTCCGTCTCCCTCCCTCTCTCCCTCCCCGATTTCGTTTCCGACCAGCCCTCCCCACTCTTTCCCCAATTCCGACCACCCCCTCCCTCTCTCTCCCCGATTCCGACCACCCCCTCCCTCTCCCTCACACCGTTGCAAATCCACCACGCACAAACCCACAACAACCTACCCAATTCCGGCTAAACATGTGGTTTCGGTGGGCTAAAAGTGGGTAGAGGAGCTGGTTTTGGTGGGTGAGCTAGGTTAGGCGAGGTGGTTTCGGTGGTGGGACTGCTGGAGAGGGTGGTTGTGGGTTATTTTTTATTTTTTATTTTTCAATAATTTTTTTTATTAATTTTTTAACCAACTATGTGGTGACACATGTCCAAACAATTCCAAATTATAAATGGTAACTTGTTTAGCCGGTTTCAAGTCACTTGCGACCATTGGGAGCGGGAGAGGTATAAAGGTCGGATTATTAAAAAATAATCAATAGGTGGGATTATTTTGGGAGGATGAGGCAAAGGTCGGATTATTCCGGGCAATTTTTCCTTTTTAAAACTTTCCTTTTTATAAATCCTAATTCTTTTCGAATTTAAAGATAATCAAAGGCAGTCAGATATTAATTTCATGCCGCATAATTTTTTTCCTAATTTTATTTGGTTGGATAGATATTGAAATTATCTTTCCAATGATATATTATAATATTAATTCCGAGCTATAATGAAAAAGATATGAATGGAATATGAAACTCTATCTAAAACTGACACCGTCCTACTATTTCGGACATATCTTTTTATATACAAAATATTTTAATCTGATTTTAATTTGGTTGGAAAGTAGACTTCAAGAGCTTTCCAACGACATATTATATGACTTATTTAGACTTCTGGATCAAAAACTGTTGTACATTGAGTTTTATTTCAATTCGAATTCGGATTCTTTTCTTATTCTTCGACTCTCTTTTTTTCTCTATAAATAAAGGTCATATCTCCCCTTTTTCAAATGACCAACTCTCATCAAGAAATTCTTGATACTCTCTCTCTCTAAACTAGCTTTTCTCATACAAATTCCGCATTCACAAGATCTAGACACACCTAGACAAGTTCGAAGTTGTCTTCGCCCTAGACGTGAAAGGTTTCAATTTCTGAGGGTTTGGTTCCAATTCTCTTTTTCAATTATTTAATTTAATTGTTTGTTTTATTATTTTCCTTGAAGTTACGAACGTGTTTATTTTTTTAATAGAAAGAGATACGAGGCATCCAAGTAAGTGCTTTAATTGTTTTCATTGTTATTATGATATTGAAATCATGTTAGGATGTTTTGATCTTCCTAGTATCATGTTTAGGGTAACAACTATAATTTCTAATATCAAATATGAAAATTGTGATTCCTGCGGCGCTTCCTATTCTCTTTCTAATATTTATGTTAGTATCATGTTAGGGTTAAAGCTTTGATTTTTATTGCTTAGTTACATGCTGGGGTTTGTTATTAATCTTCTTAGTATCATGCCTAGGATCTTGCTATTATTATAATGCTTTAGTGTTGACATGATTATTTTAATTATGATTATAATTGTTATCATTTATGATTTTTATTATTGTTATGATTATTATGATTATTGTTATCATGTTGCTTGATATATATTTATTGTTATTGCTTGATCACACCTTTTAAGCATGTTTAAAAGGAATTGGTACTTGTAATCACGCTTAATAAGATAATTAATTTTCTTGTTAGGGTTAATTTGATTATAATTCAAGTGATCGCCAATAATAGATTTATTTATGCATTAATATTCAACCAACATAGATTAAACATGTTTAGGGGTAATGTTGTAGCCAAGCCTAACAACTTGGTTATGGACGTTTCTTTGGTCCAAGACGTAGCATCATGCATTGGTGCTATGCGTTCTATCTATGTGCAGCAAGATATTCAATCCTTTGAGTTTCTTGTTGTTCTTATTAACTAGTTCATTCTAGTTCTTTTATGCTTTGAATAAGTTGTAAACTTTAGTCTTATTTTAAGTTTGCAAATTAGTTACATTTTTCTTTAGTTCTTTTAGCTGATTATAGTTCGGAAATGTAATGTCACATTCACACAAAGTACAAGTGCAAGATACATCAAGAAGGCAGCCATTTAAGCTTGTGAAAGAAGCATAGAATCCGAAATTCTTTAAAAGGAATTTCAAGGCTTTAACTTGGGTGTTACAATCAGCTTCAATGAGGAGTTACAAGCTTTCAATTAAGCCTTCAAGTGGGCGTAGATTTCAGTCAGCAAATGAGCATCTAAAAGGCCTCCAAGTACACTCTTGTCTACATACATTCAAGCTTGATCCAAGGCTTGAATCAAGGAGGAGTTACACTTCTTTTTGCTGTTTGAATTGGGCGTGAATTAAGGGGCTGTTTTGCTTCTTACTTGCTGCTTTGTTGGGCGTGAATCAAGGGAGAGTTATGCTCTTTATTTCTGATTTTATGAAGCCTTAATGTGGAGGTTACAAACCGCCACTTTTTCCTTTGATGTATCTAGTTAAGCTTAGCTTCTTTTATTGATGTATCTAGACACAAAATATGTTTTTGATGCTTAGCTTAGGCGTGTAACAAGTAAGCTGAAAGTCACTTAAGTTAGCTTGTACTTAAGGATGCTTGTTTACTATAAATAGCAAGCAAATGTGAATGAAAAATCAGATTATTCGAACAAACAAACTTTGTGTTTTACACTCGTTTCTTGGATTAGAAACAAACCAGAAATTCTTGGATTTGGAATTTCAATTCCTTTGCTTAGTTAACTAGCTTAGACTACTAGTTGGCTTGTGATCTTAGGAACCCATTTCGTTTCTTAGTGGTGTGACTGTAGCTAAGAAGCTATTTGGTTCATTAGTCTTACTTATCTTGGTTTATCCCTTGTATATTTCGGGTTGATACTCCAAATATACAACATTTGGCGCTAGAAGGAGGGGGTCTAGCAAAACAAATACCTAAACACATACCCCAAACACATACCCAAACACAAACCATGTCCAGCGTCCCACCCCCTAATTGGCAAGAATATGTCAATAAGGTTACACAAGAGAAAGAAGATATGGAGCAACGAATGAAATATATGCAAGATCAACTGAAAGATCTTACTAATAAGATGCGCCATAAGAGAGAGGGCTCACCCCTCCAAAGTGATGAAGAATTGAGTGAATCTAATTTCAATCACAATGATAGGCCTTCTCATGAAAGAGAAAGGTCACGGCCTATTAATGACATAAAAGCAGACATTCCGGAGTATGATGGCAAACTCGATGCCGATGAGTTTGTAGAATGGCTTAGAACAGTGGAGAGAGTGTTTGACTATAAGCAAACACCGGAAGAGAAAAAGGTGAAAATTGTGGCCTTGAAGCTACGAAAATATGCCTCAACTTGGTGGGCTAGTGTGTGCGCCAAGAGGGAACGGCAAGACAAAGAAAAAGTGAGATCATGGGTTAAGATGAAGAAATTGTTGAAACAAAAGTTTCTTCCCACATACTATGTGCAAGAAAACTTTTCAAAATTCCATACCCTTAAGCAAGGTACGAAATCTGTAGAGGAGTATGCTAGAGAGTTTGAAGGATTTGTTATGAAGTGTGGAGTAGAGGAAGATGAGCCTCAAACTTTGGTTCGGTTCCTAGGTGGACTTGACCCAAAAATAGCCAATGTGGCCGAACTACACCCTTACACCACCCTTGAAGAGCTCATTATCTTAGCACATAAGATTGAGCAGCAACAAAAAGCAAGAGGCAAAAGTGAATCATCACGTTTTGCATCTCAAACCTCATTTCCCCAAAGAAAGCAAACATCCAATTTCCCACCTTTCAAACCCACATCCAATCAGCCTACTTCTAAACCACCTTCACAAAACACCCAAAATTCCAACCCAAAACCAGCCCCAAGAAGATGCTTTAGGTGTCAAGGCCTTGGACATATGGCTAGTGATTGTCCAAATAAAAAAATTGTTACTTTGGTAGAGTATGAAGAGGAGAACGAATTAGAGGTTGAAGAGGACAGCAATCTTGAAGAGAATGATGAGTATGCGTGCCTAGGTCCGGATGAAGGAGAATGCTTGGTAGTTCGACGCACACTAAGCAATTTGTTGGACCAAGAAGGGAGCTTGCAACGTGAGGCAATCTTTCACACTCGTTGCACCATTGGTGGAAAGGTATGCACTTTGATTATTGATGGAGGTAGTTGTACCAATGTAGCTTCACAAGTAATGATAGACAAGCTGAAAATGAAAACTATCCCTCATCCTACACCATATAAAATTCAATGGTTAAGTCATAGTAAAGGGATTCATGTCACACAACAAGTCTTGTTATCATTTAGCATTGGTAAAACTTATGAGGAAAAATTATGGTGTGATGTTGTACCTATGGATGCATGTCATGTTTTACTTGGTAGACCTTGGTTATTTGATAGACGTGTGATGCATGATGGTTACAAAAACACCTACTCCTTTTCCAAGGATGGAAAGAAAATTGTCCTAACCCCTTTAATCCTCAAAAATGACCACCCCATATCCACGCCTCCCACTTCCCTCACCACTCTCATAAAATCTGAATTTCGTGAGTATAGGGCTCACAAACACTTCATTTTGAGCCAACTTGATACCCCCTCTCAACCGTCCAAAGAAGAAAACCACCCACTCCTCACCTCTCTTCTCCAAACCTATTCCCATGTTTTCCCCAAAGATATCCCTCACGGATTACCCCCAAAGCGTGACATCCAACACAAGATTGATCTTGTGCCCGGATCCATGCTCCCAAACAAACCAGCCTATAGAACCAATCCCAAAGAAACCGAGGAAATTAGAAGACAAGTGGAGGAATTGTTGTCAAAGGGTCTTATTCGTAAGTCTCTTAGTCCATGTGCTTGTCCTACCTTGATTGTGCCTAAGAAGAATGGAGAGTGGCGCATGTGTGTTGATAGTAGATCAATCAACAAGATCACTATCAAGTACCGGTTTCCTATTCCAAGGTTGAATGATTTACTTGATGATTTGCATGGTTCTAAAGTGTTCTCTAAAATTGATTTGAGAAGTGGCTATCATCAAATTCGAATTTTCGAAGGAGATGAATGGAAGACCGCTTTCAAGACAAAGGAGGGCCTCTATGAGTGGCTTGTGATGCCATTTGGTTTGTCTAATGCACCATCTACATTTATGCGCCTTATGAATCAGGTTATGCAACCTTTCATGGGTAAATTTGTTGTAGTCTATTTTGATGATATTTTGGTGTATAGTAGGGAAGAAGAAGAGCATGCTATGCATTTGCAACAGGTTTTTGAAGCCCTTGCTCGTGAGCAACTATATGGTAACTTAGAGAAGTGTCATTTTTTCACTTCCCAAGTTATTTTTCTTGGTTTCAAAGTTTCCTCTCAAGGCATAGAAGTTGATGAAAAGAAAGTTGCTGCAATTCGTGAGTGGCCCACGCCACAAACAATTCAACAAGTTCGTAGTTTTCATGGACTTGCTTCTTTCTATAGGAGATTTGTGCGAAATTTTAGTACTCTCATGGCACCTATCACCGAGCTAACTAAAAATCAGAAGTTAGTTTGGAATGATAAGGCTCAAAAGGCCTTTGATGAGGTAAAACATCAACTTACTAGTGCACCTATTCTTTCTTTACCTAACTTTGATGAAGTTTTTGAAGTAGAATGTGATGCTAGTGGAGTTGGTATTGGTGCTGTTTTGTCACAAGTTGGGCGTCCCCTTGCCTACTTTAGTGAAAAACTCAATGAAGCACAACGGAAGTATAGCACCTATGATAAGGAGTTCTTTGCTCTTGTTCGTGCTTTGGACCATTGGAGACATTACCTCATTTCCAAGGAGTTCATCCTTCATTCAGATCATGAAGCTCTCAAATATCTTCAAAGCCAACAAAAACTCCAACCACGCCATGCCAAATGGGTGGAGTATTTGCAAGCTTTTCATTTTGTGATCAAGCATAGGAGAGGCGCCATGAACAAAGGAGCTGATGCCCTTTCAAGGAGATACACACTCTTGAATTCTTTCAAGGCAAAAGTAATTAGTGTTGAAGATGTGAAAGCAAGTTACAAAAATGATCATGACTTTGGTGATTCATTTCTAAAATGTTCTAATCATGCTTACAAAGATTATTACATTTTAGATGGCTATTTGTTCAAAGGAAACAGGTTGTGCGTTCCAAGATCAAGCCTAAGAGAATCTCTTATCAAAGAGTTTCATGAAGGAGGAATGGCGGGACACTTTGGCATAGAGAAGACTACTCTTCTTGTGCAAGAGTACTTTCATTGGCCTAGATTGGTTCGTGATGTGGAGTTTATTGTGAAAAGATGCGTGGTTTGTCAAAAGGCCAAGAGTCATAGTCTTCCACAAGGCTATCTTTTGCCCTTACCTATTCCGCAAGCTCCATGGGAAGATGTTAGTCTTGATTTCGTTGTGGGACTTCCTATGACCCAACGAAAGAAAGATTCCATTATGGTTGTTGTGGACCGTTTTTCTAAAATGGCTCATTTTATTTCTTGTCATACAACTTATGATGCTACTCATGTTGCTAACTTGTTTTTTAACGAGGTTGTGCGCTTACATGGTGTACCTAAGTCCATGGTGAGTGATCGTGATCCAAAATTCCTAAGTCATTTTTGGCTTACATTATGGAAGAAGATGGGCACAAAATTGAACTTTAGCACTTCAAGTCATCCTCAAACAGATGGTCAAACCGAAGTGACTAATAGAACTTTGGGAACTTTGATGCGAACTTTGGCTACTAAACGTCCCAAGCAATGGGAAGAGATGCTCCCTCATGCGGAGTTTGCTTACAACAGAGTGCCTAGCAAGACAACCGGTTTGAGTCCTTTTGAAGTTGTGTATGGATTCAATCCTTGTACTCCTATTGATCTTGCTCCCATTCCCTCACCTAACAAGTTTAGTCATGATGCCGAGGTGCGTTCCAAAGAAATCAAGTCTATGCATGAGCAAGTTCGTTCTCGAATTGAACAAACTAATGCAAAGACTAAAGCCTACTATGACAAGAAGAGAAAGGAGGTCCGTTTTCAACCTGGTGATTTGGTTTGGATTCATCTACGAAAGGAAAGATTTCCTTCCAAGAGGCGTTCCAAGGTTAGTCCTCGTAGTGATGGTCCATTTGCTATTGTTGAAAAGGTGAATGATAATACTTATAAGGTTGAATTGCCCGGAGACTATGGTGTTTCTAGCACCTTTAATGTGGCTGATTTATCACCTTACTATGATGAGTTTGAAGAGTTGCCGAGTTTGAGGGCAAACTCTTTTCAAGAAGGGGGGAATGTTGTAGCCAAGCCTAACAACTTGGTTATGGACGTTTCTTTGGTCCAAGACGTAGCATCATGCATTGGTGCTATGCGTTCTATCTATGTGCAGCAAGATATTCAATCCTTTGAGTTTCTTGTTGTTCTTATTAACTAGTTCATTCTAGTTCTTTTATGCTTTGAATAAGTTGTAAACTTTAGTCTTATTTTAAGTTTGCAAATTAGTTACATTTTTCTTTAGTTCTTTTAGCTGATTATAGTTCGGAAATGTAATGTCACATTCACACAAAGTACAAGTGCAAGATACATCAAGAAGGCAGCCATTTAAGCTTGTGAAAGAAGCATAGAATCCGAAATTCTTTAAAAGGAATTTCAAGGCTTTAACTTGGGTGTTACAATCAGCTTCAATGAGGAGTTACAAGCTTTCAATTAAGCCTTCAAGTGGGCGTAGATTTCAGTCAGCAAATGAGCATCTAAAAGGCGTCCAAGTACACTCTTGTCTACATACATTCAAGCTTGATCCAAGGCTTGAATCAAGGAGGAGTTACACTTCTTTTTGCTGTTTGAATTGGGCGTGAATTAAGGGGCTGTTTTGCTTCTTACTTGCTGCTTTGTTGGGCGTGAATCAAGGGAGAGTTATGCTCTTTATTTCTGATTTTATGAAGCCTTAATGTGGAGGTTACAAACCGCCACTTTTTCCTTTGATGTATCTAGTTAAGCTTAGCTTCTTTTATTGATGTATCTAGACACAAAATCTGTTTTTGATGCTTAGCTTAGGCGTGTAACAAGTAAGCTGAAAGTCACTTAAGTTAGCTTGTACTTAAGGATGCTTGTTTACTATAAATAGCAAGCAAATGTGAATGAAAAATCAGATTATTCGAACAAACAAACTTTGTGTTTTACACTCGTTTCTTGGATTAGAAACAAACCAGAAATTCTTGGATTTGGAATTTCAATTCCTTTGCTTAGTTAACTAGCTTAGACTACTAGTTGGCTTGTGATCTTAGGAACCCATTTCGTTTCTTAGTGGTGTGACTGTAGCTAAGAAGCTATTTGGTTCATTAGTCTTACTTATCTTGGTTTATCCCTTGTATATTTCGGGTTGATACTCCAAATATACAACAGGTAATCCTATTGATTGCATCTTATTCAGAAAGCGCACATGAATACGATCATAATAAAGTAGAGGCTTATTATTAGGGAAGTTTTAATCTATTTTAGGTTGGATTTGTACCTTCATCCCCGAACTAGCTGTCATGGTTCCAGAGCTATTGGAGTTGATGATCTCCTAGATCGTTAACTCGTGTAACCTTCACCTTGTGAACGGTTTACATGTTCCTAAAACTTTTTGGCAACTCTTTTGCTCTAGCTTCCTTCCCTTTGGACGCAACCATACTTTAGTATATGATCACAGTGGGGTTCAAGTCAGGGATAATTCTTGAAATATTCCCTATAGGTAAGATTATGGTTTTCAGCATTCTGCCGTAGCATGTGTCGCGTGCAACTGGATGAGTTGCACGCGGCATCCCAGCGCAAGTGATTTGATTGCGCTAGTATGGGCATCGCAACTGGCTGTCTTGCGCGCGACATTAAGGTAAGATTCGATTTTGTATTTTTGTAAAATTCGAAATCTTTCACGAGCGCTGCGCTGAGTGTCGCCGCAACAGAATTAGTTGCGCGCGCCTGCCCAGCGCAACTCATTGAGATGCGCGCGGCATTTCTCCGGCAACATTTAAATTTAACCTAGGCGCTCCTAAATATGTCATTATTGGGTTTTCAGCATAGGCTTAAGCCTAATTATGATCGGATTTAGTTAATTAGACCTTATTTGGCTTTGTTCTTTAGTTTGGGATAGTCTTTTGTATTTTGTGGCTTAATCAGTTACCCATAAGCATTCTCCACTTCAATCCAACACGAAGATGGTTTTATTTATCGTTATTGCACTTCTTGTCGGGACAGGAGGCCAAAAGTAGATTTCTACAGGTTGCACACCTTGGGAGCTTGTTTTGGGTCTTGATCTTTTATCCTTTCTTCTTCAACCTTTAGCCTAACCCCGTTAGAACCCTTGAAAGACCTCTTTGAGGTATACACACACACTTTTGTCGGGTTTGGCTAGAACTACGTTCGGCCTGATTCCTAATGAATACGTAGGCAACCTCACATTGGGGGTGCGGCCGTAATAAAAAAGCATTCATATTTACATTCATACATGATCATATCAATGGATCTCCAATGCTCATTCTTATCCATTTATAGCTAGAGTTGGGGGCTTGATCCTTACATCATTAGCCTACCCAGCTTAAGAGTCACCATCATTTGACTCTTCTCAATATAATTTTCCACACTATTAGCCTTTGCAGCCTAACCATAGTGTCACTTGCACACACGTCACAAATACAAAGCCAAATAATACTTCCTCTAAGAACCCTTTGTCATGAAATCTTTACATAGCTTTGAAGCAAGCCTTGTCATCTTAGATCAGTCATTACTCATAATCATCATATCATCACAAAGTATGAAGTACTTAGCCTCCGCGCCTAAGTTACCCAAATACATTCATTATTGAGTGAACAATCAACATAGTCTAGGATGTTACAACCCTTGCACCATGAGATACAATATCAGCACATACACTTGATTTAGCTCATTCAACATACACCATTAAACACGTCACTTAACATTTTTTTCACTTCGTTATTTTTCGGGAGAAAGTCGAACCCTCCACAAAAATGATGGAAAATTTTTCTTTTTCTGCATTTTTGAGTTGCACAATCACAATACAATGCACACAAGAATCATGTACATTAAGTCATGTCGTGTCATCACATTGATTTGAGTCAACACTATGTACACACAAATCTTCACATCGAGTCATCATCAAGTTGAGTCTACACATACGTGTCACATCAAAACACATTGAGTCGAGTTGATCCAAAAACATTGAGTCACACAATGAATCAAGTAACACGAAGCCTTGGGTCAACCTCAAGATAAATACAAAAATTAGCAAATTACTATAGACAAAAATATAGATGTAGGTACTCTAAGTCCCTGACGAACGAGTAACCTTTACAAAAGGTTTAAGGCAATTTGATGAGTGAAAAGACGTACGTTTTACAAGGCATGAGAAGCTATCAATTCCAAGGCGTTAAGATGAGAAGATTTGAGAAGACGGCTTGAGGTGTAGTGGTCTTCGATGAAATTCCTTACGATGCGGAGGATGTCACCCTGTTTGAGAAGATAACTCGAGGTGAAGTGGTCTTTGACAACGTTCTTTAGGATGTGAAGGTTTTGATGAGCGTCATTTATGGCGCTCAAAAGAATAATATTTAGGTCCTCTTAGTTTTGACGATAATATTTGTTGGAAATGTAGTGCAAGGATTTTGGCAGCATTTAAACTAGATTTAAACCCTTCAATTCTATATTTCTCAAAATATGTGATCATACCTTGCACTTCGTTCATTGTAGCTCCAATACTCATGGATTTAGATTGCAACTTTTTATTCACAATGCTAACAACAAATAAAATGTCATACCAAATTACCATGCCAACTAAAAATTCAAAACTTGCAAGAGAATTAGCAAAACTTTCGGCTTCACCTTTTGTTTTAGCAATATTAGCATCATCACCACTAGAATTATACAATTCCAACAAAGCTAATCTAATTTGAGGAGATTGAAACCTTATAGCTTCAACACTCTTAATTCGACTCCCCCATCTAGTAATGCACAAAGATTTAACAGTCAAACTCGGGACATTGTCAACTAAAATCTTCCACCTTTTAGTGGAATATGCAAAAAATGTGTACATACGTTGTACAATTCCCAAAAAAAGAAATAGCTTTAACACAAGAATGTGCCATATTAGAAAGAGTGAGATTAAGACTATGACAAGCGCATAGCATATATAAAGCCCTTGGATTAATATCAAGCAATCTCTTTTAAAACCCTTAGTGTTTCCCTTTCATATTAGACCCATTGTCATAATGACAAAAATGAACGAAAATATTTGAAACCCTTTGTGTTTCCCTTTCCAAATCGGTACCCTCCACTCGTCTCATGACGAAAATGACCGAAAATTTTTGCTTTTGCATTTTTGTGTTTGTGCACACACTTACCCAATACACATATACACATAATCACAAGTCATACACATGTCACATCATGTCAAGTCAAGCTTGGTCAAGTCAGTTGGTCAAGTCAATCATAGTCTATACGAGTCCCTTGGCAAATTTTATTTTGCAGGTCTCATCTACAGCCCACGTTCGGGAATAAGCGAACCATCTACAGCCCACGTTCGGGAATAAGTGAACCATCTAAAACCCACGTTAGGGGACAATCAAACCAACTACATCCCACGTCTGGGGACAAGCGGACCAACTACAGCCCACATTTAGGAATAAGTGAACCGTCTACAGTCCACATTCAGGGATAATTAAACCATCTACAACCCACATTCGGGGACAATCAAACCACCATAATTTCATGGTGCAATGTTCTCGATACAAAGAGACTTGTAATATTATTAGAAAATTTTTTCCTCAAGCATGCAAAATTGTCGGTCGTTTTCATCTCTCAAAGCGAAGAAGTCGGCGATTACATCATATGTCGACTTTCCTCAAGCATGGAAAGTATGTCAACCGATGGGTTTCTTCAAGCATAGAAAACTAATAAAATTATCTATCGACTTTCCTCAAGCATGAAAGTATTATCGGTGGGTTTCTTCAAGCATAGAAAACCATCAATTCATATGTCAACTTTCCTCAAGCGTGGAAAGTACCATCCGGTAGATTTCTTCACGAATATAAAGCTACCAAACTCATCAGTCAACTTTCCTAAGGTATGTACAATTTCTCAACAAAACGTCATCTGGTGGATTCCTTCAAACATAGGAAGCTACCAAACTCATTTGTCACCGATACACTGGTGTTAGATAAACAATCTATTCCTTTACTCTTTTATTTGTGAAACTAAAATTTTTCTGCTGGTATCGGCGTATAAAAAGTGATTTTGGATCGCAGAAAGTCTTAAATCATTCTCCATGTCTATCGACTAATTTGACTATCGTTTTTGAAACTGGCATTTCTACAAACTCAGTCAAAGTGGGGGCTTCTGTAGACATCTACAAATGTCTCTCCAAAACCAAACCTTATGATGAACAACCTTTTACTGCAATTATTGGTCAGGTTGAGTATTTAATCTTTGTAGTGCTTAAATCCATGTTTCCATTCAATACATTTCATAAACTAATCAATTTCCTAGCTCATTTCCCTACACCATAACTTGTATTCCTCTTTTCATGTCCATATCGCAAAACCGAGAGAGACTGATTTTGTTGCCTAATAATTTGATCCAATAATTATTTAATTAGATAGGCCTTATTATAAGCTTTCCAACAATATATCATAAGCCCAGTTTCGATTTAAAACGAAGAAGATATGAGCAAAACAATAAACTCGGCCCAAAACTGACACCCTTCTAGATATCAAAATCTAAAAATTATTTTCACCTAATTCAAATTGGATTGGAAATTATACTTGATAAGCTTTCCAAAGATATATTATATTCCTTATTCTGAGTTATGATTCAAAATTTATTATGGTTTTAAAAACGGGTGCAAAACTGGAATTACCGCGCACAGTGTAAAAATACCGTGTCACGGCAAAATATGACGTGGCACGGTGCCTGGTGCCATGACACGGTAATTCCCAACGCGTCACGATGCTTTTTTCCATGCTTTTTCAACGTGAAAATCCACCGTGTCACAGGAATAGTTGACGCGCCACGGGATTTTGCATCGCGTCACAGTACAATTTCCCATGTCACGGAACGATGCCCATTCTGTGACACGAGGCTAATCCGTGTTTTTTCCGCGTAAACCCTTCACGCGTTTTTATCATCCGTAGGTTAATTATTTCCCGCGTCACTCCAAATTGCACCGCGTCACACTAAATTGTGTCGTGTCATGGCATAGTTTGTCGTGTCGCGGCATGCTTTGCCGTGTTGCGACAGTGTTTTGTAGGGTTTTTATCTTTTTGGGGTTCCGTGTGTTCCCTCTACTCATTTTTTCTATAAATACCCCCCTCCTTTTTACAGTTTGGGGCACCAAATCATTCTCTCTTCCTCTGTTTTACACCAAAAATCATTCTCTTCTCTCTCTCTCTCTTATATTTTAAGCCTTAAAACTATATTTCGAATTACATTATTTCTCCCTTAAGCACTCCAAGGAGTCTATACTCGACCCGAGGTTCCGTCCTTAAACCATGGTGTGAAAGGTACAAATAACTGAGGGTTTGGACCAAATAAACTCTACTTTTTATTTAATTTAATTTAATTTTCATTTGATTTGTATTTTTTTTAAGTTACAAACAATTTATTCATGATGTAGCAATTAAAGGAAACGCGGAAAGTAAGTAATTAATCACTTAATTACTCTTATTTTAATTCTTGTTGCTAGTATCATGATTAGGTTAATTTATATTTGATCTAAGTAACAATATTATAGTTAAATTGCTTCCAATATTATGTTTATGCTATTGTTATTATGATCACCATATTGCATGTTTAAAGGGAATATATAATTGAAAATCACGACTAATAAGATAATTTGGACAACCGATTTAGGTTCCTTTTTAATCTTGTTATTAATTAAAGTGATCAATAATATTTTAGAATTATATGTTGCATTAATATTCAACCAATTTAGCTTAATAACAGTTTGGAGCAAATTGAATCATTGTTTGTATGCCTTTGAGATCGCAGGAATCACTTTTCGCTATAAGAATAAATGTGGAGGCCAATACGGGTGAATGTGACTCCATGACTCACTTCGTTCCATTATCCCCAATCCTCCTTTTGTGGTTCCGAACCATATGGAGTTAGTAATTTCATGGATTATGAATGGGGTGTAACCTTCACAGGTTTATCGTTGTTGCCTTCGTTGTCCCTTATTCGTGGTTGCCTTTTATAATCCGTGAACGGTTTACAAGTTCCTTAAAAACTTTTTGGTAGCTCCCTACTTTCCTTTTCTCTAATCGTATTATGTCAATTCCCACTTTCTAAGAGTGCCAAGAATATTCACAACATGCTTTAATGTAGGCGCACTTCGAACGATGCCTATAGTATAATTAATTGATTGTGATTAATTTGGGAATTGTGTTGATTGATTGTTGAGTTAAAGTGATTAATGAAAGTTTGCATGTGTGTTGTTTGATTAGGACTTGAGAATTATGCTAGATTGCATTGCGATTAGTAATGATATGACCCATTGATTTAAAAATTGCAATTATCGATTGGTTTAGATTGCTATTTTCCTTATTAGTCATTCATAGTGAACCCTGGCTTTACTTATAGGAGATAGCTCTTTGATTCCACTTATAGCTCTTATCATTAGTCTTCACTACCATTAATTGACATGTTCTTCCCTACTTGTTTCAATTGTCATGATTATTTGTTGATCCCCATTCCCTAGTGTTTCATTTGTTTATTTACTTGTTTAGTAGTTGTTTAGGGTTACCTCTTTATCCTTGACTTAAACCTAGCTTAGGCATAGATTTAAAATACTTGAACATAGCCGTTCCTATTGGTTCGACCCTTGACTTATCTTTATATTCATATTTAGGTTTGTTCAATGATTATAAATTTATTTGGCCCTAGGGAAGATTAGATAATGAACTACATTCCCTACGTCAAAATGGCGTTGTTGTCGGGGAACAGTATCTAGGTTTGAGTGTTTTGATTTCTTGAGTCTAGGTCTTTATATATACTTTTGTTTTATTTTATTTATTATTATTCTGAATATATATATATATGTGTGTGTGTGTGTGTGTGTGTGTGTGTGTTGTGTGTGTGTGTGTGTGTGTGTGTGTGTGTGTGTGTGTCTATATTTATATATGCATGTCTCTCATTTCCTCAATATGATAATGAGCCTTTTTGTGAATATTTCCAAAGACTTATAGGGGTTTTGAACTATAATCGTTGTAATCCTTTAGAGGTTTGTGAGATTTGTTTTTTTTTTTTTGTTTTAATGAGCAAACTAGGAATGAAGTTCAATGCATGCATAATGGTGAATTTAGAGCATTGTCAATTGGTGATGCTTGGGCCGGGATTTCTATGTTTGGTTTTCTAGGGATGTCTATATAATAGGGGTAATTATGATTCTAATGTTGATGTGAAATGTGTTGATTCTTCTAATATTAGCATGAATTCCCATGATTTGTCACATGATCCCATTAGTGAACCTAGAAGAAATGATTTCAACTTTATTTCCCCTTTTGTTCATGATGTTGAGGTACATAATCAAGTTGATGCTAATGGTGTGTTTCAATTTTCTTCATTATTTACCATGTCTTCTTATGATGTGATTCGTTCCCTTAATAACGAATCTCATGTGTTTGATTGTGCCACCACTCCCCAATGACATGTATATGCTCATGATCTTAATGTTGATTCTTCCAATCTTGGTTGTACTACTTCTTCTCTTATTTAGCCTCAACCTTCTACATCTTTTGAATCTCTTGTTGATATATGTGAGTCTCAAATTAGGCGCATTGAGCTTGATAATGATCTTGGGCCTAGTAAGGAGATGATTCTTAAATCTATCATAGGTCAATTAGAGATAATGAAAAAGAATGAGGAGCGTCTTTAGGAGGGAAGGAGAAGAATAGATGAGTTAGAAAGCCAATTGTCATCCTTGATGCTTGTTGTGAAAAATCCCAATCTAATGTGTGGGTTTACGATGATGATGATGATAATTTTGAGATACCAAGAGAGTGTGTCAGGATCCCAATGGTGAGTATTTGAGTGATGGTAACGGAGTTGAGAATGAAGAAAGTGTTGATATGGAAAACATCAACCTTCTTTCCCATCTTGATGAGTCTTAAGTGCATGATTGTTAATCTTCTATCCAAAAGTATTTTGATTCATTTGAGGTTATGACCAATTTGTTCTTTGAGTGTCAAATGAAAACTCGTAGCCTTTTGAGTGAGTTTATTGTGAATGCTTCATGAGATAGATATGAGTTTGAAATAAATTTGCATCCATTCATGCATGGTTTTGAGACTTTAGACTTTGTGGATATTAAGGGAGTTGTTGTTCATAGTTGTGATGAAGGGGATTATGTAGTTCCTCTTGGAAGTTGGATGTTTGAAGGAGATGGAGATCATGAGTGTTTTTGTTTTGAGGATTCTATGCTTGATTTTCATGCGCTTAGTGGTGATTGGAGGCATGGTGGTTAGGAAGATTTCATTTATGAGTCCATTGACCCTTTTCCCTTTTCTCATATCCCTTTTTCACGGAATTTTAACAATATCTCGTACACTCCTATATCCCTCCCTTCCTTTGTTAATGAGCCTATTGGGGACCGCCTGGTCTATGATGATTTACATGTCCCTCATTCGTCCTCTATTGAGGAAAAGGGTGATTTTGCCACCCAAAAATATTTTGAGGAGAGTTTTATTGAATTTTCTTTAGTATCATCTTATTTTTCTTGGCATCTTTCTCCTCATTTGCGTACACTATCCTTGTTGCACGCCCTTTTCTAGTCATTTGCCTACCTTCTTTCTTATGAAATGTGTAGTAGTGCATTTGGCAAGCTCTTGCGATCGTTGCAATATTATTTACTAGAGCGGTCAAGCTTAGACCATAAGCAAGCCTTTTTCAGGAAGTAACCCGTGTTTTATTGCTTTCATTTTCTTTTCTTTTTAGAATAGATTTTCTCTCATGGAAATGTTCGTGTGCCTTTTGCTGGGTATATGACTTGATATACTTTGTTGCATGGTTTGAATAAAGAATCAAGGAAGATTGACTCCTATTTTGCTAGCAGATGGAAAACAAGATTCAATTTTAGAGGAATATGGCTTTAAAAGGTTGAATTGGGTCATTTGCGGGTATTTACAACCACCTAAATTCGGTAATATCTTTCCTTGTTCTTTCTCTAATAATGGTTGATAACTTGTTGGACGTGTGTTGGTTTGTTGTACTGATCCCCTCTCGTGGATTATTTAAATTATGTTTGAGCATGTTGTCTCATTCATGCTTCAGGGAGGGAATTCTATCATGTTTGGTGTAATATTGATTCATACATGCCATGCACATTTGAGTATGAATTTCCATGTTCTTTTATATTTGAAAAACTCAAAAAAAAAAAAAAATATTGTGCCTTTTAAGGCAAATTTGCATTGTGTTTTGTTTTGTTCTTGCTTTGGATATAATACTTTTGGACTTTTATAGTTGAATGTTTTTCTTCTTAAATGATAACGGTGTGCACGGTTTGAGAGTATCTTTGATTGAATCTAGGATAGAGTATGCTAAGGTAGTGTCTTTAGAACTTTTTGAACCTTGAAGCCAGATTTTAATTGTTTTTTAAAAGTTGAAATTGCTCCCTTTTAGTGAATTTGAAACTAATAGTGAGTGTTTGCTACAACCATGTGAGGTTTCATTCTTTTCAAGCCTTCTACATATTTTACATGAGCAGCACATGGGTCTTTTACTATTGTATGCTTTCACTAGATCTTGACTCTTGTTTCTCGAGATCGTGATCGATCCATTTAGGAATGACAAAGGCATCTTTTCGGGGTGATAATTTTTACTTTTTTTAGGATAGCTTTATTTTCATTGTTTTGGGTTTTCATTAGCTTTCTTGATAACCATTAGAGCTTCATACCCTTCTTTTGAAGCCACATCTATAGCTTTTGGGCCTTTTGTTTCATTCTTGTTCTCATCATTGGTTTTTGTGAATCATTTGGTCTCTATTGTTGGCGTTTTGGTGGATGAGAATAATTGTTTGGTTCTTTTAATTAAAGCAAATTTGTGTTGTAAATATTTTGTGAATAAAAAGAAAATACAAAGTTGAAAAAAGTCGTCCATAGTTAAAAGAGGCGAGGACAATGAAATAATGTGAAAAATAGAAAAATGAAAAAAAAAAAGAGAAAAAGCAAAGCAAATTCAAATGGAAAAAGTGATAAAAATGTGAAAAATGAAAAAGCTCAAAAATATTTTGATGTAAGTGTCTTTATCTCTATTTTAAGCATCGAGGACAATGCTTTGTTAAAGCTTGGGGGGAAGCGTTCTTACGCTTTTTGTATATATGTTTTTGATTTTGGCTTTGAATAAGGTTGGGGGTGTTGGTGTTTTTGTTTGGTGATTGCTTGATTATGGTGTTCAGGATTGATCACCCATTACTTCACAATTTAGGTATACCATCAAATTTCAAATTTTGGCATACCTTCACCCTTTTCGCTTTTATATTACAACATTTTCAAGACTTTTTAACCTTTTTGGTTAAGTCACAAGTCGGTGGAGGGAGATATGAGTCAAGCCTATAAAGCGGTGTGCAATAGTCGAGATGTCTAGTAGCCTTAAGTCTCTTTCTTTTTCCGGTTCTTTCGAGGAATCAATGAGATGCTCGATAGAGGTGGATTTGAAACTAATTGGGAGATTATGGTAAAATATTTTGAGATGAAGGTGAATTGTGTCCTATTAGTTCTCTATGCTTAGCATATTTTATGTTTCAATCAACCTTGATTTTTGGAAACGTGCACTCGCTTACTTGTTTAGGAAGAATTGCATCCATTTGTGCTTGTTCATTTACAAAAGTCCGTTCATGAACATATGTTTTCTTTAATTTTCTTTTGATTTCCTTTTTATGCTTTGCCTTATTTGTTTGGTTTGTGAGAGGTATTGGTTAATCTCTTAGGAAACCCTTACGAGAGCATCACTCGTCCTCTAGGGAGAACTAGGGGTTTAAATGGCTTGTCTTTAGTTTCTAAAATTGACTGTAATTCATATGAAACTGATTTAGAGTATATTCCCATCCTCTCTAGTTTTCTTGTTTCTTTCTTTGCTTGAATAATGTCATCATTTTTCCTTGGGTATGATTTTGTTTTGCTCGAGGACGAGAAAAAGTTTACCTTGGGGGAATTTGATGAGCGTCATATATGGCGCTCAAAAGAATGATATTAGGTCCTTTTTTCTATATTTTCATTTTTTATTTCCTTATAATTTTCTAAGTTTTCTTTTATTTTCCGTATTAATAAGTTAATTTGGTTTTGATTAGTTTTTACGAGTTTTTTTTTTTTATATTTTTAGTTCCTAATTTGTAAATTTAGTTAGTTTTATTTTACTTTGTTTTCCCCTCTTAATTGGCGTCTTTTGTAGGTGTTTGTTCGGGGTCAAGTTGTGTGTTTCAAGTCCATTTTCAAAATCAAGTTGTCGCGCTCTCGTGACTGCGCTCTCATTAATTTTTGTGATGGAACAAGTAAAATTTGAGCATTTGGGGCTACCGTGCTTGTGGGCATCACATGAGGTTAACGGTCGAGAGCGCAGACAAGCCCATCGCACCTTCTCACGCACAACCTCACCACTCATGCAATCCCCCTGCTTCCCCAATTCACGAACAACTTAACAACCAACTGTAGGATATATGATTAATAGTAATTAAGATAATTAAATGACTTATCTAGAAAATGTCGTGGCGTGACAAATCTGACAATAGATCACTGCCCTAAAGTCAAATTTGCCCCGCACAGGTACACACGGACTCATAGCAATCGATCTCCAGGGTTACACGACTCCAACTCTTCGGTGTACTACGGAGAGTTAGATTGAAAATACCTTTGAACAATGCTCAACAGAAAAGGAGGTCATGAAGAATGATTGTAAGAGAGGATAAATTCCCACTTTTTCTTTGTTCGGAAAAGGGACAAAAGGAGATATTTATATAGTATATGAGTGAGAACTGGATACAACGAATCTGGTCACGAATGAGTGTGAATAAGGTACAACGAATTTGGTCACCAATTTAGACCAAAAAATGGTTAACATCTAAATCCCCCAATTAAGTCCAAAACGATTGACTAATTGAGCATATTTCAAGGAACCAACTTAATTTAGGAACCAATTTATACAATGCAATCTTTGATAAATGGGAAATTTATTATTTTAAAGCACAAAATAATTTGTAGTTCTCTACCTAAACTCCAACATTCCCCCACATAATTCAAAAGAAGAATGAAGATAACGAAATTGAGCATTAGATATTTAGTTTTACAAGTACCAATGTCTTGTGGACTTGAATTGATACCCAGTACTTACAATTATATTCTACAATCATGTCGGGTGGACTTCGCCTTGAACCTTTCATGAAGTTTGTAAAATAAAGGTGTGCACTAAACTTTTCTCAAATTAAAGGTGTTCTCGCGAAATTAAAATGCCCCACATTTGCCTGGATTTTTCATGAATGCTCTAGAGGTCGTAGCCTTTGGAACCGCATAGGGCATTGGGCGTAACCCCCACATTCACATAGGTAAGTTCATCAAATTTGTACTGCCACAAACTACCTTTATATATTAAGGCTATGAACTTATTAAGAGTTCATTAACTCAACCTCATACACATAGCAGTATAGTAAAAAGTACCTCATCTCTTTAGTAATAGGAATGGTCATGGTACTATACTTGAGCTCTATTGTGACTTCTTTTGACCCATTGAACTTAGACATATATAAGATGTGTATCAATCACAATTCACTCCTCATAAGTTTAAACCCATTCCTTGTGCTACTCTAGCACCATATTTTCTATATAGGCCTTTGTTGAGGAATCTCTAGTATTCCTCTCACATCACTTGATCACATTGTTTATGATTAGTATTCATGCCTCTAGCATGTATACATTTTTATTATTTTTCCACGGTAAGTTACCTCAATTGTAACTTGTACTTCATAACACATGTATTTAATGGAGTTGGCTCCCCCCACAATTGATATCTACTAATAGAGTTTGCAATAAGATTGCATAACATTTTGAGCCAAATTAAACCTTCATAATGAACTCATCATTGTTGGTTACTTCGTAAGCATTTTAAACCTGCAAATTTAATTATTATTTCACAGTACCATACTATGATCATTAGAGATCACTTTCATAGTCTCCACCTGTACTATGATTAATATTATAAATATATTCTCGTTACATAACAACATTAAGTTTGAAGCATATGATTCACAATCATTGTCAAACTAACAAATTTCGAGAATAATTATGTGATGACTTCTCACACCATAGCTTCGGTGCTCAATTAAATATATAATAAACTTATTTTCCATGTATTATTTCTTACAAGGACACATACTTAGAAAAAAATTCCTCCACTTTCAATTTCATAACTAAGTTGTCATATTCGTTTACAATATATGCCTTCATTTGAACACTATCAAAACAGTAGAGGATAATAATGCAAACAGGACAAATGAACGCTCAAACTTAGTCATGATAAGAAATAACAAAGATAGTTAATCACCAAACCTTTAGTGAAGTTATATCAATTTTCTCCTCTTATAAATACTCTAAGACCTGATTTTTGGAAGAAGTTTCAGATAAATTTTCATTATAATTTTAGCTTAGTTGAGAGTTTCTCTCTCTAGTTTTAGGGTTAGTTTAAGAGTAGATTTATAGAGAGAAAGTGAGAGATTTCAATGGAGATTTGAGATATTGATGATATAAGGGTGACAATTGTATTGAAGATCTTCTATATTATCAATGAGCATTTCTAACTCTATCTTATCATATTGGTTGTTTAGATTCATGTTTGTTTGATTTGGTTTTGATGATTGATCTTGATTAGTGTCATCGTTGTTCATATTTTGTTGAATCTTGATTTCTTTAGTTTCTTGTTGATTAGATGATGATTCTTGAGTAGTTGTTTGGCTAGGGATTGGGTGAAACTTGTATGATTGGTTTATTGTGATTAATTTGGGAATTGTGTTGTTTAATTGTTGAAATTAAAGTGATTAATGAAAGTTTGCATGTGTGTAACTTGATTAGGCCTTGACAGCTAAGCTAGATTCAATAGTTATTTCTAATGAACAGACCATTTATTTAGGAATTGCAATTGTCAATTGTTTGGATAATGATTCTCCTAGTTTAATATTCATAGAGACCACTAGCTTAACGATTAGGAGATACCTCTTTGATTCCAATTGATAGCTATTATCATTAGTCTTAACAATAATTGATTAGCATTTTATTCCCAAGTTGTTTCAATTGTCATGATTACTTGTTAATCCCCATTCCCTAGTGTTTTATTTGTTTGGTTATTTGCTTTAGCAGTTTTTAGTGTTACCTCTTTAATCTTGACTTCAACCTAGCTTAGGCGCCCAATTGAATGCATTTAAACATAACCATTCCTTTGGGTTACACCCTTGACTTACCTTTATACTTGTATTTAGGTTTGTAAAGTGATTATAAATTTTGTTTGTCTTAGGGAGGATTAGTAAGGCATGGAAGATCGTCATCCAGTGGATTGCTCGAGGCGTAGTGGTTTGCAATAGAATTCCTGAGGCGTGGAATATTGTCGTCTAATGGGTCGCTTGAGGCGTTCGCGATAGAAAACCGAAGGCATGGAAGGTCGTCACAACAAATGCAGCAACAAATCGGTTACTCCGGAGACGTGTGCTCGATAATACAAGATACGCATTCCTAACTCTTTATCTGTTTAACTAACACTGGTTTACACGTATCGGTGTTTAAAAATATAGTTTAGGATTAAAGAACATTTTTCGTCATTCTCCATCCCTATCACTACTTTGACTTTCGTTTTCAAAACTTACGTTTCTCCAAACGTAATCAAAGTGGGGGCTTTGTAGACACCTTATAGTGTCCCTCCAAAAACCAAACCCAGTAAAGAATATCTTTTACGTCATTGAATATCGAGCAAGGTGAAATGTTAAAGCGTATTGTAAATTTTCATTTTTCAAACAGTAGACACCTAATTGTGTCTCCCAAAAAACCAAGCCAAGTAATGAGTATCTTTCACGTCTTTGATTATCGAATTAGCTGAAATGTTAAAGAGTCTCGTAAATTTCACTTTCAAACCTTTCCTAAAACGTTTTAAGCCAAAATCATTCATTTCGTGCCTTTAAACCCAATATAATTCATTTCATGTTCCTTTAAATCATTCATTTCGGTTCCTTTTTATAAAAATGTCCAAACCAGTTTATTTTGGTCCATTATCTGGGTCAATTGATTGTATAGTTTTATGGGGATTGAAAATAGTTTTCCAACAATATATTATAAGACCTAATCCAAATTATAACGAATATGTTATGATCAAGATACTAAACCGAGCCCAAACCAAAACTAAGCCCACTTTACCTACAACCCAATGATCATGTGGAGGGTCCAATGGCTTTAATACCTTTCGTAAACAAATAAGGATTAATTAGAAGCTTCTATAAGTTTGTAAAAGATCTTAATTATCCTAGTTAAAAAGATAAGATTAAAGTGTTTGAAATTGAATAAAACTTCTCTTTTTGAAAGTCCTAACTTTATTCGAATTGAAAGGCGTTCAAAGACAGTTAGATATTATTTCCGTGCCTCATAATTTTTATACGAAATTTTTTATGGTTTGATATCCCTTGAAAATATCTTTCCAATGATATATTATAATATTAATTCCGATCTATAACGAAAAAATATATGAAAGAAATACAAAACTCTATCCAAAATTGACACCGTCCCACTATTTCGGCCCTATATTTTATTCTACGAAGGATTTTAATCTGATTTAAATTTGTTGGAACATAAACTGCAAGAGCTTTCCAATGACGAGTGGAAAACTAGGTCGTTATCTAATCTTCCCTCGGTCAAACTAAATTTATAAACATTTAACAAACCTAAATATGAGTATAGAGGCAAGTCAAGGGTCGAACCCAAAGGAACGGTAATGTTCAAGCACTTTCAATTATGCGCCTAAGCTAGGTCGAAGACGAAGGTAAGAGAGAATACTAACAACTAACAAAAAAAGTAACCAAGGAAATAAAACACTAGGAACGGGGATCAACAAGTAATCATGTCAATTGCAACAACTTGGGAAGAGCATGCGAATCAAAGGTTGTGAGGACTAAATGATAAGAGCAATCAATAGGAATCAAAGAGCTATCTCCTAATTGTTAAGCTAGGGTTCCCTATGAATAACAAACTAAGAGAATCACAATGAAAACCAATTGATAATTGCAATTCCTAAATCAATTTTTCATGTCATTAGCAATTACAATGCAATCTAGCATAATTCTGAAGGCCAAATTGAATTACACACATGCAAACCTTCAGTAATCACTTTAATTTCAACAATTAATCAACACAATTCCAAAATTAATCACAATTAATCAATCATACAAGTTTCACCCAATTCCTAGCCAACAACTACTCAAACAACATCATCAAATCAACTATCAACTATAGAGAACAAGAATCAACAAAATATCAAGAACAATTACTCTAATCAAACATCAATTATCAAAATCAAACCAAACAAACATCAAATTAAACAAAGCAATTGAATGAGATAGAGTTTAGAAATGCTCATTTATAATTAAGAAGATCTCCAACACAATTGTCACACTTGCATCTTCAATCTCTCAATCACCATTGAAATTCCTCACTTTCTCTCTCTAAAACTACTCCTAATCTAGCCTAATCTAGAGAGAGAAGCTCTCAACCTAAGAGAGAGAAAACTAAGCTAATTCAGAAAATAGAATAATAGTTGGTTCTAATTATCCCCAAAAATGGGTATTTAAACTAAGCTAAGAAAAATAATACAAGAAAGAAAATAAAATAAATAAACTAAGAAAAGGAAAATAGAAATTAAGAAAGGAAAAATCAGTTAAGAAAAGAAATAAGAAAAAGAGAAATAAAATAAAAGGAAAAGGAATTAAAATAAATAAAAGAAAGAAATCCCCAAAAACAAGTCAGACCCTTAACTCCCCTCCTTCTCCTTTCGTGGTTGCTCGGAAATTCATCACACTACCATCATCTCTCGCAAATCTTCATCATCAAATCAGCACCATTAGCAATATTTAGCAAATAATCTTGACCGCTCGATCTTATTAATACTCACGTGAGAAGCTCGTGATACGGGTATAAATTGAACCCAGAAAGCCGCGCCCTCTCCAGAGCCACCGCGTACGCGGTAAGACCTCGGGACAACCGCGTCTACTTACTGCCTGATTTGAGGCATCGAACCCGCGTCCGCTCCTCTCACACCCGCGTCCTCGGGGAAATCCAATTGAATTGGGACTTGATTGAGTTCGATTGGGGTTGCTCAGTTTGGGAGTTGATGAAGGTTGATGCTTAATTGAATCGAGGCTGAATTAGTGCGGTTGAGAAGGGTGGTTTGGTTTGATTTAATTGGCGAAGGAGGCAGCAAGTGGTGGCAATTTGGCTGGTTGTTTCGGTGGTGATTGGAGGTGAAAGGTGCAGCTGTTGGCTGCGGTTATTGGTGGTGCAAAGGTGGTAGGTTGGGAGTGGCGGATTTGGTGTTGGGAGGCAGGGAACAGGGGAGTTACTGCTGGAATGTGGTTGAGGTGGCTGGTTAGTGCTGCGGGATGTTGGTGGTTGTGGTGGCTGTTGGTAGGAGTTGGTGGAAGTTGCGGCTGGAATGTGGTGGTTGTTTTGGGGAAGCAGGGGAGCTGCTATTATGGGCTGCAGATTGTGGTGTTGGTGGTAATTGGTGGTTTGAGTGAAGATGGCTGGGAACAGGGGAGAAGAAGTGCGTGGCTGTTGTGTTGGCTGGGAGCAAGGGGGCTTGTTGTCGTGTACGAAAGGATAATGGTGGGGTGTAGGATAAGCTGGCAGCGAAAGGGCTAAGACTTGTTGGCTTGTTTTCGTTGCAACGCTTAATTGATTTTGAAGCTAAGACCTCGAAACATCAAGCTTGAACATCGAAACTCTAAATATGACAATTTAACTCGTGTCTTGTCCCGAGCAATCACCTACACGAACAACCAAACATGAGGGAGAAATAGAAGACAAATAAAATAAAATAAATAAAATAAAAAGAAATAAATGAAATAAAACTAAAACTAAAACTATGAATTAAGGACTAAAATAATGAAAAACACATAAAACTAAACAAAACTCAAAATGAGTTATTAAAATGGAAAACCAAATAAAACTAAGAAAAATAAGGGAAAATAATGAAGGAAAATATAGAAAAAGAACCTAAATCTTATTCTTTTGAGCGCCATAAATGACGCTCATCATCCAAAGACATATTATTTGTCTTATTTTGATTTTTTGATCAACAGTTATTATAAGAGCAAAAACCGGAATAGTTGATGTCCATCGAAGGAGTTTTATTCCTATTCAAGTTTGGATCTTTTCTTGATTCTTCGATCCTCTTTTTTTCCTTATAAATATAAGTTATATCACCGTTTTTTTCAATAATCAACAAGATTGATCACCAACAATCATCATCTCTTTCTCTCTATAAGATAAAGCTTATTATTTCTTTCTCTTTCTTAATTTTCTAAGCCTAGCCTAAACACATCATACATCACTTTGATTTTTCATTATTTGATCACCATTCCTCATTTACGAGACTCAATACACCTAATCAAGCTTGAAGTTTCCTTAGACCTCGACATGAAAGGTTGATAGTATTGAGGGTTTGGTCCCAAATCACTATTTCAGTTTTGTGATTAGATTTTTCTTTTGATTTAATATTTTCATTGAATTTACTAACGTGTGTATTCTTTTGATAGAAAGAGGTACGAGGCTTCAAAGTAAGTAATTTGATTACGTAATTATTATTTTGATGTAGAAATCATGCTTAGATTATTATTTTAATTCCTAGTATTATGTTAGGATGTGTTTATTGCTTTCTAGTATCATGTTAGGGATAAAGCCTTGATTTATATTTCTTTGTGACATGGTAGGATTTGTTAATAATTATGTTAGTATCATGCCTAGAATCTTGCGAGCATTATTATGCTTTGATGAGATTGTTTTGATGATGATGATGATTTGTGGAATTAATATCATCAATATTATAATGTTGCTTGATATGATTATTGTTAGTGCTTGATCACTGTAGGGAATATTTCAAGCACCCCACACTTGAGCCCTGCTGTGATCATACACTTAAGCATGGTGGCGTCCAAAGGAAAGGAAGTTAGAGCAAAAGAGTCGCCAACAAGTTTTAGGAACTTGTGAAGCGTTCATAGGGTGAAGATTACACCCCTTCGCGATCCATGAGATCGCTAACTCCATAGTGGTATGGAACCATGACAGGATATTCGGAGATAAAGGTATAAATCCAACCTAAAAGAGATTGAACCTGCCCTAATAATAGGCCTCTAATTTATTCTTCTCATATTCATGTGCCTTTCTGACTAACATGCAATTAATAGATTAACCCTAAACGTGTTTA
This sequence comes from Chenopodium album, assembly GCF_948465745.1. Lineage (NCBI taxonomy): Eukaryota > Viridiplantae > Streptophyta > Magnoliopsida > Caryophyllales > Amaranthaceae > Chenopodium > Chenopodium album. Next base: position 40,917,471 of record NC_137834.1, on the reverse strand, counting down.
TCTATGTTGGTTAAATATTAATGCACAAACAAATCTATTATTGGCGATCACTTGAAATATAATCATGTTAGCCTAAATTAGATTATTAATTATCTTATTCAGCGTAATCACAAGTAAAAATTCCCTTTAAACATGCGTAAAAGGCGTGATAAAGCAATAACAATAATAACATCAAGCAACAATAATCATCATCATAATAATAACCATGTTAACAATAAAGCATAATATTAATAGCAAAATCCTAGGCATGATACTAACAAGATTAATAACAAACCCTAGCATGTCACTAAACATTAAAGATTAAAGCTTTAGCCCTAACATGATATTAGAAAAGAATAGGAAGCAACCTAAACATGATACTAAAAATTTTAGTTATTACCCTAAACATGATACTAGGAATCATAAAGACACCATAACATGATACTAAGAATTAAAATAATTAAGGCATGATTTATATATCAAAAGAATGACAAAGAAATTAAATTACTTACTTGGATGCCTCGTATCTCTTTCTCATAACAAAATATACGTGTTAGAAACTTCAATGAAAATATTAAATCAAACAATCAAATAAAATAATTGAAATAGAGATTAGGGACCAAACCCTCATAAATTAGCAACCTTTCACGTCTAGGGCGAATGCAACATCGAACTTAGCTAGGTGTGTCCATAACTAATGTATGTGGAATTTTGTAAGAGGGAAGGTTTAGAAAAATAATAGAGAGAAAATAAGCTTCTAGCTTTGAGAGAGATAAGAGAATTACATGGTTGTGAATAAAAAAATACAGGGAGATTCGACCCCTATTTATAGAAAAATAGTCCGGAAACAAAATCAAGTCCCATTCGGAATAAAATACCTCCCGTCGCGAACGACAGGAGTTAGCGCCAAACGACAAGCTTAACGCAAGCGACAGTTGTTAGCGCCAGGCGAAAGCTATTAGCGCCAGGCGGCAAACCTGTCGTCTTGCGCTGAGTCAGAAATAAAATGCGCTTTCCATGTTGAATCCTCTTCTTAATATTTAAGCAGCAAAATCCGCGTTAATCAAATTAAAATCGGGTTTATGATTAAAACACTTATTTTATTCCAAATAAAACTGTCTAAAATATACGCTCTCCGTTTTTAAATACTTGCTCCACTTTTCATTTGCAGCCATTTTTAAATACTTGCTCCATTTCTTTTTTTGGAAAGCTATTACAAGATTTAATTAATTTCTCTCACCTAGTGGACCCAACGTGTATTCTCTCTCTTCTAATTCTCTCCACTACTTTTTCCTTTTCATTTTTTAATTCTTCCACCAACGCCACTACTGACAGGGTAAAGTCGTATCCCCTAATCAAAAGTAATTACCTAAGTCCTCTAACTAAAGTAGATATGGAAGTAAAGTCGAATTCCACAGGGAAACAAGTCTTTCTACTCCTAATTAATTATTATAATCTAAATCATCAAGGTAACCAATATTGTTGTAAATAAAGACTATGCTACAAAGAATAAGATCGGAGGAAATAAAGTAGGGAGAAATTAAATATTAAAAGACTTAGGGCATAGGTTCACTAATAAACAATATTCCAGGGAAAATCATAATAAGTAATCATCAAGCATTGATTAATCAGATTATAATGGGCTTTCGTTACGTATTATAATCACAGAGTTAATTTACCGGTATTAAATCTCATCAGTCGAATCTCGACTTAACCATTTATAAATTAGTCCGCCTATTGAAACTAAGCCTAAACATCAATTCTCATCTGTCAAATCTCGAATTAATATTGCTAAACTCATACAATTAAATCTTGCCAAACCTAATTGCAAAGCATTAAATCAATCAATAGGAAATTAACCAAGCATTGATAATCAATAATCACAAATTTACCCCTTCAAATTATTTATTAGATCCCCATAAACCCTAGAAATAAAACTACTCAAGCATCATCATAACTAAACTAATCAAATAAATAAAGCAAAATATAATCAAAGAAGTAAATAAAATAACTGAAATTAAAAGAGAAGAAATTGTTACCAAAAGAAATCTTGATTAATGAAAGTAATAAAGACAAAGTTGAGAGATAATTTAAGAGAGAAAAAATATCCTAAGTAGAGAGAGAAAATCTAAAAGAGAAGGTAATCAAAAATTACGTACATAATTCGTACTTAAACACTCCTAAAACAAAAACTAAAACAAAACTAATCAGCTACTTAGAAAAACACGCGCCCGATCGGGCGAAGGGCCGCCCGATCGGGCCCGCCTTTTTACAACGCCCCTTCCTGGTATGCTGCGCCCGATCGAGCCTACGCTTACCCGATCGGGCGCGCTTCTTCCTTGACGTTGCTTTTGCGCGCACCCGCCCGATCGGGCGTATGCTTGCCCGATCGGGCCCGGCTTCTTCTTCGAGGCTTGGATTTCGATTGGGCTCGATCCCTCGACCCAATCCGGATTTCCTCATCGGGTCTTGATTTATTGATCCAATAGCCCCAGTATCACATACCGAGCCCTTAATCACCGGCTCTCATCGATCTTGGGCTTCAAGAATGGTCGTGTCCATCTAGCTTCCGTAGTTGATCCATGAAAACCCGGGAAAATGCTCCAAAAGTGCAATTTCCTTTGAAACTCAACTAAAACAACGAAAACACTAGAAAACACAAATTAGTAATAAAAGGGCCCTAAAGAGCTAAAAATACTACTAATTATGACCATGGGACGGGGGTAAAACACTATATAAATTGGACATATCAAACTCCCCCAAGCCAAACCTTTGCTTGTCCCTAAGCAAAGAGCTCATCAATGAACATATAAAACATGCCTCATCCCAATAAACAAAATCAAGCACAAACAATTCAAGACAAATCTAATGAACATGCTTGGGACTAGTAACCAATGGGGCTCATATAGGCTTGTAATGTGGCTAAATAAACAATAAAAGGCACAAGCAACAACATGGGTAGCAAGAAGGGAACAAATGTATCTAATATCGTCTGAAGGCTTCCTAAAAGAACAAATGCCTTCGTCCTCCTCAATGTGCATAATATTGAGCTATATAAACATTACTAATAGTTGCAAACCAATACTCAAATTCATTGACATACCAGGAACTAACACACATTCCTAACCAAATCAACTAGTCAAGCACTATATTCACAAATAGTTGGCAAAATTGACGCATGTTTAGGAATCCAAACAATTAAACTTCAAATCATGATCAACATATTCACAAAGCTCATTATCATATACCAAAAATCAAAACAATATTTTCTAAGTATGGGACAAAGGGAAGCATGATTTACAATTCATTGGAACGTATTTTTGAATTTTTTTGTTTTTCAAATGTTTTTTTGTATTTTTTTCATAAAGGAAAGCAATAAAAACTACACTAGGAAAGCAATAAATAGAGAAGAGAGAAAGAGAGTTACCATATATACAAGAAATATCCCCCTCCCCAAGCCAAATCAAGCAATGCCCTCATTGACTTGGGAAGGTAGCTAGGAGAAGCTACTCCTCATCATCATCCATCCTCTCGTACCCTCCTCCATAGCTCGAGCCGGCACCACCCTGGCTCGTTCCAGCACCACCATAACCCGAACCACCTGCAAAGTAGTTAGGGTTCACATTTCCCCCCATACCCCCAAAAGGAGCATCACCTCCATATCCATGGACTGAAGAGTAGTCCACATAAGTACCAAATGCTCCGGGGGAGGAATACCCTCCTTGGGGGTTTTGAAACCTGTCGGGAACTAATACCTCGGGGGGAATAGCCCCTCGGCGTGCATAGTCATCTTACATGGGGTATAGACCCCTCCCAAGGTTCCTCTCTATGTGACCTACCCGACTATCCAAAGTGCTTAACCTAGAATCTAGGTTTTGCACCATGCCCTCTACTCTCCCTTGCCCCATCTCTATACAGTCCAGTTGGCTCCTAAAAGCCGAAAAGTCATAAGGGGCATTGGGGTCGACGTTGTAATCGACCGAGGAGGCGGGTATGCCAAAGGTGAAGGGTGGAGGTGGTGGGTAGTGTGGTAAATGGTGTTGGGAGGAATGGTCTTGGGGTGATTGGTAGGGTTATGGTGAAAGGTGAGGTTCTTGAACCTCGCCTTGACCGTTTATCTCAAATGTGTAAGAAGGCTTCCCCTTCTCAAATTTGGTGAAGGCGAGATTGGGTAAGGTAAAGGCTTGGTCTCTCCTACCCGATTGTCGGTGGACAATCCACCAAGTGTCACCTCCCACGGGTTGCACCCAGTTTAGGCTCCCTAAATAGGCTAGGTCCATGAGGGTTGAGCCCACTACTAACCTATGCCCATCTGGGTTCCAACCTAGGTGTTTGATGGAAATATGGGTCACTAACCCCCCAAAATAGATAGGTGCCCTAGACCTACTCGTTTCGGCCGCATTGGCCGCCCTTTGAAAGTGATTGGCAATCCTATGGGGTATGTTTAATTTTTCATCATTTGGGATTACATAGGATGCCAACAATTCTAATTCATCCCTCCTCACATTTGCCGGTTCATGCCTCCCAAAAATAGTGAGGCCGGCAAACCTTTGCCAAAGCTTTGGGACAGGATGTTGAATCCACGTCCCTTTGGCGTGTTGGAGGTTAGCCAAACCCTCCCCAGTGAGTCTCTTATAGACCACGGCAATGTGGTCTTGGGAGTGTTCGATAGGTTTATCCGATTTCAATTCAAACAACTTCCCAAATTCTCTTAGAGTTAATCGCACATCGTTGTTTAATAATCGGAATTGTACGTGAGTGATTATAGCATTCATTTTAATAACATTAAAACTAGAGATAAATTCTGATGTTAAATAGTCATATGTATCACGATGCATTTGGAAGAAACCACTCATGCCTATACCCTTAAACAATTTTTCTACATATTTATCAAGACCTAATCTAGATAACGTGGGATGATGAACAAAACGGGTTGAGATTACCTGCCTCTCGATGAGATTGAGCATCCTTGCTCGTTGTTCCGCCGAGGTGATAACAACCTCCTCCCATCCCGGTACTTTAAGCTCCGGGTCGACCATTGGTTGTTGTTGCCTCGAACTTTCGCCCCTTTGTTGTTTATAACGTTTGGGTATTTGAAGCTTTCTCTCTCCAAGGGTTAGAAGAAATTATGAGAGAAAGTGGAAGGAAAATGTAGAGGAAGGTGTGAGGATTGGGAATATGTAAAAATTTTAAGGTTTTGATTGGTGAAGTTGAAGGTTTGAAAATGGAGGTTTTAGAAAGAGAAAGTGTGAATGAGGAAGAAGAAGTAAGAAAGAAAAAGAAAAGAGAAAGGAAAAAGGAGGTTTTAAAACCTCTGGATATATAGGCGCGCCCGATCAGGCGCGAACACGAACCTGAAAATCGCCAATTTGCTCGCCCGATCGGGCGAGCTTCGCCCGATATTTCTTGTTGTGGCACTCGATTTCTCCAAAATTCCGCCCGATCGGGCGAAGATTCTTTTTTTTTTTTGGAAAGTAAGTATAGTATTATGAACAAAAACTGTACAAATGTACAATAATACAGCCTGTCAAAACAGGAAACTCCAGACTACACAAGCCTTAAAATAAAGGCACACCACCCCAAAAGATTCAAGAAACAGGATAATCAAGAAACATAACTAGATTCAGGGAACCCCTGTAACTTCTAGGAAGAGCTTAGGAAAACCAAGACCTGCAGAAAACCCACAAAAAGAAACTGCCAGGACAGGAAATCTAAATAATAGGACAAACAAAGAAACCCATCTAAACACTGTTTCTAAGATGATGCAGCCATTTCCAATCAGCAACAGTTCAAGTATGATTGATCAGCTGCTAACACCTAGTCACCACCTCCCTCCTGATGACCTTAGCAATAATCTCAGGTCTGAGCACAGCTTTATGCTTGAGAGCATGATTTCTAGCAAGCCAAATACTGTAGACAACAGCAGTCAGTCTAGCCAAAATCAGATTCTTTTGCACTCGATTTCTACCCTTAGCCTTCCATAAATTCCAACTGTGTAAGTTGTCCACCTGATTCTTATCAAACCCAATCTAGTGAGAGACAACACTCAACACTTTCCTGCTAAAACTGAAAGAAAAAAAGAGATGATAGCAAGACTCCATAGCCTCACCACAGAGCAGACAGTCACTTTTATCACTAACCCCATATTGAAAAAGCTTATCTCTTGTTTTAAGCCTCCCCAGAATAGCAAGCCAGACTATAAAGGTGTGTTTTGGGATATTGAAAGGGTTCCATACCCACTTACACCATTGAACCTTATCCATATCACCTTACAACCAAGTGTATCCCATCACTAATTTTGTACTTGTTATTCTGCCACCCCTTAGTAATAAATCCATGCATCAACTCAGTTTTGACTTTACATAACAATTTCCATGCCCAATCAGCATCTTTCTTTAGAGCATAATCCCACCAGTTTTCACCTTTAATATACTGAGTGCACCCATTTGACCCAGAGTGAGTCAGTTTTCTTAGCTATTTTTCAAACATAAACACCTAGAGCAGCCTTGTTCCACTTTCTACAATCTCTAATCCCAAGGCCACCTGCCTTCTTAGGTCTACAACACCAATCATAAGCAATTGGTGGAGCCTTAGAAAGAACAGCATTACCACTCTACAAAAAGGCTCTGTAGAGCTGATTAATCCTATTAATGACAGTTTTGGGAAGTAAAACACATTGAGCCCAGTAAGTATGTAGACTCATTAAAACTGCATTAATAAGAGTGACCCTAGCTGCATATGAAAGGTTCCTACTACTCCAGCAATGCATTCTGACCAACATTTTGTCAATCAAACTGTCATAATCCACCATCTTCAAGTATTTGGCATTCAAAGGAATCCCTAAATACCTAAAAGGCATTTCACCCTTCACAAACCCAGACAGACATAAAATGCTATCTTGGACAGCTTGCTGAACATTACAAAAATAAATTGCAGTTTTCTCAAAATTAGCCTGCAAACCAGATCTAGTTTCAAAGGTCTTAAGAGCCTTAATCAAGAGCTTAACAGAAACATTATTCCCATAAGAAAACACCATCAGATCATCCGCAAAAATCAAGTGAGTCAAAGCAAGCTCATTACACCTATGATGGAATTCGAATCTCTTTTTCTTCCTAACTTTCTTCATCAGCTTGGATAGATATTCCATTACAATAATAAAAAAAAGAGGAGACATAGGATCACCTTGCCTTATTCTCTTTTTCGCCTTAAAAAAACCATAAGAACCACCATTAAGAAGTAAGGAAAAGGTAGGAGTAGATACACACTGCATATCCCAAGAGATGAACTGATTGGGGAACTTCATAGCACTCATCATTTCCTAAATAATGTCCCAACTTACAGAATCATAAGCCTTCCTGAGATCCACTTTAATGGTACATCTAGGGGGCTTCCTTTTATTATTATAAGCTTTCAGCATATCTTGGAAAATTAGAATATTATCCATAATAGATCTTTCAGAGACAAAAGCTCCTTAACATTCGTCAAGTATACCAGGTAACACCTCCTTCAATCTAGAACAGATCATTTTAGAAATGATCTTATACACCACATTACAACAAGCTATGGGTCTAAACTGAGTAACCTTGTTTGCATGCTCAATCTTTGGAATCAAGGTCAAAGTAGTGGAATTAACTTGTTTAAGCAACTGACCTAAGGTAAAGAAATCCAGCACAACCTTGGTAATGTCATTGTCAACAATATGCCAAGTAGCTTTAAAAAACTTGCTAGAGAATCCATCAAGCCCTGGAGCCTTATCATCATCAATACTCCATAAAGCAGACTTAACATCACTCTCAGAGAAAGCTCTACACATAGCCAATCCTTGCTCAACAGATAAAAGATTACCCTCAGCTATGATTCAGGATGAATACTACCCTGCATTGGAGCTTCAGTTCCAAGGAGCCCTTTGTAATACTCCAAGAAAGTATCACACACTTTCTTAGGATCAGCAGTCACCTCCTCCACATTGTTCACAATAGAATAGATGTTATTATGAAGTCTTCTCTTCCTAATAACAGCATGGAAGAAAGTAAAATTCATATCCCCATCTTTAAGCCAATGAACCTTTGCCTTTTGCTTCATAAAGTTGTATCTATCAAGGTGAGTTTAAGCATATCTCACTCTAGCTTCCCTTTCCAATTCAATCAGGCTTTCATTATCAGGATCAATTTGGAGCTTCGACTGGATTTCCAGCAAGGTCTTCTCAGCTACAACATCCTCAATTTCAATACATGAAAAATTCACCATTTTTAGCTTTTTCAACACCTTTTTCACCTCTCTCAACTTCCTTACACACTGGAACATTAAAGTACCATCAACATTAACCTCCCAAGCCTCTTTAACAGCTAAAAGAAACTCAGGAGAATCCACCCAAATATTAACAAACCTAAACGGTTTTTTGATTTGAGCTCCAGAATCAAACATGTTAATGACACAAGGGCAGTGATCCATTAATCCTTCAGGGAATAAAGTAGCTTGCATGTCTGGAAATCTATCCATCCAATCACCATTCACAATGATCCTATCAATCTTAGTACACACCCTATCACAACCAGCCTGCTTATTACACTAAGTATAAAACATGCCCCGAGCTACCCAATCAGTAAGATTATTCTGTCTTAGGCAAGCTCTAAAAGGTTCCACTTCAGTCAAAGAAACAGGACTGCCAATTCTATCATTAAAATTAAAGATGTTATTAAAGTCCCCACAAAGAACCCAAGCATTGGTCACACGAGCACCAATCTCAGTTATCTGCTCCCAAAGCCTATGCCTTGCAGCAGCCTCGTTCAAACCATAAACCATTGTGCAGAAAAAAGTATTACCAATACCCTTATGAAAAACCTGCAAATGAATTAACCGCTCTTCACATCTTACTATAGACACATCAAACACCTGACACAACCAAATAATCCAAATTCTACCTCCCTTATGAAGAGAGTAATTAGCACACAGACCAATCACTCCCCAATCTATTAAACACCACTCCAAACTTCCCAGCCTTCACCTTAGTTTCAAGAAGTCCAAATAAACCAACTCCATGATGTCTAATAAACCATAAGACATCACAGAGCTTGCTAGCCTTATTTAGACCTCTAATATTCCAGAAACCAAGCTTATCCATGGAAAGAGTGAGAGCATTCCCCCTCTTCCAAGACACTGAATCTATTGCCACTACCGCTGATCAAAATAACCCCTGGCTGCAATATTTGAGGTTGCTGACCTCCACCATCTTCCTGCTGAACATCATTCAAATTATCAATCCCACTCTTGGTATTCTGAGGCGTAGGTTTCTGAACTGGTTTCCAGACTTTCTGTGGCCTCTGTCTATCCATAATCTGAGCTTTCTTAGTCTGCAGCCTCACCTTATTTCTCGCTTGCACCTTATGATTAGGACATTGAGCATCAACATGCCCAATCCCACCACACACCTTACATACAACAGGCCTCCATTCACACTTTAGAGCTTGTTTTATTGTATTGCCAGATTCATCCAAAAACTCAATGCAATTTGGTAAATCAACATTAAACTTCACTTCTATCATAATTCTAGCATACTCAAATCTTTCCTTGGTGGCTGTTGCCTTATCAGTCTTGATAGGATTCCCTATCAAAGAAGCCAATTTCATTAAAGCCTTTTGCCCCCAATATTTCAACTTTAACCCAGGCAATCTAACCCAGATAGGCACCAAGTCCACAGGCTTAGCAGCAAGGTCCATCCCAGCCACCCATTGTTTCACTATCACTTGTTTATTGTCAAACCAAACAGGTCCTGCCCCCAACACTCTATCCCTTGCTTCTACAGTCCTAAATCGAACCAGGAACACCCCATTTGACATTAAAGAAACCTCATCAATCCCATATCTTCCCCACATCCTTCTAGCAAATCCATTCACAACAGACAAAGGTTGTTTAGTACCAATTATATGGCAAACAATTGCCGAGTTCCAGAAATCGATCTCAGGTTGTACATCCTCAAGAGTAATTTGGATCTTGTCACCATTACCCCTATCACGGGTATCCATATCCAAGTTCTTATCTCCCCCAGATAGGTCTATCCCCTCATCCCTAGTCCAATGAAACAAGCTCCCCCTCCAATTTAATCGAGAAACATCAACAGAATTCGGAGAACGAAAAAACAGAGGAATGCAATTCGGGGTTCTTAGAAATTGGGGAAAACGCATTCATAGTATGATTAGAGTCCTCAAGCATCAAAATAGGAGTTGGATTATCCCTATTCAATACACTATCACAGCATGCAGCAGTACGAAGCTCATCATCAATAGTAGATGCAGAAGAACGAATTACATGAAGGCAGTTGTTAAACTCCTGCTGATGCTCTCCACGTTCCTCCTCCGTCACCTGCTTCACCTGCATGGTGTTCTCCATTACTTCATCAAGCCAACTTTCAACCGAAACATCCTTAGTAGCAATACTCTGTTCCTTCCTCTTCGTAAAATTCCTCGTTCTGGGTCCATAATTCTGCTTTGCTTTTTGCTTCTTCTTTGATTTTGATCCATAATTCTTGCTTGCCTTACCCTTTTTCCTCTTCGCACTATTAGAAAAATACAAATAGGCAACCCCCTAATGGCACCGGCCTAAAAATAGGCGGGTTTTTTAACAAAGAGAAATGGCACCGGTTCAGCTCAAACCGGTGCCAAAAATAAAAAGGGTACCGGTTCATTTAAATATTAAAAAAACCGCCCTTATAACTACCCCCCCCAACCCTATTTTTCTCAGCCGTTTCTCTCTCGTCTCCTCTCCTCTTTCTCTCTCCTCTCCTCCTCTTTCGCCGATCTCCTTCATTCTTTATCTTTTTGGATCTCCTCCTACTTTCTATCATCACTCGAAAACTACCAAACATTCGAAGACAACAACATGCAACACTGATTTTAAGTTTTTTCAATCGATTTCTTGGTTTTTTTTTATCATTTCAATCGATTTCTGGGTTTTTCAATTTCAATTTTTTTTTTTATTTCAATTATTTCGATTTGGATTGTTTATTCTGATTTCTGGTTTTTTATAATTCGAATTTAATTGTTTTTTTTTTATTTTGATTTTTTTAATTTCGATTTCTGGGTTTCTTTTTTCGATTTCTTTTTTTATTGTGTTTTTTTCGATTTTGATTTTGTTTTTCGATTTCAATTACGATTTCTGGGTTAATTTTATGTTAAAATAATTGATTATTTTTGGTTAATGCATGCGGTTTTGGGGTTTTTATTTTCGTGATTTTTAGGTTTTTTTCCTGGGTTTTTTTTTCCCATTTCAATTCTCTTCTAATTGGTTTTTTTTTCGATTTTCATTTTTGATTTTGGATCTCTGGGTTTATTTTATTTTCGATTTAATTTTGGTTTTTCGATCTCTGGGTTTGTTTTTTTTTTTTCAGATTTCAATTTTTTCTTTCGATTTTAATTTTTTTTTGTTTTCTGGGTTTTTTCGAATACTAGGTTTTTTTCGATTTCTAATTTTTTTCCCGGGTTTATTCGAATTTTTTTATATTTATTTTCTGGGTTTTTTTTAATGGAATTTAATTTTATTTATTTTCTGGGTTTTTTTTTATGATTTTCTATTTTGATTTTTATTTTATTCGATTTTTTTTCTTGGTTTTATTTTTATATTTTTATTTTTCGATTTTCTTTTTAACTGATGTTCTGGGTTTTTTTTTCTTTTCAACTGATTTTCTTTTTTATTTTTTTGATTTTCTAAATTTTTTTTTAAAATTATTTTCGCAGCTTAATTAAATCATTTTAATCAATTTATTTTGGTTGTTTTAATTGGTGCAGGTACTTAGATCTTAAATTGAAGAATCAAGATGAAAGTATATTGATTTAGATGTTGTATGGGTTTTTTTTATTGTAAAGTTGTAAATTTTTATTTTGATTTATATTGTAATTTTTTTTTTGATTCATATGTTGTAATTTTTTTTTTGTTTTATGTGTTGTAATTTTTTTTATTGATCTATACTGTAAATTTTTTTTTATTATACATATATTGAACAGATTTGAATATATTGATTGTGATGTTCGATTTATATTTTGTATTCTCATTTAATTTTAGTTTATTTAATTTTTTAGAAAAAAAAAATAATTTTTTTGGCACTTTTGGCACCAATTAACCGGTGCTAAAAGTGGTGAATTAAATTTTTTTTGGTACTTTTTAACCGGTGCCAATTTCAAGTTTTGGCACCGGTTTGAACCGGTGCCTTTTTAAACCCTTTTTTGGCACCCCCCACATTGGCACCGGGTTTGAACCGGTGCCAAATTCATTTATTCACGTAGTGTCACCATTGAAATCGGGCTTAAAAACAAAGATCAAATTCGTGGGTTTGAATCGGATTTTTGACTTTCTCTCTTTAAATCTAGGGCGAAGATTCCCTTGATTTTCTTCCTCACCTGCGCGCCCGATCAGGACTCTTGTCCCGATCGGGCAAAATAATGCTCAGATAAAATCAATATTTCGCGCCCGATCGTGACTCCTTGCCCGATCGGGTGAAATAAACTTTAATTCTGACCCTTAGGTGCGCACCCAATCCTGGAGCTTCTCTTTTCTTCACCGTTTTCTCTTGAAACCTCCGTACTTTTTGATCTAAAACCTGTACAAAACACTCATGAAAGGTAAAATTTCACCCTCCCGTAAATCGCTGGTTTATCTAGGTCCCGCACGACCCTCTTACCACATTGAAGCTCAAAGTGAATCGGAACCGCTTAGGTGAAGTAATTCAACTGCACCAATCGTATCCCCCTCATGATATAGCTTGAGCCTTTGGCCATTTACCTTGAACTCGTTACCATGTTCATCAAAAACCTCCACAGAACCAAATTTATTGGCCCTTTTTACAATAAAAGGACATGACCACCTTGACCTTAACTTTCCTAGGAATAGTTTAAGTCGAGAGTTGAACACTAACACTTTATCACCCTCCTTGAATTCTCTCGGAAGGATCAACTTGTCATGCCACCTCTTTGTCTTCTCCTTGTAGACTCGAGCACTATCATAGGCCGTTAACCTAAACTCATCGAGTTGGTTAAGTTGAAGTAACCTTTTTTTGCTAGTTTGGCATCTAAATTGAGCTCCTTAATAGCCCAATATGCCTTATATTCCAATTCGATCGGGAGATGACATGCTTTACCGTACTCGAGTCTATACGGAGTAGTACCTATAGGAGTCTTGAATGCAGTTCTGTACGCCCAAAAGGTGTCATCCAACTTGTCGCTCAAATCTTTCCTTGACTTTGCCACCACCTTCTCTAGAATGGCCTTGATATCACGGTTAGAAACTTCAACTTGGCCACTAGTTTGGGGGTGGTAGGCTAAACATGTCCTATGGTAGACACCATACTTTTTGAGGAGGGTGTCTAACTTCCTCTCATTAAAGTGACATCCTCCGTCACTTATTATTGCTCTAGGCACGCCAAATCTTGGAAAAATGATCTTCTTGAAAAGTCTGTGGATCACCTTGGCATCATTGGTAGGAGTGGTGATGGCCTCAACCCACTTGAATACATAGTCGACGGCGACAAGAATATAGCGGTTCCCTTTTTAAGAAGGGAACGGTCCCATGTAATCAACACCCCAAACGTCAAAAATTTCAACTTCTAAAATTCCGGTTTGGGGCATCTCATGCCGCCGCGAGATGTTGCCAGTCCTCTGGCAAGAGTCACAAGCCTGCACAAAAATGTTAGCATCCTTAAACATTGTAGGCCAATAAAAACCCGACTCATTAATCTTGGCCACCATTTTAGTCGGGCCATGATGTCCTCCATATGGTGAGGTGTGGCAACTATTAAGCACACCGTGGACTTCCCATTCGGGAACACACCAGCGAAACAATCTATCTGCACACTCACAAAATAAAAAAGGATCATCCCAAAAAAATGTTTAACATCAGAAAGGAATTTCTTTTTTTGTTTGTAAGACAAGTCAGGGGGTAGAGTACCACCCACTAAATAATTAGCAAAATCTGCATACCATGGGTGTTCCTCTACGACTGCATATAGCTTGTCATCAAGGACAGAATTCATCTATAAGAAGAGAATCCTTACCCTCATCATACCTGATACGTGATAAGTGGTCTGCCACTACGTTCTCTGCTCCGTTTTTATCTTTTATTTCGATGTTGAAATCTTGGAGCAAAAGAACCCATCAGAGTAGCCATGGCTTTGATTCTGCCTTAGCTATCAAGTACTTCAACGCTGCATGGTTAGTAAAAACAATTACTTTAGAACCAACAAGATATGATCTAAATTTTTCTAAAGCATATATAACAGCAAGAAACTCCTTCTCCGTAGTGGCAAAGTTGACTTGGGCCTCATCCAAAGTTTTTCTTGCATAATAAATAGCATGCAAAACCTTGTTCTTTCTTTGTCCGAGCACGGCTCCTAGTGCAAGTCACTTGCATCACACATGATCTCGAAAGGAAGATTCCAATCGGGAGCACATATGATGGGTGCCAATATCAAAGCCTGCTTAATCCTGTTGAAAGCCTCAAGACACTCGTCAGTAAAAATAAAAGGAGCATCCTTGAGCAAAAGCTGAGTCAGTGGTTTAGCAATTTTAGAAAAATATTTGAAAAAGCGGCGATAAAACCCCGCATGACCCAAGAAATTTCTAACTCCCTTAACATTAACTGGGGGAGGTAATTGCTGAATCACTAAAATCTTAGCTTTGTCTACTTGTATGCCCTTATCAGATACAATGTCACCTAGAACTACTCCCTCTGTCACCATAAAGTGACATTTCTCCCAATTTAGAACTAAATTGCATTCTTCACATCGTTTTAAAATTTTAGCGAGATTAATTAGACATTAATCAAATGAAGAACCATACACGCTAAAATCTTCCATAAAGACTTCCATAATAGTCTCTATGAAATCATAAAAGATGTTCATCATACAACGTTGAAAGGTAGCGGGTGGATTACATAAACCGAAAGGCATTCTACGATAAGCAAAAGTGTCATAAGGGCATGTAAAAGTTGTCTTTTCCTGATTTTCAGGGTGAATCGGAATTTGGAAAAATCCCGAATACCCATCCAAATAGCAAAAGAATTTATGGTTAGCTAACCTCTCAAGCATTTGATCTATAAAGGGAAGAGGGAAATGGTCCTTTTTAGTGGCGATATTTAGTCTACGATAATTAATACACATACGCCACCCTGTTACAGTTCTAGTGGGAATTAATTCATTTTTTTCATTAGTGATCACAGTCATCCCCCCTTTTTTAGGCACTACCTGCAAAGGACTTACCCATTTGGAGTCAGAAATAGGATAGATAATACCTGCATAAAGTAGTTTCATAACCTCTTTCTTGACTACTTCCTCCATGTTGGGATTTAATCTTCTTTGGGGTTGAATGCAGGGCTTATAGTTTTCCTCTAGATGTATCCTGCGCATATAAAAATCAGAGCTAATACCCTTGAGATCATCAATACTGTACTGTAGACACCTAAAAATGTCTCCCCAACACCAAACCCGATCATGAACAACCTTTCACCCCCACTATTGGTCGAGTTCAGTATTTAATCCCGAGAGTGCTTAAAAAATCGTATTTGATTAAATTTGTATTTTTGAAAAGTCCATGTATTAATCTTGATGTTTGGTAAAAGCACAGTTTTAATTCCAGCCCAAGTTTATTATTTAATTTTAGCCCAAACCTTTTATTTATTTATTGTTTTATTATTTATTTTTGGCCCAAACCTTTTATTTATTTTATTTAATTATTTTCTTATTTTAGCCCAAATAATAATAAATCAGAAAAAGGCCCGAAATTATCAATCGACACTTAAAATGCTGAACGAAATTAGGGTTAAAAATGTATTTAGACGGAAAAGTGAGCTGGGAATTCCCGCGCCACGGCAGGTACCCACCGTGTCACGGGGATCATTCCCGTCTGACGGTGGGATTTCCTGTGACACGGGAAATCTGCCGTGACACGGGAATTTCCGTGTCTTTTCCGCGTAAACCCTTAACGCGTTTTCTTCCCCGTTTACTATTATTTTCCCGCGTTACACTAAAAATGCACCGTGTCTGACGGTGGGATTTCCTGTGTCACGGTACAGTTTGTGCCGTGTCGCGGGATACTTTTTTAGGGTTTTTATCGTTTTAGGGTTCCGTGTGCTCCCTCAGCACATTTTCTCTATAAATACCCCCTCATATCTGATGTACGGGGCATCGATTAATTCTCTAGTTTATTTTTCTCTCTTCCATGCTTTAGCCTAAACAATAGCCTACCCTTCTTATTTCAAAATTCCTTCTTCAAGTACTCCAAGGAATCCATACTTTACTCGTGGTTCTGTCCTTAAGCCAAGGCGTGAAAGGTAGAACTGTTTGAGGGTTTATCCCCAAATCAACTCTACTTTATTTAATTTAATTTAATTATTGTTTTATTATTATTTCCTTGAAGTTACTAACTCGTTTATTATTTTGTAGTTACAAACAAACAGAATCAAAGTAAGAATTATGTTCCTTTTATTTATATTATTTTTTAACGATTTTATATTGTTTGAATTATGGTTAAATTGCTTCCAATATTAATGTTTATTTTATTATATTCATTGATCACCATATTGCATGTTTAAAGGTAATATGTAATTGAAAATCACGCCTAATAAAATAATTTGGACAACCGGTTTAGGTTCCTTTTTAATCTTGTTAATTAATTCAAGTGATCACAAATATTTTAGAATTATGTGTTGCATTAATATTCAACCAATTTAGCCTAATAATAGTTTGGAGCGAATTGAATATTTTGTTTGTATGCCTTTGAGATCGCAGGAATCACTTTTCACTATAAGAATCGAGTAGAGGCCAATACGGGCGAATGTGACTCCATGACTCACTTCGTACCATCATCTCCGATCCTCCTTTCGTGGTTCCGAACCATATGGAGTTAGTAATCTCATGGATTATGAATGGGGTGTAACCTTCACGGGTCAATCGTTGTTGCCTATCGTTGTCCCTTAATCGTGGTTGCCTTTTTATGATCCGTGAACGGTTTACAAGTTCCTTAAAAACTTGTTGGCGGCTCCTTACTTTCCTTGTCCCTAATCCTATTATGTCAATTCCCACTTCCTATGAGTGCCAAGCATATTCACAACGTGATTTAACGTAGGCACACTTCAAGCGACGCCTACAATTTGGCGACTCCACTGGGGAGGATTCTTGGTTATTTATCGATTTGAGTGATCGATATTTAATTAAGATGAGTGGATGAGACTTGAAAGATTCTTGAAAAAAATATTCCTGTGATTAATTTGGCATTTTTGCATATGCATAGACGTTTTAACGTCGCATTTAGGTCTGTCCCGTAGGAAAAATTGAATAACTTGATTGCGTACGAAGGAAAACAGGGCACCAGTCAGATTTTCTGACTGTCGTGCCACGGCAAAATCTACCGTGTCACGGTACAGTGCACTGTCTGATGGTGTGCAGTACCGTGGCACGGGAATTTTTGCCGTGTCACGGCAGTCCTAAAATCAGTCCGGTGGCTTATTTTCTCTTCTCACAGTCAACTTCCTTCGATTTTTCTGAAAAAACGTATGTGTTCTACATGTGTCTTAGCCCCGGGGGAATTAAGCTCTATCAACCTAAAAACGCTCATGGCAATAAGGGTTCATCCGAGTTATTAAATCCACCCAAACCATGGAGTCGAGTTCGATTTCATCACAAACTCGCGGAGCCGGCCGTTGGCATACACCCTCAAGGGAGGCTGCCTTGCTAACACGTCCAAACTCTTAACATGGTACCCTTTTGACACCCAAAGCTTGACCAATAGTTGAACATAGATCTTGACTCTAGGTTGCGAACTTTTTTTACATCATCATGACTAAATGCTACATGGTTGTTTGGTGCTAATCTTCATGTGTTTACTCTTTTTGTTTAACCCATGACTGAGGGTTTTTATTATCACATAGTAACTAGTACGGACCTAAAATCGACTAAAATCTGGAAAAATCACAAAAACAGACCTAGAATTGCGCAACGTGTCACGACAATTTCTGTCGCGCCACGGTGACCAGTGTTGTGACACGGGGCTTTCTACCGTCTGACGGTAGGCTGCACCGTATCACGACAGTCAGCACCGTGACACGGTGCCTAGGAAAGGTGTCCCGTCAGTCTTTTTTCAGTTTTTGTGCGTACGTATGTGGTTTTTTGCGTACGTATGTGGTTTATGTGTCTAGTTTGGTGTCATGTCTAGCTGTACGGTCAAAACACGCGTCCATAACCTCACTTAATCACTCACATATCGTACTCACACTTTTTCTTTTCTTTAGTCGTGCACCACTTTTTGACCGTATGTTAGGGTAGTCTTTTTTTTGTGTCGAGTTTTTCGGAGTAAGTCGGATAGTATCCTCCCATATATATTTTTTTTAAAAAAAATAAATAAATAAGTAAATAGAATTTAAAAATTATAGATTTTTTTTAAATTTCAATTTTTTTTTTTTTATCCGGATGGGTTAAGGTTATGTTTGGTCATTAAAGGTGTGTTTGTTTCGGTGTCACAGCACTTGGTCAAGAAGCAGGGGTAGATTGTTACGGTTTGAGTCAATACCTCAACAACCTCTTATACCAAAGAGGCGTACAAGGAAACCACCACAATAATCTCCACAAGATCCATCTCCAGTCTACTTTCAACCAATGGCTACTAAGGAAGATATTGAGAACATCAACAAGACAATTGAAATGTTGTCTAACATGATGCAAACACTCACCACTAGAGTCAGCACGGTAGAGCAAGACAATCAAAACAATATCACTGCCGCTGCAATGGACAAGATTAAGGAACAGATGAGTAAGATTTTTGAAGAATTCACTTATGTAGAACAACCTGTCACCTCTTCGTCCATAAGGGACAAGCTTCCTCAAAAGTTTTCCACTGCTGACATTCCCAAATTCAAGCCTATTGATAATCCGCTTATCCATTTGAAGGCTTTTTTTGCAACCATGGCTCTTAAGGGAGTAGATGTAACACTCTTCCCTACAGTGTTTCCTCTTTCCTTGGAGCATGCCTGTCAACAGTGGTTCTACTCTTTGGAATCCAAACATGTCGCGACCTGGGAGGATGTTGCTGAAAGCTTTATGAATCGTTACAAATGTAACATTCAGGCCAAGACTTCTGAACGTGAACTCTTCATTCTCAAACAGAAAGTGAATGAAGGCTTCACCACTTACTTAAGCAGGTGGAGGGAAACAGCCGCGCTCTTGGTGGATCCCCCCAAGGAAAAAGAAATGGTTCGCTTGTTCATTGCCAATCTGACTCATAAGTACAAGCAACACTTGAAGTTTCTGCCTCTGAGTACCTTTGAAGCTGTATACGATATTGGGATCAATATCGAAAATGAACTGATGAATACTACTGGTAGCAACAATAATAACAATACTTGGAAAAACAAGAAGAACGACATTCCTTCTTCTTCATCTTCCAAGCCCAATAATGCTACCAAAAATATCAATATCAATGATGTGATGGCCCTTAATGCTCCTCCTCAAAGATTCCAAAGGCAAAGGAGGGTTTACACGCCTTTGGGAATGACTTATGGTGCTGCTTATGACCGTTTGCATGGTGAAGGACTGATTATGCCAATTGGACCATTTCCAGAACCTCGACTAGAGAATAGGACCGCTAGCTATGACCCCAATGCTTATTGCAAGTTTCATCAAGGCAAAGGTCATAATACTAAGAAGTGTTGGAGGTTAAAGGATGCAATCCGAGACCTAATTGATGCTAATCAACTTCCTGTCCCTCCAGGGGGTAAGAAGCCTTACATTCAAACAGGTCCTCTTTCTGATGCTTTGGCTATCATGGGAGATGAAGTCTCCTTTGATCCGTCAATACTCATTTAACCTGTGAATGAACCTCTGTCAGAAGTCGTATTTGTCTCGAGTTCTGAAGAAGTGAATGGAATTTGGGATAGTGACGATGAAGACGTCTATCTCAAGGATATAGCCTGTTCATCTCTTGGCACAAGTGAAGATGTTTGGGGAGACTTTGAGGTCAAGGTTCTCACCAGAAGTAGACGACTGCAACAACCAAGTCCACCTCCACCTCCACCACAATCACATCCGATAGTTGATCCCATCGACAATAAATTTTACCACCAACAATGAAAACAAGGATTAATTTTCTCAACTTCAACGATTGGTAAAGTGAACTTAGAAGTGTTCTAAGGAACAAAAATCTCGAATTTCATTTAGACTTACCAATCGAGGGCAAATTTAGTCCAGACATGACTCATGAGAAGCATTTGAGAAATGTTTTAGATTCTAAGAGAGTCGCATATGTAATGTTGTCTTCTATTCTAGAGGATTAGGCTATAAGATTCATGGACTATAAACCCATCTCTTATTCAAGTGCTTACGTGATGTTCGCAATAGAATATTGAATTCCCATGTTGATGGAAAATTTAATGGAAATGTCAAGGAAATCATTAATATGGTTCCAAAGAACGAGGACTCTTGGACTGGAAGTATTAGGTTTGAAACCTACAAGATCAATGGCGAGATAATTTCGAGAAAACTCATGTCAGGCAAGTCAGTACAAATTCATGTGGATATGATGGTTCAATTATTTAACCGCATGAGTATGTTAGGGAGACCATACAAAGATCATCAGGTTCATGATATAATTTTGCATTCTCTATATAATGGTTTTGACCTCTAAAATCTTCCTCAAGATGATGAGGATTCTGCGGTCAGGCTAGTTGATTTACTCGAGAATCATGCAGAGAATTACCTGAAACGAGTATAGGCTAGAGCTTAACAACGATGTCCTCACTAGGGTGAAGTAACAGGTAAAGTTACCTAATACTCTTGTTATAAGCATTTTAACTTTCACTTAGGTATGTGATACCAAGTTGCAGTGCTTAACAGTACATTAAATAATGTTGCGCAGGTAATGCAAACAATTGAAGATAGCATGGAAGTGAAGCTTGAAGGTGCACTAGAAGTGTTCGAGTAACCAAGATAGGTTCATAGTTTTATTTTCTGATCAGTTTACCATGATTTTAGAACAATTTTTGGTTTTTGATGAGACAATATTTCAGTTTTCTTGTTTGAATACTGAATTGGTTTTTACTTGGCCTGGACAAGTGTTAATCCATGACCAAGGTAATAAATTGTTTTCATTTTGCTAGATATGAATTATTTTGTTTTATGACATTGATATAAGTAGATCACATAAGTAATACTAGATGATTCAAAGATAAACTTACTTACAACAATGTAAGATTAGGTCCCATAAACCATTTGCACATCCAAAGATACATTAGATGGACTCTTATTCTAAATTTATTATGAATAAATTGAGAATTAGAAGTCATGCTTGATAAGGTAAAGATGACCAAGTTCCCTTTTAGTTGAAAGGGTTATCTGAAAGAACTAATGACCTTTTGGAACTCATATATATGATGTGTGTGCACCATAAGTTCAAGAATTAGCAAGAGAATTAAATTTTTCATTGCTTTTACAACTGATTTAAGTATTTATATTGATTATTACTTAATGAAGTAAATCTTGGAATCATGAAAAGTTCAAAATTCCAAAATGAAATGTAAAACCAGTTTGACTTGAATGATTAACACCACAATATGATTGTTGTATGTGATAAATATTTGACTCAAAATCAATGATCATCTAAAAGGAATCAAACTTTGGTTGCCATAGTTCAATCCCTGATTAGCTTAATGATTTACAAATATCGTTTTGAGGACATATATTACAACAACAATTGCAAATATATTAAACTAGAAACTTACCCATAGCAGTAGAAAAGATGTCGTAAGAGTTATGAACTGGAAATGTTCCAAAGTTATCTTTTCTAAACAGGATTAGGGATTATGATATCTATGTAAAATGTGTGCAAAGATGAAATAATAGACCCTAAATCAACATAAACTATTCTTCATAGGTTATTCCATGGAAACTAAGAGGTATTATTCCTACAATCGCGTAGAAAACAAAGTGTTTATTGCTTGCGATAGTGTCTTTATAGAAAGAAATCGCTTCATACAAAGCCAAGGGGGAGTAAAGTTAGATCTCGATGATATTCGAGATGAAAAACAAATGGATGTGGATAACACTACATTAGAGACGAAGGCATATGAAATCAGCTAATTTGATAAACCATGTGTCGAAGCAAGCTAATTCAACTAGCGAGGCTTCTATCGTCCCACGTGAATGAAATGCTTCAAAGAGTTAAAAAAATAATTTTATTGTTGCTCATACCTATCGTAGGTTACTTGGGATCAAAACAAACAGTCTGTTAAAATTCCAATAAAAGGTGGATTATAAAATTTTCCTATTGGAATGGTTGGAATCCATGCCCTACAAGCAAGCTTTGGATAAGTGTCAGCTTAAGAAATGGCTTAAAGGCATGAAATCCATAATGGACTCCATGTCTGTAAAGATGTGTCTCTCCACGATAGTCTTACAAATAGGGTCAAATCGATTAGTTGTGTAAGCCTATTTGGATTATTCTAGTTACGGAGATTAAAATCACCTTCATGAAATGTTCTTGATGGATGGTATGTATATGACACAACTTAAGATTCTTGAAATCCTAAAATTCCTAAAAAGTTTTGCAAACATAAAAAATTCATTTAATGGATTGAAGTAAGCATCTGGGAGTTAGAACATTCGTTTTGATTAGGGAATCAAACAATTTGATTTCCTTCAAAGAACGAAAAGGAATCTTATACAGACAAGAAGTTTAGTGGGAGCAATTGGTATTCTTAGTCATGTATGTAGATGACATACAATTCATATCAAATGACATATCAATGCTTGAATAAGTCAAGAAATGGTTAGAGAGTTGTTTCCATATGAAAGACTTAGGTGATGTTGAGTGCATATTGGGAATCAAGATACACGAAGTGAATCTTGAAGAATGATTGGACAACATCAAGAGACTTATGTTGATAAAGTTCTCAACAAGTTCATGAAGCAAGACTCTAAGAGTGGATGTCTTCCCATGTATCATGGTAGTACGCTCAGTAAAACTCAATGCCTTCAAAAGCTAATAGAGTTGAGTTGTATGTATAGTGTACCTCATGCTTTTGCAAAAGGGTCCATTATATGTTCCATGATATGTACAAAGCAAGATGTTACATATAACTTGTGCATGTGTAACAGGTTTCAAGTAAATTTAGAATAAGCATACTGAAAGTTGCCAAGAGCAAATCCTTGAGTACTTGAGAAACACTAAAGGAATGTTTCTAGTTTATGGTGTTAAAATTGAATAAGTTGTCAAAAGGTTATACTGATGCAAGTTTTTCCAAATAGATATGACGAATTTAGATGTTGGTCATAATACATTTTGTATCCCAATGGAGAAGTACAGTAAGCTTGAAGAGTTCAAAGCAGAATGCTGTCGCATACTTAATGTCAAAATATGTGTGTTTAGCTATCGTAAGAGTAATTAAGGAGGAAGTTTGGATCAAATTGTCCTGTGAATAAAAGGATACGTTTGCCAAAATAAAGGAGCCTTGGTCACATCACAAATCCAAACAAATAGATAAGAGATATCACCTCATTTATGAGATCAATGACAAGCGGGATGTTATGATTTGCAAAGTTTTATTGTGAGTGAGAAATCAATAAACCCCTTCCACGGACTAAGATATGAGAGTCATATTAAAGACTTGGATTGAAGCAAGTTATATAATTTAAGTTGTGTATGTTTTAAGAAAACATATTACATAAGAAATGCATAAATTTGCGTAATTATGTTTAAAATAGAAATTTCATTTCTCTTATTTGATAATGGTTTTGGAAATTTAATAAAATGACCAAAATAATTATGAATTGATGGGCTCATCAGGTTGATGACCTAGTGAAGGAAACCCCACAGGTGAACAAAATTCATACATTATTTAAGTTCCTAGTTCGAAATCATTAAAGTGGGCATAAATGATTTTAATGAATAGACTACCATGTAAGATTGATTGGATATCGCAGTTTCATGGGCTATAGGGGCATAGTGATGCTCAGTCACTCACTTGGATATGCATGAATGATGCATGATCGAACTAATGACCTACTTTGAAGTTCATGTATAGAGCTTACGAATATATTAGCGGATTCCTTTGACATGAGTGGAACATTGATTTCATTTAATGGATGTTATGACTGTGGTACACTCAAACGTCTACCCGTAATTGGAGATTGTAAAGGGTGTTTCCCGGTTATTTCAAAAGTTGAGTGGGAGCTTTGTTGTCATAAGATTGGATTGAGTCTACCTATTAAATTAAGAAGGATTTTTATTGAAAAACTACCTTTTATATACAACTTTTTGTGAAAAACTACCTTTTAAAAAAATTGTTGTAAATGACTACCCGTTTTTTTTTTAAAATGTTGTAACGGACTACCACTGATGAGCGTCATTTATGGCACACATTTGGTTCTTTTTAGTATGAATTACATGTTATTCTATAGCTCTTTTACTTAGCTTTTCCTTGATTTGAGTCTTTATTTCTTTTAGTTTGTGTTTTCTTAGTTGGATTTCTTTCTTTATGCATTTCTTGGTTTATTGTGTTATTTTCTCTTTTATTTGCTTGTTTTTCTTTATTTTTCAGGTTAAGGTCGTTATCCAAGTTTTCTGAGGCCTCTTCCCAAGTTCAACATTGATTAGGATGTCTAGTGTTCTCCATTTGAAGCTCAAACATGGAGAAGTACAAGTTCCTAAGTCCTTGAGCTGTGCATTCAAGCCGTGGGGGCATGATTTCTAGTCTTGAACCTGCAAACATGGAGTTTAGAAACTGCAAGGTCCCGGGTTTATCAAGAGCATTAAGTGGAACGCACGAGGAGCATCGGAATGATAGGGAAGATGGCTACCCTGCTCCCAGGCGCGGGCGCGCGGCCTGGTGGTGCGGGCGCGCCTCCCTCGGGAAAGGGCGCGCATGTCTGGGTCCCTGTTCCGTACCCAGATTTGCCCGGCCGCGCTCTCCCTTATGGTTGGCCGCGCTTGTATGGGTTTATTTGGGGACGATCTAATTAACTTCTCTTTGTTAGTTTTACTATATATATATATAGATTTTCTTTCTATTTTTAAAGAGATAATTATTAGAAAAACATTATAGAAGATTTTAGAGAATTAATTTAGAGATTAGGATTAGAATTTTAGAAAAAGAAACTCTAGATTGTAGAGAGAGAAGTTCTTGATTGATGATTGATGATTGAATATTGTTAATTCTAGCATTTCCTCCATTGAATTGAAGCAAGTTTGTAAGGATTTCCTTTACTTTAATGCAATTTTTAGCTTATCATTTCAATTGTTTTGTTGATTGTTCAAGTTTGAATTGAATTTGTGATTGAATTAGTTCTATTGATATGATGATGATGAAATTGTTTATTAGCTTAGTTTTGATCTTAATTTCAATGGATTGTTAGTAGTTTTCTTGCTAGGGGAATGGTGAAGCATGTATGAGTGATGGATTGATGCTAATTGGGGGAAATTGATGGAGTTGATGTTGTGATTAAATTGGTTGATTGATTAAGTGCATGTGTGTGATTAATTGAAGAGTAGCTAACTTTGATTTGTTACACTATAATGCATTGTAAGCTTGCATTGATACGAAAAATTGATATGTGGCTTGCTTTTGTCGATTGAGTAGGTTTGCAAGGTTCCTAGTTA
Source organism: Chenopodium album (assembly GCF_948465745.1). Classification (NCBI taxonomy): domain Eukaryota; kingdom Viridiplantae; phylum Streptophyta; class Magnoliopsida; order Caryophyllales; family Amaranthaceae; genus Chenopodium; species Chenopodium album. The sequence goes on along the minus strand of NC_137834.1, from coordinate 40,891,870 downwards.
GAGTCTCTCGTAGTTGGCACTAGCTTGACCTCTAGGAGATTAGCCTACCTTACTCTCTTAATTGCTTAGTTGATTTTCCCTCGCAACACTTGACTTAGTCATCTCCAATCCCAATTAGCTATGTCCATTCCGAGTACATGCGGATCCTAACCCTAGTGCTTGTTAAATTTTATTTCAATTTGATTGTTTGATTGTTTTGAATACACACACCTCAATTTATTGCTTCGAAATAGCTTAGCTTTGACTTTAGCATTCATTTCCCATTCCTAGTGGTTCGACCCTCGACTTACTCTATGCGTTGTGTAGGGGTGTGTTGAGAGATTATTGTGGGGAATAAATTCAAGCGTTAACCCCCTAGCTTGAACCCCACTGTGATCATACACTAAAGTACGGTGGCATCCAAAAGGGAAGAAGATAGAGCAAAAGAGTCGCCAACTAGTTTTTTAGGAACTTGTAAACCGTTCACGAGGTGAAGGTTACACCCCTTAACGATCCAAGAGATCGTCAACTCCATAAGGTCTAGAACCAAATAAGGGTTCGGGGATGAAGGTACAAATCCAACCTAAAAGAGATTGAACCTGCCCTAATAATAGGCCTCTACTTTATTCTGATCGTATTCATGTGCACTTTCTAATTAACATGCAATCAATAGGATTACCCTAAACCTGTTTAATCTATGTTGGTTGAATATTAATGCACAAATAAACTATTATTGGCGATCACTTGAAATTATAATCATATTAACCCTAAACAAGATTATTAAATATTTTATTAAGCGTGATTACAAGTACAAATTCCCTTTAAACATGCATACAAGGCGTGATCAAGCAATAACAATAAAAATCAAGCAACATAATAAATAACCACAAACAATTATTATAACTGTCATAATAATAATCATGACAATAAAATTATAATCATAATCATGTTCATGTTAATATTAAAGCGTAATAATAATAGCAAGATCCTAGGCATGATACTAACAAGATTAATAACAAACCCTAGCATGTCACTAAGCAATAAAAATCAAATCTTTAACCCTAACATGATACTAACAATCATAAATATTAGGAAGAGAATAGGAAGCATCGCAGGAATCATAATAAGCATATTTGATATTAAATTTACCCTAGACATGATAGTAAGAATATCATAATAACAATTAAACATGATTTCTACATCATAATATCAATTAAAACATTAAAGCACTTACTTTGATGCCTCGTACCTCTTTCTAATAACAAAATACACACGTTAGTAACTTTAAGGAAAATAATAAAAAAAACAATTAAATCAAATCATTGAAAGAGAGATTTGGGACCAAACCCTTAGAAATTAAACCTTTCACGTCTAGGGCGAAGGCAACTTCGAATATGGCTAGGTATTTCTTGATCTAATGAATACGGAATTTTGTATTTGAAAGCAAGTTTAGAAAAGAGAAAGAGAGATGGATGAAATAATCAAGAAAACTTGATGAGAATTGGTGAATGATTAAGAGAGAATTAGAGAATTAATGATTGCGAATGAAAACTGATTGTAGGTGAATGAAAACGGAGTTTTTAATACGTTATTTATAGAGAAATTAGCCAAAAAGATAAAATATCAAAACAGAGCACTTAGCGCACGTAAAACAGAGCTGGCGCCAGCAAAACAGAGTTGGCGCCAGCACCAGCTAATTGGCGCCTAGGGCCAATGGCTAGCACCAGGCGCCAATGGCTGGCGCCAGGCGCCAGGCCTGGTTCCAGGCGCCAATGCCTGGAGTCAGGCGCCAGGCCCGTTTTTGATGCGTTTTCGAAAATTAGATAAGTTTGCCGTACTGGAGGATAAAATCATATATTTTCCTCAAAAATGCTATTTGATTTTAATTAAAACTCTGAAAAGTCAACAAAAGTCAATTTATCAATGCTAATTGAATTAGGAATGAAAAGAACCTTCTAGAAGAATCTAGAAGACTAAAACCATTCATAATTGCATTAGGAATGATAAATCATATTAGGCCCTCCTCTAGATCATTGTGCCGCGCATAAAGTTCAAACCGGGCCCAGTTTGGTAAATTGGCCATAACTTCCTCAATATTCATCGGAATTGGGCTTATAATATATCGTCGGAAAAGTCTTTGCAAGCCCCATACAACTACACTATTATTGGACCCATATAATGGACCAACCAAACTGGATTTGCTATTTTAATAAAATAAGTTTTCAAAAACAAAGAGAAGAGAAAAGAAATTAAAACTTTCCGCAACACTAGACTTTCCACACTTTCGCTTCATTCGATTATGATTCGACGTGAAAGGTACTCATCACTGGGTTTGGTTTTTGGGGAGACACAAATGGGTGTCTACAGAAGCCCCCACTTTGACTGAGTTTGGAGAAACGCAAGTTTCGAAAAACGAAAGCCAAAGTATCGATAGGGACATAGAATGATTCAGAACGTTTTGCGATCCTGAACCACTCTTGTAACGCCGGTACCTTAAAAACTAGCGTTAGTTAAACAGATAAAAGAGTTAAGAAACGCGTATCTTGCTCCGTCGAGCACACGTCTCTGAATGTAACCGATTGTTTTGATGACCTCCTGCAAGCTAGAGAATGCCATCCCGCTTAAAAACTGCTACGCCTGTAACTGCTTCCAAATTAGAAGATTGCTTCACCTGAAATGATCCTCCTCCGCTATGATAGTATTCCACATCCAAGGGAATACCATCGAAGATTGCTTCTCTTGAAACAATCCTCAGCTGTTTGTGACAACTTTCCACAATCTAGGGAACGCCACCTTGCTGTTTCGATGTTCACTCGTCTCTGAGCAAAGAGCTTCTTTTTGATATGTTCACGCGTCTCTGAACAAAGAGCTTCTTTTTGATATGACTCCAATTTCCGCTGTGATAGTCTTCGAAAAGATCACTGCTTTTTAATCTTTAATGCTGCTATGCCAGTACGTCGGCGCTTTGCTGCTTGTGAACCAATATGTCGACAATCCTCTTTTATCTGGGAATAGTTGCCAACACAACTCTTGTATGATGTATGACAATCCGATTTAGGGAAAGTTGTAAATGCCACGTAACAATCCATCTTTGGAAATGTTGCCACGATGAAGCGACAATCCGTACCTCGAAAATTTTGCCAAAATCCAATTTTTGGAAAAGTTGCCAATGCTTCGTAACAATCTTTCATAAGAACTTTGCTACGATCGACAATCCATGTCTTAGAATATAACTCTTGAAAGCAATACACCTTGGAAATTTGCCAACGCTATGCGACAATCCTCTTAGGAAAATATTGCCACACTTGACAATCCGTGTCTTGGAACATTTGCAAAAAAGAGTCGACCGACAATCCACTTCGGGAAAATTTGCCACTTACTGAAATGAATGACAATCCACGTTGAGGAACCTTTGCCGATATTAATGATGAATAGAAACCTTCAACAATCCTTTGAGAAATTTTGCCACAGGGAACTGGGTGTATGACAATCCAATCTCAAAAAAATTTCCAACGAGCCGATGAATGTATGACAATCCGAACTTGGAAAAACTTGCCAATAAAGAAGGAGCACGACAATCCACGCTTGGAAACTTTGCTAGAGATGACAATCCAATCTTGGAAAAAATTGTCGTTTAAGAAGAATGCGCGACAATCCATATTTGGAAATATTGGCGTTTAAGTGCTTGCTTTTAAACCGATTGTAATGAGCCAGTATTTTAGGCGCTTAAGCTAAGTGAGACGATCTTTAATCAGGTCGACCACTTATTGTGATTGTAATCAAACTGACTACTTAATCATGTCAAATTGCTTATAGGGGCTAAGTGGCGTACCACGGAACCCGAAATTGCTGTATGAGGTCGAAATCACCTTTCTGAGAGGCTTCGAGCTCTGTCGTTACTGAAATATCTTTAGCGCCAAGAATTGACTCTGTCGTCGAACGCTGTGATAAGGTCTTCCCTATTCTGCTGCACCTGTATTTATTTTTTACTATACAACTTTGCTAATCTTTTTAAATATCTTAGGGTTGACCTAAGGTTTAGCATAGCTTGACTCATTGACTTGAAATGGCTCAAGGTATAAACTTGACTCGCTGTGATTGATTCGAGGTTGCTCGACTCAAAGTGTTTGACACATGTGTTAGACTCATGACCCGTGTGTGCATTGTGTTGACTCAATGTGATAACACAACATGACTCAATGTGTACATGACTCATTGTGTACACGACTCAAGGTATAAACTTGACTCTCTGTGACGACTGACTCGAGGTTGACTTGACTCGAAGTGAAAAGACACATGTGTTAGACTCAAATCAAAGTGATATGACACGACATGACTCAATGTGTACATGACTCGTGTGTGAATTGTAATGTGATCGTGCGACTCAAAAATGCAAAATAACAAAAATTTTCTGTCATTTTTGTGGAGGGTACCGACTTTCTCCTGAAAAAGAAAGACACGAAAAAAGAATCAAAGTTTTCGAATGCATGTTGAATGAGCTTAGTCAAATGTTGTTTGATACTATCTCTCAAGGTTCAAAGATTAACCCATCCTAGGCTACACCAATGGTTGACTCAATGATGAAAGCATTTGGGTAACTTAGGCACGGAGGCTAAGCACTTCATACTTAGTGATGCAATGACAATTATGATTGATGAGCGATTTTGATATGATAAGGCTTCAACGTTATGATTTCATGACAAAGGGTTACTAAGGGAAATACATTTGGTCATGTACGTGTGATGTGTGTGAAAGTGACACTAAAGTTAGGCCGCAAAGGCTAAGTGTGTGGAGAGATATTATTTGTTAAAAGAGTCAAATGGTGGTGACTCTTAGGCTAGGTAAGCTAATGATGTAGGGATCAAGCCCCCAAGGCTAGCTCTAAATCAATAGGGATGAGCATAGGATATCCCTTGATATGATCAATTATGAATGTAAATATGAATGCATGTTTATTACTGCCGCACCTCGATGTGAGGTTGCCTACGTATCCGTTAGGAATCAGGCCGAACGTAGCTCTAGCCGAACCTCGCACAAGTGTGTGTATACCTCAAAAAGGTCTTTTTAAGGGTTGTAACGTGGTTAGGCTAAAGGTTGAAGAAGAAGGGGATAAAAGGCTCAAGACCCTAGATAAGCCCCTAAGGTGTGCAACTTTGCTTTTGGAATATTTATATTTTTATGCTTGAGGATTTTAACTCTTTTTTTAGCTCTTTTTTTTTTTTTTTTGCTTTATTTTATTTTATTTTTGCAAGTGTAGGAAATCCCGATCATGCGGTCTATCACTCACTTGGCATTCATGTTTATCAGACACGGTACCGAGCACTTGATAAGAGACGCAATCTGAGACGTGTTCTTATCGAAGATATTTTCATATCAACGACATTGGAACACTTGCCCTTTTGTACACTTTTATTTATTTTTTGCTTTTGCTTATTCCTGCTATTTTAATTTTTTGAGTCACTCAAGCCCTTTTTTTTTAGAATTGCATAAGTTGCACACCATCCCATCCTAAGGTTTGGTAGATGTAGGTTGAAAAAAGAAGAGTCTATCGTTAGACTCGGCTCAACGTGGTTTATGAAGAAAGAATTGCATATTTGAAAGGTGAAAGGAGATATGACGTGGCTACAATTGGTGCCTCAAATCATTAGTATACCTTGTGCTCAATTCGACATGGATTTTTTTTTAATGAAATGCAATGCGATGATCATATGCAAGGAAATAAATGCTCATTTTATTAAAAAGGAAAAATAAATAAAGAATCTACAAAAGTAATCTTAAGGGAAAAGAAAGGTGTCTATGCTAGACTTATTGGGGAAAGGAAAAAATGAAAAAGAACTAGAAAAAAGAGGTTATGGAATCTTTTCATTGAAGCTCGCCTCTGTCTTGTGTTGTTTGCTCCGACATCATCCAGTCTTCTCGCTAGTTAGAGGCAATGGGATCTTATTAGCCTCTATAAGATCTTAAATGAGGTTCTGAAACCTGTAGCATTCATCAGTAGTATGACCGCGCCCTCGATGGTACTTGCAACATGAGTTTGTATTCCATCTCGAAGATCGATTTTCTGGTGTTGGATCCTCAGTAGGGCCAATAGGTTTGATTAATCCTCGATCATAGAGACGATCGAAAGCAACATCGTAGGTCATTCCAATGGGTGTGAACTCTCGCCTAGGTTTCCTTTTAGATCTTTGATTGTCCATGGCTAAGACACCATTATGGTCAAAGGTACTAACATTATTACTAGAGTGGGCGTTTTTGAAAGAAGAAGGATTGTCGTTTTTCTTTCCTTTCCAGCCATCGTGGTTACTATTGTTAGTAGCTTTTTGCTTTGCGAGGTCGTCTTCGATTTCAATTCCGATGTCATAAACGGCCTTGAAAGTATTCAAGTTGTGTTGATATTTTAAGTGCTTTGAATAATTTTCTTGGAGATTCTTGATAAACATCCTCACAGACTCCTTTTCGGTGGGGATCTCAATCATCTAGGCGGAAGTTTCCCTCCACTTATTAAAGAAAGAAGTAAAACCTTCATTCTCTTTTTGTCTTAGCATCTCAAGTTTTCTATGGTCGGTTTAAACTTGGATATTGCACTTGTACCTATCAATGAAAGCGTTCACTATCGATTCCCAGGTAGAGGTTTTTCCCTTGTCAAGGGAGAAGAACCATTGTTGGCAAACGGTTTCGAGAGATAATGGGAACAGACAGGGAAAAATCTTCTTATGGATACCCTTAATACTCATTATGGTTTCGAAAGCTCTTAAATGAAAATAAGGGTTATCTGTTGCCTTGAATTTAGGCATGTCAGTGGCATTGAACTTATGCGGAAGAAGTTCCTTGTCCAGCGAGACCCCTTGTGAACTCATGCCCTAAAATTTATAGTCACTAGATAGTTTGCTTAGACTCTCTTGCATAAGGTTCATTTGTTGCTGCTTCACGGGATCATCGATCTTGAGTGTGAGTAGCTTCAGTGTCTTAGTCACGGTAACCAATTTGTTCCTAAGCTCATTGACTTCATCTTGAGTTGCCATTATCTTCTTAGCCTTCCTCTTTTGACGAATCGGTTTATCAAAAAGTGAGACTTGAATAAAGAGGTTGTCCTTGATTAATCGCCCTTCTCTCCTCGACCAAGTACTGTGGAAAAGGAATTTGGGGATACTCATTGTTAATTATTTGACTCAAACTTTATTCAACATGCAATGGATGAAGGAAGTGAAGAAAAATAGAATAGAATGTGAAAAAGAATAATGGAGGTGGAAGGATATGAAGAATTAGGAATAGAATATACCCCCCAACTTAAATGACGGAAACACCAACTTATGCATGAACCTAAGACATGGTCATGGTGATATATACTCAAATTGTGTGCTAAGACTAGTGAGTGTAGGTGATATGTTAAGGCTCGTGTCATGACCATGTGGCTAGACTATGTGACTAGACTCAAGCAAAGACTAAGTTAAGACTTCACGTATATGCATTAAACTGGACAGACTGTGGTATTTTAGTCATAAATTTTTATCTGTGACTCTGATTTGGATAAAACCAATGCCAAATTAAAGATAAAACTCGGGGATACAGATCCATAAGTTGTACGACTCGTAGTTCTTCCTATAACTCCGGCTATGATCAAAACAAGTTGACGTTTGTGCAGTATACGGGAATAAAATCCGGGTTGACTTAAAGGAACTATGACTCGATTTTATATTTATTTATTAGCTCAAATTAATTAATTAATTAATTAAACAAAGTCCTTTCGTCATTAATCAGTTTATTTAGTCTTAACACAAGTCAAACAAACGGTTAGTAAAAATCACATAGAGTATGCACAACAAATAATGCACAATTAGTCAAGTAGGCACAATATGATGCAATGAGTTTGCAACCTAACCATGGCTCTAGTTCTCTAAAGTTCGGGATATAGTTTAGTAAATAGAGGGTCCATGGTTAATTGTCCGGATGCACCGCGCGGAAGCCTAACCGTGAAGGGTTGGCGCGAGTGGATGGGACACCGCGAGTTTTAGAAAAAACTCGCTTCCATGGTTTGGTGAATTCAACATTCTCGGATGTACCTTTTGTTGCGCGGAGCGTTCAATTGGGTAGATGGAGCATGAATTCCCAGAGGGTTATGTCCATATGTAGAACACATATGGGTTTTAGAAAAGTGAGAAAAAATTCAATCAGGAAGTAGGATCAAGCAAACAATACGAAAAACCGGTCGAAATTAGAACGCATATTTCTGGCTCGGTATTGGGGGAAATTGGCGCCAGCAATCAGAGACTGGCGCCAGCTTTTAACTGTAGCGCCTGGCGCCAATGCTGGCGTCTGGCGCTACGGCTAAAATGCCGGCGCCAATGTTCTGGTCATTGGCGCTACTTCCCACAAGCCTCAGCAACTTTCTGTGCTCGATAAAATTTTCCAGTTTCGCGCGGTGTTATTTCAGTCCTAGTTGTGAAAGATATTTCTCAAATTTCCTACGCGTAAAATCCTATGTTTTTAACTCATTAAGGATGGTCTTTCCAATGAGATCTTTTTTAACACCCCAATAATTCTCTCTTTAATCCTATGAGGACCCCGAACAATATTCAAGAGAATTACTGGCGTGCTACCGCCACGTGTTCAAAGGTTAAGGCTTTATCAAACAACAGCAGCGGAAAAACTAAATCAGTTATAAATAACTTTCAAAACCAACGAATGAAACCAAATTAAGTCATACAACTTGGAACCATTAAGGACCTTATTCAAAACCTAATAAAAGTAGTAAGTGATTAAATTCAGTGTTCAAATAAATTCAAACCCAAAACAAATAGTGTCGAATAAAATCGAATTAAAATAAATTCTAACTTGCAAAAGAAATAAAATGCAAACAACCAACTCTAAACTCAAGATCCCACAACCCTGATGAATGCTGCATGTGTAAGAACCTGTGGTAATTCTGCTCCCCAATATTACAAGTATAAAAAATTGGATCATCACAGGGTCATTGAAAGGCGAAGGCCATGACCAAAGAAAGACACACAAAGCACGCAATCAGCAAAGCTGGGTACATACAAGCTGCAAAATAAATTAAGAAATCCATAACATGCTACTAATAATCAATCATCATGCATCATTAAATTATAGACTCAACACACGAGTCAACTATTTATATTACTAAGACTCCATTAATTAATAATAGGTAAATCATTATTTTTATTCATTGGATTACGCAATAGACAAGGTTGTCCAACCCATGCTCCATTTGGAACATCAATAAAAGCAAAACCCCATGCCTCCTTTCGGAAACATCAATAAACATCCAACGACCACGGGCGCGACTCCGTAACCGTAGTTAGTATGAGATCTCACCTAACTCCTAGTTTTGAAAAAAATTTGAAATAAGAGACTCGAAAATCAGACGACCTCGAGAAAAGTACACGGCTAATACCCCATGTACCCCAACCCCTGATTGTCATTACTCCAGAAGTGCACCAATCCAGAGTTTTATTGCTCATCCATCTTGCACTTTACGTGATTTACAGGTTTAGACTTGGTGATGACTCATATGCAAAACAATACAATCTATCCAATATCAATTCAATCAAGTAAATTAACTTTTCAATTTCAATTCTTGATTTATTAGTGGCAAGCAACATTTATTATTTATTCCTTTACTACCTCGGTGTATAAACACCTTGAGTGCATAAGGCACCCCAAAATCTTAACCTCATCTTAGAAGACTTAAATTCTTCCTTTATTTATCCTGCTTGCATAACCATGAATGAGTAATAAATTAATCATTACACCAATCATATACCTTTGCCTCTAAGCGCACCTTGCATAATTAGAGCACAAATATTACTTGCAATATAAAATAGTGCACGTCATATGAAATTAACAATGTATAACCAAACAATTTAACTCAGTCACCCCTATGCATGATACTAAGTTCTCGATCCGTCGTCCTAAAGCATGCACCTAAAAGAAAGGTTTCGTAACTTGTACGTACCTTGAGCAAACGAATTTGTATGCCACTTTACTAACTAGAAATCACCTTCAATAAACTCCTCTCCTAAGCCCAATAATAACATCTCAATCAATACCCAATCAATCAAATTTACAGCAATACTAACTTACTTTAAAACCTTCAAAATCCAAATCAAACAACACTTTAAAACCTTCCCTTTAGTTAAAATAAAGGCTTATATATAGTTCTTTAAATTTTCTTCATAAAAACCTTAAAATACACTCTTATACATGAAATTACAGCAAGTTCAAAGTGTTGAGGGTGAAAATACCTCGTATACGTGGACCAATCCCATAGTGACACATGGCCCAGTTATAGGGTGACACGTGTCACCACGGGAAGATTCCACGCAATTCAGAGCCCTTAAGGTATCAGGCTAGTCTCGTAGCGACACGTGGCCCAGTCAGATGGTGACACGTGTCGTCATGAGAAGATGCCACGTGTTTAGGGCATGTGTTCCCTCTTTAAATCAGCACGCCAGAAAGCCCTAACAACGTCAGGGCCCAAATCCCGAGAAATATCAATGAAAGCCGCAAAACGGCGCCCCCAGAGTAGCACGTGGCATTCACTGATTGCGCAGCCAATCACGCCACGCAAATCTAGGGTACAAACCCTAGAAAGGGGCACGAGTCCCACCCCTACAAATACCCTAATCATTTATGATGGGAGGGGGATTAAGACATTTACAAACAACAGAGCATTAAATAGCTCCAACTTCTCTCTACTTTCTCTCTCTAGCCTTTTCCGTTCTGATCACTGACTTGATCGTCGGAGGCAAATATTCTGTTGACTTACACACGGACAAACAACACGTCCGAGCAATGCAGCAAAAGCAGTCATTGGTTGTGAAAGAACTGACTGGATATAATGTCATACTCGACCGTCCTACACTGAATGCAGCAAAAGCAGTCATTGTGCCTCACCTAATGCTGCTAAAGTTTGAGAGGACGGACGCGAAAATAGGTACAATCCAAGGAAGTCAGAAGATGGCAAAGGAATGTAATCAGTTGGCGGTTAAGCCTACAGCGCGGGGACAAAAATCGTCTGAGCAAAAAGAAGAAGGAACCCCACTCCCAACACACCAGGTCGGCCAGAAGCGTAAGGCGGCCAAGATAGAGCAAGCATAGCAGCTAATGACTATCGGTCGGCCAGAAGAGTTACGACCTCAGCCGGCCGGCAGCCACCAAGATATAGTGCTTGACCCCGATCAACCAGGTCGGACGGTTAGTGTGGGCACTATAGCTTTGGATGTGCTTGGGAATGAGTTAATTCAATTTTTGAGAGAGTTCAAAGATGTATTTGCATTTGATGTTGGCGAGATGCCAGGTATAAGCCCTAACCTGGCCGTGCATAAGTTGGCTGTAAATCCGGCCATTAAACCTGTCCGCCAGAAGAAAAAAAATCATGGAGAAGAGAGGAATCAGGCGGCCGCAGCAGAAGTCAAAAAGCTTCTGGACGCCGGTTTCATTCGGCAATGTTATTACCCAGAATGGGTGGCCAATGTGGTCATTGTGAAGAAGCCGAATGGAACTTGGAGAATGTGTGTGGATTACACCAATCTGAACAAGGCATGCCCGAAGGATAGCTTTCCCTTGCCCAAAATCGACCGCCTGGTTGATTCGACGGCCGGGCATGCCCTGATGAGTTTTATTGACGCATACTCCGGATTCCATCAAATTCCATTATGGGAAGAAGATTAAGAGAACACAGCGTTCGTAACTGAGCAAGGGTTGTATTGTTACAAAGTTATGCCATTCGGCCTTAAGAATGCCCCAGCTACCTTTCAACGACTTGTTAATACAGTCTTCAGAGATCAGCTCGGCCGGAATATGGAGGCGTACATTGATGACATGATTGTCAAGTCAAAAGAACCGGCCGACCATTTGTAGGACCTACGAGAAACTTTCACCGAACTCAGGCGGCATAGGATGATGTTAAATCCAAAGAATGTGTCTTTGGTGTTAAGTCCGGTAAATTTCTCGGATTTTTTATTGATTAGCGTGGAATTGAGGTCAACCCTGAAAAAATCCAAGGACAATTAAAGAAGTCCAAAGATTAACCGACTGTTTAGCAGCACTTGGTAGATTTCTGTCAAGATCAGGGGATAAGTGTCGTTATTTCTTTCAAACCATAAAAAAGAAAGCCATGATTTAGTGGACAGAGGAGGTCGAGGAAGCATTCGTACAGCTAAAAGGCCAACTACATACATTGCCTCGGCTTGTTAGTCCACTTAAGAGCGAGAAGCTATTTATCTATCTTGCCATCTCAGAACACTCCTTAAGTGTCGTCCTACTTGCTGAACGGGACGGCCGCCAGATCCCTGTCTACTTTATTAGCCATGTACTTCATAACGCCGAGCTAAGGTATCCCCCTATTGAAAAATTTGGCTTGGCATTATACATGTCATCGAAAAAGCTGCGGCCATACTTCTTGGCACATTCAATTGTGGTCTACACAGACCAACCTCTAAAGAAGCCATTTACAACTCTAGAGGCAAGCGGCCGTATGCTTAAATGGGCCTTAGAAATGAGAGACTTTGACATTGCATTTGAGCCAAGAAAAGCAATTAAGGGGCAAGCCTTTGCTGATTTTTTAGCTGAAATGACTCGGTCGGATCTTCAGACGGCCGGAGACCAGATCTGGAATGTGTTCGTGGATGGTAGTGCGACAACTACTGGTTGCGGTGCAGGTGTTATATGTCAGTCTCCTAAGGGAGATAAGTTTGAGTATGCTCTGAGATTCCAGTTTCAAGCCTCTAATAATGAGGCCGAGTACGAAGCCCTCTTGGCTGGCCTTAGAATGTGTAAGGCGGCAGGAGTTTGAGTATGCTCGGACTCCCTACTTGTAGTCGGCCAGGTGAATGGAGACTTCAAGGCGAGGGAGCCGACTATGATAAAATACTTGAAGATTGTAAAAGAGGAGGCTAAGAGCCTAGATCATTTTACTCTACAGCAGGTTCCTCGTTCGTCCAATCATCAGGCGGACGCCCTCTCTATGTTAGCATCCTCAGCATCATGTGATACTCCCAGGTCGGTATTTTGGGAAGTAAAAGGAAAGAGGAGTATTGATGCTGAGCCAGTACATAACATTGATAGAAGCTCCACTTGGATGGACCGAATCATATCTTACCTAAAGGACGGATTACTCCCGGCCGATCCTAAACAGAGCTGGCTGATGAAAAAGAGAGCGGCCTGGTTTGAAATTAAGCAAGGAGAGTTGTTTAAAAAGGCATTTGTGAAGCCGTACCTGATAGAGAGGGCATGATGTCTTGGACGATCTTCACCAGGGGCAGTGCGGCTCTCACATTGGAGGACGAGCTTTGGCTGAAAAGGCTGCTCGTCTGGGTTACTTCTGGCCGAGCTTAAAGTCGAACGCCATGGAAATGGTAAAGAAGTGTGACAAGTGCCAGAGGTTTGCAACCTTGATCCACCGACCCGCCAACAGTCTTTCGGCCATCAGTAGTCCGCTCCCCTTTGCCAAATGGGGGATGGACATTTTAAGACCGTACACACCAGCGTCCGGCCAAAGGCGGTATGTGTTTGTAGCAGTAGACTACTTCACAAAGTGGGTAGAGGCCGAGGCTGTCCGGGGCATCAAGTGGACGGATGTTTCAGCTTTCATATGGAAGAGTATCATTACATGCTTTGGCGTTTTTCAGTCTATGGTGTTCAACAATGGTCCCCAGTTCGAAACGCCTCAACTCAAAGAATGGTTGGAGGACCAAGGCATAGCTCATTGCTTTGCTTCAGTCGGCCGACCACAAGCCAATGGTCAGGTAGAGGCATACAACAAGTTGATCTTCAATGGAATTAAGCGCAAGCTTGAAAGGGCAGGCGGCTTATGGGCTGATGAGTTGGTCAATGTGCTATGGTCCATACGAACCACGGCCAAGAGTTCCACAGGAGAAACCCAATTCTTCCTTGTCTATGGTGCCGATGTTGTCCTCCCAATTGAAATGTATGAGCCTACCCTTAGAGTGATGCTATATGATGAAGCGGCTAATTGGGAAGCCATGAAGACCGCCCTAGAATTCCTTTCTGAAGCTAGGGGCAACGCGGCGCTTAGACACGAAATCTATCGTCTACGGATGACAAGGGCATACAATTGCCGAGTGTCAAAGCGGCCGATAAAATTGGGAGATCTGGTCCTAAGGAAGAAGGAGGCTGTGAGACGAGCAAATGAGGATGGGAAGCTGACACCAAATTGGGAAGGGCCGTATCGAGTCAGGGAAGAGGTCCGAGATGGGACTTACCGTCTTGAAGCCATGAACGGCCGACCCATTCCGCGTACATGGAACACTGACAATCAGAAGAGATATTATGTTTAAGTTTGAGTACTTAGCCAAAAGCAGTGTATACAGCTAGGTCTGTTGACCGAGCAATGTAAGTCGTACGGCCACAACAATGTAATTTTTACAAATTAATGAAAAGTCAAACATTGTTATATTATTTTCCATTTAATTTATGCTTATTTGCACGGTCATAGCCTATACAGATATGCCGCGTGAAATTTGCGAAGTAGGTTGCTTGCAACACAGCAACTCGGTCGCAGAACAAAAGTAAATTAAATAAAATAAAAACGGGCAAAAGGTAAGGTACCCTGTGAAACGTATTTAATGGGGCAAGGGCATACCTAGGCATTCCAGCCCAGCCAAACTTAAAAATTTTAAGTTGAGATCATAGTTTCAACGGACAAACTCACATAAAGTCAATTGAACGGCTAAATAATGTTTTGATTCGGCGTACCACCTAGTCCAAGGGCAATCATTACTATGATTTGATTAACTTGTTAGAAGTCATACCACCTAAGGTATAAATTCTACCAAGTCAATCAAACCACCCAAAATATAGACTAGGCGAACGCCGAATAAAGGGGCATACCCCCCAATTGTACGAAGATAAAAAAACGTGAAAAAGTACGCGTACGAAAACGCAAAAACATAGGTGTAAAATTTGCAAAGTATGAAGCAAAATCTGAAAGCTGAATTTATAAAAGACCGCTTAAAGGGCGGAAAAGTGCTTTACATAAAATCGCACAAAAAGGCGGCAGACACAGAACAAAAATAAAATAATTAACAAAGGTAGAAAAAAGGTGAAATCACGGGGCGGCTGGAGTAGAAGCTGGACTCTGGCCTGGGCCGGGCTTTTGAACGGCGGCAGGGGACGCGTCATCAGCAGGCGTCTCCTTGCTCTCAGCCTCACTATCTTTGCTGGCCGCCACTTCTTCGTTTTCCTCCTCTTCTGAGGTAGTTGGCGTGACGTCTAGCTCAGGTGAAGGCTGCCCAGCCTTCTTAGCCTCTTCTCTGAGGCGGACAAACTTAAGACGCTTGGTGAAGCGTTCCTGATAAAAGGTCACCTCTCCCTCGTCCACCATAAGCTCAAAAGCCTCAAAGAAGTGGCTCTTCAGCCTATCCTCAGCATTCTGCTCAATGCGGACTACCTCATCCGCACTAGGGGCCTGAGGTGTTTGCAATTGGAGAGTTAAGTCCTCAATGGACTTCTTTAAACTTTCCACCTCACCTCTCAGAGCGTCCGCCTCGTCCAAGGCCTCCTTCTAGTGTTTTTGGGCCAAGGCCACATCACTTCGAAGCTTCTCGGAGGCCTCGAACCCTTCCCTCCAGCGCTGGCCATCCAGCAGGGCCTGATCCCTCTCCTGTCTCATGGCATCTCTGACCACGGACTCATGCCAAAGGGCCCCGCCCAGCTTCACCAAATCTTCAGCCTGTCGTGCCGCCTTGTCGGACAGGGCGTTGATTTGGGTTTCAAAATACCGGCGCTGGACGGCCGTTTCCCCAATAATGGCATCCTAGGCCTTCTGAATCTAGGCCTAGGCATGCTTCATCCGCTCATTCTCCTTGTCCTTCCATTCCAGGAAGGCATTCAGCCGCAGGAAGAGCTGCGTACAGGGTAAATGTTTAAAGCAAAGTAAGAGTGAAAAATTGACTAAGTGCATGTGAGGGTAAAAGTTACCTCAGCGCTGCAATTGATCATTGGCCGAGGAAGCCCTCATGTACCCCCCGCAACTTATCTCGCTGCTCAGCAGGGACGGCCTGGGCCATGGCTTCCCGCATGGCCTTCCTGTCCGCCCAGTAAGGGACTGGCCGGGCAGCTTCATTTGTAGCTCCTCTGCAATATCTGTATGCGGATGCAAAGAGTTTAATTTAAGCTCAGTAAAAAAAAAAGAAGAAGAAGAAGAAGAAACGTAGTAGAAAATCCAAAGTTACTTAGACTGACCGTCAGAGAAGCTTGGAGTGGTAGGAAGGTTGAAAGTGAATGGCGGGGGCGGCGCAGGCTCGTCACCCTCTTCCTGCGTCCGGCCAGGCTAGTCGCCGGTCGACTGAGTGGCTTCCAGCCAATCAGTTTCTTTGACTCTTTGAACGGGCGGAGTCAATTCTGGCCCGGTCGGTTTTTCCAGGGTCGACTTGCCCCTATCGTCCGATTTCTCGGACCTAACATGACCTGGCATGGCGGCCGGATCTATGGACTTGGAGGCCCCGCTATCGCTCAGCCGGGGTTGTTCTCCTTTGGACTGCTTAGAGGCAGTCCACGACGTCGTCTTGGCCGCAGAAGTGGAAGTGGTCTTGGACGCGACTGTCTTCCTTTGTTTGGATGCCTTACCGTCCTAGTCCGTCTTGGACGCAGGGGACGACTGCTTCCGTTTGGACCGAGGGGTTGGAGTGGCCAGCTGTAGAGGCAAAAGTTAGTAAAAAGAGAGCAAGATAATATAATTGATAGGCCGTGCCAAGTTAGGAAGAAGATCTCTTTCGTAATGCATACACGGACGAAAAGAAGAAATCAAGATGGGTATACTTACTCCTTTAGATTGCTCGTACAACTTCTAGCGAGCCTTGTACCGAGCCAAGTCAATCTCTGTCATGTTGACCTCCCCGTTCTGCTTTGGGTCAAGCATCTTGTACGCCTTAGATGAAAGAGAAAAGGAAAAAGTGTTAGAAAATTCTTTAAGCTTAAATAATCTGTGTATGTGTAAGAATATGTATCCATGCATCCACCTTGGGGCAGGTTCTTGTACAGGCCATAGGCGGACATAAATGTGGGATCCCACAGGCAGCTGGATAAAGGGACCCAGTTACTTGGAACGCGCTCAGTTTTGCCGTTCCTTTTCACCCGCTTGACTTTAAAGTATTCAACCTGGTACTCCTGGCTGGGGTGGACGGGTGGCTTATCAGGCTTGAGGTCCCCGCGTCCAAGTTGAATTGGCTCAGCATTGAACCGATTCATCTGCAAGTTAAATTCAACATCCTTGGTCTTGATGCGGTAGAATCAGTGCTTCCAGTCACGCCACTTAGAGACGCGGTCCACCACCATCATGTAGTCTCTAGTGGTGCTCAAGATGAATCAGTCGTCCGTATCCGCGTCCAGCTTAGTTAGTGAGTGCATCTCACAGAAAACTGCAAATTCTGGCTTGAAGCCTTTGCAGATGCACGTCACCAAGTACCCAAAAATGTTGAACCAGCTGTTTGGCATCAGCTGGAAGAGGGCTATGTCATACTCGTCCAAGATTGTCCGGACGAAAGGATGGAGGGGGAAGCACAGTCCAACGTCTAAGGCCGCCCTGTAGACGCTAAAGGATCTTTGGCGCGGCCTCTCTTCTTCCCAAGCGGCCAAAGCGCGGGACTTCCTTGGAGGCTGGATCTTGAATCCCTCCCCAAGGTGGAGGAATGCTTTGTATTCCTCAAATTTTTAGTTCAGGTAGCCCAAGGCTGTGCTACCCACCGTACAGGCGAACGGATCCTTGAAGTTGTCAATATTGGCAACATCCTCCTCGATCACCTCTTCGCCCTCAGCGGCCGCCGCTTTGCCCTCGGCTTCATTCTGAACCTTATCCTGTTCTCTCTGAGGAATGCTCCAAAACTCGGAAGACAGCACTCTGTCCAGATCAGCTGCTTCCGCTGAGCTGCGGCTCCTAGAACTATGGCCGCCTCGGGGAGAGACAATATCTTCAAGCGGCCTTTTGCCTTTATCTTTGGCACCGGCCGCCTGACTCCCTGCAGGAGGTGCTCTGCGAGGGGGCAGGTCGGACGGTTTATTAATTGAAACCCCCGTTCTTGGTCTGTCCGACCTGCCATATCGGAGATAGAGTTCTGAGGGGGTGGGGAAGGACGTATCAGCGTCCGCCCGAGAAGAAGAAGGAGGCCCTTCACAGAGTAGCAACTCGGCCCCATCCATGACCGAGCTGGCATATTGGGGAAACCTCACCCCCGGAGTTCGCCCGGACGTTCCCCCCGTATTAGAAGCGCCTTGAGTTCTTTGGCACTCCTCGAACGAGGAAGTTACTTCCACGGCCGAGCAGTGAGTGCCCGTGGAAGCGGTCGTAGGAGTGGAAGAAGGGGTCTCTAAGTCAGTATTATTTGGGTCATATGGAGGCCTAGGGTTCACCAGACTTCCGTCTGGATTTCTGGCCGCATAACGATCATGCGTCTGCATCGTCCGTGCCATGTTCGACTGTAGGGACAGAGAAGAATGGGTGGATGTGAGTTGGTACGCACTAGAAATGGACCCACTCCATGAAGGAGACAACTCGTCTCCGTCCACTCTAGACTCCTTAGTCCCAGGCGAACGGCCGGCCTCATGAGGAGAAACGGACGAAGCCGAGTGTTGAGCCAAATTTTAAATGAACAAAGAAATAAAAATGCAAGGAAAAGAAAAGCAGGCGGCTTACCTCTGTACGTGTTGAAAACTTAGAAGCCTTGGAGGTTGATCGGAAAACTCAACAAAAGTGCCCGGAAAACTCAAACGCACGGCGGAGCTCTCGAAGTTTCAAAGAAAAACTCACCTTCTCTCTCTAGAAGCTCTGACTTCTCTCTAGAAAATGTAAAGTTCCAAAGTGACAAAATGAAGTCAAACCCCTTGTATATATAGGCAAAATTTATGGGGGTAAGACAGTAAATTCATCTTTCCCGCCTAACAAAGCTGAACGGTTACAATTTGAAAATGTGACCTAGAATTTTGAGGGACAAGGAGCAACTCCGTTAAATTAGGCGGAAAAGAAGATGACCTAATAAACGGCTCGTCCAAAGGGAAGTTGGCAGAGCTAAAGCTCTCTCCGCATTGGCAAGACGGCCGCATCTCCCAAAAGCAAGATGGCCTACCTTCGTCCGCGCCATTGTATAGACAGGCGTTCTTTCTAAGATTGTCAGGCGGACAGAAAACTAACAAAACCCTAATACACTTGTACGCACCAAGGCTATTTGAGGTCTGAGGAGTCGGCCTGTAAGCGTACGAGCCACCCCCTTAGAGGGGCAAATGTTGAGGGTGAAAATACCTCGTATACGTGGACCAATCCCATAGTGACACGTGGCCAAGTTATAGGGTGACACGTGTTACCACGGGAAGATGCCACGCAATTCAGAGCCCTTAAGGTATCAGGCCAGTCTCGTAGGGACACGTGGCCCAGTCGGAGGGTGACACGTGTCGTCAGAAGAAGATGCCACGTGTTTAGGGCATATGTTCCCTCTTTAAATCAGCACGCCAGAAAGCCCTAACAACGTCAGGGCCCAAATCCCGAGAGATATCAATGAAAGCCGCAAAACGGCGCCCCTAGAGTAGCACGTGGCATTCACTGATTGCGCAGCCAATCACGCCACGCAAATCTAGGGTACAAACCCTAGAAAGGGGCACGAGTCCCACCCCTATGAATACCCCAATCATTTATGATGGGAGGGGGATTAAGACATTTACAAACAACAGAGCATTAAATAGCTCCAACTTCTCTCTACTTTCTTTCTCTAGCCTTTTCCGTTCTGATCACTGACTTGATTGTCGGAGGCGAATATTCCGTTGATCGGAATATTCGTTGTTTTGTAGGTTAGACCGTCTCGTTGCCAGAAGAGCGTGACCAGTATCCCAGGAAATCCAAAAAACACCCGAAACACAAAGTTTAATAAAAATCTGAAAATTATATAAAAACCCCTAAAAATCTCCCTTTTTAATGGGTGATTAAACCCTCTTTATAAAACATCAAAAGTAGTACTTAGAAACTATTTCCAACACTTAAAACTTCAATAAAAACATATATTTAGGCTTAATTAACTTTAAACATAATTAATTTTATTAATCAAACTCAAGGATAATATTTAAAGTAAAAAAAAAAAACTTCGTTAAAATCAAAAACTGCCCGAAAATCATATTTAGAGGCTGAATTTGGCCACGAGAGGGTGGTTCTCACTACCAACGATAGTGAGTCTTTATTAAAACGTTGTTTCCACATGGAAAACACTACTTACTTATCAAAATCGGATGAGTTCATAATCTGATCGGGATTAAAAGGGGATTAATATTAACGAACGAAAATCTAAAAATTAAAACACGAATCTACGTGTTCAAAATAATCTGGAATTAAGTTAAACTAATCAATAGTTATAATCACAAAAATTTCAAAACATCATTACTATAAAAGCCCTTAATCAATTGTTCATAAAAACCCTAAAATCATGATTTTCAATAAATTGAAACCCTAGTTTTATAATTCATAAAATATGAAATTTATAACATAAATATAATCTGAAATTTATAATCTTTATACCATTAAAATATAATTTGATACTAAAAATATAATCTTTATACTAAAATCAAAACCCAAAACTATTAAATTAACAATTAGCAAAATAATGAAACAAAGGAGGATGAAATAAGACTAACCTTTTTGTGTGGGAAATTTTTTTGGAGATTCATGGGGTATTTATAGGAGAGAATTATTGTAGGGTAAAAAGAAACATTGGGCCTCATAAAAATAATGGGTTGATTAAGTAATCAAATGGGTTAGGCTTGTGTAAGTGGAAATAAATTGTAGAATAAAGGTGCATAAAATAATTTGTTCAAATAATTTTCGACCCAGATTAATAATTTGAAACTTTTGAAATTAAATTATGAAAAATAACAAATAAATTTTATTAATAAAATAAATTTTTATTTATAAAATATTTAAAAATACGGGGGATTACAATCTACCCCTCTTAAAAGAAGTTTCGCCCTCGAAACTTAACCCAAAAGCCATAAATTTTCCAAAACCATTCAAACTTTTGTGTTTTAAATTGATCTAAATTGATTGATTCTCAACATGCACACTCAACAAACTGAACTTTATGCTTAATAGACTCGTACTTGGCCAAAGTTTACATACTTTAATTGCATGTAAATACAACCATAGTGCATATTAATAAGCAAAATAATGCAAACTCAAGCAATAAATAGCATAATTGAGGTAAATAGCGCGAAATTACATCGCATTCTACCCCTCTTAAAGAAAAGAGTTACGCCCCCGTAACTCACCTCAATAACATCATTAGGCATTTCTTTTTCATTTCTTCTTTCTGCAATAATTTATCCATAACTTGTTATTCTATAATTTCCTCAAATTTGAATAGTTCAATTCATAGGCACTCAATAATAAGATCTGTAAAAATCTTACAGGTGACACTGTATTTCGAATGAATCTCCAATGTAAACAATATATACGCAATCTCAAGATCATGGTAGGGTAATTGGTCTCATAAGATTTGTCTTGGCAAGAAGCATTATCATTTTGCCATTTTGGTCCAACACACATCCATTAAGTAAAAACTTCAAGTCCACCACTCCCATTAGGCAAGACTAAAACAAGTGCAACGATTAAATGTTCTTTAAGAGTTAAAAGGCTTGTTTACACTTCTCATCCCATTCAAACTAACTCTCTTTCATCAAGGTATATACAACAATCCTCAAAAGTCCTTGACAACCCTCTTTAAACATCTAATCCCAATAAACTCCTTATATCGGTCACATTGTTAGGTGTAGACCACTTACTCACCACTTGAATTTTTTTTTGTCCCGAAATGAAACTTACTCTCATTAATAAAAATTCACACTACGAAAACTGAGCATATTACACGTCGTCCCTAACATGACACATAATCCTCAAATGTCTATTATAATTCTCCTCACTCTTCAAGTATAGCAAGATATCATTAATAAAGCCATATATTTATCGAATTACTGTACTCATGGAAATACTCGATTCATTAAATCCATAATGATTGTTAATACATTAATTAACCCAAAAGGCCTGATTTATATTTCCATGTTTATGAATCCATGGGCTCCTCAAAATTTTCTTCTCTCTAACTTGGTTTTCAAATTCTCCCAACGAAAGTCAATTGTCTCACGAATCGTATCCCTATTCTCTTTCCACCAAAGTTATGCTCCTCAAATTCTCATGGCAATTCAAAACAACAAAAACTCTTCTTTCACTACCTAGTTCTATAGAAAAGCAGGGTCTCCACTCTCCTTAAAGTATGCGGCTTGACCAAAGCAAAATTCATACACTCCTCTCGCATAGTTTATCATCACCAAATATATATATTTCATCAATTCTCCAAGTACATTCCTAATTTGATCATAAGGTTTCTCAAATAAACACTCATTGGTTGCAAAAATTGAACGAGATATCAAATAATTAAAATATAGATCTTACCAATAACCTAAAGCACCAAATAAATAATAAATAACATCATTAAATAAGCATAACCAAATAGTCACATAATTACATGCATCATATAATGATCATCCATACGTACACATTACTTTGCACAAATCATCACAAATTAATCTATATTGTATTCTTTAATTTAATCCTTACACATGATTCTAGGTGATCACAACACCCCAATTTGCATGATTATATAAAACATATACAATTAAATATAACTTGCATAATAACCACATTCAAAATAAATGGCACCAAGAATTAAATTATAATGCACATAGAAAGAAATCATCTGTCCTATATGCCTTTCTTAAGACTACCCAAATCTCACACATAAAATAAAATAAATAATATTAAGGTTTAAAGAATAAAATAAGTACGCAGATTCAACTAATTTCAAAAATAATTAATAACATAGTAATTTATAAAAATACATATATTTTATTTAAACTGCCGAATTATTTTAATTAAATTAAAATAATATTTTTGAAATTAAAGTTTAACCTTAAATCACGTCATAAAATCCAGAATCATAAGATTTAAAACGTTAGGCACCCAAAAACTTTTAAAGTAACTTTACTGGTAATTAAATCGAACCTAAGCTCCCAGATACCACTTTGTAACACCCCAATAATTCTCTCTTTAAACCTGTGAGGACCCTGAACAATATTCAAGAGAATTACTGGCGTGCTACCGCCACGTGTTCAAACGTTAAGGCTTTATCAGACAACACCAGCGGAAAAACTAAATCAGTTACAAATAAGTTTAAAAACCAACGAATGAAACCAAATTAAGTCATACAACTTGGAACCATTAAGGCCCTTATTCAAAACCCAATAAAAGTAGTAAGTGATTAAATTCGGTGTTCAAATAAATTCAAACCCAAAAGAAATAGTGTCGAATAAAATCGAATTAAAATAAATTCAAACTTGCAAAAGAAATTAAAATGCAAACAACCAACTCTCTACTCAAGATCCCACAACCCTGATGAATGTTGCATGTGTAAGAACCTGTGGTAATTCTGCTCCCCAATAATACAAGTGTAAAAAATTGGATCATCACAGTGTCATTGAAAGGCGAAGGCCATGACCAAAGAAAGGCACACAAAGCACGCAATCTGCAAAGCTGAGTACATACAAGCTGCAAAATAAATTAAGAAATCCATAACATGCTACTAATAATCAATCATTATGCATCATTAAATTATAGACTCAATACACGACTCAACTATTTATATTACTAAGACTCCATTAACTAATAATAGGTAAATCATTATTTTTATTCATTGGATTACGCAATAGACAAGGTTGTCCAACCCATGATCCATTTGGAACATCAATAAAAGAAAAACCCCATGCCTCCTTTCGGAAACATTAATAAACATCCAACGACCACGGGCGCGACTCCGTGACCGTAGTTAGTATGAGATCTCACCTAACTCCTCGTTTTGAAAAATATTTGAAATAAGAGACTCGTAGATCAGACAACCTCGAGAAAAGTACACGGCTAATACCCCATGTACCCCAACCCCTGATTGTCATTATTCCAAAAGTGCACCAATCCAGAGTTTTATTGCTCATCCATCTTGCACTTTACGTGATTTACAAGTTTAGACTTGGTGATGACTCATATGCATAACAATACAATCAATCCAATATCAATTCAATCAAGTAAAACAACTTTTCAATTTCAATTCTTGATTTATTAGTGGCAAGCAACATTTATTATTTATTCCTTTACTACCTCGGTGTATAAACACCTTGAGTGCATAAGGCACCCAAAAATCTTAACCTCATCTTAGAAGACTTAAATTCTTCCTTTATTTATCCTGCTTGCATAACCATGAATGAGTAATAAATTAATCATTACACCAATCATATACCTTTGCCTCTAAGCGCACCGTGCATAATTAGAGCACAAATAATACTTGCAATATAAAATAGTGCACGTCATACGAAATTCACAATGTATAACCAAACAATTTAACTCAATCATCCCGATACATGATACTAAGTTCTCGATCCGTCGTCCTTAAGCATGCACCTAAAAGAAAGGTTTCGTAACTTGTACGTACCTTGAGCAAACGAATTGGTATGCCACTGAACTAACTAGAAATCACCTTCAATAAACTCCTCTCCTAAGCCAAATAATAACATCTCAATCAAATTTACAGCAATACTAACTTACTTTAAAACCTTCAAAATCTAAATCAAACAACACTTTAAAATCTTCCCTTTAGTTAAAATTAAAGGCTTATATATAGTTCTTTAAATTTTCTTCATAAAAACCTTAAAATACACTCTTATACATGAAATTACAGCAAGTTCAAAGTTTAATAAAAATCTGAAAATTATATAAAAACCCCTAAAAATCTCCCTTTTTAATGGGTGATTAAACCCTCTTTATAAAACATCAAAAGTAGTACTTAGAAACTATTTCCAACACTTAAAACTTCAATAAAAACATATATTTATGCTTAATTAACTTTAAACATAATGAATTTTATTAATCAAACTCAAGGACAATATTTTAAGTAAAAAAAAACTTTGTTAAAATCAAAAACTGCGCGAAAATTATATTTAGATGTTGAATTTGGCCAAGAGAGGGCGGTGCTCACTACAAAAGGTAGTGAGTCTTTCTTAAAACGTTCTTTTCACATGGAAAACACTACTTATTTATCAAAATCGGATGAGTTCAGAATCTAATCGGGATTAAAACGGGATTAATATTAACGAACGAAAATCTAAAAATTAAAACACGAATCTACGTGTTCAAAATAATCTGGAATTAAGTTAAACTAATCAATAGTTATAATCTCCAAAATTTCAAAACATCATTACTATAAAAGCCCTAAATCAATTGTTCATAAAAACCCTAAAATCATGATTTTCAATAAATTGAAACCCTAGTTTTATAATTAATAAAATAAGAAATTTATAACATAAATATAATCTGAAATTTATAATCTTTATACCATTAAAATATAATTTGATACTAAAAATATAATCTTTATACTAAAATCAAAACCCAAAACAATTAAATTAACATTAAGCAAAATAATGAAACAAAGGAGGATGAAAATATGACTAACCTTTTTGTGTGGGAATTTTTTTTGGAGATTCATGGGGTATTTATGGGAGAGAATTATTGTAGGGTAAAAAGAAATATTGGGCCTCATAAAAATAATGCGTCGATTAAGTAAACAAGTGGGTTAGGCTTGTGTGAGTGGACATAAATTGTAGAATAAAGGTGCATAAAATAATTTGTTCAAATAATTTTCGACCCAGATTAATAATTTGAAACTTTTGAAATTAAATTATGAAAAATAACAAATAAATATTATAAATAAAATAAATTTTTATTTATAAAATATTTAAAAATACGGGGGATTACATCTTTTTTATGCATATGAAAATAATGTTAATCAAAATTATGAACATGAAATACTTAGAATGTTTCAAGTCTCATCCACTCATTCTAAATCATTGCCGAAACAAATTCAGGAATTAAAATAGAAATCCTCCCCAGTCGAGTCGCCAAAAAATTGTGGGAAATAAATTTCAAGCGTTAACCCCCTAGCATGAACCCCACTGTGATCATACACTAAAGTACGGTGGCGTCCAAAAGGGAAGAAGATAGAGGAAAAGAGTCGCCAACAAGTTTTTTAGGAACTTGTAAACCGTTCACGAGGTGAAGGTTACACCCCTTAACGATCCAAGAGATTGTCAACTCCATAAGGTCTAGAACCAAATAAGGGATCGGGGATGAAGGTACAAATCCAACCTAAAATAGATTGAACCTGCCCTAATAATAGGCCTCTACTTTATTCTGATCGTATTCATGTGCGCTTTCTGATTATTAACATGCAATCAATAGGATTACCCTAAACCTATTTAATCTATGTTGGTTGAATATTAATGCACAAATAAACTA
Organism: Chenopodium album; assembly: GCF_948465745.1. Taxonomy (NCBI): domain Eukaryota; kingdom Viridiplantae; phylum Streptophyta; class Magnoliopsida; order Caryophyllales; family Amaranthaceae; genus Chenopodium; species Chenopodium album. The sequence goes on along the minus strand of NC_137834.1, from coordinate 40,865,484 downwards.
TTATTGGCGATCACTTGAAATTATATTCATATTAACCCTAAACAAGATTATTAAATATTTTATTAAGCGTGATTACAAGTACAAATTCCCTTTAAACATGCATAAAAGGCGTGATCAAGCAATGACAATAAAAATCAAGCAACATAATAAATAACCATAAACAATTATTATAACAGTCATAATAATAATCATGACAATAAAATTATAATCATCATCATGTTCATGTTAATATTAAAGCGTAATAATAATAGCAAGATCCTAGGCATGATACTAACAAGATTAATAACAAACCCTAGCATGTCACTAAGCAATAAAAATCAAATCTTTAACCCTAACATGATACTAACAATCATAAATATTAGGAAGAGAATAGGAAGCATCGAAGAAATGATAATAAGCATATTTGATATTAAATTTACCCTAGACATGATACTAGGAATATCATAATAACAATTAAACATGATTTCTACATCATAATATCAATTAAAACATTAAAGAACTTACTTTGATGCCTCGTACCTCTTTCTAATAACAAAATACACACGTTAGTAACTTCAAGGAAAATAATAAACAAAACAATTAAATCAAATAATTGAAAGAGAGATTTGGGACCAAACCCCCAGAAATTAAACCTTTCACGTCTAGGGCGAAGGCAACTTCGAATATGGCTAGGTATTTCAAGATCTAATGAATGCGGAATTTTGTATTTGAAAGCAAGTTTAGAAAAGAGAAAGAGAGATGGATGAAATAATCAAGAAAACTTGATAAGAATTGGTGAATGATTAAGAGAGAATTAGAGAATTAATGATTGTGAATGAAAACTGATTGTAGGTGAATGAAAACGGAGTTTTTAATACGTTATTTATAGAGAAATTAGCCAAAAAGATAAAATATCAAAACAGAGCACTTGGCGCACGTAAAACAGAGCTGGCGCCAGCAAAACAAAGTTGGCGCCAGCACCAGCTAATTGGCGCTAGCACCAGGCGCCAATGGCTGGCGCTAGGCGCCATGCCTGGTTCCAGGCGCCAAGGCCTAGAGCAGGCGCCAGGCCCGTTTTTGACGCGTTTTCGAAAATCAGATTAGTTTGCCGTACTGGAGGATAAAATCATATATTTTCCTCAAAAATGCTATTTGATTTTAATTAAAACTCTGAAAAGTCAACAAAAGTCAATTTATCAATGCTAATTGAATTAGGAATGAAAAGAACCTTCTAGAAGAATCTAGAAGACTAAAACCATTCCTAATTGCATTAGGAATGATAAATCATATTAGGCCCTCCTCTAGATCATTGGGCCGCACATAAAGTTCAAACCGGGCCCAATTTGGTAAATTGGCTATAACTTCCTCAATATTCATCAGAATTGGGCTTATAATATATCGTCGGAAAAGTCTTTGCAAGCCCCATCCAACTACACTATTATTGGACCCATATCATGGATCAACCAAACTGGATTGGCTATTTTATTAAAATAAGTTTTCAAAAACGAGAAGAGAAAAGAAATTAAAACTTTCCGCAACACTAGACTTTCCACACTTTCGCTTCATTCGATTATGATTCGACGTGAAAGGTACTCATCACTGGGTTTTGTTTTTGGGGAGACACAAATGGGTGTCTACAATTATAAATTTGTTTTTTACCAAGGGTAGATTAGTTTTCAACGACCTAGTCTCGTTTTAGATAAAAAATGGCGCCATTGCCGGGGAAATGGCGTAGATGATTTCTATTGTTGTTGAGTCTATTTCACCTTAATCTCAAAAATACAAAAATATTTTTCTCTTTAGGCTACATTTGTAGCCGTGTTATTGATATTCGCTTTGAGTTTTTGTATACGTAGGATAAGAGGAATGACTTTAGTGCCATTTGATCTTGAAATTGAGAGAACAACAAGGATAAGGGTTGCTAATCGTTCTTTGAGTCCAAGATCTCCAAGAGAAGAAATTCACAAAGAAAGAGAAGAAGAGGATCAAGTAAGCATGGGAGATAATCCAAGAGTTGCTTTAAAGGAGTTGGGAACTCTCGGTGCATATAGGTTTGAAAGTGGGATTGCATTGCCAACAACACAGGCAAATGACTTTGAAATAAGACCAGCCATGATCACTTTGATAGAAAGAAGACAATTTAGTAGAGCTAAGATTGAGAGTCTGATAAACCATCTCAAAAAGTTCGAGAGGTATTGTAATACTATCAAAGTGAATGGTGTATCTCAAGAGTTTATCCGGCTCAAGTTGTTCCTCTTCTCTCTCGTAGGTCGAGCCTTGGAATGGTTAGACAAGGAGGTCAAGCCCAATTCTCTTAGAACATGGGATAAAATTACCAAGGAATTCTTGTCTATGTTCTACCCCCAAAAGAAAACGGCGGAGGCAAGGGCTTTGATCCAAAGTTTCAAGCAAAAGCCTGGTGAGAGCTTGTATGAAGCTTGGGAAAGGTACAAGGAGTATCAAATAGAATTTCCCCATCATGGCATCCCACCCTATCAAATCATTCAAATTTTCTATGGAGGGTTAAGTCCTCAAGGCAAATCGTGTCTTGATTTTGGAGCCGGAGGCCCAATCATGAACAAAATTGAAGAAGAGGTTGTGGACATTATAGAAGATGTGGTGCGCAATTACAAGGGTTGGAAAGAAGGAGAAAGAGAGTCTTCAAGCAAGAATAGATCAACGGTTTACTCGGTTGATCACCTTAATGCCATCAACAATCTATCCTCTTAAATTGCAAGTTTGGGGAAGGAGATGACAACAATCAAGGCCAAGCTTGAGAGTGCAACTTCCAATGCACAAAGTCATCCCTCCCACATTAAAGGTAGAGGTACATCTTCTAACTCTACTCCTCTTTTTACTTCTAACCATATGCCCAACGGATGTTTGTTTTGTGATAATTGTGGGTCTTATGACCATGATGCTTCTACTTGTTCAAATGGGTTTGAAAATCTTGATGATGGTGAGAGTAATGAATGTGAACATGTTAATTTTGTCTCAAACAATAACAATGGTCAAAGGTTTGATGGACCAAGAAACATTGAAAATAGAAATTCTCACCAACAAGGTGGATTTTATAACTATAACAATGGTAACTATAGGAACCAAGGAAATCAAAATTTCTGAGGCAACTATAATAACGAAGGTGATGGGAATCAAAACCAAGGCCAAGGTTATGGAAATCAAAGCCAATCTCAAGGCTTTGGTGGCCAAAACCAAAATTTTGGCAACAATCAAAATCGAGACAATTGGAACAATCAAAATAAGGGGAATTTTCAATACAATCAAAGGGGACCCCCACCCGGATTTGGTCCAAAATCTCAATGTGTTGGTGAAAATTCCTATTCTCAATTATCTAAGTCCAATTTGAAGGTGATAATTGACAATCAATTAAAAATCTTGAACACCTATATGGCGGTGAGTGATAAGAAATTTAATGAGATCATGACACATAACAAAATGCTTGAGACACAAATCAGCCAACTAGCAAACACTTTGAAAGATTGTGCTAGTTCTTCTTCATTGCCTTCTCAAGGAGTCGACCCTAAGAAATCGGTTTATTCCATCACCACAAGGAGTGGAAGAGTTCTTGAAGAGAGAGTTTCTAGGGATTGTGAGGAGGACAAAAAGAAGAGTGTTTCAAGTGAGCAAAAAGAGGAAGATGTGTCAAGGGATGTGAGCAAAGAAGAGAGCCATGAGAAAAAGAAAAGTGATGAGAGAAAGCAAGAGTAAGTGAGAAAACCCAACCTCCCATATCCCCAAAAGTTTATGAGGAACAAACTAGTTGACCAATTTGGGAGATTTCTTGAAATGTTAAAGAAGGTCCATCTTTCTATCCCTCTTACTGAAGCCATGACCCTAATGCCTAGATATTCTAAGTTCCTTAAGGATATCTTGAGTGGCAAGAGATATTGTAATGAGATAGATTCGGTGGAGCTTGGTGAGTATTGTAGTGCTTCGATTCATAATGACCTCCCCAAGAAGATGAAAGATCTAGGTAATTTCTCTATCCCTTGCAAAATTAAGAGTAAGATGTTTGAGAATGATTTATGTGATTTGGGTGCTAGTGTGAGCATAATGCCCTTCTCGATCTTCATGAAGCTAAAGCTATGAGAACTTCTTCCTACCAATATGACTTTGCAATTGGCCGATAGGTCCATCAAGTTTCCAAAGGGTAGAGTTGACGATGTTCCCCTAAAGATAGGTGGTTTTACAATTCCCGTTGATTTCATTGTGCTTGAAATAGAAGAAGATGACCACATTCCTATTATCTTAGGGAGACCGTTCCTAGCTACTTTGGGAGCTTTGATTGATGTTAAAGGAGGCCATATTACCTTGAGAGTTGGTAATAAGAAAGAGAGGTTTGAGCTATAACCAATGCATGAGTCCTTATCCCTTGTGAAAGGAATCAAGAGTGATTATTCCCTTCGTTCTTTTGATAATGTGTATGTGATTGATTCTTCATCTAACAAAGTTCATGATATTTTTGATGATGTGCTTGTGAGTTTTGATTGCATGAAAGTTAGTGAATATAAGAAGGAGCTTCCAAACGCTATGAACGAAGTGGAGATTGCATTCCTTATTGGTTTGAGCTCTACCCTTGAAAGGAAGAGGAGGATTCCATGGAGGTATATGGCGTGAAATTGTCTACAAAAGTAAACAAAATCAAGAAGAAAGCAAGAGCTTCAAGGAAGAAGAGAATGAGATTGAAGATGAGAAATGAAAAGATTGTTTTTGATATGCAAGCTAGTGAAGTCTTGTCAAGCAACAACAGGAGGTTACTTAAAAATGAAAGAGAAGTTGTTCTATCCGCTACCTTGGATAAGGTGGTGTTCTTTGACCATCCCTGATTTGGAGGAACGGTCGAGCTTAGGACCTTAAGTAAGTGCTTTTCGGGAGGCAACCCGGAGATTTCTCACCTTTTCTTTTGATTTCTATTTTTCTTAATTTTCCTTCTTTTAATTTTTTTCTTTTCTTTCACTTATTTTCACTTTGGATTTATAGGTTGAATTCTTGAAGTTGGATTACATCAAGTGGGAAAGAGTAATGGAATGGTGTTTCGCGGTTTTTGATGTGTTTATATTCAACTTAATTAAAATTTTGAGGTAAAAGGGGTAAGAATTGTTAGAAGGTAAGTTAGGAAATTTGTGCTTAAGTTTGAAGAAATTGGAACTTGGTGAGTTCATCGTGGAGCAACCATTATTTTAGGGGTGTTGAACCCACATTTTTTCACATTTAAAAACTGATCGTTATGATGGGGTCAAAAATCCCGGAATGATAGTTATTGATGTGCCCACGCATGAACGCACCAAGGAGAAAGGCAAGAGGAGCAGCAGGTGGCGCGGGCGCGCGCGACACTGGCGCATGCACGCTGCCAGGTCGCGCGGCCGCGCACCCCCCCTCCAGCCGTGCCTTCTTCTTTCTTTTCCCTCATTTCTCACGCACACAAACCCCTTCACCCTCATCAAAACCGCACCATACCCTACTCACATTCATCAAATCTTCACTCAAATTCCACCAAATTTCCATTACAATTCATCAAATCCTCTTACAATTCTTCCATTTTTAACAAATTCATACTACATTTCACCTATAACAACCACCATTCTCTCTCCTCCATTGTTGAAGCTTATTTGGGGATTTTCGTGTGGGTAAAAATTGGTGGCTAAAGATTGCTCTAACTTGCTTCTTGTATGGTATAAGCGTCTACTCTTACTCTTAATTGTTGTATTATACCATATAATTGCATGTTTTAGTTAATTCATGAGTATGAATAGTATTATTATGTATTTTGATGGTTTTAATGTTTGAAATTTGATTTTGGTTGGTTATTTGTGATGAATGATGATTGATTATTGCTTACATTGTGTTGTTTGTTGTTTGTGTAGCTTGATTGATCGTTATTGTTGAGAATTGTTGTGATCAGATTTTTGGTAGTGGTGCTTCGTTGATAATGTTGAGCCTTAGTTCTTGATTTCTTTGTGCTTGGTATATGGTCTGAATGCATTCGGTGGCTTGAATTGGTGGTAATTGTGTGCATTTGGGATTGCTAAACTTTTTTAGTGAGTTGTTGCTTGTCGTTTTTTGTTAAGGAGTTCGATTAAAGCATTCAAGATTGTTGGTTGGAGTTTCTTGGGGTGATTGTGGTATTTTGAGTTGCTATCTTTGAAAATCATCA